>NC_138183.1:216443641-217770551 GCF_964194105.1 Spermophilus citellus
AAGTGGATCAATCATACAACCCTTTCAACTGTCTGCCTTTGTGTTGGGAAAGAAACATATGAAACTGTTCAGTTAGAATCCATCTCTTTCCATTCTATGCCTGCATTATAGTGCTGTCTTGCATTGTGTTTTCATTTAAAAAATGTAAATTCCAAATCAGAGTGTAAGATACTTCATATGCTTTTGTTCAAACTATTCAAAGTTCCCAAAGATTAATTTGGCCTTTATTTAGTATGGAATTCCGTATAGAAAATTAGAAAAGCAAAATAAAGTTAAAATCTTCCTGTGTGTGTGTGTGTGTGTGTGTGTGTGTGTGTGTGTGTATGTGTGTGACTAAACTAATTTTTAATACTCAAAAGATAGGAGGTTTGGGGTACAGATTTCCCAGGTCATTTTGTCATATTCCTGACTACATAGTAGAAGCCTTCTCCAGTACATGCATTCATTCAATAAATTAAAATAGATATTGTCCTTTTCTTCAGGATTCAAGTCCTGAGTTGAGAGATTGATATGCTTTGTGTCATTTAATTCTCATGAAGTGAGAATTATGAACTAGCTAGTTCATAATATCTTTAGTTTGAAATGAAAGAACTAGAATCCCAGTAACTTGCTTAAGTATATTGCTCAAATTCGTGTAGCAAATAAAGTTACTACTGGAATTCAAATCAATTCTTTCTGATTTAGAGATTTAGTCCTCTATGTCTAAAGAAGACATCTATACAATGTTGTTATATTTATTCTATTTCTGTCATTCTAATTATTTTCTTTCCAATAAGGCATGTATGAACTGCCTAGTTTATGTGACATTCATTTTGCCATTTAACTATGGTAAATGTAACGAGTTGTCATGTTCAAACCATTCAAAGTATGGTTTCTTGTTACAGAAAGCTTCCATATCAATCTCAGAAAGCTTAGATAAGAGGTAAATTCTGCCTCAATAAATCTGGGCTGCAATAACAAAGCACCATAATTGGGTGGATTATAAATAAAAGAGCATTGTGTCTCCCAGTTCTGGAGCCTGGACATCCTAGATCAGGCAGCATGTCGAGTTCTCTGTGAGGCCTTTCTTTCTATGCTGCGGACATACAAATTTTCCTTGTGCACTAGTATGGTGGAAAGAAAGATCTCTTCAGAGTTCCATTAAAAGAACACTAATTCCATTCCTGGGAGCTCCATACTCATGACCCAGATTTCTTAACATGGACCCTCCTCTGAATGTTATCACATTTGGGTTAGGATTCCAATATATGAATTCTGGGAGGACACAGCTATTGTGTCTAACCAAAAAATTCTTCTCTGTGCTGAAATGATACAACCCCTCTAACTCTCTCTAGAATTGCTTATTTCTCCTAAGTTTATTCTGAGTCACTAGTAGTCACTTTATTTTTTTTTTGACATTAAAAGTATGGTAGTACACATGCATTGATCAATTTCTATTCAATATGGAGTATGTATTTTTGTTCTAATAAAAATAATCAGTTTAATTGTTTTCTGAATAAAAACAATAAAAAGTGACTGATTATATTAAGTGACTGGTTATATTGATTTATTTATTGTTTGAAAGAGTGACTCAGAAATAAGCTAATTTTTCAAGAGGACAAATAAGGAAAAAATCATTAATAAATGCTAATATAAAAGTTTTACTTACTTTCAAAAATTTCAATCACAATGGTCGTGATCTACTGAGAAATTTTCCCTGGGAATGTTTATATTTTTTTAGGTTTCCATTTTTCAATCAATATCTGGACATGGGAAAATTCAGTAAAAATAAGTAATAGAGTTAATAGAATTATAAAAGTACACTTGCAAAGAATAATAGGTATGCTGTAATGTATAAGTTTTTCGGAAGTACTTTTCTAATACATTCATCTGTTTTGTGGGTATGTGTCTTTCCAGTATGACCCTTTATAAATAAAAAGAAAATTGTTAAGACTTGCCAAAAAATACTATTTACTAAAATTTTGGTACATCCTAGCACTTAAGAAGAAAAATACTTTTTATATCTATTTTAGATAATGTTGAATTTTGTTGCATTAGCTTCCAAATGTTCAGATTTTAAAAATTTTATCATTATAATGTGATTATTTGTAAGAGAATGTGTCCATTTTAATGAAATCAGTGGATATGATACACTAAAATAATGCTTCCAATGCTTTTTAAAAACCACACTTTTAAAAGTAACTATTTTTTCTTCAGCAGAGCTCTTTTGGAATATGTTTTTTTCCCCCAATACTCACAGAAGTGCTGCATGGAATGCAATATTTCACTTTAGAGATGAGAAAGAAACTTAAATTGTGAAGTGTTTGCATTATACTGCTACAAAATGACAGAACTGGAACTGCCTTCCATTTTGTTCATCCGTATATTCATCATTATAAGCACGGACTGAAATATGGAGCATGTGGTAAAAATGTTGGTCAGCATTATCTCTATGCATTTATGGTGTGCTAAGCAGTAAGTTGCCTCCTCCTATTCACTCCTTCATTTTATAGCAAACATAATCATCAAAAGGGCTGTTTCTCCCTGTGTATCAAGTTGTTGGACCTGATAGGACAATCTGGATATGGACAATCAATTATGTTGCTTCAGAAGATGAAGGGAGCCATCAGGGAACCAAAAGATGAGCAAGATTTAATATGATTCAGCACTTACGAAAGAAGAACAGCAAGAAAAAGCAAACTGGGTCCATATTGACATAATTGAGATAGGAATGTTATCTTCCTTGATTGTAGTTTGAAGAGATGTTTGCTTTCTGAGGTCCTTGAGAAACACATTCCTGGGCTGTAAAATTTGCAAGAGGCTTTGGAATGTTTTTACATCTCAAATGTGCAGAGAAAGGTTTATAGTGTCATGTTTTCTAAAATAAATGCTCTAAGACAAGGGAAGTCAGGGGCCTAGTGTCACGTTACTTGAGACTAAAACACTCAGGGTCACTCCAGGGGAACTGGACTGCCAAAATAACCACACAAATGACAGAGATAACTTTTTCTTTGGGGCCCTGTGAAGGCCCCTGTGAAGGCTCCTCTGACCCTAAGGGTCCACAGAAAGAGAGAGCAAGGGAGAGCATGATGAATTCATTCAAATGAGGCAAGGGGTCAGGTTTCAGGGGGTTGAGTCTAGCTTTGTGATGTCTGCTGTCTGCAGATTGATTGACATCTAGGAAGGCCACACCCAAAGGCAGATCAAGAGAAGAGGATACACAAAGTGTTTCCATAGAACATTCTATCCCAAACAGGGCAAAGGGGTAACATCACGAAGGAACAGGTGAGCACAGCTCAATCCATGAGGCAACACACCTATGTCTGAAGATGTGTCCTTAAATTTCTGGGACAGGGCAAAGTGTAAGTCACTAGGAGATTTAGTGATGGTCAAAACCTCTCCATTTAGGGAAGGAGAATGTGAATCATTCAGAGTGGCCTCCCACAGCCTAGAGTCAGATAGAGGAAGCCAGTCTTTAGGTTAGTGAAACTGAGGAAGCATTAAGGCTGTCCTGGTATCAGTGTAGTTCCTTTCAGGAAACCAGTGGACTATGTATTCCTATGCCTGGATTCTGGGTTCATCCATGCATTTCTATTCCTACTTCAAGCTTCAACTGTCCCTGTGTTTTTCTACTTGTGCTCTTGCTCCTCTGCCCTAATCCCCAAAACAAGCATATGTGAGTTCACATATCAGAAACAGGAAAGCTCACTCCCTAGTTTGAGTGAGCCATTGACCAGCCAACCCTCAGACAACTTACGGAGTCCTGCATCATAATGATTAACAACTATGGTTTTCAGTCCCAATTCTGCAATGTTTTGCTACATAGTAAAACCATTAAAATACCCATAAGGTATTGGTGAGAAGAATGCCATGGAAGGGATTATCCTGCTTATCATAGGCAGGGAGAAATAAGAGTAGCATATATGAAAGCATAGGATGGAGCAGGTCACAGGGCAGATAACTTTGGAAGCTAAGACTGGGTGTGTGAGTGTGAGTGCCATTAGATAGACAATATACAAAAGTCAACCACTGACGTTTTCTGTGTACTTACCTTGGTCACACTCTATGTTGAAATTTAGCATAGAAGAATTCACCCCTCATAGCACTAAAAAGTAAAATCTTTATGACCTGTTTGCCCCTGCCTCCCCCCCCCCCCGAAAAAGTACAAATCCAGAAAGTCTAAAAAGTCTAAATAATCAGTCCTTTAAATTCCATTTAGTAGATCTGAAATTAGAATTCAGTTCTAATCAGCTTTGAAGTTCGAACTCTTTCTGCTAATGCTATACACCAGACTTTACTAAGCTTTTTAGCAGAGAAGTCTTAAGAAAGGACTGCTGATTTTATCGTGAAATAATTTTACCACGTAAATGCTACGAGTATTGCATAGTTAAGGATTTATTATAACCCAGGGGTATAATGAGAATAAGACTCTCACATCTTGTAAAACTTGGGAGTTAAACTGCATGCCTAATGAACTCTGAGCTCCTGTGAACAGACTGAAATACGGAGCATGTGGGATGGCGGTGCCTGCGTGTACATAGTATTACAAGAAAGTCATGATCTCAAGAATGAATTAATTGCTGGCAAGCAGAAATAAAAAGAACAGAATTCTCAAGAATCTGTGCTCCTGCAATGCTGCAAAAGGCAAATGTTTGGCAATTCTGCCTTTTAGGAGTCATTTGGTAGTTTCTGGAGACATTTTTGTGACATAACCTGGTACTGGTGAGGAAGTGGTCTTATGGGTGTCTAGGGAAAAAAGGACAGTGGTACTGCCAAACATCTTTTAATGCACCAGACAATTCTCCATAAAAAAGGAACCCTCAGGCCAAATGTCAATAATTTTGAGTTTGAGAAATCCTTTCAGGGATATATAAATTACTATTGCTATTCTGTTTTAGAGATGAAGTCTTGAATCAGAGAACCTATATTATTGTCTAATACTGCATATGAAAAGGAGAGACTTCACTTACAACCATTGCTCTTCCTTACAGTTAATGCTGTTTCTATGGTCTTTGTTACTTGGTGACAATGTGGAATTTGACAGCATCAGACTGATAGATCCTCTGGGTCCCCTACCATAGGACATCTTTAAAATTCTGAGAGAGGACAAAGTAAAATTAACACTTGGTGGGAAGCAATCTAAGATTTTTCCTTTAGAGAGCTGTTTCAAACTGAGTAGCATGACCTATGATAGGTCATGAAATCAGTTTACACACAAGCAAAGATTTTTTTTCACAGAGAAATACACACACATATACACATTATACATAAAACTGAGTCATGATGTAAAATTGTTAGAGTCTGTAAACAAGTCTGGATGGTGCCTGGCAAAATGCCAGAGGGAGTGGTTTGTGAAGTAATGCCATCGAGCCATTAAGTGTGGAGATTCCTTATTGGTTGACTGCTGTATCTAGTTTATGTTAATGCCATTAAGTGTGGAGATTCCTTATTGGTTGACTGCTGTATCTAGTTTATGTTAATTAGATAAGCTGTGTGGAATGTATAAATACCGCTCTTATCCTACAATAAACGGCTCCCACTCCTGCTGTATCAATGTACACAAGTTGTTCGTCATCCCCCAGTTATTTTGCTGCAGCCGGACTGTGGCATAAAATTATATCTTACTGTGCAGTAGAGGGACAGCAGAGTTCCCCCTCTATCCTCTTTGAGTCATGGCTTATGGTGGAATTAACAGAAGTAAAGTACACAAATTTATTTAATACTATTTATATATGTGGCAGTGGAACCTACATATGGGAATGAAAACATAAAGAAGTAAGTAGAGTCAGCTACTTAAATACTGAATTGGACAAAGAATACTGAGCTGCATAAAAGTGATATGGCTAAGAGGCAAGGTCTTCTTAGACTTTGAGGTGGTTTAATAAGTCATATTTGTACAGAATTACTTCAAACTCAGTGTACCCCGTCCACCAGCTCTCTCCTTGATCCTTTTTTTTTTTTTTTGCAGTACAAGGGGTACAACCCAGGGCCTCGCCATTGCTACAAAAATCCTCTACCACTGAACTATGTCCCTGGCCCCTTTCACATTTTTGATGATACGAATGTTGCTTTTTATTTCTTTAACAGGAAGAACGTTTCTCTCATGGAAACTTTTATCTCCTGCTTTCAAGAAAAAGTAGAAAAGGTCAGAGTGATCTTTTGCAACTGGTGTTTTTCAAGTGCCTTTAACTTACATAGTAATAGGACAAAGTGGTATATTTTTAAATCTCTCAAGGTCATGATAAAAGTCACTATGTCATTTGAAAATGAATGTTAAGTGGACTGTAAAATAGTACTTAGTTTTTTTTTTTTTCGGCCATTGTCTTATTTGAGAAGAAACAAGAGAACATAAAGGGACTATGGTTCTAAGAAAATATTGAGAAGAAAATTTCTCAATAAATGCAATGGAGAAAACAAAACAACAAGAAGATTAAAATCCATGAATATTCTCTAGAATGAGACACTCTATGACAATCTAGGAGGAGGTGACTGGTGCTTTTGGGGAAATAGTACCCTTAGTCCATCCTGTACTTGGTTTACTAAGTAATCTTTTATATGAACAATCTGTATGCTCAGATATCTTCCTCCTAGGAAGGGGTGTCCTGCATCATGGACTCAGTCATTCCCATTACTAGGGACAGGTTTCATATTGCAAATTCAAATATATTGGAGTCCAGGATTTTATGTCTCTCTTTTCTGCAATTAGTTTGTGAAGGTCTGCTACTCAGCAACCCAGCATCTCTGGAGGAATGAGATCATGCCATCCTCAGTAGAAAAGACTCTTTCGGGTTCTGTATCACAAATATCAGCAGACTCTTCACTTAAGGTTAGATTTCTTTGTACACAGACCACTGAGGTAACTTGTCTGTTGGGTTGCCTGGACCCTCAGCTAAATGCTACTGAACTGACCATATGGTTCAATTTTGGATTGCTTCTTAGGAAGAAGATAACAAGACCAGGAAAAAACTGCTTTAATACAAATGTGTATTTCAGTATCTGATATCAACAGATGCTCCCAAATCAAGAAAGTACAGATGATGTTCAAACTGCTTCAAGTGTGTGTGTGTGTGTGTGTGTGTGTATGTGTGTGTGTATGTGTGTAAAAGGAGATGGCTTCCAGAAAAATAACATACTGAAATAACAAAAAAAAAAAAAAAAAAAAAAAACAAACCATGATATTTATTGAATGATTTGGGAAAATATAGCTTTACTTTTAAGTTGAATTATAGTATATACAAAACATATACATGTGAGGAGAAGAAGAATAAAATTAAATATTTCAAAACTTATGGATATGTAAGGATACTATGAGCTGATACATAGAAAATACTTAGAATCATGTTTGACACATCAAAGTTCATTATTCTTTCAATCTATATAATTTTGATAAAAAATTAATCATAGCCCCACACTCCTGTTATCTCAACTCATTGATTTATTTTACAGATTACCTTTAGGCATTCCAGACACAGCTACTTTCTTTCTATTAGTGGAGAAAAATGTGCAAATCAATAACTATAACTATATATATATATATATATATATATATATATATATATAATATTCAAAATATATAAAGTACTCCAAAACACCACCAAAAGAGAAAAAATAAGCCATTTAAAAAATGGGCCAATGAAATAAACCAGTATTTCTCAAAATTAAAAAAATACAATGAGTCAGCAAACATGAACAAAATCTTCAACATAGTTAGCTATCAGGAAAATGCAAATCAAACTATACTGAGATTTTTATCTAACTCCAGTTAGAATAGAAATCAAGATTATAAATAAGAATAAATGCTGGTGAGGATGTGGGTGAAAAGGTACACTTATTTACCAAAGATAGGACTGTAAATTTGTACAACTATTATGGAGATTAATATGGAGGTTCTTCAAAAGACTAGGGATGGAACTACCATATGACCTATGTATACCAGTCCTCAGTGTTTATCTAAAGAATGAGTCAGCTTACTATAGCAACACATGGCACAGCCTCGTTGTGGAATCAGCCTACTTACCTATCAATAGCTGTGTGAATAAAGTAAGTGTTTTATATATACACAATTGTTTTACTCAGTTTTTTTTTTCTGCTGTGATCAAATGACCTGATGAGAAGAATTTTAGAGGAGGAAAAGTTTATTTTGGCACTCCTGGTTTTAGAGATTATGGTCCATAGATGGCTGACTCCATTCCTCAGGGTCTCAGGTAAGGCAGAACATCACAGCAGAGGAATGCAATGGAGGACAGTGGCTCAGGACTTGACAATGAAGAAGCAAGGGGGAGTCCACTCACTAGTGACAAAATATATACCCCCAAGTCATACCCCCAATGACCTACCCCCTCCAGCCACACCCTACCTGCCTACAGTTACTGTCCAATTAATCCCTATCAGGAGATAAATGCACTAGTTAGGTTAACTTGAATAACCTAATCGTTCCACCTCTAAACTTCATTGCATTTCTCACATATGAGTTTTTCTAAATCAAAACAACAATGGAATTTTATGCAGACAAAAGGAAGAACAAAATTATGTGATTTGCAAGTAAATGGATGGAAATGGAGAATATGGTAAGTGAAATAAACCATATTCAGAAAGTCCAGGGATGATGTTTTGTCTCATATGAGGAACCTAGAGATAGAAAAGGGCAAATGAGTATATTCATAAGATTAGAATACAGACCAGTAGATATGAAGATAGGATCAGAGTGAAGAAGGAGAGGAGGAGAAGGGATAGAAATTAACAAAATTATAATATGTGCATATATATCACAAATATATCCCAATGAATCCCAATAGTTTATGTAATTGAAATACACCAATTAAAAATTTAGGAAAGCTATGTTGCTAGGAGCCACAAGCAAATAATATGATGCATGGCATCTTTGGTTGTAAAGTGATGCCAGCTAGCCACTGAGATGATATGATTATGTTAAGATTTACATTCATATGGAAATTGGACTCCTGCTGTTCACCTTGGCCTGCTACGGGACTCATGTTACGGGACTCCTGGAGAGTTCCCATTGGTTGGGGAAGGATAGTAGGAGGGAATTCCGGGGGAAGTGGGGGGGCGCCCCCCCCTTTCCAGCGCCCGCAGGTTCCGGTAGACGCGTGGGAGGACCGGGTTTGGCTTGCCTGCGCCTACGGAGTATTGGCGGCTTTTTCAAAAATAAAGTTTTGTTCCTGCTTGAGTGGCTCGTGATTCTGTGCCCAGCCAAGACTGCGGCACTATGTAAGGAAAAAAAATTAATAATGGACCTTAAAAATATTAGGTGATGTTATACTTCCCTTTTCATTCAGGATATATGACAAAACTCATTAAAGAAAGGAAAAGTACATCACATATAGCCATATTTTTCTCTGTTTCTTCATTATTCCTAATGAGGCAGAATTCTCTCATGTTCTTTTTGTGTAAGCCCCTTCTATCAGTTATTAAGAGTATGACAAATTCTTTAGTTTTCCATTGCTGGACTGATTCTTTACTCCAGTTACACCACCTACTTTTGAACCCATGGGTGAGTATAGGGATTCTTAGTCTTGGCAGAGGAGTGTCCATTCCCTGGTTGTTTATTTTTGGTGACTCTTTGGTAAATCATCATCATCATCATCATCATCATCATCATCCTTCTTGTGCTTCCATCTTTTATTATATTCAATTTCAGAAAATACCCATTTTGGGCCACCTTTTTTTGTTTGTGGAGACATTCATTGTGTTCTGCAATTACTGAGGCCCATCTGGTCCAACTTTTCTAGTTTCCTTTCTACATTTCTTCCTTGCATTATTTTCAGGGTCCATAGTTATGCTTAGAGTGAAAGTTCAGTGACAATTATGTCTACAACATTTCTGAGGATCAGAAATCATAAACTGAGTTTTGACTCTGGGTCTGCAAGTTTTACATTTGATTTTAAGAGAGACTGAAAAGCAATCATTTTCCAGGTTAAGTAATGCCCATTACTAGAAATAATAAGCAACAAACAATATTGAGAATGATTTCATTGAGATTCCGGATAATTCTGAATCCTTAAAACATTGTGCTACATATGCAAACTTAGTGAAAAATAGGCCTAAACCCCAAGTAATATCAATGAGATACTAAGTTGTCTTTCCTGAATTTTGCCACATAAGTTTTAGAGGTGCCTTGACTTTATCTCCTGTAGTAGTTTCAATTGATCTCTGTTGACCTTTCTGCACTTCATTCTCTCTCTAAGGAATGTCCCTTTCATTGTACTTACAGTCTTTTTGCAGTGTTCTTGAGTATAGTCCTCTTAGGCAAACCCTCTTGTGAGTGCTATATGTATGTGTTTCCAACAGTGATAGTTCCTTTCATATTTCTCACTAGAATTATTGCAATCCCTGCTGTCTCCATTCGCAATTTTTCGGCATGGCTATAGCTCATTTTATTAATTCACTCTAAAATATTAATAGACACATCTCATGAATCTTAGACAATGTTTAAAGTATAAAATATTCTTTTTATTGTTTCAGTTACAAAGGATCATTCATGTAATTACTTGGTATTTGTGACTAGATGGTGACCAAAATGTTTGGGCTTCAGCTTTCCTATTTACAGGTAAAGAAGTTTAACTAAGGGGCACATAATGTTATTCCAGTATCATGATTTAAATTGATGAAATGTGAATGTATATAATCAATTGTCATTTCCCCTTCACTGCTAAAATAACAATGATAATTCATACATCCCAAATATTGAATTATTAATGATTAAGAAAAAGCAGATTATGCTGCACCTTCCAAGGATTTATTAAATGTTCTCAGCTGGGATATATTGTGCGCTCAGCTGCTATTTTCATCTTCTAGGAATAAAAAAAATCACATGAGGAGAGGATTGAAGTTCAAAGAATTGAAGATGATCATATGGTTTTATTTTGCTTTCTACCCATCACAGCACTACATTTTGTGGTTAGTATATGTTTTTCCCACAGAAAGAACCTGTTGCAAAATGTATGCTTTATCTTATGACATCTGTACCCATAGTTTGATACCAATACATTAGAAGATGACACCTCCTTTTTTCCCTTGTCTATTAAAATTCATTGACATTTTGCTCATAGTAGTCAAAGGCTTAATTGTTCACCTCAATCTATTTATTTGATTTTATATATTTCCATTATTGCACATATGAAGCAAGGAGAGAGACAGACAGAGAATTACAGAAAAGGTTGCCCATTCAACATTCTATTCACCTTTTCACCTCAAAAGCAAGTTGACAATTAAATAATTTAGGTCAGACTTTTGCCTGTGAAATCAAAGTCAGATGTAATAATTTGGGAGTCTAATAAGTATTTTATAATAATCTCTGTTCTTTCTTTTGATAGGGTGAAAACTGACATAAATGGCAAGTATAGATAATATTTATCTTTTATTTTCAGCTTCTCATCTAAATAAGAACTTTAGGAGATATATGTTAGATCTGCTTCAATTTTGACCTAATCTGTTTCAAAACTACAGAATTCCTTAGTTATGAGACTAGTAGAACCCAGGGAATACAAATAATTAAGACAGTCACTAGAAGAATAGTGAAAAGCTGTTTTCTGAGCAAGTGGAAATGTCAAATTTAGAGAAAATAATTGAATATAACTAAATGTTTAGAAAGCATTTTGAGCTTTTATTGAATTCTCAGATGTTTTGTTCATGCAGTTGTACAAATATTTATTTGCATTTCCCTTTCTCTTAATTTTAATCTATTTATTTCAGAAACTTGAGTGATTACTGAACATCATATTACATTTTTGTATACAAAACACTTCACAAAACACTTTGGAAGAATTTTGCTGAATTTTTTTTGTTTACAGAATATGAGCTTCTCTTCACTGTCTACAAGTATACACATTTCACATAACTTTATATTTGGTTTTTAAATATTTATTTATTTATTTTTGTATTACAATTCTTAATACACCATTATATCATAATTTATCATATCTCTGATTATATATAAGGTAAGTGTAGCTTCTGCACATTTTTTTTTGCTTCTAAAAACACATGATGAAACCTTCTTTGCTTAAGACATTTCATAGTTTAAATGTCAATCCTATTCTTTATTGATAGTTTAGTGAGTCAGGTTTGCTTTTAGAATGTTTGTATGATTTTCTATTCATTTGCTGTCTTATTAAAAGCTGCCACTGGGATAAAATACCTGAAACTGAGTGATTCCTAAAGAACATGGATTCCTTGCTCCTTCCTTGTTTCTTAGAGCTGGGAAGCCTAAGGCAAATTCAGCATCTGTGAAGGAGCCAATGTCTGCTTTGAAGATCATGCCTTGAAAGCTGAGTCTTTACATGGTGGGAGGAAAATGAGAAAATGGGGGAAATTGTCTGAAGCCTCTTTCATAAGGTAACTTATCACTCATCAAGACTCCAACCTTATGGCTTAATCACTTCTTAATGGCCTCACAGCTTAACTGTAACACAAGAAAATACTGTTTTGGTAATTAAATTGCAGAATACAAATTTTACTGGATATGTTCATACCATAAAATCTGTTACTTACTATGTCTGTTTCTCTTTATATCTTGAATTCTTAAGGATTATAATGCTATGTCATCTTCTACATGTATAATTGAGGGTAAGTGTAGCTTCTGCTGACTTACTCCTCTGTAGAAAATTCTTAGTAGAGTTGCAGGAACCAAAATTAAAAATTTTCTTTTACTATTTTATTTTTTTTTTCTAAAAATACTGTATAACTTCTTTATTTTACCATTACCAAATCTATATTTTGTGTAATTACTTAATAATCATAAGTTTTAAATTTTTTATTAGTGATTTGTAATTACACATACTATGATGTTAATTTTAACATACTCATTTATTCAGGGAATATAATTTGCTCTGCTTCAATACCCAGTAACTTCTCTTTCGATTCCCCTATTCTCCTTACTTTACTGGTCTTTCTTTAATTGTTTCTTTATAGAATACATAAATGTGAATGAAATTCACTGTGGTGTATTCATTTATGGACATAGGATTGTTTGGTTAAATCCATTCCACCTTTCCTCCCTTTTTTCATCCTTTGTTCCTTATCCCCCTTTTCTACTACATTGTTTTGGCTTCTGTTTTCATGGAGTTTTCCCTCTTTATTTTGGGCTAACAGTCACATACGGGAGAAAACATTCTACCCTTGATTTTGAATCTGGCTTATTTCACTTAGTATTATGTTCTTCAGTTCCATCTATTTACCAGTAAATGCCATACCTTCATTCTTTTTTATGATTGAGGAAAACTTCATTGTGTGTGTGTGTGTGTGTGTGTGTGTGTGTGTGTGTGTATATATGTGTGTGTGTGTGTATATATATATATATATATATATATATATATATATATACACTACACTTTTTAAATTAATTCATCTCTAGGTGGGCATTGAGGCTGGTTCCAAAATTTGGTTAATGTGAAAAATGTTGATGTGTCTGAAGCACTAGAGTATGCTGGTTTTAATTCTTTTGGATAAATATCAAAGAGTTCCATAGTTGAAACATACAGTAGGTCCATTATTCGTGTTTTAAGGAATCTTAATGGCACTTTCCAAAGTGATTGTAGTGATTTGCAGACCCACCAACAAGGGATGAGTATACCTTTCACTCCATATTCTTGCTAGCATTTATCTTATTTGTATTCTTTATTGCCATTATGAATGGAGTGAAATCTCAATGTAGTTTTGATTTAAATTTTACTGATTGCTAGGGATATCATAAATTTTTTCATATATTTGTTGGGCATCTGTGCTACCTCTTTTGAGAAATGCCTTTTAACTCTTTTGCCCATTTATTAATTGGGTTATTTGCGTCTTGAGTTTTTTGAGTTCTTTCTGTATTTTGGATAGTAATGCCTTGGGGGGGAAGTAGTTGGCAAAGATTTTCTTCCATTTTGACCAGCATTATCTTCATGCTGTCAATCATTTTCTTAGGTGGGTAAAGATTTTTTAAAAATACTTTAAAATATTTGGAAATATAGATACTACACAAAAACATTACTTTTTGAAATTAAATGTGAGAATATGCTCCACTATCTTATGAGACTCCTCCCCAAATATTTATCTTTGAATGTAAATATTAGTCTTTCAAGTTTATTTACTTTGTTTTATGTTTCATTTATGTTTTATTTCATTTATTCACTAAAAATAAATAAATAAAGTTTTAGAAGTTTTTAAAAGAGTTTTAGAAGTTCTTGTTTCTATATCTTCTCTATTTGTGGAGGGACTGACAATCTTAGGAAGAAAAATGTTGCTTTTAGAAAGGTCTGTTTCTAATACATTATGCTGTTTTGAATATTCTCTATCACCTTAGCATTTTTTTTCTCCAAATAGTCATATAGAAAGACATTTATATAGAGAGTTGGCTAATTAAACTTGTATCTATCAATTACATTGAGGTCATTTTCAGCCATGTATTAATATCCTTGAGTCTTGGATGTTAGTGTTCTTTAACTACATTAAATTGATTCCGTAATATATAGAATTGAGTTTTGTTTTTTGAAAAGTTTAAAGATTATAAAAGTGAAACTAACTACCATGTTTAATTGAATTGAGACCTTATTAATAGTTTATTAACCTTTATTTATACTAAAAAAGGTTAGCAAACTTCATCTCATGTACCAAGTAAGCTCAACTACTCACGTCTTTCTGAAATGTGCTCTTGAGAAGAGCAGAGACCTCTGTGTTTCAGCAGGGAAGTGTGTTGAAACCCTGAGATTGAATACTTTGCCTTAGATGTCATTGAAACATATTGGGATTCTGCTTGCCAACTTCCTACCATCTAGGATCTGCATCTTAAAAAACGTTTAATCCCTGTTGGTCTATATAGATAAGCCAGTGTAAGACACATAGGAAGGTGAATAAGTCAACTATGCTTTGCAATTCTCTTGAGACATTTTTTTCTAAATCAACATACCAATCATGCTTGGTGTGGTAGTGCATGCCTGTGATCCCAGTGTCTCAGGAAGATGAGACAGAAGGAGTCGAAGTTCAAAGACAACCTCAAAAACTTACCAGGACCCTAAGTAGCTTGCCAAGATTCTGTCTCAAAAAAAAAAAAAAAGAAAAAAAAGAAAGGCTGGGGATGTGGGTTAGTGGTTAAGTACTCCTGGGTTCAATCTGTGGTACCAAAAAAAAAAAAAAAATTAAGCATGTGAGAGTACACAGCCAGAACTCTTTCATTGTGGAAAATATTTTGTTTCCTGTCTTTCTCATATAGCTATAAATAAAATGCTGCTAAATTTCACCAGTCCATAAATTCAAGTGAGGATATGCCTACATGCTTAAAGTCTTCCGGTTCTCACCTTTCACTTGCCTGGTGCCAAGACAGTAAATAACTGTGGAAGCAATTTTATGCCTTAGGAAACCTTCAGGAGATGTATTAAAAGCTATATGGTTCTCACAATTATTGATGGGTATTATTTCATTTAGATAGATAGGAAGCATAAATTATAGAACACTGAAATGCAAATTGTAGAGTTTTTTGGTGTTGCTGTTTTATATTTTAAACAACAAAGAACTCTCCATTATTCACAGGAGTCTGTAATGTTCAGCAAGACAAACCTCACCATCAATATTCCCCAGGAATTGGGCAAGACAAGCCCTGCTCTTCCCCCACATATGAAAAATATACCAAAAAATTAAATGTAAAGAGTACTTCTCTTACTCTAGATCTGCATCCACATCGCTTTTGTGACTCTAAATGATCTCCCTTTTTAATGGCACTAGGGTAATATTGTCCGATGTCTTCAAAACAAAGAATGACTATGTTTGGCTACTATGAAGATTTTTGGATGGTGCCACTTCAGTAAGGAGTCAGGGAGCACATGAAAGGCATAAATACTTATATAGTACAAAAAAAAAAAAAAGAAAGAAAGAAAAAAAGAAAAAACTTAGCTTTTCAATTCCTTTCCTTTAGGAAGCATGAATACAATTAGTTCTTACATAATAAAAGCTATTTTCAGGAAGTACTAAAAATTCATTTTCTTCCTTCTCTTCATGCTCCAGTTTTTGGCTTCCTTGGTATTCACCATTACAGGTAATGTTCTGAATACTTGCAATTAGCTATATAAGAAACATTTTACAATTTTAAATAATTCACATTGTCCCTATACAATTTCAGCTGTAGAAAAAAATGTGCATAAAAAGCACCATTTTTTTAAAATTGTCTCTAAAATTAAATACAGATTTATTTTATAATTATAATGACCTAAGTCTTAAAATTTCTGTTTTTTAAAATATATTTTTATTTGAAATTTGATATTAATGTATACAAATATGCTATTTAGATTTTAATACAAAGGCATTAAAATTTCTTTAGGCAGTATAAACCAAAAATAATTTACACTCCTGGCCCTGACATTTTAATTGTTATGAGCAGAACTACTTATTCCAAATGGAATTCTGTAGCACTCTGTCTTTGTATAATAGAGTTAAGAAATTTACTTAAGAAAATTTCTTTAAAATTCCAGTAATATAGAAGAAAATCATTACTGTCTGGAGGCACTTAAATATTAGAAAAGATTTTGTTCTGAAATGACTCAATGATTTATTAGTCACTCATCTTCACTGGCAACTCTAGTTTAGTGGAGCAATTTCTGGAGAAAACAATGAAGTTGATAGTAATTCATGTACAAGTGATTTGAGACATCTTTTAGTTATCTTAAATTATATACTATTAAGTTACCTGAGGTAAATCAAATACCAATTTTCATTAGTAAATGTTGTTTTAACATTTTTATATTATCATCATGATAAATATATTTTCATACCATTTGTAGGAAATGATGAACAATGTATGTTGTGAAAACTACTTACTGAGTTCATATATTTTTTAGTAGGTTATCTGTCATTCTGTTTTAAGTAAGAAACTATTCTTAAAATTTTACTACCCAGGGTTAATTTATGTCCTAAATTACTATTTACTTTTCTAATCTTGTCTCTGAGATAAGAATTCTCCTGAAGGAGAGAATGATATAGAAAAAAAAAATGATAAATTAAGGCTGAGTGTGTACTACAGAATTTAGAAGGATTTCTAGAAAAGTAAATGTAAGACATTTTATTATAGGGAATTATTTTAACACAATAGGCATAAATGTAACAGTTCATATGTGGTATCAAATTTTCTCACTTTTGTCCAAAAAACTTAGCCTGGCTAAAATAATATGGCTTCTTGAATGCAACTGTCATTTTTATTTTGCGAAACCAGGGCCTCATACATGTTAGGAAAGTGTGCTATCACTGAACTATATCCACAGACCTAATTATCATTTTCCAACTGTTAGGATGGAATTACTATTTATGAAGAGAGGGAGAACTGTAAGCCTTCATCATATGGGTGCTTTGCATGTATGGATTCCACAAACCATGGATCAAAAGTATTCAGAAAAAAATTGCATCTGTACTGAACATGTACTGACTTTATTTACCTTGTCATTACTTCCTAAACAACCTAGTATAACAAATATTTACATAACATTTATACTGTATTAGGTATCATAAATAATCTAAAGGTGATTCAAAGTATAAATGAGAATATGGATAGACTAACTGCAAACACTATGCCTAACAGATTTGAGATATGTTAAGATTGAGATGCCTATTGGGCATTTGATTTGCATAACTCTGGAGCTCAAATATACTTTGCCTCAGACTTTTATTTTTAAGAATTATGACAAGTATGGGCTGGGGATGTGGCTCAAGCGGTAGCGCGCTCACCTGGCATGCGTGTGGCCCGGGCTCGATCCTCAGCACCACATACCAACAAAGATGTTGTGTCCGCCGGGAACTAAAAAATAAATATTAAAAAAAAAGAATTATGACAAGTAAATTGTGCTGGGGTAAACCAGTTGTCTCAAATATACCATGAATTCTTACTCCTGGGTTTCCCTGATAATGGATGTGGGATGTCTTCTGGCTCATACTCAGGCAAATGAAGAAATTTGATATCACATATGAACTGTGACACTTATGCCTATTGTATTAAAATAATTCCCTGTAATAAAATGTCTTAAATTTATTTTTCCAGAAATCCCTCTAAATGCTATGGTACACACTCAATCTTAAGTGCTAGGGATTGAACGCAGGCATGATGAATATGACAGTAATAAAGAGTGAATGCCCATAGGGAAGCACTATCAGTTATGAATGGAAAACATGATATTTACATAATATTTCATAATACTCACAGTTTTGAGGGAGAAAGTCATGGAAAAAACTGAACTTTGTTTGGCTTGAAACAAACTTACTTGGTGGCTAAAATAGGACTTAAATAACGTATGGATATTTGTGATCTCTTACCCAGTTAGCATGTTTGTTTTTAAATTGTACTTTCTAGATTATATGTAGGTTGAAAACATTTTATTGTCTTGTATGATGTCTACTTGTATAGATTATATTTTGTATCATTTTCTATATTTTTTTCATTAATCTCATTGAATATCTGTATTTAAAATGAGTTTCTTGGAAACACCATAAGTTTGAGTTTTGATTTTTTCTATTTATTTTATATTAATTATAAAATTTTACTACATATATACTTTTCCAGTCATGTTTTTAAATTAATTTTGGAAAAGAAATTTTCTACAACTTAAAATGTTTGCAAGGCTTACCTTCAAAATGAAGCATACAAATTAAGCATGTTTATATTTTGAGTACAATGTTGAACCTATTTATTATCTTGAAATGCTTTAGCGTTTTTCAGGTTTGATCTTTTTAATCAGTTCATGATTGTTTGCCATTTAAATAGATTATTTATACTACTAATAACTGCTGGAATTGTTTAACACAAATAATTACAATAGGGGCTGGGGATGTGGCTCAAGCGGTAGCGCGCTCGCCTGGCATGCGTGCGGCCCGGGTTCGATCCTCAGCACCACATACTAACAAAGATGTTGTGTCCGCTGAGAACTAAAAAAATAAATATTAAAAATTCTCTCTCTCTCTCTCTCTCTCTCTCCTCTCTCACTCTCTCTTTAAAAAAAAAAAAAAACAAATAATTACAATTAATGTGTTTGTTTAAAATAAACTTTAAGGGCTGGGGATGTGGCTCAAGCGGTAGCGCGCTCGCCTAGCATGCCTGCGGCCTGGGTTCGATCCTCAGCACCACATACAAACAAAGATGTTGTGTCTGCCGAGAACTGAAAAATAAATATTAAAAAATTGTCTCTCTCTCTCTCTCTCTCCTCTCTCTAAAAAAAATAATAAAAAAAATAAAATAAGATAAACTTTAAAATTTAAAATTGATCTTTGATTAAGATTCATCTATAACTAGTTTTTTAATTGTTTTGGTTATATTAAATATTTGTAAAAATTTACAAAATATGTTGATACAACAGGAAGAGCTAAAAATTTTAGAGATATATAAAATGGACTTTTTTTTTGTGGTATTAGGGATTGAACCCAGGGCCTTGTACATGTGAGGCAAACACTCCACCAACTGAGCTATATTCCCAGTCCTAAAGTAGACTTATATTTTTTCACTTTTCAAACAATAATGGCATTGTGTAGTCAGAGATTATACCACATGATTATAAGAACAGTTTCCTAAAAGAATTATGCTTAAGTTTTATTACCACTATTTTCACTTATAAAAGTAGCAAAATGTAGTTTTCTTATGAGATACATATATGCTTATTTTCTAACCTTCATTTATACTTATATAATATTCACCTAAAATATAAACTATCCAATATTACCTAAACAACTGGATTATAGGGTGTCTTAGTCAATTTTGTGCTGCTATAACACAATATAGCAGACTGGATAATGTTTAAAGAATAAAACATTATTTCTCACATTTAGGGAGATTACAAAATCTAAGATCAAGTGCCACCTCTAGTGATGGGCTTTGTCCTAGTCGATTTCCTGTTGGTACAATAAGATACTTGATACTGAGTGATTTATGAAGAACAGAGAAAAAATTCGGCTTCCATCTCTGGAGGCTGGGGAAACTAGGAGCATTGGAGTATCAAGTGTCTCATGACAGGAAGTCAGAGAATGAGTGGCCACATGCAAAGAGGCAAACAACAGTGGGCATCACCACTGGTTAACAAACTGCACCCTTAAGAACAAACCGTCTCCAGCAAGAATGTTACCAGTTGCTCCTAATGATGTAATCACCTTTTAAAGATCACACCTGCCCACACCATCACAATGGTAATCCAATTTGAACATAAGCTTTGAATGGGAAAAACCGTATTCAAACCATAGCTGCTTCATAACATGAAAAAGGTGGAAGGGCAAAAAAGTAGCCTGGACTCTGTGTAATCATATGGCAGAAGAGCAAAAGAGTGAACACACTTGGGCAAACCTTTTTTTATAGCACCATTAATCCATACATGAGAGTTGAGGCCTCATGATCTTAACTCCCACTTCCTGACACTGTTGCACTTGGGATTAACTTTCAAACACTTGACCTTTAGAGGACACATTCCAACTGTGGTATGTGAATATCCTGGCAAGCTATCCAAGTGATGAATTGGTTTTATCCTTTCCTAAACAGATGTTGTTGTTATGTTGTTGTATAGGCACCACCCTTAGGTTTCTGTGGAACATGGCAATGAATATTTATGTTTACCTATTCTTAGATAAATCGGGTCTGACCTGTAATAAAAGAATGACTTGGAAAAGATTGAAAGGAGGACAGGTATTCTTCCTGCACATGGAGAGGTGCCTAACTACACAGTTGAACTCAGCATGTAATATTGGCATGTGGGCAATGCACACCTTAAAGACAGGAAAAGCTGAAATCTGATTAAGCATTCCAGTTACTTTCTCCTTGTATGGAATTGAGAATGAATTTAGAAAGTTAGATCTGATGAAACTTCCAATTTAGCTTTATAAATAATGACCTTCTACTAAAAAAATATCAAAATGATCAAATAGAAAATATTTTGATGAAGTATGAAAAATTCCTTATTTTTTCTAGTTTTAAAAGTATTATAGCTTTTATTTCTTAGTTTGGATACATACAATTGTTCGTTACTTTTAGTCATATATGTCTAAGCCTTTGAAAGCTACTTAAAAAAACAAAGATGTATTAATATTTAATAGAGTAATCAATTCTAGTTTAGGTTCTATTTTGGCAAAAAAAAATGGATCTTGAAAGATTGTTACTTTTTCTTCCTTATTCTTTCTGGCTATTCTTGATGTTTGTCGTCTATTCGCATATGTTTCCATTAACCTCAAGGCTAATGTTATATTGATTTTTTTATGAAGTTATGTTTTCTTGGAAATTGGAAACATTTTTCAGATCAAATGATATACTAATTTTTAACAGTGAGACATTGAAATGAATTGTTGACATGATGAAATGTCTAGAAAAACTTAATGATACATTACATTTCAGTAACAGAAAAATAAGTTTCACAGCAACTCTTTAAAACCATTGGGTTAACATGAAATCCTGTGCCTACTACGTTTGAAAAAATTATATGACTATTATATTTGACTCTTCATGAGGGGCCAAGAAAATGATGTTCAGAAAGCAGCTAGACATGCTGAAATGAATTCCTAAGGTATCACTTTTGGAAGCATTACCAGTTAATAAATATCATGTGTTCCAAATATTTATTTATATGGAATTCTCAACCATTCTTAAATGTAAGAATTCTTCTACATTTTGTCAACTCCATGAACATTCATAGTGCAACTACGATTTATGAACATTTTTCTAAATATAATGCAGTCAAGGGAAAATAATTCTTTCTCTCACCTTGTAATACCACAGTCATGGACTCCTATTTTTGTTAATATATTTTCTATTACCTTAAAAAAAAGGTAGCATAGTATGAGTATTAGGATCATACTTTAAAAAAAATATATATATATGGTTTTGTTTTCCCCCCAAATTTTAGAGTTTTGGATAAGTAGGACCAATGGAGTCTTAAAGAACATATAACTAAATGCAGGAAGTTGATAAATTATGTGTCTGAGTAATAAAATTATTAAATAAAATGTTTTCTTTGATTCAATGTTGGAAAATATAGCTAAGTAGTAACATCAGAACTCATATTTTTGTTTAGAATGTTTGATCATCACAGTGTTCGCATAAAAATATGCAAGTACCTGTAGAGGTACTTGGTCCACTAGCCCCTAGCTTTAGACCCACAGTTGAACTATGCCACATTCTTTCCTATACTCCTCCTCTGTCCTACACATGGAAGGCCCTGGGGCCTTTTCAGCCTATTCATCCACTCAGTTCACCTCTAGGAAAAGCTATTTTTGGCCATTCCTCAGATTTGGAGTGTGAAAGTACAAGCATAGCTGAGGGGCAGCCCGGGATGGCTTTCAAGGTGTGCTCATCCCTTAGCTCCATGGATTTTGAGCTCCATGGGGTTTTGTGCTCCATGGAGCAGTGAACATAATGAGGAGGGAAAGAATTCCTTTAAATGGCATGCTCCAGACCAGGGGCCACACTTGTCTAATCTCAGGGTATTAGTGGAGTTAAAACTTTTGTTAAAATCTTTTTAAAAATTTTTTGTCCCATCAATGATTAGTTTTGTATTTTTCATTACAGAGCTGGAATGTCTGGATTTGAATGCCAATTTCACCATTTAAAGGATGTGTGACTTTTGGGCTGGGGATGTGGCTCAAGCGGTAGCGCGCTCGCCTGGCATGCGTGCGGCCCGGGTTCAATCCTCAGCACCACATACCAACAGGGATGTTGTGTCCGCCGAGAACTAAAAAATAAATATTAAAAATTCTCTCTCTCTCTCTCTCTCTCACTCTCTCTCCTCTCTCACTCTCTCTTAAAAAAAATACATTTAAAAAAAAAAAGAATGTGTGACTTTAGAAAGACAATGTAAATTCTCTTCCCTCAGTTCCCTCATTTGTAAATGAAAAAATAAAAAATAAATGGATTTCATTATAAGCTACTGAGGTCCCTGAATAGAAGTGGATAAATACGGCAGCAGAAGAATCACTAAAAAAACTGGGTGGATGGAGTAGCTCCTAGGAAGTTCAGGAAAAAAACAATTTTGTTAATATGAGGTTTCATTTCTTCACCTCTGAAATGAGAGGATTGACTAGATGTTTATAAACCTAAATTCTATTTCTAAGATTTTTTTTCGAATATTGATTTTTTTAATTGTAGTTGGACACAATACCTGTATTTTTATTTATTTATTTTTATGTGGTGCTGAGGATCAAACCCAGGACTTCCAATGAGTTAGGCGTGCTCTACATCTGAGCCACAACCATAGCCCTCTATGATTTTTGAAAAATATTCTTCATGTCTTTTTACAGAGTCAAAATTTTGATATATTAATAATATAGATTATGGACTTTCTTTAATAGCATTTATTTTCAAACCTTGAGTTTCTAATTTTTAAGGAAGAGAAATAAACATCCATGGGAATTTAATTTTCTTGGCTAAAAATATATTCAAAATTTTTCTTTTTCTATTTTTTTAAAGTTTAAGTTTTAATTATAATCAGTATATGACCAGTTTTGAATTTAAAAAAATCTAATTGGAAGGAATGAAATCTTTACTTCATCTTTTTCCAAAGGAAGTATTATTGTGATGTCTGATTTACTAATGACTTACTGCCACCAATGTACTAAGAGAAGCTCAATCTTGCAGCCTCAGCCAAGACCACAGACCACTTATTTGCTTCTACAGTATGGATTAAATATCATTCTTTGCCTGTTGGTAGGTGGGAAGAGACAGACATATCTATGCATGAACTGGAGTATATTTTACAGTTTTTGTGAAAAATCACTTAAGATTTTCATCATCTTTGTTCTGATTAAACTTATATTTCACCTCCAAATGAAACAGGAGGTACTTAGAACTTTTGAAAGAAGCAATTATTTTTAAGTAAACTCAGAAATTTGAAACTCAAGGTCATTAACTAACTTGTAAACTCTGTTATTTTAATTACAATCCCTTCATGCTTTGCCAGCCAGTGGAAGGGGTGAGGGTAAGATTGCCTTCAAAATAAGATGAGCCTGCTTTTATTAATTGGTGTTAAAGCAAGAGAGCATGAATAATGTGAAAACAAAGCACTAGGGCTTCAAGAATAGAAAGAAATAAAATGTATGTTGGAGAAGTTGCAAGATTCTGGCTTTTCCTTACACATTCAGGATCATGTGCTGCAGACAAGCCAACAACCATGAGAAAAATATTAACATCTTGCCAATTTTTAAGCTGGCTTTAAAGTTTCCAGTTCCAGGCTGGGAATGTAGTTCAGTTGGTAGAGTGCTTGCCTCACATGTACAAGGCCCTGGATTCAATCACCAGCACCACACACACACACACACACACACACACACACACACACAAATCTAATTCCAGAAATCTCCCTCCAGTAGGTGGATCTTTGAAGTTTCCTTTTGTGATTTCTAATCATATTCCTTTTTTTCTAACCATTGCATCTTAATTTTCAAAAGTATTTAAATCTACACTGGAATATATTTATTAAAAATATTACTTATGGATCTAGGAATTCTTTGGAGATGACTTTCTTTTATAAATTTTTATTTTAACCACAGGAATAGTACTTTCATATCTAATACATAATGGTTTACATTTCCTGTTAAATTCACAGAGGAATGATTAAATACTTACAAACTGAGCAGACAGCACTTCTCTTTTAGAAGGCAGATTACTTAGGTTCAAATGTCTATTATATAATTCAGTACTAATGAAACCATGGGAAAATTGATGTGCCCTTTTGAGTCTTAATTTATTCATCTTTTGAATAGGGAAAACATGACGTCTACTATAAAAGATTTTGAGGACTAAGTCAGATACTGCCTTCTAGCATTTATTCTAATAGTAGGCAAATAATAAATGCTGTATTGATATTAGTTTGTTTTGTCCTTATTCTCATTCTAGTTTATTACTTGGCAGACATTGTTGTCTGTTGAAGATAAAAAAACCCACCACCACCACCAATAACAACAACAAAAACCCAATAATCATAAATCAGAGTTTTTCACCTGAAGGATGTGGTTGAGTGTGAAAATAAATCAATGGTCACAGTATGGTATAGTGCATGATGGTGGGGTGATGGAGTTACACACATTATGAGAACACAATGGGGATCATCCAAATAAAATTTGAGCTAGTGATGAAATAAGAATTACATCATAGATCTATTCCAGCATCTCACTTCTCTGATGATTTAATCCCTCATTCCACCACCTGCTATCACAGTTCTGGCATTTCTACCTCATTTAATATGGACCACGAGTGTCTCCTCTATTCTAGAATTCATCCCAGGAGAATGTTTGTAACTTCTCCCTTCTCTTTGCCAGGGAGATAAATGCTGTATCTCAGTATAATTCTCCAAAGTAAGAGATTTCCCTGAGAGAAATTTGCACTCCATTTCCCTTAGCCATGCACCCTCAGAATCAAATTCAGTGCTTGCAGACTCTCCTTGCTCTGGTTGGTAGCTTCTGGATAAGTCCTATAGCTTCTTTGACATATAGTCCCTTTTTTTTTTCTATCAAGTCCAGTATTGTCCTGACTGGGCTGTGTCTTTACCCTAGTTTTGGACACAATGTTTACTAGGAAAGTTGAGAGTGAATCTTTCCTGTGTGAGAGTGACCTCCGCATCATCTTTCTTTCTTTCATTTTTTTTTATTTTATTGGTGCATTGTAGATACACGTAATACTTAGGTTCATTTTGACATCATAATATATACATAGAGTTTAATTTACTCCACTTCAGTCCCCAGTTTTCCCTGCCTTTCCCTCTCCCCATTCTCTTTCCTCTACTGATCTTCCTTTGTCTCATTTATTTATTTTCAATGCATGCTTTATAGATATAAATCTGGGTGAAATTAACTGTGTTATATTTATATGTGCATATAGCTTAATTGTTTCAAATGCATTCTGCATTTCCTCCTCTTTCCCATCCCTCCTCCCTTCTCAATCTCCTGGTTCTACTCCACTGATTACCCCTCTAACTACTCCACTGATCTTCCAATCTTTTCCCGTTACTTCCCTATATCTTCATATCATCCAACTCTCACCCTGTCTTTTCCCCTTACTTTGCTCTAGCTTTCTCACATGAGAGAAAACATCTAGCCTGATTATCTGAGTCTGACTTGATTATTTTAGCCTGATGTTCTCTAGTTCCATTCATTTACCAGAAAATGCCATAGTTTCATTCTTCATTATGGCTGAGTAAAACTCCATTGTGTATGTACCACATTTTCTTTATCCATTCATTTACTGACAAGCACCTGAAATGGTTCCATATTTTGGCTATCATGAGTTGTGTTACTATATAAAATTGATGTGGATTTATCATTATAACATGATGATTTTAGTTCTTTTGGATAAGTACCAAGAAGTAAGATGGCTGAGTCATATGATGGTTTTATTCCTAGTATTTTAAGGAATCTCAATCCTGCTTTCCAGAGTGGTTATAAGAAATTTGTAGTCCCTCTAGCAATGTATATAAGCCTACCTTTCCCCCACATTCTTGCCAGAATTTATTATTATTTATCTTTTTGATAATTGCCTTTCTGACTGGAGCAAGCTACAATCTCAGTGTAGTTTTAATTTATTTTCCCTGATTGCTAGAGATGTTGACTACTTTTTGTCCATATATTTGTTGGCCATCTTTCCTCCAAATTATCTTTAAAAAGAGGTGAGCACTAGTTCTCTAAGGAGCAGGCCACTTTTGTAAGCTCAGAACTGAAAGAGGAATGACAATAACCTCTCCAAGATGATATTTTTCCTAACATTTATTTGTATGCTATAATTTTGCTTTACATTTATTCAGGGAGGATTTGAAAAAGCATAATTTTGGTCTCAATTTTTCCTTTACAATATAGATTTTACTTTTAATTTTTAAAACACATTTAAGTATTATTATAATGATGATTTACATTTGGCATGATTAGTCTTTAATATTGAAACAGAGATCTCCCAATATTTCTTTTCCTTCTTCCTGTCTTGTTTCCACATATAAAACATATAATCCTTGATATTATATATATATATATATATATATATATATATATATATATATATATATATATATAATCTTCTTAATTGAGATTATTTCACTTAGTTCCAACCATTTTTTTGCAAATGATAGAAATTCATTTTTCTTTATGGCTTAATAAAACTAGTTGTGTATCTATACCACATTTCCTTTATCCTTTCAACCACTGATGACACCCAGGGAGATCAGTAGAGAAGGGAAATGGACCAGGAGGAAGGAAAATACTGAGGAATTATGCTGGCCAAATTATCTTGTTACATTGTGCATGTTTAGCTTTTTTCCCTGCTATGACTAAAAGTCCTGACTAGAGCAATTGTAGAGGAGTAAAAGTATATTTGAAGGCTCATGGTTTTAGAGGTCTCAATCAATAGACAGCTGGCTCCATTCCTCTGGGCTCAAGGTGAGGCAGAACATCATGGTAGAAGAGTGTGGCAGAGGGAAGCAGCTCATATGGTGATCAAGAATCAGAGAGAGGGGCTGAGGATGTGGCTCAAGCGGTAGTGCGCTCGCCTGGCATGCCCCGGGCACTGCGTTCCATCCTCAGTACCACATAAAAATAAAATAAAGATATTGTGTACACTGAAAACTAAAATATAAATATTAAAAAATTCTCTCTCTCTCTCTCTCTCTCTCTCTCTCTCTCTCTCTCTCCAAAAGAAAAGAAAGAAAGAATCAGAAAGAGAGACTCCACTTGGCAGATACAAAGCCACACTCCCAGTTTCAACTTCCTCCAATCACCCCCTTCAGTTACCACTCAGTTAGTCCCTATCAGGGGATTAATTCACTGATTGGGTTAAGATTCTCACAACCCAATCATTTCACCTCTGAATCTTGCTTTGTCTCATATTTGAGCTTTTAGGGGATAGCTTTCATCCAAACCATAACAGTGTACATGTATGACTATGTAACAACAAATTCTACCATTGTGTACAACTATAATGCACCAATAAAAATACAACAAATATGAAACAAAATGATATTTTTAGTATAAAACTGATCATCTCCACTATTAAGTGAAAATTTAAATGTATAATTAAATATGTGATAATCCCTTTAAAACGTTTCTTGTAGATAGTGACAGCATAAGCTCATTTTTCTCTTTGGTTGACTATGTTTTGGGCCACAAAATACCAAATAAAAGCAAAAGCTACATATTGTTAAAACAACAAGGATAACAAAATACCCACCATAGATTACTTTTGTAGCTTTTTTTCTTTTTCTTTCTGTTTTTTTGTTTCTTTAAATAGTTCAGAAATAGGGCTGGGGATGTGGCTCAAGCGGTAGCGCGCTTGCCTGGCATGCGTGCGGCCCGGGTTCGATCCTCAGCACTACATGCCAACAAAGATGTTGTGTCTGCCGAGAACTAAAAAAAAAATAAATATTAAAAAAAATTCTCTCTCACTCTTTCTTTAAAAAAAAAAAAATAGTTCAGAATTTATAATGTTTTGATATTTTTTTGTAATTCAGTCTAACAGATGACAGGAAGTGGAATTGTGCATGTAGCATGCAGAAGTCAAGCATTGCCCTTATGTTTTTTACTGGAGTAGGAGGATGGTTCAGAAGTTGCTGGTCTCATTCACAGTTCACTTTTATGAACTATGGGAAAGTCAGCCAAGCTTAGTGGCCTGGAACAGCAAGCATGACTAATGGATTTTTAAAGTTGTTCATAGCTTCTAAAATAATACACAATGTTCTTAGATGCAGTGACCTTTGAAGTAAAGTGGAGCAGATGTTCCATAACCACCCTAATAACAAAAACAAAACAGATATTGAAACAAAATAAATTAAATTTATTTTGTGGTGTCAGAGAAGTATAGACAGATGGAAACTAATTAGAATAATAGACATGGCATTTTCAGAAATACTATTTTCATTAGTTTTAAATTGTTAGAATGTCTTTATGAACTCATATTTCCCTTTTCAAAATTCAACAGACTTTTAATGATTAAAATAAGCAATATTAACAAGTTGGTACATAAGTAGTATTTTGTTGGTGTGATTGTCCTCTTATAGACTTTCAACTTGAATATGAGTATTCTTAGCTATATTTCTCATTTGTAACCGAACATAAACATTTTGAAAATGTCTGTTGAATACTTCCCAGGTAAAATTACAATATAAAAGTCTTTGAATTGAGTGCAAAAGCAAAATGAACACAACCTCAGTTCCAAGAAACTTATAGTACATTTGAAGTGGAAAAATCAATAACTAGTACATAGAACAGAATAGATCAGGATGAGATCATTTTATTGCATACTTATAAATACCTTGCTTTATTTCTTGAAATGGTTTATGGAGATATGTATGTATGTTATAATTAATATAAAATAAGGGACATTTTATGTTTAAAAAGAAAGAAAGAAAAAAATAAAATTGAAGTCAGGCATATCTAACATATTCCAAAAGGTGTGACTTTTTTTTTTTCCAAAGAAGAATAATTTTGTCAATGACCTTATTGCAAGGTCATTGGAGGGAAAGCTTTCCTAATGTTGAAATCTGAGTGATATGCCCCTTTTTGTGTTTTCTGTAAAGCAATATCATATAATACAATGCAATTCAGCCTCAATGAATGCAATAAATACATTAATGTATGATCCACATGTTTTTTGAGAAGGCTGCTCAGTAAGTTCAATTAAATTCATTTCGTGAGAAGCCAAACCAATGCATTTCTACTAGAACTCTTTGAGGGTCACATTGAACCGTATATAATCAGCTCCTTTATCTGCTGTCTTTCACAGTTCCAGTTTTTAAAAACCCTCAAAGATGCTTGTGGTGTGCATGGGTACTTGAAGTCACAGGACACCACCAGGCAAGTTTTCAATCAGAATTTTAATATTTTTATGAAAAATTAACACTGTGAGATAGTTTTCAAAACTTTCACAGGGAGTAAAATAAAAACAGAAAGGTAGAGGTGAGATAAAGGAGGAGATCAAGAAGAAAAGGAAGTCAGAGAACTTGAAAAGAAATTTACCATCCATTAGATTTACTTTAGTGCAAGAGTTATGGATTTAAGCTCTTGAGAGATGATTTGAAATTTTCAGGGTGTATTTCATATTACCTTTGACTTTAGGCTCTATCTCAGTGTCCATTTACCACCCCAAACCTATCACTTTCCCCAACCCACATTAAGGTTAAAGAGTTTCTACTAAATACTGAAAGATGATAGAGAGAATTAAGACAGATGTAGAAGAAGAGATACTTAACAATAATAGAGGTTAGAAACATGGGCATTAGAATCAGGAAAAACTAAAGTGAAACCCTCATGCCACCCCTTAGCTGTGTGACCTTGATCAATTTACTCAACTTCACAAGCTTGATTTTGTATTCTCCCATCTGAACAGATTTAATAATAATCACCACCCAATAGGTTATTTCATTTCACAGTATAAAATTTTATATATATATATTATATTTATATTTAGACATTACATATATATTTGTAATTTTTCAAGTATAGGAGAATACAATCTATTCCATTGTATATTAGCTTCTATGTCTTCTTATGACACAGAAGCATGTCATTTAAAATAGTGAAAATGAGTTCCAAGCATAGTTGGTTATTTAACTTTGAAAACAATTTCAAAAGAAGATCAAAAGAAGAGCTCTAAAAAATGTTTCATGAATTTAAGAAGTTTGCCAAGAGCATTGCTATGGAGAATAATCCTCACTTGGCATGTTCATTACTAAAAAATTCTTCTTGTTTTTTAGCCTGTTAATGCACTACATTACATTGCATTACACTTATTGATTTCTGTATGTGAAACCATCCTTGCAATCCAAGGATAAATACCAATTTATTGTGATGCATATTCCTTTTAATGTGCTATTGATTTTGTTTGCTAGAAATTTTGAGGATTTTAAGGTCTTTGTTCATCAGGGACATTGAGCTGCAATTTTCTTTTCTTATAGGACATTTATATGGCTCTAAAAGGACCATATAAATGCTGTGAGGGTAAAACTGACTTGAAGATAAAATTTTGGTCAATAACTGTACATAACAGTTCATAAAAGCTTCTTACTATCTTTTGTATTTTTGTGGTATCAGTTGTAATTCTCTCTCTCAATTATAAAATTATTTATATGAATCTTTTCTCTTATTCTTGATTTTTCTAGATAAACTTTTGTCAACTTTACCTATTGTTTCAAAACTCTTTGTTTCCTTTGACATTTACTATGGTGTTTCTAATCTATTTTTTTTATTTTTGCTATCATTATTATTTTCTTTATTTTGTTGATTTGGGATTTTGTTTCTCTTTTTCTAGTTTCTAGAATTTCAAAGTTAGGTAGATTATTTAGAATATCCCTTTCTTTCCTACTTATCACTATAAACTTTCTTCCTAGCACTGCTTTTCCTGCATTGTGTCAGTTTGGTATGTTGACTTTTCATTTGCATTTGTTTCATAACTTTGATTTTTTCTTTGACCCATTGTCTCAAATGTGTGCTATTTAATTTCTACATATTTTAAAATTTTCAAAAACTCTTCCTATTTTTAGTTTTAGATCACTGTGCTAAAGAAAAATACTTGCTATGATTTTAGCCTTCTTAAATTTTATAATGCTTTTTTTGACCCAACATATGTTCTATCATGTAGAATATTCTATCTGTAGGAGACTAGTATTTATAATATTACTCTTTTGTGGAATATTCTATGTATCACCATTTAGTCTATTGACTTATTTAAATCCACTGAATCCATATTGATTTTTCGGTCTAGATAATGAGTCTATTGTTGAAAGTGGGTCCTGAAGCCTCCTAGTGTTTTCATTGCTGACTATTTCTCTCTTCAGTTTAGTTAGTTTGCTTCATAAATTTGTATGTTCCAATGTTCGGTTCTTGTATATTTACAATTTATAATTTTTATCTTATTATGGAACTAAAATAATTGTGCACATAGAAGTAAAGATTTGAACAGTGGTCAGTAGGCATTAAGCTGGGTGAAGGACATGGGAAGATCGTTCCAGGGTACACATTTTAAGCTGTTAGATGAATAAATTCTCAAGATGTCATGTACTTCATGAGTGTTGATGGTTGTGTAAATTAATTTAAGTGTAATAATCATTTTACAATGTATATTTCTCAAACACTGAGCAATAGACTTATCACACTGTATACTGTCAATCTGTAGTCTTAATCAATTAAATACTTTAAAATAAAAATGGTGTTACATTCATACTATTATAATTATTTTGTGTCCTGTTTTACTTGTTGGTATATCAAGTCCAAAAGGATGGCAAGGTAGATTTTATTATACCAGTTTTTCAAATAAGGAATCTAAAATTGATAGTCTTTGAGTTAGTGAAAGGGGGACAGTAAAGACAGAACATAGACATACACTTAAGCCTTCTTTAAACATCCACAACAATATGAAAACAGGAGGATGGGACCTTAGCAAAGCCTATGGCACTTTCAATCTCCTACACTTAAAAAATAATTTCAATAATTGATTGTTTATGGAGGAATCCAACATGGCCGCCAGCGAGGAAGCAGCGATTCCAATGTCTCCACATTAACGGGATCAGAAAGACCCATTGGAACAGCTGCAGTCTACCTACTGAGAAACTTCTAGCAAAATTCCATTAAGAGGGGACCTGCCGGGAGTTGTTTTACTGCTCTTTCCATTCTCCTCTATGCTATCTATCTCCCTCTCCTTCTTTCTTTTCAAGAGCACCTACCTTCCCCTTCCCCCCAACTTTCATCCCAAGCATTACGTCCTCCATTTTGCGTAACTGTCTAAATGCAAATAGGTATGCGCCTTCCCCCTGCGCCTGCAAGGTAGGCGGACCTGAAACCCACCGGCAGGTCAGGCCCAGCAACCTGGGAGTGGCAGAGCCGCCCCACGTGCCTGCAAGGTAGGCGGACCTGCGACCCACCAGCAGACCAGGCACAGCGGCCTGCTGAGAGGCAGAGCTGCCCCCTCCCCCTGCGCCAGCAAGGTAGGCAGAACTGTGACCACCAACAGAACAGACTCAGTGGCCTGCGGAGGGGCAGAGCTGCCAACCACGCCTGTAAAGTAGGCGGACCTGCGACCCACCAGCAGAATAGGCCCAGCAACCCGCGGAGGGGCAGAGTAGCCCCCCGCGCCTGCAAGGTAGGCGGATCTGCGACCCACAAGCAGAACAGGCCCAGCGGCCTGCTGAGGGGCAGAGCTGCCCTCTCCCCCCACGCCAGCAAGGTAGGCGGAACTGTGACCATCAACAGAACAGGCCCAGTGGCCCACGGAGGGGCAGAGCTGCCAACCACGCCTGCAAGGTAGGCGGACCTGCGACCCACCGGCAGAATAGGCCCAGGAACCCACAGAGGGGCAGAGACACCCCACTTGCCTGCAAGGTAGGCAGACCTGCGACCCACCAACAGAACAGTCCCAGTGGCCTGCAGAAGGGCAGAGCCGCCGCCCGCGCCTGCAAGGTAGGTGGACCTGCGACCCACCGGCAGAAAAGGCCCAGTGGCCTTCAGAGGGGCAGAGCCGCTGCCCGCGACTGCAAAGGAGGCGGAACTGCGACCACCGACGGGACAGGCCTAGCGGCCTGCAGAGGGGCAGAGCCACCGCCCGCGCCTGCAAGGTAGGCGCACCTGCTACCAACCATCAGAACAGGCCCAGCGGCCTGCCGATGTGGTAGGCACATTGCCTCAATTGGAGGAGGAGCAGAGCCCCTGCCCGTGCCTGCATGGGAGACTTTGCAAATATACAAGAGTAATACAAATATATAGGGGGAAAATTCAATAACACAACAGTTTCAGTAAGCAGAAAGAAACGCGAACAGTATGAAGAGACAAGGAAAGAAAGGACCACAAGCAATGCAGGTCAACTCAACTCTAGAAGAGGTAATAGCTGCAACAGATGGAATGTCAGATAAAGAGTTCAGGATATACATGCTTCAGATGATCTGGACTCTCAAGGAAGACATGAGACAGCAAAATCAGACAATGAAAGATCACATTGACAAGGAACTACAGAAACAAATCCAGGAAGTAAAAGATCAATTTCACAGGGAGTTAGAAGTAATAAAAAACAAACAAATAGAAATCCTAGAAATGCAGGAAGCAATAAACCAACTTAAAAACTCAATTGAGAATACTACCAGCAGAGTAGAACACTTAGAAGATAGAACATCAGACAATGAAGACAAAGTATTTCAACTTGAAAAGAACATAGACAGCTCAGAAAGACTGTTAAGAAACCATGAACAGAACATCCAAGAAATATGGGATAACATAAAGAGACCAAACTTAAGAGTCATTGGGATACAGGAAGGTATAGAGGTCCAAACCAAAGGAATGAGCAATCTATTCAATGAAATAATTCGAGAAAACTTCCCAGACTTGAAGAACGAGACAGAATCCCAAATCCTAGAAGCCTACAGTATGCCGAATGTGCAAAATCATAAGAGATCCACACCTGGACACATTATAATGAAGATGCCCAACATACAGAATAAGGAGAGAATTTTAAAAGCTACAAGAGAAAGGAAGCAGATTACATTTAGGGGTAAACCAATCAGGATAACAGCTGATCTCTCAATACAGACTTTGAAAGCTAGAAGATCCTGGAATAACATATTTCAAACACTGAAAGAAAATGGGTTCCAACCAATTGTGTATCCAGCAAAATTAAGCTTCAGGATGGAAGATGAAATTAAAACCTTCATGATAAACAAAAGTTAAAAGAATTTGCAGCTAGAAAAGCATCTCTCCAAAAAATCCTCGGCAAAACATTACAGGAAGAGGAAATGGAAAATAACAATGAAAACCAACAGTGGGAGGTAGAACAGTAAAGGGGGGAGAATAATCAAAGAGGAAAACAAACCATATTCAGTAACATAAATGAACAAATATGGCTGGAAGGATAACCCATATCTCAATAATAACCCTAAATGTTAATGGCTTAAACTCACCAATTAAGAGACACAGGCTAGTAGAATGGATCACAAAACATGACCCAACAATATGCTGCCTACAGGAGATGCATTTGAAAGGAAAAGACATACATAGACTGAAGGTAAAAGGTTGGGAAAAATCATATCACTCATATGGATTTCGGAAACAAGCAGGAGTGTCCATACTCATATCAAATAAAATAGATTTCAAGCCAAAGTTAATCAAAAGGGATAAAGAGGGACACTACATACTGCTCAAGGGAACCATACACCAACAAGACATAACAATCATAAATATATATGCCCCAAACAATGGAGCAGCTATGTTCATCAAGCAAACTCTTCTCAAGTTCAAGAGTCTAATAGACCACCATACAATAATCATGGGAGACTTCAACACACCTCTCTCACCACTGGACAGATCTTCCAAACAAAAGTTGAATAAGGAAACTATAGAACTCAATAACACAATTAACAACCTAGACTTAATTTACATATATAGAATATACCACCCAACATCAAGCAGTTACACTTTTTTCTCAGCAGCACATGGATCCTTCTCAAAAATAGATCATATATTATGTCACAGAGCAACTCTTAGACAATATAAAGGAGTAGAGATAATACCATGCATATTTTCTGATCATAATGGGATGAAACTGAAAATCAACGATAAAAGAAGGAAGGAAAAATCATGCATCCCTTGGAGAATGAACAATAGGTTACTGAATGATCAATGGGTTATAGAAGACATCAAGGAGGAAATTAAAAAAATCTTAGAGTTAAATGAAAACACAGACACAACATATCGGAATCTATGGGACACATTGAAAGCAGTTCTAAGAGGAAAATTCATTGCATGGAGTTCATTCCTTAAAAAAAGAAAAAACCAACAAATAAATGATCTCATACTTCATCTCAAAATCCTAGAAAAAGAAGAGCAAAACAACAGCAAAAGAAGTAGAAGGCAAGAAATAATTAAAATCAGAGCTGAAATTAATGAAATCGAAACAAAAGAAACAATTGAAAAAATTGATAAAACTAAAAGTTGGTTCTTTGAAAAAATAAATAAGATCGACAGACCCTTAGCCATGCTAACGAAGAGAAGAAGAGAGAGAACCCAAATTACTAGCATACGGGATGAAAAAGGCAATATCACAACAGACACTTCAGAAATACAGAAGATAATCAGAAATTATTTTGAATCCTTATACTCCAATAAAATAGAAGATAGTGAAGGCATCGATAAATTTCTTAAGTCATATGATCTGCCCAGATTGAGACAGGAAGATATAGACAGCCTAAACAGACCAATAACAATAGAGGAAATAGAAGAAACCATCAAAAGACTACCAACTAAGAAAAGCCCAGGACTGGATGGGTATACAGCAGAGTTTTACAAAACCTTTAAAGAGGAACTAATACCAATACTTTTCAAGCTGTTTCAGGAAATAGAAAAAGAGGAGGAAGAACTTCCAAATTCATTCTACGAGGCCAACATCACCCTGATTCCTAAACCAGACAAAGACACTTCAAAGAAAGAAAACTACAGACCTATATCTCTAATGAACCTAGACGCAAAAATCCTCAATAAAATTCTGGCGAATCGGATACAAAATCATATCAAAAAAATTGTACACCATGATCAAGTAGGATTCATCCCTGGGATGCAAGGATGGTTCAATATACGGAAATCAATAAATGTTATTCACCACATCAATAGACTTAAAAATAAGAACCATATGATCATCTCGATAGATGTGGAAAAAGCATTCGACAAAGTACAGCATCCCTTTTTGTTCAAAACTCTAGAAAAAATAGGGATAACAGGAACATACGTCAACATTGTAAAAGCAATCTACGCTAAGCCCCAGGCTAGCATCATTCTGAATGGAGAAAAATTGAAGGCATTCCCTCTAAAATCTGGAACAAGACAAGGATGCCCTCTCTCACCACTTCTGTTCAACATAGTTCTCGAAACACTGGCCAGAGCAATTAGACAGACGAAAGAAATTAAAGGCATAAAAATAGGAAAAGAAGAACTTAAATTATCACTATTTGCAGATGACATGATTCTATACCTAGCAGACCCAAAAGGATCTACAAAGAAACTATTAGAGCTAATAAATGAATTCAGCAAAGTGGCAGGATATAAAATCAACACGCATAAATCAAAGGCATTCCTGTATATCAGTGACAAATCCTCTGAAATGGAAATGAGGACAACCACTCCATTCACAATATCCTCAAAAATAATAAAATACTTGGGAATCAACCTAACAAAAGAGTTGTAAGACTTATACAATGAAAACTACAGAACCCTAAAGAGAGAAATTGAAGAAGATCTTAGAAGATGGAAAAATATACCCTGTTCATGGATAGGCAGAACTAACATCATCAAAATGGCGATAGTACCAAAAGTTCTCTATAGGTTTAATGCAATGCCAATCAAAATCCCAATGGCATTTCTTGTAGAAATAGAGAAAGCAATCATGAAATTCATATGGAAAAATAAAAGACCCAGAATAGCAAAAACAATGCTAAGCAGGAAGTGTGAATCAGGTGGTATAGCGATACCAGACTTCAAACTATACTACAGAGCAATAGTAACAAAAACAGCATGGTATTGGTACCAAAACAGGCGGGTGGACCAATGGTACAGAATAGAGGACACAGAAACCAACCCACAAAACTACAACTTTCTTATATTTGGTAAAGGGGCTAAAAGCATGCAATGGAGGAAGGATAGCATCTTCAACAAATGGTGCTGAGAAAACTGGAAATCCATATGCAACAAAATGAAACTGAATCCCTTTCTCTCGCCATGCACAAAAGTTAACTCAAAATGGATCAAGGAGCTAGATATCAAATCAGAGACAAGGCATCTGATAGAAGAAAAAGTTGGCTACGACCTACATACTGTGGGGTCAGGCTCCAAATTCCTCAATAGGACACCCATAGCACAAGAGTTAATATCTAGAATCAACAAATGGGACTTGCTCAAACTAAAAAGTTTTTTCTCAGCAAAAGAAACAATAAGAGAGGTAAATAGGGAGCCTACATCATGGGAACAAATCTTTACTCCTCACACTTCAGATAGAGCCCTAATATCCAGAGTATATAAAGAACTCAAAAAATTAGACAATAAGATAACAAGTAACCCAATAAACAAATGGGCCAAGGACCTAAACAGACACTCCTCAGAGGAGGACATACAATCAATCAACAAGTACATGCAAAAATGCTCAGTATCTCTAGCAGTCAGAGAAATGCAAATCAAAACCACCCTAAGATACCATCTCACTCCAGTAAGATTGGCAGCCATTATGAAGTCAAACAACAACAAGTGCTGGAGAGGATGTGGGGAAAAGGGTACACTTGTACATTGTTGGTGGGACTGCAAATTGGTGCAGCCAATTTGGAAAGCAGTATGGATATTTCTTGGAAAGCTGGGAATGGAACCACCATTTGACCCAGCTATTCCCCTTCTGGGTCTATTCCCTAAAGACCTAAAAAGAGCATGCTACAGGGACACTGCTACATCGATGTTCATAGCAGCACAATTCACAATAGCAAGACTGTGGAAGCAACCTAGATGCCCTTCAATAGACGAATGCATAAAAAAAAAATGTGGCATTTACACAATGGAGTATTACTCTGCATTAAAAAATGACAAAAGTATAGAATTTGGAGGGAAATGGATAACATTAGAGCAGATTGTGCTAAGTGAAGCTAGCCGATCCCTAAAAAACAAATGCCAAATGTCTTCTTTGATATAAGAAGAGTAACTAAGAACAGAGTAGGGAAGAAGAGCATGAGAAGATGACTAACATTCAACAGGGATGAGAGGTGGGAGGGAAAGGGAGAGAGAAGGGAAATTGCTTGGAAATGGAAGGAGACCCTCAGGGTTATACAAAATTACATACAAGAGGAAGTGAGGGGAAAGGGAAAAATAATACAAGGGGGAGAAATGAATTACAGTAGAGGGGGTAGAGAGAGAAGAGGGGAGGGGAGGGGAGGGGAGGGGGGATAGTATAGGATAGGAAAGGCAGCAGAATACAACAGACATGAGTATGTCAATATGTAAATCAGTGGAAGTGTAACTGATGTGACTCTGCAATCTGTATACGGGGTAAAAATGGGAGTTCATAACCCACTTGAATCAAAGTGTGAAATATGATATATCAAGAACTATGTAATGTTTTGAACAACCAATAAAAAAATTGATTGTTTATTAAATAATGCAATCAAATTCCTAAAAATAAACTAGTTATTGTTTTTCAAGTAAAACCTGGAAGAATATTGCTGTCATCACCATTTATTAGATGGGGAAAGAAAATGCCATATGGAACCTGAGGGTTTCTTGACAGTTTGACCTTGCCCCAAAGACTAAGGTTAATAAAGGCTGTAGTGAGTCAAATAGTGTCTCCAGATATTCACATGTACCTAGAACCTCAGAATGTCAACTCATTTAAATATTGACTCCTTGAAAATATTGCTAAACATTCTAGAGAAAATAACCCTAACCTGTTGAGTTCTAAATTCAACAACTAGGATCTGTGTTTACCAAAAAAGAGGAGAGCATGTGGAAGACTGAGGGAGAAAGACCATGCAAAGACACATGGGGACTCAATTCTGGAGCCAGAGTTGAGGAGTCCAATGTTGCCTTGCCTCTTCTGACCTGCTGGCGCTTGAGCAAAATATTTAATCTATTGAAACCTTTACTTGTTTGTTTGTAAAGTGTAAATCCACATAATATAAATAAAGTCAGGAAAAGAATTGTGCTCCTATCCTATAAAGCATGTGCCAACATTTTAACAAAGATTATATCAAGAATACTGATGAAAATATTTTACCAATAAACCTTTCTGAAATTTATGATTTTGTAAAGATAGTAAAAAAATAATTTCTGTTTCTGTAGTAAAAAAATGGAAAAAAAAAAGCAGGCAACTACATATAAGAATAGATATAAGTGGATATTAGTATATAGTTTTAGATAAATAACTGTATCTTCCCTTGATTCAATAGAGTCCTTTTCTCACATTGCATCACAGTAATGTTTCTCAATGTCCACTGAATTGCTGGTGTGTATGAATTATGTTTGGTATGTTGCATTAACATTCCCAACAAACTCACAATACAAAATCAACTCAGTGATAATATGTAGTGTTCAAAATCCCATAAGATCTGATAGCACTAGTTTTACTTGTGTCCTTCTTATTCAATTACCATCTGCGCTTCAGGTTGATGAATTGACATTGCTATCTCCATGTCTCCCATGACTTCTCTTCCTCTTGTGATGACCTACCCTTGACTGATCTTACTTTTCTGGAACCCTTCATAGATTCAATCAGTTAGCAGATACTACAGATAGATTCCTATGTTAGAATAATATCAAAGCATGTAGCTATTTTCAACAGCTACAATCTTGTCAAACACAGGAATTAGGGATTAAACAATTGAAAACACAGAGGAAGAAGCATTTTAACATGCCTCAAATAATGAGAGCAGGAGAGATGGGATACCAACAAAGCCTCCTTTAAAGAGATGTGCCAGAGTCATCTGTTGCATAAGGTGGCAAGAAGTCCACCAGGTAGAACAATATGAAAATATGTGTTGGAGAAATTTGTTTTTCAGATGGCTATGTTTCACGTTCATATTCTAATAGACTTGGCAATGTTGAGAAAAGAAATTGGACCTGAGGAGAAACCAGAGCTACTCCAGGAAGCAGGCCTGCTTTTAGTGGGATCCAGGGGAAGAATAAAGATGGATGTCCACATGCCTGACATTATAGATGTTCTAAATGAAGCTAGTTGATAAGCACATGTCTTCCTACATGTCATATTTACATTTACCATGGCTTACTGGTTCATGTTCTAATCTATAAATGCTATACTTACGAACTTCTCTGAATGATCCAAGAAGAGAAAAAACTGGTCCACAATTTACTCCTCTTTTCTTGTTTCTTTTTTTTAAAGGATTTTTATACTATATATTATTTTTTAAAAAATCACATAATAAAAAAGAGATCAATCAACATATATCTTAGAAGTCCTTCCAAGAGTATCAATATTCAATATCCACAGAGGCCATTGCCTTTTTCTCTATTTGTTCAGTCTGCAGCTCATCAGCGATAACTCCAGTTTTTAAAATCAAACTTGTTCAGTCAAATCATAGACCCTGAATTTATCCAAATTGTAGAAACATGCTTTTACCACTCTTCCACTAAAATACCTCCCATTCAAATCAACAACAGCTTTAATTGCTGATTCAACTCACTCAAATTCTAAAAATATTCGTACTGCCTCATTATCAGGAGCACCAGGAATTTCAAATACCACACATTTTCCAACTTTGCCATTTTTTTTTTCACATTCTCTTTGGTTTCAATTTCCAAGTCTTCATCTACCTCTCCTGCACCAACCATGTTCCTCAGTAGGATCACTTGGTAGGACACTTAAGTATGTAAGTTAATGGATTTGAATCTGACTTCTTGGATGGATCCTGAGACTGGCCCTTCTCCGTGGCATCACCCACAATGATCTTGACGCCCTCCTTGCAGGTCTTCTCCACTGACAATGCGGTACTCGGACCCCGCTCCTGCTTCCCCAGACCCTGGCCTTCCCGGAAGCCATACTTTTGCATGATCTTGGATGCTACTCTGCCATCCGTGTTCGCAAGGAAAGAGTTGCTAGGCTCAATTGGAGATCTCGGTCTATCCTGTTCCTCATATACTGCAGGAGGAATACAGCTTTGGAAGATGGTGATCAAGGTGTTGGGTCCTCTTCATAAGGAAAATCTCGGGGTAACTTTTTGTCTTTCTCTACAAGAGAAGTAGGTGGGGGCGATGGCAGCTCCTCCCATACTTCTTTTCCCTCCTCTCTTGCTCGTAATCTTCATCCTCATCAGAATCTGGATCTGGTCGCCTTGAAAACCCACTTGCTCCGTGTCTGTCTTTATGCCTCCTTTCCCCTTTCCTCTATTTCCTTCTGTCTTTCCAGCTCTGTCGTTCCTCTCTTTGGAGTTTCACTACTTTCTCATAATCATTAGGAAACATAGGATCATATTCATCAGCTAAGGGGATTAGAACTTCCCCTGCAGAAAACCCACTGGCAACAGTGTCCTTCAGGCCAGCTGCTGCTATATGTGGTGCTGTGCACCATTTACGGGTTATCTGAGGAGCCACCTGGCTTTAGATCAATGACTGGGGAAAGTTCTCTGTTTTATCCTTCAGCTCTTTGTTTGAGAGAGGGCTGCTTTCTTCTCCTGAAGTTGAGACTGCAGAGTTTGAAGGTTTTGGACCAGCCTTCTGTTTTTGAGACACTGGTCTCCACTCTCAGGTCATCATACAAGGACACCTTTTTAGTCGAATGCAGGCCTGCCCGGCTGACTCTGCCAGTGAGCCACAGAAGCTGCAAGGTGGAGCCCAGGTGCACATTTCGGAAACTTTCTGGCTGCAGGAGACCTTGCTCCTCCAACCTCCGTGGAGTCGGTGGGGTGGTCCGTGGTGCTGGGTGAAGGAGCGCGGGCCTCAAGAGAACACCTCCCCTTTTCTTTTTATACCTGGTCCACTTAGCATCAGAAAATGCCTATGGCTTATGGATGTGGATACCTCAGTCCGTAGCTGACAGTCCGAGGGACTGGAAATTCTTGGTTATTTGTTGAGGATAGAGATATACTACTCATCAGTGGCATATTTTACTTCTCAGAAAGAAGCCATAAGCAGTCCCTGGAAACAAACTCAGGGCCATTTATTCACAGAATTAGATAAAGCAAGGGATAGGGAGAATAACTAGAAGGGTACCAGCCTGCCCCTCCCCTGGACACAGAGCATACTCATCCCTGGGTAATGATGTGGCCAGAGTAGAACTCTTAGGATCTACTCTAGAGCATGGGATCTATGATTTTATACATTAGCAGTAAGTTCAGACAATTCTCTGAAAGCTGAATAGAGGTATTAAAAACTTTTAAATCATAGCTATCCCATATAAGTTTTTACTTTTTCATATAACTATAACTATTTTCATGTAACTATATTGGTGAAGACATAGATACCTTTCAGTGTAAGTAATATCATATATTGTCAAACCTCTTCAAAATGCCTCATTTACTGAAGCATTGCATGATAGACAGAATTTGGAAAACTACCTATAAGTGTCTATGGCCATTTACCTTATGCAATACAGTATGTATTTCAAATGCTCCAAATAATTCTATCAATCTTTACATTTAATCCTTCTAAAATACATTAATGAAAGTAACAGGCATATTTCAAAAGTGATTTGAATATTTTGTGCTGAACTTCATAGTATCATTTTATTTTATTTATTTTTTTTAAAAGAGAGTGAGAGAGGAGAGAGAGAGAGAGAGAGAGAGAGAGAGAGAGAGAGAGAGAGAGAGAATTTTTTAATATTTATTTCTTAGTTCTCGGCGGACACAACATCTTTGTTGGTATGTGGTGCTGAGGATGGAACCCGGGCCGCACGCATGCCAGGCGAGCATGCTACCGCTTGAGCCACATCCCCAGCCCCTATGGTATCATTTTAAAATGCTCTATTCACTTCGACATGAAGAGGCAGAGAGAGAAAAAGAGTAAGAGAGCTTAGTAGACATAGACTGGGAATGAAATCTGGGCAGTCTGGTTTGAAACAGCACCATCCAATTATTCCCATCTATCTGCTCGAAAAGCAGTTTGAGATTATGAACTAAATTCCCAAGAAATTCTTCCTTTCACTTATTTACTCACACTATTTAAAACATACTAAATAAAGACAATGATAACACTGAATGAGTATAATTTAAATCTAGTATAAAAAATTTAAATGCATTTTGCTTGTTATCCTTGTCCCTAGAGATGAAAACAATATCTTATTTTAAAGAGCAAATATGACAGGCTAATGCAATGAACTTGTCCTTAACACTGACCTACCATAAAGGGATAATTTGACCTTGATAATTTGACTAATCTTCAACACAAAAGTCAAAGAAGGAAAAGATAAACAAATAATAATATCTGCTGATTTAATTGTTTTTTTTTTTTCCATCATCCCTTTACCCCTGGGAATGCAGATGTCTAGCTAGGTGGGTCTCCATGGTGGAAAGAGTTATACAGATGCCTATACCCAAGCTCAAGTTCTGGTATCCTCACTTATACATCATGGATTCTGGGAAAGCCCACACTTTTTGAGATGCTAAAGTTCAAATCTCCCATTCCTATGGATAGCCTGTGTTTTAATAAGATTTTTAAGTACATATTGACATAGGACTCATCTTAACTGGGATTCCTAAATAAGCAGATCCACTAACAAATTTCCTTGGTCCATTTCCTTTATGACAGTGGTGATTAACTATTTGGGTTGTCACTATACCTTTTGAATATGTGATGAAAGATATGAATCTGAGACTCAGAAAAGCGCATGCATCTATATACTCAGAATTTTCCAAGCACTTTCGAAGAAGTCCTGTTCTCCTCAAAATTAACTAGTGAGACCATTTAGATGTCCTGAGCCACTTTATTTCTATAATCATGGTACCCATGGTTTCGTAATACCATATGACCTGCACATATTAAGCATTAAGTAAATATAGATTAGATAAGTCTTAATTTTCCTTGGAAAAGTGAAAGAAGGGAGGTTATTTTACAGCAACTATTTTTCTTATTTTTTTATTAAAGAATGTGTACTCTTAATTAAAAGAATCCTTAAAAAGTATAGTATTTTAATCAAATTAACATTTAGCTTGGTCCCATGAAATGCCCTTCCTCTACACATTGCTATGGAAGAGTAACTTAATCATTTAAAACATAGTCTTTATAGTCCAACTGGTTTATTATTTTTAATCCCTCTGAATATCAATTTCCCTATAAAACAACAAAAAAGTAATAGTGGGTAGCACATAAGGTCATTGTAAGTACTAAACAAGGTAATAAAAGGTAGTAAAATGCTTAACAAACTATCTGGCAAGGTAAGCACTCATTAAATGATGGTTGTTATTTTTATTTTCAATGTCAAACACTGAATGCAGAACTTCATATGCTATAAAAGTGCTGTGGCACTGGGTTATATCCTCAGATGCTATAAATTCCATAAGTAAATTTATATGCAAAAGTTGCTTTAACAGATGTGTATTTAAGAATAAGTGACTATCAGAAAAGGTAACATGTAATACTAAGCATGGACATTTGAATTTGCATATAAAATTTGAATGAATTATTTTAGTGATATGCAAACTTTTTTTCTTTTTTATTGGTTCTTCTTAAATGTAACTGTAGAATCCATTTTGATAAAATTATACATAACAGTAGAATCCGTTTTGATAAACTTATACAAGCATAGACTATATCTTATTCTAATTAGGACCTCATTCTTGTGGGTAGATACAATGATGTGATTCACCTAGGTATTTTCATATAAGCATATAGGAAAATTATGTAAGATTCATTCTACTGTCTTTCCTATTCCTGTACTGCATCTTCCTTTTACTTCCCTTTGTCTAATCTACTGAAATTCTCTTCTTTCCTTTCATTGTGGTTTAGCTTTGACACATCAGTGAAAACATCCAACCTTTGTTTTCTGGGATTGGCCTATTTCACTTAGTATGATAGTTTCCAGATCCATTCATTTACAGTCAAAAGTCATAAAGGTCATAAAGAAGTTCTTCTTAATGGCTAAGTAATATTCCACTGCATACATATAACACAATTTCTTTTTCCATTGATCTGTTGATGGGCATCTAGGTTAGTTTCAAAGCTTATCTATTGTGAATTGTGCTGATATAAACATCAAAGTGGCTATGTCACTGTAGTATGCTGATTTTCAGTCCTTTGGGTAGAAGTCAAAGAGTGGGATACATGAGTCAAATGGTGGTTTAATTCCTAGTTTTTAGGGAATCTCCATATTGTTTTCCAGAGTAGTTGAACCAATTTGCAGTCCCACTAGCAATATATGAGTATTCCCCTTTCCACACATCCTTTTCAATATTTATTGTTGTTTGTATTCTTGATAATTGCCATTCTAATTGGCATAAGATGTAATTTCAATATAATTTTAATTTGCATTTCTCTAATCAGTAGAGATGTTGAAAATTTTTCATATATTTGTTGATCATTCATATTTATTATTTTGAGAAGGGTCTATTCAATTCCTCTGCCTATTTATCTACTGGGATTTTTGTTGTTGTTAAGCTTGTTAAATTTGTTGTATATCCTGGAAACTAACATCCTATCTGAGATGCAGGTGAAAAAGATTTTCTCCCATCTGTAAGTTCTCTCTTCATGGTTTTGATTATTTCTTTTTTTCTGGGAAGAAGTTTTTAGTTTGAGCCCATCTCATTTATTGATTTTTTTTTCATTTTATTTTTTATGTTTTAAGTAAACCTCTTTTATTTGAGGTTTGTTAAGTCACAGAAAGTGGAGTGAAATACATCATCAAAATAGTAACCACTGTTCAAGTATTGTGTATGTATTAAATGGGCCCAAGAAGCAATTTTATCTTATATGGTTTAGCTCTTTAGATTGCATAGTAAGATAAAAACAATGTTATGTTCTTTCAAGATAGATCACATTATCTACTTACAAGTTCACCAGTTAAAACAGAATGATCTCCTATTCTCAACTGTAAAACTGTGTTTTGATGAAAAATTGTCACTATTCATAGCAAAATATTATCCCTGATTCAGTATGATTGTACTGTACATACAAACTTGTGTCATTCAGCCCATTGTTTGTGATGGTGAGATGGTGAGAAATAATGTGGATAATGCAGAACCCATCTTGGGTCCAGTGAGTATCACTTAATATATTTTTTCTTGCTTTGTTACTATTCCAGTCCACCAGTGACATGTAGAGAGTTTTTCTTTTGTGTGAGATATTTTAAGGAATTGATGCTACCAATGCCACTCACCGAGAAAACAAACCAACCGAACAATAACTTTCATAACCAATATATTCTGGTGTACATATTTCAGGGAGACTTGACTTTGCACTTCATTCTTCAGTTACTGTAAATCATAGTGCTTGACAGATCCACTATTGAAGAGAAGAAATCATTTGTGGTGTGTGTGTGTGTGTGTGTGTGTGTGTGTGTGTGTTTATGTGTGTATGTGTGCATTTCAACTTGACCTGAAGATAAAATTTAAATGAACCATTTTGTGTATAAATGTAAACTATAAGATTCTATTTTTGTAAGTGGTATGTGAACAACATCCAAGTAGCCAGTTTTGTTAATGGCTTCCTTTTAACTACTTAGAATATTACTTTGCATTTTAATAACATATTTTTAGTTTTTCTGCTTACATGTTTTTTCACAGACCTAATGATTTTTCACCTATTTTATTTATGTAAGTTGTATTTGTGGTTAAAATCCTTATTAAAGCCTCATCTCCTCCATCAAACCTTTCCAACTACCCAGTGGGAATCTGTTGTCCGTTTATTCCTAAAACATTGATTGTGGAATTTAATGTTGATGGATTGCTACCTGGTTGTAATTAAAATTTGCTACTCTATATGCAAGTAGCAAGTGTACAAGTTGGATTTTGCCACAAGAATATTAATTTCTCTAAGATGGAAATTAATATCATATGTTTTCTGTATTTGCCTTGTGCATTATTGTTTCATCATCAAAGCACCAGAGCACAGAAATGCAATTAATGAGTGAATCTTTGGCTTTAAATCCTCTTTCTTGCTTGAGTTAATTCTAAGGCCCCATGTGTTCTATTCCAGATATAGGAAGGATAGTGACAGCACCAGTTATAGATCAGAGTTATGAAGAACTGTCCCAGCCTGGAGTCATTCTTTACACTGATGGTGTTCAAAAATTCTGAGCTGCCTACACCTCAAATCCTCTGCATGCCTCCAACCCCCAGCTACCTTCTGCACTTGGTGACACCAAAATCTTTGAACCCAGAGTAAACTATAAAAAGACAGAACTTTTTTCTCAGGAACCATAAAGAACTAGATTCATGGTCAGCTTCTCAGTAGTTGTATACCATAACCCATTAAATACAGAGAGAAGACAGATGGAACCTGGCTGAGTTGAATGGAATTCATCTAGGATGTGACATTGTCATGAAGCATGACCTGAACAAGATACTACAGGAAATGTCACATAAGTTCTCTTTGAGGATTTGTGGACCAAAATAAACTTTCTAAACTATGATAATATTGAAAGGAATCAAGAAACCAGGAGACAGATGAGCAGGAAATGAGACACAGAGACCAGGCAGAGATACATACGAGTTTATTTGTCAGAGCTGACAAATAAAGGCACATCTCTGTATAGATAGAAAGAGGCAAAACAGGCTTGAGGTTGAGAACTTTTATGGGTCAGGCTTAGGGATTAGAGACAGGTGGGTCCTAATGCAGATGGTTAAGAATTGGGTTGGTATGAGGGAGTGGTAAGCCATTCTCAGAAATGCCCTTGGGTGGGAAAGCAAAGTTTATCTTAAAATGGTGGCTGTCACTTAAGATGGCTGTCCAGATGTATTTTTAAGCAAGAATCTTAAAAATACAAGTACACTTTAGTAAAATATATTGGAGAAAAAACTGAATCATCTTTTATTCTTTGCGTACAATTATAAAATTCTTGTTGTGTAAACAGGCAGTAATGGAGAAATGTAAGGAAATGATATATATGTTTATCTTTCAGCATATTAATAATAATAAGAGTTTATAATACTTTCAGATTTGTGAAATTTATATTGTTTGTAAGTTTTCGAAAACTTCAGTGTGTTATGATTTCCTCTTTTACATTTTTGGACCTATAATTTTTATTCACAGTTTGCATGCTATTTCTAAGAAGTTTCTATATTTTACAAAAGCTTTGGGTGCCACCAAACATTTCCACATTCTAGTCAAAATCCAACTGCTTCTTGTTCCCTCATGAGGCTGTTCAAATGTTACTTTTAATGCAAAATGAACTCAATAATTCTTCCAAAACCCAAACATTTTTCTCGTGCTGTGTTCTCTCTCTCTCAGAATGAGCCATTTCTAACCACCTGAGTCTCAGACTTAAGATTGGAGATCACTGCTGATCACCCTCCTTGGTTAGTTCTTTCCTTTTCCTTGAGGTTTCATAGATTCTGATGCCTTGATTGATCAAAGCATTCATGTCACTGAACTTTCACCTACATTCATTCATTCATTCATTTCTTCATTGGCATCTAATAATCTTGAGCATAAGGACCTCTGAGTTTTGTTTCTCTTTATAGTGGTATTTAACAAAGGCCCTGGCTTAGGATTGTTCCTATATAATAATATCAAAAGAATGCATGAATTATTTTCTGACCCAATAACAAAATTTCACTTTTTTTTTTTTTTTTTTACCTCATGCTGGGGATTAAACCTGGGGGCAATTAACCACTGAATCACATCCCTGGCCTATTTCTTTTTTTAAATTTTAAGACAGTGTCACACTAAGTTGCTCAGCGCTTCACGAAGATGTCAAGGCTGGCCTTGAACTTGTAATTCTTTTGCCTCAGCCTCCCAAGCCACTGAGATTAGAGGCATGTGCCATTTAACATGGAGTAACAGCTTTTTCTTGTTTCAGTGTCGACTTTGTTTATAGAGAGCTATAAATGGCAGGATTTTCCTAATGCATTTTTGTATCAGATACCTAAACTACTGACATGTGAAAGTTGCTTGCAAAGAGTTTACAAGAATGGGTGTTCAATGTACACCTTGAGTGGCTGAGGATGTGGCTTGGTGGTTGAGTGCCCTGGGTTCAATTCCTCATATCAAAAAACAAACAAAAAACAAATAGTTAGAGGCCATTCACAATAAGAAAATATGTTTTGAAACAAAGAAGACATCTTATATAAAGAATGTCTATCAAAGGATTATACATGTTATGTTCTTTTATCATCACAATAAAAACACTTAAATTATAATTGTAGGATAGCATAGTAGTGATTTTAATCCTAAAGAAGAGAAAAATGTATTATCAAAGAGTTATCAGAAATGAAGAGGGCATTATGTGATGCCAAACACATCACTTTTCTAAGAAGATGTAACTGTTGTTTATGTATATGCACCTAAAAACAACAGCAAAATTCATGAAGCCAAAACTGATAGAACTACTGTGAGAAACATATAAACTATTATTAGTGATACATACATATTTTCAAAATGTGAAGTTAGATTAATTTCAGAAGTTCCTCTTGACGAACCAAATATTTTAAACTTTCTGTGCCGTTCTCCTGATCTATTCACTCTTAAATTAGTTTTTTAAGTGTAAAACTCTATTTGATTCTGGATAAAAAGTTATCAAAATCTTTTAGAGCAAAGTGTCTTTCCTTTCAAATTATAGATGTAATCAGATTTCTTTAAAAAAAAAGTCCTTTTTTTTCAAGGTGAAAGGAAAGGGAAAAAAAGCTGCACATTCTTAAATGAGATTCTAAAAATGGAATGCTTGGTAGAATATGACTCACAGACTTAGAGTTTAATAAGTCACAAAATAGCCCATATTTTTCCCATAATAAAAGTTATTTTGAGCTTATAAGGAGTCATGGGAAATAGGTTAATAACACCAGTTTTGTACAATAACCACCATTATCATAGGACCAAACAGTCTTTAAATAAATACTCAAAAATGTTTATTATCTAATTAGAAAATAATCAAAGATCTATTTTTATTCTAGAATTCCCATTAAAAAATAAAACTCTTCAAATAACTGCCTATATCATAGTCTACTAAATGAAGAAGTCCTGCTTCAATATTAAGGACAAACATGTATTCTCTTTCACGTAATTGGTTTTACTAAAATGTTTTTTCTTGGAGTAAAATAAAAACAACAACAACAACAAAATTTAAAATCCAAGATATCTTTTTTTAACTTCCAAAGATCATTAGTTTTATAGGAGTCTGTTGCTATATCATTTGCAAAAATATCAACCTGCCCTTGTTCAGCACAAGTCTGTAAATCAGTGAACATTTGATTTGCTGCTAATTTCAAAGACCTCATAAAGTGATGAGGCTATTTCTTGGCGATACATGATCATTCATTTAACACATTAAAAATTCTGAAAGTCTTGTAATGAACAATTCTGTTAACTCTGACCTCACTGTACTGTCTAGGGTGAAATTATTGGGGTCCAAAACAAACTTCAAGGAAAGCAAAGGATAGGGCATGGAGGCAAACAGCTTCTAACTAGCCCCTAAGAATTCTAATGTGGGCCAGAATAACTTCTCCTAAATTGCTGTTTGCTTGTCAGTGTATACTTTCTGATGTTCTACAAGGAGAGAACACCTCATCAAGCTAGTTTGCCTTTGTCGTGATGTCTCTGATGATGAAAGACACCTGACTTCTGTCGGAAGGCTTCTCCACACTCATTACACTCATAGGGCTTTTCTTTATTGAGGATGCTTATATGCTCATTGGGTTAAGTTGGAATGCTTTCTGGCATATGTTACATTTGAAAGATCTTTTCTCCAGTATGAATCCTGTGATGTTGAATCAGGTGTGAGGTCAAACTGAAGGCTTTCCCATACTTATTAGACTGATGGCCTTTGGAGTGACTATGGATTCTCTGATGGTGTGTGAGGAGCAAGGCCTGACTAAAAGTTTTTCCACATTCCTTACACTCACAAAGTTCCTCCTGACTATGATATCTCTAGTGTCAATTAAGGTGAAAGTTGTACCTAAAGTTCTTTGCACAATGGCAACATAGATAAGGTTTCTCTCCAGTATGGATTCTGAGATGTTCCAAAAGGCCTGCATTCTGGCTAAACCGTTTTCCATGCTCTATGCACTGATAAGCTTTCTTGCCAAGATGAATTGTCTGATGTTTGATGAGATGTGAAGTACTCTGAAAGACTTTCCCTCATTTGTGGAACTGATGAACTTTCTCTCTAGAAAGAATTTTCTGAGGTCCAGAAAGAGCTGAACTCTGACACTCTTCATATTCATATATATATATATATATATATATATATATATATATATATATATATATATATATATACTGCTGAAATCATTTATCTCGATTTAGAGGGATTAAAATAAGTCTTTAATATTGGAAATATATATATATTTTCCTCCCATGGTGTTCAGGGGAAAGAGTAAGTAAATGTTCAATGAATAGGAAGATAGAAAATGAATTTCTGAATTATCTTGGTAAATTGCCTCAATAATAAAATACCCCAAATCTAGGATGGAAAAATTACTGTGGATGGATCAGTTTCAATGGGTATGCCACACCTATGGGTACAAATGCCACACTAATCAAGCAATCCACTAAGACCAGTGCACTCTGTTCCAAGGCCAAGTTGTCTGCTAACTACCCTGCACTAACCTATCAAATGGAAGCTTCCTCTTCACTGTGCTACCGTGTTATATTGAGAGTGTCTCCATGTTATATTGAGAGTGGGTTCCCACAGCCACAAGAATCAGCACCAACGCATGGGTGCATACACAGTCCCAATGCAGCAGGCACTTATACAAGCTGAAATGTGATTCTGTCCCAGGACAGTTTTCTTCCCAGTACCTGAGCAAATCTAGAGTCTCTGTCTGTGATCACGGGCCTGGAGATAACTCTGCTGCCCCCAATGAAGTTAGGGTCAGGTGGTGATGATTTAACCTCCAAGACTGATACAAATCTGGGTAGTACCAGGCTCTCAAAGCTCAAGGAACTTACACAACCTTGGGAGTAGGCATATCCTGAGCCCAATGAAACACTGGAAATGATGTTGGCATATGTAGAGTTTGACCCACGAGCACATAATTTTCTGCTTTATGGTGGGGGCAGTCTCGGAGGTTCTGTCTACAAGATCTAGCCTGAGTCCAGTGTTGCAGAGTGTCACCACAGGAGACCTGGCACCAAGGTACAAGGCAAAGCTACCTTTTGTAACTTCCATCCCAGAAACTTTAACCAAATTTCATATATAAAACACATAATTATTGAAACAAAATAAAATGCACAGTGGAATAAGCAAACTAAATTGAACACACTTATCATCTGTGTTACTTTATGTTTTGTTAACTTGTTCATGCATTTCCTTATATCTGGTATAAGTAGCTATTGTTATTGATCTTGCAATAAGCAAGAAGAGAAATCAGTAACAAGATTGATTTTGGGGTTATTCAGTCCCAATTAACAGAGGAAAGAAATTAATGGCTCAATAGTTTTGGACAACACTTTGGAAAGCTGATTTAATTTCATATTTGTCGCTTAAGTGAATCTATTCAGAGTTCTACTTTGAACCCTAGCGGCAACTTTCCAGCTCTTGCTAAATCATCTCTACTGCTTAAAAAGGGTCTATATTTATGGTCTAAATATGAGATATCCCCCAAAAGATCAGGAGCCAGAGTAGCAATGTTTAGAGGTGAGATTATTAGATTATGAGAGCTGTAACCTAATCAGTGCATTAATCTATTTGGTAGTTTAATAATTTGAATGAATCCCTGGGTTGTAAGTATAGGCAAGTGGGGTATGGTTGGAGGAAGTAGGTCATTGCAGATGTCCCTACTGTAATTTATTTGAGGACTTTAATTTATTCCTTTCTCTCTGCTTCCTGGCTGCCATGGGCTGAGGAACTTCCCTCCACCACACCATATATTCTGTCATGATGTGCTGTTTCTCATCAGGACCTGGCCAACCACAGACAGAAATTCTGAACCCATGAGCCAAAATAAACTTTTTCTCTGCTAATTTGTTCTTGTCAGGTATTTTGGTCACGGCCAATAAAAACCTAATACCATAGTTAACATTTTTACTCTTTATGGCTGGATGAGCCCATTCATCAATAGCAAAGTCATGTCATCATGCTATTCAGTGCACAATAGGGTCCCTCCGTTTTTTGCTTAATTTTAGCTCAGTAGACTTAGTGACAAGCTGTGCATTTCAGAATAGCACCTATTTATCAGCATCTGCACTCAGCACCTGTGAAATCTATAGACATTTCTTCTTCAGTGCGTGGTTTTTAAATAAAAGCAGTATAATAGAGTTCTTGGAGATATGCTGAACTCCACTGTCTATTCTCCATTTATAGAAATGCTTTCATTAAAAGCACTTCTTTTATATTTTCATAACTTCTGATGAGTAGAAATGCAAATTGGATACTTGAAGGAACATAAAGATAATTTAAAACTTTAAGTATGTTTTAGTTAAGTCCAAAGCAAATTGTCCTTGTCAACAATTAACTTCTTAAAAATCAAATAAAGTTGATTGTAATCCTTATATCAGTTTAGGAATGAATCCAGAAGGGGAGTATTATTATATTTTTACTTTTAATAATTAAAAAACTGTGGCTTAAGGATGTTAAATACAGTACCCAAGGGAATTGAGCTACTAAGTGTTGGAGCTGCGATTTGAACTTGGGTTTTCTCTCTTGAGGCCCTGGGCATAGAGCCAGTTATATATATGGTCTCTCTAAAAGGGAGAAGTGAACTCAATAGGCTCAAATAGCATGTCTCTGAACTGCAGGTTTCATATTTCCACCTGCATCAATGGGTACTAATACAGATGTGCCTCGATTGACTATTCCTTCACAATCTATGAAGCTGTGTAATATATTAAACCAGGTGCAAGCTTTGATCCCAGCAAGCCTTAATACCAGCAGCTCAGGAAGCTGAGGCAGGAAGATTATGATTTCAAAGCCAGCCTCAGCAATGTCCAGGTTCTGAGCAACTCAGTGAGACTCTGTCTCTAAATAAAATACAAAATAGGACTGGGTATGTGGCTCAGCAGTTTGAGTGCCTCTGAATTTAATCCCCAGTATCCACCCCTGCCCCCAAAATAAAAGGCTTAAAAGTTAGCAGTGGGGAGAGTGAAATATCATATCTTTAGTTTTGGTAACTTTTCTGACCTCTTTTCTTTTAATCCTCATCACTAAGATAGTAAAATAACAAATTTAACTTTAAGTAGTAATGTTTTCTACTTAAAATGTTCCCTGTGGTTTGCCTAGGCCCTTAGAATAAGCTTCTGTCTCCGAGATTATGGCTTATAGGGTACAACACAGTCTGTTGTCTGCTTCTATTTTCAGCCTCATGACATTACAATTCCCTTCTTCTTCTTTATTCTAACTACACTCACTTTCTTTCAGTTTCTTGAACATACCACATCCATTTCATCTTTGCACCTGCAGTTACTTCTGCCAAAAGCCTTCTTTTCCTGAATTTTAAAATATGACTCCTCATTACTTTGTTCTCAACTATATTCACATCTCCTTGAAGAGACTTTCTGACCAACTACTATGAAGGGATCCAGCTTCATTTATAATATGGTGTTATAGGGGCAGACCAGGCAATGCACCAAAGATAATAGGAAACAGTTTTATTTGGCTGCAGCCAGGTTCAGAGGGCATAGCTTATGCTATAATCAATTAATCCCCTGAACCCCGAGTTCAGGTAGTTTCAGAGTTTTATACCCACCATGTAAGGGGAGGGGTTCAGAAGTTCACAGTCTGCAGAAGTTCACATAAAAGCAGCTTTTTCTTCCACTGTTCTGGGCAAGTTGACCCTTCAAGGACAACACCTGAGAAGGGGGGAGCTTCTTCTCCCCTTTCTTTCCTTCCTCTGCCAGCTGTTACCATGGAGCCCAGTTGGTACCTTCTCTTATCTTAGAAATGTAGACATCTCTGTGAAGCCCCAGCTCAAGGCCAGAGACCTTGTTTACACATTTCTACAAACTACTATCCTGGACACATGTTTGTGAAAAACTAGTAAGGGGGTGTTCAGCATGTGGAGTGCTGATTTCTTCCCAGCCAGTGGCCAAGTAAACAACGCAACACAAAAATTGAAAGTTTATCAACACTGAACTCTTTTGTAGACTCTTTTGCTGACAGTCCTAAAATCGGTCATGGTGAAGATTTCTGGAGAAGCCCAGTTAAGACTTTTCTGTGGAGAAAGGGGTACCACTATAATGTGACCCTTAAAGCTCTTGATATTGTAGAATGATCTGGCTTATTTATTTATTTTTATTCCTTTTCTTATCAGACTAGAGCATGTGTTCCAAAAGTATAGCAATTTTTGACTGTCTTTGGTTTGCTGCTGCTGTGTCTCTCACTCAGAATAATGTCTGACACAAAGTAATACTCAACAAACCTTTGTTAAATAAAGATTTGGTATCTTTGTTAAATAAAAATTGCCCCTTAAAAATAAAACTGAGTAGAAACTTTGAAGAATAAATGGTGTAGAAGTTACATGTTTAGGCTTGGGATGGCAAATTTGTGGATTTTAAACCTGTTTTGCCATTAAACATGTGACTTTGCACAAATTTCCAAAATTTTCCAGTCTTCAGTTTCCTCACTTGTATAATGTGGTAATAGTAAAGCATTCCTCACAGAGTTCTTATTCTTATTTATGAATACAATTTAGAATAGTTACCAATGAGTAGGAACAATACAGAGATCTATTATATAAATCAACCACAGACAATTTGTGTTGTATTTCAAATGCTTCAGATGTCCTTGTGAGTTTTCAATTATTTCAGATCACTGACTTCATCCTTCAATCAAAAATAAATCACCACTATTCAGTGCATTTCCTATGAAAATTTCTGTGTTTGAGGTTCTGTGTCCAGCTGGCATTTTTCTTGCTGAGATTATGTGACCATGGGGGATGGGGTCACTTAAAAAAAAAAGGTCATTAACTGTTCATATTAAGAAGTTTACTAACAATACTTGTTAGATAATTGCACTCATTTTATTTTTCACACAGATTTATCTAAATTTGTTTAGATTTTTATTTTATAAAACTGGGACTAGGGTTCTTTTTTTTTTTTTTTTTTTTTTTTGGTTGCACATTTTTACTTTCTAAAGAATGCTTCAAACCCTTTTCCTGAATATACCAAGGCGCGTGCAGAATTTACGTCTGGCAGCTTCAAAAACATGCTTGTCCAAAACTCTTGTCATCACCTTTCAAGAACATAGATATATGTGTTCAAAACAGATCAAACATTTGACAAGAATTGGGTAGCTCTGAGTCAAAAGTAACTTCTCCTCAAATATTTTTTTTTTTTTTGGTTATAGTGTTCTGTTTTGTTTAAAAAAGTAAACCTAGGGATGGTTCTGGGTAAAAATGTCAACTTTAAATTCTCAGCCTGCCATTCAAAGTCTTCTGTATTTTATTCCTTCTGTATCATTCCTTGCATGCTGAATACACACTCCCTGGCATTTTGTGTTTCATTTTTATTGATTTGTGAATAGTCTTCCAATACTTTTTTTGTTTTGTTTTTTCTTTTTCTACTGGTCTTTGCCCAAGTTCCTCCTCCTAGAATATGTTCTTGACCCCATATGAACATACAAAAACAAATAGAATATGTAAATCCCATTCAAATTTCTTCTTAAAATATTAGTGTTTGTGCTATGTAGACACTTATATTCCTTTATTCCTTGATTCTTTCCTGTGTTTGTTTTTCACATTCATTTTCCACTTTAAAAATAAAGAGTAGGATCTGTGGATAAAGAGTTTCAGAAAATGGCTCTCAGCAGTGCTTCTCATCCCTACACATATTTGCAATTCCAACCCTTCAATATATGAATTCTATTTACTTTTTCCTAAGTGTAGACTGACTTGCTTTGCCTGGTGGAATTGTTCTAGTGGGAATAAAGAACTCTCGAGTCCCTACTTGCAAAAGACTGGTAGGTTTTGCTTCCTTCCACCTACAGTCAGCTACCATGTGAGAAAACGCAATGTGGACACCAACATACTGTGAAGCAGGCAAGCCAGTTTGTGGGGAAGTCAGCTGGATGAACACAGGGGGTGAAGGATTCTTAGAACCTGTAAGCCTTCCAGGCTGTCACCCAAGGACAGATGAGTGAGCAGCATAAACCAATGGCTGGTGGAGCAAAACAGCCTCTTACTAAAGCCCCACAAACCCTTGAATCCTGAACAACATAAACGATGGTTGTTTCAAGCCACTATATTTATAGATGAAATGCTACTATACACTAGATAATTGAAATCATTTATTGAAGTCATTATTACAGGATTAAAAAATATTTTGTATTGAGGAGATTGGAAGTACCAAGCAAACAATTTAGATCTCACTTTTATCATCATTAAAATGAAAATAATACAGTCTAACTCACAGATCTGTTGTAAGGGTTAGATAACAATCATAGCAATATTTTTTAGTACTGTGCCTGGAGGTAAAAACACCCTATTAAGTGTTTGTAATGCTGACTACTTTTACTATTCCCAGGGAATAGGCCAAATGTAAAGATACTTGAGAGAACAAAATTTCTAGATCCTCATATCATCACCTCAGGTCAAGTTGAATGTGAAACATCTTTTTATATTTTTATCAATTAGATTTCTTTTTAATACACAAATCACAAAAATGTATGTTTCAAAGGAGTGAAGTAATGTTTTTATATGGTAAATAATGTTTAATTCAGGTTAGACATATCTGTCTCTCAAATATTTATCATTTTATTATGGGGAAAACCTACAATCTTTTCTCTAGCTTTATCAAATGTGTGGTACATCATTGCCATCTATTTTCACCCTCATGTGAAATAGTACATCAGAGCTTCTTATTCTGTCCAACTGTAACTTAGCACTCTTGATCAACCTTTCCCATCCTTTCCTCCCCACTACTCTTCCCAGCCTCTGGGAACCACCATTCTATGCTCAAGTTATATGAGACTGGCTTTTTTTACATTCTATGTGTGAGTGAGAACATGCAATGTTTGTCTGTGTCTGGCTCATTTCACTTAACATAATAATCACCAAGTCCATCCACATTGTCATAGTGACAGAATTTCATTCTTTTGCATGGTTATTTAGTATTCCATTTTGTGTATCTACCATGTTTTCTTTATCCATTCATAACTTCATGGAACCCTTCGGTTGATCCCATTTCTTGTTGATTATGAATGATTTCATACACACAAAACTTCAGATGTCTCTTCAACATGACACATTTCATTTCTTTTGATTATGTACCCTGTAGTTTGATTGATGGGTCATATGGAATTTCCATGTTTAGTTTTCTGAAGGACCTTTGTCCTGTTTCCCATGATGGCTGTGCCTATTTGTATTCCTACCACCAGTGTGCAAAGGATTCTCTTTCTTTCACATTATCTCCAGCTTCCTATTCTTTTAATTTTTGAAAATAGCCATTCTTACTGAACTAAGGTACTAGCTCATTATGGTTTTGATTTGCATTTCCCTGATGATTAGTGTTATTGAACCTAACCTTTACCTGTTGGTCATTTCTATGGCTGATTTTGAGAAATGTCTTTTTACCTCTATTGCCCATTCTAAATCAGAGTGTGGTATTACTTTTATTGACTTTTGGAGTTCCGTGTGTTTTAGGTATCGATTTCTGTTAGATATGTATTTGGCAAATATTTGCTCTCATTTTGTAGCATTGTCATTGCTATGTTGACTCTTCCTTTGCTGTGCAGAAACTTTTTACTTTGATGCAGTTCCTGTTGTGGTTTCAAATTTTGTTTCCAGTAGTTTCATGGTATTTTTTCAAAATATGCTTGCACATTCTAATATTCTCAAGATTTTTCCTGTTTTCTTTTAGTAGTTTCAGGTCTTACAATTAAGTCTTTAATATACTTGGGGATACTTTTTGTATCTGATGAAAGACAGAATTCTAGTTTAGTTTTGTTTTTGTTTTTAGCAGGTGAATATCTGATTGCCCTAGTATTCTTTATTGAAAGACTATCTTTTCTCCAAAGAATATTCTTAGCACATCTGTTGAAGATCTGTTGACTGTAGATTTATGAGTTTATTTCTATGCTCTGAATTCTGATCCATTTGTCTATAAATTTATTTTTTATGCCAGAATAATGCTGTTCTAATTACTATAATTTTATATTATATTTTGTAGCAAAATAGCATAGTGTCTTCATATTTATTATTTTTATTCAAGACCTGCTTTAAAAGTTTATATTTGTGTGTGTGTGCATGTATACATACAAATTTTAGGATAATTTCCCTAGATGTTGAAGAATGTGTTGGTATTTTGATAGGAATCTCATTGAATCTGCAGATCACTTCAGATAATTTGGGCATTTTATCATATTTATTTTTCAATTTATGATCATGGGATATCTTTCCATTGGGAGGGGAGACTCTTCAGTGTTTAAAAATTTTCATGGTAAATTTCTTTAACTTCTTAGGCTAAATTGATTCCAAAGTACCTTATTTTATTTTTGTAGCTATTATAAAATGGGATTGCTTTCTTGATTTCTATATTAGGCAATTTCCATTGGCATATAGCAATGTGACTGACATTTGTATGTTGATTTTGTACCTGCAATTTTGCTGAATTATTTTATTAGATCTAATAATACTGGGTGGCATCTTCAAGGTTTTCTACATTGAAGATTATGTCATTTACAAATAGTAACTATTTAACTTCCTCTTTTCCAATTCAAATAACTTTGTTACTTTGTTTCATTTAATTTCTCTGGCTAGGAATTCTGATGTATGTTGAATTTAAGTGGTGAAAGTGGGCAACTTCTTCCACATATCACAGAGAAACTTTCAGCTTTTCTGACATTTACCAAATATTAGCTACTAGATTATTTTATATGGGCTTTAATCTGCTGAAGCACATTCCTTTCACACCTAATTTTTCAAGATCTTTATCATGAAGCATGTTAAATTTTGTCTAATTCATGTTCTGTAGTTACTGAAATGATATGGGTTTTGTTCTTCATTCTCTGTGTTAAAATTATGATTTATAAATTTTCAAGACTTCTTCAATCCCTGGGATGAATCTCACTTCATGAAAATAGACAATATTTGTAATGTTCTATTGGATTCAGTTTGCTACATAATTTTATTATTTATTTATTTATTTATTTAGCCTTGTTTTTGTATCAAGGTAACGCTGTTATCATGAAATGTGTTTGGAAGAATTGCCTCCTCAACAGTATTTTATTTTATTTGGTAATAATTTAAGAATAATTGTCACTTGTTCTTTAAAAGTTTGGTAGAACACAGCAGTGAAAATATCTGGTCCTGGATTTTTCTTTGATGTAAAACTTTGTTTCCCTAATTCATTTTCATTAATTGTATTGATCTGTCCAGGTTTTCTTCCTTCATGAGCCAGCGCAGATCTAGAGTCTCCCTGTGAGATCTGACCTGTTCAGGGATCTTTCATTTCTTCCTGATGTTGGATCTCACTACAGCAGTCTATCACTGAGCTCCAAGATAAAGTCCTATGTTAGCTTCTGTGCCTTGCTCCCCAGTGGTGAATCTCCCCGCTGTATGAAGTTGAAGGAAGGGTAGTGGAGATAGCTGTCTGGTAAATGCAGTTCCAGTGGATCAGTGGGTGGGTATTGGCTTGGGACAGGAGTTGTGTGGCTGTGCCCAGGATCCAGTTCCAGTTTCAGCACAGCAGGCCTGGTGCTCAGCTTCAAGTCTGGTGCCTGGACTTAACACCTTCTTTTTCCTCTACCCAGGAGGTGTTTCTCTGGAGTCTGCTTGATATTGGGGAAATAGTGATGCCAGTAACTCTTTTCTGCCTTGTTCAATGCACTTTTCCTATTTATTACACTAATCCCAGCCCCAGGGTCTCTCACCTGATTTCTTTAGCTCTCGGGAAGGTGGTTTTATATATGAATAGGAACTCAAACTGATGTGTCTGTGGGGGGATAAATACCTGGAGATCTGAGTCAACTGGCATCTTGCTGTATCTCTTCAACATTTATTTTGTATATATCAGTGATAGAATATAATTTTGTTTGTCTTCTCTCATTTGATTTTTGAACAATTTTCATAATTTATATTTAGCTGTAGCAAAAATGCAGAATCTTAGGGCCTGTTTGTTTTGTTCTATTAATTCAAATATTGTTCTATAAATATTATTATTTTAATTTTAACTCATTATTCAGAGATTTAAAATATATTTAGCATAAATTAATAAATTTACTTAGGTAATATATTTAGTTTTACTGCATGCCTTAGGCTATGCTGGAATTTTAGTGGTAATATAGAAGCATAATAGTAAAAGAAAAATCAGGAAAATAGTCCAACAAATTCATATATGAATAGAAATTATGTTCTATCATACAAAGTTGACATTGCTAATTGCATATATTAATATAAAATATACTGTGCACTAAAGGATTAACTCATTGGGTCTGGGTTGTTGAAACTATACACATTCAAAAGGTTTTGCTTTTGCTGCACACCAGGGAAATAATCTCTAGGACTTTGATGTATTATACATAATAAAAGTATCTTTGTTCACTTGAGTACTTGAACCTTGACAAATAGTTTGCACTCACAAAGTGGTTTACTGTGGGACCTTTGGAACTTGCATTATCAGCTTGATCTCAGAAGGAGCTTGAGCCATGTCCATGTAAGCAATCCTGTATTAAAATCCCCAGCACCAGGATGATGTGAATTTTACCAATATATAATACTTTGTGTTTATTGTCACACCACACACCATTGATAGGAGAATAAGGCACTATCCAAATATACTCTGCTGGGCAAAGACATCAAGAACTGTTAACAAAACTGTATTAAACTCCACTCTATGTGCCTTTTACTATTGCTGATTTTAATGTTTCCTTTCACTACAGTAAACAGTAGCCATGACCAAAATACCTTTCTGAGTTCTGATAAACCTGTTATTCTATTCTTGCTCTTTGGGTACTGGGGATTGAACTCAGGGGCACGCAACCACAGAGCTATATCTCTAGCCCCTTTTCTATATTTTATTTAAAGGCGGCCTCACTGAGTTGCTTAGAATCTCCCCTTTGCTGAGGATGGCTTTGAACTGGATTTCCTCCTGTCTTATGCGATCAGGGCCACTGGGATTACTGGCATGTGCTACCCTCAGGAACCTGATAGACCTTTAAATGAATAATTGAACCCAGGAACTATTGGCCACAGTAATAATAAACATAAAAGATACATGCATCTTGGTCTAAGAATATCTTTTTTTTTTCTTTTTGTTTTTTCCTATTCAGCATGTACAGAAGTACAGGATGGTTGTCTGGGTGTGCCTGTTCCTGTTTTTCTGTATTCATACAAGTGTGTGTGTGTGTGTGTGTGTGTGTGTGTGTGTGTGTGAACTGTGTGTGTGTGTGTATGTGCATGTGTATGATTTAATGTTTCTGTGTTATAATGTATATGCAAGAATTAACTAAGCTTTGAATTTTACCATATCCTTCTATCAAAAGCCATCTCATTTTACATTACATAAATGCTGTTCATTTAATCTCATTTATTTAATGAGATATTCATATTACTATTTATGTTAATTTTAGTTTTGGTCCTCTGGGAAAATAAAGTGTACTTATTTTGGAAATAGCTTGCATCTCATAAAGAGCAAGAAATGTGAATGGTTGAGTTTTAAATTGACTTTGAAATCTTTATGAATTTGTCTAAATAATTTCTTTTGCAAACAGTATGCAAATATGAGCTAAGATTTAAAATATGTTCATATATCATATGCAAATGAATGGTTTTTGTTTACTTGATAACATAAATTTGTAAGATGTTATATGAAGTTTTCTCATTAAAATAGTATTGCTAATTAGTCCCCTAAAGATTTCTTTCCAGTGTATCATTACTGGGTAAATTTTCCTAAATATGTTTGATGTGGTTTTAATCAAGTAGTAAATGAAAATTGTGATATTACTTTTAATAAGATATTTTAGTTACTTAATTTCTAAGAGAAATTACAATGAACCTCATTCAAGTTGACATTTCTTGTATATTAATTGTGCTCAAATGATTTTATAGGTTAGAGTGGAATTCCCCAAAAGGTAACTGGAGCCCAATATATGATCATTTTTGTTTCATTGAGTATTTATATCACAGTAGGGGATATTTACATATAATCTGCTCTATTTGAGAAAATTTAACAGCTGCAAAAAAAAAAAATCCCCCAATGGAGAGATCAATTCTCAAGATTCTAAAAACAAAAATATGAGGTATTTGGTATGTGACAACAGGCATTTGATAACATTATTTGCTTGGATTAGTGCTAACCTTACTGGTTTAATTGCCTTTTTTATATGCTGCAATTGGATGTGGCTTGAGTGTCTCCTCCCAATGTATTCTTCATTGTGAAATATAAAAAGTATAGAAATTTAATGTGACTATGGTGTTTAGAAGCGGAGTCTTTGGTGTGGGATTAAGATTAGACTCTCTAGAATAGAGCCTCTGAATGGTACTGGTACACATGCAAGAAGGGAGGAAGGGTGAGTCCAGAAAATACAGAAATTATCACACACCATACACACACATACACACACACACTTTCCCTGTCTCTTACCCTGTGATGATGTAACACTCTGCACTGCTCGAAACTCTGCCAGAAAGATGGCCATCACCAAATATGACTCCTCAAACTTGGAGCAGAATTGTGAGCCACAGTAAAACTCTTTTCTTATGAAGTCACTCAGTCTCAGGTATTTCACTATAGCAATGCAAAAAACTAAGTCATTACATTTTATCGTAGAGTAAAATAAACCTTAAATGTAATTAAAAAAAAAAAACACCAAACCTTAAACGTAATTAAAAACAAAACAAAACACCAAAACACAATTGTCCAAGATGACAAAATCAAGAAGTGGCAGACAAAATCAAGAAACCCTCCCAGTTTATCTTTCTCCAAGTTCTATGTTCTTTTGACTGTAATATACAATTTTAGTGTAAAGTTGTTGTTAGGAGTCGTGTTTTGTAGAAACAATTACCTCTTAACTCTGTTGCATCTTGCATAGTCATTTACTAACTTTGATTTTCTGTTTCTAAGCTATTTTATGTTTTTATTACCTATGTTTTTTTTTTTTCTTATTTTTCTACCTTCAAAATGGGAATAGGATGTGTTAGATAATTTTTAAACTCCTGTAAGTCCTATATCAACCCCAAACTCCTCGATCGCTAATTCTCCTTGTTAGACAACATTTGTGAAGTTAGCAAGGATGAAGTTTTTCTTTTAAGGTCTTTGTGTACTGTGATTTATTAAAGAAAAATAAATGAAAGGCTGTTTACAGTAATTTTGATGTTTCGTATCTGGATCTTATTTGCCCTGTGGAGTATTCCACTAACATTTTCTCCTTTTATTTCCACTTTCTGTCTTCATCTTTGATCTGTGAGTGAGTAAGTTGCCCTTAGAACTGATACCCTAAGCAACTCCAGGATGGTGGTGTGAGATTGTTGCTAGGCAACCCTCACATGTATCAAAAGTGTTATTGGAACTTTACCTCTGAGACTCTTTTTTATGGAAAAGTTGAGGGAAATGTTATTTCTAACTCTTGTGTGTTTGAGCCTCAAAAGACAGAGATTTGAAACAAATACATACAAATTTTAAAAGATTATGAGAAAAAGAAAAATTGAACAAAACATCTGCGTTTAATTTTCAGGTTTCAGGTGTTTATTTAAAAAAATATTCAGTACTGTGATGAATTTTTTATCTCTTTACAAAATCATAGCATTTTGGAGACAAATGTGCTTATTTATTACTTTATTTTATTGATGCATTACAGTTACACTTAATATTGGGATCATTATGCCATATCCGTGCATGCATGTCATATTATTTGATCAATCTCTTTCCCTAGTAACTTCCCTTCCCCTTCTGTACTCCCTCCCTAGATGCACTTGCTGTGATCTATTGATTTCCCTTCTATTATCATTATTATTTTTTAAAATTAGGGTATTATATACGTATCAACCCCAAACTCCTGGATCACCGATTCTAAATAAAACTAGATACGAATATATATATATAAAATAGCATATTTATAATAGCATATTTACACAGAAAATAGTATATTTTGAGATTTAGTTCCCTAGTATTTTCCCACATCCTCTCTTCCTTTCTCTCTCTAGACCCCCTTTATAAAGCCTAGGGTTGAGTGTTTTCTTGTACATGCAGAAGCTAGAGAGAGAGGTGGTGGGGGAAGGAATTAAAAAAAGAGGAATTTTATGAAAATAGAAGGGAGAACAATAGAAAAATATATTTATTTTTCTTATAATTTTTATGGGTATTGTATTCAGGTATGACATAGGTGGGTCTTTTTTCAGAAACTCAAAGATGTAATAAATGTATCTGCTTTGAATTTAGACTACATAAAGACTCACAATATTCTTCCAAGTTCATAAGGTTGTTAACAGAATTAATTTCCTTGCTGCTGCTCAATTATCATGGTTTATCAACACTAGCAACAGAGAGATTCTTTGAGCTAAGGAAACTCTTTAAAAGTTTCTAATTAGGATGGATTCACATAAGATAATCTCCCTCTTAATTAATAAATTCCACTAATTAGGGAACTTCCTTATATATTTTCATTCTTTCAGCTCCTTCATTTTTCCTTTTAATTTAACATGATTACAGTGATGATATTTCATTATATTTTTAGGTCCCATCTACATCCAAGAAAAGAAGTTTGACAGTGAGTGGGTCATTGGAGATCAATTAAAAATTCTGCCTACCATAAATGTACTTGAAGTATCAGATCAGAAGTTTATAAAGGTCTCAAAATAGGGAATGAGAAAATAATAAACTCTTTTTATTTCTGAGTTGTTCTGATTACCTTTTCATTCTTTTATAATCATAAAAAATAGCTTTCTGAATTTTATTTATTAACCAGAAATTAGAGTTATTTTTGTTGAAGTAAATAATTCTTATAAGATCTATATTCCTGGAGAGATGACTACATAATATTGAGGAAAAGTATGGGGAGAGTTAAGTACTATATGATCCAATTTGTGACTATATCTAGTAGATGAATATTGATGGGTCCTAGCTCAAGGAACAGATAAAGCCAGAAATTTTGTCATTAGATTTGATTGGTGTGTGCGATAAAGTTTGTACTTAATTAGTGGTCACATTTCTATCTCAATTTGTGAATCTGATCAGTATTTCCTCTGGGGCACAATTTTCTAACATTCTACATTTTCAGCTCCTCTGGTGTCAACTCAACACATATAGGGAAAATTGGCTATGAAATATGAGGTATTTTATCAAGTAATCTGCACTCACTGACCAGGAGGATGTTGGAGTAATTCTGATTATTTGTGTTTTCAGGTACCTGAGGAGTGGATTGAAAAGCAAACATGGTGAATTATTGGACAACTGATGAATAGCACAAGATAGTATATTCTAGGGCTCTTCCCAAAGACATGTGTGACAGTTAATTATCCAAATATTAAAGCACATACTGTATTAGCCCTTCATTCATAGTCACCTGCAGGTAGACATACTTCTAAATTTGTTTTGTTGTACAGGTATGAATGAATCCCATAATAATTTAGACCTTTTTCCTTATAGTTAAATGTTTTTATAGACTTTCAAGGGAATTGCTAAAGCAAATTCACCTTCGAATATGACCAAATATATGTTTTCCATAGCAAACTGACTTATTGAATAAATTATGTCTACATGACCAATGCAAATGGGTAGCATTTGGCAAGGGCTACCCACAAACCTTCCTTTCTAGTCTTATGTCCATTACAGTCCCCTGAGGAACAATCATAAATAAGAGGTCCATCATTTTTATTAGGCAGTTGAATTATTACTTGCTCTGCCAACTAAAGACATTTCAAAGGCCACAGAAAATTTTGAAATGTAATGTATTGGTAGTGGGGGCCTTAAGTTTTGGTGTGTATATGTTTTGATCATCTTTTTCACTGCTGCAACTAAAGAACCAACCAGAATAATTTTAGAGGAGGAAAAGTTTATTTGCGGGCTGATGGTGTCAGAGGTCTTAGTCCATAGATAGACAGCTTCATTCCTTGGGGCTGAAGATGAGGTAGAATATCAAGGAAGAAGAGTGTGGCAGAGGGAAGAAGCTCACATGATGAGATGATCAGATGATCAGAAATCAAAGAGAGACTACACTTGCCAGATAAAAAATATATACCCTAGACCATCACTACCTCCTGTAGCTGCACCCTCCCAGCCTTCAGTTACCACTCAGTTAATCCCATCAGGAGATTAATTCATGGATTGGAGTAAGACAGTCATAACCCAATAATTTCTCCTCAAAATCTTCTTGCTGTGTCTCGCATATGAGCTTTTGAGGGACATCTCACATCCAAACCATAATGATACAAGAATTATCTAATTATACATTTCTTCTCTAGATGAGATTCAAGATCTTTAGAAGTTGCTTGGACTTTGATGACCAAAAAAAGAAATCATTTCTCTATAGAAATGCAATTAAGAAGGCATGAAGCTGGTAGACTAGAAGACCATTTTGGATGTAGCAATGCTATGGAAACTAGTTACATTTGGAAAGTTAGATAAATGGTAATTTTTAATAAGCCATTATTACAACACACACAACTGTGTACAGAGATGCATGAACAATCTTTAATAAAACAATATATTATAAACCTAAAATAAGAGTAAAAGTTTGGATGTTCTAATGAGAAAAATAAATTCATGCTGCATTGAAAAATTATTTATGTCTGTTGAAAATATAATGCAAGCAATACATGTAATTTAAAAAATGTTTACCAATTACATTAAACACATTTGTATAAAAGTAAAATTAATTTAATGATATATATGGTTCATTTTAAAGAAACTGGACATACATTGTAAGAGAAATAAATAAAATTTAGCATAAAATAGTCTGCTATACTTCAAATAATTTATTATCAAGTTTCCAAAGGAGAATATGTACTCAATCTATGTGGGAAACTTCCCTGCCTTCAGGAAGCTTTATGGACCAAATGGGTGACTGCCTTGTCATTCCTAGAGGTGCATTGTTCTTTCTTTATACTGCATAGACATGTATTTGACTGCAAATGAATATCTGAGATTCTAGGAATCTACTTTGTGACAATATAGGTGGCATTTGTGTGAATCCAAAGTCTTCCTTCTGCTGACCCACTATTGTTTTTAACTATCTGTGTAATACCATTTCTATGGCACACATCTAATCAGCAATCTCATAGGCCTCTATTCTTTGTACCCTGCTCACTCATGGTCACTTAGATTGATGTGAGATCAATCTCTGTGAGATGTTCCTAAGTTCCATGTTTCTTCAAAGACAAATTAGGGCTGCTGCAAATCCCTAGGAAAAACCTCCCTGCTTCATCTCAAAATGACTTCCTGAAATTCCAACAGCTTATATGCAAATCAGATAATCCTAAATATACTCAAGTGGGTGAAAATTCATCTAGCCATTTTAAAAGATGGAATAAATGTGCAAATGCAAACAATATTATTTGAATGCAGCAATAAAAGTAATTTAAAAAATAGTTTGAGTAATCACATAAACATCTCTTAAATTTTTGAAGTTCTTTTCCCAAAGACAACATGATCAATAGAGTAAAATTTACTTTTATATTAATCTTTAAATACAAATACTAATGCAAAGCTATGAACAATTGAAACTTACCATTAAAATGACACATTAAAAACATTCTCAAGCTAGACATCAACTTTGTATTATTCACAACATAATGTAGAGTAAATAGCAGTTCATTAACAGTTCAAAGAACATTCACTTCATAATTATTTTAATGAATGACTTTCATTGATTTTCTGTTTACATTTCTATACTTTTATTTCTTGCTGAATGTCATTTCCTCTATAGAACTTTCACCTCTTAAATTTAATTCTGGATTCCCTTGGAGTCACTTTTATATTTTGATTTGGATCTGAAAATAAATATAATACACAAACTTGACGGTTCATGGGTTTTAAATTGTGGATTTACAATTACTAAGCATGAATTTCAACTCACATTTGGGCTTTATGTTTAAAGTGAGGTTAGATCCTCCTTGAAATATACATTTCATTGGCAGTATATTTAAATCATGTGGAGAGGGATGTTAGGTCAAATTATTGTCAATCTACTGACTGTGACAGGAGGAATGAAAGAATTGATCTTTGCGAGTGCCACTTTGTATCTAAAAACTGAATCTATAAAGTCAAAATCAGAAATATAGGTGCACAACTTTGTTAAAAATGTGAATTGTACATTCAACTTCACAATTCAAAATAACATTTCCAGAGAGAGAGAGAGAGAGACAGAGAGAGAGAGAGAAGAAGAAGAAGAAAAGGAGGAGGAAGAAGTAGTAGTAGTTCAGAGCATGCATAAAAACAACAATTAAAGAAAATATAAATGAGTTTCTATAGTTCAATATAAGAACTGATCATTTTATTTTGCTTATTATGCTTAAAAGTGTTGCTGTTGAAGTATCTAAAAGTTACTTTTCTAGTAACTGCCATAAGAGGAGTATTGAATATTAACTAAATAAAAGGCAATGTAAAGAGCTGCTATTTAACAAAGATTGGATTTTTTTAAATTTTATGTTAGAACCATTCTTTTTTATGGGGGTGGGGCACAGGTGATTGAATTTAGGAATATGCTAACACTGAGCTACATCCTCAGCACTTTTAAAAAGTTTTACTTTGATACAGGATCTCACTAAGTTGTGCAAGCTAGCTTCAAACTTGGCAATTCTCATGCCTCAGCTTCCTGATTTCTTAGGATAACAGTGGTGCACCATTGTGCCTGGTTCTATATTCTATTCTTGAATTTAGGTACCCTTAAATAAACTAAAGTAAGAAATAAAATATCACTTTCTGAGCTCCAAATAAAGGTACTTTAAATATAATTCATTTTTGTTCAATTACCATCTTTAACTGAAATCTGCTTTCTTTGGAAAAGCCAATTTCAGAGGGCTAAAGAGTACTTTATAAATTAACTTATGTTCAATTATATTTTAATTTTTAGAAATAACATTATTTGATATTAAAAGTAATAAATCCTTGCAAATTTTCTCTCCAAATCACAATTTATTTTTAAAAACACATGATATATCATTATCCATAACTAACAGAGTATTCTGATGGAAAATGTCAAATACCAAATAACACCATTATAATTACTACTATGATATAGGTAAGTTCAAAAACATATTCTATCTTAGTTTAGATATTTTGAATAATAAAAAAATTAAATAGAAAGACTAATTCTAGCAAAGCAAACAATGTCTGTGGTTATCTCAAAAATCAATAACATAATCATCACAATCCCAGTATGATTTATGAGTAAAGACACCATGAATCCTTGTGATTTCCAGCCAGGTTAAAAATATTTCTAACAGTTAGTTCTATGAGTGACAATTTATGTAGACACACATAGTTAAATGAAATGTAAGTTGTAATGGACTAAAGAAGTTTACAGAGGTAGTCACACAAATAATGTGTGACTTGAAGTGTTGTAGGACATTAAATGATGATTTAGATTTTTTAATTTTAAAATAAAATTATATTATTGTGGTTGGGAAATTCATAGTATGTAACAATAAATATATCAGAAGAAGAAGCTTAAGAAAAATTTGTACATCTTTAAAAGTAAAGTATTCACAGTATTATAATTGATTTTCACACACACATAAGGAAAACTAAGCAAATAAGAAAGGAAGATTTGTTTTGTACAGTTGTCAATCATAACAAGCAGAATGCTTGTTTAAAAACATAGCATGCCTTTAAAATTTGTCAACTGTAATAATAGAAGCCAGGTGTTTATAACCTACTATAATGTAAGTGTTTTCATATGTTATTACTACTTTGAAACAGAAAATTCCTATGAGGTAGGTGGTTATTTTATATGAGAAAATAAGCTTGGCATTATAAAAAGATTTTGTTAAATTAAACAGGCTGTTTGGTAGACAGTACTATGAATACTCAACATTTTATTCTGAGGCAATGAAAAAGTTCCTGTTGCTTACATTAACCCAGCAGCTTCAAGGATGTCACAAACTGACCATTAAATAGCTAATGTGACACTATGATTGTACACTAGAATAGTGTACATAGTGGAAGTATGATAATCTACAACTAGCCTTGGCAGACAATGAAATTTGAATATTTGAATTTAATTTAATTTTTTGTTTTATTTTGGTACTGAGTATTGAACCCAGAGGTGCTTTACCACTGAGCTGCATCCTCAGACTTTTTTTGTACATTGAGACAGGGTCTTGTTAAGTTGCTTAGGGACTTGCTAAGTTGCTAGGACAGGCCTCAAAGTTGTCCTAACTCAGCCTCCCAAGTTGCTGGTACTACAGGTATGCACCATTGCATCTAGCTAGGCAATGCATTTTTTTCCCCAAAATTCTTTTTAGTTATGATACCACCTGGATACAGCTTGACATAATCACAAAAGCATGGAACCCAATTCACTCTGATTTAGTCCCAGGACCCCCACTCTCACAATGCCCCTACTCATCACCCTCTATGTCACCAGTCCTTCTTCAACCCATTTACAGTTTACTTTTATTTTTTTTTTTAAATTAGCATCCAGTAGGTACACCTGATACTGTGACCCACTGTGCCACATCTATGTATGCACATACAAAAGTTGGGTCAGATTCATTCTACTGTTGGCGATCCATTTTTTAACCTTAATGCATCATCTTTATATTAAGCAAGACCATTTTATGAAGTTCAACTGTTAGGAAGATAATTTTCAATGTCATGCAAACAAAATGTCTTATTGTGTTAGACAAAATGAAGCATTACTCATGATCCAAATATAGGACCATATGTTTTAAATAAATTCCTTTACTTCTGACAGTGTCTCCTCTACTAATTGTAATGACAATGTTCTGTATTGGTTCATACATAATTTATAAGTGTATTTCATTAATTTAGAAGTTGTAACAATTGAATTATAAGAAGAATATTTAAGTTCCTGGTAAGAGAAAGTAAATGATATTTCAACATAATATTTTATTCACACTAAAATTTTTACTTAACAGTCCTTAGTTTCAAAAGACACATTTTTTTTTCAAAAGACACAATTCCTTATTTTACTAATGAATAGTTTTTTATTTTATGTGTCCCTCAATTCCTTTTATAAGATTTCTTAGCATCACTCTGCTGTCTTTTGGGCAGAGAATCTACTGCTGAAGGACACAGAACTATGGTCATGTTGCAAAAAAAAGTCCCGGAGGATTAGTATGAATCCCCAGTTCTAGACACTGTGACATCTGTGGCTGGCACTGAGAACATTTAAAGTCATTCCATTCCATCCTGGGCTTTCCTGTGCGATAATGGAGACTATGTCAGAGGATTAAGAGCTTTTGAGGAGACAGTCTGTTGAATCATGATTCTTTGAAAGCACAGGGAATTATCCTGCATTCCTCAGGATTTATTCTTAGCCACAAATAACAAAGCCTATGACAAAATAAGGAATATTATATGGACTTATGAAAGAGTGGTACATCTACAAATTGTCAGCACCATAGTGCACACTTTGTCAGAAAGAAATTTTGTCTTTTCTGGTCCACATTTTATCCTCATCTATTCAAATACTGTCTGACACTAAATGTGCAACATGTTGAAAGATACAGAATTGAATTCATGTGTCCCCTTTATCAAATGAGGAAAAAGACAATGAACCACCAGGTTACTTTTCCACCTTTACCTGCTGGTTTTTTACACTGTGAATGTGATAGGATTGATCACTGAATTCACAGCATGCCTCATATAAAATTAGAAAGCATCTAAACTTTTTAAATCCAAACTGACCAATGGTTTGTCATTGCTTATCCTCATATTTGAGATCACATAAACCTATTTCTATGTCTTTTATTGATAACTTATACTCATGATACTGAACTTTGCCTGATGAGTGCAGAATCCATCAATGTTTCGCTAGTGCTTAAGCACTATGCTAACACAAAAACAGTACTGGATAACATTGTGAGAGAATGAATCACCTGTGTCCCGAAGGCTCATTTCTTTATGACGATGCACAAATTTGGGCAATATGACTTAAAATCTCAGTGTTAGCGTATCTCAGTGCATATCTGATGTCCAAGGCAAAATATTAAAAATGTGAGACAATGTGAAGTCTCTGGGGACAAACTGAGTGGGAAAACAGATGTAGTTAAGATAATCAGGCCAGTGAAAATACAAGGCTCTGTATATGCATGCATGATAATGAATAATGTAGAGAAAAAGAAAAAAAATGAAACATGGTGGGCTAGCAAGTACAAAGAACACCTCTGAAATGATATGAGCTGTCCCTGTGAATGTGATTGAATTTGCATTTGGGGGAAAGAGAAAGGCATTACATTAGACATCTGTTACACTATTGTTATATTTTCCTCTAGTTCACAAAGTCCAGGAACATACTTTTTCCATCATTTTTGCACCTGAGAGCAATTTATTGAAGATGTGTGTTTTGTTTTAAATTACTCTTTTTACCTCCCTTTTCTCTTGTCTTTTTCCACAGATGTTTATACTTATCAGCTAAAATTTTATTTTATTGTTGATGACAAATTTTTCCTTTTATTGTTCACCCTTTACTACACTATAATGGTCTTTATGCTCTTTAGGCCAAGATATCCTATAATTCAAATAAAATTTTGTAAATTTAGCTGGGTAACATTTGCAATGACATTAATTAAATAAAACAATTGATTGGCCATAAAAATCACACAGAGGGGAATTTTGTCTTTTGAATCTCTGATCATGACATTAATATTTGAACACTAATGACACAAATTGTTGAGTGAATGAGGAAAACAAATCTTCCTAGAACATTGCTCAGAAGATGCACGGATTGATGGATCTGAAACCCATCACTTCCAGGATAATATTTGAGACCTCTGATTTTCAATATGGTAAATTTTATTCCTTCAGGGATAATCAGAAATTTTATTCCCCAGAGACAATTATGATAACAAAAATTGATCATTCAGGAAAAAAAATTTAATAATCTCTGCTGGCAATTCATGAAAAATATTGTCTTAAAAAATGTATGGACAATGCAGCAGCATCCACGCTAAGCAAAAACCCTAGTCTGCTCATTCCTTCAGATGCCAGATTCTGCATAAGAACTTAATCTGTGATTGACACAAATCTATAAACTTTGATATAGTCAGTCTCATTCCATGAATAATATCTGTCATGCTTGGTCACCAAACAAAGGTTTTTTTTTCTGTCTTTCTATCCAACTCTCTTATCTCTCCAGTCCCCTCTGACCAATGATTTTACCTATATTATAATCTGATTTTATTTTTTGCCATGGAAATCTCACTCAATTCTCCCCATATATATTCTGGAAACATCAGTACAATTTAATTTTTTTATATAAACCCAACTATATTTGTTTTACCTGTTGCTTGCTTGTATTGCAACCTGAATTGTCTCTGAGAATTCAAGGGACTCCATTAAGCAGTAGCCGTTTCCTCTCCCATAGCCTACTCATTAAATTTCTAGAGCTACAGTCTATAATTACAGGGTCCCTAATCATTGATTTCAGGCTATTACATACTACTTCTTTAAAAAAAGGAAAAAATAAAGAAAGAAAGAAAAAAGAAAAAGAAAAAAAACCTTTACCCTCTCTTTTTACCATTAGTAACCTCTCTTGGTCTGTCCAACTTGATGACATCAATCTGATTTATTGTCCACAGAGTTGAACCATAAAATAACCAAAACACAACATTTTTTAGTATTAGTAAAGTTTTAAATTGGCCTCTTTTCTCTTCAACTTTTTCTTTTTTCTTTTTTTGCACAGGGTACCAGGAATTGAATCAGGGGCACTTGACCTCTGAGGCACATCCCCAGCCCTATTTTGTATTTTTATTTATAGAGAGGGTCTCACTGAATTGTCTAGCACCTTGCTTTTGCTGAGGCTGGCTTTGAACTCGCGATCCTCCTGCTTCAGCCTACCAAGCCTCTGGGATTACAGGGGTGCGCCTTCATGCTCAGCAGCTTCAACTTTTTCTTTATTTCAATTGTGAATCTGAAACGTCCCATTCTGAAACATTTCAACTCCTATCTTATGACACAATATTAACACACTTTTCCAGACAGCCTTAGCCAGGTACTGGCTCTGCCTTTTAAATGTCTAGAGGATCTATCAACCTGATGACCTAAATCACAGGAAGATTCCCAAAGTAGAAAGGAAGTCGATGTAACAAGTGAGACCGGATATGGAAATTTACAAATGATAGTTACACAAATCATTAAATACAAGAAAGAGGTCAAAAAAGAACAGAGAAAGGGGCTAAGAAGAATAGGAAAAAAAAGGCCAAAAAGAACAGAGAAAAAGAAAGTCCCAAATATAGAAAGAGATGGGAAAGAGGGAGCCAGAGTCTCTCTAGTGTTCTAACTCCCCCATTCCCTTGTACCCCATGCTGCAGCTATTATTAATCACAAGCCACTTCAAGGACATACCTGCACTTTCAAGTTTCAGTGAACTTCCACTTATTCATTCAGTTTGAGGTATCTCTACCCCCAAACACATCCTATCCTTCAACTCTGGAGTTACTAGTAAATATTGAACATATTTTTGTTTTAGAATTTGATTAAGAATGTATTGCTTAGGAAAATATTATCATTAATAAAATACAGTAATAGACATATATTGAATAGAAGAGTGTCTGTATTATTAAAATTTTAGTACCAATCTGATCCCTATCTAATAATATTGACTTGGTTAATAAGAATATGAAAATATTGAGAATTCGGTCCACAGCCTGATTTTCTAGTCTGTAATTCTCCCTCATTCATCATATCATTTGTTCTTAAGTAAATTTAGACATAAAATGTTTGTATCATTTGGAGAGATAGTATTCACTTTAATATCATTGTTTCAACAGAAAAAAATGTTCTCTAATCTGTTCACTTCCTAAACCTTGAAAGGCATGAATATGTTATCTTACCTGCTAAAAGGAATTTTTTCAGATGTGATTAAGGTAAAGATCTTGAGATGAGATTGACCTGAATTGTCTAAGTGGACCCAATTTAATTACATGCTGAAAAAGAAAGTGAATAAATTAGCTCCTAGAATTTCCTAGAGCAAAGCAATTGTGTTGACACATTAATTTTTAGCCTAGCAAAAGTTATTTAAGGTTTCTGAACTTGAGAACTATAATATTTTGTATTGTTTTCCCTGCTAAATCTATGGTAATTTCTTACAGGTCTCAGAGGAAACTATAGAATTTGAAAACTATAGAATCTTACTATTTTATTTAATTTTATTTGTTCTTTTTAGATATGCATGATGATAGAATATATTTTGGCATATGATACATACATGGGGTATAATTCATTGTATTTAGGATTCTGTTTCTGTGGTTCTACATAATGCAGTTACTCTGGTCATGTGTTCAAATACAAGGATAAGAAAGTTATGTCCAATTCCATAGTTCATTTCTGTCATCTCTAGCTATAATTGCATAGACTTCAGTATTTTCAGATTTTTTTTTTCTTATTGGTGTTATTGAGGTTGAATTCTCACAAGAGTGCCCATCAAAAAATAAGTTAAGTAGTAACATTTACAATATTATGGTATAATTATGTCAATTACCTTGTTTTAAACATCTTAATTACTGAAAATTAACCATGTAATCTGTTAATCAACCACTCACTTAAATGGCTTCCAACCCACTGGTAAACAACTGTCTCCTTTCTAACTCTATGATTTCCAATTTTTGGATATTTAGTATAAATGTAGTTATAGCACAGGTGAAATTTTATGTCTGATTTTGTTTACTTTTCTTAATATTTTTGAAATTTGTCTACATGGTAGTCTGTATCAGTACTTCATTTTTATTGTAAAGTAATATTCAAACATATATGGATGCTATATATATATATATATATATATATATATATATATATATTTGTTTATATGAATATATATATACATATATGTATATGTACATATACATATATGTGTGTGTATATATATATATATATATATATATATATATGTACACATGTGCTTACTCAGACATGGATACATATAAATACATAGACACATTTGTTTATCATTCTTGATGAAAATTTGGATTTTCATATATCTCTTAGGGGAAATGGTGATAGAATCTTACTATTTTCAAGTAGTAAATGGGACCTCAATTATTGATTAAAAATTAGTCTTACACTATAGTAGTTAATATTGCTATTGGGCAATATTACATATGTTCTAACTTCTGCCTTATAGGACATGTAAAAATGTTATCCTTTTTGGTGCTCTTTTGAAGGTAGACAAAACTGTCATTTTCCTAGGGCAATGAAAAATGAGATTATTGGAACAATAGACATGTGTCACTTCCAGGAATGAAACTCTGGGTCAGATCATGGTTTGCTGCATTCTTTCCCCTTTGCCTAGGTGACTGTGGAAGTAGAGATTTAGAATGCTTCCATCAAACTATATTCTGCCAGCTGCGAAGCTTTGCATAAACAAGAAGGAAAATTTTTAATAGAACTTCGATAATAGCAGAGTGATGTCTTCCATATATCTACTCCCCAGAAAAATAATAGACAAAATTTTGAAAAAATAAACTATTTCAGAATTCTGAAAATTAATCAAAGTTTTACAACAGACTAAAAGTTAATTAATAAAGAAAAATGAGTAAATCTTAATAAGAAAAATAAGATAAAAATGCTTAATTTGACCTGCAACCTTCCTAGCTCTTCTTTGACTAGCAGCCTCACAACCATAATAATTGAGAAAACCAACAAGTTTGCAGCTACAAGATATGAGGAGACTGCATTTGGAGAATCTCAGAGTCTTATCTTCAAACAATTTTCACTATTTGTTTTGTCTCTAAGTTCCCAGAATAAAAACAAAAAATCCTAATTCACAGAGTATTATTATTTGACAAGATGTAAAACTACTTCTCCAGAAAACACTTTATCCCCATGGCTTTAATAAGTTGCATTTGTTCAACACCATCACTACCTAGGATTAAAATACCAGTTGAAACAAACATAACTAGACTAACCTAAGATTCCCTTAAGATGTTTTGAATAACTATGACATTTCCTGAGATGTCAAAGACCATCCACATCTGCAGGACTTTGCATTTGCCAAGGAATACTCAGTAGTGATCGAATCTCCCATGTCTGGTTTAACTTGATGTCCTGGAAAAAGAGGAACTAGAGAATAATTGTGAAAATATCCATGGTTGGTACCAACACACACAGAGAAGGCTTAGCAAAAGGTGTGATATTTATGAGTTAAAGACATTTAAGAAAAAATTGCCAGAATTTTATTAACTGACCATTAAAACTAGCTGAACTGGGACCTTGGTAACCTCCCTTTAAGGATTAAGCACTTCACAGAGATAGTCCTATAAAGTAATAAGAGACAGTAAGAAAATAAAACTGTTCACGAGATAAGGATCTTATTTACATAGTGGTCACATTGTTTCATTTAAAATGTGCAGTTTTCAACAACAAAAAACAATGAAGATGTTTAAAGAAAATAGAGAATATGATTCAGGCACCAAAGAAACAAGCAGCCAATAGAAATTCTCAGTGAAAGAGCAGAGATGTTATAATTACTAAACAAAAGACCATAGGTTGCTATTATAAATGTGTTCAAAGAAATAAAGGAAACCCAACTGAAGATTAAATTCAGAATGGAAGTGATTTCTCCTTAAAATGAGAACATCACTAAAGAAAATATTTTTGCTAAAAAACAGAATCACTCAGCAAAATATAGATCACTGGTAATATTTTTTACTTAACAAACAGCATATACAAAATCCCCATAGCTATTGTCATAATAAAAATTACTTCGAAATTTGAAACTTTCTTTTCTATGAACAAGATAGAATATCCTCTCACTGTTCCTTTTGAACATCATCCTGGAAGTCTAGGTTAATAAAAATGATGAGAAAAGAAGACAAAATATATATCAATGGAGAAGGAAGAAATTATTTTTATATGTTTATAATCAGCTACGAAGAAAATCTAAAAAGAGCTAAAGGAAAAAATTCAAAAATTAATAAATGCTTATGGTGATATTAACTGATATAATTATATAAAAGCCTATCATTTTTGCTTATTCCATTAACAAATAGAATCTTAAATTAAAAACATTTATTCCAACATCTAAAAAAATTTAGTTTCAAATCTAAAAAATATAAGTAAAATATGTATAAAAGGAAAACTACAAAACTCTGAGAATACAACTAAGAATGAAGTAAATAGACAAATACTGGGCTGGGGATGTGGCTCAAGCGGTAGCGTGCTCGCCTGGCATGCGTGCGGCCCGGGTTCGATCCTCAGCACCACATACCAACAAAGATGTTGTGTCCACCGAGAATTAAAAAATAAATATTAAAAAAAATCTCTCTCTCTCTCTCTCTCTCTCTCTCTCTCTCTCTCTCTCTCCTCACTCTCCTCTCTCACTCTCTCTTTAAAAAAAAATAGACAAATACTCTAGGTTAATTGATAGAAACATTCAATAATGTTAAAATTTCAGTTCTTCTAAACTTTATCTATAGATTCGATGAAATTTCAATCAATTGTTCTTCCAGCATTGTATTTTGTGGATAGTGACAAATTTTACATACAGAGGGGAGTAAAGCCAGAATAGCCAACCCAATTCTAAATAAGTAGGAGTAAAACTATCTAAGCTCAAATCTTACCCTACAGTAATCAAGATCATCATATATTTGTTAAAGAAAAGGCATATAGATTAATGGGACAGAGTAGAATACCCAGAAATAGAGGAACATCAATAAAGTCCATTTATTTTTGACAGAGGAGCAAAGGTAATAAAATTGGAAAAGATGCAGTCTTTTCAACGATTATTTTGGCAAAACTGGATGTCAACTGTGAATAAATCAATCCATACACACATCTTATACATACCTACAAAAGTTTATTCATAATAGGTCATGGATATAAATAATAATAATAAAAGTTTAAAATATGTTGTTTGGAAGACAACATAAATTAAAAGCTAGGGAATCTTGGTTATGGTGGTGACTTTTTAAATATAGCACCAAACTCATGATCAGTGAAGGAAGTAATTGATTAGTTAAATATAATTGAAATTAAAAAAAAAACCTTCTGCTTGGCAAAGATATTATTAAAAGAATAACTAGACAGGTACCACTAGGAAAAAATATTTGCAAAAAATTGCTTAAAGATTTGGGCCTACTTTTTCTTCTAATAGGCCCAAGGTCTCTGTTCTGGTGCCTAAGTCTTTGATTCACTTTGAGTTGACTTTTGTGCAGCATTAAAGAGGTTTAAGTTCATTTTGTTACATATGGCTTTCCATTTTTTTCAGCACCATTAGTTGAAAAGGTATCTTTTCTCTAGTGAATGTTTTTGGCACCCTTGTATAGTTTGAGATGATTGTATTTGTGTTGGTTTGTCTCTGTGTCTTCTATTCTGTTACCATTGGTCTATGTGTCTGTTTTGGTGCCAATACCATGCTATTTTTGTTGCTATAGCTCTGGAGTACAGTTTAAGGTCTGGTACTGTGATCCCTCCTGCATCACTATTCTTGCTAAGTATTCCTTTGGCAATTCTGGGTCTCTTATTTTTCTAAATGAATTTCATGATTGCTTTTTCTAGTTCTATGAAGAATGTCATTGGGATTTTAATAGGAGTTACATTAAATCTGTATAATGCTTTTGGTATTATGGCCATTTTGAGAATATTAATTCTGCCTATCCAGGTGCATGAGAGGTCATCTTAACTATGTTGGCCTAGGATCTCATTTATTTAACAAGACTCCTAAAGCACAAGAAGTAAAATCAAGAATCGATAAATGGGATATATTTAAACTTAAAAGCTTTTCTCAGCAAAATTAACAATCAATAACATGAAGAGAGAGCCTACCAATTGGGATAAAATCTTTACCATATACACCTCAGATAAAGCATTGATCTCTAGGATATATAAAAAATAGTTAAAAAAATACCACCAAAAAATTCAAATAACCTAGTCAAAAAATGAGTTAAGGAAGTGAACAGACACTTCACAGAAGAAGAAATACTATTGATCGACAAATATATGAAAAAAAATGTTCAACATCTCTAGTAATTAAAGAAATGCAAATCAAAACTGCTCTAATATTTCATCTTACTCCAGTAGAATGGCAGTTATCAAGAATACAGACAACAATAAATGTTGTCAAGGATGTCAGGAAAAAGATAGACTTATATATTGCTGGTTGGACTGCAAATTGATGCAACTACTGTGGAAAGCAGTGTAGAGATTCCTCCAACAACTTGGAAAGGAACCACTATTTGAACCAGCTATCCCAATTCTTGGTTTATACCCAGAGGACTTAAAGTCAGCATAGTACAGTGATGTGGCCATGTCAATGTTTATAGCGGCTCAATTCACAATAGCTAAATTGTGTAACAAACCTAGATGCCCTTCAATAGATGAGTGGATAAAGTAACTGTGGTATATACACACAATGGAATATTACTCAGCATTAAAAGAGAATAAAATTATGGCATTTGCAGGTAAATGGATGGAGTTGGAGAATATCATGCTAAAAAAAAAGTAAGACAATCCCCCAAAACCAAAGGCCAAATGTTCTCTCTAATATGTGGATATTAATTCACAATAAGGAGGGTGTTGCTATGGAAGAGTAGAGTTACTTTAGATTAGGTAGAGAGGAGTGAAGGGAGAGGAGGGGATATTGGAACAGGAAGTATAGTAGAATGGAACAGACATTATATACATATATGACTGCATGACTGATTGATTCTACAACATGTACACTCAAAAAAATAAGAAATTATATTCTATCTATATATGATACATCAAAATGCATAAATGCAGTCTACTGTCATGTATAACTAATTAAAACAAATAAAATAAATCCAAAGAAAAAGAAATGCTTGATAAATTATTGTTTACCAAAATATACAAAAAGCAGTAAAAAAAAAATTCAACATAACACAGTGAACAACTGGATTTAAAAAGGCAAAAACACCTAAGGAGATATTTTGCCAAAAAATACATACTTATGATTATAAAACAACCATGTGAAAAGATGCTCCATACCATATTAAAATGCAAATTTAGAAAAAGATATATGACTACATATGTAATAAAATGTCAAATGTCAGCAAAAATGTAGAAAGATAATACATGAAAAATAGTACATGTATTTTGGTATACAGTTTTTGGTTGCTTCTAAAACTAATCATACATTTACCATATAATCCATCAATTATACTCCTCAGTATTTTTAAAAAAATATCTGCCTAGAAACCTTCATGTGGATGTTTATGGCAATTTTCTTTCTAATTGCCACTAATTGAAAGCAAATGAATGTTTCAATAGGTGAATGGATAAATAAACTGGGATACATTCAAATAATGGAATATTATTCAGGGCTAAATTTAAATGAGCTATCAAGTCATGAATAAAAAACATAAGGGAAACTTAAATGCCTATTTATAAGTTAAAGAACTCAATCTGAAAGCAATACACACTTATTACAATCATGACATTTTGAAAATGGCAAAATTATGAAGACACTAAAAAAATTGCTGGTTGCCAGAATGGTGGATGGAGGGAGAGATGACTAAGTAAATCACAAAGTACTTTTTAGTGCAGTGAAAATACTATATGATGTAACAGTAATGGATATGTTGTCACATATTTTCCAGACCAATAGAATATACAAAACCAAAAATAAACCTTAATGCAAACTAAAACCTTTGGGTCATCATGAAGAGCCAAGGTTGATGCATCATTGCATCATGAGTTCTCTCTCCAATATAGACTTATCAATTGCAACAAAAGTACCACTCTGTTGGGATAAAGGACAGGCTATGCATATGTGCAGGCAAGAGGAATATGAGACATCTCTGCATTTTTCTCTTAAATTTTCTGGGAATATTAAGCTTTTCCTGAAAATAGACTTTTAAAAAGCAAATAATGGAATAACATATATAATGCAAATAGTTAAACCAAATAACATGAAAGGAGGGAGAGATTATTTTACTATTACACTAATAGTAGACAAAACAGACTTTAAAATGGACCTTTTTACTATGTTAAGACTGTGAATTCAGAGTTGTTTTCTATTAAATAATAGACTTATGATAAGATATAATAAGTATGGACATCATTAATGAATATAAATTATAATTTGGTAATATAAAAAGCAGCTCTCTAGCTATTCCTAAAAGTGAATAACAAATTAAAAAAATATTTTAACTTTTAGAAAAACTCTTTGCATTGAATCCTAGAAGACATTAAATACATTTTGTTTAATGTATTCATTAATTTTTAATTCCATAGACATTTCAAAGGTTTTTAGTAGTTGTTTTATTTTTATTTCATGCATATAACTTTAAGATTGTTACATAAATAATATTTTTAAGAAGAGAACTATGCACCCCCAAACCCAAAATGAGATCCTGCACAAGGCCATTTGAACTTCTCATCTCCAGAACATTTCCATCCACAAGAAGCTCTCTCTTCACACAGTCTCAGAGAGTGGAAATCAGGTTGGATGTGGGAGCATTCTTTTCTTCAACATCATAAAGAAATCCATTCAGATTGAAGGGATATGTGAAGAGCAGCTTGGAGACCGATTGCTGCTGACTCAGTGGCCACCCAGGTCTTCTTTTTGGTACAACATGTAAAAGCATTGTGGCAGCGTTACTTGAGATTATTAGGGAAATACACATTTAAAAAAATAGGTACTAAAATATTAAGAGCAATGTTGATAAAATTAAAAAGAGTTTTTGAGTTTTCAGAAGTCTAATTCTGAACCAAAACCATGGACTAACTATCATAAATATGGTCATAATAAACAGATTTTCAATAATATTTATTAGTGTCATAGTGAGGTTGGAGTTTCTTTTATGGGAAACCTTAGTGAGTCAATATGAATTCATTACAAGACTTCCATCATGAAAATTAATGTTTCATTTATGCCATGCTTGTGTTCACTCACCATGCAAAGAAATTAGACATTGTTTGACATTATTTATGGCAATAAACTATACTAGAGGAGTAAAAGGTTTTAGATATACTAGAAAGAATAAAATATCTCTGGTTCTTAAAAAAGGTCTGAACATATTAAAATTGTGAGAAAATTTTTCAAAGAGACAACCTCACAGGGAGCAGATTCCTTGTGTTCCATGTTCGCATGATGTGTGTGTCTATTTGAAAAAAGTGAGGAGTGGGTTGGGGAAGGGGTGTTAAACCATTCTTCCTGGACTCAAGAGAGCTCCTAGCATGACTCTCCACATTTATTAAATGAATAATTCCAGCATACACACACACACACACACACACACACACACACACACAAATTTAGCCTACATTCTACTCTTGCCACTTAGTACAGACATGGTTTAAACAAACCATGTCATCAAGAATAAAAGGAAGATAAAAAAAATATGATGTACCACTTTTCAATAACCAATTCTTTGTTATAATTAGTTATTATTTTTGCCTTGCATATTTCCTATTCTACCTTCACCAAAAAAAAAAAAAAAAAAGATCTTTCCGACTTTTTTCAGTCTTCAAGTATGCACACACATACCTCAAAATGTGAGAGTCTGAGTCAAGATACCATTCCTTTTAAAAATTTAGATGAATCTAATTTAATAAGCACTGAGGAGTTATTGTAAATTTTCCACATAGGAAAAGAGAGCTATAAAGAAGTTAGATGATTTCCTGAGGCATGAGATCATCATATGGTTAGGGACTATGGATGTGAAATTCAAAGTAAAAGTGAAATTCACTATAACACATTTTCTTAAATATAAACTAGAGCATAACTCTAATAAATTATACTCAGAAAAATAATAAAATATATTACATTTATGAAAATGAATGACTTACTCTAAAATGAAATTTCTAAAGAGGACATGAGGAAATTTAGAAAATGTAGAGCAGAAAAGAAAAACTCAAGAGAAATATCATAAAGTTAGATTGAGGGAAAAAGACCCAAAACATGACTATGAAATGTGAAAGTGAAGAGTCACACTCAAGAGGAATCACTCCTTGGAAAACAACAGTGGCAGTAAAAGGAAAAAAATATTACCAAAATACAAGGAAATAATTCACCTATGAGATTAAGTATTTTACAGTTCTGGGCTATATGATATAATTTGGGGAATTAAGCTCACAATTTTTGTCTTTGCTCTCCTATTATTGCCAAGAATAATTGGGTGGAAGTTGATCTTATTTTTAATCCAGGCCTTCAGAGGAAAGTTACCACCAACCTTCTAAACCAACAAAGAAACTACAGCATACAGGAAATGGTTGAGAAAAATAAAGATATTCTCCTAGAAGATGTCCATGGTACCATAAACTGGAATTGGCAGGAAATTTATCATATTAAATTGATGACATGTTAATCATTAATTTATAACTACTATGGCTTTGATTTAAACATAAAATTCAGTTGGAGAAAACTTGAAGATATATTCCAAGTTCATTTTTCTTCAATTTGAAATTTATCCTAGTCAAATGCTTTTGGAAAACCTGCCTTTGTTATCCACTGCCACATTCAGAATGTTTCCACATTTTATAAGTTTGCCTACCACCTGTCTATTTTATCTGTCAATCTATCATCTATTTATAGAAGGTAATAATTTCCGTTGAATATCATAGAACATTATATCTCTTCATTGGAATTATTTTATAAAAGGCTATTTAAATTTTCTTTTATATTTTACTCTTGCCTTTCAAAGATCCATTCCTCTTGAGTTTGGCTTTTCACATCTAATATTTCACAGTCATTCTTTTGATCACTTGTTCCAAAATGAGTCAATTTCAAAATAACCTCAGTGAGGATTTCTACAAACAGTGAAATGTTTGTTGAATAGCATGCCTTTATTCTGGTGTCTTTTGTACCTGAAAAGTCACCTTTAATGGTTAAATATTTCTCTATATTTGAGAATGAGCTAAAGTGTGCCTTCCTTACCAAGAGAGCCCTCATGATCACCACAAAATAACACAATGTAACTATTGATTCTATTTTTATTTATTTATTCATTTATTTTTATTTATTTTTTTAAATTTTATTATTTTTTTTTAATTGGTTGTTCACAACATTACAAAGCTCTTGACATATCATATTTCATACATTAGATTGAAGTGGGTTATGAACTCCCAATTTTACCCCAAATGCAGATTGCAGAATCACGTCGGTTATACATCCACAATTTTACATAATGCCCTATTAGTAATTGTTGTATTCTGCTACCTTTCCTATCCCCTACTATCCCCCCTCCCCTCCCCTCCCATCTTCTCTCTCTACCCCATCTACTGTAATTCATTTCTCTCCTTGTTTATTTGATTCTATTTTTAAATCCATTATGTAGCTTTGACATGACATCTGAAATAACCAGTTTCCTTTTTTGTAATAACTGAACTGACTTTTAAAGATTCAGCCTGGTGTTAATATAATTGGCTTAAAAAAGTAAAACGGCTTATTTTGAAAAAATAGTACTTTAAAAATCATGCTCAGTTTACAGATATGTTAATTACATCTCTTTTCAGTTGACTACCCATAGAAATCAAGTGCCTGTTTTCATAGTAAATTCAGAGAGTATTTAAAGATAAATGATCCAGGACTTTTTATATTTTCTCTTGGTATAACTTGTTAAGTATTGAGAAATCATTAGTTTCTTTATGATTAAGTTTTTACAACTTTATACTGCAAGCAGAAGAGTGCAATAAAATACATTTTAACTATATTAAATGGAATAACTACACATTTTAATGCTATAATATTTAAAAGAAGACTGTTGTGATCTCTACATTTGTCTACATAGAGCATTATAAGACTATTCCAGAAACATACCTGAAAACATTAATGTTGAGACTATTCTGTATTGTCAATATGTATTAAAAATACTTATTGTACCTTTAAGAGAATTTTGAAATGATATTAAATGTTTAATACATTAGAAATATTTTAACAATTACCAAAAAATAGCAGCACAGAAGTACCAGTTTCTGTGATTCAATGATAAAAATGGATTCTGAGCTTTCTAACCTGCTTTCTTTTATTAGGCAGGAGAAATCACAATAGTCCCTTAATGGATGACTGAATTATCTCAAAATGAGACTAATCTTTTCCATGTATCCTTTCCAAGTAAAATAAAATACTTTTGATCGATTCAACATGGCGGCCAGCAAGGAGGCAGCACTTTCAATGCCTCCACGGTAACGGGATCAGAGAGACTCATCAGTACACCTACATGCGACCTGCTGAGAAACTTCTAGCAAAATTCCGCTGAAAGGAGACCTGCCGGGAACTAGTAAGTTTAACTGGAGGTGTCAGCTTGTCCCAGATGACTGAATCTCGGCAACGCAGAGCAGGGGCACAGTCCCGCCGGACGCCGCCAAATGGCTGCAGCCCACACGTTGCAGTGAATATAGGAGTGGACGCTACCTGCCTGGGCCGCCTCCAGCCCGGCTCTGGGAAACGCCGCCAGACCCCGCCAAGCGGCCACGGCCCACACATTGCAGCGAACGTGGGAGCAGGCGCTGCCTGCCTGGGCCCCTGCCAGCCCGGCACTGTAAGCCGCCGCTGGCCGCCGCCAGATGGCTTCGGCCCACACGTTGCAGCGAACGTAGAAGCGGAGTGGGCGCTGACCACCTGGGCCCCCGCCGGCCCAGCTCTGAAAACCACCGCTGGCCGCTGGCCGCTGCCCACACGTTGCAGTGAACTTAGGAACGGGCGCAGCCTGCCTGGGCCCACGCCAGCCCGGCTCTGTGAACCACCGCCGGCAGCCACTGCCCACACGTTGCAGCGAACGTGGGAGCAGGCGCTGCCTGCCTGGGCCCCTGCCAGCCCGGCACTGTAAGCCGCCGCTGGCCGCCGCCAGATGGCTTCGGCCCACACGTTGCAGTGAGCTCAGGAACAGGCGCTGCCTGCCTGGGCCCCCGCCGGCTCGGCTCTGTGAACCGCCGCCGCCGGCCGCCGCCCACACGTTGCAGCGAACTTAGGAACGGGCGCTGCCTGCCTGGGCCCACGCCAGCCCAGCTCTGTGAACTACTGCCATCCGCTGCCGGACGGCCGCTGCCCACACATTCCAGCGAACATGGGAGCGGGCGCTGCCTGCCTGGGCCCCCGCCGGCCTGGCTCTGTAAGCCACCGCGGGCCGCTGCCGGACGGCCACGGCCCACACGTTGCAGCAAGCTTAGGAGCGGGCGCTGCATGCCTGGGCCCACACCGGCCGGGCTCTGTGAACCGCCCCCGGCCGCTGCCCACACATTGCAGCAAGCTTAGGAGCGGGAGCTGCCTGCCTGGGCCCCCGCCGGCCTGGCTCTGTGAACCACCGCTGGCAGCTGCCCACACATTGCAGCGAACTTAGGAACGGGCACTGCCTGCCTGGGCCCACGCCGGCCCGGCTCTGTGAACCGCCGCCAGCCGCCGCCTGACGGCCACGGCACACACGTTGCAGTGAGCTTAGGAGCGGGCGCTGCCTGCCTGGGCCCCCGCCACCCCGGCTCTGTGAGTGGCCGTCAGCTGCCGCCAAACGCCCGCTGCCCACATGTTGCAGCGAACATGGGGACGGGCGCTGCCTGCCTGGGCCCCCGCCTGTCCAGCTCTGTGAACCTCCACCGGCTGCCGCCAAGTGGCCACCTCCCACATGTTGCAGTGAGTGTGGGAGCGGGCGCTGCCTGCCCGGCCCCTTTTACCTGGCTCTGTGAACCGCCTCTGGCGGTTCGGAGCTGCAAACGACCAACCCGCACCTGCCAGCCTGGCGCAGCAAAGGATCCCTGACGGGCTCTGCGAAAGTCCCTGCCCACACAGCAAACAGCAGGAGTGGGGACCCGCCCAGTCCGGGAGGAAGAACTGCTGCACAGTGATTGACTCCCGCCTACTGAGAGGAGAAACTTGGCCCGGTGGGCATAGCTCCATCTACTGGAAGAACAGGTAATCGAACTCTAGGACTGCATTTATAATTTTTTTTTGCTGTCTTTTTAAATGTTTTTTTTAATCCATTTTATTTTATTTTATTTTATTCTATTTTTAATTTCATTTTTCATTTCTATTATTATTATTTTTCTTTAAATTCTTTTTAATTTTCTATTTTTTTCTCTTTCCTTCTTTTCTTCTGTCTTTAAATTTCTTTTCAATTTTCTTATTCCCCCTTCCTTGAATTCTACCTGCTTACTCTCATTCTCTTTAGTGACTTCCTCCCTTCCCTTCTAATACCTTTCCTAACAAGCATCAAATAAATTTATAGGAGTAAACAGTAACTCAGCAATCAAACAGAACAAGAAGCAACATGAGCAACATGAAAAGGTAAGGAAGAAAAGGAGTGCAAACAATGCAGGGCAGCCTAAATATTCAGGAGATATAGAGTCATCAGAAAAATGGTCAAATAAAGAACTCAAGGAACACCTTAGACAGATGGAATGGAACCTTAAAGAGGATACGAGACAGCAAATTCAAGCAGCGAAAGAACACATTGAGAATGAATTACATAAACAGATAAAAGAAGAAGTTAAGCATCTTTATCAGGAGATAGAGATTATAAAAAAGAATCAAACAATAATCTTAGAAATGAAGGAAATTATAAACCAAATTAAAAACTCAAATGAGAGTATCACTAATAGAGTGGAGCAAGTAGAAGCCAGAACGTCAGATAATGAAGACAAAATATATCATCTTGAAAAGAGTCTAGCCAACACAGATAGGCTGGTTAAAAATCACAAGAGAAATATCCAAGAGATATGTGATAACATAAAAAAAACAAATTTAAGAGTCATCGGGATAGAGGAAGGGATAGAGATTCAAACCAAGGGAATGAGTAACCTGCTAAATAAAATAATTACAGAAAACTTCCCAGAAATAAAAAAGGAAACAGATATACAAATTGTAGATGCATACAGGACACCGAGCATACACAATCACAGTAGACCAACGCCAAGACATATTGTTATGAAGATATCCAATATACAGAACAAAGAGAAAATATTAAAAGCTACAAGAGAAAAGAGGCAGATTACATTCAGGGGTAAAACAATAAGGTTAACAACGGATTTTTCATCACAGACGCTGAAAGCAAGAAGATCCTGGAACAACGTATTTCAAACACTGAAAGACAATGGATGCCAACCAAGAATTCTGTATCCAGCAAAATTAAGCTTCAGGTACGACAATGAAATAAAAATCTTTCATGATAAACAAAAGCTAAAAGAATTTTCAGCCAGAAAACCAGCATTGCAAAGCATCTTGAACAAAACACTACACGACGAAGAAATGAATAACAATAACCAAAGCCAACAGTGGGAAGTACCTCAGTAAGGACAGATGCTGGGGGGAAAGCTAACCATGGAGAAACAAACTAAATTTAAAAAAAAGAGATTAATAATCAAACATGGCTGGAAGTACAAAACATACATCAATACTAACTCTAAACGTTAATGGTTTAAACTCTCCAATAAAGCGAAATAGGCTGGTAACATGGATTAGAAAAACAAATCCAACAATATACTGCCTCCAGGAGACACATCTGACTGAAAAAGACGTACACAGGCTGAAGGTGAAAGGTTGGGAAAAAATATACCACGCACACGGTCCTCGCAAGCAAGCAGGGGTGGCCATCCTCATGTCGAATAAAATAGACTTCAAGACTAAATTAATCCAAAGGGATAAGGAAGGACATTATATACTGTTAAAAGGAACCATTCACCAACAAGGTATAACAATTATCAATATTTATGCACCAAATAATGGTGCTGCGGCGTTCATAAAACAAATTCTCCTCAAGTTCAAGAATCAAATAGACCACAACACAATAATTATGGGTGACTTCAACACACCTCTCTCACCATTGGACAGATCCTCTAAACAAAAGTTGAATAAAGAAACTGTAGAACTCAATATCACAATTAATTACCTAGACTTAACTGACATATATAGAATATATCAACCATCTTCAAGTGGATATATGTTTTTCTCAGCAGCACATGGATCCTTCTCAAAAATAGACCATATATTATGCCATAGGGAAACCCTTAGTAAATATAAAGGGGTGGAGATAATACCATGCACTTTATCCGAACATAGTGGAATGAAACTGGAAATCAATGATAAAAGAAGGAAGGGAAAATCCTATATCACATGGAAAGTGAACAATATGTTACTGAATGATCAAAGGGTTACAGAAGACATAAAGGAGGAAATCAAAAAATTCTTAGAGATAAATGAAAATACAGACACAACATATCGGAATCTATGGGACACAATGAAAGCAGTTTTAAGAGGGAAATTCATCGCCTGGAGGTCATTCCTCAAAAAAAAGAAAAACCAACAAATAAATGAGCTCACACTTCATCTCAAAGCCCTAGAAAAGGAAGAACAAAACAACAACAAATGCAGCAGAAGGCAAGAAATAATTAAAATCAGAGCAGAAATCAACGAAATTGAAACAAAAGAAACTATTGAAAAAATTAACAAAACTAAAAGTTGGTTCTTCGAAAAAATAAATAAGATTGACAGACCCTTAGCCATGCTAATGAAGAGAAGAAGAGAGAGAACTCAAATCACTAACATACGGGATGAAAAAGGCAATATCAAAACAGATGCTACAGAAATACAGAAAACAATTAGAAATTATTTTGAAAACCTATATTCCTATAAAATAGAGGATAGTGAAGACATCGATAAATTTCTTAAGACATATAATTTGCCCAGACTGAGTCAGGAGGATACACACAATTTGAACAGACCAATATCAATGGATGAAATAGAAGAAGCCATCAAAAGACTACCAACCAAGAAAAGCCCAGGACCGGATGGGTATACAGCGGAGTTTTACAAAACCTTTAAAGAAGAATTAATACCAATACTTTTCAAGTTATTTCAGGAAATAGAAAAAGAGGGAGCCCTTCCAAACTCATTCTATGAGGCCAACATAACCCTGATTCCGAAACCAAACAAAGACACCTCAAAGAAAGAAAACTACAGACCAATATCTCTGATGAACCTAGATGCAAAAATCCTCAATAAAATACTGGCGAATCGGATACAAAGGCACATCAAAAAAATTGTGCACCATGATCAAGTAGGATTCATCCCTGGGATGCAAGGATGGTTCAATATATGGAAATCAATAAATGTTATTCACCACATCAATAGACTTAAAGATAAGAACCATATGATCATCTCAATAGATGGAGAAAAAGCATTCAACAAAGTACAGCATCCCTTTATGTTCAAAACATTAGAAAAACTAGGGTAACAGGAACTTACCTCAACATTGTAAAAGCAATCTATGCTAAGCCTCAGGCTAGCATCATTCTGAATGGACAAAAGTTAAAGGCATTCCCTCTAAAATCTGGAACAAGACAGGGATGCCCTCTATCACCACTTCTATTCAATATAGTTCTCGAAACACTGGCCAGAGCAATTAGACAGACAAAAAAATTAAAGGCATTAAAATAGGAAAAGAAGAACTTAAATTATCACTATTTGCAGATGACATGATTCTATACCTAGAAGACCCAAAAGGGTCTACAAAGAAACTACTAGAACTAATAAATGAATTCAGCAAAGTGGCAGGATATAAAATCAACACGCATAAATCAAAGGCATTTCTGTATATCAGCGACAAAACTTCTGAAACGGAAATGAGGAAAAACACTCCATTCACAATATCCTCAAAAAAAATAAAATACTTGGGAATCAACCTAACAAAAGAGGTGAAAGATTTATACAATGAAAACTACAGAACCCTAAAGAGAGAAGTAGAAGAAGGTCTTAGAAGATGGAAAAATATACCCTGTTCATGGATAGGCAGAACTAACATCATCAAAATGGCGATATTACCAAAAGTTCTCTATAGGTTTAATGCAATGCCAATCAAAATCCCAATGGCACTTCTTGTAGAAATAGATAAAGCAATCATGAAATTCATATGGAAAAATAAAAGACCCAGAATAGCAAAAGCAATACTAAGCAGGAAGTGTGAATCAGGCGGTATTGCGATACCAGACTTCAAACTATATTACAGAGCAATAGTAACAAAAACAGCATGGTACTGGTACCAAAACAGGCGGGTGGACCAATGGTACAGAATAGAGGACACAGAGACTAATCCACAAAGTTACAACTATCTTATATTTGATAAAGGGGCTAAAAGCATGAAATGGAGGAAGGGTAAAAAAAAGCATGAAATGGTGTTGGGAAAACTGGAAATCCATATGCAACAAAATGAAACTAAATCCTCTCCTCTCACCATGCACAAAAGTTAACTCAAATTGGATCAAAGACCTTGATATCAAATCAGAGACTCTGCATGTGATAGAAGAAAAGTTTGGCCCTGATCTACATATTGTAGGGCAGGGCTCCAAATTCCTTAATAGGACACCCATAGCACAAGAGTTAATAACAAGAATAAACAATTGGGACTTACTTAAACTAAAAATTTTTTTCACAGCAAGAGAAACAATAAGAGAGGTACATAGGGAGCCTACATCTTGGGAACAAATTTTTACTCCTCACACTTCAGATAGAGTCCTAATATCCAGAGTATACAAAGAACTCAAAAAATTAGACAATAAGATAACAAATAACCCAATCAACAAATGGACCAAGGACCTAAACAGACACTTCTCAGAGGAGGACATACAATCAATCAACAAGTACATGAAAAAATGCTCACCATCTCTAGCAGTCAGAGAAATGCAAATCAAAACCACCCTAAGATACCATCTCACTCCAGTAAGATTGACAGCCATTATGAAGTCAAACAACAACAAATGCTCAAGAGGATGTGGGGAAAAGGGTACTCTTTTACATTGCTGGTGGGACTGCAAATTGGTTCGGCCACTTTGGAAAGTGGTATGGAGATTCCTGGGAATGCTGGGAATGGAACCACCATTCGACCCAGCTATTGCCCTTCTCGGACTATTCTCTGAATACCTTAAAAGAGCATACTACAGGGATACTGCCACATCAATGTTCATAGCAGCACAATTCACAATAGCTAGACTGTGGAAACAACCCAGATGCCCTTCAATGGATGAATGGATTAAAAAATGTGGCATCTATACACCATGGAGTATTACGCAGCACTAAAAAATGACAAAATCATGGAATTCGTAGGGAAATGGATGGCACTAGAGCAGATTATGCTTAGTGAAGCTAGCCAATCCCTAAAAAACAAATACCAAATATCTTCTTTGATATAATGAGAGCAACTAAGAATAGAGCAGGGAGGAAGAGCAGGAAGAAAAGATTAACATTAAACAGAGACATGAAGGGGGAGGGTAAGGGAGCGAAAAGGGGAATTGCATGGTAATGGAGTGAGACCCTCATTGTTATACAAAATTACATATAAGAGGCTGTGAGCGGAATGGGAAAATAAACAAGGAGAGAAATGAATTACAGTAGATGGGATAGAGAGAGAAGAGGGGAGGGGAGGGGCGGGGGGGTAGTATAGGATAGGAAAGGTAGCAGAATACAACAGTTACTAGTATGGCATTATGTAAAAATGTGGATGTGTAACTGATATGATTTTGCAATCTGTGTTTGGGGTAATAATGGGAGTTCATAACTCACTTGAAGCTTATGTATGAAATATGATATGTCAAGAGCTTTGCAATGTTTTGAACAACCAATAAAAAAATAAATAAAATAAAATAAAATACTTTTTAAACTGCAATTCCTATCACATTGAATTATAAATTTAAAAAAAATATTTATTAAACTAAAATTTTAAAATGTGAACATTTTTATTTAAATAATATATGAAAGAATGCATACAATATTTAATTAGACTTTCTGTCATTATCTCAGCATAAGTTTTTTTTTTTTTTAAAGAATTTTTTTTTTTAATATTTATTTTTTAGTTCTCAGCGGACACAACATCTTTGTTGGTATGTGGTGCTGAGGATCGAACCCGGGCCGCACGCATGCCAGGCGAGCGCGCTACCGCTTGAGCCATATCCCCAGCCCTCAGCATAATTTTTACCTTGAAAATTTTTAGAAGATAAAGCACAACAAATATTAAGAGAAATTTGAGAATCTAAAAATATAATAGATACAAAACTATTGCTATACTTACTGATTTAAGATTATTTGGGATGAGAACATAGACACAACATATCAAAATCTCTGGGACACTATGAAAGCAGTTCTAAGAGGAAAGTTCATTGCATGGAGTTCATTCCTGAAAAGAAGAAAAAGTCAACAAAATGATTCAACACTAGATCTCAAAGCCCTAGAAAAAGAAGATCAACACCAAAAGAATCAACACCAAAAGCAGCAGAAGACAGGAAATAATTAAAATCAGAGCTGAAATCAATGAAATTGAAACAAAAGAAACAATTAAAAAAATTGACAAAACAAAAAGTTGGTTCTTTGAGAAACTAAATAAAATTGACAGACCCTTAGCCATGCTAACAAAGAGAAGGAGAGAGACAGCTAACATATGTGACAAAAAAGGAAATATCACAACAGACACTACATAAATACAGAGGATGATTAGGAAGTATTTTGAAAATTTATACTCCAATAAAATAGAAGATATTGAAGGCATTGATAAATTTCTTAAGTCATACGATTTGCTCAGATTGAATCAAGAAGATATACACAATTTAAACAGACCAATATCAAATGATGAAATAGAAGACACCATCAGAAGCCTATCAACCAGGAAAAGTCCAGGACTGGATGGATACACAACTGAGTTCCACAAGACCTTTAAAGAAGAACTAATACCAATACTCTTCAATTTATTTTTGGAAATAGAAAAAGAGGCAGCACTTCCAAACTCATTCTATGAGGCCAATATCATCCTGATTCCAAAACCAGGCAAAGATACATCAAAGAAAGAAAACTTTAGACCAATATCTCTAATGAACATAGGTGCAAAAATTCTCAAAAAAATTCTGGCAAATCAAATACAAAAACATCATAAAGATTGTGCACCATGATCAAGTGGGATTCATCCCAGGGATGCAAGGTTGGTTCAACATAAGGAAATCAATAAAGGTAATTCATCAAATCAGTAGATAAGAATCATATGATCATCTCAATATTGACACAGAAAAAGCATTTGATAAAATACAGCACCTTTTTATGTTCAAAACACTAGAAAAACTAGGGATAGCAGGAACATATCTCAACATTGTAAAGGCTATCTAGGCTAAGCCCCAGGCTAACATCATTCTAAATGGAGAAAAATTGAAGGCATTCCCTCTAAAAACTGGAACAAGACAGGGATGCCCTCTTTCACCATTTATATTTAGCATAGTTCTTGAAAAACTGGCCAGAGAAATTATACAGACAAAAGAAATTAAAGGGATACACATAGGAAAAGAACTTAAATTAGCACTATTTGCTGCCAATATGATTCTATACCTAGAAGACTTAAAAAGCTCCACCATGAAAGTTCTGGAACTAGTAAATGAATTCAGCAAAGTAGTAGGATATAAAATCAACACCCATAAATCAAAGGCATTTATGCATATCAGTGACAAATCCTCAGAAATGGAAAGGAGAAAAACTACACCATTTACAATAGCCAGATTAAAAAAACAAAACAACAACAACAACAACAACAAAACACTTGGGAATCAACTTAATGAGAGAGGTGAAAGATGTATATAATGAAAATTATAGAACTCTAAAGAAAGAAATCAAAGAAGATCTTAGAAGATGGAAAAATCTACCTTGCTCTTCGAAAGGCAGAATTATTATTATCAAAATTACCATACTTCCAAAAGCACTATACAGATATAATGCAATTCCAATTAAAATGCCAATGACATTCCTCATAGAAATAGAAAAAGTAATCATGAAATTCACCTGAAAAATAAGAAACCCAGAAGAGCTAAAGCAATCCTTAGCAGGAAGAGTGAAGCAGGTGGCATCACTATACTGGACCTTAAACTATACTAGGGAGCAATAGTAACAAAAATAGCATTGTATTGGCACCAAAAAAGACTGATAGACCAATGGTACAGGATAGAGGACACAGAGGCTAACCCACAAAATTACAATTATCTTATATTAGACAAAGGTGCCAAAAACATGCATTGGATAAAAGATAGAATCTTCAACAAATGGTGCTGGGAAAACTGGAAATTCATATGCAACCAAATGAAATTAAACCCCTATCTCTCACCATGCACAAAACTCAACTCAAAGTCGATCAAGGACCTAGAATTAAACCAGAGACTCTGTCTAATAGAAGAAAAAGTAGGCCCTAATCTGCATCATGTGGGATTAGGTCTCAACTTCCTTAATAAGACTCCTATAGCACAAGAATTAAAACCAATAATCAATAAATTGGATGGCCTCACACTAAAGAAACAATCTGTGAGGTAAATAGAGAGCCTACATCTTTGGAGCAAATTTTTACCCCTCACACATCAGATAGAGCACTAATCTCTAGGGTATGTAAAGAACTAAAAAATATAAGCACACACACACACACACACACACACACACACACACAAATCAATAAATGGGCCAAGGACCTGAACAGACACTTCTCAGAAGAAGATATATGATCAATTAACAAATATACAAAAAACTGTTCATTATCTCTAGGAATTAGAGAAATGCAAATCAAAACTACTCTAAGATAGCATCTCACTCCAGTCAGAATGGCAGCTATTATGAAGACAAACAATAATAAATATTGGCAAGGATGTGGAGAAAAAGGCACACTCACATTGCTGGTGGGACTGCAAATTGGTGCAGCCAATATGGAAAGCAGTATGGAGATTCCTTGGAAAACTGGGAATGGAACCACCCTTTGACCCAGCTATCCCTCTCCTTGGTCTGTGGGAGGCCATCCTCACACATGATTTGAGTTCCCTCCCTGGCTGGGTGAGAGTCCCTTAGACACAGCTGTGTTAGAGCTTTCCCTTCTGATTAATTATTGTCTCTAAAATAGTCCAATACATGTCTTTATCAGTAGAAGTTGAATTCCCCATTATTAAAAATTTTTAACGTCCCTTCATTCCAAAAACTGCCTGGTACTTCCGTGACCCTAAAAATTGTCACAAATTCTGTATTTCTATAGTGCGTTCCCTAACTCAGCCTAGTCAATTTAACCCAAGAGCCTCAGTTCTGGGCACCACTTCTGCCACTCGACCAGTGCTGGCTTCATGAAAGAAGGTTTGATTCATGAGTAATTGCTAGAGAGTTTTAAATTAAAGAGACAAGACTCTTATTACCTTTAATACCAGCTCTGGGACAGCTTCCGGGGAAAATCCCATCCCATGAAGGTTAAGGGGGGCAACATCCCAAGGTCAGGGGCGACAATTGGGTCTTCGTGGCAGTGGCCAGGCACGCCTATGCATGGACAAGCCCTCGGACCTGGAAAAGGGTGGGGAAAGCTCTAACACAGCTGTGTCTAAGCGTCTCTCACCCAGCAAAGGAGGTAACTCAAATCACCTGCGAGGATGGCCTCCCACATCGGTCTATACCCAAAGGGCTTAAATACAGCAAAGTACAGGGACACAGCCACATCAATGTTCATAGCAGCACAATTCACAATAGCTAAACTGTGGGACCAACCTAGATGCCCTTCAGTAGATGAATGGATTATGGATTAAAAAAATGAGGCACATATACACAATGGAAAGTTGCTCAGCAATAAAATAGAATAAAATCATGGCATTTTCAGGTAAATGGATGGCGCTGGAGAAAATAATGCTAAGTGAAGTTAGCCAATCACCCTCCACCAAAAAAAAAAAAAAGCCAAATGTTTTCTCTAATATAAGGTGACTGGCCCATAATATGGTAGGAAGCGAGGCATGGGAGGAATAGAAGATCTCTAGACAGGGTAGAGGGGTGGGAGGGGAAGGGAGGGGGCAGTGGGTTAGTAATGATGGTGGAATGTGATAGACATCATTATCCAAAGTACATGTAGGAAGACACGAATTGGTGTGAACATGCTTTATATACAGAGATATGAAAAATTCTGCTCTACATGTGTAGTAAGAATTGTAATGCATTCCACTGTTCTGTATTTTAAAAATAAAATCAATTAAATATTTTTTTAAATCCCTTGTATATGCTAAGTGAATTAAGCCTATTCTAAAAAACCAAAGGCCAGAGGCAGATATGCAGATGCTAACACACAATAAATGGGGTGGGTGGGTAGAAGCTCATTGGAATAGACAAGAGGAATGAAGAGAAGGGAGGCAGAACAGGAATAGGAAAGACAGTAGAATGAATAGAACATAAATTGCCTATATTCATATTTGAATACACCACCAATGTAAGTCCACATCATGTACAACCACAAAAATGGGAAGGTATACTCCAGGTATGTATAATATGTCAAAATATATTCTACAGTCATCTATAACCAAAAAGAACAAATAAAAATTTTTAAAAAATGAAATTATTTCATTTAGAGGAAAATGGATGGAATTTGAGAATATTGTTTTAAGTAAAATAAACCAAACTCAGAAAGTAAAAAAAAAAAAAAAGGATTATTTGGGAAATTCTTCACTTTTTCTAATTTTCTTAATAATTTTAATTTTTCCATTCACACCTCCACCATATAGCATTTGCAGGACTTTCCAGATTGGTTCAGTTAACAAAGACACTAAGAAAACACACAAATAAAAGTAGAGGGTAATAAAGTCAAAATTTTAAGCAAATTTAATGCAATTTCTGTAGTTACTTTTTGCCCAGGGTATATGTGAAACCATTAGATAGATCTCTGGTGTACTCTGGATGATAGTCCTAACATCCCAGCTGATCTTTCTTTTTGTTTTCTGTTCATGTACTCTTATAATTTTTCCTGATATTAGTACACTCCATAAATATAACTCAATATCAACAGCATGAAATTGACATTTGTACAACCTACTCAGTTATTACATTTCACCATTTATATAGTTAATCATTTGTGCAGATATGGCACATCAATTTTATCTTCAGTTCAGATGTCTTCAGACTGATAGCAGCTCTACTCAAGAAGCCACACTCTGAGACACTTCCCATGCACTCTACCTGATTTACATGATGTAATATTGAGTCCCCAAACTGAACTTTATGTCATTAAACATAAGACTTTTACAGAGTCCTATAAAAATAGATGAATGTGTTTTATATTTTGGCTGGTTCTGACTAGAAAGAAGACTATGGAAAGTTATGTTTTCAAAAATGCCATATCAATGTTTCTCATCTATATGCTATTTTGATAATGTGATGTCAACATAACCTCCATTAAGAAGGGTAACCTATGTTTCCTCTTCTTGAATATTTTTTCCAAAGCCTTTATTAAGGCTTAATTGATAAACAAACACTAATTGTTGTATTTTTGTTTTTGTTTACAGTAAGAACATTTAACATGAAATCTATCCTCTTAAATTTTTCAAGTTCACAATAAAAAATAATTTATTATTGACATACTGACACTGTATTTGTATAGCAGATAAACTTGGGCTTATCTTATTGCACAAGAAGACTCCTTTCAATAAACAACTATATCTACAGTGAATGTTATACTATGATTTTTAGGCCATCCAAAAAGCTGATACATTTTCTATTCTCTTCTCTTGGGATGCTTGCCTTGGAACACAGAGCCCATACTGGGAGGAAACCAAATATTCAAATATTCTTATTCAAGCTGCATGACCATCAATTACTGAAGGGTGCTATTTGGTTGCATTAAGATGGCACGAGTATCAGTTCCTTCCAAAAAAGAAGCTTTGCTGGGTGGGATATAATGAAGTATATCTGTTATTACTTTATAGGAAAAATGGGAGTGGTTAGGAGAATTAGAAGTATTTTTTGAGATAAACTACACTTTTAAAATATTTGGTGAATTTAAAAGGAAAAGCCTCAACATTTTGTAGTCTTTTAAGAAGTGTGAGAATAAAACATAAAAATATGGATGACAGCAGTAGGTTTTCTTTCCTCACCCCATGCTCGAAGCTTAAATTTTTAATAATGACACATATTTTTCCTTCTGGATGCACTGCCTCTGGCATCAGGGTTGGCCTGGGAGAACACAACTGTGTCTGGTCCTCTTAGAGTAACTACTCTTGCTCAGATGGGGAAACTATATTGGACATGATGCATATTAGTTCATATAGTCTGAAATTTTTCAAATGTAAAGAACATTATTGCAAAAATTATTTCCTTGACCTGAATTTTTTTTCCTAATAATCTCTAGAGATTATAGTTTGGGATGTTACCCAGGGTCATGTCAATCTTTCCTAGCAGATGAACTTAAAATTCAAGGTAAAGTAAATCCTCTTAACTGTCATCATTTCTTAGCTAAATGGAAGGAGTTTAGGATTATCATATTTGCATATAATATTTTTATAATTTCCAAATATTGTCTATGAATAATCATATCTTATATATTGAGGATGATGCTCATGTCATTTCCTCAGACATACCTGTCTGGACCATGATCCACAATCATAATCCATAATACCCCATAATCCAGTAATTTGTCCTGCTTTATTATTTCCATATTACATATTTTATATAATATGGAAATAATACATTTTATATATTTATTTTTTCCTTTCTTTTATATTAGAATGTACACTATGAGTTTGGTGTGTATACATTACCTTGAATTATATTTGACACATATTCACTATTCTAAGTTGCTTATAAAATGAAAGTTCCTTCAACTCATACCATATAGTGGTGAAGAAGCAAATTCAGTGAGGACTCCTTATTTTCTTAGGGTGCAGAGTTAGTAAATCACACAATCTATCTACATTTGTTACTTTCTATTTGGGTACATTCAAAGATTAAGTTGGAAACCAAATGCAATTAAATATTTTTTTGGGGGATGGGTAACCAGGGATTGAACTCAGCCACTAAGCCACATCCCCAGCCCTATTTTGTATTTTATTTAGAGACAGAGTCTCACCGAGTTGCTTTAGCACCTCACCATTTCTGATGCTTGCTTTGAACTTGTGATCCTTCTGCCTCAGCCTTTGGAGCCACTAGGATTAGGGGCATAAGCCACCCCACCCAGCAATCCAATTAAGCTTTTATGTAAAAAATATGGTTTGATATGCAGAGAATCTGTAAACAATTTAGGTCATTAACTTTTAAAAAGAGATTAGCACTTTTATGACTGAACATAACATGAGAGATATAGGTAAACAACGATTAGAGTTTCCTACTATAGCTTAGGTCTTAAATGTATCTCCCAAAATCCATGTTTCAAAGGTTTGATCACAATTTTGCTGCTTTGGGGAGATGATTTAAGACGTGGAGCCTAATGGTAGATTTTTCCTTGAAGGGGCTTATGGGATTCTGGCCTCTTTGTCTCTGTATCTCTTCTAAGCCACCAAGAGGTGAGCCGCTTGCTCCATCCACACCATGGTGTGCTGCCCTCAACACAGGCTCAAAGGCAATGGAGCCAGTTGCTCTTGCATTGGACTCTCTAAATTTTTAAACCAAAATAAACCCTTCCTCTTCTTATACTGATTATCTTGGGTACTTGTTGCAGTAACAGGTGATTAACACAGCCCCAGACAATGAAAGGTCTTCCCATGTAAGAAAATTCAGCAGCTCAGGATTCTCCCACACAGATATTTTGGAGGTTTGTAAAGAATGACAAACACATCTACCTCTGACAGACACATCTACCAAATCAGTGCAGTTTGTGGTTTATTTTCATAGTACCCAGAATCACAGAATTATGTTAAATTTTAATCGTAATTTTAGTATGCATTTCATGGAGGCTAATAAAAGTATATGTATTTTCCAGATTTCAAATGCCTTCAATTTTCCTTCCAAATAGATGAGTTTCACAGTTTATAATTATCAATCCTAGATTACAAAAATATTTCCTTCTGTACACTAGATATTTACAATGATGTTTGTAGACATATTAGAATCTGTAGAGAATGTCATGTATCAATTTTTGTTATAATGTAATAATGCTGAGTACTACATGCCTGTCTACTTCACTAAATAAAAACTAGATATGTAAATAGTATGATTGACTGATTTTTTTTTAAGAAAATTACATCACTCTCAGAACTCTTAGGGATTTCCCCAATGAAACTATACTCTCTTACTATTTTGAAGCAATGGGGGAACTTAAAAGGTTGACCAGATGTGACTGCACCCAGTGGCTTACATTTATTTCTTCCAAAGCTGCACAGAATACAACACTAACAGGATGTGAGCTTAAATCTTTGTAACAATACCTGGGTACACTCTGTCTCCAGATCTCTTTCAGTATCACTTACTCCTCTTAGGTCTGAGAGAGCAAATTGTCAGAAAGCTAAAAATACTTCCAGTGTCTGCATTCCTGCCTTCTGAACTTAGAAGAAGGCATACTTGGCAGTGTGTTGTTTCCTTCCCTCTGCAAACCACTTTCATGAATGAATGGTGATATGACACCTGTCTACAGTGTGCACTGATACCCCCAAGGTTTAGAATAGAATGTCTGGAGAAAAAGGCAAAAACCCTGTGTCTAAACACTGATTTCAGCAAAGCCCCAAACAAAATTTGTGTTAATTTGCCCTTTTGTTTTTTACTCTACTCCAAGGGACTAACTAACTCATGCCTCATCATTGTGACATGATGTCTTACTTTAGACCACCAACACTGATACTCAAATGGCCTGTATTCAAAACTCATTTGACCAATTACTTTGTATGTGGCTTTTAAAACGTTGCTAAAACTCTGCATTTCATTAAACTGGGGACATAAATAGTACCTGAATCTGATATTTCTTTTTTTCTTTCTTTATGTAAGTCTGATTTTTTTCCTCCCTTAAGTCATTAAATAAAAAATGCTTTGAATAGAACCTGGCACAGAATAACTGATATGACAATATTTACTCTCACTTTGACCACTACAAATAACCACATTCACACAGTCAATACAATTAACATTAACATGAATTTGTGGCTTCTTTGATCCTTTTAAAAACTCTTAGCACTCATTAATTTGATTTGTTAGATATCCTAATACATGTTAAAGAAACTCACATAAAGGCTTGATGAGTGTAAATACCCCATGTTTCAACAAAAACAACATCTCTATTCTCTGTGGGTTCCTTGAACTTTTATAAAAGTCACATTTTGTTCTTAGCATTTTTTTTAACATGCAAGCATGTCCAAGTCTTCCCCTTTAGTAACTAACTCAAAATCTAATTAACATTAATTATTTTCCAATTATCTAGTCAAATGACTCTTAGTGATACTTCAATTGCATTTTGGTTTTGATTAAATATCTTTTTTTTCAGAGCAAAACACTTATGTAGAAGTATGATTTACCTACATAAAATTGCTGTCATTTTATTTTATTTTATTTATTGGTTGTTCACAACATTACAAAGCTCTTGACATATCATATTTCATACATTAGATTGAAGTGGTTATGAACCCCCAATTTTACCCCAAATGCAGATTGCAGAATCACGTCGTTACACATCCAGAATTTTACATAATGCCCTATTAGTAATTGTTGTATTCTGCTACCTTTCCTATCCCCTACTATCCCCCCTCCCCTCCCCTCCCATCTTCTCTCTCTACCCCATCTACTGTAATTCATTTCTCTCCTTGTTTATTTTCCCATTCCCCTCACAACCTCTTATATGTAATTTTGTATAGCAATGAGGGTCTCCCTTCATTTCCATGCAATTTCCTTTTTCTCTCCCTTTCCCACCCATCTCATGTCTCTGTTTAATGTTAATCTTTTCTACCTGCTCTTCCTCCCTGCTCTGTTCATATTTGCTCTCATTATATCAAAGAAGACATTTGGTATTTGCTTTTTAGGGATTGGCTAGATTCACTAAGCATAATCTGCTCTAGTGCCATCCATTTCCCTCCAAATTCTATGATTTTGTCACTTTTTATTGCTGCATAATACTCCATTGTGTATAGATGCCACATTTTTTTTTATCCATTCATCTATTGAAGGGCACCTGGGTTGGTTCCACAGTCTAGCTATTGTGAATTGTGCTGCTATGAACATCGATGTGGCAGTATCCCTGTAGCATGCTCTTTTAAGGTCTTCAGGGAATAGTTTGAGAAGGGCAATAGCAGGGTCAAATGGTGGATCCATTCCCAGCTTTCCCAGGAATCTCCAAACTGCTTTCCAAATTGGCTGCACCAATTTGCAGTCCCACCAGCAATGTACAAGTGTACCCTTTTCTCCACATCCTCGCCAGCACTGGTTGTTGTTTGACTTCATAGTGACTGCCAATCTTACTGGAGTGAAATGGTATCTTAGGGTGGTTTTGATTTGCATTTCTCTGACTGCTAGAGATGGTGAGCATTTTTTCATGTACTTGTTGATTGATTGTATATCCTCCTCTGAGAAGTGTCTGTTCAGGTCCTTGGCCCATTTGTTGATTGGGTTATTTGTTATCTTATTGTCTAATTTTTTGAGTTCTTTGTATACTCTGGATATTAGGGCTCTATCTGAAGTGTGAGGAGTAAAAATTTGTTCCCAGGATGTAGGCTCCCTATTTACCTCTCTTATTGTTTCTCTTGCTGAGAAAAAACTATTTAGTTTAAGTAAGTCCCATTTGTTTATTCTTGTTATTAATTCTTGTGCTATGGGTGTCCTATTAAGGAAATTGGAGCCCGACCCCAGAATATGTAGATCGGAGCCAACTTTTTCTTCTATCAGACGCAGAGTCTCTGATTTGATATCTAGCTCCCTGATCCATTTTGAGTTAACTTTTGTGCATGGCAAGAGAAAGGGATTCAGTTTCATTTTGTTGCATATGGATTTCCAGTTTTCCCAACACCATTTGTTGAAGATGCTATCCTTCCTCCATTGCATGCTTTTAGCCCCTTTTTCAAATATAAGAGAGTTGTAACTTTGTGGATTAGTCTCTGTGTCCTCTATTCTATACCATTGGTCCACCTGCCTGTTTTGGTACCAGTACCATGCTGTTTTTGTCACTATTGCTCTGTAATATAGTTTGAAATCTGGTATTGCTATACCGCCTGATTCACACTTCCTGCTTAGAATTGCTTTTGCTATTCTGGGTCTTTTATTTTTCCATATGAATATCATGATTGCTTTATCTATTTCTACAAGAAATTCCGTTGGGATTTTGATTGGCATTGCATTAAACCTACAGAGAACTTTTGGTAATATCGCCATTTTGATAATGTTAGTTCTGCCTATCCATGAACACGGTATATTTTTCCATCTTCTAAGATCTTCTTCTACTTCTCTCTTTAGGGTTCTGTAGTTTTCATTGTATAAATCTTTCACCTCTTTTGTTAGGTTGATTCCCAAATATTTTTTTTTTTTTGAGGATATTGTGAATGGAGTGTTTTTCCTCATTTCCGTTTCAGAAGTTTTGTCGCTGATATACAGAAATGCCTTTGATTTATGCGTGTTGATTTTATATCCTGCCACTTTGCTGAATTCATTTATTAGTTCTAGTAGTTTCTTTGTAGACCCTTTTGGGTCTTCTAGGTATAGAATCATGTCATCTGCAAATAGTGATGATTTAAGTTTTTCTTTTCCTATTTTAATGCCTTTAATTTCTTTTGTCTGTCTAATTGCTCTGGCCAATGTTTCGAGAACTATATTGAATAGAAGTGGTGATAGAGGGCATCCCTGTCTTATTCCAGATTTTAGAGGGAATGCCTTTAACTTTTGTCCATTCAGAATGATGCTAGCCTGAGGCTTAGCATAGATTGCTTTTACAATGTTGAGGTATGTTCCTGTTATCCCTATTTTTTCCAGAGTTTTGAACAAAAAGGGATGCTGTACTCTGTCGAATGCTTTCTCTGCGTCTATCGAGATGATCATATGGTTCTTATCTTTAAGTCTATTGATGTGGTGAATAACATTTATTGATTTCCGTATATTGAACCATCCTTGCATCCCAGGGATGAATCCTACTTGATCATGGTGCACAATTTTTTGATGTGTTTTTGTATTCGATTCGCCAGAATTTTATTGAGGATTTTTGCATCTAGGTTTATTAGAGATATTGGTCTGTAGTTTTCTTTCTTTGAGGTGTCTTTGTCTGGTTTCGGAATCACGGTGATGTTGGCCTCATGGAATGAATTTGGAAGAGCTCCCTCTTTTTCTATTTCCTGAAATAACTTGAAAAGTATTGGTATTAATTCTTCTTTAAAGGTTTTGTAAAACTCCGCTGTATACCCATCCGGTCCTGGGCTTTTCTTGTTTGGTAGTCTTTTGATGGCTTCTTCAATTTCATCCATTGATATTGGTCTGTTCAAATTGTGTGTATCCTCCTGACTCAGTCTTGGCAAATCATATGACTTAAGAAATTTATCGATGTCTTCACTATCTTCTATTTTATTGGAATATAGGTTTTCAAAATAATTTCTAATTGTCTTCTGTATTTCTGTAGCATCTGTTGTGATATTGCCTTTTTCATCCCGTATGTTAGTAATTTGAGTTCTCTCTCTTCTTCTCTTCTTTAGCATGGCTAAGGGTCTGTCGATCTTATTTATTTTTTCAAAGAACCAACTTTTAGTTTTGTTAATTTTTTCAATAGTTTCTTTTGTTTCAATTTCATTGATTTCCGCTCTGATTTTAATTATTTCTTGCCTTCTTCTACATTTGCTGTTGTTTTGCTCTTCCTTTTCTAGGGCTTTGAGATGAAGTGTGAGCTCATTTATTTGTTGGTTTTTTCTTTTTTTGAGGAATGACCACCAGGCGATGAATTTTCCTCTTAAAACTGCTTTCATTGTGTCCCATAGATTCCGATATGTTGTGTCTGTATTTTCATTTATCTCTAAGAATTTTTTGATTTCCTCCTTTATGTCTTCTGTACCCCTTTGATCATCCAGTAACATATTGTTCATTTTCCATGTGATGTAGGATTTTTCCTTTCTTCTTTTATCATTGATTTCCAGTTTCATTCAATTATGATCAGATAAAGTGCATGGTATTATCTGCACCCCTTTATATTCACTAAGGGTTGCCCTATGGCATAATATCTGGTCTATTTTTGAGAAGGATCCATGTGCTGCTGAGAAAAAAGTATATCCATTTGATGATGGTTGATATATTCTATATATGTCAGTTAAGTCTAGGTTATTGATTGTGATATTGAGTTCTATAGTTTCTTTATTCAACTTTTGTTTGGAGGATCTGTCCAACAGTGAGAGAGGTGTGTTGAAGTCACCCATAATTATTGTGTTGTGGTCTATTTGATTCTTGAACTTGAGGAGAATTTGTTTTATGAATGTCGCAGCACCATTATTTGGTTCATAAATATTGATAATTGTTATGTCTTGTTGGTGAATGGTTCCTTTTAACAGTATATAATGTCCTTCTTTATCCCTTTTGATTAACTTAGTCTTGAAGTCGATTTTATTCAATATGAGGATGGCCACCCCTGCTTGCTTACGAGGACTGTGTGCATGGTATATTTTTTCCCATCCTTTCACCTTCAGCCTGTGTATGTCTTTTCCAATCAGATGTGTCTCCTGACGGCAGCATATTGTTGGATTTGTTTTTTTAATCCATGATACCAGCCTATGTCGCTTTATTGGAGAGTTTAAGCCATTAACATTCAGAGTTACTATTGATATATGGTTTGTACTTCCATCCATGTTTGATTATTTATCTTTTTTTTAAAAAAAATTTAGTTTGTTTCTCCATGATTATCTTTCCCCTCACCCTCTGTCTTTACTGAGGTACTTCCCACTGATGGTTCTGGTTATTGTTTTTCATTTCTTCCTCATGTAGTGTTTTGCTCAAAATGCTTTGCAATGCTAGTTTTCTGGCTGCAAATTCTTTTAACTTTTCTTTATCATGAAAGATTTTTATTTCGTTGTCATACCTGAAGCTTAATTTTGCTGGATACAGAATTCTTGGTTGGCATCCATTGTCTTTCAGTGTTTGAAATACATTGTTCCATGACCTTCTTGCTTTCAGTGTCTGTGATGAAAAATCCATTGTTAACCTTATTGGTTTACCCCTGAATGTAATCTGTCTCCTTTCTCTTGTAGCTTTTAATGTTTTCTCTTTGTTCTGTATATTGGATATCTTCATAACAATGTGTTTGGCGTTGGTCTACTGTGATTTTGTGTGCTCAGTGTCCTGTATGCATCTTCAATTTGTATATCTGTTTCCTTTTTTATTTCTGGGAAGTTTTCTGTAATTATTTCATTCAGCAGGTTACTCATTCCCTTGGTTTGAATCTCTGTACCTTCTTCTATCCCGATGACTCGTAAGTTTGGTTTTTTTATGTTATCCCATAACTCTTGGATGTTTTTTTCATGATTTTTTACCAGCCTTTCTGAGTTGGCTAGACTCTTTTCAAGATGATATATTTTGTCTTCATTATCTGACGTTCTGGCTTCTACTTGCTCCACTCTGTTAGTGATACTCTCAATTGAGGTTTTAATTTGGTTTATCATTTCCTTCATTTCTAGAATTATTGTTTGATTATTTTTATAATCTGTATCTCCTGATAAAGATGCTTAACAACTTCTTTTATCTGTTTATGTAATTCATTCTCAATGTGTTCTTTCGCTGCTTGAATTTGCTGTCTTGTATCCTCTTTAAGGTTCCATTCCATCTGTCTAAGGTGTTCCTTGAGTTCTTTATATGACCATTTTTCTGATGACTCTAGGTCCTCCTGAATATTTAGGCTGTCCTGCATTGTTTGTACTCCTTTTATTCCTTGCTTTTTGAAGCTGCTCATGTTACTTCTTGTTCTGTTTGACTGCTCAGTTACTGTTTACTCCTATAAATTTATTTGATGCTTGGGAGGAAAGGTATTAGAAGGGAAGGGAAGGAGTCACTGTAGCCACAGGTTTCAATGAAGTTATCTCCTCCGCCGCAGTCTGATGATGTCAGTTCTCTGCCATGGTGGTGTCTCTTGCAAATGGCGACAGTTCATTTCCCTTTGCCGGGCAACCAATGCAACGAGTGGGTCCTTACTGTCTCTCCCAAGCCCCGTTTCAAACCTGTGGCCACTACCTATGAAGGCTCAGTAGGCATTTGCCTCCATAGGATCAGAAGGGCTGACCAGTTGTTTCTGCTGGATGGATTAGTGCTGAGTCACAGCTGTTTGTCTGCAGGAAGCAGGTGAACGGGGCTTGAATTCAGCCGATCCGGGCTCTGTGTGTGTTCTGAGAGGCCCAGACTGTTTGCCCCAGATCCACGTCAGCTCAGCATTGCCTCGTGATCCCAACAAGAGTATTTTTCTCTCCTGTTCCACAGAGCATTTTCTTTTACTTCCTCACCAAGGGTTCTCTTGTCTCGCTAGACCCTCTACAACCACTTTCCTTCCACCTCTCCACGTCCCCTTGTGCGGCCCCAGCACGCAGGATGGAGGTGCGCAAATGTCTAAAATTGCTGTCATTTTAAATGTACAGTTAAATAAAGTTTTAAAAATGCATGTACTTGTGCAATCCTCATTTCTGTCATTATTGAACATTTCCTTAACACCAGAATGTTGTCTTGAGCCCCTTTCTAGTAAATCTCTGCCAACTCTCTTAGGTAAATCTGGCTGGGATAGAACAGAATCTGACACAGGGTACATACTCTATAAATATGTGGCTTGAAGTATCTATTAACTGCAAGGTTTTAGAGATGATAGTCATGTCACCTGATGTTGGAAATTTACTTAAATGGCAGAGAGTGACATTACAAGCAGGCATTTCTCATCCTTCTTAAGTAATATCTGTTTTATCCTTATATTTTAGAGCACACCCTGCAATTCAGTCATGCCTACAAACTTTCAGTAAATCATGAAAGACAAACCATCAACCTTGAGAAGAAACAGGCTGGGAATGGATAATGTTCTACCTAATATTCTACTCCAACTCTGCCTAGAGCACTGCAAGTAGTGCTTTAACAGTGTTTACAGAGAACAAAATAAAAATGGTATGCTGCAGAACCTAGCAGACATCATGCATTATCTTGATGCCACTGAAATTGTGATAACAGTTTAATATGTCTAACAAAGTAAGTCCTTCACAGAATTTTTTTAAAAATCAAATCCCTTTTGTCTATATGTTTGATATACTGTCAAAGGAGAATTTTCTGTATTTAGAAAAGGTTGTATATCAAAAATATTTAACATAGGAAACCATGGATTATAAATCCATGGAGATCACAAATTCATATTATGTGTGGAATCTTTAAATTAGATTTTTAATTCAAAATTATGTAACTAAAAACATCCATATGAGGGTTACCAATATCCAGTAGTCCACTTTTGAGTTATGTACTTCTTATACTTTAGAGAACTCCATGGGATGGGTTTAAGCACAAAATAATAGAAAAGTAGAAGAAAAAAATAAAAACCTCTCACAGTCTTTGACATTCATTTTTAATGCACTGGTCATCCTAATCTTCCAATCCTCATGTGAGATCTATACTCAAGCAGCATAGATATGCAACATTTGGGGAATGTGCTGAGAATGTGCTTCAACCTCCAAAACAAAATCACTGGACTCATTATACAAATAAAAACAATAACAATACCTTTAAGAATAAATTTTGTGGAAGTTATATTACTTACAAATACACAATGCAACTCAGATGCACACAACAAGAACACATTTAACAATTGCTGTCTTGACTATGGCAATCCTCTAGAAAATTCAAGTTAACAGAAACACGTATTAATTTTGCTGTTCCAGGTACAGTATCTATAATACCGAATAAGACAAAAAACTTCTGTTTCCACAGTACTGACACATTAAAGAAACAGTTTAAAGGTGAATTTATTTGATATATGTGTGAGAGAACTTTGAGTATATTTGAAAGCTCCTGAATTCCTGTGTTCTCTTTATAAGCTATCAATCTGAATTTTTACTCTTAAGCAGTGAGTATAATATGTAGTTTTCCAGTCCGCAACCATTGACTAGAAAAGATGTGCCAGGGCATGTATCTCATCTTCAAGAAGTATAGAAAAATAAAAAAAAAATGTAGGGCAACTCTTAGGGTAGTTGGGAGATAGAGAATGGGAAATGGTAAAAAAAAATGTGCTTTCTCTGCCATAGTCTTTGTTCTTATTCTCTTTGTTTTTATTCTATTTCATGGCCATGGCCAAAATGTAATAAACCTCAAGAAACTTCTCAGATACCTTAGGGATCACTGAATTTAAAACAACAATAATGAATTCAATCATGCCAAATGAAGAGCACTTAAATTTAATTCAGTACCTTTTTAAAAAAAATACAGCACTAAGAACAGAACACATACAATTCTGTAACAGATCTACACTGGTAAAAATGGAAAGGCATTTGATAACGGTGGAAAAACCTTATATTTAGGCTTAGTTCAGACTTTACAATTTTGCACAACTTGATCACTATGCATAACTTCTTATTTCTGTTGTAACAAATTACAACACATGTAAATTTATAATTTTTTAGTTCTGGAGATGAGAGGTTTGACATGAGATTCACAGGGCTAAAACTAAGGCACCAATGGGCACACTTTTTTTTTTTCAGGAGACTGTATAATATGGTTTGAATATTTGTGTCCAATATCTGTGTTTACAAGTAATACCCAGTGCCACAGCATTAAGAGATGAACTTTATAGGAAGTGGATGGTCATTAAGGTTCCAACACATGAAATAAATTATAAAAGGGCTTAAGAGGGAAAGTTCTTTTTCCATCCTTTCTGTCATATGAGCATCCAAGGCTTATCTACTTTGGAATATGCAGCAATAAGATGCAATCTTGGAAGCCAAGAGCAACACTCACCAGACAATAAATCTGTTTGTGCCTTGATCTTGAACTTCCTGGACATCAGGCCAATAGGAAACTAATTTCTGTTCTTTGTCAATTACCCAGTCTAGGGTTTTGTGTGACAGTATGCAATGAAATGGAGACATTCCAGAAAGGGTCTTGTGTGTTGCATCTTCTATTGGCTACCAACTTTCACCAACAAATGGGTCCATCCCATTTCCTAAGCCAGAAACATAGGGTCTTTTCATGATTATTTTCATGATAATTTAGGCATTCTATAAGAAAACATGCTTTCTTTGTCATAGTCTTCCCTTCCTCCTTAGGCATCATTAGTACAATCTTTCATTCATTCCATCTGGGATATTTCTATCATATTCCTCAAGTTTGTAGCCTTTGCTTTTGCCCAGTTACAAAGACACTTCCACATTTTTGAGCAATTGTTATAGAAGGATTCCACACCCAGGTAACAAAGACTATATTAGTTTTCTGTTTCTGCTGTAATAAATTATCACAAATTTAATGCCTTAATACATTTATTATCTTACAATTTTGAAGATCAGAAACCTCACATGGATCATACTGAATTAAAATCAAATTGTTAGGAGGGCATGTCTTTTTGGAGGCTTCTGAAAGAGGCTTGACTTTTCCAGGTGTTAGAAGTCTCCCACCATCTTTAAATAATGAGGGCCTTATTCCATCTTCAAAGTCAGAATTATTGGGCCAACTCCTACTCCCACAGTCAGCTCTCTGGTTCAAGCTTCTGAGTACTTCTCCAATATTTAGCTCTGTGACGATTGGACAACTGTCTTAGTCCAAGATCTGGGGGCCAGTGTGATTGAATTCTGGGAAGGTCTCTCTTCAAGTGGAATAATGCCAAATTCTGGCTGTGTCCTCACATGCTAAAGGGCAAGCACTCTCTAGGGTCTCTTTTAAGAACATTAACCTCATTCATGGAGCTGCAGGCCTTATAAGCTAATCATGTTGAAAATGCTTCACATTCTAATGCTTTAACTTGCTAATTTGGATTCAATCTGTAGATATTAGGTGATACACAACATTCAGAACATTGTAGGCCCACAAAGATAATATAGTTTAAGACTAGCTAGTTAGCAACCTTACTTTAGCATGTCCTTTTAAAACTATTTTTATTAGTGTATTATAGTTATACATAATAGTGGGGTTCATTTTGACATAATCATACATCTTGGAATATGATTTGCTCCATTTCCATGTGACCTTACTTATTCACAGGTTCCATTGAAAGGACACTGATATCCTTTCGGGATGAATTTTATTCCTATAACAGTGCCCTATTCTCCTTTCTCAAACAGAGATTTTAATGATATGTTAAACAGGTTGGCTTTAAGCTGTACTGAATTTAATGACTATATATGGAAACTTACTATATACTATAAATTAATACATGGGCTTAAGTTATTTTAATTTTAACTTTGTTTTTGAATTTTGTTTGGGAAATGGTTATAACAAATGTCTGTTATTGTTTGGATGTGAAGTGTCCCCCAAAAGCTCACCTGTGGGACAATATAGGAAGGTTCAGAGGATATTGGGTTATAAGGGTCTTAACACAATCATTGAATTAATCCACTGATAGGGATTAATTGAATGGTAATTGAAGTGGTAGGGTGTGGCTGCAGGAGGTGGGAATTTGGGCATGGCTTTGAGGTATATATTTGAACCTGTCAAGTGGAGTTCTCTCTCCATGCTTCCTGATTATCATGTGAGCTGGTTCCCTCTTCCAAACTCTTCTGCCATGATATTCTGTCTCACTGAGCAATAGAGCCAGCCTTCTATGGACTGAGACCTCTGAAACCCTGAGCCCTCGAATAAACTTTTCCTCCTCTATGATTGTTCTGGTTGGGTCTGTAGGTTACAGGAGCAAAAATGCTGGCTGAAACAACATCTAAGATTCTTAAAAATTGGTGTGCCTTTGAAATTATTCCATGAACCATCTTAACAGATGAGAAACTGGTAATGATAATTAATAATAATGATGATGGTAGTTACTGAATAGATATACCAGGCACAAGTATTAGGTTTATTTAATACATTTATTTGTTTCAGTCCTGACTACAAACTTTATTATATAGATATTGAAACTGAGGTTAAGAATGATCAAATTACATAAATGAACAAAGTCATAGTTATGAAGAGATGAAGGCGGAATTTGGGTTTCCAATACAATGGTTTTTGCAGTACCATAGATGATCTTCTTTTCCCCTCTTTCAACACAAGAAAGAACTTGTGTTGTGTTTAAGCTACTGAAATTCAGATTGTTTCTTGGGTATAGCTTAGTCTGTCTTGGTGATAAAATTTTGAAAGATATCATTTTGATTATAATTATATTTAAATATTTAATTATGTATGTAGGATTAATATCTGTTTTATAGATATAACTGAAGTACTATCTAGAAAATAGATCATTGTGATCATCTGCAGATAAATTATCCAGGTTAAGAATAATTTCAGGCAAGTGATAGTTTTTAGTTATTGTTTTAATGATGAATGAAATTCATTCTGAACAATTTGTTAATAGGGAAAGGTATATCAAAAGACAGATGAGAATTCCAGAATAGACCAAAAAAAAAAAAAAAACCTAAATCAAATACAAAATATGGAACACTTTAGATATATTTAGGAACATGTTATTATTATTATTACACAATAAATAACTTCTTAGACTCCTAAAAAATTACCTTAGGTTTCTCTTTTTGACTTTTGCTCATACAAAAAGCATCTACTTACTTGGGAAACCTAAGTAGTATCTTTCCACATTCCACACTCTGCTCCCATAAATATAACCCCCTGCAAAATAGTACTCCTAATCAAGGGGAGAAAGACAGCCCCTATCTCCACAGGATTTTCCCCACCAAGTCAGTCACATCTTCATGTGAGAACAAAGGACAAGAGCACCATGTGGCCCTTCCTGACATGGGGTTGACTTCCTTCCCTCAACTTAGTAAATATAACTAATAAAGTGCTATCAATCTCAGTTTTCCAGGTTCAGGGGTCAAGTGTTTGGCCACCAACAATACCCTAAGGTGGGAATTCCCTCTCACTAATGGGGTAAAGAGTTGATCATCAAAGCAATGTCCCATCCAACTTTGTCGTTTTGATAGATGAAAGCATATGGTCACCTTCTTTAGATTTACAGAAACCTAGGAGCTGGGTCAGTTGTGGTGACAGACAACTATAATCCTAGCTACTTGGAAAGCTGAGGCAGGAGAATCTCAAGTTTGAGGTCAACCTGGGCAAGTTAGTAAGACCCTGTCAAAAAAAATGAAAAAGAAAAAAGAAAAAAAAAACCTGGTAGCTGGTAGCTCTATTTCTTATGGCCTACACTATTACTCCCAAGTTGTTACACTCAGTCCATTCCCCACAAGCAAGAGCAAAACCAATGCAGATTTTCTTTTACTATATAACTAGGGTTGAAGGCTTTTACACATGTAACTCATAGTATGTATTGTTCTTTTCTTTAAATTATGTGAAGACCAGTTACAGTTGCTGACTTGGCCAAATGGAATTCTATTTTTTTTTTCATACAAGTCTTAAAGGAAGTTTCATGTCCATTTATTGTGAAGCTATTTCATATTGTTTTCCTTTTGGTACTCCTCTGACAAAAACAGAAAAATACGCTGTACTTAGTCATTGAAGAATGGTAGATATAAACTCCTATAACAAATAAATTAACCACTTCATTCATCAAAGGACAGAATGATACTCTGGACACATATGCTCACATATGGAAGACTCCAAAAAATTTTTATCTAATGATGAACAGATGTGGTGGGCACAGCTGAGAAGAAACAGAGGCTTCAAGGGAATTTTTGAGAATAGTCCATGGGTGGTGGTGATGTTGAAAAAAGCCACTCTTCTTCTAGCAGATATTATTGAGTAGAGGGGTTATCTCTACTTTTGACCATGACCTAATGTTTTCATCCCCATCACTAGAAAAGCTTTTGGAAAGAAGGCAACTGTTCCCCTTTCCATATCCTTTTTTCTGTCCACATTCCCTCAGAAGTTTGCAGATGTGATCTGGACTGACAAAGACCCTGTAATCATCCTCATCAAAGACACAGAAATAGCAGGGAAGCAACTGTGGCACCACAGTGGGTAAGGCCATGGGGAGGACAGTAAGAGCATCATGCCAGTTGCATCCTGCAGGATGAAGCCCTGGAGCTGGGCAGTGCAGGCCATGACTTTGGGACAATGACTTTCACTGCCCACATCCCAAATAAGCCATGGTGGAGGCACCTCCTCAAGGTCACTGAATCTTTACACCAGACCTTTGTCAGGGGACATTTTCCTGTTCCTGAGTCTCCTCTTTCTCTTTCCTCTCTGAAATATTCCCAACTTTTCTTATTCAGTGCTTGAGAAAATCATAAGGCACAATGCCTTTGAATTCACTGATCTGATTTCCTCATGTGTGTCTTTGTGTATGTGTGTGTGTGTGTGTGTGTGTGTGTACACTTAATTTATCAATCCTTAGTGAATTATATGATTTTTACTAAAGGGATGATATTTTTATAGGTATAAACATTCTGCTTTTTAGCAATGGTAGGTTCTGGCCATCAACTTCTTTCTTTTAGTACAAATGACATTATTCTTCAGCAAGAGGTTCTATGGCTCTTTTATGTATAACTAATCCTGTGATCTTCATTTAAAAAATCAATCCCTCTACATCTTCCATAGCTTTTAGTGTTAAAAGACAAGTAACTTTAAATTAGAGCCATCTACTTCGCTTAGTTTGACATTAACAGTGGGAAATTGTCCTGCCATTATTCAGATATGATTCTAGAAATGGGTCAGAGAATTGTAGGATTGAAGAACATCAAAAATCATGGAGACTCTCCTATTCATTTCCTACATTGGACAGCATAAGTGCAATGAAAATCAAAGTGGTTAAGTGACTCTCCCAAGATCACTTGGTTAATTAACTGTACAGCTTTCGATTTAGAACTTTCTCAAATATGTGCTTTTTAAATTACTCTTTTCCCTGTCTTTTCTACTGTCATATTCTCCCCAGATCCTTATCTGTCATTAAAAAGAATTTGCTTTGTTAGCTTTGAAACATCCTCCCTCATTATGTTATAGCAGGGTTTTAATAACACATTGTGACACAATTTAAGAAACTCATTATCGAGACGTTGCCCCAAATTTTCACATGGAGGTTGTTATCATTGACGATTGATGGAAAGGTTCATGTTTTAAACAGAGACAGAAGACTGACAGCTCTTCAACATTTTATTGCTGTTAAATTTTCAAATTATTTGGATAACACAGCAGTTAACATTTTCACTCATAAGGTAGAATAGTTAAATAAAGAGAAAAACTACTTGCTAAGTATCATGTATAAGTACCTAAGTGAGTATGATTTTTATTTTAGCATGACAGTAAGAGAAATCTGCTTATGTGTACATTATTTTAATTTGAGTTATATCAAATTATACTAAAATTTGCTTTTAGTAGCAAAGACAAAATTATAAACGCAACAGAATTTTGATAGCTATTTTTCATTTTTTGGTTGTTGACTGAGTGGTTGATGGACCAATTCAAAAAGGGTATACTGAATTCCAGTTATGAGCTAAAAACTGCATTAAGAATCTGCAACAGGAATTACTCTCAAGGACCTCAAAGTAGGTTTAAATATTACTCTTTTATGCTATGGGAGCAAAGAAGAAGTATTGATGCCTGGGTCCAAGCCTCAGAAACATGGACTTGTGCATGGACAGACTGGGAAGCAGCATAGCTTTGCTCTCCTGACCGCTACCTATAGACAGATCTTTTCCTACAAAGTCAATGCTGATAATTCCATATCCCCATGCCATTGCTCTTTATGCTTAGAACATTTGTTGGTTTGTATCTTCCACTTGAAACTTGCTTAAAGAAACTTTTACAGATAAGTTATTAACTATATAAGAACATTTTCTTTCCAAAAACATTGAAACTGCTTTGGAAGAGGGAGACCATGTTGAACATGAGGCTTCTCCTAAATTGTCTAACAATGTACTTTGGGTTTACAGGTCTCAAAACTTATTTATTGAATGGTTTAAACTATCCCAGCTAATATCCATACATTTCTTCCTGATTAGCCTAAACTCCATTATCCCTCTTTTTGATTCCTTCTTTGAAAACTTTCTGAAATTTTTTACTACTCACTTTTTCATTGTCATTGTGTACAGTTAAACTCCAAATCAAAGTTGTCCGTGAGCTGGAATTTAGTGGATATAGGTTGTGTGGATGGGACTTTGGTCAACTTCATACATCTCTAGATCTCTTTAAGCAACAGTTTACCAAGCTGTGGTCTTCCCCTGGCAAAAAGGAAGATCATCAAAAGACCAAGACCAGGGCTGGGGCTGGGGCTCAGTGGTAGAGCACTTGCCTAGCACATGCGAGGCACAGGGTTTGATCCTCAGCACCACAGAAAAATAAATGAATAAAATAAAGATTTATCAATGTCTAAAAAGATATTTTAAAAAGAACAAGACCAATCCAAAAAGAACAATGTCAATTTTTATTCACAACATACCTGTTAACCCACTGGACAAAGTACACTACATCATCAAGCCCAAAGACCTGAATGATATAAAAGCAAATTCTTCCTCCAATGACTTTACTCAGATTTATGGATTAATAATTCTGTAACCTAAATGTGAAGGGGTGCCTGCATGAGTTCAGTCTGCACTCATAATTAAACCAAACTATGCCTCTGTGCTTGACCAGAAAGAGAAACAGGGCTTTTCCTTTTCAGGGTTTATTTTGGGGACTTTCTTTCAAAAAAAACTCCAGAGTTGCTCACAGATCCCCTTTGCATTTGGGAACATGAATCTCAAACAGGTATTCAATTTTTCTCAACAGTCCTACAGAACATTCCAGAGTGTTCATTCTCTAACTCTCCTCAAAACAATTATTTGATGCATTTCCCTTCCTCTTCAAATATGTTTATTGTTTGTCATTCTCTACTAGAATATAATCTAATTACAAAAGAAGTCTTACAAGATTTTGAACACTGAATCATCCCAAGGGCTTTTGAGCAGTGCCTGGTATACTGTAAGTGCTCTACACACAATTTAAATTGGTATAAATCATTCTAATTTTAATTAAACAATTAGCATAGTGACTTAATGTAATATATAACTTGCTAGAATTTGAAATTATATTTGTATGGAGGCCTTCCTTTTATAATGCAAATTCAGACTCCAACATAATTTCTTGAATAAAATAAGCACTCAATAATTGTTGAATTAAATAACTGAGGGCAATATTGCAAATGCTTTTTTTTTTTTTAAAGAGAGAGTGAGGAGAGAGAGAGAGAGAGAGAGAATTTTTAATATTTATTTCTTAGTTCTCGGCGGACACAACATCTTTGTTGGTATGTGGTGCTGAGGATCGAACCCGGGCCGCACGCATGCCAGGCGAGCGCGCTACTGCCTGAGCCACATCCCCAGCCCGGAAATGCTTTTTCAAGCTAGTTGAAGACATTGTTTGATATTTATTTGCTGTATACTTATATATGTATTCAACTAAGGTAAACCAAATTTAAAAATATGTTTATTATATGGTATTATTTATTTATTTATTTACTTATTTATTTATTTATTTATTTATTTTGGTATTGGGGATTTAACCAGGGGCACAGTAGCATTGAGTCAATTCGCGAGCCATTTCTATTTTTTAATTTTAATACAGGTCTCACTAAGTGCTTAGGGCCTCTATACGTTGTTGAGGCTGGCCTCAAACTTGTGATCTTCCTGACTCAGCCTCCTGAGTCACTGGAATCACAGCCCAGCTATTTCAAGATGTTATTTATAAGAGAAATAGTAGTTTGTTTCAAAAGTAAGAGATAATATACATACTAACTTTATGGTAGTTTTGTATATGTAACTTGCTTTTTCTCCTAAAAGAAACTATCACCAAAGACAAATAGAGAATATAGAAACACAGCTCACATTTTCTTTGTATTTTTGTAAATTATATTGGTCCTTCAATACCAGTAAGTGTCTTTACTTAAAACCTATTTATAAGTGCATTAACATATTAAGTGATGTGGTGCTAAATGCTAAGTCACAATAATTATTTAATTTAGAAATATGGAAAAAAGTAGAACCATAATCCACATTTGCTGTTTATTTTTCTGTTATTGATTATCAAACGCAGGATATGTGCCTCCATCCCAGAGGCACTTTACCACTGAACCACATCTCTAGCCTTTATTATTTTTTATTTTGAGACAGGGTTTTGTTAAGCTGTTATGGCCTCACTAAGTTGCCAAAGCTGGATTTGAACTTGTGATCCTCCTGCTTCCGCCTCCTGAGTCTCTAGGATTACAGGCATGCATTGCCACCCCTGGCTCTTTGATCTATATTTAATGATTGCTTACCTGTTTAATTGTTGCAAGTAAAAAACTAGAAATAGTATTCAATCATCAACATTGTTTTATGGTAATATCTTGGGCAGCATTTCATTAGTTATAATAATCAGTAATATATTTCAATAATCAGTAATTATAACATAGAATTGAGAATGAGTGTAGATGACAATGTGGTGTGGTTCTGATGTACTATTGTCCTTCCCTTTAATGTTTACCACAACATTTAATTCAAGTCAGTATTTTATATATTTCTGAATGGTTAATATAATTTCAATAAACTTTCAAAAGTCCTACTTAGTAGAAGAATCGTTTACATTAATAGTCAAAACTTAAAGACAACAGATAGTTTTGAAGGATTAAGATTCCTTAACATAGAGGGGAGAACCCAAATGGTGGGCCAGAGGAAGGCAGCATTCTGTGTCACTCTGTGACCCAGGTCTCAACTAGTGGGAATACTGCTTTGCTGAAAGTGATAGAGATGATCCCATGCAGGAATCACCGTCACCAAGCTGCACAGGGCCTCTGGCCTCAGCATTAGAAAATCACTCCCAACTATTTGCCCATACAGGTCTTGTGGATGCCTTAACGGGATCACCAGCATCAGCACTGGCTCAGAATTCCCAGGTGTTGCTCCTACAAAGGACACTCAGCTGCTACCCACACCAGGAACTTCAGCCACCACTCCCATGTGGACCACCATCTACTAATGTAGGGCTCTCCTGGTTGCCTCCATCTTGGGACTCGACAGCTACTGCCATAGTCCCCTACTCATGGTAGCCTACCTGCCCCTACTGACATCACAGGCTCTGAAGAAAGCTGACAGCCACAACACTGCACACCACAGAGCTCATCTCTGAATGCATTGCACAACATCATCACCCAGCTCCCCCAACCCGACACAACACCCCATCCCTAAAAGCAGCTGCCTCCATCTTGGGTCATGTCCATCACCTTCTTTAGTCGGGCAACTACCAGTTTGGAACACCAAATAGCTAGGTGAGGTTTTGGAACCTTACAGGGGCACTATAAGCCTATAGGGTAAAAAACTGTAACAACTCGGATCCACAGAGCTAGAATGAAAGAAACACAAGCAACATGAAAAGACAAAGGAAGAAAATGCCCAAACAAATCAAGATACCACATTATTAGAATCCATGGCCAGCACAGCAGATGAAATGACAGTAAGGACTTTAGGATGTAAATAATTAAAATGTTCTGTGAACTCAAAGACGATATAAGAGACCAAACAAAGGCAGTAAAGATCATTTTGACAAAGAGCTACATGAGCAAATACAGGAAGCAAAAGATTACTTCAAAAGGGAGATAGAGGTGTTAAAGAAAAACCAAACAGAAATTCTTGAAATGAAAGGAACAATAAACCAAATTAAAAGCTCAATTGAAAGCATCACTAACAGATCAGACCACTTGGAAGCAGGACCTCGGACAATGAAGACAAAATATACAATCTTGAAAAGAATGTAGAGCATTCAAAAATATGGAATAGTATAAAAAGAGCAAATTTAAGAGTTATTAGGATAAAGAAAGGCAAAGAGTTCCAAACCAAAGGAATGAACAATGTTTTCAATGAAATAATATCAGAAAATTTTCCAAACACGAAGAAGGAATTGGAAAACCAAATTCAAGAGGCTTACAGGACACCAAAAGTAGAAATCACAACAGATGCACACCAAGGCACATTATAATAAAAATGCCTGACATAAAGAATAAGGGGAGAATGTTAAAAGCCACGAGAGAAAAGAAACAGATTATGTGCAGACTTTTCAACTCACACCTTGAATGCTAGAATATCATGGAACAACATATATCAAGCTCTGAAAGAAAATGGATGCCAACCAAGAATTTTCTATCCAGTAAAATTAAGTTTTAGATTTCATGATAAAATAAAAACCTTCCTTGATAAACAAAAGTTAAAAGAATTTGCAGCTAGAAAACCTGCACTACAGAACATCCTTGGCAAAATAGTCTATGAAGAGAAAATGAAAAACAACAATGAAAATCAGCAGAGGGAGGTATTACACTACAGAGAAAGCTTATCGAAGGAAAAAAACAAATTAAGTTAAATAACAAAAATAAACAAAAATGGCTGGAAATACAAATCATGTCTCAATAATAACCCTGAATGTTAATGGTCTAAGCTCACCAATCAAAAGACATAGGCTAGCTGATTGGATTTAAAAGAAAAAGATCCAACAGTATGCTGCCTCCAAGAAACTCATCTCATAGGCAGATAAATATATAGACTGAAGGTGAACGGTTGGGAGAAATCATACCACTTTCATGGTCTGCAGAAGCAATCAGGGGTTTCCATCCTCATATCAAATAAGTTAGACAGTAAGCTAAAGTTAATCAAAAGGGACAAAGAGGGACATTTCATACTGCTCAAGGGAACCATACACCAACAAGACATAACAATTATATGGAGCATCTATGTTCATCAAACAAACTCTTCTCAAGTTCAATAGTCAAATTGACCACAATACAATAATTCTGGGTGAATTTAACAGGTCTCTTTCACTACTGGATAGAACTTCCAAACAAAAGCTGAACAAAGAAAATGTATACCTCAATAATACCATCAATAACTTAGACTAAACTGACATATATAGAATATTTCATCCTTCTATGATCCTACTCTAAAATAGACCATATATTATGCCACAAAGAAACTCTTAATAAATACAAAAAAGTAGAGATTCTACCCTGCATTCTATCATATCACAAAGGAATGAAATTAGAAATCAATGATAAAATTAAAAAAAAAACTACTCCTAGAAACTAAATAATATTCTACTGAATGAACAATGGTTTGAAAAAGACATCAAGAAGGAAATTAAAAAAAAATAGAAGTAAATGAGAATACTGATACACCATATCAAAATCTCTGGGACACTATGCAGTACTGAGAAGCTTCTTCTTGGCAAAAGAAACAATCAGTGAGGTGAATAGAGAGCCTACATCTTGGGAGCAAATTTTTACCACTCATACATCATATAGAGCAGTAATATCTAGGGTATATAAAATCTTAACACCAAAAAAACAAATAGCCCGATCAATAAATGGGCCACGGACCTGAACAGACAGCTCTCAGAAGATGATATTCAATCAATCAACAAATACATGAAAAAATATTCAACATCTCTAGCAAATAGAGAAATGCAAATCAAAAGTATTCTATGTTTCCACCTCACTTCAGTCAGAATGGCAGCTATTAAGAATACAAACAACAATAATTTTGGCGATGATGTGGGGAAAAAGGCACACTCATACATTGCTGGTGGGACTGCAAATTGGTGTAACCACTATGGAAAACATTATGGAGATTCCTTGGAAAGCTGGGAATGGAACCACCATTTGACGCAGCTAACCCACTCCTTGATCTACCCAAAGGACTTAAAAACAGCCTACTACAGGGACACAGCCACATCAATGTTTATAGCAGCACAATTCACAGTAGCTAAACTCTGGAACCAAACTAGATGCCCTTCAGTAGATGAATGGACAATGAAAATATTATACACATACATATATATGTGTGTGTGTATGTATACACACACACACACACACACACACACTGGAATATTATTCAGCAATAAAACAGAATAAAAGTATGGCATTTATAGGCAAATGGATGAAATTGGAGAATATAATGCTAAGTAAAGTGAGCCAATCCTCCCAAAACCAAATGCTGAATGTTTTTTTTTTTCTGATATAAGGAGGATGATTCATAGTGGGGTTGCGAGGGGGAGCATGGAAGGATTTGATGAACTCTAGATAGGACAAAGGGATGGGAGGGGAAGGAAGGAGGCATGGGGGTAAAAAAGATGGTGGAATGATATGGATATCATTATTCTAGAAGACACAATGGGTTTGAATATACTTTATATACAACCAGAGATATGAAAAATTGTGCTGTATATGTGTAATATGATTTGTAATACATTCTCTTGTCATATATATCAAAATAGAATAAAAAGATTTTTAACATGTATCACTATGTCTAGGGAAAACAATATGCAAGATTTGAATTTTTATGGAGCTTTTTTTACTTTCCTGTTAACATACTCAAACTATGGAATTTATCATTATTATAATTACTATTATTAACTAAGTAACACAGCAAGCAATCGGATGGCAGTGAATTAGCAGATCACTGAATTAAAATCTCTACATGTATATTCTCTGCATAATCTCTATCCAACATCAGTCTGGGCAATGAATCAGATGTGATCCATTCCTTAAAAGAAGTTACTACCTAAAGGAAGAAGACAAATATTTACATTATTTAAGTCATACTTCAGTATGATAAGTCTGATGATAAGGGCCCCAAACTATGCTAAGCAGGTGCTAACTCTGCTCTCTCTGACAGTCATTGGAGTCCTAGCATTACATGGGGAATTCAAGCTGCACGGTGTCCCATGTGCTTAAGATTACTAAGCCAATACAAAGCCCAACTGCAGCTCTATCACAAATCACTACTAGAAAAGAGATTCATTTAACTTCTTTATTTTAATGATGATCAAACAGAAGAAAGAGAAGTTACAGAACTTAGCTAATGTAATGCAAAAATTTTAAAATTAATTCTGGACTAGAACTCACAGCTCCAACTGTTACTTTTATTTACTTGTAATAGACACTCATATACATTGTTTGTGTCCCAATTCTCTTATAAAATTCAGGGAAATACTGATTATTCCAGACAAATATGTCAATCTTTTTTTCCCCTTCTATATGGCAAAAAGTCTATAAGAGGAGACCCTTGGGAAATATTTTCTCAGTAATTAAAGAGAAACAGTCTGCCTCTGATGCCTACCACTTTAATAAACATATTTTATCAAGAGAACTAAGCTGCCACATTGACAATGAAGAAAAGAAAGGTGAAAAAGTCCCAGGTCCTTTATAGTGTTGATTGGGACATTGAATTAAACAACTTTGGAGCTGCTTTTCTTGGGACTAGTGACATGATTTGTCTTCTCTATTGCTAAAACCAAATGAATCAGAATGTAATGTTGCTGCAGCTAGCTCATGCTAAATACCCATCACTCCTGGCCATGGGTAATACCAATATAAAAATCACATTAAAATGGAAATCATTCATAAATCACCAAGTGCTTGTCTAAATTGTTCATATTGGAACATATAAATTTCCGTTTTTTTAAATATTACAATTTGAGATAAATATTCCTTTATGCACATTTGTAAGACATAATGCAAATAGATTTCTCATACTCTTTCTATTTGCAGATAAATAGTTTTGCACCCAGTTTTTTCCATTATACAAATCTATAGTTATTATACTATCACAACCAGTCTATTGACATTGATACAGTCAATTTAGATGCAGAATATTTCCACTGGCAGTTTTCCTCTACTATATCAATTCAATTCTCCCAGTCTGAATTACCACTGAACTCTTCTCCATGTCTGCAATTTTGTCATTGAAGAATGTTACAAAAATTGATATTATGGTCCATAATTTTTTGAGATTGATCTTTTCTACCCAACAAAATTTCTTAAAGATTCATGAAAGTTCTCATGTATACAAGTAGCTTGTGCTTCTTTTAATTGCTGAATAATATTCCATAGTAAGGATCAACCCAGGCTTATTAACCACTCACGTATTAAAGGGTGCTGGGTTTTTTTATTTGAGGCAACTACAAATGATAGTACTATGAATGTGCTTATACAAACTTCTGAGAACATACACTTTTTATTTCCCTGAATAGATGTTTGGAAGTTCAATTTCTGGGTTAGTTGTTAGTTATATATTTAGTTGATAAAAGAATAAGACTAAACTACCAAACTGTTTTCCAGAATGATCCTAAGATTTTACACTCCCACTAAAACTGTATGCATGTTTTCATTCTCTAGATTCTCTCAAAAATTGGCATTGGCCAATTTAATCCAATAGGTTTGGAGTGATATAGCCTTGTGGTTTTAATTTGCATTTTTCTGATGATTAAGTGGATAATTATTTGATGTGCTCTTTTGTCTTCTTTACATCCCCTTCAATGAAATGTATTTTCAAATCTTTTCTCATGTTATTGTATTTTTATTGTATTGTCTTTGTCATTTTGTATAATTGTGTTTCCAGAGTTCTTTATATATTCTACATAGAGTTTCTTGAAAATGCAGTTTGGAAATAATATTTTTTCCCAACCAATATTTTGTATATTCATATAACTCATATGGACTTAATCAAAATGGAAGTTTTTAATTAATTATAATCTATAAATTTTCCCATTTTTGAATTATGCTTATGTTGTCAATTCTGACATTTTTGCCCAATCTTAGATCTAGAAGACTCCTCTTATGAATCCTTTTTTTACTATTTAAATTTTACATTGCACAATTATTACATAATCCATTTCAATTGTCATTTTTAGATATATTTTGTAAAGCTAACTGAATTTTTAAAATAAGTTTTCAAGGTATATTTAAATTGGCCAAGGAAGAGAAAGTTTAAAAATTTTCAAAACTAGGAAAATAAAATATTTGTATAAAAGATTATGGAATGTGAAATGAAACTAGTATGATGTAGATTATATATTCAGATAATTATCTTAATACGATTGTAACATCTGTTACATGTGTAAAACATAGAAAATAGATAATAATATAGTATTAAGACTTTAGATATTTTTCAGGTAAGGTGTGAGATTTATGTGACCAATGATTTCCCTTCCTCTGAAACTCCACAAGAAGTCCCACTTCTAAAGCACTGTTTGTTGAATACAGCATCATTCTTTCAAGTATTGTTTTTCCATCTTTAGCAAATATTATATTGTGATGATATTTCTTATGAAAAGTCACAACTCTTCAACTTGCTAAAAGTAGTTGAGAATAAATAAATAAATAAATAAATAAATGGATGGAAGAATTGGTTTAAAATTTCGAGACTTATTTTATGGCAGCAATAATCAACACTGACATTTGTAAAAAGATAAGCAATAAAGAACATATAAAAAAACATTATTTTAGGATTTTCTTTTCTCTTGGTGTTCTTTGTTTTGAAGCCTGATTGCTAAATGTGTTGATATACATTTGCAAGCTTTTATTCTACCTATGGTTTGCTCCATTTTTAAACATGTGGGTTTATATTTTTAACCTAATTTAAAATTTTTAGTTATCATTTATTCTAATTCATTTCACCCAAACCTTTTGCTCTTCTTCCAAAACTGAAATTTGATAAATGGCAGATCTCAGATCTTAATGAACCACTGGTCCCCGAGATACTAATGATTTTATTTTAACTCTATGTTCTCTTAGTTTAGAGTGGGTTAATTGTGTTTCTGTGTCCTCAATTCACTGATTCTGTCTTCTATCATCTCCACTGTACTGTTGAACCCATCAGTAAGTTTTTTTTTAATCTGTTATTGTATTTTTTAGATCTGCAATCTCATTTGGCTCATTTTCATCTTTTATAACTTTTATTTTCTCTCTCAATTAAAAAAAAGTCCACCCCAAACATGAATAACTTTCTCCATTATAAATGTCCCTCACTGATGAACCCAAACTGACACATCTTAATCACCCAAAGCTCATAGTTTAGGGTTCATTCTGGGTGGTACCTTCTGATTTTGAACAAAAAGTATAAATGATATGTATCCACCATTAATAAAATCATACAAAATAGTTTTATTGACGTAAATATTCACTGTGGTTATTCGTGACCTTAAAACTCTGCCATTCAATGACCATTTTTGATATTTTTATACTTTTTTCATTTATGTTTTTGCAGGCAAAGGTAGTATTTTCAGATTGACTATTTCTGATATTATTAATTTATGTGCTTTTTTTAGCCTAGTTATAGACAATTCAATTTTATTGATCTTTTCAATGAGCCATCTTTGGGCTTTGTTGATTTTTTCAATTGATTCCCATTTTCACTTTCATTGATTTCTGCACTAATTTTTATTTCTTCTACTTACTTCAGATTTAAGTTGCTCTTTTGTTCTAATTCCCTCAGGTAGATGCACACAGATGATTGATTTTAGAGCTTTCTCCCCCCCCCAATATATATATATATATATATATATACATTCAATAATGTAATGTATGTGTCCCATGGATTTTCAAAGTGCTTGAAGAGCATATATTTTGTTATGTTGAATGCATTCATTTATATATTGTATCATATTTGTATCCTACAAATTTCAATAAGTTATATTTTCATTTTTATTTACTTAAAAAGATTTAGAAATCTCTTGAGGTTTCTTCTTTGATGTATTGTCATGTAGGTGTGTGCTGTTTAATCTCCATGTCTTTTTGGATTTTCTAGTTATTTCTGTTGTTTGTAAGTCATTCTGATTATGGCCATTGCTATAGCCATCTAAACATTCTAACACAACTAATGTAGTCTGTTTGTTAGTTTTTCCCTTTATCTTGCTTGGCATTCTCTGAATTTCTTAGAAATGTGGTTTGATATCTGACATTAATTTTGGGGAAAGTCACAGTTATTATTTTGTCTTCTTTCTTTCGTATGTCTCCCCTGGTTGTCCTACTACACACATTACACCTTCTTTGTTATCCCAAAACCCTTGGGTAATTCCCTCTGTTTTTCTTTATCTTCACTCTCCTTAATTTTAATTTTTAAAATTTCTATTGATATATTCTCAAGTTCAGAGATTTTTTTTCTTCAGCCATTCACTCATCCAAGGCATTCTTTATTTCTGTGAGGGTGTTTTTGATCTGTGGCATTTCTGTGTATTTCTTTCTCAGATGTTCTGTCTGATTACCTTGCACATCTGTTCGTGCTTGCTGTCTCTGTTTTCCATTAGATCCCTTAACAGATCAAGAATAGATATTTTAAATTCCTACTCTGATCAATTTAATCTCTGCCATGTCTGATTCTGTTTTTCTAAGTTATATATTTTTTTCATTTGGTGAATCTTACCATATTTTTCTTGTCTGTTATACAGGATGATGTATAGGAAAAGGAATTGTTACAAGCCAGTCAGCTTTAGTAATGTGGTGATACAATGCAAGGATGGGGAAAACATTCATAGTTCTTCAATTAGGACCAAGATTCAGGTGAGGCTATGCCTCAGAAACTGTCAACTTCATAAATGTTTATCAGTTAATTTATTATTCTCTCTCCCTTAGGTGTGACAGGAAGGCCAGAGGAGGCTACTGCTGGGAATTTCTTTCTCCCATGTTAAAAGATGGAGCTGCCTTTTTTTTCCAGCTCAGCTGGGCTCTGATAATATTCCAGAAACCTAGGAGCTGGATAATTAGGTTCTCCTGAGGGCAGAGCCTGTTAAGAAAAGAGCATTCTGAAATATTTGAAAATAGTTGCTTTTCTTCTCCTTCTACTGAGACCAAAGATGATACTGGAGTTGAGAATAAGTCAGGATCAGGGTCCCCATTCCCTGATTTTTGAAGATTGAACATCTGAGAAACATGGAGCCAAGCACAGAAAAGATGTTTTATTTAAAGGATAGGAGAGAGAGAGAGAGAGAGAGAGAGAGAGAGAGAGAGAGAGAGAGAGAGAGAAAGAGAGAGAGAGAGAGAGAGAGAGAAAGTCCTCCACAGAGTCCACAGAGGAGGGGATTCAAAGCTGGTGACTGAAGTAGTGGGGGTGTCCTTCTCTTTTATAGATTTTAGATGACCTTTGTTCTCATATCCCCTTGTCTCATCCTGCCTCTGTGACCCAAAGGTGAAGTGATCCAAGGGTGGGAAGAGAGCCATCCAGGGGTACAGGCAGGAAGGGAGCCCACTAGGGGGAACCCATTAACAACTCCTTGCAGGGAGGAACAACTCCCTGGAGGCAGGTAACCTTGGCAACAGGTTGGAGGAGGAGGAAGTGTCCTGAAGGTATTAATATTTTATTTCCTTTGAATCAGCTCCCATTTTGAACCCTGGCCTCACAACCAGAAACAGGAAAGAATTTTTCTCTAATATTTACTTTGGAAATTTGCTAGAACCCTGAAGACAAATTTCACATTATTGTAGAGGTGCCCAATGTCCATAACTGAGTGGGTCTGGAGTTTTTAACTCTCAGGCTTATCAACATTGACTCTTGAGCAGTTTGTCTATTGGAGTTCAGGTTTTCAATTCCCAGTATCCATTCCTCAGGCAGTTTCCACTAATACATCTCTGCTTTCCTGTATTGGACTGTCTGTCTTTCAAACCTTGAAGGCAATAACTTGCCCTGTGAGCTCATCTGTTTTAGAAATTTGAAAAGAATTGCTGAGTTTAAAATCCGTTCATCTTTCTATTTGTGTTAGGACTAAGTGGTCACCTCCAAGCTCCTTGCATGCAGAACTAGAAGCTGGGAATCCTTAGTTCATTCTTTACAATTTTATTTCTTTATTAATATTGTATATGTGTTTTTCTGTTCTGTTTATTCACTTGGGTGTTGCTAGGGAAACTCATCAAAACCCAGGGAAGACCCTGTTCATCTGTGGATCTGAGATAATTGGGGATGCATCTGGTATTTTTTTGGATGAAGGCTAACAGATGCCATATTGTTATGATGCTTCTCCAGTCCTGGAGTCTTTAACAATTTTACAGTACTGTGCTTTATTTCTCAGGTTTGTATGTGATGTGCTGATTCCTTGCTTTATTTCTCAGTTTTATAGTTCTACTTTGTTAGGAAGGAGGGCAGATGAATCTGTACCACCTTATCATCACTGGAAATCTCTGTATTTACTTTCAGCCCTGAACTTTAACCACAGCTATATCAGGTCATTGAAAATAAAACATTCTAGTCTCAAATAGTTTAATGGTAGAATACCCACATTCTTTTTAGTTACCTTGTGTGATTAATGATTAATTGGGTGCCAATTAGAATGTGATACTGTTTAATTAGCTAAGTTTAATGTTCCTGCTGCCAATTTGTTGGATAATTGTTAAGTTAAAGGTCATAGGAAGAAAGAAAGAAGAAAGGGCATTAATCAAAAGTAAAAGTGGGAAAAGTAGAGGCTGGCTTTCTAGTAGTTAACTCACATGGATTGCAGTGCTGGCAATGACCCAGAGAGTTAGGGAAACATAATGGGCATCAGTTTACTCAGTGTGTGCATCCCCAGGTGTACATCCAGTCATGTCAAAGAGGGACTCATGGGATATATATGAAAGTTTTACAAGTTCACGTCTCCAGGTGGATAGAATTTGGGTGTATTTCTTATTTTCTTCTTTTTTAATTTATCAGTGTTTAAAAATTTTTTTTGATATGTCAAAGTTTTAGTGAAAGAATGTGCATAAATGAAAATGTCATGAAAGAAATGTATACTGGTAGGTTTTGATTCCCCAAATACTTCAAAACATCCAGATAGGATAGTGGTTAATAGTCATGTCACTGGACTCAACAGGCCTTGTTGTAGATCCTAGTTGTGTTACTGATAACTTATTGCATCCATGGGCCCTCCATATCTGTTTCCCTGTTTCTAAATTGAGTATAATAATGAGAGTATTGTGGTAAGGTTACATGACACAATACAAAAAAAAATAGATAGTGAAGACTCTCAATGCATTGGTGCAGTTATTATTGTTATCACAATTGGGTTTAGCATCAACCCAGTTCAATTTGAGTAGCAGGGCATTTAGCATTAGGGTCCTGGGAACTCTAGGACCTTTATAACAAAAACCCTATTACCTCCAAATTACCACAATCACTTCTGCAATAACACCTATTAATAACATTAGCATAACTAAGAAGCTCCAAGAAACAGTTACTGGGATGTGTATGTAGAACACAATCCAAAATGGGCTAGTTGAGCTCTCAGATTTCTTGCAGATCTAAAGTTCTTGCTCCTACAATTTTCTCTTCTTAGAATTAAAAAGAAGAGCCACAATTGTGAATGATGTAAAATATTAAAAATCAAAGAAATTTAAAATTTTTTTTGATTATCTGTCACTCAGAAATACTGTATATTTGGAAAGCTGAGAACTTACTCTCCTCCACTTTAAGCACCCAGCAGAAACATGCAGACAGACACCTGTGCACCATGGAAGCATTATGATGGGAATGTTATAGTCAGGAACTATCATTGATGATCATTCCACAAGACATATTTTTAATTTCAATTGTGACAAATATTGAAGACTTCCTACTTCCAGAAAATGAGTAGAAGATTGAAGTGTTCCACAGTTTGCACAGAATAGCTAATTGCACCGAATTCAAATCAATGCCAGGCACAGGGAATGAAATTCTTAATACAAAAATTTTGCACTTCTAAGAATGTCTGGCATAGGTATTTGATAAATAATCAGTCTTATTTTACCTTTTGAGTTTATATGGTGTTATGGTTTGGATCTGGAATATCCCAGAAATATTCATGTGTTGAAGACTTGGTGCCTTCTGCAGCAATGTCCAGAGGTGCACTTTCAGGAAATGGTAAGATCATGAGGACTCTGACCTCATCAGTGGACTAACCACTGATGGTGGACTAATTTGAATGGATTATTGGGCAGTGGTGTAAGAGATGGGACCTACTCGCAAAGAGTGAGTCCTCCGGGGGTTCATCCTTGGGAATTCTAACTTGTTCCTTGTTCATTTCTCCTCCACTTTCCTGGCCCCCATGAGATTAGCAGCTGTGCTCCACCTTGTCCTCTCCCATGATGTACTGCTTCACCTCTGGCCCAGAATACTTGTAGCCAGCTGTATATTGATCAAAACCTTTGAAATCATGAACAAAAATAAATCTCTTATTTTTTAAGTTATGTTTTTCTCAAGTATTTTGTCACAGCAACATAAAGTTGTGTAATGTATATGTGAAATAATTGTTACAAGTGTCCAATAAATAGTGATCAGGTAAAATGAAAACAGAAATTTTTGGAGACAAGAAAACTAAGAGTAACTAAAACCTGGCTAAACTGCTTATTTTTAAAATTCACTTGATTGGTTTGGTTTTCTGAACCTGTTTATTACATATGCAACAATACCCAATAAGCAATATTGTGGGGTTGAAAAATAGGATATAGCCCCTAAGTTGAAAATTCATGCATAGATGTATGTTTTCTTCTCATTCTTATTATTTTATGATATATCCTAGGTTTCAGAGTGTGTGCATTTGTGTGTATACATATTTATCTAAGCAAAAACATATGTATGCATACAGATATACATATATCTGCATGTGTTTTACTTTGGAGATTAAGAGGATGGTTACATATTAGCTTTCCAAAACATTCTCAGATCTCTTTAATACTGAAAGTTTCAACGGATGGTAGAATTTTGTGTCCAGAGAAAGCATATTAGATTGAAACATGAAATTTCTGGGTATAAGAAATACTTTAAAAAATACTTTAAAAAGTAGAAGGTGGGTAGTTTAATTTGGTTTGATTGATTCGGTCTCCTAGCCTTTTTTATTTGTGGTTGCTGAAAACTGTTATGTGGGTTGGGAACAAGCACTGGATAGAAGAATGGGCAAGGTCTAAATAGAATAGAACAAAGAAATTCATCTAGGAAAACATTGTGCCATACCAACAGCAAAACCAGTCATCAAGACTGTCTATTTCCAGCACATCTGTTTCTCTTAGTGACATAGGTAATAGTCTGCCCTCCCTAGTAAGTTAATATATGCAAATTCTAAAGGAGAAATGACTTGATAGTTATCTGTAGCTTCTTTAATTATTTTTACTCATTATAATGCAATTGTACTCAGCTCTCAGAGTACTTGATAAGACACTGTAAAGTCGCTAAACTCTTGTTCTTCATGAATAATCTTTCTATTCCCAGGGAAGGCATTTTATAGAGTGAGACTCATTACAATCCACCACCTCATTCCAATCAAATTGTTCACTGCAATTTCAAGCTGCATAAGGTATGCTCCAGCATCAAAGTAGGGCTATTTACTGATCCTCTTATGCTCCCATTAGAATAACACACAGAAAATTATTTGGAGCATAACATGAATTCCCTAAAGTATAAAGTGCAAATGATGAGACGACTTAGAGACAAGTGCTGACACTTGTAGCTAGGAGGAAATCTACCAGAAGACTGAGAAATATCAAGTTGAGAACTTGCTCTATTATAATGGATATGTCAAAAGATTTTGCCTCAGGAAGTCCAGTGTCAGAACTGTTCTGTCAGTTGCCAGTTACAGACTTTGAACAATTTACTTTAATCCATTGTACTTTAGTTTCCTTATCTATAAAATGGATCGACTGTACACCATGAATGGGTTTATTGTGAGCCACAAATTTGGTAGAATGCATAAAATGTTTTTTAAATATTAAAGCAGTCCAAAAGCTTGTTTCATTATAAGTAGCTATTGTGTATGAGATACTTTGAGCTGCATTAAATATAAGTACATCAAAAACAAAAGAAATTTGAAGCCAGGGTTGGTGGCTGTAATTCCAGGTGTAGCAGGAGAATCACAAATTAAAAGCCAGCCTCAGCAACTTAGCAAGGACTTAAGCAACTTAGTAAGACCCTACCTCTAAATAAAAAGCAAAAACGACTGGTGATGTGGCTTAGTGGTAAAGCCCATCTGGGTTTAATCTTTACTTTTTTTTAAGCAAATAAACAAAAGGGGGGATAATAAATAACTCTATATAACATAAAAATTAGAAAAAAATGAACTTCAATCAGAGTTTTCTAAATAGTTGACCAGAAATAACATTTATGTGGCAATTAATGGAAATACTATGAAATGGTTTGACCAGATATTTTAAAATTATTATTTTAGACAAATAAAAGAAATGGAGTTTAAGGAAGTTATGATGAGCATAAGGAAGGGTAAGACCTAAATTCTCATTTAATATTACAGAAGGTCAATGCATAATATATATGTTATAGTTTGGATGCAAGGTAGCACCTAAAAGAAGTTACATTAAACAATGTTGAAATGTTCAGAGGTCAAATGATTAGATTATAATAGCTGTGACCTGATTAATGGATTGATACTTTTTATGGATTAATAATTTGAATGGATTCAACCTGTCATTGTGGGCAGGTAGGGCAAGGCAAGAGGAAGTAGGTCATTGGAGGCAGAGCCTTAGGGATTATATATTTTGTTCTTAACCCCTTATGCTCTTTCTCTGCTTCCCAGCTACCATGAGCAGAGAAGCTTTCCTCCATCATGCCCCTCTGCTGTGATGATCTGCCTCACTGAGGGCCCAGAACAATAATGTTGGTCAATGATGTATGAAGACCTCTGAGTCTCTGAGACCTAATAAACGTTTCCTCCTCTAAGTTGTTCTTGTCAGGTACTTTGGTCACAGTGATGAAAGGTAAAATGTGTACAATTTATAAGTAACTGGGCTAAGCATATCATATATAAATATAGAAATAAATAGGAAAAACAAAAAATTACTTGAAACTTTCTGACTGCATGTGGTAGAGAGTATGGTTGGATATGGTGAGCCAAGAAATTACTATTATCCATTCTAACCCTTTTTTCTTTTTTCTTTTTTTTTTTTTTTGTTTTAAACTGTGGTATAAACAAGAAGTAAGATCTACCCTCTTACTAAATTTTTAACTGTACATTATGTTGTTGTTATAAGTAGAATGTTGTATAAAAGATTTTTACAATTTATTCTTCTTCTATAACTAAAACTGTATGCCTGGTAATTGAAAACTTCCCATTTTCCATTTCCCTAGCCATTCCACTCCCAAACATCAGAATGTTCACTATTTTAGATACTTCACTGTTATAGGGCAAAATGAAATGCAATGGTCTGAAAGCATTCCCTAAAGTTTTTATATTAAAATCTTTTCCCAAATGTGATATAGTATTATTTGGTGGATACTTTGGAAAGCAATGAGGTCATGAGAGTAGAGAAGTTGGGAATGCAATTATTACTACTTTCAAAGAAAATATTCAAAGTAACTCTCTGTCTCATTTTTCTCTCTTCCCACCCCCTTGCCCTATACACAGTGCAAGGATATGCAAAATCATCCATTTGCACACACCAGGAATCTGGAAGACACTAAGTTACACTAAGTGAAATAAGCCAATCATATGAAAATTGCATGATTCTGCCTTTATGTGTTACCTAAAATAGCCAAATTTATAGAAGCAAAAGCAGAGAATTCAAGAGTGGTTGTCAGAGTCTGGAGTGATAAATAGATTTCTGGAAAGCATAACATTTCAATTATGCTAAATTAATGCATTCTAGATATTAGTTGTACAACATTGGCCCTATCGTCAATAATTTTGGATTTTACCCTTAGATATTTGTTAAGAATAGAGATGCTTTGTTATGTTACTACCAAATAAATAAATAAATGCAAACTAACAAATAAATGATGACTTGCAAGAAAATCTAGGGAAGTGTTGGGTGTGTCTGTTTCCTTGGCTGTGGTGATGGTATGCATATGTTGAAATGCACTGAATTGTATACATTTAATATGTTGTGTCCTTTATGTACCAATTACACTTCATTAAAGCAGTTAAACATAAATGACATTTCTAAAACATTCTACATAAAAAAAGATACTCTAATTCATTCCATGGTATTTTGTCTAACTTTACTAAATCAAGCCAAAAAAAATACAATAAGTGCTCAATTTTAGCTTCTATTTTCTGTCTGTTTACTTAATACAACTCTTCAACAATCCTCTAAATCATACTTCCTTGTGATTACAAAGAAATATAGAAAATGGAGTTCTTGAATAATAACAAAGGGATTTCAGTGATTAGTTCTTTCAATTGTCATCTAAAGCATCAAGAATCTGTTGAAATTATATTCATTGAATTCTATTGAAGTTTGTTTAATTCCTTAAATAATTTTTAAGTCACATCTCTTGAAATAAAGCTAAAATCTAGCATTAGTAAGATATAAAAGTCTTCAAACATAATGCTTTCATTTGATACTTTTTTCTGGTATTATAAATAGGATTTAAAAAAATAATTTAATTCATGAACACATGTTTATATGTATATTTTTTAGCTACTTACTATTTTATTGTTTAGTGATCCTAATAATTCTTAAAGTTTTTCCTTTATGCTGAAAATCTGGACTGTCTTTTACATATGAAATCAACGTTTTTATAGTTTATCCCCCACAAAAATAATAATGTGAAAACATTTGTACACAGGTGTTTATTACAATATTGTACCATGGTATACAGGTGATTATTACAATATTGTAAAGTGGTAAAGCAATTAAAAGTCACAAGTGGTGGTGCACACCTATAATCCCAACAACTCAGGAGGCTGAGGCAGGAGGATCAAAAGTTTGAGATGAGCCTCGGCAACATTACAAGATCTCAGACAACTTAGCAAGATTCTGTTTCAAAATTTAAAAAATAAAAATAAATAAATAAAAAGGACTGGGTATTTTAGGCAGCATTTTTGCTGCTCTTACTAAAGAACAGAGCAAGTGTAGAGGAGGAAGAGTTTATTACAGAGGACTTAGTCCCTAGAAGGCCATCTCCATTCCTCTGGGCACTGAGATGAGGCAGAATACCTTGGTGGAATACCATGCAGAGGGAAGTGACTCACATGATGATCAACAAGCAGAGACAAAGATCTCCACTTGCCAGATGCAAATATATACCCTAAAGCCTTGGCCTGGATGCCCCACCTTCTCCAGCCACACCCCACCTGTTTTGTCATCACTTAATTAATCCCATCAAGTGGCTAATTCACTGATTGGTTTAAGGCCCTCATAACTCAATCATTTCTTCTCTGAACTTTCTGGCATAGTCTCACATGTGAGCTTTTGGGGAACACCTCACATCCAAATCATAACATTTTGTCCTTTGCCCCCTAAATCTCACATTGACCTGACAATGCAAAATACATTTAATCCATTTCCAAGACTCCCCATATTCTCAACAGTTCTGAGATTGCTCGAAGTTTATGTTCAAAGTCTTCTCTGAGGTTCAAGGCAATCTCTCATTGTGAGCTCTTGTAAAATTAAAAACAATTCACAAGTACCCAAATACTTAATAGTACAGATTAAACATTTCCATTCACAAAATTAGGGGCATAGAAAGAAGGGATATAGGACCAAAGCAAGATTGAAATCCAGCTGGGCCCACAAGTCCTGTAGTTCTGGAGCACATGGCTTGATGACCACTCCAAAGGGCTTGTGTAGTTCTGCCCCTGTGGTCTTGTTGGTTGAAGACCCAGTGGCCTTTCTGTTGGCTTGTCTCTGCAAGATTCATGCACTTTGCTAGGATGATGTCCCACATTCTTGGTTTTCCTTAATCTTGGAGGTCTCTACTGTAACTTCAGCTTCCTCCTTCCATCCTTATATTGCCTTCTCAGGGGGTGCCTGGAGGGACTCTGACCCTGGTGCACTTTGCCTGGCCTCCTTCTCCTTCTTTTGAAATCTTGGCAGAAGCCTCCTTGACCCCCTAACTCTAGAATTCTGTATTTTTGCAGAACCAGCATCATGTGATTGACACCATCATATGCCACCATCTGGAGCACAGCCAAGCCTCCTGAGACCCCTGGCTGCAGCAAACTCTGAGAGCCTGTGTAGCTGAGCCTGTTGAAAAAAAACTTCCTAGGACCCCTTGTGCAAGAAGGGAATCCCACTGGTCTCTTCCTAGAGAACTTTCACTTTTACTCCCTTAAGCTTGAGATTGGTACGGTCTTGCCAGCTCCTGAGATGCCCTCAGGCCATCTTTCTTATAGTTTCTAGGCAAAGTCTTTAGCATTTCTTTAGTGGCAGTAAGGTCTTTAACAACTCCAATTTCCTTAGCCTCAGTTTGCTCCTGCCTTTCAATTTCAAGTTTTTAAAATCTTTCTGCTCTGCTTTCTGATCCTAAATTTTACAATAAATTTGGCTAAAAGCAACCAGTAATATTCATGGCACTTCCTGAATTCTATGATGCCTAGAAATTTCTTCTGCCCGATTAAAATCTGTCTCATAGAAAGTCTCCAGACGGGGGCAAAATGCAGACAAACTCTCATCCAGAATACAACATGAATGACCTCTACTCCAAATTCAAATATAGTCTTCCTACTCCCTAAACTCTGTTGAGCCTTGTGTTGTTATACAGAGTTCTATTGACATTCTGGTCTTCTAAGCTCCCCCTAGAATCAGACATTAAGCTCCACTTACACCAATATAAAGCATTTCCAGTTTTTCATTGCTGCACATCTCAAAATTTCTCCAACAAATTTCAAAAATCCCCAATACCTTCTGAACCACATGGTCAGGTTAGTCACAGCAACACCACCACTTCTGGAAACCAATTTCTGTTAATTTTTTATTATTATCTTAATTTATTTATTTATTTTAATTAGGTATATTTGACGGCATAATGCATTTTGATTTATTGTACACAGTTGCAGCACAACTTTTCATTTCTCTGGTGGTACTTGATGTAGTGTTGCATCATATGTGTACCTAAGGTAATAATGTCCATCTCTTACACCATCTTTCTTGTCCCCATGCCCCCCTCCCTACCCTTTTCTCCCCTTTGCCTCATCAAAGTTCCTCCATTTTTCCCATGCTCCCACGTTATGGATCATCATCCACTTATCAGAGAGAACATTTGGCCTTTGGATTTGGGGGATTGGCTTACTTTGCTTAGCATGATATTATCCAACTCCTTCCATTTACCTGCAAATGCCATCATTATATTCTCTTTTAAAGCTGAGTAATATTTCATTGTTTATATATACCAAGTTTCTTTATCCATTCATCTATTGAAATGTAAACAGTGATGTGGCTGCGTTACTATAGTAGCAATTTTTATTTTAGTCAGCTTTTTCCTTGCTGCAACTAAAAGACTCAAACAGAACAATTGTAGAAGAAGAGCTTATTTGAGGACTCAGTTCCAGGGATCTTAATCCATAGAATGCTGGCTCTATTCTGTGGGGCTCACAGTGAGGCTGAACATCATGGCGAAAGAGTATGGCAGAAGGAAGTGGCTCACATGATTATCAGGAAGCAGAGAGATTGATCTCTGCTTGACAGATACAAATATATACTCCAAAGCCATACCCCCAATGCCCAACTCCCTCTATCCATAAGCCACCTACCTTCAGTTACCACTCAATTATTACCATCAGGTGATTAATTCACTGAGTGTATTAAGGTTCTGGTAACCCAATCATTTCTTCTCTGAACCTTCTTGTGTTGTCTCACGTATGAATTTTGGGGGATACCTCATATCCAAACCATAACACCTGGGATCATTTTGCATTAAAAAAAAATTAGCAACAGCTCAAATAGTACACATCTGTTAAGATTAGCCATATTTATTAAACAAATGACAGTTTTGTATGTACTGATTTATGTGCCCATAATAATATTAATGTGAGAAATCTTGCTATGAAATGTAATTATTACATACTCAATTTTTTCTTGTCAAATTATTTTGTACTTGCTCTTTAGAAATATGCTGTATCCTATCACACACTTCTTGTTAATAATTCATTTTTATGGAGAATAAATGGTTTAAATCTTTGATTGCAGAGTATTATAATAGTTTTTAAAAGTTTGAAAATATGGGCTGGGGATGTGGCTCAAGAGGTGATGTGCTCGCCTGGCATGCTCAGGGCGCTGGGTTCGATCCTCAGCACCACATAAAAATAAAATAAAGATGTTGTGTCCACCAAAAACTGAAAAATAAATATTTAAAAATTCTCTCTCTCAAAAAAAAAAAAGTTTGAAAATATTAGTTTATACAAACTCTTAGTTGGGAATTTTATTGGTATATCAGTCATATATTCAACTTCCTAATTAAAATAACGTATCCTTTTGATTTTTAGAATGTATGTTGCCATCTCTGCATTCAGACAGTTTAAAAGTTCAGATCTTCTTAAGATTGAAACTCAATTGAATGGAATGATCCTTTCTCCTTTCTAAAGAATATTACCTCAAGCTATTTTGATTGTACTTAGACCATAACTAAAACTCATACATTCATAGATATATTGACCCTCTATTAAGCAATTCACTTAATGGCTGTGGGATGAAAAGCTCTTGCTTGGATAGATAATGTTTTGTCAAAGACCTCAAAGAATCACAGAAAGCAGCTAGAATCTCCTAGATGTCCTCTACGAAGAATTACATCTACCATCAGCTTGTAGATGACTCCACAAGACTGGGATATTTTATTCCTGAAATAAAGTTGATAATCAATGTTATTTTTAACATATTTACTAAAGTAAACTATAAAAGTAGTATTTTTTTAATCCAATTCAATATTCTCTAAAGTGTCTAAGGAGGAACTGCTGATTAGATCTTTTATTATCACCTACAATGCATTTCTAAAAAAAATTATTTCAACATGCAGGAAAGTCCTTAGATAAATTGCTTTCAAAAACAATAATAGAAATATTGACCTTAATAACTGAAAACCAATAGGCTTTTCACAGTTCATTTACTTAAAGTTGTAAAATGTTATTTTGTAATGAGATTGTAATAGTAATAGTAGATTTCCACTGCTCTAATTGTTTAGATAAATCTTTGCTGGGGTACAATTATGGAGAACTGAACATGTTTTCAATTTAAATACAGATCTGTATTTTTAAATGACAATTTCATCTTCCACTCTCACTTTGCAAAATCAATGTAATCAGGAAAGACAAGTTAATAATAAGCAATATCATTCCAAAGTAACTTAACTACAAAGCACATTTTGCTAATTAGGAACTCCAAACATATTTTTTATATAAATTTCTTCTGTCAGGAATGGCTAAGGTGTAATATCCATAACATTTTTGTGTCTTTTAGAAAACAAATCACTTGGGTTTTGTGGGTCAATGAAGATGTTTAATTTCTCTAAAATTAAAACCTGAAAAAAACTTTGTTCTCCAAGGACAAATTATATTATAAGAATGAGGAAAGAGAAAATTCTGATTTGTAAGAAAAAAAAAAAGAGAGTTCTTTTCTACCACAAAGCATCAGCAGGTCACATATTACCAGGAAGTGACAAAGAAAGCCTCAGTTTGTCTCTCAGATACTCAAGTGACAGAGATAATAGAACTATTCTTTTCATATATTACTTCAATATATGTTTAAGTATGTTGCTTTACTAGAATTTTTCATAGAAAAGGAATATTGAAATAACAAAGACTTAGGACTACATTCATGACACTCTTGTGGCAACATTAAAAGTGTAGTGTGAAAGTCTTCATAAAAAGGAAATGAGCAATTTAAGGCTTATTACATACTGGTTAACCTGTAATAAAAGCTGGTAATATTAATTCCTTAAGATGTGCAAAGTGCATTACTTATCTCATTTAATCCTTGTAACTGCTTTTTAACATAGGTAATATTTATTTTAGTAGTAATGAATTGAGACTCAGGCTATATGGATGGAAAGGGATAAAGCTGAGATTTGAGCACAAACATTTTGATTCTTAAGTCCTTTCTCCCAATCAGTTCACTGTGTTGCATCTCCCATAAAGAGAATTCAGATAGATGTCATATTTTATGAAACCCAGATGCATAAAATAGAATTATGATTTTAGAGAACTAAAATAACTCTACATATCTGGATCAAAGGGTCAGATGAAGGGATAGAGACCAGACCCATGGGGCCATATTATATAAGCTAGGAGCATCAGCAATGAATGCAGAATTACACGGAAGGCATACAGATCAGATGACTGACACAAAAGCCCAGGTCAGTCAATGATAACTGCCTGGAGGAAATCACAAGTGGTGAGGATAGAGACAAACAGTGAGCCGAAAAATGTTATGAAAGAAGAGTGCACAGGATTTTGGAATGCATTGCATGTTTTGAATGACTCCTAGGTTTATAACACGAGCAACACACAAGTTCGAGCTCAAGGGAGAAAGTTACTTTCACAGAAGTAGTCTTTGTGCCTTTGAGCGTTTCTGTGGCATCACTGGGTAATGTAATGTGCCTATTGAATACTTAACAAATCCTTATCATCAGACTTCTCTGAGAGAAGCATACCATTCTCCTTGTGCAATCATAGATTATTTGGCTCCATTTTCCAAATAGGAAAAAATTTTCCTTTTATCTAGTCAATGAAAGCATATAGGGAAAATCTAATGTCATGAATTGCCTATTCATGCTCCAGGCCAAAAAAATTCAGTAATGTAGCAACGTGCTTGGAAACATAGCACATTCTGTGTGTGTGTGTGTGTGTGTGTGTGTGTGTGTGTGTGTGTGAGTGTGTGTGTGTGTGTGAGAGAGAGAGAGAGAGACAGACAGACAGACAGACAGACAGACAGACATTCAAATTGCTTTGCAAAAATGATCTCGCAGATAGTTGCATCAAATCCCTGAGGTAGACCAAGCAACTGTTCATTTCTATTTTTAAAAGGCAACATAAGGTTAAGTGAGTGACACAATACAGAGCTGGAAACAGAGCTGGAAACAGAAGTTCCTGGAATCATCTTGGTATATATAAGAGCAACCACCAAATGGCTTCGTGACAGGGTGTAAATTGAAGTTCATTGATACTTGGTACAGCTTGAATTGTTAAGAGTCCTGTTTGTTGTAAACAATAAGCTTAGAAATGAGAAGGGGAATTAAAGAGCAGGCAAGTTTAACAGTTTAGTTGTATGCCTTTGTAAGCTTCTCTTTGGGTTTGTGCTTTTCTGTAAATAAAAATCTCAAAGTGATATTTACTGTCAAATATATATCCAGGATGTTTGGCCAAAACTTTTACCATGTAAATATGCTTTTGTATTTTATACCATACAATATTCTCTCTGTTCTTATAGAATTCTGCAGTTTATTATTTAAATCCAGAGCATCTCATCAATGATGCATATATGCCTTTTTAAGTCTTCTTCCCTAAATTCCAGGCCCACATATGAAGCTACTGATATAATTTTTGAATGACTGTATATCTTTCAAATAAGTCTATTCAAAATGGAGGGACTGCTATTCTTTTTACTCCAATTTTATTCCTCCTACAGATTTCACCAAATATTTAATTGCAATGCTCTTCTTTCTGTTGCTCAAGTCAAACTCTTGAAGCTGTCCTTATTGCCTCTACTTTTTAAGCTCAGACTCCAAATTTTCTTTGATTTTATTCTACCAGCTACATTTCTAAATCTATTGGTATTCCAACTGCCTCCCTTTTTTTATCTTGCTTTATTTTTTCTTTCTCAAGTTTATTTTTAATGGTGTGTATGAATACACTATCAGTGAAACTCCACATCATGTACAAGCACAAGCATGTGATTCTAATTAGAATAAGTTATACTCCATGTATGTATAATATATCAAAATATACTCTACTGCCACATATATAGAAAAGGAACAAATAAAATGATAAAATAAAAAAAATTATACAGAATGGTAGGTTTCATTGTGGTATCATCACCTGTACCTACTTAATAATATAATTTAATTAATTTTATTCCCAATACTTCCCCTGCACTTAACTCCTCCCTCTCTCTGATCTTCTTCCTCTTCATGAATGATCTCCCTTTTTTATAGTGTCCTTTTTCCCTGTTATTTTTCTTCTTCTAGCTTTCAAATATGTTAGAAAATATTATAATACTTTTTTCTCTGATTCTGACTTATTTCACTCAAAATTATGGTTTCCAGATATATCCATTTTCTAACAAATGACATAATTTTGTTCTTGTTTGTTACTCAATAAAACTCTTATTTTGTGGATATAATACATTTTACTTATCCATTCTTCTGTTTTCAGACCACTAAACTGATTCCATAACTTGGCTTTTGTGAATTGTGCTGCAATAAATATGGGTATGTGTGTATCTCTAAAGTATGCTGACTTTAATAGTAATTTTATGGTTTTTATTGGTGCATTATATTTATACATGAGAGTGAGGTTTATTGTTTAGATTTATGCTTAGGTATTTTATTTTGAGGGGCACTTTTATGAATGGGATTTTTTTCTAATTTCTTTCTCAACAGGTTCATAATTGATGTGCAGAAGAGCTATTTTTTTTACATTAATCTGTCCTGTTACTTTGCAGAATTGGTTCATCAAATCTGGAAGTCTCTACTTTACAAATATCTGCTTTCCAATTAAACTCGTACTCCTGCATACTTTGTCCTAGTTCTCTATTTTATTTTTGTCCTTAATTGTTATTCCAACTTGTGATACTTTTGTGAGAAAATCATAGTGTACAAAATAAGATGACTACAGTGACACTAACAGGTATAATTTTATGTGATGAGTACACTTATGTGGCCTATCACTGACTAAAGCTTTGGTATGAATCCCATCTCTTTGATTTTCTTATTTGATTTATTGTAAATTAGAAAAAATGTAAGCACTCTCAGGTAAGGTATATTATCCAATTGGTAAATACTGGCATAAAGTAATCTTTGAATAATGATTGACAAAGTGAAAAGATATTCATTTTATACTTAATATACTAACCAAAAAATTTGCAAAATATATTAATTAGATTTTAAGAAACCTTGTTACAAAAATTGCTTTCTGTCATGATATTGACTTGTGAAAAATCTATTTTATCTATTGAATTGAAAATATGGACTTGAAATTATTCAATATTCATTTTTGTTAACTTTTAGAAGAACCTGGTAACTTTTCTTTCAGTGCGATTTGATTTTCTCCTATGACTACTTGTCAACTTATAAATATCATTCCCAAATTTTTAAATCTTAAAAGTAAGTGGCTACTGGTTGGTTTAGCTAAACAGGGGAGGACAACTAACAATTGCACAGAGATTAATCACTTTGTGATCAGTTGCACCACTGTGCATAAATGGAGGTTAAACTTTTACATTCAGTAGATAAGGGGAGACAATCTCTGGGCTCTTTTATATCTTAGCATCATGCAAAGATGATTGTGTAGTCATTATCTACAATTTTTTTTTGAAATTTGGGTCAAGTTCTTGTTTTTCACATTAGTCATTGCAATTCCTTCTTTTACCATTTTGTATTGGTGCATTATAGTTGTACATAACGTGGAATTTTTTGTCAGATACTAGTACATGCACAAAATATAACATAATTTGGTCACTATCACTCCTCAGCACATACCATTCTCTTTCTTCTTTCCCCTCCCTATTACTTTTCCCTATTCTACTATCTCCCTTTGCTTTTTTTGGAAGATGTTCCCTATCTTACTTTTCTCCAGTTTCCACATATGAGAGAAAACATGCCTTTTAAAGTATGTCTCCCTGGAACAAAGTAAACTATTTTTCATTGAACAAAATCTTGCACCTTGCCGCAGTCTTGGCTGGGCACAGAATCACGAGCCAATCAAGCAGGAACAAAACTTTATTTTGAAAAAGCCGCTAACACTCTCAGCGCCAGCAAGTCAAAAACCGGTCCTCCCACGAGGGTGTCCGACCGGAACCGCGCGCCGACCGGAACCCCCCCGTCTCCTCCCACCTCCTCCGGAATTCCCTCCTACTATCCTTCCCCAACCAATGGGAACTCTCCAGCAGTCCCGTAAAGTCCCGTAACTTGAGTCCGGTAGCAGGCCAAGGTGAACAGCGGGAGTCCAGTTTGCATATGAATGTAAATTTTAACATAATCATCTCAGTGGCTAGCTGGCGTCACTTTACAACCAAAGGTGCCATACATCGTATATATGCTTGTGGCTCCTAGCATCTGCCCCCTTCTGTTTAATTAAGCAACAAGCAATGTGGCTAGGGACCGTGCCTGGTAGGTTGTCCAATTTAACATATGGTTCTTACCCGTCATGGGAGAACTGACCTTTAGGCGTCAGCTTCCTGTCTTAGGTTGAATCCACTGTAATCAGAGCAACCCGTCGCTGACTACCGGTCCAGCATTCAGCCATGCTTGTGGATAGGCCTATGCACCAGTGGGGGGGTGAGGTTCTTGCCTCACCTCTGTTGGCCCCCAAATTTAGCCTTGGTGCCAGTGGGGGGGTGAGGTTCTTTGCCTCACCTCTGTTGGCCCCCAAATTTAGACCATCACTAGTAGAAGGGAGGAGGATACAGAAATGCCACGACACCAAGCCAATTGACGGCTCCTTTGGAAAAATTGCGTCACTGGTGACACCATCAGCAAAGATATGCCAGTATTACCACAATAAACATGGGGTGAGCTGGCAAGGAAATTGCATCACTGGTGACACCATCAGCAAAAATATGCCAGCAGTACCACAATTCGGTGCACCAGATGATATTTCACAATGTATGCAACTGATATATAGTCCAGGCAAGTTCTGCAAGCAGTTCAAATTGGAGGAGTCTATCAATATGTCCATATCCTCCCAAAGTAAATCAAGTCCTTGATAGCATTACTTGTTGAGTTATATTCATTGATGCATCAGTTTATACAGTTTACTGTGATAGCTATCATAGAAGCTGTAGTTTGGTTTTATCTCAGTCTTCACTGGAATTGGGATGGAGATGGAAATTCTGGCAATGATGGTAAAGAGACATTATCCTGAACAGAATTATTAAATATAATAAAAAGAAAAGGTGAAAGTAAACAAACAGATCTGTTAAACTCCTTTAAAAACAATCCTTAACAGCCGTTTACCAAATTTAAATTAGTAAACAAACAGATCTGTTAACCATCTTTAACAACAATCATAAACAGCTGTTCACCTAATTTAAATTAAACCATATAAATCACGTGAATAAAGAAAAAATTCGGATCCATTTTTTCATGAGCGCTCCTCATATAAGAAATATGGACATACACACATACAGACATACAACACAAAACAGAAGTGTGCACACAACATACAACACATAAGACAATAGTAAATAAAGGCCTTGTAACTATACTTAGGTGAAATCTCCATTGTAATGTTTAAAAACTCCACAGTCAAAAAAAAAAAAAAAAAAAAAAAAAATAAATAAATAAATAAATAAATAAAAAATAAAACACAGTCAAAAAATAAAACTGATCAGAAAAACATTAACCTAGGTTTGTATGAGCTCAAAAATAAAATAGAACTTTATGATGTGGAAAAATGCAATAATAAAATAGATACTGAAAAAAAAAAAACCTTGGTTAATCACTGTCGCAGATGTAAGAATAGCCAAGCTGGAGCTCTGGATGTCAGCTGTTATGGATTTGAGTCAAATCATCTTCTTTTTCTGTAGAAATTGTTTTAGTTAATCTCTCTGGAATCCAAATCGGTTGCTGTTCATCCTGTGGGAAAACACAGACAGCGCCCCGATTCCAGACTATCACTGGATCCGGGCCTTTCCATTGTCCTGTTAGAATATCTTTCCAAAGTACCTTAGGCTTATGTACATTTTTGGGGTACAAATGTCTTTCCGCAGCACTAAGTCCCGATGAATCTAAATTTAAAAAGTTTAGAGTAAAAAGGGTTATTTTAAGTTTATCTTTGGGGGATATATACCCCTTTCCAATTCCCTCCTTTTGTTTTAATAAGTACATTTTAATAGTTTGATGAGCTCTTTCAACTATGCCTTGTCCTTGTGGATTGTATGGAATTCCTGTTATGTGAGTAATACCAAATGATGAGCAAAATTGTTTAAAAGAGGAGGAAGTATAACCAGGACCGTTGTCCGTTTTTAACTGTTTTGGAACGCCCACAGTGGCAAAATTTTGTAAGCAATGAGCTATAACATCTTTAGTTTTTTCTCCGGCATGAAGGGAGCCCATCAAAAATCCGGAAGAGGTATCAACTGTAACATGTAAATATTTTAATTTTCCAAATTCTGGCAAGTGTGTGACGTCCATCTGCCAAATATGGTTAGGTATTAGTCCTCTAGGATTGACTCCAAGATTAACTTGTGGTAAAAATGTCACACAATTTTGACATTGTTTTATTATATGTCTGGCCTGTTCTTTAGTTATTTTAAAACGCTTTTGTAAAGTATTAGCATTGACATGGAACCTTTTATGAAAATTTATAGCTTCTTCTATTGTGGAGAAAATATGTATGTCATGTGTAGATTTATCTGCTAGTTCATTGCCCATACTAAGGGCTCCAGGCAATCCTGTATGTGCCCTGATATGACCTATGAAGAATGGATCTTTTCGGTCCCAGATTAGACTTTGTATAGCGGAAAACAAAGAGAAAACAGTAGAGGAAGGGGAAATCCTACCAGCATCTTCAAGGGAATTAATAGCATTAACTACATACTGACTATCAGAAAATAAATTAAATACAGAATCTTTAAACATCATAAAAGCTTGTAATACTGCATTAAGCTCTACCTTTTGAGCTGATTGTTTGGGTACTAAAAATGTAAAAGTTTGATCAGGAGTAACTACTGCTGCTGTACCATTGTTTGACCCATCAGTGAATATATTTGGAGCATTTATGATAGGGGTTTTTCTTGTCATTTTTGGAAAAACTACAGGATGCTTAGACCAAAAAGACAACAAAGGATTAGATGGTAAGTGATTATCAAATGAAACACTAGTGTTACACAGGATTATTGCCCAAGTATTTAACTCATTAGCTAACTCATCAATTTGATCCATAGTATATGGAGTAATAATTTTATTGGGAGAAATCCCAAACACTCCCTTAGCTGCTTTTATTCCTTTGAGTATTAATTGTCCTACAGCCTCAGGATATCTAGTAAGAATAGTGTTAGGGGAATAAGATAAATGTATCCACAATAATGGACCTTCTTGCCAAAATACTCCTGTAGGAATATTTTTTGTTGGTAGTACAATAAATAATAAAGGCAAACTTATATCAATTCTATCCAAATGCATATTTTCCATATATGTTTCAATGATTTTTAATACTTTTCTTGCTTCAGGCGTTAACATGCGGGGTGAATTTGGATCTGATGGACCTTTTAGAATATCAAATAAAGGTCCTAACTCTCCTGTTGGTATGCCTAGATAAGGCCTTATCCAATTTATGTCTCCCAATAACTTTTGAAAGTCATTAAGTGATTTGAGTTGATCTACTCGTATTTGAATTTTTGGTGGACGGACCATGGTTGAGGATAATAGAACTCCTAAATAATTAATTGGAAGATTTAATTGTACTTTATCTATTGCTATCTCTAGATTATAATTTTTCAATAAATTTGTAAGTGTGGCATAACATTCTAGTAATGTGTTTTTATCTTTATGTGCCAGTAACACATCATCCATATAGTGAAATATTTGTAGTTCAGGATTTTGGTTTCTAAGTGGCTGGATTGCTTTATTAACATAAATTTGACACATAGTTGGGCTGTTAGCCATCCCTTGAGGGAGTACTTTCCATTCATATCTCTGATCAGGACCTTCATGATTCAGTGCAGGGATAGTAAATGCAAAATGTGGACTATCCTCGGGATGAATTGGAATTGAAAAGAAACAATCTTTAATATCTATAACTAAAACATGCCAGGTTTTTGGTAAAGCAGACAATTGAGGAATCCCTGATTGAGCAGGTCCCATAATAACCATCTCATTATTAATGGCTCTTAAATCTTGTAATAATCTCCATTTACCAGATTTCTTTTTAATGACAAAAATGGGAGTATTATAGGGGGATACGGAAGGTTGTATATGTCCTTCCGCTAACTGTTGTCTGACCAAGTCATGGGCTACTTGTATCTTTTCTTTAGTCAAGGGCCACTGAGGAACCCACACTGGTCTTTCTGATTTCCAAGTAATTTTGATTGTCTCAGTGGCCCTTTCTGAAAACCCAATTCATGTCTATTTATTTCTTGATCTATTTGAATAGGTGCTGTCATACCTTGTTCTTGTTCTCTTAATCTTTTTTCTTTCCTAAAGCCTTGTTTAGCCCTAGTAGTGGGCGCGTTAGGATTGATGTTATTTGTTAATGTCAATCCTAATTGATCTAGGACATCTCGTCCCCATAAATTTACAGGAAGATGATCCAATACATAGGGCTGTATAGTTCCTTCACATCCTTCAGGATCCCTCCAATCTAATACCATAGCACTTCTATGGGGATTTGTTGCCACTCCTAGGCCTCGAAGCGTTTGAGTGGCTTGTTGTAATGGCCAATGTTTTGGCCATTCTTGACGAGATATGATGCTGAGGTCAGCTCCTGTGTCCAGCAGCCCATTAAAGTCATGTCCTTGAATTTTTAATTTTAGCATTGGGCGAGAATCTAAATTTAAAGACAGCATAGCCCAATCTACACCTGTGGAGCCTAATCCCTTGGAACCTCTTTCTACATTACAACTGGAAAATTTATCATGCAGGCTGGGTATTATTAATAACTGTGCTATTCTATCTCCTGGTGAAATTACTGATATACCTCTTGGAGAACTAGCTATAATTTTTATTTCACCTTCATAATCGGGATCAATTACCCCAGGACTTATCATAAGTCCTTTTAGTGTAGAAGAACTGCGTCCCAATAATAAGCCTACTGTTCCCTGGGGAAGAGGTCCTTTTACTCCTGTGGGAATGATTTGAATTCCCATCTCTGGGGTTAGTACTGCTCTGGCAGAGGCGCAGATGTCCAGCCCTGCGCTCCCTCTAGTTTGTCTGATGAGGGATTTAATGGATAATGCGTCCTGGGCACTACCTTGATGGGGCTGTTGGGTTCCTCCATTGCCCCATATATTTGTGGTTTGGGGCCCCGGGGCATTGGGCCCTCTAGTCCGTTTTTTGGCAATGGAGCTTGATACCTTTCTCCACGATATCGTGGGTAAACACTTGGTCCTTGTCCGTTTTTTGATAACGGAATACCCTCTATGGTGGTTTGAGAACGGCATTCATTAGCCCAATGTCTCCCTCTACGGCATCGTGGGCAAATACCTGGTATTCTATTCCTTTGATATCCAGCTTTGTTAAACCCTCCTCTTATGGGGCAACTCCTTTTAAAATGTCCTGTTTGATTACAATTATAGCATGTTCTTGGCCTGGCATCTAAAGCCTGTTGTACTGCTGCTAAGACTTGCCCCTGTTCATTAATGTCTCTACATAATTTAATATATGTGTTTAAATCCTCATGTCTCCATGGTCTAATGACCTCTCTGCAGCAACGATTTGCTTGGTCATAAGCCAGTTGTTTTATAAATGGCATTACCTGTTCTGTATTTCCAAATATCCTAGAGGCTGACTGAATAAGTCTATCTACAAATTCAGCATAAGGTTCATTAGTTCCTTGTATTACCTTAGATAATTGACCTTGTAAGTCTCCATGCCCCTGTAAAGTTTTCCATGCCCTAACTGCATCTACAGCAATTTGTGCGTACACACCAGGGTCATATTCAATTTGTTGTCTTTGACCCTCATAAGGTCCCTTCCCCAAAAGCATGTCCATATTTCTTTGAGGGTACCCAGCTTCTGCATTTCGCCTAGCTGTCTCCATGCAAAATTCCTCATTGGCAACCTTCCATAACAAATATTGTCCTCCGTTTAGCACAGATCGACACATGTTAGCCCAATCTGCTGGTGTCATGTCCAAGTTGGTAACAGATTCAACCATGCTTATTGTGAAGGGAGCTTGCGGCCCATAGGTCGTTACAGCCTCCTTTAATTGCTTTATTGTTTTGAAATCTAAAGCACGGTGAATTCGTTGCCCTCCTGCCTGCTCAAGTACAGGGCATGCTAATCTTTGGGGTCCTGCCTCAGAATTCCGTCCATCAACTACGGTAGTTGAGGGCCGCTCAGCGGTAGATGGAGCTGTTGGCTGAGTTACGCCCTCTGGTGATAGAACGGAGTTGGTAGCAACCTCCTGTTGTAATTCTCCACCTGATGGCTGCTTGTCCTCTAAGCTTGCTTTCTTTAAATTCTCCTCTGTCTGACTAGCTTGAGAGACCTTCTCTTTTGCTTGACCTAGCGTTTTTTCTACCATAGTCTGGACCTCTAACAATTTACTTAACAGTTTTTCGGTTTGTTTTTTATTGGATTCTAATCTACTATAACCTAACCCAATAAGGTAGGATAAAACAAAGCCGAAGCAGAATGAAACAAAGACGGAGCAGACAATGGTTGTATCAATTTTCTCTTTCTCAGGGCTGAATAACTTCAAACCTTGAGCCAACCATTTTTTCCAGTTCGCCTGAGAAAATTCTAGGGCTAGGGAGCTCGAAATGAAAACAAAATAAATCAAAACAAGAACACATTGTTTTCTGAGAAGGTCATCCATCCTGTCGCCTTCCCTCAGGGGCGAGCAATTTACTCACCTCTAAGCTTCAGGCGTTCCCCGCACGGGCCGCCAAATGCCGCAGTCTTGGCTGGGCACAGAATCACGAGCCAATCAAGCAGGAACAAAACTTTATTTTGAAAAAGCCGCTAACACTCTCAGCGCCAGCAAGTCAAAAACCGGTCCTCCCACGAGGGTGTCCGACCGGAACCGCGCGCCGACCGGAACCCCCCCGTCTCCTCCCACCTCCTCCGGAATTCCCTCCTACTATCCTTCCCCAACCAATGGGAACTCTCCAGCAGTCCCGTAAAGTCCCGTAACTTGAGTCCGGTAGCAGGCCAAGGTGAACAGCGGGAGTCCAGTTTGCATATGAATGTAAATTTTAACATAATCATCTCAGTGGCTAGCTGGCGTCACTTTACAACCAAAGGTGCCATACATCGTATATATGCTTGTGGCTCCTAGCAGCACCTTATCTCTATTCATGAAAAGTTTTAAAAAGGAAAGAAGAAAAGAACAATTATAGCATTGCCATTATTCCTACATGAACAATAACTGACATTTTTAAGCAAAATTTTTTATAAGCTAGTGAGTATACTCAAACCTCTTATTATTTACTTCTTTACTACTTAAAAATTGATGGGGTTAAATGAAATAGCTCAAATTATATTGTGATATCATGTGCATGTACAAATATGTGACAATGAAGCCTCATTATTTTGTCTAATTATAATGTACAAATACAAACTTAAAAATCAAATAAAAATAAAATGGAAAATAAAAATACTGGATCTTAAGCTACTTCTACAAATAAAACAAAATAAAATTAACAACAACAAAAAGAACCCCACGTGTGCTAAAAGCAAAGGGAAATAATTTGCACTAAAATACACAATGAAGTGTGGAGAAGGAGGAAAAGATGTTCTTGGAATCTGGCGGGGGCAAGTTTAGGTCAGAGTCTGCGAAAGGAATAAGATGCTGAAATGAAAACTTGTTGTCAGAATTTTCTAGTCTTTTTCTACCACCATGTACTTGTGGAGTAAGGTTTGCCTATCCTCATTTTATAGAAAAATCAACTACATTACTTATGCAAGAAAATATGTATTTTATGTGTGTGAATGTGCATACATATGTGTACACACACATAATAAAAATGCATATATAAATGCATGCATGCCTGAATGCATGTGTATGTATGTAGCAATGTGTGTATATGTTAAATAAATAAAATTAAAATAAATCAATAGAAAGAAATGAAATCTTTCTTGGCAAAAAAACAGAAAAAAAAGATTTATTACCTTTAATATTGTCAAGACTATAAGCAACAGCTGAAATTTGAACTTAGTGTTGGTAACTAAGATGTATGTCCTTAGTTGTTCAGCAAATGAAGATTTTCAACATCCTACTGAATTGTGGAGAGAAATAGTGTGAGAAAAAAAAAACTCACTTGTTAAATACTGTTGAATTCCAAGCCAATGTGTGAACCAAGCAGATTAATATTTGAAATGCCTATTCTACAGTAATTCTAAATAAGAACTTCAAATTATCTCAGGTTTATCAAATATGAATTTTACATTATAATTCCTATCACTGTAGAGGAGAATTTAATAGTAGAATTGAAAGTCTGGGCTTGGAGTTTGAGTTCTCATTCTGCCATTTACACAGTAGCTATTCCTGGAGGAGAAAAAAAAAGCTTATTAAACTTTGGTGACCTCAATTTTATCAAATAAGTAATGATACCATATACAAGTTTATAGTTATTGTGAGCACTGAGTTTTTCCACATTAGAAATCAGAGTTTAGGAACGTAACTTAGTGGTAGAGCATGTAACCCAGACTTGAGTTCCATCCTCAGCACCAACATAAATAAACAGATGAAAGTCAAGTAGACTACACCACTAATCGTAAGAACTATGAGAGCACATGGTAATATTTTAGTGACTTTCTAGTGAATATGAGACATACAGACTTCCTCTACATTGCTATACTTTTAGGTAATACCAATGTGGATCTAATTTAACTACTTTTAATATTTGCCAAATGCATTAGATGTGATTCCTAAAATGTGTTAAAAGGCATTATTAGTTCTACAAGGTATACTAACCTAAGCAGTTTAAATATTTAAACATAATATTCACATCTTAAAGCTATATATTCATATTCATAGCCTAAATGTGTACATTTATATTTATATCCTAAAGTATCCAAAATATCAGGAAATAAAGAAGCCAATTTACGTTTGATTATTTAAACTTTTCTCCAAAATGTTTTTACCTGGGTTCCTTTTCTACAAACAACATACTAACACAGCATAGTTGACCCTATTGATGTCCCAATCATAAGCTAACATGATTGCAATTTTACAGTAAGCTCCTCCAAAGGCCAGCACCTTTATCTTTTCCCCTTTGCCTCCCTTATGTGTTCCTCCCTCAAGAAGTGTTTGCCTGCTTACCTTGCAGGAAATAAGAACTGGAGATTAATGCCCTTCACTCTCAAAATTTAAAAGAAGCTGACTGACAAATACTCTAGGTCCTCACAATTCGTGTAATGTGCTAGAGTTTCCCATGAGGAATAACTTCCTGTCACTCACAGTATTAGGTGAATTGAAGAGGTAATCTTTCTTGGCTACCTTTTCTCCTAGTCTCACTCATCTGCCACTGGTGTTTCTTTCACATTCTAAACAAACTACTTGTAGTTAAATCCTTGCCTCAGGTCTTACCTCTGGGGGAAAGAAAGCAGGGATACAGCTGGTTGCTTCCTGCTCTACTTTTAAATGACCCAAATATCTGATCAATCACTTCTGACAGCCTCTGAATATAAATCTCCAGGTTTTTACACCCCAGATTTTCTCCATTGTGTTACTATAGTCTTCACATATTGTAAAAAAGTTACTTTGCTGATATGATTTTCTGGGCATTTTATTTCTGGCTGCTTTAAATTCTGTCAAAGGAAAAATTGCACTAAAAGAAGTTAGACACAGACAACTTTATTCAAATCTATTGCAAAAGGGAAGAAAGTCTGAACTTTGCTGAAAGAACTTGGAAGCACTAGGGTGAGTTAGCAAAAAAGTACTGAATGATTTTAGTGAGGTTAGCCACTGGGACCTGGAGAGCACATTGAATTATTGCTGAGTTTGCAATAATTTTTTTTCTGTGATTAGGTCATCTGTATTTGCTATAATCTGTGCCCATTCAAGTTGTGACTCTTACTTTCCCACAAAAATAGTAGATAGGAGCAATCTTTCTTTTGATGATCACATTTGCTTTAAAGGGATGATTCCCAGCAATCAAAAAAAGACATTTTGTTGACTGTAAAACTAACAAGAGGTTGATTTGCATACATTTCAAAGGAGCTGACAATGATTTCCCCAAACTGCAAGTTTCTAAAGAAAATGTGTTAAGAAGAGAGGAACCTTACTAAACCTCTTTAAAATGTAGTTGACTTGAGGGAGGGTGATACCTCTAGTTATCAGTGGTGAGTTCTACTTTCTCAGATGTTGAAGTAAACCATTAGAGAAGCATGCCAAGGCAAACAGGGTTTACTTAAAAAGGGGTAAAATAGACTTCTCCTGGGAGGGAGAAGGGGGCCATAGTTGGTATCCTGGTATCCCAAGAAGCTAGAGTGTTCTGTGTCTTTTATCTATCCTAGATTTTCTTTGTTCTTCTGCCTTCTTCCTTCTTACCTCTCCTTCTTGCATATGTGACTTGGTCCAGGAGATGCTCCAGGTGGCATGGCCAGAAGTAGATGGGCTGGAGTGGCCAAGGTGGAGTGATCCAGGCAGGAAGGGGGCCCAGAGTGCATTAATTAACAACTTTTACAACTCCCTGCAGGGAGGGACAATTCCTGGGACAGGTTACCTTCCCAACAGGTTGGAGCAGGGACAGGTTATTTTGAGGAAGGTGGAGGAAGAACTCTCAAGTCAATAACATTTAAATTTCTCAGGGGCAGTCTCCAACTTCCCTATCCAAATTGTCCTTCATTCTCTAGATCTGAACAGGATCACCTGTCTGCACTGACTGCCTGTCTTTTATTTTGGCTTCAAGGGGAGTGTTAAGGATAATTTGGTCAAGCCCAAGACTGGTTAGTGAACATCCAAGGACATGTTTCTGACCTTCCTCTTGTGTAGTGGTGGAAGATTCTGTAAGAGTTGTCCAGATTTATTTCACCATAGTTTTGCAACACTGGGACACTAAACATTTTCTTTCTTTTTTATTAAATAATCAAAACTTCTGGTTTACAAAACTATTTACTAGAACAACTAATAAAAAATTGTCATATAAAATCCTACATTTAAAACATGGAGGGGCTGGGGATGTGGCTCAAGCGGTAGGGCACTGGCCTGGCATGCATGTGGCCCGGGTTCAATCCTCAGCACCACATACAAACAACGATGTTGTGTCCGCCAAAAACTAAAAAATAAGTATTTTAAAAAAATTCTCTCTCTCTCTCTCTCTCTCTCTCTCTCTCTTTAAAACAAACAAACAAACAAACAAACATGGAAAGATAACCAACATCATTATGATGTTGATCTAGAAACTTTCTACCAGAGACAAACATTGATACTGCCGGTTATAGATGTTGAAGTTTGAACATAAGAGAAGCACCCCGAGGAAAGCATATAAAGCAGGATTTATTTAAAAATGGGCAGTATAGACTTCTCCCAGGAGGGAGAAGGGGCTATAGCTGGTATCCTGGCATCCCAAGAAGTGAGTTTTTCTGCCCTTTTTGTATTTCCTAGTCTTGCTTGGTTCTCCTGTCCCCTTCCCCTTGTCTTTCTCCTTTCTGTATTTTTGACTAGGTTCAGGAAAGCGTGGTGGGGTGGCCAAAAGGTGGGAAACAGGTGGGCTGAAGGGGAACAGAGCAGCACAGGACACATTAATTAACAACCTTATGGCTCTGAGTGTGGGGGCAACTTCTGGACAGATTACCTTGGCAACAGGTTGGAGCAAGGGCAGGTTCTTGATAAGGGTGGAGGAAGGGCTCTAAAGGAATTAATATTTCAATCCCTCAGGGGACAGTCTCCAACTTGCTGACTCGCTCAAAATTGGCCTCCTCGATCTGACCTGACTCCATCTGACTATTTATACTGACTGCCTGTCTAATTCTGGCTTCAACATTACACATATCCAGTATAATAAAAAAGGCTTGGACTTTATTTACAAATTACTTAATTAGGAAAGTAATTAAGAGATGTTTTCATTGATGGAGAAATAAATCTAGCAAAACTAGTATGTGAAAAGATAATGCTTTACAAAGCCAAAATACTTAAGATTCAATTCTTGTATACCCCAAATGGGGCACATATTAAACAAAAAGGTTGAACATCCGTTAGAGTATAAAAATGGGATCTAGGGCTGGGGTTGTGGCTCAGAGGTAGAGTGCTCACCTAGCACTTGTGAGGCCCTGGGTTTGATCCTCAGCACCACATAAAAATAAATATATAAAATCAAGGTATTGGGTCCAACTATAAATAAAAATAAATATTACAAAAAATATAAATAAAGTAAAAAAAAGGGATTTAGTTGCTCAAACTCTACAAATCCCTAGTTTTTAAATCTACTGTAATCTGTCAATTACTCCCTAAAGTTATTAACAACAGCAGATGTTACCACTGGACATATAATGTCATTTATTTCTCCTTTGGTTTTATCACTATAGTACAATACAAAATTTCAAATGCAATGTTTTATGTCCCTGTTTTTAAACTAATTAACACCTTAATAAAATAAAGTTCTAGATGCAAAATTTAAGTTGTGTAAGGCTCAGTAAACAGTAATCAAAAACATAACATTTTTTCTCATAAAAGGAATATGAAAACCAAAGGTTTTTTCTTTTGTGAACTTGCTTCATATTACTCTGTTCTGTCCAATTTTTTCCATTAAGAAAACCCAAAGAAATATAAAACAATTGTTTATTATAGTTTGTTTTTAAAGCCAAAAACCTTTGGAAATAGGTCTTGAGATGTTTCAAATAAGAACAAACTCTCAAAAATTCACATTTTCTTCAAAAAATTTCAACTGGAGAACTTTTACACTGTACATTGTACATTTTTTAATCCATGTACTTTCATATACATAACTTTCTCTCCAATTCATCATCCTCTTTACCTGCTCTAAAAGCTAAGCCCCTAAGCCTCTGATGACATCCACTCTTAAGACTTTGATTATTCTCCTGATCTTTTCAGAACCTGGCATGATAGCTGAAAGCAGCTCTTTAAAGTGGAGTTCTTCTGTCTCCTGTGTAACTTCTCCATGAAGTTCCAGGGTTTCCTGATATTTCTGTTTAAGTTTGAATTCTGACACTGGATTTGATAATTAGAGATCTTCAGAGTTTACTTTAGAGCCCAGTTTAAAGATCTCCTTCATCAATTGTACCAAGTCATTCATTCATTCGCATGACTTTTCCTTTTCCCAGAATCCCCATCTTAGCGGTTGAGTTTGTAGAATTTAACTCACCCTCAGACAGGCAAGGAATCAATTTCCTTTCCTGAGCAATGCTGCAGTCAGGGACAGACTGGCCCTGCCATACTCAGAAAAGTTCTCACTGAAGTTCCTGAGCTGGACATCTTCTGGGACTGCTGTAGTCGCCTCCTGTCTCTGGCGAATAATCATTGGTTCTTTGCAGACATCATCTCACTGCTCCTTGACCTGCTCCCAGACTCAGTGATCATCTTTTTTTTTTTTTTTTTTTTTTTTGATACTGGGGATTGATTCCAGGGGCACTTAACCATTAAGCCACATCCCCAACTCTTTTTTTGTATTTTATTTAGAGACTGAGTTGCTTAGGGCCTCACAGATTTGTTGAGTCTGGCTTTGAATTTGCCATCTTCCTGCCTCAGTCTCCCAAACTGCTGGGATTACTGGCATGCACCACCTTGCCTGACAGTGATCCTTCTTCTTTGTTTTCCAGCATTTTTTTGTATAGATATGATAACCACTTTTCCAACAGTAGGATGAGAAGGCAAAAGTTGAGAGGTACCTGTTGAAATGCAAAGAGATCTCTGCTGCTGGGTGCAATGGCACAGGCCTGTAATCCCAAGGGCTCAGGAAGCTGAGACAGGAGGATTGTGAGTTCAAAGCCAGCCTCAGCAATGGTGAGGCACTAAGCAACTCAGTGAGACCCTCTCTCTAAATAAAATACAAAATAGGGCTAGGGGTATGGCTCAGTGGTCCAGTGCCCCTGAGTTCAATCCCCAGTACCAAAAATCTCTGCTTTCTGCCATTTCTGTCAAGTCAGAAAAGGTTCAGATGCAGATTGTATGGCTATAAACCAATGTTGGTTGTGCCCTGTTTTGTATATTACATTCACCATCAAATCCATCCTCGTCCTTTGGTTTTTGGTCTTTGTTTAGGGACAACAACAAGTTCACTGGTTCACTGTCAACCTCACTGCTACTAGCAGAGGACCATGTGGGAATCAGGTTTTCAGGATGGGAACTGAACTTGGTGTCATCCTGTAGACTCTCTCCCTTCACTTGAGAAATGTGGCATTTGCCTTCATGCTTACTACCGGCCTCTAAGTGTCTCGGTTGATTTGAACTGGGCCATCATTCATGATGTGCCTTCTTTCTGCAGGTAAGATATCAATATTTACCCTACTTATTGGTGGCTAGTGTCTCAGCAGTATTGCTCATGCCCAGTTTGCTAGTGTAAACTTTCAGATCAGCAAGTGATTTCAAGGGACCAATGACTATTGGTTTCTCCTGGGACAAATATTTATCTTCACTCATTACATGTCTTGGAACCCTCAGCAGAATGTGGTTGGGAATGGATTATTTCATGACTGAATCCTGCCTTTCTTAAAACCATGGTAGCAAGAGGCTTGGATGTAGAGCCACCATTTTTAGTGCTATTTTTGAATTTGTGGCTTCCAAAAACAAGGAGATTTGGCATTTCCTATAAAGCTGCCTCAGGATGCTCTTCACGCAGGGTCTTTCTTCAGGCCTTTTGCTTAGCATTGTTCTTATCAGTTCAGCCAGCTCTGGGCTATAAACTCTATAAAATCTTGGCATTGGTGGCAGCTTTCCCTCAATAATCCAATAAAGTAAGAATCCATGTTTTTTTTTTTTTTTTTTTTTTGCATTGAAAACATGCTTCAGGGTGGCCATTTCATAGACACAGCATCCCAAAGCCCAAACATCAGATTTATAGTTGTAGGGTCTATTTAAGAATAATTTGCATCTCATGTAATAGATTGTGTCAATGAGGGTGCTTGCCATGTCACACTCAGATAATTCCTAGATCAGCCACTTTGATGATTTTATTCTTGTTAGAAAGACATTTTGAGCTTTCATATCTCCATGAGGGATGCTTCTCACGTAAATACTGTAAATCCATGGCACTCTGTACAAATTATTCTATCATCCGACTCTCAGGCAGCAGTTTCCCGTTCTGCTTCTCAAACTTCTAACAACAGATTTCCTCCTTTACAGAAGTCCATGGCAATGTAGAGCAGACCATCCCATGACTCCTCTTAGGTGCTAACATTGGGGTACTTCAATGAGGAAAGAGCTGAGCTTCCTCTTCAGCAGCTCACCACTCTCAGCCAGAGGAGTTTTGCAGGTTCAGTTTTCTGATGACATACTACCACGGGTATTTCACAGCAGCACCTTCATGTAGCTGCTTCTGCCCATAGGGCCATGTTCCTGGTTCAGATCCACAGGACAAGCAGCGGCAGCAGCAAAGAGCAGCTGGCAGCAGCAGGAGGCAGGGCTTATGCCCAGGGCCTGTGGCCGGGTTGGCTCTGAAGGCAGTTGGGCCCACAACATGCTCTGGGCAGATCTCAGAGGTCTAGTCCATCATGATGCTGCTGCCATAGAGATCCCACTCAGGACAGTCCTGGGAATACTCCAGACACTAAACATTTCTAAGTCTCCTTCACAAAAAGCTTGTAGTAATCACATCTTCTATGGCATCATCATAAAGATCAAAAGAAATAATGTATCTTTATGCTGTGGTATTTGCATTTTGTTTTTACGTTCATTGTTCCTGGATCATAACTCCCTTTGAAAGCAAGTCATAGAAGTTCAGTTTCATCTTCCCCAGGGTGAGTCATAGAAACGCCAATATTCCTCCTACCTTAAACTTTACCATAAAGAAATTCTCTGATCTACCTTGTCTGATAGTTGATAATAAGACACCATTTAAGGAGAGATTAATTGTCCTTGAACAGGCCAGCCAAGAAAAACTGAACAGACAGGACTTGCTAGGTGTCACCACCCAGTCTATCTGCATTAGACAGGTGATGACATCTACATACAAATACAGAGGAAGAACATTCAAAGGGCTTCTGCATGGCTGAACAAATGGAGGTTCCTGGACCAGAAAGGGCATGGAAGTTTCTTGCCCCTTCTCCCATACCTCAATGCATGTCTTCTTCTATATCATTTGTCATATATTTATAATAATCCAGTAAATGTGTTTTCTTGAGGACTATGAGCCACTCAAACGAATTAATTGAACCCAAGATGGAGACATAGAAACTCCAATTCATAGCTGGTCAGTCAGAAGCACAGATGGAACAATGTGGGGCTGGCAATTGGCATCTGAGGAAGAGGTCAGTCTTGGGGACTGATTCCTCATCCTGTAGGACCTAGCACTATATCTCAGTTACACAATTTTAGAAACAATTTATAATAGAAGGTGCCTAGCTGATGCCTGCTGCAGAATTGATTGCATGATGTTAGGCAGATATCTCACACCCTTGGAGGTCACAGATATGTTATGCAATATGAATTTGTAGTAGCAGAAATCGAGTCTGAGTTTGGGCTATTTTTTCCACTACATCCACACAGAATCTGCACTTCTTGATATAGTATATTAGTCAGCTGGGGATGTCATAATAAAATACTACAGACAGGGAGGTATAAGAAATAGTCAAAATGGAATAATTTATATTCTTCTAGTTCTGGTGACTGAGATTCCCAAATCAACTTGCTGGCAGAGTTCTCTTCCTTACTAACAGATATTCACATTTTTTTTTAAAGAGAGAAAGAGAGGAAGAGAAGAGAGAGAGAGAGAGAGAGAGAGAGAGAGAGAGAGAGAGAGAGAGAATTTTTTTAATATTTATTTTTCGGTTTTCGGTGGACACAACATCTTTATTTTATTTGTATGTGGTGCTGAGGATCGAACCCAGCGCCCCACACATGCCAGGCGAGCACATTACCACTTGAGCCACATCCCCAGCCCAAGATATTCACATTTTGACTATATCCTCACATGGCCTATTTTCTGTGTGTAGGCATTCCTGGTAACTCTTCATCTTCTTCCAGTTCTTTTGAATTATAGACCGACCTTATGAACTCATTTTACCTTAATTACTTCCGTGTAAGCTCCATTTCCATATATAGTCATATTGAGGGTGAGGGTTGGTTATAGTTTGGACATGAATTATCCCTCAAAGACTTATGTGTTGAAGGCTTGTTCCCCAATGCAGCAGTGTTCAGAGTTGGAAATTTTGAGAAGTAATTAGATCATGAAGTTTCTGACTTGTTAATGGATTAATCCATTGAGAGATTCATAGTCAATGGTATTATTGGAAAGTGGTGGAAACTATAGGCCGTGGGGCCTAGTTAGAGGAAGTAAATCACTGGGGTGGTGGCCTGGGGGAAGGTATTTTTTTCCCAGCCCCTTCCTCACTATCTCTCTCTCTCCGCTTCCTGGCTGCCATGAGCTGACAGCCTTCTCCCACTGCACCTTTCTGCCATGATGTTCTGCCTTAAGTCAGACCCAAGGAAATGGAGTCAATCAACCTTGGACTGAAATTTCTGAAACCATGAGCCAAAATTAATTTTTCTCCCTTTAAGTTGTCTTTCTTAGGTCCTTTGTTCCAATAATTAAAAGCTGACAATTACAGGATTCAACCAAAGAATTTTTGAGAAATACAGTTCAGCCCACTACATATAGTTTTTAGATCATAATTCAAACAACAACAACAACAACATCTAACTAATATTTTAAATAAGCATACCACAACTAGAAGCTCTGAATAAAATATGCTTTTTTATCTGTCAATGAAATTGGAAAGCACACAACATAGGAAGCAGACAACTCTTCTCCCAAGGCAGAGACATAATTTATTCATCTATCGGCTGTTATTAAGGCAATATATTTCTAAAAGCCTCTGGCCAGTGCATCTTTTATTTGATAAGTTTTACATTGCTTCTGTAGGTCAATATTTTCCTTTGTTATGTAAAATTCTAGAGAGAAATAGGTTTATAAAGGAAATTCTTTTCAGAGAACTTGCATTTAAGCATCAGACTGAAAAAAACTAACCAACTAACTTATTCATGATCTAGAACCTAAATAGATCAACTAACAAAGAACTTAGGTAGATCAATTTAGCCTGTTAATTATAGATGAGATCAATTTGGAGAGTTGTACATAAACAGAAGATCAATGTCTTTAGGTAAAGTGTTTGGAAGTAAAATTAAAATCACAAAATATGCTTGACTAAAAATAAATGCTACTGGCATGGTAACACTTTAAGGAAGAATCAGGGGAAGAAATTTCTGACAAAACAAAGATGAACACAGAAATTTTCTGAAGGAAATTGTTTTGAAAGACCAATTAATTTTCTTATATTTTAGTAGTATTTAACATGTATTATTTGGAAACATTATATGACCTTTTTAAAGACCTTTCAAGGATACAGTGGCACAAAAATTTTGGACACTATGTAGTCCCATCAAGATCAAAGGGATATATAAGAATACAGTAAATAGAAAAAAAATGCCTGTTAACTTTCTCAGAGTTAATGATGAGTTTAAAGGAAAATGAGAAGGTAGAATATGTGCCCATTTGTGCTGATTAGTAAATTAGTAAATCCCCTGCCTGAACTTGTCCTAAGATTGAACTACTCAGCAGTTTTTGATGGTCACGTAATGTCACAGATGTGATTGGCTTTGTACTCTTTGTCAAGTTGACAGTGCAGGACAAACATTGTGAATGATAAAATGTAACGCCAGCAATGGTGGTTGTCCCCTAGGTTTTATTGACAGGAGAATACTGCAACCCTCCTTTACAACAATATCCCGAAAACATTCCCCTCATGTCTGCCTGAGGGGCATCTCCGCATTTCTCAGCTTCTGGACTCAAGTGTGTTTGTGGAGAGGGGCGGGGAAAGAAACTGAGCTTCTTATTGCTTCCCAGGATCTGTATGTATTAGGTATAACATTCCTTTCCAACAACTGGAAATAAAGGTAGGAGGCAGAACAAGAAATGGGAAGTAAGACCAAAAAGAGGCAGGTGGGGTTCTGAAGGATGATTATTGCTCAGTTAGAGTGCTTGTCTTGCATGCAGAAGGCCCTGGGTTTAATCCCCGGCACCAAAAAAAAAAAAAAAAAAAAAAAAAAAAAAAAAACCATATCTGAACTCTTAATCACCTTATTTTTTTATGTCTCCTGGCATTGTTTATCCCACTAGCTAAATTTAATCAAGCACTTCAGTTGAAAATCTTCTTTACTGTTGATCAATCAATAAGATTTTCAGAGTGCATAAATTAATCTCTAAGGTAATATCAAATTTGATTAATTCTGTCTTTCAGCCTATTCTCCCCCCCCACAACCCCCCACAGATATACACACTTGCATACACTATTATTAAATTAATTAATTTGATTTCTTTTTTTCTATTTATTTATTTCTTACATACATGACAATAGTGGAATGATTTCTTAAAGTTAATTCTCTCAGATATTTTTGGAAGCATTTTGCACAATAATTTTATTTACAACCATACTTATAATACATATTTTATTCATTTAATTATTTTTTACAATACTGGGGGTTGAACACAGTAGTGTTCTACCACTGAGATATATTCACAGTCATTTTTTATGTTTTCCTTAAGACAGGGTTTCACTACATTGCCGAGTTTGGTCTCAAACTTGTGATCCTCCTGCTTTAGCCTAACCAGTATCTGGAATTATAGGCATGCACCACCACTCCAGTCATATTATTATTAACTCAATTTTGTGAATGAGGGACCTGAATGTGTTTCTTATCTGACCACAGTCCCTAAATTAATTTGATACTTTAACCTTCTTCTAGCTGATTCTATAGTTACTACAGGGAAACAAGAGAGTTTGGTTGTTAAAATTCTTGAGTCATCACAGTCTTCAATTCTGAACACAATAATTACTATCTGTGAAAGTTTTTGAAATGTTCGTTCCCTTTTTTGTCTCTCAGTTCTTCTTCAGTAATAAGAAGCTAAACATTTTTTTTTGTATCTCATAGGAGTGCTGTGACAGTTGAATGAATGAGTGCAGGTGAAGTGCTCAGAACAGTACCTAAACTGTAACACAGGTAGGTGACAATCATGACGATGATAATGATGAAGATGGTAACAATGATTCATAGTGCCTCTAGTAATAAAATAATTGTCTTCAAAGTGGGTGATGCTTTTATCCTTTGAGGAAAATGTTTCTCTTAGAGACACTGAGACATAAATATATAGAACAGGAAGCCTTTCCTTAGCTTATTATCAACCTTATCTATTTTATTTGTACTTCCTGCATTCCTGTTACAGTTTCAACCAGTCTTAATACATTACCATATCCTTTCCAAAGGCTTATTTCTCCTATCTTCACTCTACCTCTGGGAAGCTCCTCCATGTCATGTCTCCTATTGGAGGCTGGAAAGACAGCATCCAACAAGGGAAAGGTAGATATGCTTATGCTCCCAGAACCTGCTAGCACAACTTTCAAAGAAGAGATATGCTCTTGTTCTGCTTTTTTATTTACCCTTAGTAATGGATGGGAACTTAAGGAACTCCTGACTCTACCCATTAGTCAAAATGATTGTTTGCAAATCCTCCCAAGTATCATTAAAGAAACTCTGGCTTCAAAAATACAGCCTAACTATAAACCACAATTATTTGAAGCACATTTGTGTTTCAGCAGTTACCAGTACCAAGAAAAATGTTCCTTTTAAAATAGAAACACTTATTTTGAGGAAAATTATTCTATTTTCAGATATTTTCCTTACATTGTATTTGACTTAATTTCAGATCAGAGTCAAGGTTTTGTATTCCCAAATAGTGATATTATTTAAAAAATACTAAAATTTAAATGGAGGACAAATAGAGTCACAGATATATACCACCATGCCTGGCAAATAAATACAATTTAATAGTTATATTCTTGAATTTTATAAAGGTCATCACTGGTGACTAGTTAGCAGATATTTAAGAGGATTGGTTTATAAAATTTCTAAGCAATTTTTTAATTTTATGGAATAAGTTTTAAAAGATTGTTTTTTAAGTCAGCAACATGAAATTACTAAATTTGGCATAATTAAGACACCAGATGTCAGAAGTGAAATAAGCTATGAATAGACAGGAGGTTTTTCACTATATGGAGGAACATTGGTTTCTTTATTCCACAGTATGGGAGAAAAATGACATGGAATTGGTAATTAACATTGGTATGATATGCATGAAAAGTACATCATTCCAGAGCTATTATAGAAAGGCATAGTTCTTAAATAATCTTTCAGTTTCTAAAGTCAACTTTTACCACAAGCAATCCCAACCTTTCAGAATTAAGCAATATTCTGATTGCAAGTCCAGTACTCCAGATATAATTAACCTGGGTATCCCTTTTTTCTCTGTTTCTGTTTCTCCCTCACAAACACACAATTTTTATTCCACAATCTATAATAGAGTAGCTGATGTGACATTTTATAAGCAGTCCATATAAATTGAAAAAAAACAAATTAGAAAGTAGACAAAGGATAGTGCCATATCAAAGGGACCATGGCTCTGAATGGTGGAGAACATCACTAAGGTGGTGAATTAGTTTCAGGTTATTTGAAAAGACAAACACAAGAGGCTGGAATTATGGCTCAGTGGTAGAGTGCTCCCCTCGCATGGGCAGGACCCAGGTTCGATCCTCAGCATCACATAAAAATAAAGGCATTGTGTTATGTCCATCTACACCTAAAAATAAACATTAAAAAATTATAAAAAGAAAGACAAACACAAATGATTTTGAAAGAATATAACTTGCTTCAAGTTTGGATTTGCTTAACGTCTTTCTAGTACCAAAGATATTTTGCTCCTAGAACATATGATTCTACTTGGTAATCACTTTCTTTTACCCAGTTAATACCCAAATGAAGTTGGGCTGTTTCCAATACTAATATTTGCAATTAGAAGACAAAGTCATGGTTCATAAGAGGAAAACCAATATACTTTGTTTCAATGTCAAACATTGTAAGGCATTGTTGATGAAATGGGTCTCTAAACCCCAGTGCATCAATGTGTTGAATATTTTGGTCACTAACTGTTCTCAGTTAACAGAAAAGTTACACTATGTCAACATGTCAGTGCTATCTATAGAAACCAGATCATAGGAGACTATAGGATATAAGGTACGAGGAATTTAATAGTGAAATGGCTTAAAGAAGAGGTTTTTAATAGATTTATATCATTTTATTATACTGTAGTATTCTGGATTTTCCATGTTTTACTAACTAAATTCAAGCATGTAAATACAAATTACACAAGAACTGTTTTTGAAGAGAAGTGAAAACCCATTAAGATATTGAGGGAGCAAAAAGCAAGAACCCTGAAAATTGCTCAGGTTTCTGGTTATTACCACTAGACAGAAGTGAGATCTGTGATTAATCATAAATTCTCCAAGCTCTATTTTCCTGATTGGTAAAATGCAAGCAATAAATTCTACCTCACAAAGTTGTCAGGAGAATTAGATGTGATAAAATTTATAAACTTCTTTGTAAGAAGCAAAGAAACTCAATACTTTTAGATATTGTTACTTTAATTCATATTATTTTCTTTTTTTGTATTATATATCTCAACAAGCTGATGAACTATTGGTAATATTTATAGGTACAAAAGTAATATTGTATCAGTGATCGTATAAAAATATATTTTCTCAAGAAAGTAAAAAATAAGAAAGCGAAATGCAAGTAATTTGGGAAAAAAGAAATGTAATTTTTAAAAAAATCACTTTAAAAAACTGGTGGCATACACCTGTAGTCCCAGAAACTCAGGAAGCTGAGGAAAGAAGATCTCAAGGTTGGGTTCAGCCTTAGCAACTAAGTAAGACCATCAATAATTTAGTGAGACCATGACTCAAAATAGAAATGAATAAATAGTTATATGAAAAGATCTGGGGATGTAGCTCAGTCATAGAGCACCTCATGTTTCAATCCCCAGTACCACACACACACACACACACACACAAAAAAAAAAAATCAGTTTAATGACAGGGTATATGTGTGGGCGCTGGTGTGTATTTGTGTATGTCAACATATAATGGATCAAAAACAATATGTGTAGGTTTTTATCAAGAAAATAGGAGTACTCTAAAGGTTGAATAGAGCTAGAAATTTGAAGAACTCTAGCTTTATTTTCTGGGTGAATTTCAACAATATTTAACCTCATACTGCCCAGAATCTTCAATGACAATAAAAAGAAAATTAGCTTTGCCAAATTATCTGAAAACATCACATAAGGACTGAATATGTGGCTCAATGGTACAGTGCTTCCCATGTATGCCTGAGGCCCTGGGTTTGATTTCTAGCACTACAAAAAAGAAGTCATAATTTAAAATTCTGGGATATCATGAAATGTTTCCAAACTAATACAGGTTCATATCAATGACATTTTTTATTATTTAATTTTATTAATAAGGTGACCTCTTACATTTAGACAGCTCAAAGACGCTGAAGGTTTGAACTTCATTAAAGTTGTTAAGTTTCTGCTTATTCTATGAGTTAAATATACACACTAATGGAAAGCGTTATGAACAACTGAAAGATAAACACAATTCCACACACTCTCACCACCTACTATTGTTTGGAAAACACTCTCAAAAAGTGCAGCTTATTGGATGAGAATTTGTATCTCTACACCTGAAAGTCATGGCAATGTAACTGTCTACCCCTGTCATTTGCTCTCTGCTGGGTCTGGCTATGAGGATATTCTTGTAACAATGGTCCACATCATGCTTTAAATATAGCCCTTGCTGCTCTGCCACTGAAGCTTATCTCAAAATGAACATATTTTTTCCTCTTCTCCTTCTCTCAAATTAACAAGAGGATCACAATTCCCTCACAGGGAACATCTGGAATGTAGTTTTTGAATAGCTTCTTTAAAAACCCTCTTTTCTCCCTAATGGGCAGAATCACAGCTTCTGGGACAGGAGTCCTCTGTGTTTCTCCTTTGCCAGCAAAGCAACAAAACTTCTTTTTCCTTTTTCTCAAAACCGTGTCCTTGTTATTGGATTAGCATTTAGGGCAAGGACCAAGCTTTTGGTAACATGCTGTTTTCATATTCTCTATAGGATAAATAAGGGGTCTGGAAAGGCTAGAAATGACATGTGCTCTGGTCAAACTTCTATTTACTAAACAATAAAGAAAGAACTTGACATTTGACAAACATTCTTTTTAGGGGACTGCTAATTGACACAAGAATCTCAAGGCGAAAATTAAATAGATTAAGTTGTCCAACAGTAGCAGCTGTCTTTATTATACTATTGTGAACATCACAGATGCATGTCATTAAGAACAGTGGGAAACAGACTGACAGATATGAAAGCTAAATATCCTTTTCTATGTTTAGGGGAATAGGTAGGATATGGGGGAAAAAAAAAAGAATGAATATATCAGAGCAAGAAGCACTTGAAGAATTAGCAACTAAACAACATTTTTGTTAATAAGGAGAATAAAAAAAAACTTGGAAAACGATGTTTAAAAGATTAAAGAAATCACTTACTTCATCTTTGTTGGATTTTTACTGTTTGGAATTTGTATCACAGTAACAAGAGGTTCTGAGATTTAATTCCAGTTATTTCATTTCTAATAATGAGTAACTAGTTAATAATTTAAATAAAATAACAATAGAAAGATGAACCAATAATGCTGGAAATACAAGTAATCTGTTTGAAGCAATTTCTGCTGTTTCTTAAAGAGTTTATTTTTGAATGAAAATGTGAGTCAAACCAAACCAAACTAAGCGCTAAGTTCACCCCTTCAATGGCTAATATAGAATCATAAACTCCTGGACAATGAGTCCCTTATTTATCATTGTAAGTGTATGTATTGCATTCAGCACCAATATGATGACACAGCAGTTGCCTATAGATATTGAAACATAAAGAGGGCAAAACATAAAAACTATGTAGTATGTTAGGCACGGCCTGTTTGAGAAGTCAAAAAGAAGTGGAGCCAGTGATCAGTCATCTATACTGTATTAGTAAGCTTTTCATCACTATAACAAAATACCCAAGGTGATCAGCTTGTAAAGATAAAATTTTTATATTTGAAAAACAGTTTTGTAATTCCAGGCCATGATTTTTGGCTCTGTTACTTTGATCCTATGTAAGGCAGCACATCTTGATGGGAGTGTATAGCAGAGCAAAACTGCTTACCTCATGACCAGGAAGTAAAACCTAGGAAGGAAAAGGTGCTGGGATTCACAATACCTTGGAGATCACACACCTGATGACCTAAGGTTTCTCACAGAGCCCACTTCCTGAATGTTTTACCACCTTTTAATAGCACCACATTGGGAAACAAGTCTTTTTTTTAATCATTTTCTGTCAAGGAAAATATATATATATATATATATATTATTAGCTACACATGACAGTACAATGATCTTGACAATTCATTCATTTGAATCAAATGGGTATAATTTCTCATTTTTCTGAGTATACAGATTGCAGAATCACATTGGTCATACACTCACATATATATATATATATATATATATATATATATATATATATATATATATACAGCAATAATAATGTCTATTTTATTCTGCTGCCCTTCCTATCCCCCCTTCCCCTCCCCTCCCCTCCCATCACTTCTCTCTACCCAATCTAATGTGACACACTTTTTTTTTCCTTCTCACAACATCATACATGTAATCTGTATAACGATGAGGGTCTCCTTCCATCTTCCTTTTTTCCTCCCACCTCTCTTCCCTATTTAGTAGTAGTCTTCTTCTCATGCTCTTCCTCCCTATCACATTTTGATTCACCCCCCCTTATATCAGAGAAGACATTCTGCATTTGTTTTTTTAGGGATTGGCCAATGTCACTTAGCATAATCTGTTCTAATGCCATCCATTTCCCTGCAAACGCCATGATCTTGTTGTTTTTTAATGCTGAATAATATCCCATTGTGTATAAATGCCACATTTTTTTTTATCCATTCATCTATTGAAGGGCATCTAGGTTGGTTCCACAAGTCTTTTTAATGGAGGGGACTTTGGGTGTCATAGAATATTCCAACTCTATTATCTGCCAGTTTTTGAAGTCACAACATTTAATACAGAAATTGCAACCTGAGAACTGTCAAATCTTTTGTATTGGACGACCCAATTTTTAAGGTCAACTTTAACTTTGAAGACTTCATTAATGATCAAAAACATTTTGTCTCATTTATTGTCCTAGCAATGTGCACTTTTGTTGATTTAGCAGTTGCCACAAAAAGTACAGGATATATTCAATAACTGTACATGTTGGCAGAACTGTAGACTTTCCTCCCAATACACAATTTATGTCAACTTCCACCCAGCATTTTTTTATTAGCACGTTTGTTTAACTGATCATTTCTTTATATATCATAAATGACATATCATATATTTATGACCATAGTGATAAAGTGCTTATTCATTGACAAATTATTTCTTCTTAATCTTATTATATCACTGCTCTTCAGTGTAAAGTATTCTTAATAATTAGCAGTAATTTTTAGTATAATGAAAATATGCTTCATTGTCAAGATTGTGATCATGTTGTTTTTAAAAAAGATAAGAGTACACTTTCTATAATAGTCCCATCAAATATTCAAATATTTTAGGGCCTCAAAATTTTCTCATTGCATTTGAAAGGATTAATGTTTTGCAACTGTTGTTTAGAACAAGTATTAGCCCCATTAATAAATGAATATCCCAAATTGAATATGTATTGCTAGGACAATAAGTGAGACAAAATTATGAAATAGATATTATGTGTCAGAAACATTTATTTTTCATGTATAATAAAAATGAAAGAATTATGTCATAATTTGTTCTTAGTGAGAATCAAAACTTAAAGCCGGCTTTTACCTTAGGCTAATTATATCTCCATTACAGCAAGTTAAGCCATAACAACTAGGAACACTAGTGGAATTCATCCACAATGCAATAATACGTTTAAAAATTCTGGTCACACATTTGCAAGTTCATTTTGTCTTGCAGTCTGTTGGGGTTTTCCATTCATGATAAAGGCTTTGAAGTATTTACCAATGTGTTAGTCACTCGGGAAAGAAAAAGTGAGAAAAATCTAAAGTGTATTTCGAAGAAAAACTGAAAAAAAAAAAGGTCATTGATTCTGATTGTGATTTTTTTACTTTCCCTTCTGTATTTTGTGATCTATATTCTAATATCATTTTTCTCATTTTTAGTATTTTACTGAGCTAGGGAATGTGGCTTAGTGGTAGAGCACTTGCCTAGCATGAACACCACCCTGGATTCAATCACCAGTACTGTGAAGGAAAGAGAAAGAAAGAAAGAAGCATTTTATTACTGTCTACTTAATATGAGTAGTTTACAACATATTTTGTTTAAAATATGCACTAATTTCTTTCTGGTACACACAGAGATCAGAAGCATATTCTGGAGATACTCCATGATCTAACAGAGAAGGACCACTATATTTTATCACAGATAAAGAATCCTTAATTAATAATGTGTTCCAACTATTACACCCTAATTAAGTATTAGGTGGTCAGTAGAACTGTATTTTTCTTTCAGTTGTTAACGCCCTTTACCCAACCACAAACGCCTCAGCACAGGAAACGTGGGCAGAAGCCCTCACCCACAGCTCATCAGTCCACTAATTCCCAGGCCCCCTCAGCCCTGCTGGTCACCTCAGAAATCATTTGCCTCCAAAGCAGTCCCTTCCTCACATCCAGAGCTCACACTGTGTCTTTCAATTACCTCTCTTCCTGCTTTTTTCCCTATTTAACTCCAAGTAAGAGAAATCAAAAGTGAAAAATATACTTTTCACAGAGAGAAAGAGAGAGGCAGAGATGGGTGGGGAGAAGAGTGAGTATACACGAAGACAAAATCCAGTTCGAAAATGGAAACAACTTTGTTCTTATTAAGGAAGAAAAATTCTCAATTGAATATGCAACAGTAGGCATGGCAGCACATTTAATTTTCAGATAGGCAGCTCTAGGAATCAGTATTGAAAAAAATGGACAGGAGAAACAACAGCTACTTCTGTTTATAAAGGAAACATTTGACAGAAAAAGTGATCCAAACAAGATAAGAGGCTTAAGGATCCTAGCATCAAGTGTTTGCTCAGATTAATGTTATGCCAAGTAAAGTACCATTTGTATCATTAAAAATAAAACAATATCTTTGGGGATAAAATAAAGCAAGATAGATCTTTAGGTGAACAAACAATGTTTCCAAGAGTCAGAGCCTTATAATAAATTTCATCTCCTGCACTGAATCTAAATAAATAATAGACTTAAATTATACCTGAAGCTGTAATTAGGGAGTTTTATGTTCCTCGAAGTCTGTTACAAAAAATTTTTCACATTTTTACACTATTTTATTTGCACTTACTAATTGAACTAACCCATGATAATCTGGTGACCATTGCTGGGCAAGAAGTTATGAGCAAATCATTGAAAAGATATTCAGCAAGCATTTTGGTAGAAATCATAGGGCCCCTATCCAGTTCCTCCTCTAATCTGACTCTTCAATCTAAATGACTTGTAGCTGTTTTCTTGTTCCAATGGAAGCCATGTTCCTGTGTAATCAATCACAAAATAATAATTTAAATTGTGAAGGAAAATAAGAAGTGACCCAACCCAAATGACAGGTTTTTACAGAGGAGCTAAGTGAGGCTTAGAGCAGGAAATGATGGCTCAGTGTGATACAGGTTTTTGTGCTGTTAGGTACAGAGCTAGAGTCTGCACCTGGTTTTCCACTCCAAGCCCAAACATTAAAAAGACAATATTCATCAAACAAACCATCCAATAAAATCAGTAATATATAAATTGAGTTTTTCTATGGAATAAATTGTGTTCCATTCTTTAAATTTAAATCCATAACCTAATTTGGACTTAAAGTTATTCATTGGAAACATAATTACTGTCTCTATGCCTGGTATGCTGCTAATAATTTTAGATATTTAAAGTGAGCAATAGAAGACTGGTGCTATTTAAGTAGATTGGACTAGTGAGTAAAGTCATTGATTTTTCCTTTTCTCTTTAAATGTAGGCTCCACAGTGGACTGCAGTAAAAGAAGTCCTCTCAGAAATCAGGTTCTTCATCAAAAGAATCTTCACCATTTAAAAAGGCAAGAAGCTGGCTGTGGGCATGCCTGTAGTTCCAGTGGCTCAGAAGGCTAATGCAATAATGTCGATAATGTTCTAAAATTAAATCTATTGTTACTACATATATACTGTTAATTTTTTAAAAAAGTTTCAATTTATTGAAAATCAAGGAAGACTTTATTCAAGATTCTCCAGTAAGAAGGATATTGTAAATTTGGGTCAATTACCAATACAGCAAAGACATCTGGGGATTTGAGAGATGGAAAATTACTAAGAGGCAACATTAAGGGTAGAGGACTCTTGCTAAACTGACTTTACCAAGTTTCCTGACAAAGGCACTTGTGCATGAAGTACTTATACAAAGGTGGGCAAGGAAGAAGTTGCTTGATCAGATGCCATGGTAAACAGAGTTAGGGACATTTCTCCCTAAATTGATTTCCTAGGATTTATTTATTTTGTATGATTGGATTTGGTAAGGACAGACACAAAATTCCAGGAGCAATATCTATTAAGGAAGAAAGCTTAGAAGACTAAAGGTTGATCAAAGAGAGAATTTGAATACACTCATCTATTCTTATTGTTCATGACAGTGATTTTTTTAGTGATGGATAAATGAGTTTCTGTCATTCCCCATAGAACAAATTGCAGAATTGATCAGAGTGAATCTCAAAATATTGGGACTAAATTTTGAGGAATCACAATTTAGTAACTTTCATCAGGTATTTAACTTTCTATAGAAATAAAGTCTTTCTTCTACTGAAGCAAATAAAGAGGAAAAAAAGGATAAAGTGATATCTTCTGATCCTGGTGGAGAGTTATTTGGTAAACTGCATCCAGCTATGATTAAATTTTTTCATGCTTGAAATCCACATATGATCTTTTAAATAACGAATGTCAAGTTATTTCCATTTCTTTTTCACACAAGGTGGTTTAACTTGGGTGAATTTTCTGCAGCTGAAGAGTTCCTGCCAAATTAGGGAAGCTGCAACCAGTGTATCAGAGGCAACAGAGTAAATCACTGTTCCTTTTTAAAAAATAATTTAATCAAGCTGGGCTCTGTGGTGCACCCCTGTAATCCCAGTGCCTTGCTAAACTGACTTTACTGGGAGTTTGAGGCAGGAGAACTGAAAGTTCAAGGCCAACCTCTGTGACTTAGTGAGACCAGACTGTGCCTCAAAATAAAAAATAAAAAGGAATTCAATTTCCAGTATGATGACATCATCATCATCGCCATACAAAATCAATCTTGCACTACCACTTTCATTAGAGAAAGATTTTTCCATTAAGATTCCTTAGCACATAGTACAGTAACTTCCAGATGTTTTATCTATTGGTATTATGTTATGTTTTCCTGCATAGTACATCCCCTTTTTTATGCTCTTACATTATTTTCCTCTAATTTGGGACAGACATTCACTAGGTCTAATAGATACCTTGCAGTTGCCCTTTATGTCAATAATTTTTCATTCTTTCCCACATAGTTCCTCTCACAGTTTTTCACAGAAGTATTTATTTCTCAAAAACAACTGGAAGTAGTCAGGAGGCATATTTTTTTGCTGACAATCCAATTATATTCTGTGAATTTAATTGGGATCATTTACAATGACATTGATAATTTTCAAATGTTCATAAATGTTAGGCTGACTGAATACTTTTTCAGTTTTTAAAAATGAATAAGATATACTTGTACATGTTTGTGGGGTACAGTGTGATGTTTGAGACATATATATATATATATATATATATATATATATATATACTGTAATAATCAAATTAGGATATTTAACACATTTATAACCTCATACATTTTTCATTTTCTGTGTGAGAACATTTAAAATATTCTCTCCTAGCTATTTTAAAATATTCAATACAATATTATTAATCACAGTCACTCTACTGTGCAATAGAACATCAGTACTTATTCCTCCCATCTAACTTTAATTTTCTACCTCTTTTTTCTAAAATTTCTTATTACCCCCCTCTACCTGCCCTTTCCAGCCTCTAGTAACATCTATCCTACTCAATATTTCTGTGAAATTAGCTTCTTATATTCTATATGTGAGAGAGATCTATAGTACTGTAGTATTTACTTGTCTTTCTATGTCTGGCTTATTGCATTTAGTATATTCCAGGTTCATCCTTGTTACCAGGAGTGATGGGATTTCATTATTTGCTATGCCTGAATAGTATTGTATTGAATAGTGCTGCAGTAAACACAGATAGCAGATATCTCCTGGACAGATTCATTTTATTTCCTTTGGGTAGATACTCAGTAGTGGGATTCCTGGATCTCCTGGTAGTTCTATTTTTAATTTTTTTAGAAACTTCCACATTGTTGTCCATGTCTACATACTTTCCCAACAACAAAATGCCAGTGTTTTCCCCTCTCTGTATTCTCACCAGATTTTGATTTTTTTTTTTTTGTCTTTTTGATAACACCCATTCCCATTAGGGTGAGGTGCTACCCAATTGTAGTTTTGATTTGCATTTTTCACATACTTGTAGGACATTTATATGTCTTCCTTTGAGAAATGTCTGGTGGGGTTTGCTGCCCATTTTTTAATCAAATTTTGTGGAGTTTTGTTGTTTGTTCATTTGTTTTTTGCTATTCTTTTGACTCTTTTTGTATATTCGATTTTTCTTTTTCTTTTTCTTTTTCTTTTTTTTTTTGTCAGGGGCAGTACTGAGGATTGAACTCAGGGAAGTGACCACTGAGCCACATCCTCAGCCCTAAGTATTTTTTCTTTTTGACATAGTTTCACTTAGTTGCTTAGTGTCTTGCTTTTGCTGAGTCTGGCTTTGAATTCATGATCCTCCTGCCTCAGCCTCCCGAGCCACTAGGATCACAGATGTGTACCACTTTCGCCCAGCCTCTATTTATATATTCTTGATATTAATTCCTTTCAGATGTGTACTTTTCAAATATTTTCTCCTTTATGTAGATTTTTTTTTAACACTCTGATGATTGTTTCCATTGCAGTACAGAAGCTTTTTAGTTTGATGTAACTTTGTCTTTTTTTTTCCCCCTGTGCTTTTGGGGACTTCACCAAAATATCCTTTCCCAGATCAATGTCATTGCACTTCTCCTATGTTTTCTTGTGGCACTTTTATCATTCTGGGTCTTATATTTAAATTTGTAATATACTTTGTATATGGTGAGTAATGTGTCTTGAGTTCCTTCTTCTGCATGTGAATGTTGAGTTTGCTTCCCAGCACCATTAATTGAAAAGACTGCTCTTTACTCCATTGTGTTCCTGACACCTTGAATGCAAACTAGTTGACCATGACTGGGGAAATTTATTTTTGTGATCTCTATCCAGTGATTTGTGCAGAGCCTCAGAGCAAGTGAGTAGTGGAGCCAAGATATCTTTAAGAGTCAACTCATGTGCTCTTTGCTTTGCTGCTTTTTTTATGTCCCTAGGGAATCCTTTAGGATCTGAAACTTCCTCTAACCATGCTCCATCTGCGTACAGTTTCCATCTCCTCCCACTAGTTCATTCAGATTATGAATCAAAAGGATTAATTTGCTGATAAGATCAAAGCCCCATGACTCAGACACTTTCCAAAAGCCCTACCTCTGGTTACTGCAGCATTAGGAGCTGAGACTTTTTAATACTTGATCTTTGAGGAGACATTCCACTTGCAGACTCCCATTAATGTGGTTATTTTGACCTCCTTTCATAAATCACTAACGTTCCTACTTGCATCTAGTATGGTGAAACCTCTACAGAAATTTTCAATTTTCTTCACCCAGATTTATCAGAGGGAAGCTACCAATGACAGCTGTAGTCATACAAAATGTATTTCTTAAATAATAAGAGATGAAATAAAAATTACACTTTGGTTCATGCGCTTCAGAGTAAATGTTGTATGAGCAAGCAAGAAAGCAATATTCATCTCCTCGAACATCTCCATCAGATCTCTTCAGTGAACAGGTGCATTGTCAGGGAGCAATAATATATTGAAAACCTAACCTTTTCTCAGAGTAATAGTTCTTAACAATGGGCATAAAATATTAGTAAACCACTCCGTAAATAGATGTGCTGTTATATAGGTTTTGCTGTTTCATTTATAGAGCCCAGGTAGAGTAGACTTGGTATAATATCAATATCTTTGTATTTTGAGCATGTAAATGAGCACTGACTTCAACTTAAAATCATCAGCTGCAAATAAACCCTAAGAAAAGTGTCATCCTATCCTTTGAAGCTTTGTGACCAGGCTTCTCATCTTTGGTTATGAAAAGTTTTCTTACATGAAATCTTTTTTGAGTATAAAGCTATTTTGCCTACATTGAAAATATGTCATATAGAGCAGACATCTTCATGACTCCTTGTAGCTGGATCTTCTGAATACATTATTGCAGCTTCTACATCAGCACTTGCTGCTTTCACTTTGCACTTCTATATTATAAAGGTTGCTTTTCTTCTTAAATCTTATGCTTCAACTTTTGTTAGCTTCAAACCTCTCTCCTGTGACTTCCTGACCTCTCTCAGCCTTCATAGACTTGAAAAAACTCAGGCTCTTGCTCTGGATTAAGCTTGATCTTCAGGGAACATTGTACCTAGTTTGATTTTTTAAGCAGCCATTAGCATAATTAGTATTCTTTGGTAACTTGTTTCCCCAGCATGCTTGAATTTTCTCCAAGTTAACAACAAGCCATTTTACTTCCTTATCTTCCCTGTGTTTGCTCTAGAGTAGCACTTTTAAATTTCCTTCAAAAAATTGAATTTTTCCCTCCCAACTTAGTTAACACTTAGGTGCAAGAAGTATTAGTTGGATGCATTTTAAAGATCCACGTATGACTTATTAACATGGGTATTCAATGATTTGTTCACTGATTTTGGTGTTATCTGTAGTGCTTCTGACAGTTTTCCTGTGATTCTTATTTCTGCATATCCTTTTATTTTTAGTCACAGCTGCTTCTCTTGTCATTCCTGCTTATCATAAACTATTTTTTGTTATTGTGGGGAAGTTGTCAAGATTGCTGCTGGTAGTTGGAAGAAGAAAATTAATTTAGTTTCACTCTAGTATAAGCATCTTTTCCTTTGGGATAGATGTGTCTTTAAGGCATGTCTCTATTTCCTTCTTGTTTCTGTGAAGTATGCTTTTTAAAGTGGTTAGATATACAATAAATTGAGCATCCTTTGAGTTTTGAGAATTGTTTGAAATTGCAATATTATGTTTATTGGGCTTAATATTGGTCTCATTTATTTTATTGCAGCAAGGCCTAGGATTTTAGGATTTGATTTTAATAACAAATGAATAAACATTATTTTAAAAATGCAGACAAGAAGTGTAGAAGTAGTTTGAAAGAATTAATTTGTATTTTAATTTTCAAAATTGAGTTGCATGATGCTAAAGGTGACTTGTGACTCTGTGCAGACTGGAGAATAGCATCCTGTCTTAGCCATGTTTCTCTGGAGAAACAAAACAAATTATAGAAATAATTTGAACATATAAATTTATTACATGTGCATATGTGTGTTTGTGTGTGTATGTGTGTGTGTGTGTAACAGGAGACAGGAGTTGGTTCACACATTTATGGAATTATGGGTTCAGAAATACCACAGCCTGTCCTTTGCAAACTGAAGAATTAGGAAAACTGGTGATGTTATTCCACACTAGACAAAAACTTGAGAAATTAGGGTTGATAATCTAAGTCCCTGCCTGAATCACAAGGCCCAAGATCCAGAATGTTCTAATCAGTCTCTCAACAGATTGGGTAATGCTGACCCACAGTAATGAAGGTGATTATTTGGTCTGCCAATTCAGATATTAATCTCTTCCAGAAACATTCTCACAAACACTCCCAGAAATAATGTTTTGTCAATTCTTTGGACTTCCCTTAGCCAGACTTGTTGATACATAACATGAACCTTCCCATACTTACCATTTTGGACAGATGCAATCCCATGCTAGGGTCTGAGATTTGACAAAAATGTGAGCTGAAACTGAGTCCCACTTGTCCATCTTTTGGACACCCCTCTTTTGAGTGCAAATTGCACATTGGTGGTCCTAGCTGGTAGACCATTACTTTTGAACATCAACAAGTTTTAAAGATGAATCAATATCTTTAAATTTTCTAGAGATAATTTCACTAAAACACTGTACAAGTTAGAATACATTTAACATGATTATTTTTCTTTTGAAATCTTTTTTATTTCATAAAAGCATGTATAGAAAGGGCAAAGCTTTCATGATATAAAATAATATGAACTTAAAAATTTGTGACTAACTCTTAACTTTCTCTTTTATTTTTAAAATGTTGGAACCTACCATGATTTTTAAATAAAATTAAAATTACATCATTTGCACCCTTCATCTAGATAGTAAATTTTTATCATTTTTCCTCATTTGTGGAAGCATCAATTTTAAATGTGTTCCATTATGATAGTGCCTTAAGTATGCAGGTCTGGAGAAACTTGCATGAGTCTTATCTGCTCTAGAATAGAAGCTGATGACCTATAAACATACAATGAGGTAAGCCTTCAGTGCAAAGGAAAATTTAACACAATGGTTCAAAGCCTCCAGAATAATGTACTGAAACAAAACAAAAATCCCCAAATTACAGCCCAAACAAAAAAGTTGTGCCAATAAGGAGAAAAAAAAAAAGGATAGAATGGCACCTGATGACTTTGTAGGGACATCTGTGCTAAGTGACATCTGATTCAAGCATCTCTTTCTTCTGCCCATTGCACAGGACGCACAGAATCCCAAGAAAAAAAAATCAAATTTATTTCAAAAAGGCAGCAGTATTGAGTGTGATTCTAAGTTGTTCAAGTTCTCATAAAGTTTCATGTGGGGTCATATGCCAATATTGACGGTGTTTGCTGCCACATTAGTGATTACTTGATGACAATGTTAAGAAGTTCATATTATAATTCTCCCAGGATCTATTCAGCATTTCAATATTGCCTGCAAATAGATGAGCATGCTGGGGAAACAGGTTACCAAAGAATACTAATTATGCTAATGTCATTGCCCAATGTTCTCCTGAGCCTGTCATTTAGAAGCATGAAATAAAGTATGTCAAAAACTTATGGGATGGTAAACCGTACCATAAACATGCTTTGGCATTTGAAACGAAAGGATGAACTCAAAATTGTATAAGCAAATATAATAAATGATTTTATAAAAGCAATGTCCTTCACTTACTCAAATATAAACAGGCAGGCAGGAAGAGAACCTCGCCTGTGCAAAAACTGACAGGAGAGTATAATTAGGCATTGGCCCACAGAAGCTCCAGCTGTTGGAATTTTCATGCAGACTTGCACATTTTGATCATTTCCTTATTGAATGAACATGTGTCCTGGAACTCAATTTGATTTGGTGAGGGTCATTTAGAAAGTCAAAAACTGAGTTAGCAAGCTGCTAGTTTAGACTGGGGAAGTGATTTCTGAAACCAGAATAGAGTTAATAAGATAAAAGTTTTAAAGTTTTCCTCTAAGATTTTCCTTCTGAAAGTAGTGCCACAATGATTTAAAGTAATATTTAAAACAAAAATGAATTTGTTTGATGCTGAGGGCCATTGCCAAGTAGGAATGACGCATCAAAATTTCCTTGCTAGTGTACCCCATGTTAAATGGACTTGCCTTGGAATTTCGCTGTTGACATTGCATGTAAGGTGACCTTGCTCAAGGACCAGGGCGGATCTGGGTTTAGAGCTGATCAGGTTTGAGGAAGTATTCCGGTCCTTGGGTTTAGGGCGTTCCTGGTTTAAGTCAATAGGGGTTTTAGGGAAGTTGGAGGTTGAAGATTATTGCTGCTGGAAATAGGGCGTTCCTGCTACCTGAGCTCCCGTTGAGATTCAGAAAGAAAGTATTAGGAAGAAAGCCTCGTGGGGTAGTTGAATGGGGCGGCAGCAGAACTTGGATTTCGCCAGAACGTGTGTAGAGGCCGGTATGAGTTTGGGAATAAAGAATTGCTGTTTGAATCTACAAGGTGTGTGGTGGCTCGTGATCTTGTGCCCAGCCAAGACATTGGCAGTTTGAAATATAAAATTTCATAGAAATTACCGAGAATACATTTAAATTTCTATAATAATTATTTTTCTGCCCCTGACCATGTGCATTTTATATTTGTGTTTTTATCTGAATAGTACAACTTTATGGCTTTTATCAAACTTTGTTCAATTACAGTTTGGAGGTAGTGACTCTAAAATAATCCAATTTAGAAATATTTCTCAATTTCTCAACCATCCCTCTGGTTGCATCCAACAAATTGAAAAAGGTTTTCCACTTAGTAGACTGTTTCAGCCTTACTGAAGATTATTGTGAACAGATTTCTTCTGCCTAATTTAGATAGTTTATACAAATTCCCTCTTAAAAATTTTGGTGAGCATTTTTTATTTAAACTGAATGCTCTATGTCAGTGTTTCTTAACCTAAAGTTCATAAATAAGAGTCAGAGAGTCTATGGATTCAAATGGCAATTTTTTTTGCTTTTGTCTAAATTTAAGATAAATTTAATATTTCCTTATGAATGTATCTGAAATTCACAATGGAATTAGAATTGACAGTTATACCACCAAACAAAATCATAAAAAAAAATTATATCACATTTGGTTACTACAGACATTTAAAAAAATCTTTGGTTTTATCACACTTTAAAAAAAGTATAGTAGTTGCAACATATACTATATAATCTTTTTATTTAACATATTAAAATATACAAATGTTACAGCATCAAAATTTTATTTTAAAAATATTAAGTTAACTTCATAAAATTAGATTTTTCACTTCTTTTGTTGATCCAAAAATATTCTGTGAAGGATCTGTAGGATTCATATTGAAAAGATTTTCCATATCACACAATAAAGATTATGAATCTTGGCCCTAAGTACTTCTCATTCTTTTTAGCTATTCATAAAACATTGTAAATTACCTTGATTCCTGTTTCTCTCAAACTGGACATTCAACATGTTCTCTGTACTTTATTTTCAACATGTATCTCAAATCCAACTACTTCTTGAATTACTCTCAATGAAACCACCTATACTACAAAGGCAGCCTAACTGGACCTCTTCTTCTAAGTCTCTCCATGGTCATTCTCTAGCTCATGGTCACAGTTACCCTTTAAATGATATCAGGTTCTACTATTCCTGCATAAAAAACATATCCCTTACATTAAATAGAAATTAAAATATTTCTCAAGATTCCCTAAAAGACCTAACTTAATCTGAACTTGTGTAACTCTGTGGGTTTATCTCTGTATCATCTTTCTTCCAACTACTTTGGCTTTCTCTTGAGTCTTAAAATACTCCAAGGTCTTTCCTATCCCACTTAAATGTATCTGTACTGAGATTCAACAATCTAAAATGTTCTTCTAGATATTTGTTTTCAGATTAACTCCATTTTATTTTCAAAAACCACCCACTGTATCTGAAGTAGAAAGCCATTAATCTAGTTCCTAATTGATAACAATGATCCTTATAAAATGGAATTTAAATTCAGAATATATGATCCCTTAATGAGCAAATAGTTAAAATGAATAAATCTGCATGTGAAAATTCCAATAGCTAGAGCCTCTTCAGGTAAATTTTGATTGCATATTTTTTAAAAAATATTTTTTATTCAGGTAATCTTCTCTGCTTGTCTACCTGTTATATTTGAGTTGATGACAGATATTGCTTTAAAAACTTGTTTATAGAGTCTTAAATCCCAGCATGCTGTTATATCTTCAACTTAATAACATTTATGTTTGCTTCTATGAACACTGGAAATCTAAGATCACCCTGATTCAGCTTCAGAATTTGAAAACTTCATGTTTATTGAAAGGCCTTCATAAGATTGTTCTTCCCATGGTTTCTACTGGCTACTAGAGTGAAACCACTGGGGGCCTAATATGAAGAATGTAAGTTTCCCCCATGGTCTTCACTTCTTGATGGATTCCAATTCCAGGTGCTCTTGATTAAGCCTCATGTGGGTAATGAAAGCATATTTCAATCTTTTAGCTTTTCTGCAGTCTCATCTGTGGTCTAACAATACAGGAGAAAATTACTTTAGCTGAAAAATTTGGTCTTGATTGAGACAGCGGAAAGCATGGCATGAGGGGAGAAAACCAGATACAAAATTAATACAAATAATAATAGGTGCTTTCTGACAAAAGCTAAGAAAGAGAACATGGGCATAACAATGAGGAATGTACATATTTTAATATTATTTTTTTCAACAATACCCTGTTAATAGATTCCTAGTTGTTATATCTGATGGTTTGGAGCTTAATATGAAAGGATCATTAATAAAGAAAATTTTCCCTTTTTTTTTCTTTTACTTTTGGCAGTTAAATATATTTTATGTATTCATATATTATGAATATATGTATACATCTCAACTTAAAAGTGTCATGGAATATTTTAGGTAGATAGTTATTAAGAAGGAAGAGTGGGTCACAGTTGGTAGTGGGGTGTGTTTGAGATTAGAAAGGGGGTTTTCAGGACTTGGGAACAGAATATGTTGGTGAGATCTTGGCACGTAGACAATGTAGTTTAGCAGATCTAGAGATATTACTTCAGAAAGATGTGACTAAAGAAGAAAGCAAGGTAACAATGACTCTGGGCATTTATTTGAATAACAGTAGCAAACTGAGTTTGATGCATATAAGTACCTAATTGGTGTTTTACATATCTCTGCCCTACAGATTTTAAAAATATTTTAGAGATATTATGTTTAAGTGGAAACATATGTGTTTTAATGTGAAAGCTTAGTAGAACATTGAAATTCATACGTTTATACATTCATTGCCTTAAAACATGGTCATGTGAGTTGATTAAGAATTTTTGACAAATTTGCCTTCAAATATCATTCCTGACTATTTACTGTATCCAGTGGGAAAATTATTTAGTTATCCAGAATTTCAGTGTACTCACTTGCAACATACAAATCAATGCCAACTACACGAAAAGTTTTTAAAAAATTGCAGGTGATATCATACACAAAGGTAAACCAAAAAGGTGCCCAATGATAACAAGGCACTTTTTAGATGTAGTTTTCCTACCCCTGCCTCAAAGATTTGTAAGAAAACATACAATAATGTCTTTAAAATTCCATGAGAGAAACAATTTTTTAGATGCAGCCAACTTCAGTTAACAGGTGCCAGGCACTACATCCTAAACATTGGATTTATATCCTCTAGATTTCAGAATATGCAAATGTTTCCTCTTGCAATTCTCCAAATGACATCCAGACTCAGCAATGTATCACCCTAGTTGGCACACATTTTATCATGATTTGTGTCTTTGAAAGTGCAATATTTTAGCTTCTACTTTTCCTACTTTATGCTATGACCTTTTGTAATACCCTCTTAAGTACCCTGATCCAAAGAAATTGTGATTCCTGAGCCCCAATCACTCAACATCACTTAGCACTCCATGACTCCCACTTCACTCCCCAGTTAATAATCCAAAATATCCTTTAGGGTTCTAATTTTTAAAGAACTTCAAAACAACAACAAAAAAACTCTATAATATTGATATAACCGTGCCAGTAGTTCAGTAACTGCACAGATAACTGTTGAGCTGTTTCCCAAGCCCATTTTCTGCTCACTCCAGTGCATGATATAAATTAAATCACACATAATTAAAATGTCCATATGCACAAAATGCCTGTACATATTTGCAAAGACCTGTCTTCATTTTACCCTTGCAGTTAAAGTTTTGTAAAAGTAGTTCTCTAGTCATGATACTCATCAGTCATATGGGCCTTAAAAAGACACTTTCAAACATTGTTAGTGAGAGTGCGTTCTGACATTATATTAAAAGTTATATAAATGAAAAAAATGTATAAATGTATGTCATTATGAATTCCATAATTATTCACTTATCATAACAAAATTATTAAAAAATGCAACTAAGATTTAGTTAGAAGGCTATTGGACACAGCAATCTTTTAGAAGTAAAACATGGCAAATTGTTTTTAAAAATCAGACACAAAATAGAATAATAAGGATTCACTGAAATTAAGAGAATGTTGAACATTTTGCCACAAGATTTAGGAAACAATTTGCTTGTCTTCTGGAATGTTATATTGTCTTCGAATTTCTATGGGTGAACTATTTAATTTTAGGTCTACTTCTGTCTTGCATTCAGTTCTTCAATTTATTTCCCCCCCCCCTCCCTCCCTCCCTCCCTCCCTCCCTCCCTCCCTTCCTTCCTTCCTTCCTTCCTTCCTTCCTTCCTTCCTTCCTTCCTTCCTTCCTTCTCCCAGCAGGGTTCAATCCTGATACAGCAGAGAGGGCACAACCGCTGAACCACATCCCCAGCCCTTTTATTTTAATTTTTATTTTGAGGCAGATTATTGCTAAATTGCTCAGAGCTTCAACTAAGTTTCTTAGGCTGGTTTTGAACATGCCATCCTCCTGCCTCAGCATCTCAACCTGCTGGGATTATAGGCGTGTGCCACCACACTCAGCCAGTTCTTCCATTTCATACCCACATTTTCCTTCATACAAACAATGAATGAACAGCTGGGCTAAGAGTACAACACTCTGAAATCCATTTTTATTTCTATAACTGCAAATATTAACAAAAAACTTGCTAAAACTGTTAAGAGTCTGTTTCTCCTTAATATTTATTCAAATAGAAATATGAATATATGAAAATTCTATTGATAAATCCCTGCAGGCTCAATTTCTTGATCGTTCAATAGCATTGCTACAGGAACTCTTTTTTTCTGCTTTTCTTAGCAATTTTTCTTATTAATATACAGACAAAATTTAACACATCTTGATTCCACAGGCTTATTTAGCTGCAGTCAGATTTCTCTGACCCAGTTTAAGAGTGTCTACACTCCAATTCTTTTCTACCTACCTCTCCTGTGTTCACTCCAGTTAGGATGTCACCCCCATGGGATTTCTGAACTAACTCTTATTAAAATTAGCATTGACCTTCAAATCACTAAAACCAATGGTCATTTCTCAGTTCCAGTTTTAGTTGAACTCATCAGTCATTGTACACTTCATTGTTCTTGCCTTCTTAAAATACCTTATTCACTTAAAAAAAAAATAATACACTAATCAGAGCAGCAGCTTTTCTCTTCTCTAACTTTACACTTAAACTAATATTATTCCACAAAAAAATACCTAGCTAGACACAACTGTGGGACACATCTATAGTTTTAAATTGCTATAAAAACAAAGAGAACAGTTGCTTTTATTTTGATAATGGATTTTATTTAACACAATGTTTTTAAAGCACTCAATATATTCTCAATATAAAAATGTTAACTTTCCTTTTTTGTCTTTGGAGGGTAGTATGGGGGATTAAACTCAGGGGCACTCAACCACTGAGCCACATTCCCAGCACTATTTTATTTAGAGAAAGGGTTTTACTGAGTTGCTTAGCACTTGGCTTTCACTGAGGCTGGCTTTGCACTCATAATCCTTCTGCCTCTGCCGCGTCCGGCGAATGGACCGAGTCCAGCGGGAGACGTCGGGGTTAAAAGAGTCCACAGGACACCAAGGTTCTTCATCCAGGAGGAGGCATGTGTGCCGCTTTATTATCCAAGTTTGTTCCCTTATATACTTTCTATAACTGCAGTGGAAATTTAGCCAAAACAGGGGAGGAATAACACCTGCTACTCTTGGGTTACCGTGACCGTCCCTTATCAGGAAGCTCCGAGAAGTCCAAGATGTTCCCAAAAAGGCACATATGTCTGAGGCAGATAAACATGAAACCGCAAGCCTGCATCACGACCCTGTGAGCTGGCCACTTTGACATGCAGAACAAGGAACTGGGGGCTGGGCCCTGGGGGCCAGGGAAGGCCTGCTACCAGCATGCCTCAGCCTCCTAAGTGGCTGGGATTACAGGCATGTACTCACAATCTGGGTTCAGACTAGTCATAGCCTATATTCAACAGCCAGGCAGTGGTTATCATTTTTGTAAGTTGCTCCAAATGACCGTGTTTTATGGCTTTAAATATCTTATGTCTCCTGAGGAGGCTGAAATTAACATATTTTGAAACACTTTCCCCAAATGCTGACCATAGTACACTTATTTAACATGTCCAATTGTATGTCATGGTCATATCAAGATCATACACAAAATGATACCCACATGGTGCTCCTGCAAACTGCCTTTTCTTTCCCACTTCACGTGCACACGCATTCTTTGTAACATTTAAATTCTTTTCCACACCTAGCTTTCAACTTGACAGTTAACATTGTGAAAAACACTTTTAAACTTTGTGTAGAATAAGGTCATTTATTTCCACTGCTGTATCCTACTCCACATTATTATCAAATCTTCTTGCCTTCAATACTGCTGTAACTTCTTCATAATCAACCTCCAGGATTCTTTCTTTTCATTTCCTGAGTCTTTTCTCCTGAGTCTGTTCCCAGCAGCTGGGATGATTTCCTTGGAATTTCAAACATAGCATCTCTATCCTGTGATTAAAACCCTTCAGTGGCTTCTCTTGAAGTTTAAGCTGAATTCTCTTTCTATAAATTATCATCTAATTTCTTCATACCTGGACAAATGTAAATTTTCATAATAAATGTACACTACTCTTATAGTTTAAAAATCGAATAAAAATTACTGATAGAAATTTTTTAATATTTTTTTTCTCTTTGAAAATCAAGTGGCTTAAACTACTTTTGTTACCTGATGAGATTATTTGCTACTTACCAAGAAAGTAGGCAGGCAGAAAATTGTCAGATAAATGCATACAGCATCAACTAAAACGCCATTTATTTTATCAATTTTTAAATGTTTTTTTAGTTGTAGATGGACGCAATACCTTTTCTAAATTTACTAAGAAAGAATCCTAGAGGTTGATTATGGGTCCTGAGGATAGAACCCAATGCTTCACAAATGCTAGAAAAGTACTCTACCACTAAGCTACAACCCCAGCCCTCAAAATGCCTTTTAAATAAGTATTTTATGTTTAATATATATTACATTAATAACTTTAAATAACATATGGGTATTAACCCATGAATACCAATTAACTGAATCCATGTTTATTGCAAACACAATTTCAATTTAGGTACAAATTACAACTCACCTAAAGTACTAGATATCATGAAAATTCTCTAAATTTATTTTTTCTTGAGCACTTTATCTTAATTTACTTGATTTAGACACATGCATAATTTTTTTAGTATTATCTGTAGTTCTCAACTTTTCTCTTTTGCTTAGTTTTCTCCTTCCCTTTATATGCAGAAAACTTGCACTTACCTATAAAGTTGCCTTTTATTTCTTATCAATTTTTATTACTCTTCCATTTCTAAACTTTATATTTATGCTGTTTTTTTTGTTTTGTTTTGTTTTGTTTTGTTTTGTTGGATATTTAGTTATATGCCTAATTCCCAATTAACTAAGAAAATTCTTCAAAGATCTGTGACAAAAAGCATATAAATAAATGCTTGGAATTAATTTCTGGAGTGTTATGTTTATTCCTCAGAGCAAATACATTTTTTGGCACAGTTCTAGCATATATAATTTAATGCCTTTTCCCATCAGTTAAAATATCAAGTGATTTCAGATGAAATATTTCAGCAATATTTCTGAAAATATCTAAAATCTAGAATTATAGGGACAACATCCAACATGGAAGTGAGTAAGGATTTCCTCTCTGAACATCTAGTTTCTCATAGTTCTCACTATTCCCTATTATTTTCTTGATACTAAATCCACAGACTTTTATTTTTCATGTTTCATGCACTGTTGCTTTTCTATAGTAAAGATATTTTGCTTATACTTAGAGTCCCACAAATAGGAAATGGCAGATTCAATGAGTAGTGCAATTTAATATGTGTCCTCATCTAATATATTCCTTTACTTACCTTCTTGGTCCCTTTGGGTATTTGTGTTGACAATGCTAGGTAAAAGAATATGAAATTCTGAGGCATGGGTGGATTTTAACTTGTATTAACTAGTACCTGCTGGTTGTGTTACAGCTATTTGAGACATGTGTGCAGTGATTTTTTTATTGATTTTTAAATAAAACTGTGATTTTACTTTTCATTTAAAGTTCAATAGTTGAATGTTTTTATACTTGACCTAATAGTGCAAGCAACATAGAAAACAATATCTAGGGGAGGTTAGATAAAAACTCTTTAATATTGCTACTCACGATAGTGGTTTTACTCATGTTTTGGATTCCTTAACAAGCATCACTGTAAACACAATATAAAATAATAATTACATTTAATTGAATATCTCTGTTAATGCAGTGAGTATTCACAGTGTGTTGTTTAGTGGCAAGATACCCAGGACAAACTGAAACCCTTCATCTTGCCTTGCTATTTTATTATACATTACAAAAACTAAATTAGAAAACAATAAAGTAACATTATGAAGTGTTTAAAAGGGCTCATTCCATGTGTGATTTGTTTAAATACTGAAAACATGTACAAAGCTTTGAATGTATATTAAATATAGATTAGGAAATGTGTGTAAAACTAACCATAATAAATCATGTCATTTTCAATGTGTTGGTAGACAAGTTATTCTCTAGTGTTAACTTAAACAGAATTCACAATTCTTTCATTATATATTTCATAACAAAAGGATTTAATCTTAATTGTCATCTCTGAAATAGTAAAACACAAACCAAAGTTTAAAAATAAGCAAAATATAAATATGCTACCAATTTTAAATAAAAATAAAATCATCATAACACCTAATCATAAACTAGAAAAGGAATGTTTTCATAAACTGTGACAATTGAAACAATAGAGGTCCATGAAGTACAGGAAGTATATGGTAAGACTTGATTAAAAGTGTCGTCCCCTTGCGCCCTAAAAGCAAGGCCCATTCTCCTGGGTTAGGGCTCAGCAGGTGGTAGGAGGAGCTCAATTGTGGTTATGTGAAATACTCCTTTTAATGAATGAATTCTGATTTTTCTTTTTTTATTAATCTTTTTATTTATATATGATAGCAAAATGCATTACAATTCTTATTACCCAAATAGAGCACAATTTTTCATATCTCTGGTTGTCTAAACAGTATATTCACACCAATTCTTGTTTTTATACATGTACTTTGGATAATAATGTCCATCACATTTCACCATATACAATGGAATATTACTAAGCCATAAAAGAGAATAAAATCATGGTATTTGCAGGTAAATAGATGGAGTTAGAAGAGATACTGCTAAGTGAAATTAGCCAATCCCTAAAAACCAAATGCCAAATGTTTTATCTGATATACTGAAGCTGATTCATACTGGGGTAGGGAGGAGGAACATGGGAGGAATAGATGAACTCTAGATAGGGCAGACTGGTGGGCGGGGGGAGGAAGGGGGTATGGTGTTAGAAATGATGCTTAGAATTCTGATTTTTCTTCTGATCTTTTCTTAGCTACCCTGCTGAATGTTCAACACTACATGTGGTTACCATCCCCCTGTATGAAGAGATTCCTTTGACACAGCAATTTTCAACCTCAGGATGAGAGTGTAGTCTTCACCAGAAAATCATCTTGCTAAACACTTTCCCTACTTTCCCTTGATATTATGCATTAGAAAAGTCATTTTTTGGATTGTAGTTACAAAAGGTTTGGAAAGATTGGAGATAATTATTTTGCATCTGTGTTTAACTATTATTCCAGTAAATATTGCCCCAGTCCTCAATTAATTTTAACATGAAATCCTATATAACAATTACATGGTCCTGCTAAGTCACACTATATCAGGATAAAGCAAAATGAATATAATGTATATTTCTTCTGATGTTACCAAAATAATTGTAAAAAGGCATTTAATCTGACCTTTAAAGGTATTAATAGCATTATCCAAATTAAGCTGTGATATCACAGGTGAGGATAAAGGTAACTGCTTTAGAAGAGAATGTTCATCAAACCCTGTGATGCTGACACTTTACATGAATGTAAGATGAGTTAGTCATTATGAACATGTAATTAGCATTGATGTCGAATAACTTATTTCCAAAAAGAAATCAGAAGGATGGCTCCACTAGTTATTTTGCTGAGGATTTAACAAATATGTATTAAAACATTAACTGGATTCAACATCTTAAGTATGTAGGAGAGAATAAAATGAAGATGTATATTCCATTCTACAGGTGATGTGTATATATAAACAAATACATATACAACAGTTTTCGGTATTCTGAAGATAAATGAGATGAGAGATAAGGAGATGTAGCTATTTAACAGAAGATGTTATTTCTTATGGAATTCAATGTAAGTCGCCCTGAGAAAGGAAGTTAGCAGAGTGCTAAATGAAACAGGATGTGTAACACATACTTGAGGAATTGGCTTGAATAATCAGACTGTATAAAATCTGTTTGGATTATCTAAGTAAGAATTTTAGATATTTTTTTTAATTTACATACTTATGTATCATATATTTATATAGAGGAAGAGAACATTTTGTATTTGAATTTTTACTTAACTGTTAGTAACTCTCAAAAAAAAAATTTTTAATGAATTATTGACAATAGTATTAATTATGTGAAAGAAAGAGGAGAAAATTTTAAGGGAACCAGCTCATTTTAATGCTATTTTAACTATCTTCTCAAACTTATGGGAAGTTGCATAGAGAATTAGTGGTTAAGGAGACGCCAGCATTTAAAAATCCATGATATAGTATAACACTCTTAAAATGAGTGTTACCCAATTATTATCTTATTGGTTTAAAGGCTTTTTACTATCAAATTCACTCTTTCTATGGTGTATTGGCTTGAATTGACAAGCTGCAGTGATAAGTTCCTTTGAAATGTGGATTTTCAGGAGGCCCTTGGGTGTACAGGGCACAGAAATTATATATAATGACACAAAGATGGGGAAATCTCCAATTGAATAACAGATTTGACAGCTGCAGTAGCTGTGTGCAAATGTTTTCACAAATTTCAGTTACCAAACAAACAGAAACACACTGTGTTCAATAAGTTTAATTAGCAGGTTGTCCTATAATTTGGTCTCTTAACAATCTGTCAGTGTTTTCCTTAAAATAGTTTTCTAAAAGAATAAAAATTGTATCATAGCTATTTTCAGTTCCAGTGAGGGTAATGTGAAATTCCACTAAGACTGCTATTTTATTTTCCCTTGAGAAACTATTGATTGATGTCAACTAATCATTAAATAGACAATGTTTAAAATCTATTCATAAATTCTGAGCTTGAATGTATATAATGTGTATGCACATATATATCTCTGTGGTGTGTGTCTCTGTGTATATACAACCTTGGAGAAGAGTCATTTTACATTAGCTCACGTTCCCCATCACCATGAGGGGATCAAAGTTAGTATGTAAAGTCTCATCTGATTGGTTGACTCAATCTTGCATAATCAAACGAATCATTGATTCTAGTAGATAATCCTGCAAAGTGATTAGAGTTAGGGTTCCTGGAACCTAGGTCAAATGCTATCTACTTCTGTCACTTGAGGGTTATGTGTCCATTGACTAGTGACTTGAATCTTCTGAATATCAGAATCCCATCTAAAACTTGTGAATGTTAACAGCACCAGAATCAGAGTTGCTGAAATGATTAAATAAGCACAACTTAAAAAGCTTTGCCCGGCTCCTGAAAAGAACACTAGGAATGATGCCTCCTCCTGTTTATGTTGATTGAACTCAGAGAAACTATATTAAGATCAAACACAGTGTGTAGACAAAAGCAAATAAAAGTAAAAGAGGCTATTTGATATTTAATTTTTTTAAAAAATTAAATAATTGTAGCAATTTGAAATGTGTGCATGAATAACAGAAAGTCCAACTCATCTTGAAGTCACATAATTTTTTTTTTATTTTTCTCTCTTCACTGTAATTCAGAAGATATACTGTCGCAGGCCTGATTTTAGCTGCACAGAGAACCTGGCTTGAACTGGAGTAGTTCAAGATGGCTCCTCTGGATGTGTCCATCACAAAAATGATAAGGGGACAAGCAGGATGCAAGAACAGGGGCAATCACTTCTGCTTCTTGCCCTTCACTAGGAGATCAATACATTTCCTACAACTTCTCCTTAGACAATAGATGCTCACCTACTGTCATGGTCTATGTTATATGGTTATTCCCAGCTGTAAGACATACTAAAATAGCAAGCTGGGACCTTGTTGTCATCAACAAGTTAAAGATTATATTAACTGGGAATAAGGTGAGAAATAGATGTTGCGTGGTATTTTAGTGTCTACCATAATAGTCATCAAGGGAAATGTTAAAATTCAGTTAGACTTCCACAGACTCATTTTATGGTTTAATATTTATTGTTTTAATATTGAATTGCCTATGGGAACATGGCACTACAAACTTTTCATTGCTTAGTTCTGCTGAAGTTTTAATGTAGTGCTGATAAGAGGAGATTTTATTTTGCAACTGAAAAGTTTTATGTGGTTTTGTTTGTTTTTTCTTGAAAAAGAAACAGCAGTTGGGCAACATTGGCTCTATAGAAACTTCCCCCATCACTCAGTTCACTCATTATACTCTAGCTATACCAGCTGTCCTTATTTTTCTCAAATATGCCAAACATATCCCTACCTAATGGTCTTCATACTTGTTCATCCTTATGTTTTAGAAATCTCTGTAAGCCCAGACTTCCTGCTACCATGCCATCTTCCCAAATCTAATTCTTCCTCTAGGTTTGGTTCAGACATTCCCCTCCTTGCAGACACTCTGGCCAGAAGCCTCTTCAACAGTCCTCTGTCTCATTAACCCTATTTTATTTTATTTCCTCTTCAAAATTTCTTCCTTTGAAACTGCCTTATGTATACACATAGTAGCTTATCATCTGACTCTTTGAAATTTAATGTAAGTTCCTTGCATTCTTCCAGACATTTGTCTGATTTTTTTCCCTGAGTTTTCTGAACCTAAACAGAGCTCAATACATAGGCACTTATTAAGTATTTGTTAAACAATTGAAAGAATTCTGTTTTTGAATCAAGATAAACAATGGATGGATCATTAAATTTCAGCAATAGAGATTATATAGTTGATAGTATGCCTTCTGATGCCTACCAGCCTTGAATGGACTATGCAACTCAGTTATAATTTACGTCATTCTGTGGGTGGGGGTAAATAAAACAAATTTATTTTCATTGACACAAACTTCCAATATTTTGACACCTACCTACGGTTAGATCATGTTCCATGCATTCTATCAGACTTAGCTTTGCCTATCTTCCTTGAGACATTAAATGTTAATTGAAAAATATAACTTTCCCTATTTAAAAAATGAGCAAAGTATTTGAATAGATGCAAAGAAGATATGCAGATCAAAATAATCAAACTAAAAGATCCTCAATATCACCTGTCATCTGGGAAATGCAAATTAAGACAATACAGAAATATCATTCAAATCTACTCAAATACATATCTATCACAATAAATAAGTCCACAGAACACAAAACTGTAAATACTAGAGGAAATATGTGATCAATAATACCTGTGGAATGTTTGTTCACAGTCTAGGATGACTCAACATATGAATATTAAGCCACATTAAATAAAATTAACCAACAATTAATTAATGTAATGTATACTAGTGGTAACAAAATGCTGTCGTCTTTTTTCTAGAACCTTTAGTAATTACCATAATATTGCCTCTCCTTCATTGCTGTTAGGCAGTAGGATAATTTCACAGTGGTTTTATTACTTTTATTTGATTTCCCTAACAAATATCACCAGTGCACTAAAGGTCAGGGATCATGAAATGGCCATGTCATTTACAAAGCTTGTGTGATGCATTGATTGCTGATCTCCCAGCTCACCCTTGTAACTAACTGAAAGGTTGTCTTCTCATTGACGAAAGTCTTCTCGGTGGCAAGACAATAGAATATATTGATGAAATGTCCAAAGGTGAAAAATGCAATTGCAATTCACTTCGAAAGTCTAATTGGTAATCGGTTTTATACTTCACAGTTGAGAGCTAGTTCCATTTGTTTTCTCCTGCTTGTAAGCCAGTGTTTTAAAACCAACTGATTGCTGGAGGAAGATGCAATGACAGAGCCTGAATTTCTTTCCAGATGATCTGATGGTGCAATTGAAAGCATAAAGGATCTTCCCAGACATTCATTATCTGAACTGAAACCTGACCCCCCCACCCCCCCAGACCATATGTGTTTCCAGCTTACCTCCATGTAGGATAATAAAAATTGATACATGTATAGTCTTGTACTCAGCCTTTAATAGACATTACCTCAAAAAAACACAATAACAGCCCACTTAGTTTGGTGCTAGTATCGCCATTTTATAGTTGAACTTAACACTCAAGAACTTAAGCAATCTGTACAAAGTTTCAAAATCAGAATGGAGTAGAATGGAGACTTGTAGAACCCTGACTGGTTTTGTTTTTTGTTTTTTTATGCTACAAAATTGAGTGTAGTGCCTCATACATGCTATGCATACACTCTATCACTGGGCTATACCCTAGCAGAACCCAAATTTTCTTACCACTGAAGTTTCCACTCCCAATATTCCCACAGGCCAGCAGAGAGGGAACACTGAAATTCATTGTTACTACTCCTATTCCTTCTATGTTTAGGTGCAAATATGAATATTTTGCAATTTTGCTAATCTATACAGCTCTTCCTTGATATAATTTGCTATTCTATCAGTACTCATTCTGGGATTTCATTCTTGGGCTTGGGTCATTTTCAATATCTAAGCTAACGAACTATATTATACCCTGATCACAACATTTTTAATGATTTTTTCCAATGTTCTTCAAACCTCTCCTGCAAATCATAACTAGGGAGGCACTCGGACTTTTTTATTACTCCCAAATGCTTCACAAATGAAACTTTAAAATCTGTTATCTCACTTTCAAAGTGATTAGACATCATTTCACATTTCTTCCTCTTTACTCTTGCTCATTATCTCTTTGATATTTACCTTATCTTGAGTTCATAGTCCTTTAGTTTCTTTAGATTCTCACTTTCCAATGATGGTCTAGTAATAACAGTAGGAGTCATCATTAATACTATGAGTAATCACCAAAACAATTTATCATTATTTAGAAAATGTTTGCCATGTGTTACAGATAGAACTCTGTTTATTTAAACTGAGTCTCAGAGAAGGAAAGAGAACCACCCAATGCCATTTGGCTAGTTGATATTGTAAGATGAGAAATCATGTCCGCCCATGTCACTCCAATTCTTTGTATTGCACGATATTGCCTCATCAGCTCAGGCCTCTCTAACACTAAAGAAAAATATGTATACCAATACATTGAAAATGACATGGTCTATTGTGGTTAGTTTTATATTCAGATCATGACTATTAAGTTGCTTATGTGTTCACAGCATTTAAATAAATCACATGTGAAATGAACCCGGTCAATAACTTCTTAACTTTCCTTTGTTGCATTTGAGTTGAATCTGGGTTATATAACAAACTAACAAAATGAGATTAGGGTTTCAGTTTGTTCTGGGTATTGCCACTAAATAACACATGACAGATATTCACAGCATTCACAGAAATAAAATGCCTTTAGGGCTTATGTAATCTACCACACATCGATTAAGGTGGCCGTTATTAGTTTTTAAAAATATGAGTAAATTGATGCTGAAAACATTTAAGTAACTTCCCAAGATATGCCACTGGTAAGCAGTATGTTAGGATCTGAACAACAACAACAACAACAACAAAAAACAGCCATGGGTAGCAGCTCTTGCTGCCCTCATGTTAAGATTTGTGCACAGGGGTTTCCATAGACGTTGACAAAAAAGCTCACCTACTTAGAAAGATAGAAAGACAAGAGAAATAATAGTTTAAACAAAGAAATTATATGCCACTCCAGTTCAAGTTTTATTTTTGTATTTATTTATGTATTTACATATTTATGTATTTTTATTAGTTTTCTGTAGAATAATTTGGGGAATCTTAAGACCAGCTAAGAATAAGACTTAGGAAAAGAGATAGCACACTATTTTGTAATACATCTGTGCACATAATGGGACTTGAGAAACATTTGCAAGGAGTAAAACACTTTTAAAATGTCACAGACCTAGAAAAGAGCTAAAGAAAGAAAATACTGGAGCGTAAAGCATACAAGAGTCAGAATCTATTTAACTAATGATATGGGACATTCCAAACCTCAGAGGATTTTGAATTAAATTGCTGTGTACAGGACCAATCTGAATTGCAAGGATTCGTATGAGATAAACTTGTTTAGAAACGTTTTTTTTTTTTTTTAATTCTCAAATATCAGTAAAGAACCAAATGAGAGAGAAGTGCTCAGTCAACCAGAAATGCTCATGGGCTATTGAGGCTCAATGAAAAGGAGCAGATTTATTCTTTACTACGAATCCCTATCCTTGCAACAAGGATAAGGATTTGGGGTTTAAACCAACTCCAGGAAAATTTATACAGTTGTTCTGTGTAATCTTGAACAGTTTGGTGCTTTTCTCAGAATCTTAATATTCTTTTATCTTAAGGAGGAATTAACATAGATCAGAAATGTAGTATTCTGTAGGTAATCTGTTATGTACTAAATATTAATATATGACATTTATTCATTTCATTTGTGATCCACATCCTGAGCATCAGAGTACAGTTCCCATCCTAAGGTATTAAAAAAACAAGTTAACTGAGCAATGCATTTTGATGTAAAATAGTACATTTCTTAATGAAATAAGAATTTGGTGCACACAGGGAACATATAGAAGTGACATTCAGCCCTGCCTGGGGTCCAAATAAATGCATCTAAAAAGGCAGTGTATCATAGTAACTCCTGTAAGAAGTCAGAACTTTAATGCATATTAGAGAAATAGACTCTCTGTAAAGGCAGGCTTCAGTAGGCTAATATTGCTTACCTCTAGAGATGAGCGCTCAAGAATAACAAATATGGAGGCTAAAGAGAATAGTGAAGGCTAAGAAGTTTACCCCTTTATTATTACTTCCTTGTAAAGATTAATCAGGTTTGGGGGCAAGCCACATCTCATTTATTTTTATTCATTTTCAACATAGAGACTTTGGAAAAGTTAAGAATAAAATTATTTTTCAAGAGACCAACCAAACAGAGCAGTTGCTCTGTTGGTAACAAAGCAGAGCCCTGGGAAGGAGGGCGTGGGTTAGGGAGGGAGTTGGAGCAGTAGATCTTTTTACCTCAAATGGAAGCATATAATGTGAAATTACTGGCATGTCTATGCCTCAGAATCATGGAACCTTACCTCTGGATTAGGTTAAATGACTAATAAAATAAAGTTGTCACAATTTAAATTGAAGTGTGTGTGTGTGTGTGTGTGTGTGTGTGTGTGTGTGAGTTTTTTGTCACTGTGACCAAAATGCCAAACATTTATTTTGAGCTCATAGTTTCAGAAGCTGTTCCTAGTAGGTCAGCTCCATTGCATTGTGTCAGAGATGAGTCAGAGAAACATGGCAGAAGGGCATGGTGGAGGAAAGCTTCTTGCTCATTGAATCTGAGAAGCAGAAAGAGAGCAATGATCCAGGGACAAAATGTAATCCTCAAGAGCATGGCACTCGGTAACTTACTTTCTCTAGCCATGTTGCATCTGCTTACATTTTCCATTCAGATTATTAATCCATCAAATATATTAATACAGTGATCAGGCTCTCATGGTTGCATCATTTCAACACTGGATATTTCTGTCTTGCCATAGGAGCTCCTGGGGAAAGGATACCTCATATTCAAACCATAAGAAGTTCACTTTGTAATAGGTTAACACCCCTTTTCCTGTTCTGCTAAGGGTACATGTGTGTGTATGTGCTCATGTGCACACAGTGCTCTGGAACACCTGCGTTCCTACTGTCAGCAGTTGGGTCAAAAGTTGAAAGAAACTACGTGGAATGAACTAATCAAGATGTTGGTGACTCTAGCATCAACAAAGATTCTATTATCAGTGTAAAATACAATAACACTATTGGTGCAGGAGTTTTCCAGTTTTAAAGCACTTTCTTAATATTAATCCTCACAATAACACAATAAAATACATGGAACAGGAAGTCATAGATTTTTTTGGAAAGTATTTTGCAAGTCAACTTTCATTAGCTGCAATATCACCAGGAATTAAGGATGACAATTATTTACCATAATTTATTCTTGAAAAATAAGGAAACTGAGATTTGGTGCTATAAAAAGTACTTTGACAACTTTTAAAACATGTGTTACTCTTGAAATAAAAATTGCTGATAGAAGAAAGCATTCAATAAAAAGGATTAAGACCACTAGGCATTATTGCTTTCAAAATTCTATAAACATTTAAATAATGAAATAATTTGTTTTATACTGACCAATGGAAATATGGCTATGCAGTTAAACTTAAATTAAAATTTACAAAAAAAAATTGAGGTAGATGGAGGACAAGACATGCTTTTCAAATTTATAAAAAGATGAGTGGGAGGGAAAGGGAGAGGGCAGGAGATTAGCAAGGATGATGGAATGTGATACATATCATAATCCAAAGTACATGTATGAAGACACGAATTAATGTCAATATACTTTATATACTACCAGAGATGAAAATTTGTGCTGTATACGTGTAATAAGAATTGTAATGCATTCCACTGTCATTTATTTTTTAAATCAATAAAAAATAAGAATAAAAATGATAATAGTTAAAAAAGTGATGGTCACTTTTAACCAAAATTGCTTGAAACTTCATTCCTCTTCTTTGTTATACTTACTAATAAACTAATCTGTTTTATACAAGGTTTTGATATTTTTATTACTGATGGTCCAAGGTATTCCAACATTTAACAAAATATTGTGAAATGTAAGCATGCACAAATACCTCATTTATTGGTGAAAACCATTACATGCAAGACATTTAACCAGGTGCTCTGAGAATATGCAAGCTCAGTTTTCTGATTTTGGATAATCTTATACAGGAGACATGGTCCATGATTATTTTTTTTAAGTACTAAGTGATTAAAAGTAGGAAAGAGACAAACTAAAGAAGTCAAAAATACAAGAGTTAATGGAGAATAAAGGCAATTTTTTTCTTGAGTCATCAGAACAAGTTTCACTGGAGGAGCTGACACCTTGTAGGATGAAAGTTTGCATAACAAGCCATTGCTTAAATGTGATACAGGAGATGATCTTTTTCAAGATCTTAATGTTGAGCTATTATTTTGTCTCCTACAGCCAGAAGAGGAAAGAGTCCTTTATTATTGTTTCATTCATTTACTCACTCAAATATTCATTGAGGATTATTAGGCCCAGTGCACTGTTTTGTTTGCTCGTGGTGGAAGTGTGCAGAGTGCAGATGAACTCTCTGTCTCTTAGAGCTTATACACTATTTCAAAAATGACATATTAAAGAAAAATACAAGCTCCTTCTCAGTCTGAAAATGTAAAGAAAATAAAATAGAGGGATGATTTGATTAGCAGTCATATGGAAGAAGCAAAGAAAACTGAGAATAATGTTTGGAAAAATCCTGTAGAAACAAATGAAGCCAGTGAAAGGAAAAATCTAAGGAAGACTCCTGCCCGGACCCCAGGCAAAAGCTGTAACAGAGCAAAGATAAAAGATAGGGAGAAGTATGATGTCTGAGAATCACAAAGAGAATTACAGTGGCTGAAGTGAAATGGGACTGAATATGGTGTGATAGGAGATAAAACGGGAAACATGGGGAGAAGCCATGTCAGGTGGGGACAGAGAAGGGTTAAGTCATTCATTACCAGGGTTGAAAGACTCCGGAGGATTTTAAAGAACAGCATGATATAACACACAGCCTAAAATTATAGTTCTAGCTTATCTGGCTACAGCACAGGTAGGTAATTTAAAACTTTCTAACTCCTATGTACTTACTTTGGGCTGTTACTGAAAGTATATGTAGCTCCCTCAGTGCTGTACTCAGCTTTCAAATATTATTCATAAGCTTTAATTGTGTTATTTTTAAATTGTTATTGACCAAAGAAATTTGACACAAATGAAGAAAAATTATCAAGTAATGAATTATTGTACTCACTGCTTACTTCCTAAGGAATATCTGCTTGGAACATGCCAAACATGGATTGACTCCAGTAAGGAGGCTAGTAGTGTAGAAAGAAACCATGAAAACAAATAAAGATTTTCATTCTGTTCTTATTTTAAATGATTAACTAATGTTGAATGGAAAATAGATGGCATTTCATATTCATACTGCCGGTTATCAGTGATGAATTCTGCCTCCTCACATGTTGACTTAAAACATTAGAGAGGCAAGCTGAGGGAAACATATAAAGCAGGCTTTATTTAAAAAGGAGTAATACAGACTTCTCCTGGGAGGAAGAAGGGGGTCTTAGGTGGTATTCTGATATCCCAAGAAGTGAGGGTATCCTGTCCCTCTATACATCCTTGACTTTCTTTGTTCTCCTGCTTTCTTCTCTCTTATCTCTCTTGTTCCTGCTTATGTGACTAGGCCCAGGAGATGCCACCTGGGATGGACGAAAAGTGAGAAGCAGATAGGAAGGGCCAAATGGAGTGATCCAGGCAGGAAGCAGTCTAAGAGACATTAATTAACAACTTTTATAACTCCCTGTGGGAAAGGACAATCCCTGGACAGGTTACCTTAGCAACAGGTAAGAGCAGGGGCAGGTGGAGGAAGGACTCTGAAGGAATTAACATTTCAATCTCCCAGAAATGGTCTGAATTTCCCCAACCCAAATCAGTTTCCATTTTCTCTATCCAACCAGATTATCTATCTACACTGACTGCTTGTCTTTAATTCTGGTTTTGATAATTCAAGGCTTTATTTCTCATGAAATATAGAAAGCCTACTTCATTTTAAAAGTTGCATTTTAAGAGTATGCCAGTCTGTATCTCTTCCATTTTATGTTGATGCTCTTAGAGCATTTTATACGGATAAGGGACCATTCTGTACATTTAACACACATGATCTTATTCAATTCTCCTAACACCAAGAAGTGAGATATTCACTTCACTAATAGATGCCAGCTAGAGTGTTAGAAAGGATGTACTTGATGACAATTGAATCATAACTAATAAAATTGGTACAAATTTAGGACTTTATGAGGATGGAGTGCTCTGTGTTTTTTAACTTCCAAACTTCAGGAAGTGATTTCCAGTTTGTGAACCCTAAACAACTCAAGAAAGAAAGAATATTTAATACTTATCTCCCCCATTAGCAGAATACAGAGAAAAACATTTTCAGAATAGAAAAGGCATTAAGGTAATGGTAGATTGAACTGCATGAGACCAACCAAAATGAAAGATAACTTTCTTCCCTCATTACTTCTTAAACAGACTAAAGTTGATAAATGATCAATAAAACCTTTAACAAGAATTCCTGAGCATTTTCACCTATAACAAGACCTTTATAGTTGGCAATTTAGAAGAACATAAAGAAAATGAAAAATATTCTAATGGATGGCATGAAGCTTATCAATAAGTTGACGTGTGGGAAGCAGTTGGAGGATGTATTTGCAAATTAGTCTGTATTACAGAAGATTAATGGGTCCTTCTAATCATTTTCGAGTACTGGAAATGTAGAAAGGCAAAATGAAGAACCAAGTGAAACTTTCAAAGGTGGCCTTAACAGATAATAATTACAGGCAAAATAAGGAAGGGTTTCCTATCAAAATGGCCAGATATGAGATGGGATTCCACATACAAGGGGGATAAACTGTCAAATGAGTTAAGACAAACCATCTGGCAATGGTAGAACAGAGAGAACTCACTCAGAAGTTAAGAGCTGGTGAGCTGATCCTTCAGAGCTGATCCCTACTGATGAATTGTTATCAGTGGTAAATCAATTTGCCATTTAAACTTTAGGATCAGAGTTTACCTTTGGATTTTTTCTTTCTATGACTGCCTCAAAATCTCAGGAATACAAATAAGCATCCTCATCATTTTGAAAATAAAAATATTCTCATTAAAAATTCCATCTATTGACAGAGAAAATGGTGTTTGCTTATGCCAACTTTAAACAGGAATCATCCCCTTAAACAAAATTAACTGAGGCTGAATTAGTTCTTCAGTGTCAGAAATCCATTTTGACACACACACACACACACACACACACACACCAAAAAAAAAAAAAAAAAACTAAACTTTCTATAGGACATTTTTCTCTTTCACCTTCTGTCTCTAGATCAAGCTATAACTTTGTCACTTTTAGCCAAACTTTAGCCTGCGACCCGCACTGGCTTCATGAAAGAAGGTTCCAACCATGAGAAAACGCTAGGGAGTTTTAAATTAAAGAGAGGAGACTCTAATTACCTTTAAAACCAGCTCCAGGACGGCTCCTCCTACCTCCAGCCTCCAGCCTCCTAATGCGGTATCAAGGTTTACTGAAGAGGATAGCGAGAGAGAGAGAGAGAGAGAGAGAGAGAGAGAGAGAGAGAGAGACAGAGAGAGAGAGAGAGAGAGAGAGAGAGAGAAGAGAGAGAGAACACCAAAGAGTGGACTTTTATTGGGGAACAAGAAATTCTGGGGAAAATCCCATTCAATGAAGATTAAGGGGGGCAGCATCCCAAGGTCAGGGGCTATGATTGTGTCTTCCAGGCAGTGGCCAGACACACCTCTGCACGGACAAGCCCTCGGACCTGGAGAAGGGTGGGGAAAGCTCTGACACAGCTGTGTCTAAGCGCCTCTCACCCAGCAAAGGAGGTAACTCAAATCACGTGCGAGGATGGCCTCCCACACCAAACAATAAGAAAGAAATTTATTAATAAAATGAAGGGTAGAAGTACCAATGAATGAAGAATTAATTAAATCAGAATGAATAAATCATAATAAAAATTTCTTTTTATGTGCATTCAAGTGTTATTTAGTAATCTTTCAATAGAACATATTCTGGGATGTATATGTACAAAGTAGACTTAAGCAAAAATGAAACCCCGACTTCAGAGAAATACATGGCACAAAATATCAGGCCGGTGGGAAGTAAAAGTGACTACATATACAATTAGAATACAAAGTGAGTCTGCTAAAATAATGGGTGAGGCATCTAACTGCATTACTATGGAAGTTCTGAAGAGTGAACATTTGATTCTGGTTTAAAGAGCAGAAGTGGGGAAGTAGCACTAAAAATGAGGTTCAGGTACACAGAAATCAAAGGCAAATAATTCCAAGTAAAATGTACAGACTTTCAAACAGGCAAATAGTTACTCCACCATTTAGGATGGAAAATTAGATAAATGTCAGGGAAATTTGAGATGAAGCTGTGAGGTGTTTGGTGGACTGAACCAAGGAAGGCTTCAAATGTATTTTCCATAAAATAATTGAAAGTCAGACATATTTTAGGAAGATTATCCTCACAGTTTTCTAAAGGATGGATGAGGAGCATGAGAGAAGTTAAGAGTCTTACTGGCAGAGCCTCTGTCCTCCCAGGGCTGAGTGGGATATCTGTTACAACTCTGAATATGCCAAGACTCCAAATAGGATTGTACTATAATTTTCATTAATTTTCTCTATGCAAAAACCAGACTGCATGGACAAAATAACATATTTGAAATCAATGTCAAGTCCCATAGGGAAAAATGTAATAAAAGTCTATTGAGGCTATAAGAAGTTGAAAAATGAGCATTATTTGACTATTGTGGGAAACAGGTACATGTTTGTAAAAGGTAGTCTACTGAAAGGAAAAAAAAAGCATAATTCATAATTCTCTCTAATTTTAGTCTATTTTTCATCTTCCTTTTATTATGCTGCTCCTACTTTTTAAGGGACAATTTTGCTTCTTTACTTCATATGAGGTAATCCTTTCAAACCAACACATTTATAAGATCATTTCTATTATTCTCTCTTTTAATCAAGACAATGACAGGCAGACAAAGTTCTTCTCCCAATACACTCTCATTGCTTCTGTTGCATCCCACAAGCTGTGCTACAAATGTCTATCCTGTGCTACAAATTCATTCAGAAGAACCCATCAGGGGCACTAAGTGAGGCCAGGAGAAAGGCTTCCCAATACCTTTATAACTTAGACCCATTGAGCAAAATATAGCGGAGGCATTCTGAGAAATAAACAAACATAATAAAACCTACAGTTTTTTTTTAATCCATATGCCTCATGTTTTTATGTACACTGTTTAAAATAAACAGTTTCATTTAAAAGCATTTTATTCCTGACAGTTCTTCTGTAGGGGAATTTTGAAAAATATAAATCTCGACTGAAGTGTGAATTGTAAACAAAATATTTTTGATTACTAACCTCCATGAAAGGAGCAGATTGATTGCAACACCAAAAATCTTATGACATAGTATATTGAGGACATTTATCCTCAGATGAGTGACATCTGAAAAGCATGGGTCAACCACCCTATTGAGGAGGTTAATGTTTGCTTAGCATATAATTAGTAAAACTCACAATAAAAACTTGTTTTCATCTGCAATGTAGCTGTGTAGAATGGATCTTGGTGGGTTTCAGTTCTCTGTTTTTGTTTGTTTTGCCTCTTTCTCCTCCAGACCAGCACCATTATTACACCGTTCATTTTTCCAGGTGCTCCTTGTTAGATGTAACAGGTATATTAAGGAAAGTCATCTTTTGCTGATCTGAATTTTAATGAATAAAGGCAGGTGTTTATTTTTCATTAAAGCACAATATGCCCTGGATAGTAAGCATCTGGATCTCTTCAGTGAATACATTAGAAATAAAATTTTTAAATGCTATTGTTGTTTTATTATTGCAAGAGACCCTTGCCTTCCCCTGAGTTCTGCCTGCTTTGTGGATATCATTGCATTTGTCTTCACCACATGGTGTGCAGTTGTCAACTACTATTCTGGTTTTCAGAAAGCAAGGCAGAAACACAGGCAGTCTGTAGTTTTCTTGACATCACCAAGCAACCAAAGCTGCAGCATTTTCCTGGACCTACTAAGTTACTTATATACTTTAAAAAATGAGAAAAGAATATGACTTTTATCACATATCACAACCTCGATTTTTGTAGGCTCCTTTGCCATGTGGGTGTGTGAGAAAATTTAGGGCTCTGAGCTACCAAATCTTGTAAATGATAATGAAGCAAATTAAAGGCAAAGTCAAAATTTGAAATAAGGTAATTCATAAAACTCTTCCCACTTCATTTTTTAAAAAAAGATTCCTTATTACTCACCAAAGTATGTCTTTATTTGTCAGGAAGTCTGCATATAACTTCTTCTTGGATCTCTAGAGTATATGTATTGAGAAAAGTTGAAAACAAATATCTAATATCCAAACTATCAATTTATAACCACCAACCACAGGAAGGCCAGGGTGGCCAGAAATAAAATGAACATGAGCTATTAATTTGAACTAATGTCTCTGCCTCTCGACAAGTATAAACTCTTGATCAAATGCTTAGTTTAGTCCTCCTCAGTTTCCCCATTTGAAAATGGATGAAAGTTTACTTATGCTGGGAAAATGATGGGTATTTAAATATGATGTTATTTTCTTGGACATGTAGGTTTTAAATTAATAGTAACTCTTATTATTCCACATATTTCAGATTTATTCTCAAGTCCAAGAAGAACTTTCATAATTCTTGTGTCTCCAGTCCTTGGTGGAAACACAGTAATGGAGAATCTTCTATATTCTTGAGAAAATTTTATCATATGATTGATTTTACAAGGTATCTGTATTGTTAACGTATGTCCTATCCATAATTCCTTCTACTATCTCAATCTTACATTAATGAAAACAAGTTTCTGAATTTAAATGATGCACACAAAATTTAAATATATAGCTGAGTGCATATTTTAATGGCAATTTATTATGAACACAAAAACCAATGAGAATTTTTCTAAAAGAATAATAAGTAGCTACAAAGAAATTAAATCTATCACAAGGTAAAGGTGATAAACAGAACCATTAGAAATGAAAGTTCCATTAAAAAGTTTAGTAACAATCAGCTAACTTTTCATCAGATGAAAGAAAGTAACACAGATATTTGGTAAATATATGAATAATATTTTATACATAATTAATGTTATATTTGTAAGAAAACAATCAATTTACGGTTGCAAGATTGTTCAAAATATGCAAATGAATAAATGTGATACACCACATCAACAGAGTGAAGGAAAAGACCCACCTACATTTGATAAAATTCAACACCCATTCATGATAAAAACCTTGTTGAGTATAGAAGGAGCATGCCTCAACACAAAAAAGAGCTATTTAAAATATGCATAATAAGCAAATATTAAGTGTGTTTGTGTGTGTGTATATGTGTGTGTGTGTGTGTGTGTGTGTGTGTGTGTGGTGGGGATCAAACCCAGGACTTGTGCGTACTAGAAAAATGTTCTGCCAGTGAGTTACACCCCAGCCTAACTAGCAGTACACTGAATGGAGCAAAACTGTAAGCTTCTAAGATTTGGAACAATGACAAAAATGATCATGAACCAGGGTTTCAACAATCATTCAGCAGTCATGTAGAAAATCAGAACAATACAGTCAAAAAGAGGATCATTTGACATAAAAGAAACATTCCTCCCAACATATGAAAATATGATTTTTTAAACAAAGACCGTAAAGTTTATGCAAATATAGACCATATTTACCAAAAAATCTTCAACAAAGATCCTGTTGCCATTGATTCTCACTAAGAGTTGGTATTGTCAGGTTTTTTTTTTTCCCCCAGTTAATTGGAGTATTTGTTCTGCAGAGATTTTAGATTTGTTTTAATTTGCAATTCCTAAAGACAAATGATGTTGAAATGCTGATTTGCCATTTATATATCTTCCTTGTGAAGAGTCTCTGCAGTGTTTGTGCAGACCTTTTGCACTTTAATTGGTTGTTTTATTTCTTTCTGTTCAGTATTAATAGTTATTTGGCTATTTTAGATACAAGTCACCTATTGCATGCCTTTTACAATTATTTCTTCTAAGTTGTGACTTATTATTCTTTCAAAAGTATCTTTTGTAGTGAAGAAATTTAATTTTAACAAAGTCTAATATTTTTCTGAATTTTGTACTTGGTGTTTTAGGAATTTCCATATTTAACACTGAAAAATCTGCATAGGAGGACATTCCTCTGTGGCTCCTTCCCAGGTCACTACATCAAGATGCTTCTATTTGGTTCCTTCAAACAAAGCTGAAGTTCAGAAATAGAGCATGAATTCCTTTTTCTTAAATTCATAATTTAGAAAGGCTTGGTATAAAGTGAGAAATATTTACTTTCTTCTTTATTAAAAAGTGAAATGAGATATCTTAAGACAAAGTGTGACTGTCTTTCTTCAAAAAAACTTCATCATATAACCTTTCTGCTTTCCATTCATGTGGTTGAGACTAATGATGATGTAATGATGTTTGGGAAATATTTAAGGCACTATATTTGGACTTCTTTCTAAATCAGGTTTGATTTGCTCCTATGTAGTAGATAGAAACATTTGACCTGATACCCGAATGTTCAAAAATTCACTTCTATTATGATCTTTGTCCAGGTCCCTGTTTACCTCAGCACCTAAAGTAGAATGAAAAAGGACCCTGGTTCACCTGGCAGGGTAAACAACATGGCCTGATGCACTGGCAATAGGAATAAAGCTTAAGGATGGTCCACAGGCCTCCTGTGACAAAGACTCTTTAACAGGAATAGCAGAGAAAAATATGAAAATTACTATGAGCAATACACCCATATTTGTCACCATATCTAATTGAGAGATGAGCAAATCATGGCATGAATAGTTAGAATAACTTGGCACATGTTATGTAATACAACTGAAATCTGAGTGAAGATTTGCACCTTGAAATCTGGTTTAAGGGTTCAGGCTCCTAAGTAACACACTGTCCTGCTTCTTTTAGTAATTCAAGACTCTGTGACAGGGTAAGAAAGAAGCCTGTGAGCAGTGAAGAATTAAAAATGAGATTAACCACGTGACATCTCCACTCTTCCCTATATCCATGTATCCAAACTCATCATTACGGAGTACAGAAGAAGATGGCGGCGGAAAGTGAGTAAGCCGCTCCGTGCTCCACGCCGCCGCGTCTGAAAAGATGAGGTAAAGATCATTAAAGGAGATCTGTTGACAAAAACCCAGCACCGTGTCAAGAAAGGGGCCTAGGTGGAGTGAATCCGCCACGAATCCAGCCAAGGTGGAGGGAGTCCATCACGACTTCAGCGCGAGCAGTAAGGCTGCAGCCCCAGCTTCCCGGCTCCCTCGGCTCCTTCTCCTTCTCCTCTCCGCCTCTCCGCTTTGCTTCTCCCCAGCTGTCTCTCCTCCCAAGCTCAGCCCCTAAATCTAGATCTCAATTTCTTTCCCCCACCCCGCCCACTCTCCTGCGTGTCCGGTACCCGGCCCGCACGGCCCGCCGCCGCCGCCCCCCTCAGAGCACCATAGAGCAGACTCTTCACCGCATGCGAGTGAGCTGCCGAGTTAAATGAAACAGCTGATAAGACGAGTGACAATTTAAAATTTAAGTGATCCGAGAACACACACTGAGCCCTGATCGGCTGAATCAAAAAACTCCCGTTCACGTTCACCTGATTCCCGCAGATAAACACCTATGACTCAGCACTAATCCATCTGGCTGAAACAACTGGTCAGCCCTTCTCAGCCTACGGAGGTAAATGCCTACCGAGCCTTCATAAGTAGTGGCCACAGGTTTGAAACGGGGCTTGGGAGAGACAGTAAGGACCCACCCGTTGCATTGGTCGCCCGGAAAAGGGAAACGAACTGTCGCCATTTGCAAGAGACACCACTATGGCAGAGAACTGACGTCATCAGACTGCTGCGGAGGAGATAACTTCATTGAAACCTGCAGCTACAGGTGTGTGATCCCCTACCCTTCCCTCTCCATACATCGGGGAAACCTTAAGGGCCCCTCCCAGCTCTCCCGTAAGGGCCCCACCCAGCTCTCCCGTGAGAGCTACAGCCAGCCCGAGGGAATCAGAGGTGGTGCGGGACCCACCAGGGCTGACTGCTGAAGTCTCTTGCACCAGCTACCGGGGGAGTGGCTATCGGAGGGCAAGTAAAGTCCGCTGAGGATTCTCAGCCCCAAGCTCTACAAACTTAGGGTCTGAGGGAATGGCAAACTGGAAGAGTGTGCCCAGTCGTTCATGAAAACAGGGCTCCCGGGAGCAGCAGACCTGGCGTGTAGCCAGTATTGTGGTGAGCGGCACCCGTGAGAGGGGCCTGGCTAGAGGAAAAGTGGGAAGTGACTAGACACAAGAGGAGGCCCTAGACACTCAGGATTGGAGACTCGCCCAGTCTGGGAGGAGCTGCCGCACAGTGGTTGGTTCCCGCGTATTGACAGGAGAAACTTGACCTGGTGGGCACAGCGCCACCTAATGGAAGAGAAGTTAATCAAACTCTAAGACTTCATTTATTCGTTTTTTTTCTTTTTCTTTTTTTCTTTTCTCTTTTTTTTTTGATTTGGGTTTTTCTTTCATTTTAATTTTTCTTTCTTGTTGTTTTAATTTTTTTTTTACAAAATATTTTTTTATTTTTTTTCTTCTAATTTTAATTTTAATTTTTTTAATTATTATTATTATTTTTTTAAAATTTTTTTCTTTTTTTAGTTCCTATTTTTTTCTTCTTTAGTCTTTTCATTTTTCTTATCCCCCTTTCCTTCAATTCTACCTGCCTACTCTCATTCTCTTTAGTGACTTCTTCCCTTCCCTTCTAATACCTTTCCTCCCAAGCATCAAATTAATTTATAGGAGTAAACAGTAACTGAGCAGTCAAACAGAACAAGAAGTAACATGAGCAACTTCAAGAAACAAGGAAGAAAAGGAGTACAAACAATGCAGGACAGCCTAAATATTCGGGAGGACCTAGAGTCTTCAGAAAAATGGTCATATAAAGAACTCAAGGAACACCTTAGACAGATGGAATGGAACCTTAAAGAGGATACAAGACAGCAAATTCAAGCAGCGAAAGAACACATTGAGAATGAATTTCATAAACAGATAAAAGAAGAAGTTAAGCATCTTTATCAGGAGATAGAGATTATAAAAAATAATCAAACAATAATTCTAGAAATGAAGGAAACGATAAACCAAATTAAAAACTCAATTGAGAGTATCACTAACAGAGTGGAGCAAGTAGAAGCCAGAACATCAGATAATGAAGACAAAATATATCATCTTGAAAAGAGTCTAGCCAACTCAGAAAGGCTAGTAAAAAATCATGAGAAAAACATCCAAGAGTTATGGGATAACATAAAAAAACCAAACTTACGAGTCATCGGGATAAAAGAAGGTACAGAGATTCAAACCAAGGGAATGAGTAACCTGCTGAATGAAATAATTACAGAAAACATTCCAGAAATAAAAAAGGAAACAGATATACAAATTGAAGATGCATACAGGACACCAAGCACACAAAATCACAGTAGACCAACGCCAAGACACATTGTTATGAAGATATCCAATATACAGAACAAAGAGAAAATATTAAAAGCTACAAGAGAAAGGAGACAGATTACATTCAGGGGTAAACCAATAAGGTTAACAATGGATTTTTCATCACAGACACTGAAAGCAAGAAGGTCATGGAACAATGTATTTCAAACATTGAAAGACAATGGATGCCAACCCAGAATTCTGTATCCAGCAAAATTAAGCTTCAGGTATGACAACAAAATAAAAATCTTTCTTGATAAACAAAAGTTAAAAGAATTTGCAGCCAGAAAACCAGCATTGCAAAGCGTTTTGAGCAAAACACTACATGAGGAAGAAATGAAAAACAATAACCAAAACCATCAGTGGGAAGTGCCTCAGTAAAGACAGAGGGCAAGGGGAAAGATAATCATGGAGAATCAAACTAAATTTTTTTAAAAAAAGGATAAACAATCAAACATGGATGGAAGTTCAAACCATATATCAATAGTAACTCTGAATGTTAATGGCTTAAACTCTCTAATAAAGCGACATAGGCTGGTATCATGGATTAACAAAACAAATCCAACAATATGCTGCCTCCAGGAGACACATCTGATTGGAAAAGACATAAACAGGCTGAAGGTGAAAGGATGGGAAAAAATATACCACGCACACGATCCTCGTAAGCAAGCAGGGGTGGCCATCCTCATATCGAATAAAATCGACTTCAAGACTAAGTTAATCAGAAGAAGGGCATTATATACTGTTAAAAGGAACCATACACCAACAAGACATAACAATTATCAATATTTACGCACCAAATAATGGTGCTGCGACATTCATAAAACAAATTCTCCTCAAGTTCAAGAATCAAATAGACCACAACACAATAATTATGGGTGACTTCAACACACCTCTCTCACCATTGGACAGATCCTCCAAACAAAAGTTGAATAAAGAAACTATAGAACTCAATACCACAATCAATAACCTTGACTTAACTGACTTATATAGAATATATCAACGATCATCAAATGGCTATACTTTTTTTCTCAGCAGCACATGGATCCTTCTCAAAAATAGACCATAAATTATGCCATAGGGCAACCCTCAGTAAATATAATGGGGTGGAGATAGTACCATGCATTTTATCTGATCATAATGGAATGAAACTGGAAATCAATGATAAAAGAAGGAAGGAAAAATCCTACATCACATGGAAAATGAAAAATATGTTACTGAATGATCAATGGGTTACAGAAGACATAAAGGAGGAAATCAAAAAATTCTTAGAGATAAATGAAAATACAGACACAACATATCGGAATCTATGGGACACAATGAAAGCAGTTTTAAGAGGAAAATTCATCGCCTGGTGGTCATTCCTCAAAAAAAGAAAAAACCAACAAATAAATGTGCTCACACTCCAACCCAAAGCCCTAGAAAAGGAAGAGCAAAACTACAGCAAATGTAGCAGAAGACAAGAACTAATTAAAATCAGAGCGGAAATCAATGAAATTGAAACAAAAGAAACTATTGAAAAAATTAACAAGACTAAAAGTTGATTCTTCGAAAAAATAAATAAGATCGACAGACCTTTAGCCATGCTAATGAAGAGAAGAAGAGAGAGAACTCAAATTACTAACATACGGGATGAAAAAGGCAATATCACAACAGATGCTACAGAAATACAGAAGACAATTAGAAATTATTTTGAAAACCTATATTCCGATAAAATAGAAGATAGTGAAGACATCGATAAATTTCTTAAGTCATATGATTTGCCAAGACTGAGTTAGGAGGATACACACAATCTGAACAGACCATTATCAATGGATGAAATTGAAGAAGCCATCAAAAGACTACCAACGAAGAAAAGCCCAGGACCGGATGGGTATACAGCGGAGTTTTACAAAACCTTTAAAGAAGAATTAATACCAATACTTTTCAAGTTATTTCAGGAAATAGAAAAAGAGGGAGCTCTTCCAAATTCATTCTATGAGGCCAACATCACATTGATTCCGAAATCAGACAAAGACACCTCAAAGAAAGAAAACTATAGACCAATATCTCTAATGAACCTAGATGCAAAAATCCTCAATAAAATTCTGGTGAATCGAATACAAAAACACATCAAAAAAATTGTGCACCATGATCAAGTAGTATTCATCCCTGGGATGCAAGGATGGTTCAACATATGGAAATCAATAAATGTTATTCACCACATCAATAGACTTAAAGATAAGAACCATATGATCATCTCGATAGATGCAGAGAAAGCATTTGACAAAGTACAGCATCCCTTTATGTTCAAAACATTAGAAAAACTAGGGATAACAGGAACTTACCTTGACATTGTAAAAGCTATCTATGCTAAGCCTCAGGCTAGCATCATTCTGAATGGACAAAAATTGAAGGCATTCCCTCTAAAATCCGGAACAAGACAGGGATACCCTCTATCTCCACTTCTATTGAATATAGTTCTCGAAACACTGGCCAGAGCAATTAGACAGACGAAAGAAATTAAAGGCATAAAAATTGGAAAAGAAGAACTTAAATTATCACTATTTGCAGATGACATGATTCTATACCTAGAAGACCCAAAAGGGTCTACAAAGAAACTACTAGAACTAATAAATGAATTCAGCAAAGTGGCAGGATATAAAATGAACACGCATAAATCAAAGGCATTTCTGTATATCAGTGACAAAACTTCTGAAATGGAAATGAGGAAAAACACTCCATTCACAATATCCTCAAAAAAAATAAAATACTTGGGAATCAACCTAACAAAAGAGGTGAATGATTTATACAATGAAAACTATAGAACCCTAAAGAGAGAAGTAGAAGAAGATCTTAGAAGATGGAAAAATATACCCTGTTCATGGATAGGCAGAACTAACATCATCAAAATGGCGATATTACCAAAAGTTCTCTATAGATTTAATGCAATGCCAATCAAAATCCCAACGGAATTTCTTGTAGAAATAGAGAAAGCAATCATGAAATTCATATGGAAAAATAAAAGACCCAGAATAGCAAAAGCAATTCTAAGCAGGAAGTGTGAATCAGGCGGTATAGCGATACCAGATTTCAAACTATATTACAGAGCAATAGTGACAAAAACAGCATGGTACTGGTACCAAAACAGGCGGGTGGACCAATGGTATAGAATAGAGGACACAGAGACTAATCCACAAAGTTACAACTATCTTATATTTGATAAAGGGGCTAAAAGCATGCAATGGAGGAAGGATAGCATCTTCAACAAATGGTGCTGGGAAAACTGGAAATCCATATGCAACAAAATGAAACTGAATCCCTTTCTCTCACCATGCACAAAAGTTAACTCAAAATGGATCAAGGAGCTTGATATTAAATCAGAGACTCTGCGTCTGATAGAAGAAAAAGTTGGCTCCGATCTACAGATTGTGGGGTTGGGCTCCAAATTCCTTAATAGGACACACATAGCACAAGAGTTAATAATAAGAATCAACAAATGGGACTTAATTAAACTTAAAAGTTTTTTCTCAGCAAAAGAAACAATAAGAGAGGTAAATAGGGAGCCTACATCCTGGGAACAAATTTTTACTCCTCACACTTCAGATAGAGCCCTAATATCCAGAGTATACAAAGAACTCAAAAAATTAGACAATAAGATAACAAATAACCCAATCAACAAATGGGCCAAGGACCTGAACAGACACTTCTCAGAGGAGGATATACAATCAATCAACAAGTACATGAAAAAATGCTCACCATCTCTAGCAGTCAGAGAAATGCAAATCAAAACCACCCTAAGATACCATCTCACTCCAGTAAGATTGGCAGCCACAATGAAGTCAAACAACAACAAGTGCTGGCGAGGATGTGGAGAAAAGGGTACACTTGGACATTGCTGGTGGGACTGCAAATTTGTGCGGCCAATTTGGAAAGCAGTTTGGAGATTCCTGGGAAAGATGGGAATGGAACCACCATTTGACCCTGCTATTGCCCTTCTCAGACTATTCCCTGAAGACCTTAAAAGAGCATGCTACAGGGATACTGCCACATCGATGTTCATAGCAGCACAATTCACAATAGCTAGACTGTGGAACCTACCCAGATGCCCTTCAATAGATGAATGGATAAAAAAAAAATGTGGCATCTATACACAATGGAGTACTATGCAGCAATAAAAAATTACAAAATCATAGAATTTGCAGGGAAATGGATGGCACTAGAGCAGATTATGCTTAGTGAAGCTAGCCAATCCCTAAAAAACAAATACCAAATGTCTTCTTTGATATAATGAGAGCAACTATGAACAGAGCAGGGAGGAAGAGTAGGAAGAAAAGATTAACATTAAACAGAGACATGAGATGGGAGGGAAAGGGAGAGAAAAGGGAAATTGCATGGAAATGAAGGGAGACCCTCATTGCTATACAAAATTACATATAAGAGGTTGTGAGGAGAATGGGAAAATAAACAAGGAGAGAAATGAATTACAGTAGATGGGGTAGAGAGAGAAATGGGAGGGGAGGGGAGGGGGGATAATAGGGGATAGGAAAGGTAGCAGAATACAACAATTACTAATAAGGCATTATGTAAAATTGTGGATGTATAACCGACGTGATTTGCAATCTGCATTTGGGGTAAAATTGGGGGTTCATAACCCACTTCAATCTAATGTATGAAATATGATATGTCAAGAGCTTTGTAATGTTGTGAACAACTAACAAAAAAAATGAGATTAAGATGACCCTTGGAAGTTGACTAAGAAAGCATACTTTCACTTGATTCTTTTTAAACTGTGGAACATGTTAGTAATAATTCTGAACTTACATGGATAGTCTAGGCATAGTTAGTTCTTCAAAGTTTCATCTTAAGTTAGCCTCGAAAGAAGGCCCATAGTCCAGAAAGTAGTACGGCCTAGAGTTAGCAGCAGAAGATTCCATGAGGGCAAAATCAACCTTCTTCTTCATGCCACTGTTTTCCTCTTCCACTAGTCACATCTGAAGAAACCCACACAGCCGCAGATGTTCTCAATCACTCCTTCACTACAGTTTTGTGGTGAATATCTGGACTAGTTTTGCCCATCCCTTTCTCCTCCTTGGGAATTGAGGAAGTTTACCAAATCTGACATTGTATAAGAGGACTCATCCATAGACATGAAGAATGTACTAGAACTATTTTGTATTTCCACTGAAATGTGCTTTAAAAAATTATATACAATAGTTAAAACTCAGCATTCTAATTACAGTCACTTTTTAAAACAAATATTGAATAAGATATAATTTGATATGAAAGTCAAAATGAAGAAAGCTCATTAAAATCTGTAGATCTGCCAGTGCTGGCAAGTGTTGAATAATTCATCAGTTGTTTATCACATTTTAATTTCCCGTATTACTCTTATTATTTTTGTTTGTTTGCTGTTTTAATTTTGTGACAGGATTACATTTTTTCAAAAGGAAGTATACAGAAATTTGCTGGTGATTTTATCAGTATGAAGCTTTTTGTTACTTAAATTAGCAGAAAGTGTGTCAGCTGACACATGCTCTATGTTCAAGCGAAGAGGCCTCATGATAGCAGTTAGCAAAAGAAGAAGCGCTTATCATAGATAAGTTTTCAGGCTCCTGATTGATGGAGCAGTCAGTGAAGAAGAAAATTAATCTTGACAACATTATAAGCAAAAGATATAGGTCTTATTTCTAAAATCCTAATCTACAAGTTTGAAACAAAAAAGATTTTAAAAATTTTGTCGTTACGCTGTATCAATGTATAATAAAACACTAAGTAAATTCATTTTTAATAAGTGGACTTGTTTCCAATAAATAAAGAAAAGAAAGAACTAGAAAAATACATATATGTGTGTATGTGTGTGTATATGTGTGTATATATATATATATATATATATATAATGTGTATATATATATATTATTATTATTATTATCATTAAAATTAACAATAAGAGATTCACCTAAGCTTAAATTTTACTAAACAAATATTGTATTATACCAACTAGGCTATCCCATTGTTCTGTTAAAAATTGCACAATATGGCTTTTAAAATAATCTCTCACCAATTCTTATAATATTTAGATTATTAATTTAATCGCTGATTCATTTCTTGGATTCTTATTTTGTACCAGCAACTGTGCTAAACACTGCAAATAACTAAGGAAGAAAATATTCCTCTTGCATTAAGCCATTTGTATTTTATTTTGTAAGCAAAATCTGATCATTTCATGAATGATGATAGCAGGTTAAGAAACTGCAAATATAACTTAGAATCTGTGTCATTTGGAATGATCAGATGTTTTTGCCTAGACCAGGGTATAAACCATGTCAATATATGTGGTATAAATGAAAAAAAATGGATTATTAGTTTTAATATACACATGCTACTCAGCTTTTTGTAGTTGTGACCAAAATACTTGACAGGAACATCTTCAAAGGGAAAATAATTATTTTTGACTCAAGGTTTCAAAGGTTTCAGTCCATGATAGACTGTCCCCATTGCTTTGTGCCTGAAGTTAAGCAGAACATCATGGTGGAAGGACATAGCCAAGAAAAAGCAGAAAGAGAGAGTCTGTGACAAGAAATACCTTTCTAGGGCACCCCCTCAGTGACCTATTTCGTCCAGCCATGCCCTACCACCAACAGTTTCCACCACCTCGCAGCAGTCCATTCAGCCATCAAAAGATTCATCTGATGAGGTCAGAGATGTCATGATCCAGTGACTCCCCCAAAGTTCCACATCTGAACACCATTTCACTGAGGACCAAACATTCAACACATGAGACTCTGAGGAATATTCTAGATCTGAACCATAAATTTGTGCTTGAGAATTTTTTTTTAAATAAACATTTTGAAAATCCTCATACTTATCAACACAGTCATTTCTTTTTTTCCCCAGAAGATAAAATTTCTCAGTGAAACTTCTAAACTGCCAAATTCTTTTAAAAACCACAGATATTATTTTTCTATATTCAATTGATGTATTTTTGGAAATAACTGCTAAATATGTATTCACATGACTTCTGAGGACTTCTCATTATTCTTATCATTATATTTTCTGAATTCATTGATATAAAAGTTAATTAAAAAAACCAACAACTTCAATGCTTTTTAATAACTTTAAAAAGTTGTGTGATAATCCAGTGTTAAAGCCAGGTTTTTGAGTTTATAGGTCAAAGCAAACAAAAATAAATTAGAATAAATTTGATTATATTACAATAACTTTACTCATTAAAATTCTACAGAAAAAGCCTGCATTTCTGCAAAATTGAGCAAAAGCAGGTCAGAGAATCAATATATCTATAGTGGCTTTGAACTTCTATCTAGCACATGAAGGTGATTTTCTCTTAAATCTACAAAAGAGAATTTCTTATATCCTGGAAGTTCCAAGATGATTTTTCAGTAGAGTTAGTTGTATCAAATTATAAAAATTTTAGAAGTTTGCAATTTTCAGAAAAAAAGAGACTATACACTAATTCTTTATATCCCACCATATATATATATATATATATATATATATATATATTTTTTTGTAAAACACACATAATGGAACATTCAGTGCTTATTTAATCCTATCATATTACATTAAAGTGTAATTGGATGTTCCTAAATCTCAGTAAATCCAAATAATATTCTATAATTTGGCAAATAATAGTCTCGAGTTTAGAATTAGGCAAAGTTGGCTTCAAGTCCAAACTCAGCCTTTTCAATTCCTAGGACTAATATTTCTGGTTTCCTAAAATAAAAAAATAAAAAATAAATTAAAAATGAACTGTCCTTCCTTTCTTCTTTACCCCCCTGCTTCCTTACACTCTGTTCTTTCCTTATCATCTTTCTTACTATATTTTTGTTTTGGTGTTATCAAGATTTTTATTTTAGTAAGCTTTTTTGCTACTGTGACTAAAAGACCTGAGAAAAGCAATTTTAGAGTTGAAAAAATTTAATGGGGGTACTAGAAGTTTCAGATGTTTGCATCCATAGACAGCTGGCTCTATTCCTTGGAGCTCATGTTAAGGCACAAGAACATCATCATGGTGGAAGTGTGTGTAGAGGAAAGTGGCTCAGGATATGGTCAGGGAGAAGGGGGGAGAGCACTCCATTTTCTAGGTACAAAACATAAACCTCAAAGGTACTGCCTCATGGATTCACCTTCTCCAGCCTCCTGTTAGGGTTATCACTCAGTGATCCCTGTCAGGGAATTAATTTCCTGATTAGGTCGAGGCTCTCATAACCTAATCATTTCAGCTTTACATAGAAGCAGAAGCAGGTAACATATTTTTGGGCCAGTGAAATGAGAAATTGCTACACGGAACTTTGGGAAGTTCTTTGTTTCTCCTTAAAATGAAAGAGGAGACTCATCTATCTAAAAATGTTTTTGCTTTCATAATTTTCTTTATTCCCCTTTGCAAAGGAAACTAGATAAGAAAATTGGACTGTTTTTCCATTATGAACTAAATAGCACATATTAAATATAACTGAACACATCAGTAGATAAAGGTACAGAATCCTGGTGGCATTATGAAATTATGCCTTTGTCTCAACTTTTGTGTGAAAAAAAAATCCTGTTTAAATTAAGCCTCTTTGTCTCAGATTTGTTATTTGCAGTTACATATAACTGATACGCTAATCATGTCACCACTGTTAGATACTAAATTCAATCTAAACAATCTTTTCTGAATATTCCTCTTATGCATTCATAAAAAGGTTTAATAATAGTAATCATCTTAAGTGTGATTGAAAGGATTAGATGAGAAGTTACATGTGAAGTGTTCCATATAAGGCTTGGCAGAGGATTGGTAAGTACTCAATATATTATAATTATTACACTTAGACATTTTTTGAGAGGCAATGCTTCTTCTCTCCATTTTTTTGTGGTGTGTTATATTTAAGGGAAAATATTAGCCATCAAATACTTGATTTGATTTTAAGTTAGAGGTAAATGTTTCTTTACATGTCTTTGTTAATATTTCCAATCAGGCATCATGAAAATCATAATTAAAATTCCTCTAATTGGAAATGATCTTGAAAAAAAATCCTGAGGGACTTTCTTATTCACCTCAAAATACACAGAGAAATAATTGCTTTAGAGCTGGATATATAAAAGCTTTAATAAAAGTAAAATGAGGGGGAAAACAAAGAGTGCATTCCGATATTTATAAATGAATAAAGTTAGCCTAGTTTATTTTTACAAGGCTTTAAAAAGGCAGAAGTGATGTTAATTTAGACAGCTGAATTGTTTCAGATAAATAATGACTTAAAAGCAATTACCATAACAAATTTGATAATTTTTAAAAAGGCTCTCTTTTAAGTAAAATCCATCCAGTTGAGGAAATAAGAACATAAAGCATTAAATATTAGTTCCCTTTTAAAAAGTTATGTAGTATTTACTCATTATTTTAGGAGAATTCTCCTCATAAAATATATTAATTTCTCCTGATTTAGTATGTAATTAAAGTTATTTGCATAATTATATTCCTTTCATCTACACTTCTAAGAAATAATAGAACTTAAAAATAGAAAGTTCATTACAATGTTAATATTTAATACTTGAAAAAGTTCCTCTGTGCAAATAACTAAATTAGCTGCTTGATTAATTCAATTTCCCACATTCTTTTTCTCTTTCAACCATGCCATTTACTTATTTCTTTCAGATTTACTCAAGAAGGTAATTCTTTATGATTCACTGGAAAAGAAAATACATTTCTTGGTTTATTGGGATGATTTGCTTTCATGTGTGAAATTCTCTAGTTTCTATTTTACTATCAATAGTTTTCAATGAAGAATTTTTAAATTGAGCACCAGCCATAAATTGTTTAAATGTATATTCTCCTCATCAAATCTGTCTGAAACTCTTCCATTCTGTCACCCATTGCTTAAAATCTAGAGTGTCTTTATAATCTTGATAGTAATTTAATAATAAGAATAAAATGAATATCAGGTTATAAATAATATATTCTCAAGCCGAGCTGTTGGAGATCTAAATTATTGGTGTGTTATAAAAAGATTAGAGAATTTTACTACAACTAGAAAAAAATGGAATGGGGAAAATAGTCCTCTCTAGGTTAAATAGATGTTTATAACTTTTACTTAGTTCTTTATTCAAAGTATTTTGTGAACACTAAATGCTTATATAACACTGTGATTTAATGCAGAATGAGCCTATGAATTACTTGAAAGTAGAGTCTCTGCACAGTTTCTGTTTCCTCCCAGTTGCCAAGAGAGAAAAATAAAAGAAAAGCAAAACAGACTAAGTGGTGAATGCAGAGAGAAGGAAATAAAGGTCCCTGGGAAAAGGAAGAGAGAAAGTGTCCCATGGTGACTAGTAGCATGGTGTGTGACAGAAAATAAACCTTTTCTCCGAGGCTGGACCTGGAACTCAAGAAAAATATGTTCCTGGGCCTCCTTTTTCTTATCTGAATAAAAGGAATTTATTTATTTTTTGAGAGAGAGAGAGAGAGAGAGAGAGAGAGAGAGAGAGAGAGAGAGAGAATTTTAATATTTATTTTTAGTTTTTGGCGGACACAACATCTTTGTTTGTATGTGGTGCTGAGGATCATACCCGGGCCGCACGCATGCCAGGCGAGCGAGCTACCGCTTGAGCCACATCCCCAGACTAAAAGGAATTTATTTAAAGGGATTTACTATTAGAAAATACTAGCAAGTTTATTCACCTAAGGAACCTAAAAAAGGTTAATGGGAACCTTAATTAATAACTGGTTAGGTAAAAGTATAGATCACAACCTGGAATCTGATTGATTTCTGAAGGGGAGGATTCTATGGGACTGAGTTCTTAACCTGTGGGATCAGATCAAACTCCAATTAGATGTGTGAGAAGCAGACTGAATTATAGGACACTCATTTGGCATCTTCTGAAGAACTGCTTGTTGTTTGGGGAAAACACATTGATCCTAGTTACCAGAGGAAAAGTGCTCTGTGATGTGGAGGTATATTGGGCAGAAAAGTGCTCTGTGTTTTATTTTATTTTATTTTCCTTATCCCTTACCAGTGAGGTGGGGAGTTAAGTACTGGGATGAACCAGTGGGAAAGTAGTGGAAGACATAAAGGAAAGTTGATCAATGGGATTTGTGAGAAATGTGGGATAATAACATTCCTAAGTGCAAACTCTTTCTCTGTTTTTAAGCCATTTGTGTTTGCTAATTGCCACTCATGTAATTCATATCCCTACCCTTTCACTGAGAAGCACTATTTTTCCAGATGATTACATTTTAAAGGGAAGTCCCTAGGGCCTTGAGAAAGTCATTTCTGGGTTGCAAACGTTGACAGAAGCTTTTAGAAAGATTTATGCCTCAAATGGGCAGAGAAAGATTTTACAATTACAAGTCTGCTAAAGAAAATGTTCTAGGAATAGAGGGGTCAAGGCCTAGGATCAGGGGAGCCTATTCAAAATTTGGGCAAGTTGAGGGAATTGGTAAGGCCATCTTGGTCAGAGGTTTTGCTTTCCAAATTTCACAACTAGTCAGCTAAAGAAAAATAAGGGTGAAATTAAAGCAAAATACCTCACAAATCAACTGCAGACCAAGAGATAGACTGGAGAGGAATGAGAAGCTGAGAGTCTTACTACATGGCTTCTACATGAGCCCTTTTGGAAATCCTCAGGCACCTCCATGGAAGTAAGTCTAAGTCATGGTGGTTAAAATGTTAACAAATAACCAAACAAGGGAACTATGAAATATCCATCTTGCTCAAAATATTTCTCTTTTCCTTACACAGTCCTCATATATGCTCTGCATCTGTTCAGCATCTGGGTCACTTTTCTTAACCAACCTCAATGGAGGACCTGGTTTACTGCAACACAGTTCAGTTAAAAACTGGGAATTAAATTACATGAACAATCATAGATGGAAGTATAGCATCATCTTCTATGGGTACCAGTCTCTCTCCTAAGAACAATTTTAAAACAAGCAACACCTAAGAAGTAGTTCCCATGCCTTTGCTGTCTTACTGTGTCCCTGATGATGCAAAACATAAAGTACCCAAATTTTCTTGTGCAAATTTCAAGCAAAGCATAGGGGTGGGTGATCATCTCGATTTGTTTCCCCAATCTATTGCCTTACACATTTATAAATTATTTAAAAAATGTTCATTCAGATTCAGAACACTCCTACTTTGCTAATTATGATTACCCAGGATAGAGCTGTACCTACCAAAGTGGCAATTTTTATTTCATCATGTTTTAGGAATTTGTCCTTATGAAAATTGAATGATACTTTTGAAACACTGAGGTAAAATTTTTGCTTTAAGCACCCTGTTAAAGGATGAAATGAAACTTTTTTTAAATTATATCTAATAACTTCTATTCCAACAACAGTAAAATATCCAATTTTATTTTTAAAAGTGTTTTTCTGAATATTTTTGCTATACTTTCAACATTTAACATACCCAACCAATAATTTTTGTTGTGTTCATTTTATTTTTAAATCGTAGCTTTAGTGTTCAATTAGAAAACTCAGGAAAAATGCAGGAGAGTACGAACATATTTATAACCTTCATGATAAATTTAAAAAATAAACATTTGATTTTTTTTGTTTTGTCTAAATTACTTTCAAGATGGTTTCTATGAATTGTTTGTGGCTCAGCTACTATATTAGTATATAAAGTTTCCCATTTTTATTGAAATGTAGGGAAGTGTGTTGTCTGAATTGAGATAATGTTGTACATAAAAATCACAATAGGCCATGTGTCTCAGAACAAGCCTTGGTATTTGGCATCTTAGTATTGTGCCACTCATTCTGAGGGTCTTAGTTTTCCAATCATGAAACTTGTTGAGTGCCTTACACTATATACAGGTGAGCTCCTCCAGGGTTTGTCAAAACAAAAATAAAATATTTTTCTGTCATCTTTGAATGTTAGAAGAAACACATAAGCATAGGAAATAATTATAGTATTTCTAAATATTATGTTGTTACCTAACAAAAACAGCAAGCATCCTACTATGCTTTGATGATGGTCTGAGTGTCCCTCAAAGATTCATGTGTTAAAATTAATCCCTGGGGCTGGGGTTGTGGCTCAGCAGTAGAGTGTTCGCCTAGCACATGTGAGGCCCTGGATTCGATCCTCAGCACTACATAAAAAACAAATAAATAAAATAAAGATATTGTGTCCAACTACAACTAAAAGTAAATAAATAAGAATTTTAAAAATTAATCCCTTCTGTGAGGAATTCAGTGGGTGAAAACTTACTATATGATGTTTAGAGGTGGGGGGCCTTTGGAAAGTGGCCAAGATTAGACAATTTCTTTAGAGTTGAGGCCCCATGACTGAAGTCTTGTGGCTTTATATAAGAGGGAGAACAACCAGACAGACAGACATATGTACTCGCTAGCTCTTGCCATATAGTGCTCGGTGTCCCCTAGAGACTCTGTGAACAAAAAGGCCATCACAAGATGGAAACCTTATATCTAAAAAGTAACCTCCCTTGGGTATTTTACTATAGTAATAAAAAACACCAGAGCCAAGGTATTGCAGATCTCAGTATCACCTGAGCTATATAAAGTTTAATTCACAAATTATTTAAATAGGTTAATAGCATTTTCACTTAAAAATATCTCTACTGTCTGAATTATATGTTTAAACATTCATATTAAACAGAATATTGCAAGATCTACCCTAAGGAATTCCAAGCAGTGATTCAACAAATATTTGCCAGATCCTACCGTATGCTTAGTGATACACGTGAACACAGCAGTGATGAGGACAAATGACTCTGTCCTTGAACTGGAAAAGATCAATATTCAATAAATTAATACATAAGGAAACTTCAACAACTGATTGATACTATCAGATGAAACGGAGTTTAGTGGAAAGAGGGATTGGTGGGTTCTCCTCAGGAAATTCCATTTAAGTTGAGAACTTTAAAATGAGAAAGAAACTACAGGTTGATCTTTGAGGAACATTTTATGATAAAGTGTATCAAACCCTGAGGTGCTGATTGGAAATGTATGTGGTATGATCTTCTTAGATGATAGAAAGCAAGACTAGTATGGCAAGTGACAACGAGTGGGATATAAGAAGAAGCATTTGGAGCTGGGAATGGTGGTGCAGGCCTGTAATCTCAACAGCTGAGGTGAATACTCTCACAGAATATCAACGTCAAAAAAAGCCCCTCTTGTCATATTGAATCAAGAAATGTTAAAAAGGCCATTCTATAATTGGGCCTTTCTAGAGATAAAATGCATTAATATCATCTGAAGTCCAAACATAAGATTCTACTCGTGAGTAACTTCAGCTACTTTCTCATCCCTAGTTTTAGCAAAATATAGATTTTGTTTGTCTATAGATATGTGTGTTAGTATTTCAAGTCTTCTTTTAATTCTCATGTGTTGTCTTCAGTTAGAACAGCTCTCAGATTATTCAAGTGAAAATGAAAACTTTCCATCAATAGGTATAGTAGTTTCCTTTATCCAAGGGGGATATGTATCCCAAGACCACCAATAGACCACTAAAACAGTATAAACACACAAATATTCTCCCCCGTCTCCTCCCCTCCTCTCTTCAGGATACAAATTTAATGCCTTTTCTATCTTAATTAAGCACTTATCACTAGGACCATAATACTTACAGTTTGAAATATGACAGTAAAAAGAATTTCTTTTCCCTTCCTCAAATTGGAGAGAAAATTTGTTCTTACTGAAGATTTTAGCATCTTGGCATATTTTTAAATTTTTTTCTTTCCTTATAAATTCAAGAGTGATCATCTTTTCCCTTTAAAGAAGCACTTCACAGGATTCCCTTTGGCATATCCACATTGGCAGCCTCACTATGCTTGAGCTTTGGGGCCACTATTAAGTAAATAAAGGGTTACCAGAACACAAGCATTGCCATATGCACAGTCCCTCTAATTGCAGAGACAGCTGCTGAGTGACTGATGGGAAGGGACCTATGTAGTGGGGACATGCTGAACAAAGGGATGATTTGTAATCAAGTCCAGCAAGATTAGTGGGATCGTGGAAGACTCCATCACGCTTCCCAGAATGGTGTGCACAATTTAAAATTTATGAGTTCTGGAATGTTCAATTTAATATTTTCGGATTGTAGTTAAAGCGGGAAACTAAACAATGGAAATTAAAACAAAAATAAGTAGGGTCTACTGCATTCTGCTTAGAATGCAGAGAGAGAGAGAGGTTTCAGAAAGCTTTTACTAATTGCTTCCACATTTCCAATGACTCAAGCGACTCTCTCTGGCTTCCTGCACTCTCACATCTGTCACTACTCTAAGGGCTATTTTCAATGAGAGTGATACCACTCCAGTGTAAGAACATTGCCTGGTGCCAATTTCTTCTTTACCCACTGGATTATCTTGCATTATTTTCTTTCTATTATTTGGAGGGGAACTCCTCTTTGGAAGAAGAAGCAATCTCTTACTGCACTGAGAACTATCAGAACATTCTTCAAATGGCTGAGATAACCAGAAGAGAGATGTACTCTCCAGCAAGTGTCCAGATTCATAATCATAGATGAAATTGTTAATTTAGACCAGAGATGCAAACTGCTGAAGTACTTTGATCCCTTTTGGTTACCTGGTTACTGCAGTGGGACCAACCTCAGGGGTAGCAATGCTTGTCTCAGGTCACTCATACTCCTAGACTCATAGCGCCAGCAGGAGTGGCAGAATATAGTGACTTAGGTTGGATGAATTTCATGCTGTGCATGCCCTTCTCCAGGAATTCCTTCTATCCCTGCCTCTAGTTTAATTTCTTCTGGGACCTGTCAGTACCAGCTGTGATTTTCTGGCCAGTGGTGGATAGACCTACTAAAAGAGAAACATCACTTTGCCTTTTTGTCACTGGACTGTCCATGAGTAGACTGTTCACTTATTCCTACTTCTCTTGAGGAGGGTGAAAGGAAGGGGTGGGTGTTCAGAGAAATTTAGTCTTCTAATAATTGAATGAGCACATTGAACAGAAGAGGAGACAATTCACTGGGAAGGACTACCAGATGCTGTAGAGTCACGGATAGGTGTTCACCTGATTTAATAGTTTGAATAATGGGGTGTTAAAGGGAGTCCTTAAATATTTTTTTCTAACTGAAATTCATAATAATCACCTAATATTGGTGAAAGAATAGCAGGAGCAAGAAGAGTCCAGAAATATACTCTGATCCCATAATGCCTTGCAAGCTTAACCTATAAAGGAGCCATAAGAAAGTCTGCTGCCTCCACTTTGTTAAGGTTTCTGAACTTTCTCTGGATTTCATCAGTAAACAGAAGCAGGCTAGAGCTGAAGGGCAGAGTTCATATTTATAGAATTCATTTTCTCAGTTGAGACACCTCAGGGAGACATAATTGAAAAGAAATTCTGCAAAATGTGAACAGTGATTTAAAGAACTGATGATATTGGAAGGGAATGCCTTTATTTGTCCTTGGATTTTCTAAACATTATGTATTCTTCATATGGAAAACTTGACAAACTAATCCTATGGCAAGAGTCACTTACCTTGGGTGAGACTCAAAAGAAAGAACTACTTGAATTAGTTAAAATGATATCTAGTTAACTGAAAGTGGTATTTTCCATTGTTTTTTTTTTCATATTTTCTTTAATGTGCATGCTATCTGCAATAACCTTAACATTGAACAACAAATTATACAAATGAAATAACAAAATTAATTTTCACATTAGTGTATTATAGAAAGAAACCTTAGAAAATCAGAATCCACACTTCTTACTGAGATAATCAACCCTGGATCTTTGCAATAATGAAGATTCTGAAATTCCTGGAAAATACTCTAAAAAATTATTGTTTATGACAAATATAACCATTTGATATTTTATTGGACTCCCAGTTTCAAAACAGTCCAAAGAAACAGGATTTACTAAAATACCTGTTTAAGAGATCAAAGAAACATCCTCATCAATTACTGGGGTTTATTTATTTTCCTCTGAAAACTGAAGTGTGGGGCTTTTCTAAATCATGGATAAGCCTGCTCTTGTAAGTGATATAGCTAATTTGTGCTTGGCAAACTTGGATTTCAGAAAAAAAAAACCTGCAATCAATATAAAAGAAAAGCTTATTTGTAGCGATTCTTGTGCCAATAGTTCACATCAAGTATTTCATTTTATGGGAATGCCATTGACAGATAAATTGTAGAAATATTTCTCTAAACCTCATCTATACCTTAGCTAGAAGAGATAGAACTCCTTTTCTGTCCTGGAAAGTTTTATTTTGAAAAAGCAAATACATTTGCCAACTGGATAATTCTTTCTTTTAATGTAATTGAAATAATAAATATCCATGCAGAACAGAAACAATGTTTTTAAAACTCCATGGCAACAAATTTAAAAAAAAATAGCTAATGAGGAACATATGCAAACTGGACATTACTGCCTTGGTTAATAGTAAAAGTGATGCAGATATAAGCATGTATAGGTGACTCTGGGGAACTTCATGCAAATTGGTAAGAGAAACTGATGAAAGGATAAAGGGATACTCTTACTTTAAGATTACATGATGGCATTCCATTGCCTTGCTATGGCTTTCTAACAATAGCTTTTCAGGTCAATTTGAGAATTAGGCATTTTATATGTATTCTCTATTGTGACTTATAACCATTTTCTAAGAAGAGCATACATATGCTAGGAAGTATCCTTCTCACTTACAGATACTTCCATGTTGGCATAATACATGTATATTCATTTCCTTAGGTGCTCACCACAGATATTTTGGGGGCTTCCATCTCCCTGCCAAAGGAGAATGTAGACACAAAGAGGTCCACTAAATTGCCTGGTCACTCATTACTAATAAAATGAAGTTAGTATTCAAAATTGATTCACATCCCTCCAACAAAGGGAATCTTCGATAAGAAAAAAAAAAAAACTATTCACAAGAATTTTCTCTCATAGTTCAGCTCTGATTTTCTTTCCAGATTTCCTTTCTTCTCATACTTTTTAAACTTCATTGTTCTTGGAGTTTGATCTTTGACCACTTATTTAAAAAAATGAGTTCAATGTTGTTTTCATGGTTTTGATCTCTAAAACATGAGAGAACTTCCAGATGTATACATGATTCCTAGGATTTCTTACAATACTAAAAAAGGCAGACTAGATCACACTAATTCATTTTTCTCCCTCTGGCTGTTTCTTTCCCTATATTTTCTGGAACTCTTAGGGAAACTAGTTTGTAAACCTGAGAATCATTTTTATTTCTCCTTCTTCATCTCATCTCATATCATCAACACCTGCAAACTTCATCTGGTATTCACTTGTTTAATGTGACTTCTGTGCCCCAACTCCATTGTCATTAGAATCATAGTGTTTGTCTTCATCATCACTTGTCTCTAACCTAAACCTTACATGCATTCCCCTGGAGTAATCTATATAAGCTGCAAGTCTTTTGTTGGTTCCCAGATCACTGACAATGGTCTCTACTCATCTCTACAATGCATGTCTCTTCTCTTTCTCTTGTTCTCTTCCATGCTGTACACAAACATGTACATGCCACTCCCTTTATTCATCTTTTTAGCATATTAAACATAAAATGAAACAAAAAGTGTGTACAAAGCTGAACAAATAAAACTTGAGGTCCATGATTCTGCCATCCATAGGGCACCTGGAGCTTTTACTACCTATTCATATTATAGCCTTTGCTCTAGTTCTTCAAGATCTGTTCTACCAGGTCCTAAATGTTTGCTCTGTATGTATCTGTCCAGGTAGGGGTGGCATGGAAATATGCAAAGTCTTCAAATAGCCATGAAGTTAAAGAAGACTTTTTGGAAAATAAAACCTGATTATATGTTTTAGCAATACAGGTAGAATTTCATTTAGTACTTTATTAATTTTTGGTCACATAATAGTTTTCACATAAAAATATTGCTTTATTTTCACCACAACTTTATCTCTTATCTCAATTTCACATATTTCTTTAAAAGTGAGGCTTAGATATACTTTATAGGCTGCCTGAGGATATATAGCTACTAGATACAGGGCTTAAACTCAGATCAACATTTTTTTTGTTTTGTTTTGTTTTTTAGTAGATGAGAAAATCGAGAGCCTGTCACTCACTCAAGGTCAACAGTGGAAGGAGATTTTATTTAATGTCTTCTGATTTCCTGCTCAATCCCTTGTAATTCTCTTTCTTCTTTATGTTGTATTTTCCTCAATAAATTGGCATCTTATGCTTATTCTTTACATATGATTTAAAATACCACACCATCTAACTCAAGTAAATATTTGGAGATTGAAACTAATCTCTCGACAATTCTTAATTAGATAAATGTTTGTCAAACACAGTGAGTGCCAAGTGTTGGATATACAGTACTTTCTATAAACAACAAAATCTACACCATCAAGGCTTTCTCTAAAGTTCCAATCTAAAATTTGACAGTGAAAAATATTGATACATCATTTTAGCAATTTACTAGTAGTTACAATGCTTCCTTTTTACTTTTAATGTATTATCTTAGCTTTCATTTAAATGAAATTTCTAATGGGAAAATCTACATCACTGAATTTCCACCAAAGAGAGTATAGATACATGCAATTTTATTTCTTTATTGCCAAATAATTTATATCATTATCTCATGGTTTTCTGTTTTTCTTTTGCAAAATCCAGAAAGAAAATCATACAGGATTTACTGTAAAGTCTCAGACTAAAATCAAAGAGGTCACCATGATATTTCCTCAGATCAGACACCCCACCTTTGCTTTTGTACATGCTACTTATATGAAAGGTAAAATATTAAGATAAAAATAAGCCAATAATCACCCATCACAACTACTTTATGCATGTAAAAAATAGATCAGTGACTGTTACACATGCACATAATTTATATGCACAAATAGAACTTATGAAACATGCATAGATCTACTACATGTGAATTAGATGTGGTCCATATATGAACACATAAATACATAATAAAAAAAATATATATATATAAATATATAAATATACTTACATATGTGTACATTTTTAAAATCTTAGATTCTTAATCACATCAACTGGACATTTAATATTTTTCACATCTCCTCAGTCTTAATTATCTTTCTCCTAGAAATATGACTTGATTTTCTAGGAGAACAACAACAAAAATTCACGTTTCCCAGTCCTTGTGGTATAAACAAGACAGGACCAGCTGTCAAATTTTATGATAGTTTTATTAAATTTTTTCCTTTGACCAATCAGTGATTCTATTTCCTGACCCAAAGACTTGTTCATGCATGGGATATAAGTACTGGAAAAAAATCAGACATGCTAATCAATACTACAGCAGACCTTGTTAAATATGGAATTTGAAGATTTTGGAGAGATTTAAAATTCTAGTTAACTCTATTTCAGGGGCTTCAATGGAATATGAAATTATTGGTAGCTGCCAAGTTGATTCATATTTGTTTCATTAATAGCAACAAAGTATAATTTTGTTGCCTGACAGACATTAGTTTTATTCACTTGAAACAGGTCCCAAGCTTTCATTTTTATAGTTTGTGATGTCCTAAAGATTAGCTGCTGTGCTTTTGCTCTGCAATTCAGTTATAAATATCAAGATTTATTTTCTTTCCATGCATTGCCTCGTGAAATTACTAATTCATGCATGAAAAGGTAAGGGCTAAACCACATTTTCCTCTTTATTTGATGATCTGTCTTGAACTGTGGTTCATTATACTTCCCTACCATGCTGTCTGGAAATCAGCTTTCCCACTAAACAAAAACCAGGATTCATGCTAGACTTCAACTATTCATGAAAAAAACAGTCAGGTTAAAATAGGGTAAAGTATCTTTGAAAGGAGCTAATTACACGTTTTTAAGTTATAGTGACAATTGGGCTTGTGACATTTCTTTTTTCAACTGGTTTCAAAAGCTTATGTTTATGATATATAAGTTAATTATTTTCCAAGACAGTGAACATTTTACTATGTGCAAAACAGGAAGAAACTGAAGATTTGAGAGCAGATTGCAAATGCTCTTCAATCAAGGACCATGAGAAAAACACCTGTGATTAAATACATTTGGGGTTACTACTAATAGCATCTAAGGAAATGCTTTCCATGGGAAAACATTGGTCATTTCAATAAGAATATTTACCATGAGAAAAATGTACTAATTATTGAGTTTCTCTGAAGACACCTTAAGGAGGATTAAAAAAAAATGGACTTCTGCTCTCTTTAAATTATTTAAAGTAATTTGAAAAAAATAAATTTAAATCTTTAAAATTTTGGTAGAATTTATCATTAAAGCCATATATGCTTTTATTTGTTGAGACACTTTTATTACTATTTCAATCTCATTATTACTCTGTTCTAATAATTACTGATCTATTACTTATATTCCTTACTCATTATTACTGTTACAATAAATTCATGGTTAATTTTCACTACTTCTATTTGCCCAAGAACTTATTAATTTCTTCTTGGTTTTCCAAATTGTTAGCATATCCTTACTCATAATCCTCTCCATCTCATATTTTTTTTGTATTTTGTGGTATTTATTTTTATGCCCCAACTTCATCTCTAATTTTAATTATTTGGGTCTGTTTTCTGTTTTCTTTGTTAGCCTAGCTAAATATGTCAATTTTGTTTATCTTTTCAGAAAACCACTATTTGTTTCATTAGTCTTTTGGGTTTTTTTTTTAGTCCATATTTCACTTATTTCTGTTCTGATTTTTGCAATATATTTCCTTCTGATAATGTGGGGTTCTATCTAATCTTGTTTCTCTAGGTTCTTGAGATGCATTGTTGAACTGTTTGTTTTAAAACTCTTTTATAAATATAGGTACTTGTTACTATAAATTTACCTCTTGGTACCAATTCTCCTATAGCCCAAACATATTGGCATGTTTTTGTTTGTTTGTTTGTTTGTTTTTCAATTCCATTTCTGTCAAGAAATCTTTTATATTTTGATTTTGCTTTCCTTGATGACACATTCAATAGAAGCTGTGTGTATTTGTATATTTCCTAAGTTTCTTTTGTTGATTTCTAGTTTTATGACACTGTGGTCAGAAAATATATATATATATATATATATATATATATATATATATAAATGTGATTTTATATATTTGAATTTATTAGAGCTTGATTCATGGAATCTTATCTGGTCTATTCCAATGTTTCATGTGCTGAAAGAAATAATGTGTTGGATGAAATGTTCTGTGACTTGTCTCTTAGGACCATTTAGTATATATAGGTGCTCCTGCTCATTTTTTCTTTCCATTTGTGTAAATTATCATTTTTCATTCATTTCCCTCAGCCTATGTATATCTTTACTTATGAAAGGAGGCTTGTAACTAAGATGGATCAGTTATTTCTATCATCTTCATAAGGTAGTTTTTATAGCAAGTGTCTTTGGCTGTGTTTGGCAGGTTGTTGGTTTGGTCCTCAAGGGACATCCATCCACCATAGAAGACTAGCTTTTTTCTTTGTAATCAGTGACTTTGGGTATGCTGAACATGAAGGCAAGGTTGGGGAGCTTTTCTATTTTAAGTACAACACAGGGGATTAGGTGTCCTTGTGGTCCAGGTTATGTGGTGCACACAGTAGGAAGGATGGGGCAGCCTTGTGTTGCTACTCTGGTAATGAGTGGAAGCACAAGGTACATTGAATATCTTGGATGTTTCCTAAACTGTGATAACAGTGAAGGTGAGGGATGTCAGGACACACATGTTCTTGAGCCAACAAAGTTGTGGGCTATAGATGGACCAGCAACAGTGGAAACATTAGCAGGGGATATCTGGGTTTGATTTTACTATTCACCATCACATGCTCTTTATGTGTCTTGGAAGTTCTATGCATAATTTGCGATTAGAAATGCATAGTTCAAAATCCCAGCTTTGAGTTAAGCATGGTGGTACACCTCTAGAATTCCAGCCATTTGGGAGGTTGAAGTGGAAGATTGAATGTTTGAGGCCAAACTAGAGAATATATATATATATATATATATATATATATATATATATATATATAGAGAGAGAGAGAGAGAGAGAGAGAGAGAAATGTTAGCAGTATGACCTTGGAAAAAATACTTAACTTCCTTTAGTGAGTGTTACTTATGTATATAATACAAATAATTTAGCTATTGATCACCTAGAGTTGGATTTAAACAAATAAATACAATAAGGAAAATTACTCAACTTGCAATGAATATTTCCTAAGTTGCAAATATCATTATTAACTTTATCCTCTTTGCTTGTAAAGAGGGTATCATAATGTCAGTCTGAAATCACATACACAAAATGTGTGTGAGCAATCTGTAAAACATCACATAAATGAAATGACACACTTGTATTATTGCTGAAGGAGGGAAGACATGCTGACCTGGAATCCAACTATTCAAGAAATTCAACAACAAGAATAGTATCTGAAAGGTGATCATGACTGATGTTCAATAACTGTGACAAGGGCATGGAAATTTATTAATCCATATATTTTCTCTATTGTCTTCCTAGCTTGGATCTTGACCTTGGAGATCTGGCTTCAATTATCTGCCAACTTCCAGTGCAGAATTTGTGAAGAAGAGATGAGAAGACTGTTAACAAGATGATTCAATAATAATAAGGGCACTTTGAGATCTTAAATTAAAATTACTACACCAACAACATGTATTAGGTCAATTATTCTGTTACGAGAAATTAATACCAAGTTCTTATGACATAAAAAATATTGGAAAAAATCAAAGTATCCAATTTATTATTCATTCCAAACCTTGATTTCTCCCATAGAAGAAAAATGTAAGAAATAATCTTGCATTTTCTAGTTCTAGAGGGTACAATCCTCAAGTGTTAGTGTATAAATACATGTAAAGGAAAATTAAACTACTATTAATAGTGGGCAGCATTATATACAAATTTATTAAGCATTTTTTGTACACATGCTTATATTTAATTTTTCTATTGAGACCATGAAAATGTTGGTAAAACTCTTTCACTCATGTTGGGCATTGTTGAGTCTAATCCAATTTGGACTTCACTGTGTGGTTTCTTTTTGGCTTTTTAGCTGTAATTAAAGAGTTTGGACTGAACATGTGTTAGTGAGAGCCTGAGGGGTCAACTTCTTTGAAGGTCTCACAAGAGCAAGGTAATTCTTGTAGATCAGGCAGGTGTGGTATAGAAAGCAGAATATATGATTGGTCACTCTCTGTAGTTACTCTTGCTGTCTTTTCAGTAGTGTGTTGAACAGCACATGAAATTAGTACTACAATAGTTATTTATGCTGAGGTTCATAGAAGCAGTATCTCAAACTATCTAGTTATTTTTCTCTACAATTGGTTTGGATTCCTGGAGCAAGATTTCACTCCTTCTCCAGCCATAAGTATTTGGGGCTGCAATGATACCTGTGGGCTTTTCTCTCCCCTATTGTTTGAGTTGAAGTATCTGACCCATTTTGAGTGGGGCTCAGTTGAATCTGGAGTGTGGTGTGTTTTTTCTAAGTTTGGGTGGGAGTGCAACTCACTGGAGAAGGATCCATGTGCTTGAAGTGTTGGGCTTAATTCCCAGCAATCACATGGAAAAAAGCAAACAAAATTACAACAAAACAACAGAACAAAAAGGGGCAACAATCAAATAAAATAAATTCAAAAATTAAAAATATAAAAATAATTTTAAATTTAAGAAAGAAAAATAGAAAAAAGAAAAAGTTAGAATTTCAGAGGAGAAAAATAGAAAAGCAGTGAAAAGGTAAAAAAAAAGGAAAAATTAAATATTGGAGACAAAAAAAGAAAAATATGCAAATGATAGGCAGCAACAACAAAATGTATTTATAGAAAGTAATTTCCCCTCACAAACTTTTTTTCCTGTTTATGAAGATGGTCAAGTGTGCAGGCAGCGTGTATGATTGGGACCTATGCAGCTGAGAGCTTCTTTCTGAATCTTTTTAGGTTATGTTCTCCTTAGAGGGAGTAAAATCTAGGGTTACCATTATCCTCTTCTTTCCTTTGTTGTGCTTGGGAAGAAGTCAGTGGGACTTATCTATGACCAGGGACAGCTGGAGTACCTGAGGCTGCCCTACATACCAAAACGAGCTAGGGTGAAACACAAAGCTCCATACACAAATATTTTGTCTAGTTATTTGGGGTGCACTCTCCAAAGGCAGGGCAGATGAGGGTTTTGTGGCATTTCAGGGGATATAGTACCTTTTGTGCTATGAACTCCAAGCATGGGGAGGGCTGTAGAGTCACCTGTGGGGAAGGAATTGTGGGACTCCAAGAAATCCACCACTCCCTACTCTGGTGTTCTGAGACCTAGCCCTACACAAAATCACACATGACTATTCCTTGGGATTCATGCAACTGGCTTCCAGAATCATTGGTTTTTAATGAGGAAGCATCCTCCATTCCCTTCAGCATTCAATTCTCAGTGAGCTTGTGTAGAGATTCTTCTCCAGGGCCAAACTGACTCTTATACAACCACCCACAGATCCAGTTAGTAATATTGGCCACCAGGACTCAGGGATAGAAAAATGCAAAGACCCTGACTCCTAGAGTAGTACCGTTAGACAAAGTCTTCTCAAGATATCTCCCTGTTGCAATGCCATTACAATACTCCAGCAAATGCTGAGAACTTTTCCCAGTAAGTATTTACTCTGTAGATCCCAGGGCTGTTGTTTCCTCAGACTATACTTCTACAAGATGCTGACTCTTATACCAGGACCACTCACTAGTACTCTGCTCTTTCACCTCTCTATTGTGCTACCCTGTAAACAGGTGCTGGAATAATTTTTTCACTTTCCATTTCATGATCCAAAGTCTCTGTATTTCTCCAAGTCTCTGGCTCTTCACTATAGAACTTCAGCACTCTCCAAGTCACTCACCTAAATATGTGGCTATTCTCCAGTTATATTCATAATATCATGTGGAGAATCAGGCTGGTGCCAGCTGCCTCTAATCTGCCATCTTGACTCTTCAAGGCCATTTTTCATTTATTTTAAAGAAAATCTTGCAATTTCATTTTGGGGGCTTTGCAAGACTGTGTAAATCAGCTTTCCTCCCTGCCAGTCCAGTCCATTAGAAAAACATTAATCCAGCACAGACGATGAGAACTTGTGTGTTAAGATGATTAAACTGTTATCACAGAAAATAAAGAAGTGAAATTTGCATTATATTTATTTTTCTCTCCCTCTGCCTGGCTAAGGTCAGAGACAAAGAAGGCTTGAGCAAGCTGCTACAGGACTTTATCTATTTGGGGAAAATAATTTCCAATAGCAATTTTGGTTTTGCATTTGAGTTTACAGTTTGATTTACTTTTTGAAATGCTCTAATTTTTTTTTAAAGAGTACATTTTCTGAGGCTACATGATATCCAGGGAACTAAAATATCTCTATTTTAATCATTTTTCAAATTGAGCTTTGTGCAGTGTCTCTTTCTCTCTCTCTCTCTCTCTCTCTCTCTCTCTCTCTCCACACACACACACACACACACACACACACACACACCTCAAAACATGGAGACTGAGTTGAAAACTAGAAGAAAAACTTGTATCTCACTTGCGCTCTGCAGGAAGCCTCCATCTAAAATCACCCACTTGCCTGGCAAACAGTGATGAAGGTTTTCTAAAGGCTCCAGAACAAAGCTGGCATTTTGCCAGGCACTTCCAAGTCATAAAGGAAACAGAAACTTGTGAATAATACATCTGTAGGTTTTGTCAGGGTTTCTTTGCACTCTGACCTAGAGTTGTCATGTTCAAGAGAGTGAATTTGTCTTTCTCTATTGAAATCACAGAGGGGCAATTTCTGATGTTTTGGAACTGTGAGATTGTTTTTGTTCTAAGAGAACACCATGATCTAGCTTGAATAGTAAGCCTTTCTTTCTTTCTCAGTTTTGTAACCCCCCCCCACCAACTACTATTTCTGTGTCATTCTAAGCATAACATCCTACTATGTATGCTATTAGTTCTCTCTGTGTCTCATATATAGTACACATTAAAATTTCAGACAGAAACATTCACAAATATGTACACATGGATATAGAGATAACACACTTGTTTTTAATACTGTAAAAGTGTTATCTTTTCTCATCTTTCTTTGCTATTTCTTAAAAATACGATCCTCAATACATTTATTTGTAACATTGACCATTGAATAATGCTATACTTAGCTAACTAAGTTAAAATTAAACATTATAAATATTGTCTCTTTTCTGTTAGGTCAAGATTTCTTGTTTGGGTCTCAGAAAATTAACCAGGACTAAAATTTATCTGCTAATATTTTATTTCAGAGTATAATTTCAAGAATTCAGAAGCAAAGTCAAAAGAAATGGAGGAAGGAAATGAGGAAGAGAAAATGTAAAGGGCTTGCATAGCACTGGAATCAAACACCAGCAAAGACTCAAACTCTTAGGGTTTCTCCGGAGAAGTCAAATAAGCAGCACATTTACTACATGTTGACTGTTCATTCAGTTTTCAATTAACATTCCTCATGACCTCTCTCTTTTTCTCCCTCTCAATCTTTCTCTCTCTCTCATATAGAGGAATGGATCCAGGCATGCCTTTCCACTGAGCTACATCCCCAGTGCACTTTTAAATTTTATTTTATTTTATTATTTTATTTTGAGGTAGAGTCTTGCTAAGTTTCTGAGAGTTTTGCTAAATTAGCCAGGCTGATCTTGAACTTGGATCCTTCTTCTGTGGATTCAGATAGTAATATGCTCATAAATTCACTTGATAATACAAATTTTAGTCTGAGAATTTCAAAAGAAGAAAAATTTGAATTGTGTACTGCTTGACAAATCCATAATATTTTTCTTCACAGACAAATAATAATGAAACCAGATGATGAGATCCCACATTCACTATTTTCATGTAAATAGTATTAGTTTTGCTCTAAAATAGTCTCCTTATAACAGATGTATTTCTTAAATGTAGGCTATAAGTTCCAGTACATTTGAAGTTTGGTGGAGTGAACAGTGCATAGAAAAGACTGATAATGTGGATTGAATAGAATACACTGCAATTTTTTAAAATTATAATTAATGCAAAATTTTCTGTTTAAGGTCTTCTGTTTAAGATCTTATGTATTGATAATAGTTGTAGAACTAACTTGGAATTTATCTCTTTATTTCACAGTGATTCTGTTGAACACAAAGTCTTGTGTGCATGCTTGGTAAAGATTCGTGATAGAATCTTTTAAAACAATTGCTGTTTTAAGCAAGGAATCTGTGTAGTGAGATTCAGGGAAGTCTATACAAATAAATGAGTGATTTATTTTTCCACTGGATTCCAGCTTCTGTTTCCTCTTGGTAAAATGTTCATGCCTAAGAGCATTGGTTGTCCTATTTTCTCAATTTGTTCATCCATAGAACTGGACCTCTGAGTTCCTGTGTTTTTCATCAACATGGAAACCAAGAGGCAAGGTGTATAGTAGGAGGTATGAGCTATGGTGGATTCGTAAACTGGCAGAAAGAAGTGGGGGGAGGGAAGAAGAAGGAAGATGATAGAGGAAAAGAAGAAAGAAAGAGAGAACTTAAGGAGGAAGATGAAGAGAGAAAAGATGAGAAGAAAAGGAAAAAAAGGTATGAAAGACAAAGAGAAGAGTAGCCTGAATTATAGCATTTATTGAATCTGCCTTTTTGCCACAAGAGCCTAATTAATGGTATTAGTGCTACCACAATTGGCTTTCAGTGTTCCTATATATTTCACTATCAGTTCCCAGGAATCCATAGGAAAACAAGAGAGTAAAAGCCTTAGGGGAAAAATGTATCCTTTAATTGGTATATAAGAAGTATGGAATAAAAGCCTTGAACATTTCATAATTTTTTTAACTTTTTTTTTAATTTTGACTTTCATTTTCCACTTTAAATAACTGCAGCTTTTATACAGGTATAATGAATACCCATAAAATGTCACTTTTATATTGATACTACTCTGTTCAAATTTTATTTTATAATACTTTCTTACAAACTTTCTTGATTGTGCTGAATTTCAGCTCTGTCATAGATCACCTATAGTTTGCCCAGACCTCAAGAAGTGAAGACACAATGCTCCCCCAAAGTGCCCTTTGCTTCAAACATCAATGCAAGTGGGTTCCTCAGACCACCAAATGTCGCTATTTGTAGTTACTACAGACATACTGGCTACAAAGTTGAAGGTTCCCACACACCCATTCACATTTTATAAATTTCTTTCTTTTTTATTTATATATGACAGCGAAATGCATAAGTTTTTATAATGACTCACAGAAATCAATAAAGTATTATATATACTGATTAAAAGACAAAGAAATATCTATTGGGGCTTAGACTGATAATGATGTCTGTCCCGAAGAACCAGATTCATAGTCCATCATAAGTATAGACAGAAGACCAACGTTATCTCAGCAGTTCCTGATTGCTGTCTACCTTATACAAACTTTCAACTTGTTTTACAAACTTCTCTGTCTTGAACAGGGCATTTGTGGTGGCTGCTCTACTTTCAGGGTTTCTTGTTTATACATGTTTTAGCTGATGTGGTCTGGACTAACTCTAGGTGACCCATATCAGAGCTGAATTTCAGCATACACAAAGAAGGATGAAAGCAAGTCATTACCAAAAACAGTTTGAATAGGGTAGTATGAAGATGAAAATGACATTTTATAGGTATTCATTCCACATAATTAAAGCTAAACTAGTTAAAATATAAGATAAATGTAGTTTAAACACAAATATGAAATGATCAAGATTTGTATCCCATATTTCATGGATATCAATTTAGATCACATACACAACACTTTTATCTGAATTATATCCTCTCACAGGGAGCAATGTGGGTGGTTTTCTTTTGTTGCCATGTTCTCCTTCACTGTACCTGACTCGTATAGTGTGAACATCTGACAGAGAGATGATTGATTTAAGTAATAATGGACTTAAATATAAAGACCATTGCACTAGTTGGGAACATTTTATTACAAATAATAGAAACCAAATTTAATTATGTCACATGGAAGAATGCATTGAACTTCATAGGATCAAAATGCAAACCCTAAGAGACAGAACTACCTGGAATAGGGGTTAGGATATAGAAAGTCAACCAAGCAGCAATTTTTCACAATTTCTTTTACTTCTATTTCTCTGTGGATTGGGTGATAAGTCTGGCATTATGAAGACACAATCCTATATGTATTTCTCAGTCTACAGAGAGAAATATGTAAGTCACAGTTAAAAAATGTACAGAGGTCAGATATCTACTCATGGTTCTAAGCACATGGGCATGTACCCAAGACTGACAGAAAGTAAAGTCAAAAAACTTACCCATAAGTATCTTCACTTGTCATACCTATAGGTAGATGTTGCAATGCAATCACAAGCTTAAAAGTGCCATCTCAGTTCTCAAAGAGCCAGTAAGACAGATTTTAAGTTGTATGTATAGATTAAAATAACTTTGAAAATGCGAGGAAATTCATAAATGCTGAGAAAACTGTCAAACAATCTTGAGTATAAGTCAATTTCAGAAAATAAAAACTGAAGGGTAATACATTTAAGTTAAAATAAGCAAATTAGGAAATACATTGAAGAACAACTCATGATATGTGAGACTGTACAGTGAGTCATTGACATAGATACTTGCCTGAAAGAACATTTTATAAAATTTAAATCACTCTAAGAAAGAGAAGATAGCATGCTTTGATACCATAATTCATTGAGTCTGGTCATAAAATTCCAGTGTCAAGCATCACTTTTCTTCTAGAGTCTCTTCTTTTATGTAGGAAGTCATTTACCATTTTCAACTGATGTATTTCTTTTTCTCTCTTGTGGAGAATGTTTTAAATGTGAGGGAGATTTGCTTGAAAATAGTTTATCCTGACATATGTTCTTGAACATTTACCTTCAATAGATTCTTACTTCTTCCCTGTAGACCTTAAAAATATAGGTCCTCTAGTTTTGATTTAATTCTGTTGCTGATAAAAGTCTTTTGTATATCCATGGTACCATTAATAAATTCATTTCTAGAATATTTTTGTTGTTACAGGTAGTCTCTTAACAATGGGACAGAGAAAGTCTATTAGTATTTTTTTGTAAAAAATAATTCCTCCTGGTTTATATATATATATATATATATACATTCTTAGGGAAAGCATTCTCAGATTCCAGTACAAGTGCATCTTCTCCTTCTACTATGACCATACTTATTTCTCATTATACTTTTTCCCTACCAAATAGGATCAACCACACTGACTATCTACTCATATAGCATTAAGAATTTATATAATGATACTGAAATTAATTATTAATCTTGGGTAGTACCAGGAGAGTGTCAAGTACATGGATCTGGACTGCACTTTTCTAGTTTATGGTTTTCAGTTGCAGATTGACTTACTGTTAGCTTTTACCAAGATCTGTAGTGACACAAAGTGAACCTGGAATGATTTCCATCTGCTCTCATAAGCCTTTGCCTCTAGAAGTGCTTTTAACTCCACGAAGAGCTATTATAGGCACCACTGCATTTTAATATATAAGCTGTCTTGTCAGGAAGGGTTAGCAATTCCCTTAGATGGTGGGGAAACAGGATTTTGGTGACTTCTCAAGGTCATACCATTAAGTGTAAGGATTGAATTGGCACCCAAAATTCATAAAGGGAGAAGAAGACCAAACTGGCATTTATTTACTAAAATGGGCCAGATCAGATAATATGCACTAAAGATAAATTTTATCTTTTTTTTAAATAAAACCCTGATGAATTAGGTGATGTATTTCAAGGTGATTTTTTTGAATGAAAATTTTAGGCTGGGAGATGCAAAACAAGTTCATGTTCCTAAGATATCTGAAATTAAAACCTAACATTTCTGATTGCCAGTTCCATGCATGGCTACAAACTCCCTGTCCTAAACTGAAAACCAATAATTATATTTTCTAACATATACTAAGCACATAGTGTATAGAAGGCATTGTATGAAGAACTTTTAAACTGGTTAATATTTTTCTGAGAACTTTTCTAAGTAATAAGATTGCCTCTTCTTGCCCATTTCAGTTGGATCCTTCCCCAGAATTATTTTTAACTGAGTTGAAAATAAAAGGAATATTTTTACTTCTCTGATTATGAGACTGTATGAATGAAAATCTAGAACTAAAGGAAAGCAGGACTCTTATCTCTTGAAGAAAGACAATGATAATGAAAATACCAGAGACCATTCTGGTAATTTAATAGCAGAGTGGTGCTTCAGCTGACATCATGGTTTGGTGAATCTCAATAGTCCAACCTCTTCTTTATCATTCTAGTCTTGCAGATTTTACCATTTAGAGATTCATCTCTTTGTGCTGGAATACTATATGTCATCTCTTGGTTGAGACTGTGCAGAATTGGAGATGAAAAGACTAAACTAGGATTACTCACAAATATAATATAATGATGACTCCACTTCTGTTTAGGGAAGCCATGGGTAAAAAGAAGAGAACATGTCTGTTTGGGGCTTTCCTTCAACATATGCCAAAATAATTTACTTGCAATTTGCTAATTATGCAGTAAACAAACCAATTTAGGTATTAATTTCTTTGGTTACCTCTCCATTAAACTGAAGCTACAAATGTATTTGTAATTGGTCATTGAAAAACAATTTCAGGCAGAAAAATATCTACAGAAGGTAATATTTGCTATGCCTCATTTTGAACACTAGCTTTTAAAATCAACCCACTAAGTGAATTTCATTGGTATTATTGATAGTTCTTTATACTTGTTTACCAGGAAAAAAAACATTTATTAATATTCTCTGGTATCACTGCACTATTAATTCACAGTCTAACTACACATCAAATTTTGAAAGGAAAGAAAGCATTTACTTTCTTCATGTTATGGGTTTAATGTAGTCCTGGAAAAATAATTTCAGCATTGATATAAAATAAAATTTAAATTAATCAACCTATTTTACTGAATTTCTGCAAATATCTCTCATCTAGAATCAGTTTCATGAAATGTCAGTGTTCATATTTTGAGCTAAATCATATTTGATATATCTTCATATTGTATGTCCAGTATTGCAGTTAAGAATGACCTTTTTGATGAATCTGACAGGCAAAAGAAGAGCTTCTTTCTTACTGTTTTTTTATAAAAATGCATCTCAGCATAGGAAGCTCCAAAATGGACCCTTTAAAACTTCTCTTCAGACATCAAAAAGTGACCAGAAAATACATTCTGTTGCAAATACATCACCAATGTTGACTATATGTTGAGGAAAAACCATACATGTAAATGTAAAATGATAATTTTTTTTCTGGAAAGAAGCATAGATGTAGTTTTGAGGGTAAATAAAATGATTCATTTTCTATGAACATAAACATGATTTTTCCACTCCTTTTGAGCCGTGAGTTATAACTCCAACATAGACTCTTGTTATGGATTGGGCATGCGATGTCCAAAAAGTTCATATGTGAGGCAATGCAAGAATTTTCAGAGGTGAAAGAACAGATTATGAGAGCTTTAATCTAACAAGTGGATTAATCCTACCAATCAGGAATAAGTGGGTGGCTAACTGTATGAAGGCAGCATGTGGCTGAAAGAGTAGGTCACTGCCAGTGTGTCTTTATGATTTATATTTTGTCTCTAGTGAAGAAAGCTCTCAGCATTCCCCTTGCCATGACCTCAGCTTTCCTCTGCTACACCCTTCTACAAAGATGCTCTGCTTCCCCTTGGACTCAGAGCAATGGAGTTGGCTGACTATGAACTGAACCTCTCACACCATGAGTCAAAATCAACTTTTCCTGAGTAGTCTTTCTCAGCTCTTTTGGCCATAGTAATGCAAAGCTGTCTACAATAGTATCGTCAAATCACAATTTATTAGTAGTAACTTGTTATAATATTAATGGGATAGAGATTGAGAATGGATCCACTAGAGTAGAGCAGAAGTTATCTTACACAATTTGGTTTTGTTCCTTTTTATCTTTCTTTTGGTCATACTCATTTGATGTGGGCTTAGTTTAAAAAAAAATGAAATTTACTCCATATTTAAAAGTGTATAAATAATAAGTTTAAATTATAAGAACAAATAAATGTTTAAAATATTTCTTTTTGATGATCTAATTATGTTAAATATGTTATGAATGATATTCCTCAAATAATAAGATGCACTGAAGCTGTTATAACTATGGAAGCTATATAGTCCCTCCAATAGTCATTTCCTTTTTAAGTATACTAAAAATATCTTTAATTCAGAAATGGTGCAAGAAAAGATATGTGCTAACTGATTATTTTGCATTGTTAAAATCCTTTATAATGAATTTCCAGTCAGGATTTATCTCGTTTTCTTTTTTTTTATTGATTATTTAAAGCATTACATAGCTCATGATATATCATCTTTCATACATCAACTTAGTTGGACCATGGGGTGCTCAGCTATATTTTAAGCACTATTTATGGATTTGTTTATAAGGATGCTTCTGGATAATTAGCATTTGATTCAGTAGACTGAATAAAGAAGATCGACCTTCCCACTGTGGATATATCTCACACAGTCATGGAAGTCCTTAGTAGAATAAAAGAGGAGTAAGAAATTTTCTTTTTCTTTTTTCATTTTTTTTTTCTCTGCATGACTGTCTTCAAACTGAATCATCAGTCTTCCTTTGACATTGATCTTGGATCAGACTGGACTTTACAATATTGGATTTCCTGCTTCTCAGACCTTTGGACTTGGACTGCATTTTTACTATCAGCTCTACTGAATTTGAACTATGTCTGAACAATTGAAAACATTGTTCCTGAGGTGTTGTATATACTGTATATATTTTATCAGGTTAGGTGGTTGTAAGTAGAACAAAATGACTAATGGAGGCTACTCAAATACATACTTGCTCTTATTTAGAATCAATAAATGAGCCTTGCTAGGATAGATTGAGTAAAAGGAGAGACCTCAGGCCATAACCAACCTTATAATCAGGCTTAAAGAGAGATCAGTTAAAGGCAAAGAATGACCCTGCACTACTATCCTGGCATGTTTGGTATCCTAGAACTGTGAACAACAATGTGAGACCTTCATGTCTCAGAATATCAAATCCAAGGAAAGAATTAGAGAATTTGATCTACAACAGAGTGTTAAGGTCCACAGACGAAGATGTCAAATTTAGTCTCTCTCTCTCTATATATATGTGTGTGTGTGTGTGTGTGTGTGTGTGTGTGTGTGTGTGTGTGTGTACATAATAAATTAAAGAATCACAATCTAAGTTTAGGAAATTAGGGAAAACTTAGCAATTAAGGGTTAAGAAGATAGGATGGGAAACATACATAAAACTGGATTATTTTGTTAACCAAATCTTCTGTGGAATGGAATAATTCACAAGATCTTCACCCTAATCCTTACCATCATGTTTCTGAAGGCTCTTCTTATATCAAGTTATTGTGTACCTACCTGTAGAAGCTATGAATGTTTTTAGTTCAAATTATCACCTTTATTTTTACAGGCCACAGAATACAAGAGTGCGCTGGGTCTGTTATCTAAGATGGAAAATAGCCAATCCTTTAGAAGCTTTAGATAATTTGGAGCATTTAATTGCTTGTCCAACTCTTTTCCTCCCCAGGGAGAAATATAACTGATATTTCTCATTTGCTGTCTCTGGACTGAGCTAGTGGATGAAACCATAATGAATGCAAGTCTAAAATGCAGCCTCTGTTTTCACTAGCCCCCATTAACTATTTTATGGTAGATAGCATCAACATTTTGAGACATTCTTTTATTATTTTTATGTCACATTGGCAAATGAAGTGACTATACTTTCCATTCTCTCTTCATACTCACTGCTATGTTCTGAGAAGTTTTTCTGCTTTACTGTGTCATTTTTCATAGAAAAGTTAGTCCCATTCTCTATTATACTATCTTTCCCTGTAGACATGGATGAACCACTGTCAAAACAATTTTAACTTTTTGATACCATGAGCAAAATAAACTTTTCCTCCTCCGAGTTTTCCTTGTCAGCTCACTTGTAGAGTTGGACAACTAAGCTTTACATGTGTTATAAAAAATTAGAAATTGGATATTATATTTTTTCAAAAAATTATTAGATTAATTTTTGCTACTCCCACTTATAACATTTACTTTTCCTAAATTAATTGTAGTAATATGTTATTTATTTTTTTTCATAGCTTACCAGGTACTTTGTTGGTTGTCATCAGATTGTACTTTTTAGAATAAATAGTGAATGTCTATTACCATAATTAAATGTGAATATGATTTTTTGGGTAATACATGTCTATAAGAAAATAAAACATTTTTTTCAATACTATCTTACAATTTTTTTCTATGAATGTGTCAGTCCTTTTAAAAGGACTATAATTAACTAATTGGCCATTTAACTAATTATGTGAGAAACTCAATCTCTTTAGGTCTCAGTTCTAGGATCAACTTTGGGACTAGTTTGTATCAAAATTCTTCATAATAACCATAATTGTGCAATATAGATGCACTACCAGAGGGGTTCAATTTTCACATCTGAGTTTATGGTGCTATTTTAATGAAAAAGCAAATAAAGCAAACAACAGTTCCATGTTACAAGCAGCAAAGTAATTAAAAAGACTGTGTGACATATTGCAATGTTATTTCCAAGGGAATTGTGAGGTTTGCCAACTGAATCAACTCTTTGTTTACAAGAGTAATGGGACATACATTGACTCTATTAGGAAAACAGAAAATATGAACAAGTGCAGTATCTGGAGGGCTTGATGACTTTTCAGGGAATTGACACATATCTCATCCCACCCAGACTGGTTCAACACATTGTTTCTAATTAGCAAATAAACTTTAAGAGATTTCAAACAAATGTTTTTCTCACCTTGGACATTAGAGAATCCCATTACTAAAGATACCATGCAGATTCCTGAATATGCTTAAACACTGTTTTAAACTGACACAACTGAAACTTTAAATACACACGTATGTATTTGTGTGTGTGTGTGTGTGTGTGTGTGTGTGTAGATAACAGAGTAAATTACTCTCACAATTATTTTTTCAGTATATTAACTCTAAAAGCTACTAAAAGAAGCTCACATGCATTTTTAAATGTTATCAATGTTTGAGTTGTTGTAAAACTATATCTAGTAAGTCTTTGTTAACTCCTTATTATATACTGTGATTCTAAACAAGACTTTTGCAGTTTACATACAGTTCTTAACTATCCTCTCTATTCAGATGCACATCTTAAAATTCAGTCACATCTATTTTTTCAACAAAATTCATTAAAACACTGTGCGTTATCTCTGTATACCTTGATAGGAACCTTTAAGCCCAGTCTCAACTTACATTGTTGATTTTGTTTTCAACTCTTTTTCTCCATTCTTGTAAATACACACTGTGAACTTCTATAATTATATGTGTTGTATGCATAAGTATACATCCATCATTCTTTAATGATGCTTTAATCTATCTAGGTCCCATAAAATGGATTTCCCCTTTCATCTTTGCTTCTTAAGTTCAAGCACAAACTTAATTGTCACTCACTGATCATTTCTTCACTTATTTTGGTCATCTGAATTATCATTTCACTCCTTTGGACTTCCTTAGAATTTGTTCATAGAGTATTATAGGCAAAAATAATAATAAAGGTGACATTTTCTAACTATGTACAAACAAGGAATTGTGGGGTTCAACAACTTTATAAAATGGCGGTAGCCTTTCACCAAGATGCAAGTCCTCAGCCCTGTTGTAAAACATGTAATGGAAAGACCCATTTGGCCAGAGAAAACCACATGAAGAATCTTCCTGGAAGAGCATCAAGCATTTTGATGAAGAGCCAAGATCAGCACCTTGGCTGAAAGCCATGAGAGACCCTGAACAAGAATCAGCCACCTAAGCCCCTTCAGGATTCCTAGTTTAGACTTTTACATTGCCCTTGAAATTGATCTCTACGGTTTTAGTTTCTCACATCATGTCATTTTAGCCTGTCAGGACCATGTATTATTTTCTAAAAAGAAGACTTGGTTCTGTTACTCTCATGTATAACTTTTTCAGCAGCTCTCATCAACTTCTGATCTAGCTTCTGTATAGCTCTCACAAGCACCAACTGCAATTCTTTCACTTGAGTTACTTGATGTGATAGAAAAAGCCCTCAAAGCTGTCCGTGCACTGATTCCTGAAACTCCTGACTATGTAATGGTACATGTAAAAAGAGAGCTTGCAAATATACTTAAGCCTAAGGACATTAAAATAGGCAAGATATTGCAGATTATACAAGTTGGCAAAACCTAATCACATACACACAGCAGAGAATTTTTTTTTTTTCCTGTGGCTAGAGGAAGATAGATGTATCTTCTCTAAAAAGGATAAATGATACAGATTTGAAACACTGGAGGGACTTGATTCACCATTGGGATGGGGACAGTGTGGTCTGGGTTCAGTGAAATGGGTTAGTAAAAATATGGACATCCTGTAGAAGCAAAATCTGTTCTCAAGGCTGACAATCAACAAGAAAACAAAGATCGTAGTTTAAAAGAGGAAGGAACCAAATACAACCAACAACATGAATGAGTTTAGGAATAGAGTTATGCCCAGAATTTCCAGAACAGAATAGAGACAGCTGACATATTGATGCCTCAAGAGCATCTCAGGAATTGGTCATACCTCACCCATTTAAGGCTCAAGAGTGTAAAAGTATAAACTTATTTAAAAGAGAAAAGGGGTGCCCTGTATGTACAGATCCATGTAGGCAGCTGTTACCACAAGATTAATCTCACAAACCTCACAATGTTCATCACCCAGTTACTCAAGAACTGGTTCAACCATGGTCAAGGAGCCTTGGCTACTGCTCAAGCTGACAAAATATCTTGGTATCATCTTTGCTGGTTCTGAAGGAATGCAAAGTGCTAAAGCTAAGGAGTCATGAAGGCTTCCACCAAAAATTCAAAGGAAAATCTGAGAAGGTAGACAATTGTGTCAGTTTTGGAATTCCTGCAGGCAACCACTGGGAAAGCAATGCATGTTAGAGTGAAACCAAAGTTACAGAATAAGAAGTTGCAGCTGCCAGGAATGAGGAACACTTTCCTAGAATATCTTCAGGCAGCAAGCAGAACCAGTGAAAAGAGAGGTCATGTGGGCTGAAGTGAGCAATCCATAGGAGCAGAGCTTTGTAGGTCACAATCCACCACCTTTGCAGGCCACAGTTCACCACCATGAGCTCTGGATACTGGATATGGAACTATAGGATTTCATGTTTGCCCTGCTGGGTTTCCATCTTATTTTGGTTCCATCCCTTGTTTATATGACCCTATTTCTTCCACTTGAAATGGGAGGTTTTACTCCATGCAATTGTATATTCAAAGTATATAACTTGCTTTTTAAAAATTTTATAGGAACTCACAGCTAAGAGTTTGTTTTAACTCTCAGAGAAGACTGTGGTCTTAAATTTTTGAGAAATGCTGGAACAGTTGAGACTTTGAAGACTCTTGGCAACCAACTGAATGGATTTTGCATTGTGAAATAGAAATGAGCATTTGTGGGCTAGTGACCAAATGTTGAAATTTCGATATGAACTTTCCCTCAAAAACTCATGTGTTGAAGGCTTGATCCTCAATGCATCAATGGTCAGAGGTGGGGTTTTTAGAATGTGCTTGGGTCATGAGAATTCTGATCTCATTGATGGGATAATACATTTATACATTCATAATTTGATGACATTATTTAAAGGTGGGAAGACGAGGATGTGGGGCCTAGTTGTAAGAAATAGGACATTTGTGGTGGGCCTGGAAGAATATTCTTATCTTCTGTCCATTCTCTATTGCTCTGCATGCTGGCTACCATGAATTGAGCATCTTTCTTCCACAGTGCCTTTCTGCCATGATATTCTGCCTTACCTAGGGCAGTAATGGGTCCAATCAATCATGAATTGAAGTCTGTAAAACCATGAGCCAAAATAAGTCTTTCCACCTCTAAGTTATTTTCTTCAAGTATTTCTCACAGCAATGAAAAGGTGAACACCCCACCAACTTTATCTGTATTATATAGATAAGAAAAACAATGTATAAAGGGGTTAAAGATAAGTGTCCAATTTATTGGGTAAGAAGGCTTTTTATAACACAAAAGTTTTAGCCAATGTCTGTGTTATGATATACCACAACACATGCCTAGAATGGAAATTATCCTTGTATGACAGATTTCCTCATTAGCTGCAAACATCAGACCTGAATCTAAGACTTGTTATCATTTGTACCATGGGATTTTAATTATGCATTGAGTAATTCCCTGTGCATAATTCTATTGAAGACATAAGAGGCACACTGAATAGCCCTACATCAATGCTTCAGCACATCTTACACCCCAAAGATTATAGTGGACAACTTGAGGAACGAAACACTATACTCTTATGAGTCTCCCTTTATAAAATGACTGTCCAGGGAGTCAAAAGATTATTCATGAAGAACAAGAACTCATTGACTTTATAGTGTCCTATCAAGTACCCACCTAGAAAGCTGCTCACAAATGAGCTAGAATGAATAAAAGTAATTAGTGTAGCTACTGATAAGTATCAAGTCATTTTCTTTTATGAAGTATGAATATATTAGATCAGCAATGAAGGTGTAACTTTGGCCTCTGTCCTGGGAAATACCAGAAAGCTAATTTTGGCTTATTTTATTTCACATATTTTTTGCTGTGAATAAGGGCATACTTTTGGCCCTAGGAAATATACCTCCACCACCTGTTCTATATCTGAATCTTGTTCATCCTTCAGAAACCACTATAGGCTCTCTCTTTACCATTTAACCCAACAATAACATTATTTACAATGTCAAATTATGTAAAACTGCAAATATTTTTTCTTAAAAATCATAATTTCTTGTTTTAAATTAATATACTTGCTCTGAATTCTTTCCTTTTATCTTTCTCAGTATTTTTTTTCAAGAGGCTGAAAGTATTTCAGAAAACTCTTAATTACCAAAAAAACCTCAGTTATAATATTTACATAAAAATTACCTACATATATGTGTTTAATATATATAATATAATATATATTAATATATATTTAATATAATATAATATATATATATATATATATATTCAGTCTACACAGAGTAGACTGTATGTTTACAATGTATGTACAGATATACATATGCATGTATGTGCAATCTACACAATCTAGCAAAAAATAAAAAAAATATTTAAAAAAGAAGGGGAAAAATTCTAGAGTTAATTGAATAAAAACCTGTGAGTGGTTTACCCTTCTTTTAGTCTTTAATCACATTTTTAATTTCAACTGTAGACCTTGAGAATTATGTATTAAACCAAGTTTACAGACAAAATTGATTCAAAAACCTTAATTCATGGGTAAAATGCATTCAGGTTATAAGGAATAGGGGTAATATTTAGATCCTAACCATCTGCATCCAGAACGTCCCCAAGTATAATCTGCCAAGCTCATTCCCTTTTTCCTTGTTGAGCATGGAAACTTTGGAAGATGGAAAGAAACCTCCATTCTTAACATGAGCTTTATGGAGAGTCCCATGTTTCAAAATGCACAACCTGGAATTTAAATGAATAAAAAAAAGCAAGTGTCTATTCCATTAACATATTAATATTTACTTTATCTTTTCCAGCAGCTAGCCTTATCCTTAGCGAAACAACTATTGTTTTTTTATTTTTTTTTTATTGTGTTCTAATTATGTTCAAAATGTTAGCAAGGACAGTATAATACTTGGCAGGGCAGAACCTTCCTAGTTCATTCATTAGTACATGGTGAATCTATTATTCATAACCTGTGTTTTTGATTCAGAATTGCTTATTATAAACCAATGTTCATCACACAAGGTGAGATGAAAAATGATATGTAATATGATCTCTATGATATCCACAGAAGCAAGATGCACACAAATAAGAGAGCAGGTAATTCTAACAGTTAACATTTTGGAGATTTTTATTGTTTAAACCACTGTAAAAATCACCTTTCTTGGATTACCTCAATTAATTACCTCAATTCCTCTTTAGAACAACCTCAGAAACGATGCATTATTATTATAATGTCTATTTTATATAGTGAAAACTAATAATGAAAAAACTCAAGAAACTTTACTAAAGTCATAGAGAAAACAAGTTGTAGAAATAAAATTCAATTCTGGTAGTCTCGCGTGGCATTATATTCTCCTAGTACCATGCTATGCTTGGCTCTGGTTTCAAACATAAAGAAAAAATAAAATGACAATCAGCTTTTTTAATAATTGCATGAATTTTATTTTCAATATACTCCATGTTAACTCATTGTTGAAAATCAAGCTCATCTAAGAGACATATTCCAGGCATGGGTTACAGAACAACCCATCTTGTCCATTTAATCAATTATATTAAAATAATCAATAGTAATTCACCATTGTAAATGTGTATAGTGAATTTTAAGACTGATGTCTTTCCTACATTTTCTTTCTCTTATAGGGAAATCTTATTTAACTCTTACTATATAAATCACAGGGTCACTGTTGTGTAATATCACGGTAATTAAAATTATGCATTATAACTTCTCTTATCATTATAAGAACTTGGTAAAAATAATATAATATTGACATAAAAACAGACACATAGACCAGTGGAACATATTTGAGAGCCCAATCGATTTTTTTGAAATGATACAAAGAATACACATTGGAGAAAGAGTGCCTTCAGGAAATATGTTGGGAAAATTGGCATCTATAGACAAAAGAATAAACCTTACCTCTTTTACCAGTTAAAAAAATTAACTCAATATGCAAGACTTATTGTAAAAATAAATGCTGGCTTGTGTTTCAATCAACTCTGCCAATCTTTTTCCATTTATTGGTATATTTAGGCCATTTATGAATTATAGATTATTGATAATAAGACTTAAATCTTTTGTTATAATTTTTAGTTTTGTATTTTTTCTGCTTATTTCTCTATTTTATTTTTCCTTCCTTTCTGTGAGTTGTTTGAATATTTCCTAGAAGTTAACTTTTTAACTACAGTATTTTTTGTGTATTCCTTTATATAGCTTATTAATTGGTTTCTCAGGTATGACATTGCAAATACATAATTATCCCAGTGTAGTTAATAGGGCCAGGCTAAAGTTTAGAAACGTTGCCTTCTTTAACTTCCCTTTACCCTATTATTTGCCATATAATTATCATAGATCTTTCCTCAATCTACACTTAGATTTATATCAGACACTATTATAATTGTTGCCTCAACTTGAGACATTATTTAGAAATCTCAACAGGAGAAAGTATATTTTATTTACCAGATTTTCTTCCTGTGTTTTTTTTTAATTCAACTTTGATTATCTTTCTCCATTCCTGATATTCTGTTTTATCTTTCATTGTTTCTTTTATTGTTCAGAGAATTCCCTTAACTATTCTTCAGAAAAGGTCTGCACAAGAAAAGTTGCCTTAGTACTTTTTTATGTAAAATGACTAGTTTTTCACTTCATTATTGGAAAAAAAAAATTTTTTTTCTTGGAGACTGGATTCTGGATTGGCATCTCTTCTTTTTCCGGACTTGAAAGCTGCTAGGCCTCTTCCTTTCCGCCTCCTTGTCATTTTTATGTGAGGTCAGCCATCATTTGAATGGTCTATCTTTTCTAGTTTAATTTTCTAGTTTAATTTTTATCTCTTTGTCACTGCTTTCAATGTCTTTTGTCTTTCATTTTCAAGAGCTTAGTGCTGATGTTTGATAGGGCTTTAAGATGCACTTCCTGAGTATGTTTCCATACTATATAGAACCCTCCCTAACCATCATCTTTCAGCAAGATGTTAAAATTCCCTTGCATATATCCCCCCTGCTTTCTCTCTTGTTCCCCTTCTCTTTGCTTTACATATTACTCAAAATATATATTTAAAAAGAAATGTACTAATCTCACTTCAATTATTTATTTATTTATTTATTTATTTATGTATCAAGGATTGAACCTAGGGCACTTAACCACTGAGCCAAATCCCAGCCTTTTTTCTATTTTTTTTTTTTTAAATTTTGAGATGGGGTCTCCATAAGTTGTTTAGATCCTTGCTAAATTCTTGAGGCTCACTTTGAATTTTTGATCCTCTTGGTTCACAATCCTGAGTCAGTGGGATTGTGGTGCACACTGCTACACCCAGCTAAAGCCCTCTTCTGTGCCTTAGAAATTTGTTTAAAATACACATACACATAAATTAACTTTCAGGTAGCCTGTAATTATTGTGTGGCTAGACAAGGAAACACTAACCTACAGAATAAATTCTAAACATGGAGGATTCCGTTCAAGATTCCTTATAATGTGGTCACAGCTTTCATGTGCAGGGTTTACCTACATCTTCACATTCTTGGCTTCAGCTATATTAAATCTCTCACTGTGTCCCACATATACCATGTCTGATATGACTTATTGTCTTTGCATACATAACCTTTTCTTCTCAGCCTCATTCCCTAACAAATAAGTTAAAATTTTATCCCTTATCTGAAGTCTTTCTTGGGTCCTCTAGTGTAAATTGATTGTTCTGAATTCTGAAATCCATCAGATTTGATGTCAATACTCAGTATTGTTTTTATATCTACCTTCCATTTCTAGTCTTGCGAGTTTCTCAGCAACAGGGAAGGGAACAGGTGGTTGGGAGTGGGAAGGGGAAGGAGAGTTACTGGGGTCTAAATTAGAAGACATATTCCATGCTTATATAATTATGTCAAAATGGATTCTACTGTCATGTATAACTAAATACAAATGAAACTAAATACTGTCTTCCAATTAGAATGTGAGTTTTTTTTAGGCATATTTTTTAACTAGCACCTAAGAGGTTCTGTCTCAATTTGGGAATGGTAATCATTTATTGCCACATCTATAATAAATAGCCACAAACCTAGCAGCTTAAAATAAATATGTTCACTTGGTCACAGTTTCACATCTCAGAAGTCTCAGGTTTCTCAGCTGGTTACTTTGCTCTGGTTCTCACAAAGTCAAAATCTAGGTGTTGGCATATCTGGGCTCTTAACTGCGGGCCCTGGAAAAGAAAAGATTTCCAAACTCATTCAGATTGTTGGTGATATTAATATCCTTTCATGGTAGGACTAAGGTTCCAGATTTGCTTTCTGGATGCCTCCCAGGAGCCTCTCTAAGTACTGTCTGTAAGCCATTTGCCAAAACAATAACATGTCCAATTAGTCCCTCTCACACTTCTCAACTCTCTGACTTATACCTTCTGCCACCTCTTCTGCTTAGTTGGACAAAGTTCTGCTTTTAAGGACTCATTAGCCTTATCAGGAAAATCCAAGGTAATTACTCCATTTTAAGGCCCATAACTTTAATTACATTTGCAAAGTCCATTTTCCATGTAATATAACATATTCATAAGTTCCAAAGATTAGGGCATGGCTGTCTTTGGGAACCTGTCCTGTTTACTATAGGACTGTTACAATTTTTCCTGTAGTGGAGTTGCTTGACATTTAAAGTACCATTTGCCATGACATGATACAAGACTGGATGTTTGGTGCATGTCCAGGCTTTGAACAGTTCTGCAAATTTAAATAAGTGCAGTATTTTTCAGAATGTGATACGGTACAGCAACAGCTTTGGACCATTAGTAGCAAAGAGTAAATGTTCAAAACCAGAATTTTTTTCCAATCATCTCATTGGTCACAGGATCAGAAATTTATTCTTCTTCGCTAAGTGCAAACAGTTCATGAATGTGCAACTTGTTCATGAATACATATGAAAGAAACCTAAAGCCTCCATCTTATTCACAATTCAGTTGTTAAAGGTCAAATTGCTCAGCACTCTGTGTGTGTGTGTATGTATGTGTGTGTGTGTGTATGTGTGTGTGTGTGTGTGTGTGTGTGTGTGTTTGCATGCTTTTGTACAAGCAAATGTGTATAATAGTTTGTATGGTATAATACTTTCTTTTTTTCCTTTTTGAAGTTTTACTTTGCCCTGTGTAAAGTTTATCTATTTTTTTATTACTGTTGAGGGACGAAATCAAAGCAACTCTCAGTCTTACAACATTATCTGGCAAATGATTGATAAGAGCCAGCATACAATGAATATTGATTTCATCTTATTGTGACTTTATCTTATGAAATCTTCTTTTTCAATAACATGTCTGTTTAGCAATAGGCATTTTATTTATTGTCTATTATCTTTTATTTACCCTTCACCCATGGCTTCTGGGGTTGTATACTTTCAGTAAATGAGGAAAAAATAACATTAAATTTATGGCCGAATGTTCATGATTTTTACTCTTTAAAGTGAACACAAACTTTCATATTGTGATGTATTTATCTTCATTTTTATTTCACTGAAGCCATATAGATGACATTTCTACCATGTGTCACTCTACTAATGGCATTTTGTCTCACCTTTAAAGCAAAAAAAAAAAAAAAAACTTCAAATAAGACATGTAGACTTCTATCATTTAATAAAGTGTTATTTAATCAAACATTTAATTAAATGATAACAACAAATTTACATTGAAATATATTTCAGAAACTGTTGTAAAATCTGCAACTATAGAGGAGGACAAAAGATATAAATTCCTATTTTTGTGAAGAGTATAGATCACTGACAGTGCAGTGTCTCCTGAGCACCCTGACAGCGTACCTTGCTCAACTCCCAGGGATGTTTTTTCATATAGACTATAACATGGATGGTGCTGGCTGAAGCTACATAGTTTTAGTTAAAGTGCAGGTCCACAATTCAAGAAGCAAATGACAACCCACTTGGTTCATTTAGTCCACAAATATGTGCATTTACTATGTACCACTCTCAATTCTAGTCACTCAGAATACCTTGCTGCATAAAATGGACAAAGATTTCAATTTCATAAATTATGTAATGCATTTGGAAGATACATAAAATAAAATTAATATAAAGTTAAAATGCGAAATATAAAATATTAATTGCTTCTCTAAACACAATAGAAAGTGAGAGATATTCTAGGAGAACACATTTTGTAAGAATAAGTATTGTGTTTCTATATGCAGTTCAATCTTTTTTTATTCATTTATTCTAATTAGGTATATATGACAGCATAATGCATTTAGATTCACCATACACAAATGAAGAGCAACTTCTCATTTCTCTGGTTGTTCATGATGTAGAGTTGCACCGTATGTGCAATCATACATGTACCGGGGATAATGATGTCAATCTCATTCCACCATCTTTCCTGCCCCCATTCCCCCTCTCCTCCTGTCCCTCCCCTTTGCCCAAAGTTCCTTCATTCTTTCTATGCTCCCCCACCCTCATTATGAATCAGCATCCACTTATCAGAGAGAGCATTAGGATTTTGGTTTGGGGGGACTGGCTTACTTTGCTTAGCATGATGTTCTCCAACTCCATCCATTTACCGGCAAAAGCCATAATTTTATTCTTTTTTAATGCTGAGTAATATTCCATTGTGTATATATACCAGAGGATTTTTTTTATCCATTCATCTATTGAAGGGCATCTAGGTTTTTTTCCCAGTTAGTTATTGTGAATTGAACTGCTATAAACATTGATGTGGTTGCATTACTATAGTCTGCTGATTTTAAGTCATTTTGGTAAAAATCAAGGAGTGGGATACCTGGGTCAAATGATGTTTCCATTATAAGTTTTCTAAGAAATCTCCATACTGATTTCTAGATTAGTTGCATGAATTTGGAGTGCCACCAGCAATGTATGAGTGTCCCTTTTTCCCCACATCCTTGCCAACAATTATTATTGTTTGTATTCTTGATAATTGCCAATCTGACTAGAGTGAAATGAAATCTTAGAGTAGTTTTGATTTGCATTTCTCTAATTACTAGAGAAGTTGAACAGTGTTTCATGTGTTTGTTGATCAATTGGGTATCTTCTTCTGAGAAGTGTCTGTTCAGTTCCTTAGCTACCTTATTGATGGCATTTTTGCATGTGTGTGTGTTAAGATTTTTGAGTTCTTTACATATCCTGGAAATTAGTGCTCTATCTAATGTGCATTTCGAAAAGATGTTCTCCCACTCTGTGGGCTCTCTCTTCCCATTATTGATTGTTCAAACTTTTTAAAAAACCCAGTGTTACTAAGTTTATTAACTCCTTTCTGGAAAGGAGAGTTAAGTAAGATCTTTGGGACTTCAAAAATCTCTACATATTATTTTTAAAATAATTATTTTGCCTGGCATGTTAGTGTATGCCTTTAATCCCAGAAGCTTAGGAGGCTGAATAAGAAGATCACTAATTCAAAGCCAGGTTCAGCAACTTAGAGAGGTCCTGTCTCAAAATAAAAAGTGAAGTGCTGGGAATGTGGCTCAGTGGTAAAGTGCCGATGGGTTCAATTCCCCATACCAAAAATAAATAAATAAATAAATAAATAAATAAATATAGAGATAGATAGATAGATAGATAGATAGATAGATAGATAGATGAATAAATGAAACAAGTATTTGGTATCTCCAATCCCCATGCATGTTTCTAGGAATTTTAAGAGATGCTGAAAGGGATGAGACATAATTTGAACTTGGATACTGAAAGTTGCACAGGGAGATAGTATTCTTGGATTTGTAATGAATAAACATGTAATGATTATGTAAAATACATAAAATATGCATTTATAAAATATATAAGGTGACTTATGAATAAAATGTATTAGCTCAGACTGGAACATTGGGCAAAATTGGATTAGGTTTCCTTTGTAATATATTCAAAAACATGAGATTTTAGTTAAGTGTACATGAAATTCTGTTACTTTAAATCTGTACAGACATGGCTAAAAGGAATAACATCCATTAAAATACCCCAGAACCACCAAATTCCAAAAATGCAATGTGTTCCTTGTTTACAACTCTTCTACCTAACCCTTTAGATTTATCCTCTTCAATTCTCAAAAGTAAATAATGCCACTACAAACTGTGTACTATTAACCATGCATATATCTATGCATGATGAAAACACTTATCAAATCTTTGTTTTAAAATGCCATTTAGAAAGTTTTGAAGTTATGAAAATCTTAGTATACATACTTGTAAGAAAGGAGTCAAACAAACCTATATCCACCTCGCTTTTTAAAAAGACTAAAATTTTGCTTAAAGCTATATCTAGAACCAAAATTTAAAATGATCTGACTTAACATCCAAATTTCTCTCATTCTACTTTTTTTTTTCTAAAGCACTTCTATTATCCTGTAGTTTAAATAATGCCACTACTATTTACTCAGTTGTCCTTTCTAGAAACGTGTGCATTGTACTCAATTTTGTGTTTCCTATTACCATTATCTATACCACCCATGAACTTTGCTCGTTTGATTTTATTTCCTGGCTACTCATCCGGCAAGTCTGTGTATTCTCTATTGTCAGGATCTTATCTGGGAGCTGGCAATCAAAGGAAAATATGCAAGCAAAGCTTTCATGTTCCAATCCTAGGGACAGTGACTTAATTCTGACCTTATCTTCCTTAGTAGTAATGTGTTTATCTAAGATGACTTCCTCCCTCTCCCTCCTCTTTCTTTAATCTATCCTACTGGAGTCAGATTGATAATGAGCTATATAAAATATGTGGATAAAATATTAGGAGCCATATAATGTTTTTATCAAAATAGTTTTGGGAGAGGACATGAAAAACACTCAACTCAAAATGAAAAGGTCAGGTTTATTTCTGGATCTTCATATGGTGAGTTCAGTATTTATTCAGTCTTTCCACAGCTTGAGGTTCTGTTCACTGATTCCTTCAGCAAATTCTTACAGGATATAACTGAGCCCCTGCTACCTGCCCTTCAATCAGCCTGGGTTGCTGCTTTTCCCTGGGTATTCTGGCTGACTGTCATAATCCATTTGCATCCTCTTGGGCTTCAAATTAAAAGTTACCTCTTCTATCTGAACCATATTAACTATAAATGGGGAATGGATTGCAGGAGGAAGCAGAAAGGGGGGGAGATATGCAGATGCATATAAGCCAAATCAGTAATAGTCTCCTAAATCTCCTTTAAAAAATGGTATAGGTCATCATTGCTCACTTTCTTAGTTTGCTCTACAAATCTTTTTTTTGCAAGATTGCCTCTGTTCACTTTATAGCCTACTTCTTGCCACCTCACTGTTGCACAACCTTTACTCTAACAGGACTAAATATTCATCATTCCCTAAAATTTCCATCAGCTTTTCCAACCTCGACATCTCTGCTAGGGTTATGTCTCTGGCTGGAATGACTTTCCATCTTTCTCTCTTGGTGCACTGTCACTGTTCCTAAGTAAAGTCTTCCTCCCTCTGTGGGACTCTTTTGAAGATACTCCTTGTATTTCCAAAGAAATATTCGCCTTTTCTAAGTTTCACCTCATGCTTTTTCTGCCCCTAATTATTTCCAGTGAATTTCTACTTATGTCTCTTCCTGTCTCTTCAACGATCAGTTGCCAGCTAGCCATGTAAACTGAAGAGCCTGCCTTATTCATTCCTATATTTCTAGGGTGTAGCATAGTGTCTGAACATATTAGATTTCAATAATTTGGGGAAGGGTTAGAAACATTAGGGGGAAAGAAGAGATATAAATTTGACCTTCATTTCCTGAAACCAAAATAAAGGGACTCACCTTCAGATAGTTTCTGAACATGGGTTTGATTGAATTGCTGTGAGGAAAAAAAAAATGCTCAGTATCCAGCCTATTACAATCTTGCTAACAATAAATTTTATCCATGGCTCCCTGGGCACGTATCTATTATTTCCTAGTGATTAAGTACAACACGCTTTACTGGTGTATGACAGGATGCCAAGGGTGAAGATAGGACCTGTATTTAAATGCATTCTCAACAAATAGAAACAGATTCCTCTGAAGGCCCTTAATACTGGCATCGGAAGGCAGACTGCTGTTTGAACAGGTAGGCAGTCATGATTCATCTACTCACTGACCCAAAAAAAGCTATTAAAAAAGAACCAAAGGCAAACAAATATCACAAGTTCCCTCATAAACTATGTTTATGCAGTAAAAGATGTTTTTCTCTGCTTGGACATAGAGAGTAGGCGATTCTTGCAGTACCTAGCATGGGGAGGAGGTAGTGAGAAGAGAAGCTTTCCAAGTCCTATCACCTTACAGAAGGTCATCATGTGTTCTTCTAAATGGATTTCACATCATTTACAAAATGTCAGTGTTCTATGATCTAATTAGATAGTGATTTTTAGGAACTCAGACATGAAGCAGTAACAGAGTGTCACACAGCAAATGCTATGGTATGCTGTCTCTGATTCCCAAATAGTTCTGTATGTTAAACCAGAATTTATGTCATTTCTAACTTCAGAATAGGCTGTGTAGCAGCTTTTAATAAAATGTACATGAACAACATATAACAAATATTGTGATGGAGGACAGGATATTGCCCATCCAATGTTTTCTTCGCTCAGTTTATTCCAATGTACTTTTCTATGGGGCAGTCGGGTTTCTGTTGAAAGTTCGAGAAAACACCTTTAATATGTTCTATAGGAACATAGAGAAATAGCAGAAATACAAGATGGTTAGTTAATGCCTGGGGCACATATCTTATCCTTACCTTCATTAAATTTTGCCTGTAGAGTCATAATAACTAGCTCAGAAGTTTAGTTTCCATCAAAGAAAAGTGCTCTCATTGTTCCTAAAAGTGATGTGTGAGTTTGTGTGTCTGTGTCTGTGAGTTTTATGTTATATTAAACCAAGAACAAGATGATTTCAATGCAATTAAAATTTCATACATACAATGAAAGAAAAAGAGGATACAGGACTTCAGTTTCTTGAGTGGTACTATAATGCTCCAGTCAATGATGGACCTGGCCCTTTATTTCCAAGAGTGAAAAGTTCTGTGAGTGTAAATTCAGCAATCACTGCACATAGAAGCCAAGCTACAGCTCGGCTCTATCCTTGGTATTCCTTGGCTTCACCTGTCTCTTTGATCATGAATGCTAGTGTGATCTTTATTTTATGTCCATCATCCACTTACTCTTGGGAAATGTATGTTTTTTCTTTTCTTTCCCTTTCTTGCTACTATTCTCAGTCTGAAAGAAAACAATAATAATTTTGAGTACCTCCATAATTTTTGTCAATACATTATATTATTATAAGTTTTGGGATATTTCTTTACAAATATTTGTGATGGTTATAAACATTTTATGGATCACTTTTCATTCATCTTTTGTATTTTCCTTTTTGCCTGTACTCTGAAAACCATACTGTCCCTCTTTATTAGTTCTAAGTTCTCTTCATTTATCCCTAATAAATTTTCTCTATTCTGTTTTCACCTTGCACATATTCTCTCCAAGTGAAATGTCTTATTTATTTCAGACTATGATTTAAAGGTCTTTAAGATTTAAAGGACAATAAACATGTCCTCTTGTAGAATTTGTCTTCCTCACCATTAATGTTTGGTGGCTTTTCAAGTACAAGTACACAATTTTAAATAATAAAGAAAATTGTTAGTAAAAATAGTTATAGTTATAAGTCTGTTTCTTAGGAGCCTTTGAAAAATATGTTTAGTACAAGTTTGAAAAATACTGGATTTAATTGTTGGTATGGACTAAATTTTGTATCCCTGCACAATTTATCTGTAGACATCTTAACCACCAATGCAACGCTATTTGGAAATGGGTCATTAAAGAGATCATTAGGTTTCAATGAGGTCATGATGGTAGAGATCTCATGATGGGTTATGTTCCCTTGTAAAGTGAGACACCATAGTGCATGCTCTCTCTCTCTCTCTCTCTCTCTCTCTCTCTCTCTCTCTCTCTCTCTCTCTCTCTCTCCCCCCATATGTGTGTGTGTGTGTGTGTGTGTGCATACAAGTACAGAGAATAGGCCACGTAAAGACACAAAGAGAAGACATCTATCTTTAGTGCCAAGAGAGAGTTCTTATCAGATACTGACAGTATTAAGAACTTAATCTTGAAATTCTAGTATCTAAAACTGCAAAAATAAATTTTGGTTGTTTAAAACACTCAGATTGTATTTTGTTATGGCTGTCTGAACTCATTAAGATGCTCAGTGTATGTATCATTTATAAGATTCATTAATGGAAGGATGGATGATCATGAATGTAAGAACCAGAGTCCTCAGTAAACTGATCAGCTTCACAAGTTATTAACCAATAAGTTGAGCAAAATATTCAATTTTCTCAGCATTATTGTTTTTCTTCTTCTTGTCATTAAAGGTGAATAAGAATCTATTTTTCTTCTAGTAGGTGCATATTTGTTGAAAAGGCTATCTTTAATGTATTTATGGTGCCTCTGTTGAGTATGAAATAATTGTATTTATGTGGGTTTGTCTCTGTGTCTTCTGTTCTATTTGTCTTCATTTCTGTTTTGGTACCAATACCATGCTTTTGTTGTTGTTGTTACTATAGCTCTACAGTACAATTTAAGGTCTGTTATTATTTAAGTATTGCTTTGGCTATTCGGGGCCTTTTATTTTTCCAAATTAGAGAAATGCTCACTTCAGTCAGAATGGCAACAATCAAGAATTTAAGTAACAATAAATGTTGGTGAGGAGATGGGGAAAAGGGTATACTCACAAATTGTTGGTAGTACTGCAAATTGATGCAACCACTCTGGAAAACATTGTGAAGATTCCTCAAAAATCTTAGAATGGAACTACAATTTGACCCAGTTATCTCACTCCCCAGTTTATATCCAAATGACTTAAAAACAGCATACAACAGTGATTAATGTTTATAGCAGCTTTTTCACAATAGCTAAGCTATAGAACCAACCTAGGTTCCCTTCAACAGATGAATGAATAAAGAAAATGGTGAATAGGTAATATATACATAATCGAATACTACTCAGACATAAAAAAAGAATGAGTTTAGGACATTCACCAGAAAATAGATGAATCTGGAGACTATTATGTTAATTGAAATAAACCAATCCCCCCAAACCAAAGGCTGAATGTTCTCTCTGATATGTGATTGGTAACATACAACATGGGGGTTGGTGGAGTATAGGAGTTCAGTATATTAGACAAAAAGGAATGAAGGGAAGGGAGAGGGGGATAGGAATAAGACAGACAGTGAAATGAATCAGACTAACTTTTCTATGTACATATATAAATGTACCACAATTAATCTCCACATCATGTACAATCACAAGATTTGGATCCTAATTAGAGTAAGATGTACTCTATATTTGTATGAGATGTCGAAATATACTCAACTGTCATGACTAACTAAAAAGAACAAATAAAAATTTTAAAAAATAAATTGTTATTTCCATTTGCAATTTTGTTGCTACTTTGTTGCTATTTTTAATTCCTCCACTTTTCTCACCAACTCACATTTCAAGGATATGCAGACCTTGATGAGGCACACTGCCTATTCTCTATAGAAGAAATGCAAAAAAAAAAAAAAAAAAAAAAGTAAATGTGCCAGGAAAATAGATGAGACTCTCAGTACCATGATCCAGAAATATGTTCCCTCTATCACATTGCTATGGTTAGTTGAAAATGGGGTTTTAGTTTTATTTTTTAAGTAGTGGGAACATTTATCAGTACAGTGTCTTGTCCAGTAGATTCTAAGTTAATTCTGCTTCAAATCTATTGCAAACAATAAATTTCTCAAAGCCTAACTTATGGTCCAAATCTTCAAGGAAACTTTCAGATCCTTTAAGCCCAAATTTTCCCTTCTTTTGAGTCTCATATGCTGTATATTATTGTGGTCATTCTTTTTATGGCTTTAGATGTTTATGTAATCTGATCATCTTCATTGTTTTACAGCAGTCTTTTGAGGACAGGAATCTTTGCCCTGTGGATTTATGTAGTCAGAACCGTAGCATAGAGAGGTGCTCAACAGATTGTTGAAAAGTCAACTGAATTTGGCAAGGCTAACAGTAACATTCAAGATAGGCACTTGTGCAGAGGAGTCAGGTGGGAGGCAGAGAGAAAGGGCTTAAGGAGTGAGAGGACTAGAGCAAATGAAGCAGGAAATTATGCTCACAGGTTCTGCAATGGATGATGCTGTAATTTTGAAGTGAAAGGTTTCCGTGACCACTGCTGTGGTAATTGGCATTAGTCCTGCATATTGCTGGTATTTTAAGTGAAATTACTGCCTTGAATAATACTCCTACTGTTTTTTAAAGGTTGAACTATTTCATGAAGTAGAGCTATTACTCTGAAGATAAAACTTTTGATATTTTAATAGGACAGTATTTTTACTTTTTAATCTTCTTTGTCTTAAATATTCCAACTCTTTGCCTTTTGAATGAGTTTTTAAGAATCTGAGAGAAAACTCTAACATAGCATACAATGTTCATTCTCTAAAGAGTATATAGTATTCAGCTATCACATAATGTCATCTTGTCATGTTCTGGTTGTCCTTCAGAACTACTACATGAAATGAGAAATTATATGATCTACCTATCTCCTACAGGTGCATATAATTTTCATCAGTAAAACTATATCTCCATGTTTATGTGTTTGACATTTCACTGCCTCAGAAAATTTTATCTGGATATATGCTATATTGTTAGGATATTTTAGGATAAATTTTAGAATATTTGGGTATGAAATAATTTAAGAAATAAGTCATGTGGATATATATTCTTTTTGGAGGGGGGACTATAGGGAATGTCTTAAAATGAATTACACATTTTCACTAATTTTTCAGCTGATAGCTTTTTAAAAAAATTATTTATTTATTCTTTTTTTAAAAGAGAGAGAGAGAATTTTAATATTTATTTTTGTAGTTTTTGGCAGACACAACATCTTTGTTTGTATGTGGTGTTGAGGATCAAACCCGGGCCGCACGCATGCCAGGCGAGCGTGCTACTGCTTGAGCCACATCCCCAGCCCCTATTTATTTATTCTAATTTGTTCTTTACAGCAGCAGAATGCATTTCAATTTATAAGTACACAATTTTTCATGTTTCTGGTTGTACACAAAGTAGAGTCACACTATTTGTGTGTTCATGCATGTACTTAGGGTAATGATGTCTATCTCCTTCCACCATCTTTCCTAACCCCCATCGCCCTCCCTCCCCTTTGCCTTATCTAAAGTTCCTCTTATGTCCCACCCCATCAACATTATGGATAAGCATCCTCATATCAGAGAAAACATTCAGCATTTGGTATTTTGGGATTGGCTAACTTCACTTAGCATAATATTCAACTCCATCTACTTACCTGCAAATGTCATAATTTTATTATGAGATTTATTATATTATTATAATATTGAGTAATTAATATTCCATTGTGTATATATATCACAGTTTCTTTATCCATTTAAATACTGTAGGGCATCTAAGTTGGTTCCACAATTTATCTATTGTGAATCGTGCTGCTATAAACATTTATGTGGCTGCATCACTATAGTAGGCTACTTTTAAGTCCTTTGGGTATAAACCAAGGAGTGAAATAGCTGGATCAAATGGTGGTTCCATTCCAATTTTTCCAAGGAATCTCCATAATGCTTTCCATTTTGGTTGCACCAATTTTTAGTCCCACCAGCAATGTCTGAGTGTGCCTTTCTCCCCACATCCTTGTCAACACTTATTTTTGTTTGTGTTCTCAATAGCTACCATTCTGACTGGAGTGAGATGAAATCTTAGAGTAATTTTGATTTGCATTTCTCTAGTTGGTAGAGATGTTGGACATTTTTTCATATATTTGTTGATTGATTGTACATCTTCTGAGAAGTATCTGTTCAGTTTCTTGACACATTTGTTGACTGGGTTATTTGGGGGTTTTTGGTGTTAAAATTTTTGAGTTCTTTATATATCCCAGAGATTAGTGCTCTACCTGATATGCGTGTGGTAAAAACTTGCTCTCATTCTGTAGGCTTTCTAATCACCTCACTGATTGTTTCTTTGGCTGAGAAGAATCTTTTTAGTTTGAATCCATCCCGTTTATTGATTCTTAATTTTATCTCTTGCACTATAAGAATCTTATTAAGGAAGTCAGGGACTAATCTGAAATAATGAAGATTTGGGCTTACTTTTTCTTCTATTAGATGCAGAGTCTGTGGTTTAATTCCTAGGTCCTTGATCCACTTTGAGTTGAGTTTTGTGCATGATGAAAGATAGGGGCTTAATTTAATTTTGTTGCATATTGATTTTCAGTTTTCCTGGCACCATTTGTTGAAAAGGATATTCTTTCTCCAGTGTATGTTTTTGGTGTTTTTGTCTAACAAGATAACTGTATTTTTGTGGGTTTGTCCTTGTGTCCTCTATTGTATACCATTGGTCAACAAGTCTATTTTGTTGCCAATACCATGCAGTTTTTGTTTCTATTACTCTCTACGATAATTTAAAGTCTGGTACAGTGATGGCACTTGCTTAAGCCTTCTTGCTAAAGATTGCTTTAGCTATTCTGGGTCTCTAATTTTTCCAGATGAATTTCATGACTGCTTTTTTTTTAAATTTCTATGAGAAATGTCATTGGGATGTTGATTGGAATTGAATTAAATCTGTATGTGCTTTTGGTAGTATGGTCATGTTGACAATATTAATTCTGCCTATCCAAAAACAAGGGAAATCTTTCCATCTTCTAAGGTCTTCTCTAATTTCTTCTTTAGCATTCCAGAATTTTCATTGTAGAGGTCTTTCATTAAGTTGATTTCTAAATATTTTATTTTATTTTTTTGAAGCTATTGTAAATGGGGTACTTTTCTTAGTATCTCTTTCAGAGGATTTGTCACAGATGTACAGAACTGCCTTTGATTTATGGGTATTGATTTTATATTCTGCTACTTTGCCAAATTCATTTATTAGTTCTAGAATTTTTCTGGTGAAATTTTTTGGATCTTCTAGGTGTAGAACCATATCGTCAGCACATAGTGATAGTTTGAGTTCTTCTTTTTCTATCTGTATCCCTTTAACTTATTTTGTCTATTAATTGTTCTGGCTAAAGTTTCAATAACCATGTTAAATAGAAGTGGTGAAAGAGGGAATCTCTGTCTTGTTCCAGTTTTTAGAGAGAATGCCTTCAATTTTTTTTTTTTCATGTAGAATCATGTTGGCCTGGGGCTTAGCATAGATAACATTTATGATGTTGAGATATGTTCCTGTTATTCCTAATTTTTCTAGTGTTTTGTATATGAAGGGGTGCTATATTTTGCTGAATGCTTTTCCTGCCATCTATTGAGATGATCGTATATTTCATATCTTTAAGTCTGTTGATATGGTAAATTACATTTATTGATTTTTGTACATTGAATCAACCTTTCATCCCTGGGATGAACCCCACTTGATCATAGTGCACTATCTTTCTAATATGTTTTTGTATGTGATTTGCCAGAATGTTACTGAGAATTTTTGCATCTATGTTCATTAGAGATATTGGCTTGAAGTTTTCTTCCTTTGATGTGTCTTTGTCTGGTTTTGAAATCAGGTGATATTGGCCTCATATAATTAGTTTGTAAAAGTGTTCCCTTTTTTTCTATTTCATGCAATAATTTGAGGGGTAATGGTATTAATTGTTCTTTGAAGGTCTTGTAGAACTCAGCTGTGTATAATCTTATCCTAGGCTTTTCTTGGTTGGTAGTCTTCTAATGGTGTCTTCTATTTCATTGATTGAAATTGATATGTTTAACTTGTGTATACCATCCTGATTTAGTTTGGGAAAATTACATGACTCTAGAAATTTGTTGTTGCCTTTGGTATTTTCTATTTTATTAATGCACAAGTTTTCAAAATAATTTCTAATTATCTTCTGTATTTCTGTAATGTCCATCATGATGTTTCCTTTTTCATCATGGATATTAGTAATTTGAGTTTTCTATCTCCTCTTTGTGAGCACTGCTAAGGATTTATCAATTATATTTACTTTTTCAAAGAACCAACTTTTTAATTGTCAATTTTTTCAATTGTTTCTTTTGTTTCAATTTCATTGATTTCAGCTCTAATTTTAATTATTTTCTGTCTTCTACTGTTTTGGTGTAGATTTGTTCTTCTTTTTATAGGGTTTTGAAATGTAATGTTAGGTCGTTTATTTGTTGATTTTTCCTTCTTTTAAGGAGTGAACTACATGCAATGAACTTTCCTCTTTAGAAGTGCCTTCATAGTGTCCCAGAAATTTCAATATGTTGTATCAGTGTTCTCATTTACCTCTAAGAATTTTTTTCTTAATTTCCTCTTTGATTTCTTTTGCAACCTATTGTTTATTAGCATATTTTTTCATTCCCAGGTGTTTTATTAACATATATATATATATTTATTTTATCATTGATTTCTAATTTCATTCCATTATGACCTGATAGAATGCAGGGTAGTGTCTCTCTCTCTCTCTCTCTCTCTCTCTCTCTCTCCTCTTATTTTTTTATTTATTTTTTACTTGCTAAGAGTTGCTTTGTGGCAATATATAGACTGTTTTACAGAAGGATCCATGTGCTACTGAGAAGAAAGTGTATTCACTCATTGCTGGGTGAGATATTCTATATATGACTGTTAAGTCTAAGTTATTGGTTGTATTATTGAGTTCTATAGTTTCTTTGATTAACTTTTGTTTGGAAGATCTTTACAGTGGTGAAGGAGGTGTGTTAAAGTCATCCAGAATTATTGTGTTGTGGTCTATTTGACTCTTGAACTTGAGAAGTGTTTGATGAACATATATGCTCCATTTTGGGGGCATAGATATTTATAATTGCTATGTCTTATCAATATATGATTGCCTTAAGAAGTATGAAATGTCCTTCTTTATCCCTTTTGATTAACTTTGGCTTGAAGTGTACTTTATTTAATAAGAGGATGGAAACACCTGCTTGTTTTCACAGTGCATGTGAGGGATATGTCTTTTTTTCCCCAAAAACTTTCAACTTAGTCTGTGGATGTCTTTTACTATGAGATGAGTCTCTTTGAGGCAGCATATTGTTGGGAATTTTTGTTGAATTCAATCTTCCAGTCTATGTCTTCTGACTGGTGAGTTTAGTCCATTAACATTCAGGGATATTATCGGGACATGATTTGTATTCCCGGTCATATTTGTTTATTTTTGGTATTTAACTTGACTTCTTTTCTCCTTTGATTAATATATCCTTTAGTTTAATACCTCCCTTTGGTGATTTTCATAGTTGTTTTTTATTTCCTCCTCATGGAATATTTTGCTGAGTTTGTTCTATAGTGTAGGCTTTCTAGTTGTAAATTCTTTTGGTTTCCGTGGAAGACTTTTATTTTATCATCAAAATATAAAGCTCAATTTTGCAGGATATAGGATTTGTGATTGGCATCCATTTTCTTTCAGAGCTCGTTATATGTTGTTGTAGGATTTTCTAGCTTTCAAGGTCTGGGTTGAAAAATCTGCAGATATCCTGATTGTTTCACCCCTATATGTAATCTGATTTCTTTATCTTGTGGCTTTTAAAATTTTCTCCTTATTTTGTATACTAGGCACATTTTAATGTGCCTTGCTGTGGATCTGTTGTGATTTTGTACATTTGGTGTCCTGTAAGCCTCTTGGATTTGATTTTCCAATTCATTCTTCGTGTTTGGAAAATTTGTGATATTATTTTATTGACTAGATTATTCATTCCTTTGTTTTTGGAACTCTATGCCTTCCTCTATCCCAATAATTCTCAAATTTTGTCATTTTATGTCATCTCATAATTCTTGAATGTTCTGCTCATGGTTTCTTACCAGCTTCACTGTGTGGTCAACATCCTTTTCAAGATTCTATATTTTATCTTTATTTTCTGAGGTCCTGTCTTCCAAGTGATCTAATCTGATGATGATACTTTCTGTTGAGATTTTTCATTTGATTTATTGTTTCTTTAATTCTAAGGGTTTCTGTTTGGTATTTTTGGAGAACCCCTATCTCCTTAAATTAATCTTTTACTTCCTGTATTTGTTTTTGTAGCTCTTTATCAAATGATCTCTTGCTGCCTGTATTTGCTCTCTTATGTCATCCCTTAATTCACATAATCTTTTAATCATGTACATCCTGAACTATTTCTCTGTAATGTTTTCTATTGTGTTGGCCATGGATTCTAATAATGTAATATCTTGGTTTGTTGGGGGCACTTTCTTCTCTTGTTTTTCATGTTGTTTGTGTGTCTTCTATTCTAGCACTGTGGGTCCAAGATATTACAGTTTTTATTACATAGGCTTATAGTGTCTCTGCAGTATTTCAATACCTTTTCTTTAAGAAGGAGAACAATGTGAACAGATCCCAATACAAACAATATACAACCTTAAAACAAATAGTAGCCTTTACGTCATTTATGGTTTTGTCACAATATACAGAATTGGTAAGATCAATTATTATCTACAATATAAATATAAATAGTAAGTTTGCAAAAGGGTCTACAGTTTCTGATGGTGGGCAAAGAACTTAGGGTGAGGTGTAAAATGAGATGTTGAGGGGGTAGGAGGTGATGATATAGAGTTATTAGTAAACATGGAAGAGGAATCTAAAAAACAGGTTGGTAGCAGGAGAAGAGAGAGAAAGAGATTTTAGGGAGACAAGTAAGTGGGAAAACAATAGAGTACAAACAACAAACAAACTGATATATTAAGAAAAGAAAAAATGTAAAAATAGGAGATAAAAGAATATATAACACCACTGTAATATACTATGCAGACATCCCATTCCTCAATAGTCTAATTCATGAAAAGTACTTGGTTTCACAAATGTTGGGGATGTGATGGCAAGAGAAGAGAGAGAGAGAGAGAGAGACAGACAGAGAGAGAGAGAGAGATCTTGAATGAAGATAGAAAAGTTGCTTTTGTTGGAGATCAGTATCTTTCCAGCTTCCCTTCTCACCCAATAGGTGAGGTGTCAGTTGTTTGCTGATATCTCCACTTTTAGGATGGTGATGGTTATTAGCGTATGAGGGTTGGTCTTGGGGACATAGCTGCTGGAGGTGGGTATGGAAGTTGCTGGTTCCCAATGAGAGACTGCACACCAACGATCTCCTTTAATCCACATCACTCCTGAGTTGTGGGTGCCTGGTCTTATCTCCTTATATTGACTGTAAACCTTGCAATTCCTGATCTCTCTTTTAGTCTCTGAACTGTGTCTCCCTCCCTCCCTCCCTTTCTACTTCCCAATCAAGAACCTTTCTATCCAGAGGTTTAGTGGGGGCTGTGCACCTGTCATGGAGAGCTGTTTTATATTGGGCAGCTCAGGACCCGGTTTTCCGACCCAGTTTTGTGAGCTACCAATCGGTTGCATAGCCACAGGCACTGTGCCAGGTTAGTGGCTGCCTGGGGAGAAGGAGAAGTTAGGGACTTTGGGTACCTTGACATTGTTTCTAAGCCCGAGTGTGTGTTCCAAGCTGGGAGTTGCCCCAACTGAAGATGGTGTCCCAAGATGAAGGCGGCTGCTTTCAGTGATGGGGTGTTGGGTTGGGTGGGGCCAGGCAGTGGTGTTGCGGGGCATGTTCAGAGATGCAGCTCTGTGGCATGCAGTGTTGTGGCTGGCGGCTATTTCCAGACCCTTTGTGGTGTTCCCTGGTGCAAGCTTCTGCTTTTAGGGGACTATGTCAATGGTTGCAGCGCCCCAAAATGGAGGTGACAGGTGGAGCCCCACATTGGTAGATGGGGGTCCACACAGAAGTGGTGGCCGGATTTCCTGCACATGGGCAGCAGCCAGGTGTTCTGTGCAGTACTAATGCTTGTGGTCCTACTCAGGCACCCGAAGGTTCTGTGTGAATGAGTGGCTAGGAGTCCTACGATGATGCTGAGGCTTCAAGACCTGCGTGGGCATGGTAGCTGTGATTTCTGTGCAGGAGCAGCTGCTGAAGGTCCTCTAATTACTTGCAGAGAAATAGTATTTCCACTTTGTGAATCCCAAGTTCTGGAGTGACAGAATGCAGAGTCCCTCAAGCCTGCCATCTTGGATCCTCAGGTGATAGTTTTTATTTTCTTCTTATGGAATAACTAGGATATTTATATATTAAAGCCAGGTGCACTTATGGTATACCTGCAATCAGAGCAACACAGTGAGCTGAGACAAGAGTATTTCAAGTTAAAGGCTCACCTGGGCAGTTAATCAAGATGTTGCCTCAAATAAATATTTAAATAAATAAGAAAGGGGGCAGGGGCTGGAGATATAGTTCAATGGTAAAGCAGCCAGAGGTTCAATCTTCACATCAAAAAAAAAACATTTTAAAGAAATATATATATATATATTTTAAAGAAATATTTTAAAGAAATATACATATATATGACAATATATATATATATATATATATATATATATATGACAAAATGACATCCTAAACACAAAATAAATTTTAATATTTCTCAGTTTGTATTTTAAAGACATACATTCAGGATAATCTGGAATTGAGGAGGGGATGTGCATTATCAAAGGCAAAAGAGATGGAATAAGTTTTGACTACTCAGAATGAGAGGTTGTTATTGTTCTTTGAAAGTAAAACTAAGACCAAGCAGATGAGTTGTGGATGATAGTTTGGAAGTGGTATTCTTCACTGAGTGAAAAACAGTTCAAAAACACAATATCCATCTAGCAGTTTGCCATGAACACATGGAATAAGTATGTTTTGAACATGATTTGATCCGTAATGTGTTTGGAAGCAATTTACTTGTTCAAAATTTGTCACTAATCTAATACTCTAATCTGGAAAAAAATTGAAGGCATAATCTGATATAGTGCTAATTTCTTGCTTTTGTTTTGTTTTGCTTTTTTGGAAATGAGGTCACACTCTGTTGCTTAGGCTGTTCTTAAACTCCCGGCCTCAACTGGTCCTCCTGCCTCAGTCTCTTGAGTAAGTGGAATTATAGGTATGTTCCACCATTCCTGGCTTGGTTCTTCTTCAAATCTATTATTTATTGTACTCACGGATGAAGTAGCAATTTTTATTGATGGTAGAGGTGGTGGTGGTTTTTATCCCTTAAAATCTGAATATCAAAAAATGTCATTTAAGTCTATATAATTGTATATTAATGGAACATTAAGGGAATGAAATTAATATATTAATATATAGTGGCATATAATTGCCCCAATCACTAATTTACTTATTATCAAATTTCTTCATCTCCCTGCTCTCTTTTGTATGGAGCATTACTCAATAAAGATTTAGTGGCTTCTCTCCCACCATCTAGAAGAGAGAACTAGGCTATTTCTCTTTACCACTGTCCTAACTCCAATAAAAATTCTCCAGTGTAAAAAGAGTCCTAAAACCTACCCTTCATGCCAAAGAAATAGTGGACTCTCTTTATGACTATGTCATCATATGCAATACAAAATAATGTTTCTACAGTTGTTGAAAGGACTGTGGAATTTGTCTTCTCATTCTCCTGAAAAGTGGTGAAAATGAATTAATATCTCAAATGCCTCCTTGTTAATTCATTTTTTTCTATTATCTAAATATTCAGAAAGGCATTTTCTCCATTTACCCTGAAAACTCTACTAACTTGAGTGCAAATATTATATAATTCTATATGTTTCAAAGGTTTCCCGTGGTGTCCTATTGTCTATTATATTAAGTGCAAACCACTCATGAAAGAAACCACATGAAAATTATGCACAGAAACTCAGTCATTCCGAAAGAGTGAGAAAAGGAGAAATAGAAACCAGTTAAGGAGAAGATTCCATCCTGAGTGTTCACTCAAACACACTTATCTCCATGTCCTCAATTCCTTATAACTGCTAGGGTTGCCCGCTATTCTATTTTTCATCCAATTACTCTCAAAGTTTTTCTTCTCTTAAATAGTGGTAAACTAAAAAAAAAGTTTCTATTATATATGGACATTTTGGATGACTGTGTATTTTCCATTAATTTTTAACCTTTGCTAGAGTTTTGAGTGTCAAATTGTGTTTGACCTTTTAAACACCTGTCTCTTTTACATTCCAAGTTTGTGAGCTAAACAAAAGGCTATGTTGGCAGTCTGAATTAATGGCAGAAATATAATATTATATTCCACATTCAAAAATAAATCAAATTTACTTTTAGCAATCCACAATTATAAGAGCCCCTGATTCTCTTCTTCCTATAGAGACACTTCCTACAGACCTATAATTTAACTCCATTCTCTTCTTTCTTTGAAGGCTGACTTTTTTTCTAACTCAAATCTAGATCCATTTCTATGAAAGCATGTTAAATATCTCTCTGTGCTGCTTTGAAATTTTTTCTAAGAAAATTTTAACTAAAGATCTCATTTGGCTAAATAATTGAAAATTATAGTACAGAAAATGAAAACTCAGCCAAGGACACAGTTCATATATTTTCAAATACATTTCAGTCAATTAGAAAGACATATGACAGCCTCATACATTCTACTTAACTATAAAAATTGATACGTCATTCTACATAGATCCTAAATATATCTCCTGTCTTTCCTCTAACAATCTGTGATTACAGAAGGCAGCAGACCTAATATTGACATTTGGAAACTTCCTTTTAAATAGGATCTATAATTATGAAGGAGGAAAAAAAATGTGCCAAACTTGGAGAGAGAGAAGAAGGTGATAGAAAGTTAGAGAAAATGTCTATTTTTACTTATACCTATTAAGGGAAAATTAATTACAGTGACAATTAAATGGATTGTGATGATGGCAGGTGCTGGGCAATTAAACTACAAACTCAAAGGACTTGTAAATGGAAAATGACAGGTGTTTCACAGAGAGACATGGAGGAAAGATTTAAAAACTTCTGCTTTAGTGTAACCCTAAGCTAATAAATTTTCTTTAAAAAAAATTAATCTAGAATAGGTTCTTAAGGTATCTATGTCACCCATATTCTAGATTCTGTTAAAATGGTAGTCTCCTTTTCAAGCAAATACCCCTGAATTGTTTTTCAGCTTTACTCTATATTTAACATTATTTCTTAATAATAAATTTTAATAAATCTCTTGGGCTTGATTTTTATACCAATACTATTTGCATGAGTAAAAAATCTATCAATAACTATGAAACAGTATTAAGCTTGAGAATTGCCAAAAGAGAAGACACAGGGGTTAAAAAATCATACTCCTTCCCCACTTCCCCATTATGTACCTTAAGCCAGTCAAGTTTAGAATTTGCTTTTTATTTTGATCAGGGGGCTTATTAATTTTTTTTCTTTACCTTCAACATAGACTTCTTATTTTTCATCTCACAGAAGAAAAGCTCAACACATTCCACAACTGCTGACCTTGATCAAATTTCATGGATAACATCAGGGTCATGTAAATAAATATCCCATCCCCTCACATGTTTTCTTTACACTACCCAAGCCTCAGCCCAATGTGGAAGTCTGTAGGACATCACCCATAGGCTTAGTGCACAGGCTGTCTCTCCCATGTATTCACAAATTGTCTGGAAGCGGTCCACTGTCTCCACTCTTCCTGTTGCACCCTAGCCTCTCTAGGATCTGTGAGTAATTTATTTTCTCTGCTTCTTTTATTTTAATTTCACCTCCTCATTGCCTCTCATGAAGCTGACATACCCCCTGATCAGGATCTTCCTAGATAGTGGCTATCTTGGCTATTGGTCACCGAAAAACCATGCCAAGCAAAATTATAACAGCCAAACTTCCCATAGTAATTTTATTTATTTATTTATTAATTTATGACAGTGAAATGCATTACAATTCTTATTACACATATAGAGCACAATTTTTCATATTTCCGTTTGTATACAAAGTATATGCACCACAATTCATGTCTTCATACTTGTACTGTGGATAATAATGATAATCACATTCCACCATCATTAATAACCCCATGCCCCCTTTCTTCCCCTCCAATCCCTCTGCTCTATATAGAGTTCATCTATTCCTCCCATGCCCATAGTAATTTTTACATGACAAAGTTTCATTGAATATTGAAACTCCATCAAGTGCTACCCTAAGTAGTGGTGAAAAACACAAAGAAAATTTTTCACCCTCACAGAGAGCCTATTTTATTGGAAAAGACAGATAATAAAATAAATAAATGAATGCAAACAAGGAGAAGCACGATGAAGAAATTACAACAGGACAATGAACCCACTGTTCTTTCACTTAAGAATATGAGGAAAAGCTTCTCTGAGCAAGTGTCATGTGAGCTATTTGTAATGCAGTAAGTGGAATGCTGAATTAGTCTGTTTTCTGTAATTAGAATGAAATGCTGGAGCCTGGATACCTTATAAAGAGGTTTATTTACCTCATAGCTGTTAGCATTCAAAGACTGGTTCCAGGATTAGCTCAGCTCTGATGAAGACCTCATGGCATGGCAAATTTTGCAGGGCCTTGAAATGGCAAGAATGCATGTGGGAGGGAGAGCTCACATGGTAAGCCAGGAATCCAGGATACAGGGAGAGGTCAGCCTCACTCTTTTATACAACCTCTGAAACATTGTTAAAAAGCCTTATGTTGAAAACTTGTTCACCAACCTGTGGTACTATTAGAGGTAGTGCAGTCCTTAGGAGATGGGGCCTCTTGGAAGAAATGGGATTTAATGGGCTTGCCTTTGAAAGTTATGTTGGAAATTCAGCCTCTTCCCTGCTTCACACCCCGCGCCCCCACAGACCTCTTTTTCTCCTTCTTGGCTGCCATGAGGTGAGTAGATTTGCTCCTACCCATATTTCCTACCATGATGTTCTGCCCTGTCACAGAAACAGCACAATTGTCCATGAACTGAAACCTCTGAAACCATGAGCCAAAATAGATATTTGCTCCTTTTAAGTGGCCACTTAAGAATTGTAATGGATTACATTGTCATAAATAAATAAATAAATAAATAAATAAATAAATAACTATGGACAGCTTGGTTGTTATAATTTTGCTTGACATGGTTTCTCAGTGACCATAAAAGCTCCTTTTAAATATCTCAGGCATTTTTTGAGTTGACAGAAATCTAGGTGACATATTTTGTAAAAGCTAACCAGGGTACAGGAGAATTATATCAATTCCTTCCAAGGGCTACTCCCTCAATGATCCAGTTATTTCCTGATAAACACCACCTCCCTGTATCATCACATAGAGTGCCAAGTTTCCCAACCTAAACCCTGGGGGGAGGCATACTCAAACCATATCCGAACCATAACAAATGTAATTATGGCATAAAAGAGTTTGTAAAATTGCCTACTTGATATATACACACATATACACTCACACACAAACATGCACACACATATGCACATTTATAGTTGTGTATGTTCAGTACACACACACACACACACACAATTACACAAATACCGTTTTCCTACTTTTTAGCTTAAACAAAGGGATAAAGATAGGAGTCCATGTCTGACTTCTCCAAAGTTAAATCCATGGAGTTTTTTGAGAAGTATATTCTGAATTCCAGAATATAACAGATACTTTATTAAAAATAAAACAAACACTAAAGCAATGCTTGTGACATTCTTTTCAGCCATTCCACAAAACCCAGTTACAAGAGCATGGAAGTGGTCTTCTTTCCACACAAAAGCTCAGCTAGACATTCAGTGAGTGACAGCCTGTGACAGAGCACCAGAAAGGAGGGAAGTATTTATCAGTATTAGAGATTTCTGCTCTGCCTGTAAGGACAAGAAGTAGAGGTGTGCCTGTCATTTATTCAACATTCCTGCTATGTAAAAAAAATGTCTCTTGCTGCTTCTGAAGAAATTGAAAAAAAGTATGGACCAATTTTTTGACATATTCAAGATAAGTGCTCAGTAAATACTTAATGAAAATTCTCCTTTGTTGAGCAACCAAAGGAGAGTTCTCCTAACAGTTATCTTGCTGAATATATAAAGGAGTTTCTATAAGTTATTTTCAAAAAAAAAAAAAAAAAAACACTTAGCTGCTGATAGAAGATCCAATCTAAGCATTTGATTTGTCAGAAAAATCCAAGCAAGAAACCAGTCAAGCATAGTTATTTAAAGCACACACTCAGAATGTCACACCTCATTACTCTCAAAGTTCCATGTACCCAACAGTTTAAAATGAGCATGCAGTCATCAGTGAGTTCTTGTCCCTCTTCTGGAACTAATGCTAGGCACTTTAACTAGATCCTTGAGTCCACTCCCCAAGAGAGTGAGAAACAAACAAATTGATTTAGCTGCACAGTCTAATATCTCTTATTCATTAAAAAAAATCACTGCTCATTTGCTGGCATTTAATATTAGCTTTTTTGCTGCTTCTCTTCTCACAAAATAAGAAATTAATTTAGAAAGATAAATGTTAATTGTTTTGTTTGTGCTTTTGTTTCTCAATTCGTTTTTTTGCACTTGAATGATAATTTAAAAATGATATTAGTTTTAAATGAATTTTCCCTTTAGTAATTTAAACCTGGATATCCCAAATGGCATTTACAAAGACAAAGTTTATGTTAAGATATCAAATCAAACTGTTCAGTGTTTTCTTTCAGCTTTATGGTGGAGGTCTTGTTTTTCTTTTTAATGATTTGTTTACACAGTCACCTGCTCTATGTAGCTTAGATGAACATGAAGATGTTTCCATCCATCACAGACCTGTGCTAGATATGGGATGCTCTGTTCCAATGACCGCTGTTCACTCTTCACAGGCACTGGCTCTCTTCAAAGCAGTTGCCTCCTGAAGATCCTGCACAAGCATCTTGCCTCAGGCTACCACTGTCCTCCACTTTTTTACTGTGTTCCAAGTGTAGCCACAGCCCCTTATTTTAATCACCCACAAGGACAATTGAAATCAGATGGTAAATTGTGATGAAAATGAACTAAAGATTTAGAAATAACCAAAGAAAAGCACAACCCAAGGGCAATAGGAGTAATTTGCAACTTATATATAGAAACTCACAGGTTCAGTCCCATTCTAGTGGGTCCCTGTTGAGTAGAGACAAGATTAATGTTTCCTCATGAAAGGTGTCTGCTTATACATCTCTGCATGGCTCTTAATACTGAACACCGCCAGCTTATTAATTGTTACAAATACGAAAGATAAGAAATGATATTTTGCCCAATTTTATGTTTTACTTAGATTTCAACATTTTTAATTGATTTAAAAATTTTAATATGCAATTAATATATTCATTTATGTGGTGTGTTTCCTTTTTTTTTTTTTTTGCAGTCTGTACTTGAGTAGTGTTTATTTAGTGGACTTTGGTAAAGCCCTTGATACATATTAATCTCTTCACAGTACACATTTAATGATGGTCCAGTAATCTCAAAAAACAAACAAAAAACCAAAATAACAAACAGCTTTAAAGACTAATCAATAAATTAAACAAAACAAAACCCAAACAACTCCCCCACCCAACCCCCTCCCAAAGCTAACAGTTGTGAGTTGTATTTATATTGAAACCTAATGTTTTAAAAACACTTCTGGTTCTCCAACCACCCCACCCCACCCTGGGTATGCAGCAATAGTAATCAATTATTTTATTCTACCCCTCCCCAATTAATCCAGTGTTCTTTAGCTTTTTTAAATATAAATTGGGAAAAATGTTAATAAGCTTTTAAAAAAGGCATATTCTTCTATAACAAGAATGACATACAAACCAATCAATAAAAGCATTTGACAAGACACTAAATCACCACAGGCACTGGTTGTTGTTTCAAGTTAGGATCTCTATCCCAATATCTTACATTCATAGCATTACTGAGGTAGTTAAAATACTGAAAATTGGACTCCAGGTTGCTGAGTTTGTGAATGTGAAAGATATACTATCTTTTGAACATATTTTCCCCCCCAATGATTCAAGTTTTCTTACGGTAAGAACTACTAAACCTGCTCCAATTAGCAACCTTTTTAGAGGAAAAATGATGATACTTTCAGAAATCAATTTCCACACTTGAAAACTGCCATGAGTGAGTGTTCTTACCTGAGTGGTTTTTAAAATTTACCATACTAATAAATGCACATCATGCCCTCTGTATTCTAAATTATATAAAAGTTATTTTCCTTTTAAGGAAAGGACATTTCTCTAAGAATTCATGCTGGCAGAAGCCACCCACCCACACTCAACCACTGGAGCCATTTGGATCAGTCCTTTGCTGTGTTGAGCCCCTTCCTTTCCTCACAAAGGCCATTGGCTTGATTACTGAGACTCCTGCTGCATACCCACAACATCATTATGTTTGTCTTCAATGCACATTGTGGCGGTTGCATATCTGCCATGCAGATGCCCCTCTATTCAAGTGCTATCCTTAAAAAAAAACACAAATAGACACACCTTAATAATTTTTAAACCAGAAAGCATCCCTCCACCAAATCTCTCTTCTCCCACTAACAAGAGAGTAATGTATACAGTTTATTCATTATTATTTTTTACTTTTTAAGTTTATTCCCCCAAAACATTTTCTCCCAAGTTGCCCTTGGTAACATGACTATTATTGTGTTTTCACTCATCATGAGTACAGTGAAATATGCCAGGGCAGTTGTGGGCCCAACCTAATGAAAGCAGCTACTGAAATTTAGAAATCAGTACTTTTGCCTGTTTAGACAAACTAGCTGGATTCCATGGTTGCTTATAAAACCTGTCTTCCACATAACAAAGTGCTGCACTAGGACAACCTGAGTACTACTATGGCCACTCCCCTCTCCAAAATAAATCTACGGGACTTTATTCTAGTACTGATATTTTACAGTTATGTCTTCTTCTGAAAAAACCTTTTTCTTAAGAGTATTCTCAAATCTGAATATAAACCATTGATTGCACTGAGAAATGCAAAACCTGTATACATATTATGAATCATAGGAACCACCACTTCATTCATTCTGTGCTACAATATTAAGTTCTCATTGGAAAACACATTTTAGCATAGGAATATTTAACCTATGTTATAAAGGTAGTTCATACTATAACATTCCCAAAGCATGTTGCATTACAGTTAAATGTTTCCAAGTAGTACAAATTCCCTGAGTTAATGTGTTTTAATTCTAAAGAGTTGAGGCTGATCACAAACAAGCAAGCAATCAAACAAAAGTTATGACCCTGATTTCAAGACATGGGATCTACTCCACCCCTAAATTTAGTACATAAATTCAGATACCTATATTATTTGTGATAGGAAGTTATACAGAATCATCTGAAAAAAATTTTTACTGCACAGATTGGTATAGCATATCAATTCATGAGTTTAACCTTAGTCAGAAATTAATCTGTAGGTAAAAAAAAACAGAACAAAACAAAACAACTCAAAACTGCAGAATAAACAAAAGATCTCTTCAAAAATTAATACTGTAACTTTCCTTCATAGAAGACGGTTTGGCAAGTCCACAGATAATCATTATAGTCTTTGACATATAAGCCAACATAAGGCCCAGAGCCTACCACAGGTCAAACCTCAAAATGGCAAATTGGAGTCTGTCCAAATTTGTTGTTGTATTGAAAATATTTGAAATATTTGGACCATCAGCCAGGCCTGAACATATCTGTCACACAGGACTTTGTAACAGGATTTGACACACACTATTAAGTGTTTGCTTAGTCTTCCTAGATATTAATGGTGCACTGAAAGGGATATTCAGTCTTCTGGTAGATCCCTTTCCTTCTGAAGAGAAGTTTACAAAGTTTGTCCCAGAGCTTCAAGTCACAAGACAGTCTGGGTTGGTTACTGCCTTTGCACATAATCACCTTTCAAAGCACGGGGTAATACAAGGATAATGTTCATTTATCTGGTAACTCCGGTTATAAGAAACACTCAGACAGGGTTTAACTTCTACTGGTATTGCTAGGGACATCCCAACACCAGTCTGTATGTGCCCAAGTCCCTGAACACTGGTTTGGAAGCCAGCAGGACATGTCTGTAGTGTGTAAGACGAGGTGTGTGTGGTAGATACAATCTGCTGACAGCTTGGTTGTTCTGATACAGGATGGCGATATTGCAGTGAGGTCTGCTGAGTCTGAGGGAGATACTGAGGTTGCTGAAAATGGACCGGCCGTGAGGGCTGGGAGGCTGTCTGGAACACACCTAGTTGTGCTGACTGAGGGCCTGCCTGTCCTCTCTGTTTGTTTGCTTCTTTTACATCATTATCATGAGCAATCAACAGTCGTTCAATACACTGCACTAAGAAATCCCAGGAGTAAGCAGTAAGACGATGTAGTCTTGTAGGCCACGTTGGAGAAAGACGAAGTATAATCCTCGAAGAAGCCACACATGCAGCAGCTTGCAGAGATACTTCTAGGAAGTAATCTGCATATTTGGCCATGTAGAGTTTAGTTTTTTCCAAGCAAATCATTGGCCAGCCATCATGAAGATCTGTTTCATGTACTGCTTCTGAGAGATAATACTCGATAAAGTGGGCAGCTGTTGGAAGGCAGAGGTTCCACTGAAAGGTTTCTAATAATAATAGTTCCATATGTAACAAATTTTGTTTTGTTAATACTAGATTCATATTAGTCATACAACCCAGGTTGTTGAGCTGCTCCAGCTTAGGCACACTATCTTCTTTTTCTTCAAATTTACTTGCTAGAAGCAGACAGGAAAGCGCAACTAAATGCAGCTGCTGGATAGAGATGTCATAGCGATCCATAAACAGGTCCAGCAAATAGACAGCAAGATGTCGAGCTGAAGGGCAGGGTGTGAAGCGATTGCTCACAATGGCAATCAAATCAGCAAAATACCTTCTGAGACTTAGTTGAGGGGACTGGCCTTTGTAGGAGGGCAACTTCAGCTCCTTTCTTTGCTGCCATCATGTGACATATATTGAGCATCTCCCTTGTAGCAGGTACTGTGCTAACCCCAGGAGAAAAGCTGGAAAAACAGTCTCAAGCCTCTCTCTTGTACCGAAGCGCTTGGTGAATATCAGCAGCCAGTTGTCCTCGCCACCACTGCCCCTCCAGCTCCATGAGACTCGGCGGCGCGCCTAGCCAGTCCGGAACCGCGGCCTTCACAGCCCCAGCCCCGCCGGCGTGCGGGGGACCCCGGCCCCGCTCATGCTGCGGACAGTGGGCAGCGATGCGCCAGCCTCAGCTAGGGCCCAGCGCCGGGGCGCTCGCGCCGCCCATTGTTAAAGGACCTCTGTGGTGTGTTTCCTGATAATCTTTGTTTAATTCACACTTTTTAGCCCTTTTCCAAATTATTGTTCTTGTATTATATTTTTATTTATGTTCCACCAAATTCCTATAAACCCATTCTTTAAACCAGTATCCATCAACAACCTGAATTTCCCACATGTTCCCCTATCATACCAGCATCTGGACTCTTTTTGACAGATATGTATTATTGTGGCACAAACTGCTATCTGTCTTCCTAAATTAATTCTGTCTTTATTATGATAATATAATTTAAACTACGCTTTCAGATATCCAGCTAAAAACATCATCTCTGGTGTATCTGGAGATAGTCATGTATCAAATATATATTTTAGGTATAAAATATAAAGTAAAAAGATCAAGATTTAAGTTTGCAATTTAGTTTTCACGAATACTTAAGCTTATGAAATATGCACCCAAAACCAAAACAGAATATTTCCATCACCCCAGAGACTTACCCTATGCCTTGCATAATCTTTCCTCATATCGAAACAACCAGTGATGTGACTTTTATAACCATATATTAATTTTCTGTTGCTAGCATATATATATAAATGTGCATCCTCCTGTGTATATACCTCCTACTATACAACATATGGTTTTGAGATTACCATATATTTCAGTAGTTTATTTCTTTCTTTGATGAGGAGTAGATATCCATTTTTATGAATATATAAGACTTTCTTACCCAATCTCCTATTGATGGACACCTAGGTTATTTATAGGCTTTGTAGACTGGGAATAAAGTAAAATGAACATCTTTGCATGTTTTACTATGAATATGTGGTTTCATTTTTCTTGAACACATAACTGGGGGGATTGCTGAGTTTTAGTGTAGATATAACTCTTTAAAAATTATTGAATGATTTTTCAAGGTGCTAGTACCACTTTACCTGTTAAGTTGCAATGTATTAGAATAATGATAGTAATACATTAAGGATAGTAAACATTTTTCTCTAAAGGGCTAGATAGAACTATTTTAATCTTTGTAGGTCATACTCTCTGTAGCAATTATTTAGTTTTGCTGTTATATTGTGAAAGCATCTGTGAATACATAAATGAATGGGAATTGCTGTGTTACAGTATATTATTTAGAAAGAACACAACAGATGGATATAGTATATTATTTAGAAAGAACACAACAGATGGATATAGTCAATGAATTACACTTAGCCACTCCTTCCCCGGATCACCATTAAGATTTTGAGTCACCAGTTTTTGTTGCTTTTGTCTTAGGCATGCAAATAGTTAATTTATTTTTAACTAAGAATGATTTTGAGTATGATTTGCAAATCATACATATTCCTTTTGAAAGTGTCTTTTCAAATTTTTTCCCATTTTATTGGTTTGTTCATCATATCATTATTGGGGAACAGGAAGGGTCTTTCTTAGGTATACATATGTGAAAGTTTTCTCCCATTCTCTTGCTTGCCTATTTATTTTCTGTGTATTAGTTCTTCATGAGAAAATGCTTTACTTTTTCAAAAGTCTGAATAAATTATCATTTACCTTTGCTAAAACTTTGTTTTGTTAATATTTCTGTTTTCCTTAAATTTTTACTTATGAAGATATTCTCCAGTGACTTTTTTCTAAAATATGTATAATTTAGCTCTTACATGTAGTCTGTAACCCTGTAATATTAATTAAAATTAGGTAGACCAGACATCCTTTCCTGGTCTCTAAAGTTAGAGAACACCATTTTCTTCCACTCTAATTTTTCACTATAAACTTTTTTTTTTACATGTTATTTTTCAAGTTGAGGAAGTTCTACTTTATTCCTATGGTATGTATAGTTTTATCAGGAATTAACATTGAATATGGCCAAATATTTTTTCTCAGGATCTATCAACTTAATTAGAGTTAACAAAAGATAAAATCAGAATTAATACAACTGTATTCTGTTTATGGTGCCCACAATCCTAATGACTAAACTATAGGATGAACTTGAAAAGGAGTTATTAGGGATAAATATATAGTGCATGTTCACATGATTCTGAGTGTAAAATATTCTACATAGCACAAAGTAAAATTACCAAAAAGTAATGAGTATTTCCTACTCAGTATGTGAAAAGAATTATTCAAATTAGAAAATTTAAAGAAATATGTAACTGTCTGCAATAAATTCACTTGTACCTGACGTCTTCCAAATAATATCTGAGAAAATACAACAGACAGGATAACACAGGAGTTTCTGAAATGAGTGGACATTTTGAAGACATGATGCTCCTTTCTTTTTCTGAGTTTAAATAAGTGACTATGAAGAAAATAAACTATCTATGTATGGCTTTCTGGAGTAGAATTATTTGATCCAGTTCTTCAATTAGTCACTACAACTATGAATAATATCAGAATTTTACTATAATTTTTTTCCCTTCAACCTGTTGACACTGTGTGCTTACATCAACCAGTAAGTGGCACAACCTGTTTACAGTGAGTAGCCTTCAAATGGATAATATGATGAATATGGGCCAGTTTGCCACTGAACAGTTATTGAAATGAACAGTGGCACTTCAGCTAATTTCCTAAAGTCTTGCTGCTGATAAGAAATGGAATAATTTTCTCTGAAATTCTTAAAGCAGTTGACTGGAAATATGCACTATTTGCTACATAGATAGTAGTACATATCATGAACTTAGATAATTCCATCTGTGAATGTATTAAGTATACAGGCTAAATATACTGATTGTTCTGAATTTACATTAGCTCCATCCATTATAAACTCTATAACAACTTTCAACTTCATTAGCCTTAGGTGATCAACATCCTCATCATTAGAAAATAGCCCAAGACATCTTGTCTTCAACATATCTCTCTTGATGTTATACTTACTTATGAATGACACATAATATGTCATAAGTAGTTCTTGTTTGTGAAAAAATCAATTTCAGACACTTAAGTTATGTTCTGATACAGAAATCTCTCTTTATCTCTGTTAATAGTTTTCAATGTCCGTGCTGCATATGGTAAATAAAATATACAGAATCATGACTGAAACAAGAATAATACCATCATAACCTTAGGTCTTTTAAAAATGAACATTTAATGTCTAAAATTCCATGCTAAAATGATAGCTTTTATCTACTGAAACATACACACACACGTTGGAATAACTAGGTATTTGGGTTTGGGCACATAAAAAACATTGGATTTGTTACACTTAACTGTCATATTTATCAATATATGTAAATCAGTTACATGCAGAAGAACAACATGAAATCTAATGATGATTGAGATAATTTGAATATACTGTATTATCTATACATTTTTCTTTTTAAATTAACCAAATTAATTACAAACTCCTGCCCTGTGCCAGCATTATTCTTTGTAAATAGTGTGAAGATATCTCAGAGTATTTGGCATCCTGGGAAATACAAATATCTTTTGATCTTTATAGGCTAGTAATGCTCAAAAATTGTATTCAAATTCAAATATGAACCACTGAAGATATGTTATTTGAAGTGTCTTTCTAAGACCAATAGGATTTTTCTGTAGAAAAGATCTGTTGGTGGTAACATGGGGCAGGGTATTCCCAAGAGAAAGCATAGCTGTTTAAAAGGCACATATGCATTTTTATACAGTCTGTTCATATAGATAAAACTATTATTATACAATGACAACTTAAATGTTGTATTCAACCTCCCTTTTTACCCATGGAATAGATGTAACTCAACTATATTTTTCATTTTCATTTTTACACTTTTGAAACTGCACTACTTTGCACATGCTCTGCACAGTTGTCTTGACAACTATACTTTTATTACCACTGAGCCATGAAACCAAGAGTGCTTAAGCAAAATGAAAAAATCCCTTTTTCCCCCAAAATATTTTACTCAACAAACTATCATAAAAATGACATTGCTGTACACTTCTGGACAATTTCAGACCAATAATTAGCATTTATTTTTGTTTATTTGTATAATTGATACTAATTATCTTAAAGTCAAGAGCATTACTCCAAATATTAGACATAAAGATGAACTGTATATACAGTATTATGTCAATTTTAATCATTTTCTAGATTAGAGACTGCGTTTATCTTGACCTTTTTGAATATCTATTTAGACAGTAAACCATGACCTTAAGATAAAGATTAGCTGGACAACTAATCTTGGAAGGATTTTAGCCACAATGAGTAGGTGTTTTGTCAAACAATTCCTAATTCCTAATATAGTAAAGATGACCAATTATACTGCATGAAAGGTCAAAAAACAGCAAAACCAGAAATCAAATAGCATTAAATTCTTTGAAAATCCTCTTGCTGCTCAGACAGCAGAAGGAGCGATTGGCTCATGTTTCTACATCATCACCTGTTTCTTGCTCATGTAATGGTCAGAATTTTCCTTTCTTTTTGTAGGATATTTGCATGAACAGATTTGGTATGTAGCAACTCAAAGCCTTGAGATTGCCAGTGATAAGAAAGCAGAGTGAGGAACAGTGTTGAAAATCATTATAGCCACCATCTTTAGAACTGACTGCAATCATTCATATTCCTAGTACTCATGCTACCATTTGTCTAGTCCTCAGTTCAGATAACTAAATGCATTTGCATGGTTGGCAATTATCCTGAATTCTAGATATGACTGGAAAACTTGTGTTTAGTCTTTGATGCAAAATTAGCATTCATGTAAATTTTGTCAAAAATATCTGCTGTTTCAATTTCCTCCTCTTTAAATCAAGTTAGCAGCACCTTGGTTGCCTTCTTAAACTGCTTCATTATGGGACCCAGAAATATAAGTCATCTAGAAATCATTCTCGTTCTTCATAGGAAAAAGTGTATGTGACCTTAAAAAATATATGCAAAAGCTTTATTTATTTAATTATGTTTTTAGAAATAATTCTTCCAGGGTTCTGAGGAATATGGAGGAGTAACATAGAAATCAAGCAATGTGTTACTAAAATTGATCTATAGAACGGAGCTTAGACTTGGTTACAAAATGTACATTTTCTAGCATCTCTGCTGAATTGGAATTATGCTCCCATGGAAATACAGAACACCTCAGGGATCTGCAGCCCCCACTGCAAATGAAAGGTGTCATAGAGTAGGCTCCACCCATATACAATAGCAGAATAGCCTTAGCCTTAGAAAAGGCAGAACTACAAGAGAGACCCCAAAGAGATGACAGACTACATGTTTGCAAAGACCATTTTCTAAGTGTTGACCATTGGGTAAGAAGAATGAATAGGCAAGGAAAAGTTAAATATAGATTTTCTTCCATAATAATTTAAGAGGGTGGAAATCTCTATTGTATGTGCCAAGGTAAGGATACAGGGAGGCAGAGGCATTTTACCTCCTATGTTTCCTACCTTTTGTTACTTTCATTTCTTTAGTTTTGACCTTCATGCTTATTGTTAACCAGGGCTTCCAGCTGGCCCCAGAGGAAATCAGACAGGCAGCATACAAAAGTAGTCCTATTTTTATCTTTATGAGGTGGTCTGCTAACACCGACTGCTTGTACATGTCACTTTTGAAAACACTTGTGAAGTATGTCCAAAGGACTCTGAAATTTGTTAAAATAATGATACAATTCCATGCTTAGATTGTACCTTCTTTCCCCATAAAACACTAAAACATTTTTAAATCTTGTTTTAAACAATTATCTAAGGTCATAAAAGAAACTGTGGTACAACTCAGTTTTTATTAATTGATTTATTCAATTATATACTGAATAATATATTATTCAATAAATTATAAATTGTATTGATACCTATTATACACCAGTACTCTTATTTACGGTTTTTGTACATATAGATTTTTACATCTATAGATATAGATTTTCATTTTGACAAGTAAAAATCTTGGTCTTGTAGTGCTACATTATAATGGGAATATATAATAATATAACACATGACATAGTATATTATATGCTTATTACTATTGTGGCAGACAGAGTTTAGAGAAAAGTAAGGCTGTGTGAAATGCCCACAGGAGTTATCTTTTCAAGTGTGAGTAGTCAATCAGGACATTGTTGGAAGGTGATATTGAACAGAAACAAAGGAGGTAAAGAGTAAACCAATATTCCAGGAAGAAAGAAAATAAAGGAGAAGTCAAAACAATTTCACCTTTACTTATTGAGAATTAAATTTAGAGGTTTGCAAAAAAATGAAGGAATTATTCAACACATGTATGAAATGTGTAAAATCATGGTGTTTTTAAATATCAAAATTCTTATCAAAAATATTATTTCAGTAATTTTAGGTTTACAAACTGTTTTGACAATAAACCCTGTCTTTATAATAATCTCACATGGTACTTCAATATATAAAAAAGGATTGAAGCAGGACTTCTCCAGTTAATATGGAGATGGGAGGCCATAGGGTTGATTGCAAAACTCCCTCTCACCCTTAGATCCTAGAAAGATTACAGTTTTGCCTGGCCTTATGGTGCACACCTGTAATCCCAGTTCCTCAGGAAACTGAAACAGGAGGATATCAAGTTCAAGACTAATCTGTGCAACTTAATGAGACCCTGTCTCAATATAATAAAATAAAATTATTTGGTGATGTAGCTCAGTAGTACTTGCTTAGCATGTACAAGGCCCAAGGTTCAATACCCAGTTCTGCCATTCTCCTCAAAAAAAAAAAAATAGTGTAAATGTACTTGTTAAATAAGGCAGTTTTTTAAAAATTTATTTGTTCTTTTTAGATATACATGACATTAGACTATATTTTGACATATTATTCACACATAAAGTATGACATTCTAATCAGAATCCCATTTTTGTGATTATATATAATGTAGAGTTTCACTGGTTGTGTATTCATATATGTACATAGGAAAGTTTTTTTTGTATAATGCACAGTTTGAGAAGTATCATCCAAAACAATTTTTAGTATAAGACCATTTATAAAAAGTGTGTCTTGTGGCATTTTGTGGGTATGAACATAAGGAAAAAAAATCTTATGGAAAGCCATTAACATTACCTCAGGAGAGTGATCTACACAATACAAAGAATATCTACATTGTGTCAACTGCTTTTAGTTAATTCACATTATTTTTCACCTAATATACATTCTTCTAAAACTTCTTCTAAACACTACACAATACTGTTATGTGATAACTTGAAACCAGACAGTCATTCAGTTAGCTTAAATTCAAGTCAAACAAAAGTAGTGAAAGCCACAGACTCATTAGATTGTACTGTGGATTTCTGTTTAAACCACTGATGTAATTTTTGACCTAAAAAATGCCCCTATCTACCCAATATTTTACCATGACTCAGACTCAGAGTTAAGACACTGAGAAACCACAGAGTGAGTACTAGAATCGAGCATGATCCATGACTCATGGGAGGAAGCATCTCCCTAAGAATTACATGGACAGTTTCACATCATATCACATGTACCATCCAACATTTGTTAGGTAGCAATTCTCTTCCATGAGAGTTTAGGATGAAGTTACTATCCATACACTTGTTCCCCAATAGTTGTTAAGGTAAATGCACATAAGGCAGGGGTGACTTTATTGGGAAAGTTTTCCAACCACATTTTAAATTATAATTTTGGATTAAAATGTTCAAATTGCATACTTTTAATGAGGCTATAGACAAAAAATTTTTCTTCCTCTCTGAATAGAATTGTAAAAAAAGTTAGATAAGTCTGCCTTGCATATATTGAAGATTATAGGTGATTAGAACAAAATAGAAAGACACAGGAACTAATATCCGGTACTTTCAATAGTGCAGTATTTCATTAATGCCATATGCACTATGCTAAACTTTAGTTTTCCTTTTTTAAAAAATGCTTATGAATAGAAAAATATTGTCTTCATTAAAAATTATAGATAGGAGGAATAACATTCTGGGTGCTTGGAGTGTAGATCTGTGATAGCTACCTTGCCTATTATGAATAGTCATTGTGTGTTTGATCTCTGCATCCCCAAAAAAAGTTAAAATAAAAAAATTTTTAAAAGAACTGTAATATTTTCTTCTCACTTTTAACTTTAGAGGTCATTACTTTACACTTTAAAAGAAAATAACTGAATTTTCATTCTTAATTACTTCATATCTTACTTTTTTGTAGATTTGGTTTCTGCTTAAGAACCACTGTACATATAGATTGAGATAAAATACCATTCCTCCTCTACAACTTGAAATTATCTTCATATCTATCTCAGGAAATTATAATTATACCATTATAGACTATGATTCCACAACTGTGAGGTCCAAGGCAGAGCCACATTATGAGAGTAAATTCCTTATGGTGACTTGGCTCATTATTGTGCTTGTCATGGTACACCACCTTGCCACATATCCTCTATAATAGTCTGCTCCTGATTTAACTTCACGTTTAATCCCTTTATGATATTCTAGAATGTTCTTCATTGTATTTAGATGTTGAAAGATTAGAAATCAAACTAAAGGGACATAATACTGAATACGGAATTGTCATGTTTATGTAACTCCAAGCACAAGATATACATATTAAGAGTTTCTAGAAAAAAAGTTATCACAAAAATTGTTTTTAATCTCTTGTGGTAAAGAAAGTTGGACCTGAATAAAGGGAAGAAGGGAACAGGTAATTAAATACTTCTTTTCTGCAGCCATGGTTATTTTTTTTTTTGAGAGAAAGAGAGAGAGAATTTTAATATTTATTTTTTAGTTCTTGGCAGACACAACATCTTTGTTTGTATGTGGTGCTGAGGATCGAACCTGGGCCACACGCATGCCAGGCGAGCACACTACCTTCTGAGCCACATCCCCAGCCCAGCCATGGTTATCTTTAGTGAAACTGTTTCAGAAACACACAGAAATAAGAGCTACATTCAGGACAGTATTCCCCCAATTTTTAAAATTTATTTATCTCTTGCTTAAGGAGCTCTTGCACATTTCCTAAATTTTATCAATTTAATTTTAACACCACAGCCAGACATGTATCAATTAATGTATTGTGTGTGCATCTGTGCTTTACATAAAGAAAGAATGAAATTTATTTTTGCCACACCTATGAGCAATGTTGTACCCATTGAGAATGTATAATCCAGAACAAATGGGACAACAGAGGCCCTAAAAGGCAAAGCAATGTACCTATCATTCCAAATCTAATTAATGATTTCCTTTAGAAAGTTCTTTGTACATAGTCTCCTTCTAATGCCAAATCTGAAAACACACAATTCTGTTAACAACATAATGTAAAATTTACTGGATATACAGAGATGCCCTGAGTGAAATAAAAAATAGCAAATTTGAAGTTTAAATCTGTGTTTGATAAAGATAACTGCACTTTATTGTAATACATCTTCATATACCAGGAATTGATTGCTCTCCTTGTAATCATGGGTATAATTATGTGAGCATCATAAAAGTGTAGTTTCCCTTATAAAAGATATTAATTCAATAGACTTTATATTTATTATACATTTAGAGGAATTGATTCAATATAATTTTCATAAAATCAAATGGATTCTAAGATGTTTTAGCTCTACATGTAATGGCTGACTTGAAGGATGACATAAAAATATGTAAAGTGAAATTCTATGAGAAAAATGGTTGAACATATATATGTTATCTTACTAATTGTACTGTCAGGTAAATAAGAATGATTTCATTATTATAAGTCTTATATATAAGAGTGAGATGAAGATTGGTTCTTTGCTAATAGCAAAGTGTGCCTTAATGTTTTAATTTGTCTAATCTTTATTACCTAATTTTATAATTCTCAATCACGTATATATATTTCTTGCAGAAACACTTGGAAAGCATTAAAAAATACAGAGTATAAACTGTTTATTCTTTTCAGTGTTTCCTCCTTATAGGTAGCAATAACAAAATCTAGAGTCCTCTTCTTTGACCTCTCTCTCATCCTCTTTCCCACAAGAGAATCTAATCAGAAGTTCTATTGAATGAACCTTTGCAATGATCTGGGTTCATTCACTTGTTTCTGTGTATGTTTTCCAGTCTTATATCAAGCCAAAAAAAGTCTGCATTTAGCATGTCATACTGATCCCAGATATGACATTTCAAGGCACCCATATCAGTACAGTAAGGATCAAAAAATTTAGAGGCAAATGCAAATTGAATCCATCTTTCTCTCTCCCTTTCTCTCCCTTTGCTCCTGCCCCCTGTCTCTTCCACACACAATCAAGTTGGAAAAATTATATTATATTTTGTTTCTATTTATATCACTTTTAAACTTTAATGGTGATTAGTATCAATATGTATTTGTGCTAGAGGGGATCTCCTAAAGTTTCTGGTCTTATTCTTTGCTTATTTATCTATATTTATTTAATGTATGTATTAAATTATTTACCTAAATACTTAAAAATTTATAATTTGTCCTTTATTTTTAATATTTATTTATTATAGGAATTATTTTTTCTTTTTATTAACTACCTTTGACTCTTGGTTTATACAAATCATTAATATTTATGTAGAGGATATATTCCCATTGTGGTTTCTTCTTTTAACTTTAATCCTTAAAAAATTTAAATACTCATCAATATTTATTATACCCGTTTTTAAAATGTATTTTTGGTTCAAATTATGTTTGTTTCCTATAGGTTACATCCAAAGTATATATATTCAAAAGAGTTTACATCAGAGAGATTTAAGAGATCCTCACTCCTTTGATGACTGTGTCTCACAATAGTCGAGGTATGGCAGCAACCTATTTCACATCTAATAACTTGACAAATGGATAAATAAAATGTGCCATGTGCATATGATCTAATATTCTTCAGTCTTAAAAATGAATGAAGTCCTGTTATTTGAGACAACCAACATGGATGAGACTGAAAGACTTATGCTAAGTGAAATAAGCCAGACACAGAATGATGAATATTACATGATATGACTTACATGAGGAATCTGAAACAGCCAAACTCAGGGGAGTAGAGAGTAGACTAAAGGTTGTTAAGGTCTGAGGGGAGGGGGAAATGGGAAGGTACAGAGCTTCAGTTACATAAGTCGATGGAGTCCTAGTGATCTGCTTTCAACAATCGTGCCTATACTTAACAATACAGTACATAAAATTTTTACTAATAAGATAGATATTTTGCCAAGTGTCCTAATTACAAAAATAAATAAATTGAAAGAAAATTTTGGAGGTAATGGATATGCTTATGGCATAGATTGTGACAAAGACTGGAGGATATATTCTTATCTGTGGACTCATTAAATTGTGTGTATTAAATATATACAAAATCTTATGTTAACCATACTCCAGTACAGTGATTTTTAAAAAGAAATTTCAATTAAAACAAAAAAACAAACACAGAAATAAAATTATTGGTTTTCATCTTTCTTTGAATTGAAAAGAATGAATCAGAGGATGAGTCAGAGCTACCAGTCATGTTAAAATTTGAGGTAGTGTGGGAACTTCAAAAGGGAGGAGATTAAATAGTAGTGGTCAAAAATGTATATGTGTAATTCCCATCAATCTTTTGTGACTCCAGCACTGTTGTGCACAGGTTATATTCCAAATGTATGAAGTAACAAATCCACCTGAAAGAGTGAAAACAAGAACAATTTAAGAAACGTCCTGGATTTGAAGGACAGAGTTCAAGTTTTGCCAATTTAATGCAGCTAAAAATATCTGGGATTTTCATTGAAACTTCAGAAAAGTGATATCTTAAAAGTAAGTGGAGGATTATTGGCTGTAATATAGTACTGTATTGTACTCTGCTATTATCTTAGCTTCTTCAAGTCTCACTTTGTAAGATTTCATATATGAGTTTCACTTTTTGAGATCAAACTATATTTGAATTTCTGTGCCTGGCTTATATCTCTAAGTATAATGTCCTCCAGGTTTATTAATAACATTTTTTTTCTAAAAGCACTTTCAGATGATATAAATAGTTCTCATAATGCAAAATTTAAAAGATTATTATATATATCCATAATATTTTACTTGATATACAAATAATATTTGTGTGATTATAGGTAGGTATGTGTATATATATGTATGTGTGTATACATATATATGAATATGTAATGTTCTGGATGCTGAGGCAGGAGGATCACAGTTTCAAACATAGCCTCAAAAACTCAGTGAGGCTCTAAACAACTTAGTAAGACTCTGTCTCAAAATAAAAACTAAAAAGTGCTGTGGATGTTACTTAGTTATTGAGCACTCCTGAGTTCTATCCTAGGTACCAAAAAAAGAAAACAGTGAAATAAAGGTACTTTCTGATAAATTTATTTTTTTTTTACAATTTGTCACTAGAAAGCATGCACAAGTACATGAAAATATAAAGAAAAATTTTAAGTCAAAGATAAATGACTACAAATGAAATCTCAGATCTATAGGATGAAATAATATTAATAGAAGTATTATATATGTGGGTGATTTAAAAACATCATTTTTCTTATATTCCTTAAATGCCAATTAACTCCAATTAAAAAAGTAACAAAGTATTATGAGATTTTAAATATATAGAATTAATATAAATGACAACAATAACATAAAGTGTCAGAGAATGTAATACACGTTTTAATGTGAATTCCTTGTATTTTCATGTGAACTGGTATAACATTAATTCAAGTTTGAGAAGAAGAGGAGAGACCTAAGCTCAAATCTGAAAGCTCAAAATCATTGACGAATGGAGGTCCCTCACCATTATGACTGCAAAGATCAATCATGTTTGGGCAGTATATTGATGAGCAAGTGATAGGAATTATCCTCTCATGAGTTTTTTAATCTACTGGGTTTGTTATCCATATAATATAATCAAGCACTTCCTATTTGTTTCTTGCTCTTGAAACCTCTGTACATAGTTTCCCTCTCCTTATATTCCTTACCTACCTTCTTTGTCCTTTCTGTACCCTTCGTGATAAAAATTGTTCTTGTTCAATATTATTAAGAAATTTATGCATAAATTTATCTCATCATCATCTAATGCACATCTAATGTACTTTATAGTCACTATCTTAAGTGGTTTTAAAATAATTTATAGTATGCATGGATTAAATTTGACAAGTAAAAATCACCCTTATTATATAATTTTATAAAAAAGGATTTTTATACATAAACAGTACAACAGAACTGTAGATGGAATCAACAGAGGTCATTGAAAAGTTGGGGGAAGTTTTTTTTTCTTTGAATAAAATAAATATGGTTAGTTAAAGAGCCACTTTATCATTTATTGACCCACATTAAGTCTTTATGCCACCCATTCTTGATGCATAGAGGCTCAAAACAGAATCCTAAATAAATCAATCTGAAATTTAGAGGACTGAATGGGTCCATTTATCTTTCACATGCCCTCATTTTCACAACACTATATTTTATAATAAATTAATTTTGAGTTACAGAAAGAAACCAACCATAGCAAGTATTAACATATGGATACAGTAGTGAACACCTATAATCCCAGCAACTCTGGGGGCTGAGGCAGGAAATCACAAGTTCCAGATTAGTTAAGGGCTTCTACAATTTAGGTATCTCCTGTCTCAAAACAGAAAACAAAAGGGACCTGGAATATGGTTCAGTGGTAAAGTTCTCCCTGGTTTAATCCTCAGTACCCCACCCCCACCCTGCCAAAAAAGTATTAAGGCATCAAATCATGCATTTGGTAAACTTTCACTATTTGTTATATTGCAGTGAATACAGACTTTCCTGTTAGAATAGCATAAGCAAATGTATTTATTTCTTCCAACATGTTTATTTAAAGAAAACAAACTTTAGTAAACTTACTAAATTAAAATAATTTTTATCTAAATTTATTATACTGTTGAGGTTACAGAATTTGTTGATTCAAGTGAAAACCATTGTCCTAGCTGTAATCATTTTTTCTTTTTTCTTTTTGGTTTTGTGTTGTTAATTTTGGTTATTACTGTAGATGCAAGTGTATATGCTTATTTTGTTTGAGTTTAAACTTGTGGGTTCTAACAATTAAATTCAAGTTCTTGCCTTAGATTCTAAATTTACCATTTTCTGGTTGAGACATCATCTCAGAAATGCTACACAATTTAAAATAGTACCACATTTTCTTATCTGTTAAACACAAATAATATTTCAAGTGAGACCACATATTCTCTTTAACATTTTTTCATAGAACGAAGTTGAGCATTTTTGAGTCTTGGTATGTTTCCTGTACGGTGGCATATATGGAGGGAAATCCAAACTCTAATATTTTGTTGAAAGTACAATACTTTTGAAGCATCATAGGAAAATAGATGACAGCTTCAAAGGTAGACAATTTTGTTCTTTGTGGATTAAAATAACAGGATGATTTACCACGAAAAGCCTTTCTGGGTGTTAATCTTTGAAAGCTGGTATTAAAAATCTGCCAACCCTTGGTTGAGGCCACCTTACCTTCATTCTTAATGACTGCAACATTGTGTCTGACTATTGTTCTCTGGTAATTCCTCCCTCTGATTGACCGCAGAAAGGAAATTTCTGCTTTCAAGGACATGAACAGATAATTTTCCGTACTTGGCTAATTCAGAACTCTATTTTCATTTTGAGGTGCTTAACCTCAATCACTTCTGCAATATACCTTTTGCCATGTCAACTATCTTACTCACACATTCTGGGAATAAGAGGAGGAAATCAGGGGATTTTTATTCTACCTGCCTGAATTTGACTGGTTAATTAAAATAAAAATTTAAACTGCAAAAAATAAAGGAATATTAATGATGTTTGCTGTGGAATTATGTCCCCATAAAACTTGTATGTTGAAGCCATGATCTCAAATGTGATTGGATTTGATAACAGGATATTTTATGTGGTAATTAAGACCTAATGAGATCATAAGTGCAGTGCCCTAATCCAGTACAGCTGGTGTCTTTATGTAGCAAGGAAAAGACTTCAGAACACCCTCTCTCTCCCCCTCTTTTCTCCCTCCCTTCTTTCCCCTTTCTCTGTGCCCTTTTAGGACACAGCAAGAAGGTATTCTTTTATAATCGAAGAAGAATGTTCTTATCAGAAATGGAATCCTCCTGGAACTTGATTTTGTTAAATAAATTGTTCTTGTCAGACTCAACCTGTGGTATTTTAATATAGCACCCTGAGTACACCACTGTAGCTTTTTACTGATTTGGTATTGCATTAACATCTATAACATATTCCCATATTTTAGATGATTTTTATTCTCATTCTTCTATAATTTCAATAAAATAAATACTTTTATTATGTTAAATTTCAAACTTTAAGGATATTATTAAATATTATTTTTCATATTTCTTCAATTATTTACTTGTAAGATTTAATATGATTTGAATTTCTCAGTATTTTTATAGATATGCAATTGAATATATACATGCATATGTATATATTAGAATTTTGCAAAATAGACTATACTCCTAAGAATAAAGATTTTGGAGATTATAGTAAATCAAATGAAAAGTATAGCGATTAAAATGTAAAGCCAAAGATTTATTCTTAACATTATTATGTAATAAGAGAAACAGAAAGTCAAATTATGTATAACACATAAAAATTGAAAAGGAATTTAGTCAAATATTCTCTTTTAAAAACCAATTCTGTGTTCTTCAGAACCATTGAGAAACCTCAGTGAAGAGTTCTTTTGCTTTATATAACACAGATTGATGCAGTACTTCTTTGTGCTGCATGACTTGCCAAGCACACAATTTCTTTCTTCTTCATGTTTTCTTTACTTCCAGCTTATGAAGAAGATGCTATTTATTCATAATGATAAAATTAAAAAAAAACTAAAAAGTTCATATATTTGTATTTGGCAACTAGAGACCTCTCTCTGCTTTCTGATCATCATGTGAGCTGCTTCCCTCTACCACACTCTTCAGCAGTGTTGTTCAGCCTCATCTAGAGTCCTGTGGAATGGAGTCTGTTGTCAATGGATTGAGACCTCTGATCTGTGAGCCCCTAAATAAACTTTTTCTCCTCTAAATTATTCTGCTCAGATCTTTTAGTCACAGCAGCAGAAAAATGTAATTAAAGCATTTAGTGTATATTATTCAATTGTCATAATATTCCTACATAGATCTACCACATTTTTAGTGATTCCTTATTTTAGTTAGGGAGTATTTTGTCCAATGTTGATCATTATAAGCAACAGTATTTTTTCTAAGCATTTATAATGATCATAATTACCAGCTGAACACATGTAACCTGACAGACACATTATGATATGTTTTACTTTTCATCAAATATTTCTTCATCAAAACTCTTCCAAATACAGATCATAGAAACTAGAATTTCTCTTTCCCTTGCTGAGATGTGGAAATTCTAATCTTCTTTCATCTTCCTGATGGTAGTGGCCAAGAAAAAATTCTCTTACTGGGGCTGGGGATGTGGCTCAAGCGGTAGCCGCCCGCCTGGCATGCGTGTGGCCCGGTTTCGATCCTCAGCACCACATACCAACAAAGATGTTGTGTCCGCCGAGAACTAAAAAAAATAAATATTAAAAATTCTCTCTCTCTCTCTCTCTCTCTCTCTCTCTCTCTCTCTCTCTCTCCTCTCTCCTCTCTCACTCTCTCTTTAAAAAAAAAAAAATTCTCTTACTTACTCTTGTCCACTGGTAGGTCATGAGACCCTACTTATACCTGAGGGGTTCTGCCTTATGCCCTGGAGGGAGGACTGATTTACAGAGAGGATTGCTAAATTTCTTCAAGCCTGTTCTAGCATTAGATCACACCCGTTTTATCTAATAACATTTGAACAGGTTTATCAATATTTCAATCATGCCTGTACAATGAAATTTCTATGAAAACCAGAAGAGGAGGTTTGAGAGAGTTTCTGGATGGCTGAACATACGCAAGTTTCTAAAAAGTAGTGTCCAAAAGGCATAGAAACTCCCTATCCCTGTCACCCTCTGCATCTCTTCATCTGTATCCTCTATAACATCCTCAACTCCAGAAACTAGACAGGCAGATAGTGTCAGAACTGAATTGGATTGGAGGACACCCAGGTGGTGGGCACTGCTGCAGAACTGCTTGCTTGCTTGGTATGTGTGAGGTCCTCACACTTCAGAAATCTCCTGCATTGTTTGTAGTGTGAGCAAAAAGGAAGAAGAAAAACATAATTTAAGTTTTTTTAATCCCAACATGCCTGACATTTCTGGTAATGAGTTCAAAGTGAAGTATCATTCCACATTTTCTTTTCCAATGAAATCCTGTTTATCAAGCTTTCACTGTAAAGCTTGATCCTTTACATCTTTGAACATGCAATCAAATTTCTATCACTTGACATACAATCCCTAAGTCTACATAGTATATAAATTTTAAAATAAAAATGCAAATATAAGGAAAATATATGGGATTACAGACAAAAAAAAGCAAGGGCAATATATAAACTCAATATGTACATATAATTTGTCCATAAATTCTACTGGTATTACCATAACTAAAGAGTTTGTTGAATAAATGGAAGGTCTTTCTACAAAAGCACACCAATTCATCAAGTTAAAAGTCAATGATAAATAACAATAGAAACCATCATATACAACAAAAGATACCTCAGACTAAGCTAATAATCTTATATGAATTTTGTACTTTAATTTTATTCTTAAAATTGGGTATTATCATTGTCTCCATTAAAACTAAAAGAACAAATTGAAACTCAAATTGAAATTTAAAATACTTAACTATTTTTTTTTTCAATTTCAAATATAATGGGTAAGTGAAATGAGACTCAGAGATTTGAGTATAATTCTAACAGATGCCAAAACTCATGTGTTGGGGGCTAGGGATTTAGCTCAGTGGTAGAATACCTTCCCTAATATGCAGGAAGCCTTGTGTTCAATCCAAAGCAAAGAAACAAAAAAGTGTACATACAACTCCCCATATATTTATAGTTCTCTTCTAATAATAAGTAATTTAACAGATAAATTTAAAAACTGATCATATTCTCTGGGAAAACATCCTCAAACAGTGGGATATCTTTTTCTCCTATGTATGTGGCACCTAAGAGGATAGGGTTGAATAACACAGGTGGATAATTTTGATCAGGTCTTTGTTTTTTTCTTGTCCCTGAGGTTCATGTCTATAGGAGCTAAGGGGGACTAGACAGTGGTGTTAGAAATATACTTGTGGAGCTGTTTCATCTTGGTTATTGAGATTCAACTTCCTCAAGACCATGAAAGAATGAAGCAGCAGAATAATAATAATGAAAAGAAAGTTTAGAGACAAAGATTGAGAAGAGAGAAGTTTCAAAGTACTTTTTCCTAAGAGGAATAGATGCTAAATGCCCTGTCATGTAGCTTAGATACTCCCTGGCCTTCTCAAGCACCTTGCCTGAGAAATACTCAAAGACAAAACACACACACACACACACACACACACACACTCAGACATATTGAAACACACGTATAAAGGTTTTAGAAAATGTTGATTTAAAAGTTCAATTTTGGGGGGCTGGGGATGTGGCTCAAGCGGTATCGTGCTCGCCTGGCATGCGTGCGGCCCGGGTTCTATCCTCAGCACCACATACCAACAAAGATGTTGTGTCCGCCGAGAACTAAAAAATAATAAATATTTTTAAAAAATTCTCTCTCTCTCTCTCTCTTTAAAAAAAAAAGTTCAATTTTTTGTTACTCCAGGGCTTATGAGAGCCTATAACAAGTAGCATTTAATGCACTATATCAAAGGATACAGCCTAGTGCCTTTTCAAATTCATTTAATCCTTAATCCCTTAAAACCTGTTCTGTATTCTGTGAAACACACTTTAGGGAAACACTGGTCAACTGACTTCAAAACTCCTTAAAGTACTTTGTCAACCACAATGTGGATGCATTGTAACATTTCTAAAAGCAGATTCAGAAGTAGGCTAGTTTTACATAATTTCAAAGGCAGTTTAATATCCCTATAACTTTTTTATGATTTTTAAAAAATATGCCTTGTCAATGTTCTTTAAAGCACACACTGCATTGTCTGGCTGGATAAAAATATTAATGTCAATTTTAGGGAGAGTGATTTAGAATAATAAGACTCTCAGTGCTAAGGGGTCTTAGGAACAATTACCTGATGTATTTCGATAACATTTACCTTGATTTTTGGTATACCTAAGAGCAATATTAATAAGAAGACAGGGTAAAATAACATGTTCCATATGTATGCCACACAATATGACTAGTGAAAAGGAAACATCATGACATAATATAAAAGCAATGTTTTCTAATTCAAAATGCAGTATCATCATAAATCCAATACTGTCTTATAAGAAGTTAATATCTAAAATACATAATACATAAATACTAATAGTTATTTTTAAAATTACTAATTATCAGGGAAACACAAAACAAAATTGCAATGATATATTATCTCAAACTCATTAGGATGGTTATTTTTAAAAGGATAAATAATTTTGGCAAGATTGTGGAGAAAAAAATATCCTGTACAATGTTGATGGAATTCTAAATTGGTAGAGTCACTAAAAAAAAAAAAAAAAAAACAATCTGAAGGAACCACAAAAAGAATCTACCTACTCTATACAACTGTCATATGATCCAGCACCCCTGCTTCTGCATATACATACATATCCAAAGAAACAGAAATCAGGATCTCAGATACATACCTGTACCCATATTCATACACACTATACATAGTGCTCAACATTTGGAAATAGCTTAAATGTTCATCATTGGAAAATGGATGAAAGAAATGTGATAGATACATATAATGAAATATTATTAACCTTTAAAAGAAGAAATTCATTTGCAACAACATTTGCAAATTCATTATAAGTGAAATATGAAACTCCCCATATGAAACCATATTTCAGTTGGTCTTATGAAAAAAATCAGGACACATCATGTATAGCATGGTGACAAAAAGAAACAGTGCCATGCTGTGTGCTTGAAATTTTCTATGAGGGTAGATTCTACTTGTTCTTGCCCAGGAATGTATAAAAATAAATTAAAGTCAGCTATGTTAACTGAGAGATATGCTAATTATCTTGACTGTGGTATTTATTTCACAGTGTATACCTGTATAAAATTATTGAATTGTATGCTTTAAATAGATACTATTTTAAAAAGTACAGATCAAGCTGGGACTTGGGAGGCTAAGGAAGGAGGATTGCCAATTCAAGGCCAGCTTCTCCAACTTGGGTCACTGTCTCAAAATAAAAATTAAAAAGGACTAGAGGTTTATCTCAGTGGTAGAGCACCCCTGGGTTAAATCCCAGCAGTGCAGAAAAAGAAAATAAAAAGTAAATATTAAAATAAAATTTTGAGGCCATTGCTGCTGTCTCTGATTCTGCTGTTGCCAGCCTGAGGTTACCTGGAGGTCTTCTTTCTGGTGCTGCTGCCACAGAAGAAACCACTGCCCAGATGCAACTGAAGCCAACATTGCTGCTGACCCCTGGAGATTGCCTGGTGACACTGGCCCCACAGCTGCAGTCATTTCAGATAAAGTAGACTTCAAACCAAAGTTAATCAGAAGAGACAAAAAAAAAAGACATTTCATACTTCTTACGGGAAGTATATATTAGCAGGACATAACTATTATAAATATTTATGCTCCAAACCATGAAGCATCTATGTACATCAAACAAACACTTCTCAATTTCAAGAGTCAAATAGATCACAACACAATAATACTGGGTGACTTTAACACACCTCTCTCACTACTGGACAGATCTTCCAAACAAAAACTAAATAAGGAAACTATAGAACTAAATAACACAGTCAATAATTTAGACTTAACAGAATATGTCATCCATCAATGAGCAAATATACTTTATTCTCAGTAGTACATGGCTCCTCTTGTAAAATAAACCATATCTTATGTCACTCTTCATAAAAACAACAACAATAATAATAACAACAACAACAAAAAGATAATACCCTGCATTCTATCAAATCACAGTGGAATGAAATTAGAAATCAATGAAAAATAAAAAAAAATAGAAGATACTATAACACATGGAGAGTAAATAATATGCAATTGAATGATGAATGGATAGTAGAAGAAATCAAGGATGAAATAAAAAATTCTTAGATGTAAATGAGAATATTTATACAATATATTAACATTTCTGGGACACCATGAAAGCAGTACCAAGAGGAAAATTTATTGCATTGAGTGCATTCATTTAAAAAATAAAAAGTCAACAAATAAATGACCTAAAATACATCTCAAATCCCTAGAAAAAGAAGAACAAATCAACACCAAAATCAGTAGAAGATGGGTAATAATTAAAATCAGAGCTGAAATTAATGAAATTGAAACAAAAGAAACAATGGAAAAAATTGATAAAACAGAAATTGGTTGTTTGAAAAAGTAAATAAATAGATAAATCCATGGCCATGCTAATGAAGAGAAAACTCAAATTACTAAAATACAAGATGAAGAAGAAAATACCCAACAGACATATCTGAAATACAGTAGTTAGAAACTATTTTGAAAATTTATACTCTAATAAAATTGAAAATATCAAAGACTTCAAAATATTTCTATAGATATATGACCTACTCAAACTGAATGAGGAGATCATACATGATTTAAACAGATTAATTTCAAGTAATGAAGTAGAAAATGCCATCAAAATCCTACCAACTAAGAAAAGCCCAGGACCAGATGGATTCTCAGCTGAGTTCTACAAGACATTCAAAGAATAATTAACATCAATACATCTTAAAGTGGGCTGGGGATGTGGCTCAAGCGGTAGCGCGCTCGCCTGGCATGCGTGCGGCCCGGGTTCGATCCTCAGCACCACATACCAACAAAGATGTTGTGTCCGCCGAGAACTAAAAAATAAATATTAAAAATTCTCTCTCTCTCTCTCTCTCTCTCTCTCTCTCTCTCTCTCTCTCTCTCCTCTCTCACTCTCTTTATAAAAAAAAAAAATTAAAAAAAAAAATACATCTTAAAGTATTTCATGAAATTGAAAAGGAAGGAACCCTTCCAAACTCATTCTATGAGGCTAATATCACCCTGATACCAAAATCAGACAAAAATACATCAAGGAAAGAAAACTTTAGACCTATATCCCTGATGAACATAGATGCAAAAATTTCCGATAAAATTCTGGCATACAAAAACATATAAAAAATATATAAAAAATATAGTTCACCATGATCAAGTGCGATTCATCTAAGGGATGCAGGGTTGGTTCAACATATGGAAATCAATAATCATAATACATCATATTAATAGACTTAAAAACAATAATCATATGATCATCTCAATAGATACAGAAAAAGCATTTGACAAAATATAGCACACCTTCATGTTCAAAACACTAGAAAAACTAGGGATAGTAGGAACATACCTTAACATTGTAAAAAGCTATATATGCTAAACCCAAGGTCAGCATCATTCTAAATAGAGAAAATTTGAAAGCATTCCTGATAAAAACTGGAACAAGACAAAGATGTCCTCTTTCACCACTTTTGTTCAACATCATCCTTGAATCTCTAGCCAGAGCAATTAGACAATGAAAGAAATTAAAGGGATACAAATAAGTAACGAAAAATTCAAACTATCACTATTTGCTGATGATATTATTCTATATCTAGAAGATCCAAAAAATTCCACCAGAAAACTTTTAGAACTATTAAATGAATTCAGCAAAGTATCAGGATACAAAATCAACACCCATAAATCAAACACATTTCTACGCATCAGCGATGAATCCAGGGAAAGAGAAATTAGGAAAACTACTCCATTCACAATAGCCTCAAAAAACATAACAAAACAAAACAAATCTGGGAATCAATCTAACAAAAGAGGTGAAAGAGCTCTACAATGGAAACTACAGCACCCTAAAGGAAGAAATTGAAGAAAACCTCAGAAGATGAAAAGATCTCCTATGCTCCTGGATAGTCAGAATTAACATTCTCAAAATGGCCATACTCCCCAAAGCATTATACAGATTCAATGCAATTCCTATTAAAATCCCATTGACATTCTTCATATAAGTAGAAAAAGCAATCACAAAATTTATTTGGAAAATTAAGAGACCCAGAACAGCTAAAGCAATACTTTGCAAGAAAAGTGAAGCAGGAGACATCACATTATCCAACCTTAAACTATACTATAGAGCTAGACTAACAAAAACGGCAAGGTGTTGGCACCAAAGTAGACTTGTAGACCAATGGTACAGAATAGAGGACGCAGAGATAAACCCATATAAATATGGTTATCTCATACTAGACAAGGGTGCCAAAAACATTCCTTGGAGAAAAGAGAGCCTATTCAAGGGGGTGATGGCAAAACTGGAGATCCATATGTAGCAAAATGAAATTAAACCTCTATCTCTCACCCTGCATAAAAATCAACTCAAAGTGGATCGAAGACTTAGGCACTAGAATAGAGATCCTGTGCCTAATAGAAGAAAGAGTAGGCCCAAATCTTGACCATGTCGGCTTGGGATCTGACTTCCTTAACAAAACTTCTAAAGCACAAGAAGTAAAATAAAGAATCAACAAATAGAATGTATTCAAACTAAAAAGCTTCTTCTCAGCCAAGGAAACAATTAATATCATGAGGAGAGAGCCTACAGATTGGGAGAAAATCTTTACCACATGCACCACAAATAAAGCATTAACCTCTGGGATATATAAAAAACTCAAAAAACTTAAAACCAAAAAGTCAAATAACCCAATCAATAAATGGGATAAGGAATTGAACAGACATTTCACAGAAGAAGAAATACAATTATTGATCAGCTAATATATGAAAGAATGTTCACCGTCTATAGCAGTTAGACAAATGCAAATCACAACCAATCTAAGATTTCATCTCACTCCTGTCCGAATGGCAATCATCAAGAATACAGGCAACAAAAATGCTGTCGAGAATGTGGTGAAAAAAGTACACTCATACATTGCTGGTGGGACTGCAACTGGTGTAACCACTATGGAAAGCAGTACAGAGATTCCTCAGAAAACTGGGAATGGAACTATCGTTTGACCTAGTTATTCCACTCCTTGGTTTATACCCAAAGGACTTAAAATCAGCATACAATAGTGACACAGCCACATCAATGTTTATAGCAGCTCAATTCACATTATCTTGACTATGGAACCAACCTAGGTGTCCCTCAATAGATGAATGGATAAAGAAAATATGGTATATATACTCAGTGAAATATTGCTCAGCTTTAAAGAAGAGTGAAATTATGGCATTTGCCAGTAACTGGTTGGAGTTGGAGAATATCAAGCTAAGTAAAATAAGCCAATTCCACAAAACCAAAGGCTGATGTTTTCTCTAATATGTAGATGCTAATTCACATTGAGGTGGTGGGAGGCACTAGGGAATAATAGTGTCATCTTAGATTATGTAGAGGGAAGTGATGGGAGGGGAGGGGAGTGAATGTGGGGATAGAAAAGATAGTAGAATTAAGCAGACAATGTTACCCTATGTATATATGTGACTACATGACCAGTGTGATTGTGCAATATATACATTCAGAAAAATTAGAAATTGTATCCAATCTATGAATGATGTATCAAAGTGTGTAAATGCATTCTACTGTCATGTATAACTAGTTAACACAAATTAAAAAAATAAAAATTTAAAAAAATTTGAGAAACCAGTTACATGCTTCTGAGTAAAGCTTCCTTTGATTTGGTCACTATGCAGCAGGATGAAAAAGAGAGACAAAGAAACAGACTTTTTAGTAGCAACAACTCTCTCCTTTGACATTTGGTATTCAACTCAGTTGACAAAAAAAAAATGTATGGAACAAACTGAATCTCTTCTGCCTGTGAATTCCTTAAATCTGCCTTCTTATAGGAAATAATTAATATGTTCAAACTGACTGTTTCAAACTTTTTTTCATATTTAGAAAGTGCTCAAAACAAATTGAGCTATGATTTTAAAAGAACACATGCTATTGTCTTTCACTCATCTGTGCTTGCACATATGTTGGACCCTGAGTAGGAGTCCAGTTTCTCTGTATCTATCTATACTGCTATCAAAGTCCCAGCTCCAATGATCACTGACACTTCTACACAGTTCCCTTGCTTTGTCTTGCATAATTTTCTTTCTGCAACCAGATACTATTTACTGCACTCCAATGCCCCTCTGATGTCGTCGTATTTGTGTATCTCTCTTTCAGCCCAGCAAGATGTGTAGCTCTGAGTAAGTCTAAAATAAATTGTTATTATCTTTCACAAAAGGTGATTCAATATGGAATTTTACTGTGAACTGTTCAACTTAGCTCTGGAAACTAGTCAATACACATTGTGACATGGTGTATGTATTAGGGAAAAATGTTGGAATATTATATAAAGGAGAAATAAATGCTGTCTAGTTTCGTCAGAGATAAAAATGTAGAAACCAAGGTAGGAAAAAAGTAGTTAGCTTATTCTTTTAAGAATATATCATTCAAAAGTGAAGTGGGCTTTTTTTTTTCTTCATAAACATTCACACTGGTAATGTTATCTACTTACTGTGACACATATTTTACCAGAGGTTCCTGCAACGTCCAAGACATGCTTTATGTTTTTATTGAAAAATTGTCTTTAGTGCATTCCAGAAGTAATCTTAATACAATGTATTCAAAATTTTTATTCAAATATAAATACTCATGGAAGAGATTTATCAAGTTCCCTAAAGAAATGAAATGATAATTAACAAAATAAATATTTGAATTTTCTATTGGTACTAACATGTTTCTGGGATTGATCTTGGTATTCTGTTTTTTCCCCCTTTGGAGGGCAAAAAAAAATGCTTCCAATGGAACCTGGAAAATGATTTCTAGACATGTAGGAAATATAGTTGATCTCTGACAGTTTAACATGGTTAGGAAAAAGTTGTCTAGGCCAGGCAAAACTACCTACTGAAAATGTTTAAAGAAAACAAAGTATCAGTAGAAGGGATTAGCCAATTTAAATATCAAGGTTTAGTGAATCCACCCCTTCCATGATTTTGTCTTAATATTTACTATCCAAGGAATCTTCTCATGACCCTTTTGACTTTCCACGTGCCTACATATAATGAAAGTGTGTGTGTGTGCGTGTGTGTGTGTGTGTGTGTGTGTGTGCGTGTGTGTGCTCAGGTTTGGGAAGGGTGTTAGGGAATCTCTAACCAGTAGCATCTTCATTTCCAGACCAAGACCAATGAATACACCTGTGATAAATTCACTAAGAAAAATGGCTCTTTGCCACATGAACTTCTCTGCTGAAAGCAGTCTCTCCACCTCAGTACTGAAGTCACTGGTCTTTCAACTTGTTTTCTGTGTGCAACTGCATCACTCTGTATGATTGTGTTTTACATTTAGACTAAAATTGGGGCCTGATGAAACTATATTAATTCTACCTTTCTAGAAACCAAGACAGAGGCTTGATTTTCTAGTGAGGTTGGAATTCAGCTGTTAAGCTTTCCCTTCAAATACAAACAGTATGTCTTCGTTCTCAAATGAGAGCTTGAGGTGACTTCCTTAAATGTAACAAAATACCACTTTATAAAACGATTTCATTTTGACAATATCAAGAAAGCAAAGGTTACAAGAGGATCATAAAGATTTTCAGATTCAGCTCTTGCCTGCAGCTTTCACCATATAAAATGTCTTGTTTCAATAGTTGTAAAGTGATTGCTGGACACCTTTAGAACCCAATCCTTCGTTATCCCTGGAAGCTCTTTCTCTCAGTGAGCAGCAGTATTCAGACTAAACTTCTGTTTTTGTTTTTCAATGTGTTGTTTGGCTCTACTCTTTCCATTCCTTTGAATAAAATAATTTATTTGTTTGATATTAAAATACATTTCCCTGAAACAAGTATGATATCCCAATGTCATTCTGATTTCCAGCGTACAATGAATATCTCTCCTCTTTCCTGCATTAGCAAGATACCCAAGGCATGTTTTCCTCATAGCAACGGTAGAAGTGCATGTGAGTCCAGAGGGAGGAAAACCAACACCCAGTGCCAGTAGAATACTGCCATTGTCACATCCTTCTGAATTTCACTGAAAAGGAAGTCATCTGGCTGTATCTAGCATCAATGGGGAAAATATTCCATTTGTAGGAGGCAAAACTTCCAGATCACATGGTAAAGCACGAACACAAAGAGCAAAGGGGAGAACTGAGTACAATACTGTGACCTATACACATGCTCACTATGTCCCAGTTATCTTTTGGGGCCCTGGTGATACAAAATAAAGAATAAATAAATTAATTTCTATATTTTAAAACTTACATTCTGTTGACTCTGCAAACATTCAATAAATGATATCTATCAGGTAGTAAAAAGTGAATACATAAAAAAAATAATGCAGAATAGGGACCAAAAACAATGGGAAAGGGGACCTATTACTTTCCTTTTAAACTCTGTGTGTGTGTGTGGTGCATAGGATTGAACCCAAAGGTACTTAACCACCGAGCCACATCCCCACCCTTTTTTTTTTTTTTTTTTTGAGACAGGGTCTCTCCAAGTTGCTTAGGGCTTCACTAATTTGTTGAGCTTGGCCTTAAATTTGAGATCCTCCTGCCTCAGCCTCCCAAACTGCTGGGATTAAAGGCATGCTACCACCACACTGGGTCAAATGCTTGTTTAAAAATAACAGAGGTATTTGAAGTCACAAAGATCTTCCTTAATTATCCTATTCAGAAAGATATTAATAAACTCAGCTGCGACTTCAGGCATAGGCTACCACACAGCTGAACTATTGATTTTAGTGGAAGAGTAGGAGAGGTCTCCAAAGTGGTGATTTTGGGTGGGAATCTAAATATGAAAGAAAGTATGAAACTTTACATTGTTTGGAAAAGAGTCTTTCTAGCTGTGGGAGTTTACTTTACAATAAAGTTGATGTGTGTGAGGGGCAATGAGGAGGCCAGAGGGGGTTATGGTTCCTTGATGGAAGCCAATGGGAGGTAAATGAGAGCCAAGAAGTAGGTAGAACCAGCTAACATGAGCTGCTTAAGTCATAGTATAGAATTTGGGTGTTGATGATCAACCTCTGGAAAGTTTAGAGATACAAAAATATTAAAATTTCAAATGGAGAATTTATGGATGCTTCGTGGAGAAGAGATGGGGGTTCATGTGACAAAGTAATTCATTTTGTTCTCCTATTTTCAAGATTTCCAATGTATTTAAGTTTTTAACATAAGTAAAGATTAGGTCTTCCTTTGGAGTCAAATAAATTTTGCTAAGTTTAGTCCACTTTACTACGGACAACCCATTTGAGTAGTTATTATTCTTTGTGATTCAAAGAATAATGATGACAAGGCAGGTTAATTCAGGCTTGTGTAAACTTGGAGCCACTTAATTACTGCCACAATAATTATTTCATCATGGAACAAGCATGTTATTTGTTTTGCATGAAATGACTTGTTCCTTCCAACTTCAAATGTCAAAATCCTAATCCCAAATGTGATATAGGGTGATTGGACATTTGGATGGTAATGAACATAGGGCTGTAATCCAATAGGGCTACTATCTGTATAAGAAGAAGTAAAGTTTCCATAACACTCACCTTTACATGTTATTTTTCTCATTCTCTCATATGTAGACAAAGAGAGAAGATATCTATACAGAAAGAGAACACTCCTCGGGAACCAAATCAGTTGGCACCTTTCACTGGACTTCCAAATCTCCAAAATTTTGAGAAGTCAATTTCTTCTGTTTAAATCACTCAGACCATGGGACTTCATTACAGCAACCTGAACAGATTAAAACATCCCCATTAGCTATATATTAATAAATGCTTATGTAATTAAGAACTCCACAATCTGCTTCCTGCTTCAGTTTTTAACAATACCTCAAGAAGGCATCTCACATTAAAAGCAACACTATATTAAAAGAAGCTGAAAAACTTAGTCTAACACTACCTTCAGTTCTAATTCAAAGTTGTTTACCTGGAGAAGTTCTATCTTAATAACTTTTATTAAAAGTTATCAGTATCATTTTTATTCTGTAGCCATGCACAATGAAATTCTTAGAAAGTATTTGACTTCATAATACATTAGGGCTTCTATATGTATCCAGGGAATCCAGGATTATAAAAACAATCAGCATTCAGTTTCAGGGCAGGAAGAGAAGAAATAGTACTCAAAAAAAAGTGCTAACTTCAGTCATCTTCTGTTTAAGTGGTGATTTCAAAATAGTTCCCAATTCTAAATGAATGACCTATCTAACACAAATATTTACACACAAACACATGCAAAAATGCTTGCTTAAATATTTTTTGAGATTAGAAACTGCATGGTTGGGGAAAAGAGAGATAAAACACTCAAAGGAGTCAATTAATTAGCAGGACAGTATAAGTCTAGAACTGTTTTTTTTTTTTTTAATAAGTCATAAGAAGAAATACTCAACATGAAAGTCTCAAACTGCCTAGAGATTGCATATGAAGCACAGAACCAGCAGAAACAGATTGCAAACTAGAAGCCTTTGGCTAAAGTCGCATAGTGAGAGTAGACATTTATGGACATTGAACATTCCCTAGAAAAAAATAATTCAATATCAGAATACAGAAATATAAAAGCACTTCGATCTAATACATTATTGACTTACCATTGAAGTAGAAAATTATTTTAATGTTTTAGAAATAGCTTTGAAGATTTTACTTGAACATTTGCAACACTAAATGTTTGCTTCTCTGTAAAAGAATCATTACTACTCTGGAATAAAACTCATGGTAAGAAAGTTTTTTTTTATATTCATAACTCCTATGCAAGCCCTCCTAATTGTTTCTTTTTCCTGTGTTCAGGACTCTTAGTTTCAGGCAGATGGAGTTTGAATCTTCAAAGCCATCCCTTCTGTGTGTTTGTGTGTGTGTGTGTGTGTGTGTGTGTGAGTTTGACCTGTGATTGCACCAAAAGTCAGAACCTTATCACACTTTCACACATTCTGTTAATAGAATTGAGTCATCTGGCCCTACCAAACTGCAAAATAGGGTGTGAAATTTTGTCAGTTTGTGTACCAGCATAGCAGGGAGAATAGACTTACTATGTTGAGGTACACAAATTTGATTTAGTAAGCAATGTGGAGCCATTGAATGAAGGAAGGAAGATGATGTTTAGCCACTTCTCATCTTGTTGTCAAGATGAGAAGTGACTAAACAAAGTAAGTGAAGTTAGAGAGGGCATATATGTTCTGTACAAATGAGTATTTGAGATGAATCAAGAGAAATTTTTTTTCTTTTTAAATCAATTACCAAATAGGCTAGTATTCTTGCATTTAGAACCAAGTGTATAAGGTAATTACTGTATTATCCACATAAAATGCAGAATTACATGTTTTAGTAGAACATTGTATTTATTCCTGAGCACCTAAGTTAAAGGACTTAATCAATACAAGAATAACTGAACAGAGTGTGTTTTAGTTCTGAGTTTCATTTTGAAAAGACCCACAGAATAATTAGACTTTTCCAATACAATGTTATCAAAATTTTAGTCAGATCACTATTCATTAAGTTACAATGTAGCCCTGAATATGTTTAAGCAATGTGATAGAAATTTGATTGATGGCTTTGTCATTCTTTAACAAAATGAGAAAAAAGAAAGACAAAAATTATATTTGACTTAAAATATGTGTATAATTACCTGTTTTAAAGAATCTGTCACTGAAGCCCTGTGTTCTTTCATTCAGCTGAAAAACTGTGATCATTGCTTGGCCTTGAGCAAGGCAGTCTTGTCATGGACAGATTGATTTGGAGAACAGCTGTGCAGAACAGAACTACTTCTGGGGAACACACAGCTCCAGGCTGAATATGAGCTTGGGGGGTAATCTCATAAGTAGTGACAGATACTTCAGATCATGGAAATGTCACCAAGCTATAAAGTTCTCTTGTGTGTCTGTGAATATAATGGGCAGTTGGCCCTCCAGTACCACTTAATTTTCATCTGATCTGTAAAAGAAGGTTGAAGAATGCTCTTCCCACTGTGATAGAAAAAAAAAAAAAACAAATCAGGAACAGCAAGCAGTTCAAAGTGATACAATGGCTTGAAGAAGATACTAACAGTACTTTCAAGAAGTTGGAATGGATTTAAACACATGATAATAGCCCAGTAGTGAGAGAGATACTAAAAGAAAAATGACAATGTAGGGGGAGTAGAGAGAGAGAGGCTTGGTTATGGTTATATGTGGGGCTAAATCCAAAAGATATAAATAAGGAGATAGCAAATGAATACCAAAGGGCTGAATCAGTTGGAGAAGTGTCTTTCGTACAGTTAGCATTTCATATACTAACATTTTGTGTATTTATATTTCACTTTCATAAACCCACCATAGTCTATCTGCAAACAGCATCTAAATTATAATCAAGACTTTACAATAAACACAAGTTTTTAATAAACAGAACTTGTGTTATTATCCAATTAATTTTTGCATCTTTTCAAATGCAACAATGCAAAGATCAAATGCCAAATTCTGAAAATATTCTAAAAATATTTTTTGGGGGGTGTACTGGGGATTGAACTCAGAGACACTCAACCACGGAGCCACATCCCCCGCCCTGTTTTGTATTTTATTTAGAGACAGAGTTTCTATGGGTTTCTTAGCATCTTGCTTTTGCTGAGGCTGTCTTTGAACTCAGGATCCCTCTGCCTCAGCCTCCAGAGCCACTTGGATTACAGGTGTACACCACCACACCCAACAAATATTCTGAATTCTTAAGTAGAAAATTATGGCATGCTTATTTACCTAATTTTCAAATTGTACAGCAATATAAAACCTTGAGTTATATGGATATTTTTCAACAATATTTTTTTTAATTTAAGAAACATCAAGACTATGTCCATTTCTAGGAAATTAACATAGTCAATTTCATAAAGGGCTGCAATACTATGAGCTAAAAATTGAATTATTGTTTCAGAACACTGGAAAACTTTATTGATTTGGCAGGTGATAGTGCCTATTCAATCCTTTCTTATGGGATCAGAAATCTCTAAAGTAGTGCCTCTGAGTACTATTCAGTTACACAGAAAGCCTTATAAAATAATTAAGTTTGTGCTTTAGACCGAATTAAGAAATGTCGGACATTTGCCAAAACTGATTTCAGAGTTGTTATCGAACAATAACACTTTGAAACCTTATTTCCCCCCTTTTTATGATAATGTCATAGTGATTACTTTACATCTGTCCTACCATTAGTTAGTTGTAACTGGAGAAGGCAATTTTTGTTAGTTGCATGGTTGAAGGAAACTGTACTGGAGTTGTCATAATGAATTACATCCAAAGACCCTTATCAGCTCCTTGTTTTAAGTCTCATTTAATGAGAAGTTTCTGGACCTTGGCAGAGAGTGAGTTTATCGTGTGTATGAAATAAAAATAAAATTTTCTGGACCATAAGACACTGTAGACTAAGATTCCAAGACTTTACTAAGTGATTCCTGCCCACTTCTAGTCTCAAACCTAATGCTCTTTTCTTCCATGTTCTTGGGTAACCAAGAACATATCACAGAAATTATGCTATATAACGTGAAATTAGGTTGTAAATAGAATTGTACATTCTCCTCATCTCTTTTGATACCTATCTCCTCCCCCTCTCCCTCCCCCCCTCTCTCCCCTGAGAGTAGAAAACCACTGTTTGGAAAAGCCCTATGTACTATGTAGATGCTTATATGGCAGGTTACTAAAGCATACAGCCAACAGCTACTGAGAAACTGAGTTCTGCCAAGACCCACATAAGCAAGCTTAGAAAGAGATTATTTAGCACCAGTCCAGTCTTGAAATCACTGTAGTCCAACTTAGTCCAACTCTACAAACTGTAATCTTTTTAAAGACATTTTGCTTTAAAGTTACTCAACTGAGCTACTCCCGGATTTCTCAGACTCTACAGGATAATAAATGGTTGTTGTTTTAAGGTGTTAAGATTTGGGATAATTTTTATGCATCATTAGAAAATGAATGTCTATGTCTACAATGAAAATTAAGCTTATCAAGTTAAATTCCTCTGAAATTTTAACATCACACTTGGAGCATTTATTTCTAAATAACTAAAATGTCATAAAAAGTGTTTCTTCTATGTCTGTTTTTCCAATGGCCAGCTTAGCATCATTCCCATCACATAATAATTGTTAAATCTCTAAAGAAAGGAGGGAGGGAGATAAGAAAGAAAGTAATTTTTTCTGTAATATTGTCATCAATTTTCCAGACACAAACTACACTAAAAATATAAGCTGATTAAGCCCCATCACCCCAAGTCAAAGAACATCATTTTTTTTCCTATGACACACACACTTTTTTTTTTAAACATAATGTCACTTTAATATATACTAAAGGTTAAAGTATTTATTACTTACAGCTAGGAGAGAGAAAAGTCAAGCAGGGCCCAACAGGAATAGCAAACAGGATAGCCACAGCGACCTGAAGTTGTAGGGGACAGTTTATATAAAACTACTAGATTGAATTAGCTGTTTCCCAGATTCCCTGTGAATGGGCTAATTTGAATAATTTAGGCTGGTGTATAAAGACTCAAGTATAAAAGCCCCATAAGGTAATTAGTTGAGGGTACAGATATAATTAGCTGTTCCAAAAGAGGAACTGACCTACTTCTAGCCCAGGCCTCCAAATGGATTCAACATAATATTTATTTTAACAATTTAAAAGTATATATTTTATTGTAGTACTCTCAGAAAGTATATAGACCAATTGAACAGAATTTAGAAATAAACCCTGGCATTATGGTCAAATGATTTTGAAAAGAGGTCAAGACTATTCAATAGTTTGAAAGGACAATCTTTTCAATAAATTGTGCTTAGAAAGCTATATACCCACATGAAAAAGTTTGAAGTTACAGTTTGGCCTAATATTTTGTACCAAAGTAACCCTAAGCCACACACAATAACACGCATCTGTAGTCACATTTACTTGGAAGACTGAAATGGGAAGATCACTTGTGCCCAGGTATTCAGTCTGGTCAACAATGCAAGACCCTGTCTCAAAAGAAGATCAAAGACATAAACATAAGGCCTTAGGGAAAATGCTTCATGACATTGAATTTGACAGTGATGTCTTGGTTATAACTTCAGAAGCATGAATAAAAATCAACTAGACTACATAAAAATCAAAATTCTATCAAACAATATCAAAGGACACAATCAACAAAACATAAAAGGTAACCCATGGACTTGGAAAAAAAATATTTGAAAAGCATATATTTAGTAGGGAATTAAAATCCAAAGTGTTTTAAAAATGTCTACAGATCTACAAAAAAAAAAAAAAATCGAATAGCTCCATTAAAAAAAATGGGAAAATGACTTGAAAAGATATTTCTTCAGATATACAAAAGTGAAAAATCACTCATGATTAGTAATATAAATGTGAAAAAAACCTTCTCTCTCTCTCTCAAAGACAAAGAAAAAAACAAACAAAAAAAAAAAAACCAGAAAGAGAAAACTGAAGTATTGGCAAAGAATGAAATGCTTGTGCACTGTTGTGAAAATATAACTGCAGCAGGTGGTATGGAAAACAGTCCTTGAAAATACTTTATGATCGAACATTTCCCCTTCTGGAAATACCATATACCCAAATAGAATTGAAAGTGAGGTTTCAAAAAGCTATCTATATGTTTATGTTCATAACAGCATTTTCCCTAGTAGTCAAAAGGTAAAAGAAACCCAATGTCCATTAATCAATGAACAGATAAAGAAACGTGGTATATGCACACAATGGAATATTTCACTGAAAACAAATGAGTGGGGTGAGGATTTCTGACACATGCTACTATTGGGTGAACCTTAAGAACATTATCCTAAGTGAAATAAGCCTTTCACGAAAAGACGAATGCTGTATGACTCTACTTATATAAGATGCTAACATGTATCAAATCCATAGAGCAGAGTATAGAAGAGTACTAGTCAGGGGCACCAGGAAATAGAAATTATAACTTATTTACGGAGAATAGGGTATCACTTCTGCAAGATAAAAAAGTTTCTGGAGATCAATTGTATTTGAAACATAAATTTGCATAACATTAACTGTCAACTTGAAATGGTCAATGGTAAATTTTCTTCATTGTGAAATTTCTAATGTGTAATGAAGCTAGAGTTGAACTTAAAGAATGCCCCACCTCTAAGGGACAGACAAGCCTCTCTTCATTGTGGATTTTCTGGTGATGGACCAGATGGGATTTCCTAATGAAGGCCTTCCATCACTCACTGCATTCATAAGATCTTTCTCCAGTGTGGATTTTCCGGTGCTCAACAAGTATATGTTTGTGGATAAAGGCATTCCCACATCCTCTGCATTCGTAAGGTCTTTCTCCAGCATGATTTCTCCAGTGTTTAATGAGGTTGGAGTTGTAACTAAAGAATTTTCCATATTGACTGCACGCATAAGGCCTGTCTCCAGTGTCAATTCTCTGATGTCTAATGAGTGTGTAGTGGTACCTAAAGGACTTCCCACATTCAGCACACTTATAAGGCCTTTCTCCAGTGTGATTTCTCCAATGTTTAGTGAGGTTTGAGTTGTACCTAAGGAATTTCCCACAAATGTCACACTCATAAGTCCTTTCTCCAGTGTGAACCCTCTTAAGTCTCATGAGTCTATAGTTGTACATAAAGGATTTTCCCCACTCTCTACATTCATAAGTCCTTTCTCTATTGTGAATCCTCTGGTGTTTCAGAAAATTGGCATTGTACGTAAAGAATTTCCCACATTTGCTGCACCATAAGGCCTTTTTCCTGTGTGGCTTTTGAGATGCTCGACTCTTCAATATTCCTATCTGAAGGCTTTCCCACATTGACTGCATACGTAATCATATGTCCACTTTGAAGGGCTTCCTTGTCTTCAGTTTCCAGGTCTGGATTCCACCCACAGTGAGACACTTGGTGCTGAAGAAGGCGTGAGTTGGCTGGCAATTCCTTCTGATCTTCCCTTCATGTGAAGACTTTCTCTGCCATGTGAACTCTGGTTCTTCACAAATGAAAGTTTCCAATTGTCCCTTCTGGAAAGATACTTCCCTATCTGTTTTTGGGGCCGGTAAGGCTTTGACTCACAAATATGTGTTTTTTGTTCAGTTTGTGTTCTATTTTGTTCAGCCAGGTGCAGAATATCTTTCAAGAGTGGGTCACCTGTCTCACTAACCTGGGCATTTTGAGTGGATAAACCTGGCTTTGGAGTCCTGACCTGTGGTGCTCCTACAGAAACACCTTGCTCAGAAGGTTCTGCTTCAGCCCCGGCTCCCTACCAACAACCTGGGGACATCTAATGGTGATAGCATCAGGTATTCAATGTTGAGATGCATGCAGACTTCACAACTCCTTAAGCAAAGCTCATATGTTGGAGGGCCCTATTTTTGTGAACAAAAGGGTCAAATTATCCAGCATCACTTCACAATACAGGAATCTCTGAGCCTCATCAAGGTGTCCCCACTCCTCTTGGGATACATATATGGCCACATCCTCAAAGACCACACGACCCTGTGCAGGGTTCATTTCTGCCTTTGCCAGGAGACCCTGAGACGACCTTATGGGCGTGGCCTCTGCCAAACAAGCTGGGCCGAGCAGAAGGGACTAGAGGGTGGGGCTGGGGTAGGAAAAGATATCCCCTTGGCCAGCCAGGATCACCTCAGGCTCATCTCCGACTTTGGATAGTGGGTACCACACTTCTTCTCACACTTTAACGCTCTGTCACCGAGGTGACAACCAAGTACTTCATAGGCCCGAAGGGATGACACACATTCTTGAGAAATGCAAATATAATGGGGTCATAAATAAGTAGTTAACTAGACTATTCTTAAAAGTCATAGGCCAGATTTTCTATACAACTATGTTGCAAGTAAAGAAAACAAAATTGTCAATCCCAAATATCTACCCATTACCCTGTTTTATTAATTGGTTTCTTTACAAAGTATTATGAAAAAGATAGTGTTTTCTACTGCAGTGGCCATACATTTTTACTGAACATAAAACCTTTTTCCACTTAATATGATTTTCCTCTTCCTACTCAAAAATTGGTCAAAAAACATTGAAGAAGTAAATGGTGTCTGGTAGATGAATAACAGTCCATGTTTGTGGAACAGTTAAATGTGATGTTAAACAAAATGGAGTCTGAGTACAAGCAGCACCACAGGAGCAGGTGCAAGAGAAGGCTCCAGTGCAATACCAGAAAGAGGAGCTCCATTCTGCCATCTGATAATGCAAAACTCTTACTCCAACCACTTTCTAACTGTACCTAGAGGGCCCTGGCAATGGTGAAGGAAACATTATGGACTTCATGTTTCCAGGTAATTAGGTAAAAATGATAAAATTTCACCTGCACAAACTATCCCCAGACAGTCTAGATTACTAATATTCTGCAAACAAAATCCCACACTTACCTAATTCTCTGTTTTTTCCCCCTTATTGGAACCCTGCTCCCTTGCCTGTAACTCAGACACATCTGACTTGTGAATATTACTCATTGTTACATTGTTAAAGGTCACTTCTTCTATGAAGAATTACCTACTAGCTAGAGAACTTTGTCATTTTAAATCTTTCCATTGACATTGACAGTACAACTATCCAGAATTTTGTGGCATGTTTATTATTATATTTTTTTAGTATATCTGCACTGCTACACAATCACAGCCTAGGATATGATGAGAAAAGAAGGAAAAAAAATTAACATCAGTGGGTTTGAGGGGAAAGATTTGATGTTCTGTGTGAAGACTCAAAGCAATTTACCTAAAGAAATTGATTTAGGTCTTGAAAATTGAAAAGGATTTCAAAAGTTGGAGATCTTAGCAGGATATTCCAGATAGGACTGAGTCAAAGAACAAAGACCATTGCATGAGAAGTCTCAGGAAATGGGCGGAAAGAGTTACCACCTGCTACTTTTTATCTCTAGTTTAGGTATATTTGGGCAAGTGGAAGGGAATAAAACCAAACCAGGTGTTTGAGGGAAGAGGATAAAATTAAATTCCAGTCATGTGCCTTTATACTTATTTTATTTAATCTTATCAAATCATTAAGGATTTTTAAGTGTGATATTGATTCATATGGCTGTGTAATTAGTTTTAAGTGGTAAAATATCGCTTTGCTTTTTACTAATAAAATAGCAAATAACTTTTAAATAAAAGATTTAATAAAAACACTCATGATAATAGATAAAAAGATCTACATTGTTATAATTCTAAAAAAATATGCCAAAAACTACTTCTAAAATTCAATAACAATGGACATGAAAATATGAAACCTGCTCAGAAATATTAAAATTATACTTTAATATGAGGAAACATACAATGACTCCTTGAAATAGCTTTGAAAACAATAAACATTCATTGTGCAGTAATGTAATATGATAGAAAAAAAGAAAAAAAAACAACCTCCAAGTCGTTTCTACAAGTATTTTTTATTAGAACTCTAAATTGCATGGAAAAACAGTCTTTAAAACTAGCTTCTGTCATTGGCTTAGAGAACTTTAGAATCTCTAAGTCAAGTTGCAAACCAGAACTTAGGAAGAACCAGGGATCTGTTCCACATGATTGAAATACTTCACATCTACTTTATAACATGCACTTAGCACTTATGTATGTTGGTTGATGTGGCAGGTACAAAGTACAAAGACAAGTATGGCATATGCTTTATGTTCAAGGACATTGTGGTTAAGAGAAGGTGACAAGAACACATAAATATTTTTTTTCTTATTAAATAATAAAGATTTGATCAGATGGGATGTGTGTGGCTTCAGAATTTCTCCCAAGTAGAAGGGTTCCTGGACACATACATCCACTCCATGTTGGGTTGTTGGGTACAAGTAAGGGGGGGCAACTCTAATAAGCTTCCCAGGCTTAGAGAATGAGATGTAGCAAAGGATAGATGTGCGCTGTATGAGAGCATGAGGCACCACTATAAATTTTTTAATGACATCTCCTGAAGGCAGAAGTAAGTTCAAAAATTATTCAAAATAATTAAGAATTTCTACATGTTTCCACAGAATAATGCAATAATTTTGGGTCTTTGTGAGAGTTAGGACTTATGTGAATGCCATAGATGGTGGTTAAACATTTGAACTCCTGAATGAGGCAGACCAGCATTTGCACTAGACTTGCTCTTCATGTTGTCAACTACATACCTTGAGAATGCTGTCAAGGAAATGGCATTTGGATACCTCAGGTTTAGATCTTATTTTACATGAAATATGAAAGAATCAAAGTCCCCTGATGAGATTTTTGAAGTGAGTCTGAATCCTGGGCAGGGGGCCTTCAAGTGAAGCTATATCCTAAAGAAAGATGTAAATTTTACTGCAGATAAAGAAATTGGTGCGGGCTCACTTAGCACTTATGTATGCCAGTCAATGTGGCAGGGAAAAAGTACAAAGACATTAGGCAGGAGATGGAGGTGAAGGAACTTGTTTACCAGGGAGCAAGAAGCAGAGCCAACAGGTCTGAATGGAACAGAAACTCAGCAGGTGGAGAGAGAGAGAGAGAGAATCAAAGAATTAAGAATTGTGTAACAAATGAAAGGAAATTAATCATAACATTGAATTCTGGATATAGTTCTCTACTTTTGCATTTACTTTGATCATACAATGATAAGTCTATGTTAAGTGTTTTATAAAGATAACTTTACAACTATTATGCTAGGTGTCTGAAGATTTAAATTATTTTTGTCATATTTAAAATCAGCCTCATCATGTTATAAAATTTTATCTAATGTTTAAATCTGACATTTACGTGACATGGATGATCTGCTACTATCAGTAAACCAGATTAATGTTTTAACTGGTTATTTAATGAAGGTCTATAGCTTTTTTTATTAAAAATCACTACATTCCCTGAATTGATACATACAGCAAAAAGAGTAGAAAAGAAAAAAAAGGTAAGCACTTGGATTACAAGATAGATTTTAGGAAATATGTGGTGGGATAAATGTAACTGTAGGCATGGTAAGAACTAATCAGGGTTTGCTGATCATTCTGTTTTAACTAATCTGAATAAGAAAGTAAAATATCATTAACCTTTCTCATCTTTCAAAGCATACTGGCCCCTACATTTTTATTTTATATTTATTTTGTTTATCTCTACCAATATAAATGAAGTATCTAGGATAGGTTATTTTAAATCTCATTTAAAAATTGTCACCAGGAATTTATCTGTAGTTACACAGAAAACAAGAAGGCAGGGAGGAAAAGATGAAAGGGAGGGATGGAATGGAGAAAGAGAGAATCAAGTAATTATAACCATGTGGCAAGTGAGAACAACACATTCAGAGGAACTCTTTGTATCCAGTGGAAGGTACTGAGCTTGACTGGCATGAATTTTGACTTAAAACAATTTTCAAGATGGACTAGAGAAGTATAAGCTAGTTCTGGACTGAAAACTGTCAGGAAGCAGGTCAATTTTAGTAATTGTCCCTCAGAAGGAAGAGATAACATGGCTCTAGTAATGTCATTAATGAGCAAATAGCAGCCACTCAGAGAAGAGTTGGTTTATCATTTTCCTTATACCCTTTTAAAGACATTGTTTTCTGTCGTCCTGGGCCTGTCTAATTTGAAATCCTTGTTTATATCCAGTAAGATTTATCATTATCTGACAAGCAGCAGAGATGATTTTCACTTCATCATACCTTTAGGGAAAAAATGAATAAATAAAAGCAAATTTAAAGACAAAGAGAATAAAGAACTTATAATGTTCACTTAATTCGTGGCACATCTATTTAGCACCAGAAATCAGATTTAGTAGCTACCAAGATATCAATCCTAATAAAAACATAATAATAATGATGAAAAATCAGTTTATTGTTATGCTAGTGTTGCTTCTGAGTAGTAAATACATGAATTTCCCCAAAACAGCATTTGATTCCAATTTTAAATTTTTCTACACATCCCCAATCCTATGATGTTCTAATTAAGCATATTCTGTTTTGTTTGTTTGTTTTTAGGAGAGGTGCCAGGGATTGAAATCGGGGCACTCAGCCACTGAGCCACATCCCCAGCCCTATTTCGTATTTTACTTAGAGACAGTTGCCTAGTGCCTTATTTTGCTGAGGCTGGCTTTCAACTCATGATCCTTCTACCTTAGCCTCCTGAGCTGCTGTGATTATAGGTATGCGCCACTGTGTCCTGCACACATATTGTTACATATGTATTAAAAGTTGCAAGTTTTTTCTACACCAAAATAACCAGTTTTCAAGGGTTCTCTACCTGAATGCTGTCTACAGAATGATTACATTACATGATCACTCAGATGTGACTGACCTCTTCTTGCTCCACTGCATGGTAGAGCTATCCAGCTGAGGGTTTCAGCTCCTGGACTTCTACACTGAAACAGCTCAGGGAAACAGCTCAGTATGGATAGAAGTTTCAGGTACTTAAAGTTTCCCTTGGCCTGAAAAGACTTCCTGGTAGTGCATTTATTTTAACAGACAAGTTTCTTCTCCTTTGTAAAGTCATATTAAAGAAGCAGAGAATATAGTCATATATCTATTCAGCTTCAAATTGTTAGAATGATATATTAGTTATAATCATTAATTGCATCTTTTCAGATTCTAAATAAATGCCAAGTCTCTCATGAAGCTCCCAGAAATTTCTATATAATTGTTCAGGGTAAAGCCCCATGCATCATCTTTGACCCCTCTGTTTTACTCTCTTAATTTCATATTCAGCAGCAATTCCTAAAGATTTTTGCTTCCAAAATAAATTTTGAACAATCTCAAATCCACTCAATTCTTTCTGTCTCCATTACCACAAAGGTTCAATTTGTGGTCATCTTTCTTCTCTTCTGCTTTAATAGCATCCACCTTTGAGAGTGCTATCTGACCCACATTCATAGTCTATTCTCCACATGACAACCAGCCAAATGGTTTAAAATTCAAACTAAATCATATCCTCTTCTATGTTACTTTACCATTATTTCACATAGATTCAGCATCTCCCTTTAGAATGATTTATAGGATCTTAGGAGAGAGACACCATCATCCACTTCGTTCTGTATTGCCCAGCTAAATTATGTTCTAGTCCCTTTCTGTTCTGAATTAAGCAAAATTTTCTTCTTAAAGTTCTTTGAACCTCTCCTCCTTTTGCTCTCTTTTGCTAAAAAAATGCTGTTCACATCATTAAATGTCTAGCATACCTGCAGGGTGGCCTTTTCCACCTACCTTGTGAGGAAGATGCTTGGTTCCCAGAGTCACTTTGTATCACATCACCTTGTTTCATATCTTTAAGGATTTTCATTGCCTGACATTTTCTTTTTTTGTTAATAGGCTTATATTCAGCATTATGTAGCCATGTGAGTATGCTATTTTATTGTTAAAATCTAAAAAAAGCTTTGTAGATCATAGGAAGGAATAGAAAGAAAAAAAATGGTTTTGAATGAATGACTTTCTTCCAGTCATACATTATTTTCCTTGATGTGATTATTTTTATCTATTTTTGGAAACAGATCAATTTTTCTTTAAATATAATATTTTTACATATAATCTATCTGCTTAACCAAAATAAAGGCATCTTGAGGACACATTGATTACTTTCCAAATCTTTGTCTTCTAGGAAGCAACATGCAAACAGAAAACAATAACAACAACAACAACAACACATTAATTTGAACTTACTCTGGGTTAACTTCATGCCTCCAGTATGTAATAATTACAAATTGCAGATTTTTCTTTGAAACTTAATTTGCACATCTTTTAAATTGCTTAGAAGTCCCTAGAATTATTAAAATAAAATTAGTATTATATGAAGTATCTAGCAAATTGTTACCTAAATAATATATGTATGCTTTAATATTTAGTTTTCTGTAATGTCTAATGTATTTTCTGGGACACATATATTCCTTAAAAATTCATTTAATAATAATAAAATAAAAACTTTATTGAATATATATTATATGCCAGGTATGAAAAATACCAAGCAGTATTTTTAATTCCCTTCTATTTTCAAAAAGTCTCTGAAATGGAAATATTATCTTTATTTTTAAAATGAGAATGATGACAATTTTAAGGTATTAAAAATGTTCCCCAAGTGACTAAGCTACCACTTGGAAAAAATCAAAGTTTTGAATTCACTATCGCCTGTATCTTTGAAATAGATAAATATAAATTCACTCTTTCTCTATCCATTCATGTATCCAATTATCCAGATTTGTGGGCATTTTTAAATAGTGATTACTATTAATAAAAGTAAAATATAAATTCTAGAAGTGAAAGTTATACAACTTTTATACGTGTCTACAAGTTAGGTAAAGAATGATTGATATAATCATATCAAATACATATTGAAATATAATATTTAGATATTTATATCCTATACTTGAATAACATCTTTAATTACAAACTGTATAAAATGTTGTAAAACAAATTTGTTATTTTTCAGCATTTGGATTTAATTTCAAATAGTGTTTTGAGATAGCAGGATATAATTAATTATGTAATTATTATTTTTTTTTTGCTTTTCATAAAGTTTTAGAAATATTTTCACTGCAATAGAATTCTCTAGAATAGGATATTTCCTCTCCTGGAATATTAACCTGTGTATCTTCTGAGAGGAAGGACTATTGATTTACTTCATAATGAAATAACTTCCAATATCTCAGTGCCACAACTATGTAAATCTTTGCCTTTTTCTATGAGGCACTTACTAAACTCGGGGTGGTGCTGCAGAATTGATGTATGACCCAACAAACTAACCCTCTGAATGATATATGTATCCACCAAAGAAATGTCGACTTTGTACCTTCTTGATCCATTTGTCTGGTCATAAATTCACTGACTGATGCTCAGGACTGATTTTGCTTATGTAGCAAGGATGTTCCTCTCTTCAGTCACTATCCTGTAGTTTTCTACTTATCCAAATGACCTCAACATCTGATAACTGTTTCATAATTCAGTGCATAGCAAGTTGGGAAAACCATAAATGATTTAGCACTATGGACTCTATGTGACTTTCAATGGCAAAATTGTTCCTATTTTGACTGGGTTGACATTATTTGAATGGACTTCTGCACATAAAATTTTCCTTTGTAATGGTATAAAATATTTTTTTGGTTGACCTAATTTGCTACAAAGTAAAGGATGAGATTGGACACTCTCTTATGATTGTTATTAATTTTCAAATTTAATAGTTCTTTAAAATATGTACCCACCAGAAAGAAATCTCTTGCTACACTATGAGCAATGATTGCTGGCCAGTATAATAAAGTCAGTTGGCCACATAAATTCCAAACCAACCATGTTCCAATCATCAAAGGCAGCAGTGCTAGAGACTGCAATAGAACAGCAGTTGTAATCCAGGATCATCCCTGCAAGGTTAAAAGTCACTATAAGCACAAAAAAGGGCACAAAATTCAATTTCATGCATGTATATGAATTATTGGCTATACAAATCTATGCATATCCCTTAACTTCCTTTGCCTTAGTTTCCTCATTCATAAAATAAAAAACACCAGCCAAATAATCTTATAATATCTGATGGTTGTATTGAAATTATATCAAGAATGAAGAAGATGCTCAAAACATGATAGTGATTTTATTTCTGTTTAACTTCTCAGGATCTACAGTAGCAGCTAACACAAGGAATGTGATCAATCAAGACTATGATGTAAATAAATGAGTGAATGCACAAATTAATCAAATAATGAGTACTAGAACAGATGAATGACAAGATTAATTAAACACTAAATGAAATCATAGACATCACTTATGGTGGTAATACTGATGAGAGACAGGCCAGTGAACTAATAAGCCATGTGTCCTTGTGAAATGGCACTCCAATAGAGAGGAACAATGCTATAAGGAGAACAATTCAAATTTAATAACACTAAGTAGAAAAGTAACCCAAATTCTATGTTGTATATACATATAAATCTCCAGGGTGGTTTTAATAAGTATTTCTATGTTTTCACTAATTATATTTAAAACATTAGGACATTTTCTACTTTTGACTATCACATGTTGATTTTTTCCTGTTGTGTATTAATAGATTTTGCAGTAATTACAATAGACTATTAAGCTGCTTTAAACAAATAACTATAGAATGTCAAATGAAGCAAAGACTTATTCTCCAAGTTTTCACGGTCACCTGTGGCTCAGGTAAATCTATAGGGCAACTACCCACAATAAAGTATCTAAGCTGGAAGTGCTCACAACCTGATGTCAACACCAGGTTTCATCTCTGATCTGTATTTGTTGAGATATTGATTTCTGCTGCCACTTTTTTTTTCCTGTGAAATCAGTCTCACTGAACATGTTTCATCATGCACAGTAGCAACTCTGGGTACTGATATCCCCTCCTCAGGGCTTGCTTTTTGTTATTGTAAGCTTGTTGATTTATTTAGTAACTTGGCTGGATATTGTAGTGAAGTCTGTTCTCACAAGTTGTACATCTTGTTGTTCAGAGGTTGCAGCCTTGTGCATGTGCAGTGACCCTGGACTGACAGGAGCCATAACATGGCTCTCTTTGTCTCTTTGTCCTGATTTCTCTGTGAAGATATCTGTCTCTGTTTGTATTATACTCAGCACTCAGTCTCCGTCTCCACTCCTTGACAAGTGACTGTCCTGTAGATTTGATAATGCCCAATGGCATAAATTATTCTGCATTCTGATTCTACTAAATTTGGGCTACTTTTCAGGGGTAATTTTTAAGCCAGTTCTTTAGGGATTTTTTTAATTTCTTGTTTTATTTTACTTTATTTTTCTCTTCTGACTCTAGGTGAATACTTTTTGTTCTTTTTCTGCTCTCTTGGTCAGTTTGTTTTAGCTTATTACTTTTATAAATAAAACAACCAGCTGACTCTTAATTGCTTACCACCCAAATCACTTGTTTCTACAAGTGCTACTAGACTTAAATTATCTGTTGCAAATAAAGACAGTTTACTTGGGGAAAACTTTGAATCTGTCTATTAAGAGAGTCTGCATTTTTTCCCTGACAAACTCGCTAGCTTTAATGTGGGGTTAGGGGTGCAAATCTTCTCTCATACCAACACTATTGTTTAACAAACTAGGGTTCAGGATAGGGATAGTAATATTCAGTATCCTTAGCTCACCTTCCGTGGTGCTGAACTTCCACTCTCTTAGTGGGCTTGGGCAAGGGGAATTCTCAATCAAAATGGGGGAACCCTCCACTCTTCCAACAGGGTCAGATCAGAGGAATGCAGCCTTCCAGTTCTTACTCTTACTTGCCTAGAATTTAACCTCTGAGACAAGGAGAAGGGGAGGACAGATGGGGTGGCAGTCTGTCTCTCTGCAGGAGATACCACAGCTCTGGGAGGAGGGAGGTTCTATTGTCTTGGTAACTCCTATCCAGAATAGTAAGCCTAGAAGGAGGGGAATATGGTGTGTCTCAAAGACTCACAACTACCCTATTCACTGTCTATTTATTTATTTTTACTAGGATTTGGTATTTTGTTTCAATAAACATTTATTTATTTATATATACCCATAGGACAATTTCCAGGGGCTTTAAAGACTGGTTATTTTTGTTGTTTAATTTTTGCCAATTATGGTTGTTTTTCTGGGATAATAGTTCTTTTAAAAAATAAAAGTTTGAATAAAAAAATCGATTTCTACTGTTATACTTTGTTACCAGTAGTATAAATTCATCATCCATTTTGGAAAAACAATGGGTGCTGTCTTTTAAAGTTGAACAACATATACATATTGATCTTGTAATTATATTCCTAAGAGATTTACACATAGATATGTATAATAATATTTACAGCAAGATTTATTTAATAGCAATACTATCTATGGATATATTCATCATGTTGGCAATAGAAAAATAATAAACTGTGGTATATTCACAAAGTGGAATGTTATGTAGCAATACTAAAGAATGAGCTACTGCCAAACATAATGATTGGGATTAACATTTAGTTCATAATGCTAGTTAAAGTAATGCAAGAAACTTGAGATAATAGTTAATATAATTATATTGTTAAGTTTAGCATATCCAAAATTAAGCAACATTTGACTAATGGTGAGAAAAAGAGAGAGAATGTGTTTGTATGAAAATAAAATAATAGGACACTATTCAAAATGCTGTTTCCCTGTGTGGAGTGGAAAAATTGGGGTGAGGAAGATGTTACACATGTGAGTATGAATAGTAAGTGATATTTAAGCCATTGGGTTAGTTAGTGAGTTCAGGAATGAAATAAGCCAATGTTAGATTGATGGTACTAGAACACCTTGCATCAAAGGTTATTTGATTCTGTGTACCTGTGGTTCAAATTAAAAAGAAAAACCCGGGTTTGCATGTGTAGCTGAAGTTCAGAATTAGCACAGTGAATCAATCATTCTGTGCTACTCCATGCATCTTCTGACATGAATAGAATAAGAATCTCCTGGTTATAAAAACAAAATCTCAAGCGTTATATTGGGCCTACTGGATTAGAATCTGAATTTATCAAAATCCTTTGCTGTGCTCAATAAACTTTGAGAAATATTGTTTCAGATCATCTCTAGTATACCTGATGGTATTTTAAAACATTTTTGAAAATAATTCCAAGCACAAAAATGAAGATTTGAAGACATCATTTATAAAAAGTTACTTTTGACTTTTTGGTTTAAAGAATAAATTTTAATATAAATTAAATTCCTTTTTATTTTAAGCATCTTTATATATAATAAATAATCTTTCAATGAAAATATGAAATGCTGAAAGATTAAAATTGATGTTATGATACGAACATAAAAAATTAACAAAGAAATTATCGATTAGGAAAGTGGAAGAAATTATCGATTAGGAAAGTGGTGGTGCTATGAATTAAAAAAAAAAGTGTATTTATCTTGTATTACAGAAATTGTACCACAGGTCACATAATAATTAGTTCACTTACATACAACTAACAGAGACTGTGCACAAACTACAGATACTTTATTTTGAGCCATCAAAACTTCAAAGATGAGATCAATCTTATTTTCCTTTAGGATCTTTTCTTCAAAATTCAATATCCCTTCCACTGTTTTTATGAACATAAAGCAAGGATCTGATATTTATCCATCCTTTGAATGTGAAGTATTTTTTAACATAAATAAAAACCATTGAATGTTAAGAATCTTGATGTGATATGCCATATGATTGAATGTCAATTTTCTTTACTTCATACTTTATGACAATGTAAGTTGAAATATTCATGAACCATACGTCTGTTGTCAATAGAATTACATATGCTTAAAAAATAAAAAGAATCTGAGTTGAGATAAACAATTTTAATTGACTTTCTTGGTTTTGAATAAGATGATTTCTTTAACACATTCTCATTTAATTCATCTCATTTTTTGCTTTTAAAAAGCTTCAGGCAACTAATTTCTAGAAACTAAAGCTAGGTAAAGAGAGTTAATTTAAAAATACAGGTAGTAGTTTTCTATTTGTCTCTTCAGTTAGACTGTGGAAGAGTCTGCATAAAAAATGCTTTTATCAAAATTACTATAGTAAAAGCGATAATGTTAGAAAAGATAAACTCTTAAAAGATACAATTGAGTGCATGAAATACTCTGTATGTGATAGAGTAAAACATAAGTTAGTTAATAATGTTTCTAGATGATTCAGTGAAGATTGGGAAAGTATTAGTTTGAAATTACATCCCAAACTCTGCCTCCTTCTCACTCTGGAAGCCAGCAGACCTAGAGGAAGGCAGGCTGGTGAAATAAAGAGAGAGAATATCTAAAGCTGAGAGGTTCCACAAGGACAGAGGTGCACACTGAGATTAAGCTGGGGACAGCAGCAAAAGGTGTTGACCTTCCCTCTCATCAGGTGTCAGATAAAGAGAAAGCATTTATCAGTCCCTGGAATACCTCATGTACCAGAACCTGTAAGATCCTTCTTGCACCCAGAGTGTATCCAGGGTGTCCATGCTGGGTTCTGCTCCCCTCCATTTTCCCTGGGTGAGAAGACTGGGGCTGGAGTGAGGGCTTGTCTTCCCTCTACACTTATAATCAGTAGCTGCTTGCACTCTCAGAAACTTGAGGGCCAAGAAACTCTCTTTCCATTCTCAAGAGGAAGGATAGTAATTTTACCCTCTGATTCTTTTTTAATAATTTGCTTGTCATAAAAGTAAAAAGTGTACTATTATCTTCTTCCTGCTGGTTTAACATAGTACACTCATACACACACACACTAAAAACGGATGAAAAAAAAATTTAACTTAAAAACATTAGACATCAAAGATGCAGAGATGGGAGACAGGAATGTATACATAGACCAAGTGATTTTCTCTCAAAGAGAATTTATTGAAGAGTTTAAAAAGAACTTCAAAAACTAATGGAGCCCTCATTAGAACAACAACAAAAAAAAAAACTAATGGATACCTTTAGCAAGATACCAGCAGATAAAACACAAATAGGTACACATGGAAAATATTTCTGGGACAAAAAAAAACTAAGTACAAATTTTAAATATAAATATAAAAATTAATTAACACCATTTCTATTTTAAGAGTGTTATAGTAAAATATTGTTTTATTTGTATACTATATGCACATTTGGGTCTACATTTCTAGAAACATACTGTGATAGATTATCTGAGAAAAATATCTGTAACCAGAAAAGTAAAAATAAGAAAATACTCTTAAAGCTTAGTGTTTCCTAGCTGTATAGACTCCTACAGCATCTTTGAGGAACATCTCTCAGTAAAAGTGCCGGTTAGCTAAGTTTGTTAAAAATACAGTAGAAAAGTTGATTCTGGTTATCTGTTTAAGGACACTTAATTGTGCAGATAGTGTAAAGTAACATTGTCTCAACATTTGCAAATTGACTGTCAATTATTTTAATCTTTTTGCAGAGTGAAAGAGTGCCTTAGAATATCCTGAGATGCATTTACCTAGGTCTTTTCAGCTTCTCCCATAGGTAGTTTAACAGGCAATACAATTTGTAATTGAAAAGTTGCTTTCACTGAAAAGCCTGATGTTTCAGACACTTTTAATCACCAAGCAACACGGGAATTTAAAATGCACAAGCAACACCAGAATTTAAAATGATTTGTGAGCCACTTGTTTCTGAAGTATGTGGATAGTTCTATTAAGAAATAGCTAAATATTGTACTTTGCAGAAACTCAGCAAAAGGAATGGGGGTGTTGGGAGGGAGATGAAATCTATCTTGGATTGGGCTAGCCTAAACCAAATAATACTGGCAAACAATATTCTTTTAGGATTTCTGTGCATATAGTGTAGTCGCAAAGTATTATTCCAAGATAAAAAAACAAAGCCGTTTTAACAATGTGGAGTACAATTAGCTGTTCTATAGCCTTTTTCTTCCCTCATCAAAGAAGTTCTCTTTGCCTGACTCTCAAATTGTTGTGGTGGTACATACCTTTATGACCAATTAAAACATAATTTTAGGGTCAGTAATATATTTGGCTGACTCTGGTGCAGTATTCTCTTCTGTTGTTATACTCTTATGTACAGTTTCAGGAAATTACAAAGCTAAAGTAATCTCAAATAATTCAGGCCCAATAAAATCAAGGGAAATATTAAATGGATTTCATTATTTCTCTAAGTCACTTGTTATTAAAAAAACAAACAAACAAAAAACGCCAAGAGGCCAGGTTGCCCACTAGTCCATGCACTCTTCCTACATTTTCCTCAGGAGCAAAACATGTGCAGATGTCAGGGTGGAGGCATAGCTACAGGAGGATAAGGATGGTGTTCATGAGTCTTAACTCTTTCTGACTTATGCCTCAGTCTGGTTTAAAGACTTTTGTATTCATGAATGGCAGTAAAAGTGTGGAACACTGTCATAACTAATTTGATGATTTGTTAATATCAAAAAATAATTAGGGCTTACCCTTCCACCTCAAACTTGAAAACCAGGTGTCCTCTGTGTTTCTAAAGCTTTCTCTGATACACTATTCTTTTTCCCCTTTAAGAATATGCTGGTGTTAATCTTTAACAAGTTTTAGCTAATATATCCTTCATCTGTGTCTACTCTTGTGAGCTTATGTATGCAAAATGTTTGCATTTTCCTTCAAAATTAAATTTTTTCACTTCAGGGAACTTTGATTTCTAGTAAAGGTACATGGTTTGAAAAACAAGTCTTGCCAATATTTCTTATTTCATTAGTGTGGTATATTTCTTAGCTCTCTGAGATGACATTACTGGGTTTCTTCAAAAGGGGTGCTTCCTGTTCCTTAAAATTGTTGTCAAATATAGCACTACCCTCTCCCTGAATATTTGAGATGCCACATTATCTGCTCCTACTTGAAAAGAGACAAAATAAATTTGCCTGCCGGCCTAATCTTACTGTAGTCCCTCTGACTCTATCAACTTTATATATGTGTAGTGCATTTATGGACCTGTTTTAACCTTTTATCTCAGTACCCTTAAATAATTTTCTAAGAGGAATCCTTTATGCTTTCCATTTTAATTGCAATAATTGCTATGGACTGAATTACATTCCACTTGAATTCATATGTTGAATCCCTAACCTCCAATGTGATGATATTTGGATATAGAATGTGTGGGAAGTAATAAGGTGAGATGAGAACATGAGGATGGGGCTCAAAAGATGGGACTGATGACCCTATAAGAATAGGAAGAAAGAAGAGAGAAAGAGAGAGCAATCTCTTTGTCTAACATTGTGAGGACCTAAGCCAGGAAGAGACCCCTTCCTAGATCTTAACCATAAAACCACCCTGATCTCATATTTCTAGCCTCCAGAACTGTGAGAAAGGAAAATTTCTGTTGTTTAAACCATCCACTCTATGGCATTTTGTTTTGGCAACCCTGAGATCTCTGAGACCCTTGTCTTAAAGCCTTTTCTTGCTTATTTTGAAGCCACTCTCTTCAGGAAGTTGATACTGCCATGATTTTTGGCATCTAATAAAAACAAAAAAGAAATGCACACAATTTAGTATTTCCAAAACTAAAATTCAAGCTTAATGAGATTAAAATGAGTATCCCATTATTTTTGTTTTGTTCTGTTTTTTGTTTGTTTGTTTTACTAGGGAAATATAATTTAGTCTCTGTAATTCAGAAGCTAAAGTGAAAGGATGAGGTGAGTTTAGGAGTTTAAGACCAGCATGGGCAACATAAGGAGACCCTTTCTCAAAAGTAAATGAGAGAGAGAGAGAGAGAGAGAGAGAGAGAGAGAGAGAGAGAGAGAAATGAAATTATTACTCAGACCTAAAACAAGTACAGAAAATTTCAAAACATTATGTAATTCAAGTCTAATTAAACATATATTTTTACTTAATCAATAAAGAATATATAATTATAATATATACAATTATAAAAACATGTCAAAAAACAGGAGTAAGTTTTATTAGATTTCTGTATTAAGTACTGCACTTGGTTCTACCAATGCTATTTATGCTGGCAGTATGTACTTTTTTTGTAAATTATTAAATTTTTGTCATTATATTATTTATATTTGTGAATAATGGTGGGCTTCAGAGGAAAAGGCCACAGCAGAATGTGCTTTCTTAATGAAAAATGTTTTGGAAGATATAGAAATACTTGTCCAACTCAGTAAGTAAACTCATAAAAAAGAAAAAAATGAAAAAAAAAAGAACAATGTTATCTTTGTCTTGTGTAAATATCTCAACTAATGAACAGACAAATAGGAATACAATGAAATATTAAACAAGACAAGATTGACTAAGGGATTGAAATAGAAACAGTTCTGAGTTGAAAGAGGATAACAATACAGTGATTATTTAAGAGGGGTCAGGATTGGATGGGAAGAGGTTAAACAAGAGATAATGTTGTGGTTAGATAATAGTAGAAAGTGCTGGTGTGCTATTATACAGTAGGAGGACTTTAGATAACAATAATATACTGTATATTTCAAAATCAAGAGGGAACCCTTTAGAAATGATTTTATTATAAATAAATTTTTAACTTTTGAAGAAATAGATATGCTTACCCTAATTTAAATATTATGCATCATATAGGTGTAAATTGTATGTACAATAACTTATGCTTTAATATACCAGTTAAAAATAATACAAAATTAAATTATTTTTTTCTTTATGGCTGAGCAATATCCCATTGTGTATATATACCATATTTTCTTTATCCATTCATCTGTTGAAGGACACCTAGGTTGGTCCCACAGCTTAGCTATAGTAAGTTGAGCTGCTATAAACATTGATGTGGATGCTTTATTATAATATGCTGATTTTATGTCCTTTGGTATAGAATAAGGAGTAGTTGAAAACACATCCTACTATTATATAAAAATAAATTTAAATTATATTAAATTAGACATTTGGGAAAAAAACAAGCTTTAAAAGTGATGTAAATGCAAATCAGACTTTTATAATAGATATATCTTATTTTCTTTATTGTTCTTTTAGATGAAAAAATAGTTATTATTTTTTAAAAGCTTCTTTTGAAAAAAACTTCTCATCTACTGATGCAAAAAATATCACCTTAAGAAATAAAGTGATTCTGATATGAGGCATTTGATATGAACATCAACAAATTATTAGGATATAAATAGTGACAAAATCTGGGAAATTAATTATAAATAAAGAAAAATAATTTTTCTATCAACATGTGTCAAGCTGGAAAATTAGAAGGTAAACATGATGTCTACAAAGCATCACATTTATTTTAAATGAAAATTTGAATATTGGTTTTATTCTATCATGTTTTTTATCTCTCTTTGCCTTTTATTTGCTAAATAGAACATATTAATTCATTTTTAAAAATTTATTTGTTCCACATTTTGTATTAATCCATTATAGGTGTACATAATGGTGGGATTTGTTTTTACATATTTATACATGCAAACAATATTACATTATAATTTGGTTAATATCATTCCTCAGTATTTTCATTCTCTTTCATGTCCTGTGTTCCCTGATCCCATCTTTTATTTTACTGATCTTTTGATTTTCATAAGATGCTCCCCAATACCTTTCTTTTCCTTTTACCTCTCTAGTTTCAACAAATGAAAGAAAACATAGAACCCTTGACCTTCTATGTTTGATTTATTGCACTTAACATAATGAGCTCAAGTTCATCCTTTTTACTTCTCTGCAAGTGACATAATTTTGCTTTTATTTATGGCTGAATAAAACTCCATTTTTCAAAAAATATTTATGTTTTAGTTGTAGTTGGACATAACACCTTTATTTTATTTATTTATTTATTTTTATGTGGTGCTAAGGATTGAACCCAGGGCCTCACATGTGCTAGGCGAGCACTCTACTGCTAAGCCACAATCCCAGCTCCAAAACTCCATTTTTAATATATACCACATTTTCTTTATCTGTTCATCTATTGATGAACACCTAGGCAATTTCCATAATTTGGCTCTTGTAAGTTATGAAACTATAAACACGGATATGCATATGTGATGACATTAATTCTTTATGATAAATACCAAGGAGGAATGATACAGCTGGATCACATGGTGCTTCCAGGCCTAGTCTTTTGAGTAACCTCTGTACTAAATAGCAAATATTTCCTATGATTTCCTCTTTACTATTTTCTCTGGTGCTCCCTTGCTCTCTGTTCTCTTCTCTTTTATCTAACCCAATATTAAAAACATTATCATTTTTTTTAAATATTTATTTATTTAGTTAGTTTTTGGCAGACACAACATCTTTGTTGGTATGTGGTGCTGAGGATCGAACCCGGGCCGCACGCATGCCAGGCAAGCGCGCTACCGCTTGAGCCACATCCCCAGCCCCATTATCATTTTTAACCTTAAAAAAAACAGTAATTCTATCAGAATCTTACCTTTCACTGCAAAAGTAGAGTACAACTTTGAAGTTTTGAAAGCAATACACAGGCTCAATCAAGAAACAATGGTGAATTCAAAACATGTGTTAAATGTAAACTAAAACTGGGCTGAGGATATAGCTCAGTTGGTAGAATTCTTGCCTTGCATACACAAGGCCTAAAGTTCAATTCCCAGCACCAAAAAAAAAAAAAAAAAAAAAAAAGTGGAAATGTAAACTAAAACTAACATCCCATTAAAATTGTCAAATCATTAACTAATGACATAAGCATGAATAGTATGTATTGGGCTGGACAATTCACTGGAACTAATAATATGCAGGAAAAAATCTATTATAGAAAACAAACAACTACTTCCAGTTGGGTAAACCTGCATGTCACCCTTTCCATTAGCACTGACAAATGTAAGTGGAAAACATTCTATGTGTATATTTACATTTTCTGAAGTCATTTTGTTCTTTACATAATCTATCAAAAAAAGAAAGAAACTGGAAAACCCATGTAGATTATAACACTTGCCAAATTTTACTCAGTGATATTTATCTGTGGAAATAGCACAACAGCATGCTGGTTCTATTAGCGTAGTTCTTTCAACATAGTTCTGGACTTGAATGATGGCTGATATTTCTGCTTAAATTAACATGTAAGGCAAAAGTGAAACAATTAAGAAAATACAATGTATGTCAGAACTTCATCATTCATCCACGAAGTAGGGAGCTTCTTTGCTGAATTGGAGAATGTTGTTCAAATCAGGAAGACTACTTCTTTAATTTTTCATGGTATTCACAATGTAATGGCTACAAATACAACACAATTTTAACCTTAATCTGTAAAATTAATATTTTATTTCTTCAATATAGACAATCAAAAACAATATATTGAGGCCTAATTTATAGTGATTTTTTTCCTGATATTTACGATGTAACTTCCTTATCAATGGCCAATTTACAGCTAGAACTGCAATGTCAATAAACATACAGCCAGAAAATGAGGCAGAGCAGGTTCCCTTTACATATTTACCACCTAGATACAATAGCACTAAGTAACCACAACAGGTAGTGGCAAGATACAGTAAAATGGTCAGAAAGTGATGCTTTGGAGCATTTATTACTTTTGTTTTTATATGATTATGTAAAATTTATTTAAATAATGACTACATGTAACTATCAACTTACAAGCTCCCCAATCTTTAGCAATAAGTTCCCTTCAGTTAGTATGAACCAGATCAGTACAGAAAGACTATCCATTACTCTTCGTCTTAAAAAAAAAATAAGTTACAGATACACACAATACCTTAGTTTGTTTATTTTTATGTGGTGCTGAAAATCAAACCAGTGCCTCACACATTCTAGGCAAGTGCTCTACCACTAAGCTACAACCCAGCCCCATTACTTTTCTTACTATGTTATCATTTCATAAAATGACCTTCTCTTATCTAGCATCTAGGCTTAAGGTTAGATTGTTCCGTTTTCTTCTCATAATGGGAATTGGCCCTATAATTTGATATATAAACAACTCAAAAAACTTAACATCATAAAAAAATCAATATATAACCCAATCAATAAGTGGTCTAAGGAACTAAACAGAAACTTCACAGAAGAAGAAATACAATTGATCAATAAATATATGAAAAAAAATGTACAACATCTCTAGCAGTAAGGGATATGCAAATCAAAACTGCTCTAAGATTTCATATCATTGCAATCAGAATGGCAATTATCAAGAACGCAAGCAACAATAAATGTTGGCGAGGATGTGGGGAAAAGGTACACTCATACACTGCTGGTTGGACTGTAAATTGGTGTAAGCACTCTGGAAAGCAGTATGGAGATTCCTCAGAATACCTGGAATGGAACCATCATTTGGCCCAGCTATCTCACTTCTGGATTTATATGCAAAAGACTTAAAATCAGCATACTACAGTGATGCAGCCACTTCAATGCTTATAATAGCACAATTCACAGTTGCTAAACTGTGCAACCAACCTAGATGCCCTTCAATAGATGAATGGATAAAGAGACTGTGGTATATATACACAATGGAATATTACTCAGCATTAAAAGAGAATGAAATTATGGAATTTGTAGGTAAATGGATGGAGTTGGAGAATATTATGCTAAACGAAGTAAGCGATCCCTAAAAACAAAGGCCAAATATTTTCTCTGATATGTGGATGCTAATTCACAATGAGGGGTTTCTAGGGAAGAATAGAGGTACTTTGAATTAGAAGGAGGGGAAGGCAGGGAGGGGCAGGAGTATGGGGGGGAGGAATGATAGTAGAATGAATAAGACACTATTATCCTATGTACATATATGATTACATGACTGGTGTGATTCTACAACATGTACAACCAGAAGAATGAAAAAGTTATACTCCATTTATGTATGAGGTATCAAAATGCATTCTACTGTTATCTATAACAATTTAGACCAAGAAAATATTCAATCAGTGCTCTAGAATTCTGAATCAAGTCTTATGTGTTTGGATTCTTTTGATAACAAACCACCAAACTGAATTCACTTAATTTTTTTTGGCATTCTGTAGACAAATCATCTGAATGATTATATGAATTGATTACATGGTTTGTAGTTATGTAGCTGTAATAGCTGTTAATATAGGTAATAAGATCAAAGCAACTGTTGACATGTGAAAAAGGAATATAAGAAAAGAATATGGGAGCTAATCACATTTGTATTTTCTTATGAAATCTCAGCTACTTTATAAGTGAATAGTCTTAATTTTATTTTGGAAATGTAGATCTAATCTGAGTTGAATGCTCTAACTAGTTCTCAGAAAAATATTTTTAAAAGTTCATGATCAATAAAAATTAACTATACTATTTTATTACCAAAATAATGCTGCATTAGAAGGAAATGGAAACTAGCATTAATTGAGCACTAATTATATACAAGACTATGTGACCCCACGGGCTGTATCCTTTTAACATAAATACTCTTAGATGTCAGAATTATCACATTATGGAGGGACAGAAGTTCTACACTTCAATCTTGGTAAAAGTCACATAACCATTAAAAAGATGATCTGCTGTTAAAATTCAGATATTTTACTTTCTTTTTATTATTATTTATCACCATAGTTTTTTCAAAATGGGAAGTGATTTTCATCTTTCCTAGCAGAAAATAAAATCTGAGAAAATATATCAAGCACAATTCAAATTTAGCACCTTATGTAAAGGCCAACATAAGAATATAATCATTTTATAAATATACAGACTGCTATATTTTAAATACTTTATTATACATTCTGACACTAATATCTAAGGTCAATTTTGCTTACAAAAATTGTTCTACACTGCTTTACTTGCATATATGTCTGGGTTTATATTTCAAAGTTAAACAAGCTTTGAAAAATTTGCAATAACATTATCAGGTTCTAAATAAAACTAAATCATTATCATTTCATTGATTTCCAGATGAAAATTTAATTATATATATTGTGAAAATGTTTTCAGTTTTTTGAACATAAGAAAATAAACTGTAAATTTGTGTCTTAGAATCATTCCTAGAACGTGGGCTTATCACACATACAAGGATATCAAGCAGAATTAATTAAAACCCTTGGTATATAAGGCTATCTTAAATGGCACATCTAAGAGATAATTCTATTTACTTTATTGAGAGAAAGTTTTTTTTCTATGTTCCAATTAAAGATTACCTGCCTAAAGCAATAAACATTGTAAGTATGCATAATCAGCAGAAGAGAGAAAGTATATTCAACTCTATTCTACATTCTGAAACTGTTCTATAACCATTATTAAAGAGTAAGTCCTTACTTGTTACAAACTGCAAACCATTATTTAGAAGACCCTCCAATATCTCAAATACTACTCTCTTGGACACAGATGTTGTGCTTGTGTGTTAGTTAAGGGAAGTTTATAACTCCACCAATCCAGGCAATAATATATTTTTATTAAGAGAGTGATTTACTTGCTTTGAGAATGAATTGCTAAGTAAAAAGCTTTTATAAGCCTAAATAATAATTATTTTTTAACACTACATATAAAACAGCTTGAACTTATTCTACCTTGAATGTTCTATGAAGACTGCTTATCTTAATATTTTTTACTCATAGTGAAAATTATAAACTGTAACAACCCAGAAGCTAAAAACATAATCACAAGTAAATCACAGAAGCATAACTAGAACTCAGGTTGATGGTTTTGCAATGCACTTTCTCTATGCAGCCATCAGCTGTTATTTTCCTTAACTTTCAATATAAAAAGTCACGGGTTTATTAATGATTTTGGAAGTTGTTGAGAATAGTCAATCTTTCCTTTTGTTTTAGTTGCAACTTGAAAAATTACACTGTTAGGAATCAAAAAAATGCAGCCAGAAAAAAAAGATTATGTATCTAAACAAAATGACATTTTAACATAAATAACATTAGCAACTGTGACATCATTTATCCCACTTTAAAGCTTTAATTTCATAGTCTTCCTCCATAACAATACAAATATTTTAGAACATTTTAATATGATTTATCCTCTTCATCTTGAGAATGTTTTATAAAATGTCATGTAACTTATGATGTCATCATACCAAAGTCTTCAAGTCCAAGACAATGATACAAGATTTTAAAGACAGGGATTTGGTAGTCAAAGTTTAGAAAACGCTAAGTCAGGAAAAAAGGAACAAGCATCTTTCCCAAAGTATTCTACACCCTAGAGGAATGTTTTGCAATGTTAGGTCTAGAATGAAGATTTACTAGGTAGTGTTTCATGAAAGTATTGGGTCATAGAATTCTATAACCATAGTCAAGACTTGTGATTGCAAGAGAAACAATTTTAAAAAATCAGTTTATAATGATTAGTTTAGTCAAAGCAGGATGGTAAGGGAAAAGGAAAGATTTTGGAGGTTGTTTTTTCAGGCAAGGAGTGAGATGATAATGTTTACAAATTGTATACATAGAAATTTTTCATCATTTGTGCTATTACTCACCACCTAGGATAGTCTGAGAAGTCTTTCAACTCAAATGAAAGCATGTCTGATACAGACCATGAGCACAACAAGAATCAACTCCAGTGCTGTTATCTACTTTTACATCAAAATTTATTTTTCTCTCTTTTTAATAAATTTCATTTTTAATACAATGTTTTATATTTTACTGAAATTATCTTATTTGGGATTTTGTTTGTTTGTTTGTTTGTTGCTCTGGGAACAGAACCCAGGGCATTATATATGCTAGGAAAGAGTTCTACCACAATGCTACATCCCTAGCTTTCTGTTATTTTTTTTTTTTTTTACTTTATTTAGTAATTTGAAACTCTCTATCAGTTTAGCACTGATGCTAGAGTAATGCATGACAGTACAATGCAGTCATTTTAGCCCACATTTTTTACTCAATATGGTATATGAGGATTTTCTTGAATTGTGTATTTACTTATTTATTCATCAGCTATTTATGTATATCGGTCATCAGTAATCCATTTCCCAATGATTCAATTTGGCTCTACATTACTGAGTATTGTGGTAAAAAATATTTGTGCTAATTGCTGGCTTCAAGTGATGAGTCAGAATTAGGTAAGTATTGTTATACATGGTACAATGTTGCTTTAATTTAAATTTATATAATTGAATTGCTTTTGTTAAAATGAAAAAGAAAAATAACTGTCTTTCATGGACATGTGCATATTTCTGAGGTACTTTCATCTGGTTTTCCCATAGGTAAAAAAATGAGAGTGATATAAATCATTGAAGTGTCTATTGAACAAACAAAGACAAGGAGGAAATGTGTTCCAGTGCTCTATTTGGTTGGGAGAGTGGGTGAGTTTCTTCAGTAACCTTCAAATTGAGAATTCTACTTTCTGAAACTCCTAGTCTTCAAAAAAATAAGTTTGAATTTAGTCTAATTATGAGTGAGCTTTAGTTCAACATTGTTTTTCCTCTATCAGTGAAGAAATAATTAATTACATATTCACCTCTCACAGATTGTCTTTTTCCTTTACTTCTTAAAATTGTTAGTGCTCTCTAAGAAAGATATAATAGAAAATGTTAGGAGAAGATATATATATATATATATATATATATATATATATATGCTATTAAATTAGCTTTCATATATATATATATATATATATATATATATATATATATATGCTCTATCACAATGCTACATTCTTAACTTTCATATATATATATGAAAGTTAATTTAACAGCATAAAAATGAACAACATCTAGGTCTAAGTTTGTTTCCTGATTCTCTACGGTATTATTTGTGAGCTACGAGCAATCAACACATCTACCTGTGTTTCACCTTCCTTACTGGTCAAATGAAAAATAGTTACATTACTTTTTTCTTGAGAAGTAATTATATATTTATAGCAATTAGTACAGAATCCAATGTGAGCTCTTTTGATGTTTGTTAATAAATTTCTTGAAAGTTTCATTCGAGAAACATAAATATACATATTTCATTATAAAATACATTTATTTATAATGACAATTATAAAAAAGTATTGAACTTTATTAGACTTAAAAGCATATTTGATTCTTCAAAAATTAAATGATAAAAATCATTTTTTCTTTTATCATTCAGTTTGTGGGACAGGTCATTAATGATCCAAAATAGAAGAAACCAGAAACTCTTTCACTCATGACTTAGTATATTAATTGGATAGAAAATAAAATAGATTAGGATTGATAGATATGTGCACATTCTGCAACATAAATGCATTTGAATTTAGTTTTATGGATTGTAGGATTAAAGTCAGAGTTCATTATAAAATGTCAAAGTTGCGTTTTCTTCCTCCTTCTTTTTTTTTTTAATTGAAATACTTCATTATAACCTGGCTAATGAAATTTGCTTAATCCGTTTAGTATGAAAAGAGTGGATTTCCAAGAGAAGCACTATTAGAATTGGCCTTTGAACAGAAATAACTGCAAGAGATGGTGCTGCCATCTATTATTCTCAGCCTTTATGCAAAGATATTTGCATTATAACTCGCCACTTATTTATTATGTTTTTATCTGCAAGTGCTGATAATGGCCTTAAATTTATTTTTCATAGTTAATGGCTATAGAAATGATTATGGCTTCAGTTAGAGTAGACACAATGGAGAGGAAGAGCTAGAAATCCACATAAATATGCATGGATTTGTGAACATATATGTATTTTTGATTAATTGCCACATCATTTATTTTTGCCTTTGTAACTTGTACAACTCTTCAAATGTTACATATTGCTTAAATTATATTTTCCCTACCTCATTCTTAGGAATATAAGTCATATGGCCATTATTATGTGGGTTAGATACTGTATTTCACACAATCCACCTTTCATGACCTTATACTGAAATTAATTTTTTACCTTCATCTCTGTGTCCTGACTTGAGAGCAGTGTTTCTTATCACAATTGTCTGTGATACAGATCTTCAATCATTCACTTCAATCTTGAGTGAATCATAAGAAATAATTATCTAGATTATAGTATAACATAAATAAACTACATACCAGTTGTGAAATTAAGCTAAAGATAAAGGGAATTGAGTAATGAAGCATTAAATTTTAAAGATTACTATAATTTTGACTCATTTTCTTTTATTTTAGGGATATTGAAAAGATCCATAAATAGGAGACAGTAAATTATAAAACTTTTCTTCCGCTGAACATTTGGAAACCACTTAAGAGCATCAAGCCAATAATTCTTATTCACAATTTTATGGTCTAGATATCAGAAAACAGCACATAACTTTATTTCCTTCCTTCTTTTTTTCTTTCTTTTGCCTTAAATTCAGCTCCCTATATTTTGGGGGGTCACTAAACAAACATATATTAAACAGCTGTTATATAGCTAGCACTGCAGGCACACACAGAAACTTTATTCTACTCCCTCAACACCTCACTAAATGTTTTTCAATAAACATTTATGTGTGTATTTACAGTCATATACAAACATATATATTGGAACAATTATATAATAAATCCTATTTTTAAAATGTTTTATAAGTTATAGTGCAAATTAGTGTTATTTATCTTAAATCATATTTATTAAAGTGAATTTAATCCATAGGCTTCATACTGTACTAATAATAACCTAATTTCCCATAAAAAATAGGCACAGGTGAAAAAGAGTCTATGGTAGGAGAGAAATACCACATTAATTCTTCTTTGCTTGTACTATATTGGCTACATATCTGTGTATCTGTATCAAGTGATAAAAATATACATTATTTGGCTGAAAAATACCAAGTTAAAATTGATGGGTGTAGAATTATCATACTATTAAGTTAGCATCAAGTGAATGAAATTTCAAAGCTTATATACTCTGTGTAGGTCATATAAATTTCATCTTCTAAGACTTTTTCTGCTAAGTTGCTCCTCTCTAATCTATTACACTATGCTGGTAGTTCTCATTTAATTCACTACTATGTAACATTTTTTCCACACCACTGCTGGTTAACTCTCCAGATCACAGATTTGATCACATCCCTTTGCTAAAGTCTGCCACTACTCCATATCTATGGAGGTTGCTCTACTGCCTTGGCCAAGCACCACAACGAAGCACCCATCTCCTGCTCTTTGGTTTTCTTTGTTCTGAGTTTTCAATGCAAACTGTTTCAACTACAGTGACCTATTTATGCATTACTTTGACTTTTTTTCTCCTTTCCTGTAAAATTACAGGCCCTGCCTGATATGGCTATAAAGAAAAAAAATCCATCATTTTAGACTTGCTAGAAATAGAAATGTGTTCATATTTCTTGAATAAAAATAACTATTGGTCTCACAGTTTTCCTAAAAGTCACCTGATAGTTCCCCAACCAAAATTTATATTTAAAAAGGAATAAACAGGGGTCAGGGTTGTGGCTCAGTGGTAGAGCACTTGCCTAGCATATGTGAGGCACTGGGTTTGATTCTCAGCACCACACATAAATAAATGAATAAAATAAAGGTCCATCAACATCTTAAAAAATGTTTTCAAAAAAGAAATAAACAGCTTTGAGCAGGAAAAAATAACAACATAAAATTGACTGTCTTACAGATTTCTGGTGTTCATTGACTTGTTTTATCTTCTTCTCTGTAATACATAACCATCCTACTCCTCCCCAATAAAATATTACTATGGATAACAGCTATTCGTAACCCATCTTTTCAAAGAAAAGCTCACTTCTTATCTAAGTCTCTGAAATAACCTCTAGCATAATCACAGAACAGTTTGGTCCTGGGAACCCCACAGTTTTGAGAGTTTTATATACATTTCTAATAATCAATAAAATCGGATTTGTATACTTGTCAAAAAATGAGCACACACATCTCTAATAATGAGGATCAATAGGAGAGAGCAAGTGTTCCCCAGCCACAGTCAGATGAGGAAAGTACTTTGCATTGCCAAGGAGTTGGCAAAAATGATATGGCACAAATATATAGAATTAGCTTAAATTAGAATTTAGCTTAAATCCTATGCAGATTTAAGGTGACATTTTGTGGGCACCTTTATTTGTATATTGAGAACCAGAGTATTTCACTGGCCATCAATAACTATATACTTACTGTATCATTTTGATTACAGTAAATAATTTGTACTGTCTCATGCAAAACTTCACTTTTCTGAAGTTTTGCTGAAGGCTTGGTTACCCTAATGATGCTTCTGTGATCTGGAAAGCCCCACCTTCCTCCATACAGTATAGAGAAGACCCTCATGAGCTTCGGCTTGATGCAGGAGACCCATACTTTGTTCCAGTGGTGCACAGAATACTTGAATAAGGATGCCTAGAAAGAAAGAAATACCTTTGTTTTCACTAAAAGTGCATTATGCTTTGCTGAAGCAGTCACCTAAATTAGTCAACAAGGGATTATCACCTTCCTTCCCATACAATAAATCATTACATAAATAAGAATGCCATTTGAGGTAATCTTTTAGTGCCTTTATGTTTCTCATTTTTAACTATCTGGTATTTTCTTTCACTGATTGTATTCATCCCACCCCTGCACTAGCAATTCTTTAAATTAATAATCTCAAGGATCTCAGTAACTCATCCCTTGAGTGTAAAGCTGCTCTTCTCCTATAAGTAACAGGAATAGAAAAATTGGAAGGCTTTCCTTTGAAATGAAAATGAGGAGGATATTAGTTGAAGAAAAGACAACAAACTAAGAGGAGTGTTTTTTTTTTTAAGCTTTTCTCCCAGAAGACCTAACAACTGCTACTTCCAGAGGAGAATGGGGTTGTAACTCCAGTTAGTCTGTGGGCCCCCCAGAAGAAACTCATCACAAGGACAATAATTCTTTGAACACCTAAATTTAATCATTAAAGGCAGCAAATTTTGCATTCTCTTACAATACCTGGCTACTTACTATCAGATAAAAGCAATTCTTTACATTAACTAGTTATTATTATATTATATGTACATCATCTTTCAATATAAAATTTTAAGTTACAGAAGGCTGTCTCATGTTTATTCTGAGGTTTCCCTTAATTCCTGGAATATTAAAGAACATTTTACCTACTATTTATCAAAAAACCAATCTTAGAACATGTCCCAAATAAAGTGAAAACAACAAATCTAATGTAAATGGTACTGAACTATTCCAGAGTGCAGTCATACCTTATAAAATGAGGTATAAAAATAGAATTCACACACATTTTGAAATTATGGAAATCCTAAATCTTCTGATGTTATACTTAAGAAATACACACTTTTCTTTTTCGGTTTGTCAGAACTATAGTCCTTTTTTCTATAGTTTTTTTTTAATTTTTAGAAGTTTTTTTAATTAAGATAAATATTCATAGTTTTTCTGTGAAATATGTTTCAGATACTTTGCCCATATTTTCATTAGTCTTCTTTTTATGGTGCTGTCATTAAAAACTTCTTGATGCCATCAAATTATTTATTTTCACCTTACTATTTGATTGAGATGCTCAGTCTTTATTCACTAATACTTATTCACCAACACTTAGCTGATTTTCTTTGTGATTTAGCTTTCTGTATAATTTAAAGAGTGGGTTTATTGCTTTCCAGTTCCTATAAGTTTATCTTATCATTCCAATTCCACTTTAAGAGAATTTATCCTTTTCCAATTGATTTCAGGTTTGTCTTTACTATGTTAATATTAATAAAAAATGAAAACTTTATCTAGATTCTGTATTCTGTTCCTTTGAATAACTTTCTGTCTTTTCTGATTTCTCTTTTTCTCCGAAACTATACTTCTAGATGTATTTTAAAATCATATTGTCTAATTTCAAAGACAATGTTGATGTTAGTTTTGTTTTGGTTGTGTTAGTGTGTAAATTAACAGAGTAATCAGATTATTTCATAAGAGAGATTCTTACTCGGTGATTGATTAATCTAAGGTATTCTTCTCAAATTATACTTCAGAGAAAACTTTGAAATCAATTCACATTATTTTTATAGCTTTCAATATGTATTAACTATGCCAAGGGGATATTTAAATCATTCTGCTTACTCTAAACCTAGTGAGAAAACATCTTTATGTGTCTCATTTGAAAATGATTGTTTTTCATAATATTGATGACATAATGTTAACTCTCAATAAAGATAACGATTTATGAGTCACATAATGAGAGGTTATGGATTGGACTGAATCTGATAAGTGGATTATAGTGTCTATTAGTTATGGTCCAGTAAATGTCAATAGGCTTTGACTAAGGTAGAATATCCATCCAAATTTGAATTTATATACCTATTAGCTGAAGCTTAGAAAACAATTGTATAGATTTGGTCCTCCTGCTTCCACATTATCTAATCAAGAAATCCTTTTTTTGTTTTAGGTAGACCAACAGTGGCCAAAGAAATATCATAGGCAATGAACTTACAATTTACAGTAAACAAACAAACAAAAACAGCAGGTAGGTGGATTGAAAATTGCAATGGGTATGCACAACATTTTATTATTAAGTCCTGGGATATAAGTCTCTTAAGAGATGTCTTATATAATTAAATGTATATAATTTAAAATGGAGTATGTACACATACAACAGGCTGGAAACAACATTCACTTTCTTATATAAATATTTCTTTCCTGATTAGTGAATTCAGAAATTTTAGATTGCAAACAAAACATGATGAAAATATTAAGTCTTAATTTTCCAATGGAATTGTGGTATGACTAGGACTTTTCTTTGCCACTCTAGACTAAGATTGGCAGTTTCTGCTTCTTCCATATCTTGTAGATAAAAGATTGTACAAATTTGTATCTGCCCAACTCTATTCCATTTGACTTGGAATGGGGAGAAAGGGAAGAATTGGGCCAATGTATACCGCCTCCAGCCATACTGGTCAGTACTCTGACTAAATGTAAAGGGCAGGAGTGTCGGGATGAAAGTTAAGGTCAAACAGAAAGAAGAAGAAAGGATAGCCTAGGAAAAGGATGAAAGAATGAAAAAATAAAAGGAAAAGACATCATTGCCTGCTTCAAGGTTAATTAAAAGAATGATGTTATCATTTAGCTTCACTTATATGTCCTGATAAATGGAAGAGATACTGAGTTGAAGAAAACTACTTAGACAGTAACATTTCTGGCTGAGCCTCACAAGATAAGAACCCTAAAGAGAGAAATTGAAGAAGATCTTAGAAGATGGAAAAATATACCCTGTTCATGAATAGGCAGAACTAACATCATCAAAATTGCGATATTACCAAAAGTTCTCTATAGGTTTAATGCAATGCCAATCAAAATCCCAACAGCATTTCTTGTAGAAATAGATAAAGCAATCATGAAATTCATATGGAAAAATAAAAGACCCAGAATAGCAAAAGCAATTCTAAGCAGGAAGTGTGAATCAGGTGGTATAGCGATACCAGATTTCCAACTATACTACAGAGCAATAGTAACAAAAACAGCATGATACTGGTACCAAAACAGGCGGGTGGACCAATGGTACAGAATAGAGGACACAGAAACCAATCCACAAAACTACAACTATCTTATATTTGATAAAGGGGCTAAAAGCATGCAATGGAGGAGGGATAGCATCTTCAACAAATGGTGCTGGGAAAATTGGAAATCCATATGCAACAAAATGAAACTGAATCCCTTTCTCTCGCAATGCACAAAAGTTAACTCAAAATGGATCAAGGAGCTTGATATCAAATCAGAGACACGGCATCTGATACAAGAAAAAGTTGGCTATGATCTACATACTGTGGGGTCGGGCTCCAAATTTCTCAATAGGATACCCATAGCACAAGAGTTAATAACTAGAATCAACAAATGGGACTTACTCAAACTAAAAAGTTTTTTTTTTCCTCAGCAAAAGAAACAACAAGAGAGGTAAATAGGGAGCCTACATACTGGGAACAAATCTTTACTCCTCACACTTCAGATAGAGCCCTAATATCCAGAGTATACAAAGAACTCAAAAAATTAGATAATAAGATAACAAATAACCCAATCAACAAATGGGCCAAGGACCTGAACAGACACTTCTCAGAGGAGGACATACAATCCATCAACAAGTACATGGAAAAATGCTCACCATCTCTAGCAGTCAGAGAAATGCAAATCAAAACCACCCTAAGATACCATCTCACTCCAGTAAGATTGGCAGCCATTATGAAGTCAAACAACAACAAATGCTGGCGAGGATGTGGGGAAAAGGGTACACTTGTACATTGTTGGTGGGACTGCAAATTGGTGCAGCCAATTTGGAAAGCAGTATGGAGATTTCTTGGAAAGCTGGGAATGGAACCACCATTTGACCCAGCTATTCCCCTTCTCAGTCTATTCCCTAAAGACCTAAAAAGAGCATGCTACAGGGACACTGCTACATCGATGTTCATAGCAGCACAATTCACAATAGCAAGACTGTGGAAGCAACCTAGATGCCCTTCAATAGACGAATGGATAAAAAAAAGTGGCATTTATACACAATGGAGTATTACTCTGCATTAAAAAATGACAAAATCATAGAATTTGGAGGGAAATGGATGGCATTAGAGCAGATTATGCTAAGTGATGCTAGCCAAGCCCTAAAAAACAAATGCCAAATGTCTTATTTGATATAAGGAGAGTAACTAAGAACAGACTAGGGAAGAAGAGCACGAGAAGAAGACCAACATTAAACAAGGATGAGAGGTGGGAGGGAAAGGGAGGGAGAAGGGAAATTGCATGGAAATGGAAGGAGACCCTCAGGGTTATACAAAATTACATACAAGAGGAAGTGAGGGAAAGGGAAAAATAATACAAGGGGGAGGAATGAATTACAGTAGAGGGAGTAGAGAGAGAAGAGGGGAGGGGAGGGGAGGGTGGATAGTAGAGAATAGGAAAGGCAGCAGAATACAACAGACATGAGTATGTCAATATGTAAATCAATGGAAGTGTAACTGATGTGATTCTGCAATCTGTATATGGGGTAAAAATGGCAGTTCATAACCCACTTGAATCAAAGTATGAAATATGATATATCAAGAACTATGTAATGTTTTGAACAACCAACAATTAAAAAAAAAGATTTCAATGTAAAGTCATCTGTGAGGTGTATCTTGATGACACTAATACACCTCTTAAATGATCCTTTGGAACAATTCCAATGTAGCTTTGTCATATGCTCCAAATGTTGCAAGTTACTTCTGATACAAAGGACCTCTTCTGGAAGACAGCAAGTGGGGACTCTTGTTTCACATTGTGTACAAATAACTCTTCAACAGAGCCATGGATCACTGTAGCATTAGCCATTATCACCTAGGTTAATACCTAGGTGATACATTGTTGAGGATAATCTATATGATGGACATAAATATTTTCTACATGCCCCAAAGTATTATATGACCTAATATCTGAAGGCAAAATTTCTTACGTATGTGTGTGTAGGAGGACAATAATCAAGGAAACATAGTTGAACATCTGAAACCAAAGTCAATTTATCAGACATTTTGTACAACATCTTTTAGAATGCCTTGGGGGAATCTCTTTGGAAAATCTAATAAAATATATATGGACTTACTACTACACATTTTTCATTATCTGGGGAATTCAAGCTTGTGGGGCAGGGGTCCAAAATATGCTCAGTTGATAAGCATTTAAAGGCAATAAACTATTTGACAAATAATAAAACATTCAGAAAAGCCAAAAACCTTTTTAAATAACCTTAGGCAAGATTTATACACTGTTGGGACCATAGAACAAGCTGAATTTCCCTTTAATAAAGAGATTCATGCTGAGAAAAAAAAGATGTATAGGTCTATGTGAATGATTAGAAATGATGTTACTTTAGAAGGAAGGGAAAGGATATTAAATGGATTAATGAGACAATGTAGGTTGAAAAATTTGATAAACACAAGAAACAATATGCTAGAGAACCAATATTAGAAACTCACACAAAAGGGTCTCTTTGATATGCTCCTGCCAAAGGAGATGAAGAAAGTAAAGGACAATAGCTTGGGATCTTGTAAGCAGACACAGAGGAATTAATTTAGAGGAAATTTATAACCCCTCTATTCTATGGAAATGTATAAATGGATAGGATAATTTTCATTGGTGCATGGTAACTTCCAAAGTTCCATACATAAACAAACATCAGTACTACCCAATAATGCAATTTGTCAGAATTAGGAATCTATTAAATCTGAGTGATATTTTAGTTGTTAGGAGAATTATTTAAAAATAACCACACACAAAAAAATCTGTATAACATGAGTTTGTAGTCCAAGCAGTTTTTCCACAAGAGCCTTGTAGTGGGGAGGAAGAGATGAGAAAATGTTGAGCAAAGAGTACTGTTATCGTTAGGGATGATAAGTTCTAGTGTGCAATTTCAAGATCAATAAGCTAAGAACAACTGTAGTAATAATAATGTTCTGTGCATTTCAAAGGCTATGGAAAAGGAGTTTGAATGATTTCATCCTGATTTAATCATTATACAATGCAGGCATGTATCAAAATGTCACATAATACACCATAAATATATTTTTTAAGTTTTTAGGTATCAATAAAAATATAAATTTAAAATGAAAAAGGAAATGCAAAATTAACTGAGATTCAGTCTTTTATTCCTGAATCAATGATAGCATTTGGGATGTGGACAAAGGCCCAATTTAATTAGGAGTGTAGAAAAAGTATCAGTCCATTTTAACTGATTAATTTTGTGCATATATTAGTTTAACCCTCAGTGTAATTGCTATTTGATATAATCCTGGATTAAATGATAATACTTACTTAATTGGTTTTAACAAAAACTATGATAGGTGTGATTCCAACATGGCAGCGGGCACAGAGAGATCAAGTCTCTGACCTCTTCAGCTGTGCGGGCATAGGGAGTCGTAAACAAACTAAATTCTGTTTGCTCAGGATCACTAGGCAATGCTGAACTGACGTGGATCTGGGGCGATCAGTCTGGGCCTCTCAGAACACACACTGAGCCCAGATTGGCTGAATTCAAGCTCCTGTTCACCTGCTTCCCTCAGACAAACAGCTATGACTCAGCACTAATCCATCCGGCTGAAACAACTGGTCGGCCCTTCTGTTCCTACGGAGGTAAATGCCAACCGAGCCTTCATAGGTAGTGGCCACAGGTTTGAAACGGGGCTTGGGAGAAACGGTAAGGACCCACCCGTTGCATTGGTCACCCAGCAAAGGGAAACGAACTGTCACCATTTGCAAGAGATACCACCATGGCAGAGAACTGACGTCACCAGACTGCGGCGGAGGAGATAACTTCATTGAAACCTGCGGCTACAGGTGTGTAATCCCCTAGCCTTCCCTCTCCACACATCGGGGAAACCTTAAGGGCCCCTCCCAGCTCTCCTGTAAGGGCCCCTCCCAGCTCTCGACGTGGCGCGGTACCTGTGGCACAGAACTCCTGGCTACCGCTCTCACCAGTGCTGACAACTGAGGTCTCTTGCACCAGCTACTGGGGGCGTGGCTACTGGAGGGCAAGTAAAATTCGCTGAGGATTCTCAGCCCCAAGCTCTACAAACTTAGGGTCTGAGGGAATGGCTAACAGGGAGAGTGTGCCCAGTCGTCCATGAAAACAGGGCTCCCGGTAGCAGCAGACCTGGCGTGTAGCCAATATTGTGGTGAGCGGCACCCATGAGAGGGGCCTGGCTAGAGGAAAAGTGGGGAAGTGACTAGACACAAGAGGAGGCCCTAGGCACTCAGGATTGGAGACTCACCCAGTCTGGGAGGAGGAGCTGCTGCACAGTGATTGGTTCCCGCGTATTGAAAGGAGAAACTTGGCCTGGTGGGCACAGCGCCACCTACTGGAAGAGAAGTTAATCAAACTCTAAGACTGCATTTAATAGTTTTTTTTTTCTTTTTTTTTTTTTGATTTGGGTTTTTTTCTTTCATTTTCATTTTTCTTTCTTGTTGTTTTTTTAAATTTTTTTAAAATTTTTTTAAATTTTTTTCTTCTAATTTTAATGTTAATTTTTTTTATTATTGTTTTTAATTTTTTTTAAATTTTTTTTTTATTTCCTATTTTTTTCTTCTTTTGTCTTTTCATTTCTTTTCAGTTTTCTTACTCCCCCTTCCTGGAATTCTACCTGCTTACTCTCATTCTCTTTAGTGACTTCTTCCCTTCCCTTCTAATACCTTTCCTCCCAAGCATCAAATAAATTTATAGGAGTAAACAGTAACTCAGCAGTCAAACAGAATAAGAAGTAACATGAGCAACTTGAAAAATCAATTAAGAAAAGGAGTACAAACAATGCAGGACAGCCTAAATATTCAGGAGGACCTAGAGTCATCAGAAAAAATGGTCATATAAAGAACTCAAGGAACACCTTAGACAGATGGAATGGAACCTTAAAGAGGATACGAGACAGCAAATTCAAGCAGCGAAAGAACACATTGAGAATGAATTACATAAACAGATAAAAGAAGAAGTTAAGCATCTTTATCAGGAGATAGAGATTATAAAAAATGATCAAACAATAATTCTAGAAATGAAGGAAATGATAAACCAAATTAAAAACTCAATTGAAGTATCACTAACAGAGTGGAGCAAGTAGAAGCCAGAACGTCAGATAATGAAGACAAAATATATCATCTTGAAAAGAGTCTAGCCAACTCAGATAGGCTGGTAAAAAATCACGAGAAAAACATCCAAGAGTTATGGGATAACATAAAAAAACCAAATTTAAGAGTCATCGGGATACAAGAAGGTACAGAGATTCAAACCAAGGGAATGAGTAACCTGCTGAATAAAATAATTACAGAAAACTTTCCAGAAATAAAAAAGGAAACAGATATACAAATTGAAGATGCATACAGGACACCGAGCACACAAAATCACAGTAGACCAACGCCAAGACATATTGTTATGAAGATATCCAATATACAGAACAAAGAGAAAATATTAAAAGCTACAAGAGAAAGGAGGCAGATTACATTCAGGGGTAAACCAATAAGGTTAACAATGGATTTTTCATCACAGACACTGAAAGCGAGAAGATCCTGGAACAATGTATTTCAAACACTGAAAGACAATGGATGCCAACTAAGAATTCTGTATCCGGCAAAATTAAGCTTAATGTATGACAACAAAATAAAAATCTTTCATGATAAACAAAAGTTAAAAGAATTTGCAGCCAGAAAACCAGCATTGCAAAGCATTTTGAGCAAAACACTACAAGAGGCAGAAATGAAAAACAATAACCAAAACCATCAGTGGGAAGTGCCTCAGTAAGGAAAGTGGGTGAGGGGAAAGATAATCATGGAGAAACAAAGTAATTTTTTTAAAAAAAGGATAAATAATCAAACATGGCTGGAAATACAAACCATATATCAATAGTAACTCTAAATGTTAATGGCTTAAACTCTCCAATAAAGAGACATAGGCTGGTATCATGGATTAAAAAAAACAAATCCAACAATATGCTGCCTCCAGGAGACACATCTGATTGGAAAAGACATACACAGGCTGAAGGTGAAAGGATGGGAAAAAATATACCATGCACACGGTCCTCGTAAGCAAGCAGGGGTGGCCATCCTCATATCCAATAAAATCGACTTCAAGACTAAGTTAATCAAAAGGGATAAGGAAGGACATTATATACTGTTAAAAGGAACCATTCACCAACAAGACATAACAATTATCAATATTTATGCACCAAATAATGGTGCTGCGACATTCATAAAACAAATTCTCCTCAAGTTCAAGAATCAAATAGACCACAACACAATAATTATTGGTGACTTCAACACACCTCTCTCACCATTGGACAGATCCTCCAAACAAAAGTTGAATAAAGAAACTATAGAACTCAATATCACAATCAATAACCTAGACTTAACTGACATATATAGAATATATCAACCATCATCAATTGGATATACTTTTTTTCTCAGCAGCACATGGATCCTTCTCAAAAATAGACCATATATCATGCCATAGGGCAACCCTCAGTAAATATAAAGGGGTGGAGATAATACTACGCATTTTATCTGATCATAATGGAATGAAACTGGAAATCAATGATAAAAGAAGGAAGGAAAAATCCTACATCACATGGAAATTGAACAATATGTTACTGAATGATCAATGGGTTACAGAAGACATAAAGGAGGAAATCAAAAAATTCTTAGAGATAAATGAAAATACAGACACAACATATCAGAATCTATGGGACACAAAGAAAGCAGTTTTAATAGGGAAATTCATTGCCTGGTGGTCATTACTCAAAAAAAGAAAAAACCAACAAATAAATGAGCTCACACTTCATCTCAAAGCCCTAGAAAAGGAAGAGAAAAATAACAGCAAATGTAGCAGAAGGCGAGAAATAATTAAAATCAGAGCGGAAATCAATGAAATTGAAAGAAAAGAAACTATTGAAAAAATTAACAAAACTAAAAGTTGGTTCTTCAAAAAAATAAATAAGATCGACAGACCTTTAGCCATGCTAACGAAGAGAAGAAGAGAGAGAACTCAAATTACTAACATACAGGATGAAAAAGGCAATATCACAACAGATGCTACAGAAATACAGAAGACAATTAGAAATTATTTTGAAAACCTATATTCCAATAAAATAGAAGATAGTGAAGACATCGATAAATTTCTTAAGTCATATGATTTGCCCAGACTGAGTCAGGAGGATACACACAATTTGAACAGACCAATATCAATGGATAAAATAGAAGAAGCAATCGAAAGACTACCAACCAAGAAAAGCCCAGGATCGGATGGGTATACAGCGGAGTTTTACAAAACCTTTAAAGAAGAATTAATACCAATATTTTTCAAGTTATTTCAGGAAATAGAATAAGAGGGAGCTCTTCAAAATTCATTCTATGAGGCCAACATCACCCTGATTCCGAAACCAGACAAAGACACCTCAAAGAAAGAAAACTACAGACCAATATCTCTAATGAACCTAGATGCAAAAATCCTCAATAAAATTCTGGTGAATCAAAACAAAAACACATCAAAAAAATTGTGCACCATGATCAAGTAGGATTCATCCCTGGGATGCAAGGATGGTTCAATATACAGAAATCAATAAATGTTATTCACCACATCAATAGACTTAAAGATAAGAACCATATGATCATCTCGATAGATGCAGAGAAAGAATTCGACAAAGTACAGCATCACTTTATGTTCAAAACATTAGAAAAACTAGGGATAACAGGAACTTACCTTGACATTGTAAAAGCTATCTATGCTAAGCCTCAGGCTAGCATCATTCTGAATGGACAAAAGTTGAAGGCATTCCCTCTAAAATATGGAACAAGACAGGGATGCCCTCTCTCACCACTTCTATTTAATTTAGTCCTTGAAATACTAGCCAGAGCAATTAGACAGACAAAAGAAATTAAAGGCATAAAAATACGAAAAGAAGAACTTAAATTATCACTATTTACGGACGACATGATTCTATACCTAGAAGACCCAAAAGGATCTACAAAGAAACTACTAGAACTAATAAATGAATTCAGCAAAGTGGCAGGATATAAAGTCAACACGCATAAACCAAAGGCATTTCTGTATATCAGCGACAAAACTTCTGAAACGGAAATGAGGAAAAACACTCCATTCACAATATCCTCAAAAAAAAAAAATACTTGGGAATCAACCTAACAAAAGAGGTGAAAGACCTATACAATGAAAACTACAGAACCCTAAAGAAAGAAATAGAAGAGGATCTTAGAAGATGGAAAAATATACCCTGTTCATGGATAGGCAGAACTAACATTATCAAAATGGCGATATTACCAAAAGTTTTCTATAGGTTTAATGCAATACCAATCAAAGTCCCAACGGCATTTCTTGTAGAAATAGATAAAGCAATCATGAAATTCATATGGAAAAATAAAAGACCCAGAATAGCAAAAGCAATTCTAAGCAGGAAGTGTGAATCAGGCGGTATAGCGATACCAGATTTCAAACTATATTACAGAGAAATAGTGACAAAAACAGCATGATACTGGTACCAAAACAGGCGGGTGGACCAATGGTATAGAATCGAGGACACAGAGACTAATCCACAAAGTTACAACTATCTTATGTTTGATAAAGGGGCTAAAAGCATGTAATGGTGGAAGGATAGCATCTTCAACACATGGTGTTGGGAAAATTGGAAATCCATATGCAACAAAATGAAACTGAATCCCTTTCTCTCACCATGCACAAAAGTTAACTCAAAATGGATCAAGGAGCTTGATATCAAATCAGAGACTCTGCGTCTGATAGAAGAAAAAGTTGGCTCCGATCTACATATTGTGGGTTCGGGCTCCAAATTCCTTAATAGGACACCCATAGCACAAGAGTTAATAACAAGTATCAACAAATGGGACTTACTCAAACTAAAAAGTTTTTTTCTCAGCAAGAGAAACAATAAGAGAGGTAAATAGGGAGCCTACATCCTGGGAACAAATTTTTACTCCTCACACTTCAGATAGAGCCCTAATATCCAGAGTATACAAAGAACTCAAAAAATTAGATAATAAGATAACAAATAACCCAATCAACAAATGGGCCAAGGACCTGAACAGACACTTCTCAGAGGAGGATATACAATCAATCAACAAGTACATGAAAAAATGCTCACCATCTCTAGCAGTCAGAGAAATGCAAATCAAAACCACCCTAAGATACCATCTCACTCCAGTAAGATTGGCAGCCACTATGAAGTCAAACAACAACAAGTGCTGGCGAGGATGTGGAGAAAAGGGTACACTTGTACATTGTTGGTGGGACTACAAATTGGTGCAGCCAATTTGGAAAGCAGTTTGGAGATTCCTGGGAAAGATGGGAATGGAACCACCATTTGACCCTGCTATTGCCCTTCTTGGACTATTCCCTGAAGACCTTAAAAGAGCATGCTACAGGGATACTGCCACATCGATGTTCATAGCAGCACAATTCACAATAGCTAGACTGTGGAACCAACCCAGATGCCCTTCAATAGATGAATGGATAAAAAAAATGTGGCATCTATACACAATGGAGTACTATGCAGCAATAAAAAATGACAAAATCATAGAATTTGCAGGGAAATGGATGGCACTAGAGCAGATTATGCTTAGTGAAGCTAGCCAATCCCTAAAAAACAAATACCAAATGTCTTCTTTGATATAATGAGAGCAACTATGAACAGAGTAGGGAGGAAGAGCAGGAAGAAAATATTAACTTTAAACAGAGACATGAGATGGGAGGGAGAGAGAGAGATAAGGGAAATTGCATGGAAATGAAGGGAGGCCCTCATTGCTATACAAAATTACATATAAGAAGTTGTGAGGGGAATTGGAAAATTAACAAGGAGAGAAATTAATTACAGTAGATGGGGTAGAGAGAGAAGATGTGACAGAAGGGGAGGGGGGATAGTAGGGGATAGGAAAGGTAGCAGAATACAACAGTCACTAATATGGCAGTATGTAAAAATGTGGATGTGTAACTGACATGATTCTGCAATCTGCATTTGGGGTAAAATTGGGAGTTCATAACCCACTTCAATCTAATGTATGAAATATGATATGTCAAGAGCTTTGTAATGTTGTGAACAACCAATAAAAAAAATTAAAAAAATAAAAAAACTATGATAATAATATTGATAAAGTATTTTTAGAGATTATATCAAAATCTCCATGTGACACTGATATTATTATTTGCTCTTATACCAAGTGTTATGAAGTGATTTATTTATAAGTATTAATGCATTGTAATTGTAGAACATATTTTCTTTCATTCATGTAGAGCATATTCCATTGTAAAAAATTAACACATGTATATAACATACTGGGATCATATCCACTCTTCCTTTACCCTGTCTTACCCCTCTCTGGGTCCTTTCTCCCTTCTCTAATAGTCCTCTTTCTACGTTCAAGTCATTGTTTTTCTTTTAGATTCCACACATGAGAAAAACCACGTTATATTTGTCTTTTGTCCTTATAAACAAGTGTAAAGAATTACAGAGCTGGGCTTACATAAAAACACATTGTAGTCAGATATATGAAAATGTCCAATTGTATCTGGAATAAGTCATCTGCTCTCAAACTTGGTTCTTTCACTCATAATGAGATTTCTATTTTTGTCACAGACAATTGTTTACTTATATGCATATACTGAACAATGGGTAAGACATGAAAGTCAATGCAACAATATAATATTGTAGCAAGCATGGATTTTTACTCCAAACCCTCACGATGAAGAAGCCCAGAACTTTCTCACTTTTTTAGAAACAACCACACATAAATCCAATATGTATTTTTATCTACAAACTTTTTCTTCGGTAAGAATATCTGTGATACTAGAATTTTAAAGATTATATCTGTACCTCCAATAATAGTGAGTCCTGATATTATTTTTCTCAGAAAAGTAAAATCAAGAGGAATGTATGGATTTGAAGGTTTTGTGTAATGAAGCTAAATAAATCATCACTTCTTGATAATACAATTTAACAGTAAACAAATGTACTTTTACTTTACTTTTTTCTAGTTGTTCTTTGAATTAAATGGCAAGTGGAATTAATATCAGGAACAAGAGTTTGATGCCATGAGATATTTGAAGGCTGAAATCAGCAAACTTGGAATCTAAGGTTACTGATATTCTTATTTAATTTGCTGCAATAAAATAAGAGTTAATTGATACATCAAGTGGATATTAGAGAACATTTAAAAGATATTACTAATTTAAAATATAAGTGACAAGATAAATGAGATAATTTTCTCTTATAATTTAATCCTTCACACTTACCGTGTTCACCCACTTACTTTTGCCTTGTCAATATTTCTGGATATTTGTTATTCGTTAGGATGTAGTTTATTATGTTTATGAAATCTATTTTTTCAATCTACTGAGGTTAATCTTAAATCTGCAAATTTCACAAAGATGTCAAGATTTCAGTAACTAACTGGCATGTTGAAGCCTTGTGATCTTGCTTTTCATCAGAATAGTGCTAGTAATTGCTTTTATTTTTAATGTGAGCCCACCCTAAGGAAGATAAACATAATCTACCATGGCATACATGAAAAGACTGTACAGATATGAATTAATAACTCTCAGTAAGTTAAGTTGCATGACCTCCTTGAAAGTTAACTGGAAAGAACCTTAAAAAGTTAAGATTAGACCCACAGTAACCATGGCTTAGCTGTTGTCTAGGAGCATGACTCTGTCTCTGTGAATCTTACAGTAGGACCATCTACGAAAAAGTGAATGAATTACTTAGATGATTTAAAAATCATGCTCTTATCTAAAAGGCTTTTGTATGAGCCCAGACACAGGGCACTAGGATGTCTCTACAGTTTTAATTTTTGAATCTTTAGTCATTTCTTTAAAAGAGTGCAATTTTACCACTTCATTTGCCATTTTGCATATTTAAGACCAAATTCTGTGTAATAATCTTTTGTACAGTTTCAATGGACTGGTGATGAGAATCACATGTGAGTTGTCAATTTTTCCTTTCCATTAAAGTTATGCTCACTGAAACAACTTTCAATTAGAGGAAATGGTTTTAAAATGGTAGGTCATAAAATCATCAATTACAGATGTGCCTTCATTTTACTGGGATTATTGGCATGATAAATCTTCTGTTCATTGTTCATACAACAATGCAGTAGCAATTAAGCACTGGAGTTGTCTGCTCATTGAATATTGTTCACTCTCATGTGTCACATCTGAACTTCTGGTTAGGATTATTCCATTTTTAAGAGAATCTTAATGGCTGCAATTAGTGATCTAAAGATAAGTATGTTAGTGTCCTCAGGAGAAACTGAGGCATATAATGACCATTTGTTTTTATATATTTCATCTTTTCTAATTAAGTAGCTGAAGGAAATTTCAATAGAATATACATAAAATGCACTTGTTTGCTATTATTTCCCTCATGTGAATAGAACTAATCAGCATATCTATGGGAAAAATTTAGCCTATTAATTGGAAAATTTTTATTGTATAATTATTTTCATTGAATAAAAGCCATGAATTCTCAACTTTAGTGACATTCATTGCATTGTATAAATAAGCTCACTCATTTATTTGCATAAGATAAAACTTTGCTTTACTAGGAACTTGTTTGAATTCTTATACAATGAAAACAATGGCTTAATTATTTTAATGACAAGTAACAGCTCAGTTCCTTGGCAAAATTATGGGTTTAATATTCTGGAGTAATTTTACCTACTCCAAAATATATTTTTTTGTTTAATTTAAATTATACAGTGTCTTTTAAAATGAAATATTTAGAAAATATAATCACAAGAGAATCTACATAAAGAGTCTCTAAAACAGTCCTTTGAAGGCAAAAAATTTTTTTTGAAATTATTTTTCTTCAGCAGCTATTGAGTCTTATGTGTCAATAAGTCAACGTATACTTTTGTACACACTTGGAATTAATGTGGTCCTTGTAGCATCTCAATGTCCTCAATCTTTCTATTTGCATCCATCCTGACACTAGAAACAACAGTTTCTAGACTTAGAATAAACTGTTATGGGGGTGGGGGCGAAATATATTGTTAAGATCCCTTCACTTCAACACACTGTTACATGCTGAAATAGTCTCAGGACCCCACACCATGCTGACAACAGAAATTCTATAGTGATCTGAGAAATAGTAATAGCTATCTTGCATCACTGAAGTTTATTTTTGTGTAGTTTTGTATTTAAAGTGTCTTTAATTTATATTTTAATGAGTTTATTTCAAATAAATAAGTCATCTGTGTAGGCACAAAAAATTGTAGTGCTTTCATTTGTATATCTTAGACTTTCCATTTTATTAGTATTGAATTATTGTTCATTATAATTTAAGAAAACTATATACTTTTCTTTGTATAACCCAAATATGTGAAAGTTGAAAATTTAGTAATAGACATAACTGAATTTGGTTATAAAAAATATATAGAATCAATACTAAACCTATTCAAACTGTATATTTTTATTTGTATGCTGGCAATAATCAATTTTTTCAAATCAGGTATTTTGGATTGTGTCAAAATCCTGAGAGTACTACAATAACCCTTTGATAAGTAAAACTAAATCTATCACTTGCAGTAGTACAGGTAATCACCTCTCGAACTGAATGGTGTCTCAGAATGGAGAGAGCAAAGGTGGGGTGGGTTATTTATGAGGTTTTTGTTTGGCATCAGGCTTAAGGCAGGTCTTTTACATAGGAGTTTCAGTGAGCGTGGTAAGAATCACATATGATAATTTAGGATTGGTGGATTCAATTTGGTATAGACTGCAAGGTGATTTTTTTTTTTTTTTTATGTCTGGGGGAGTAACTATCATTGCTGCTACAGTGACCACATTAATTCCAAGTGTGTACAAAAGTATATGTTGACTTATTGAGACATAAGACTCAATAGCTACTGGAGTAAAAATTAAGTTAGGCTGTTACTCCCCACTGAGACCCAGTTTCTTGCTCTCTTGCTCTCTCTCTCTTTCTCTATCTCTCTATCTCTCTGGTACTAGAGTTCTCCTTCTTGAATTAACTTACCTATTTTTTTTTCATCTAAAGGGGAAAATTTTTATCTCAAAATGTAGCCTGATTATGCAAATGACTACAAAGGGGAATTTTACAATGGTGCCACTCATGTCATGCCTCCTAGGAGCCTTTCTGTTCTGTCAGTCAAGTTGACAGATTCCAGCATTGACAACTCTAGTGCTGTCAAAACATTGCCCTACCTAAACTCTGAAGACTTTAGAGAGAACAGTTTCCTAGAGAAGCAGAGGAAAGAACACCACTTGGCTCTATTTCATATACTACAGTTGTGGTTTTGGGAAATCCAGGGGATGGTGTGGTCTCTGGTTCTGGGGAGAAATATGGAAAGGGGAAAAAAAGCATGAGAAATTCTGTCGTGCCAGAAAAATGACCTGATCTCTGAAATGCAAATACACATGTATGTGTATGCTCACAGGCATGTGCAAAATAGTAAAAAAAAAATTAAAATAGGATATTTCACAGTGATGATAAACTGAGGTTGGATGTGGAGAGAAAGCTGAAACTGTGGGCATTTGGGGTGTTATTTCCTTACTTAGGATTTCTTCTATACTTAAAATCATACGTTATATCCATCTTTACTGAAGAATTAATAATATGCCCTTTTGATCCTTCAACTGAATCTAGGAAGGGGAGAGTGACCTTTTTCAGTAACCCTCAGAGATTTTAAATTTAGAAATGTACCACTCTACTAAAAGACTTTACTTTTACAAATGAGGAATCCAAGACCCAGACAGTGAAAATGACCCAAACCAATCCACCCAGCACCGGACAGTCTCTGTTTACTCCAACAGCTGTATCAGGATCCAGGGCTCTTCTTTATATCATATACATTGCTTTTTTGATTTATTAAAGTAATTTATTTATGTAGACTAATTTAATATCTTTCATCTGTATCAAATTATTTTATTTGATTTAGTTTTCACTGATGCTCAAGTGATTTCCAGATATAAGACCATAATATCTATAAAGATTGTTTGCTTCCTTCCATTTTCTATGCCTTAAATTGATGTCTTTTGTTTCATTCAATTGACTTTTCCATGTACTAAGATGTTAAATGAGAGGAAAGGAAATAGCATAACATGATGTGCCTTGCAGATTGTCTTTGTAAAGATGCCTATAATTTTCCCATTGAGAAAATGCTACATTTAGTACAAAGGTGTGCATATCTATCTCCATATTAAAACAATGTCAACTAAGTCCATTCCTGTGTGTTTTTCTTAATGATGTGTGCTGAATTATGTTCAAACTTATTTCAGCACTTATAAATATAATTATGTAATTTTAACCTTTACCTCTATTAATAAAGTGATTTATATTATGGGATTCTAATATGAGCCAATTTGAATTTGACAAATAAATCAGCTTGATGTTAATATATTATTATTTTAAATGTGGTTTGGGATTTTTATTATGATGATTTTATTTAGCCTTTGGTGTTAAATATTTAAATGATAATGTTTAACTTTTGAAATATTTTCATCATGTTTAAGTATCAGTGTTAAATTTCAAAAATGGAAATTTTCCTGTGTTGTCTACATTTTGAAATAAATCTTATGAACCTGAGATTATTTGGTTTTTGAAACTTCCTAGATTTTTGCTTTTAAACTACCTGAACATAGAAACTTGGGAGGAAGTTCTTCAGGAACATTGCCCCCTTCTATTTATATTAATTTTCTTAAAATTCCCATCTCTATTAGTCTTAATTTGATAATGAATTTTGAAATATTATTTTGTTTTTATGAGGCCCACCACCCTTTTTTCTCCTTAGTTTGCTTCAGCTTCTGCCCATGAGAGAAAATATTCAACCCTTGATTTTGAGTCTGACTTATTTCACTTACCATGATGTCCTCCAGTTCTACTCATTTACCAGCAATGTCATAATGTCATTCTCCTTTATGAATGAGTAAAACACCATTGTGCATATATACCACACCTTCTTTATCCATTTATATGTTGATAGACACCTGGGCTGGTTCTCTATCTTAGCTATATGAATTGCATTGCTGTAAACATCTATTTGCCTGCACCATTGTAGGATGCTAATTTTAGTTCTTTAGCATACATATCAAGGAGTAGGATACCTGAGTCTTGTGGTGGTTCCATTACTGTCTTTTGAGGAATTTCTACATGTCTTTTCAAAGTTGGAAAAAAGGAAAGAATAGCAAAATTAAATTGACCAAGTTATGCTATGAACACATATGAATATACCATAGTGAATTTTGTCTTTATTAATATTAATATTTGTCCTTATTAATATTTATAAAGCATCTTTTCTAATGTTTTTTATTCTATAAAACAATGTTCCTTTCTTTGGAATATTTCTTCAGAAAAAAGTTTCCTTTAATATTTAATGTACAGATGATTTGATATAAACTTAATTTTTTTATTCTCTTTTCTATTCTTCTGAGACTTACAAAACAAATCCTTGCATATTCAATTAATGCCAGATATTAACTTAGCAATTAATAAAGGATGGTAAAAATCATACATTTTTATTATGATTCAGATTAAGTGTTTTAAAGATTTTATATTTATTACACATCATCTCTCTGTAATGTGATCTCTGCATCCTTGCAACTACTAAGTTTTCAGGGGAAATAAAATGCTATAGCATTCAACCTACTGGTCGTAAATATTTTCAAAGGACGTTCATAAATGTTTTTATAGTAATCAAGACTATTGTTATTTTATGTAAGTGGCATTGTTGAGAGAAAACAAAATTTTATTACTATTCTGAATTACCCACTGTGTCTAGCAAGTAAACAGCTACTCAAAAACTTCTGATTGTTTCTATGTTCCCTATTGACCTTGCCATTTTCCATTTTCCCAGTTCTTAATGCAGTTTAATATTATATACACTCTGCAGATTAGAGAAGTAACATGGTAGACTATACATGTTCAATTGATAGATTTTGCTAAATTACATTTTAAGTACATAGCATAGTAGAAAAGATGGAAACACTAAAATTATATTGAGATATCAATTAAAATTGAATATAGTAATTTCCAGTTAACAAAATCATTTTTGTCCCCAAGAATCAAAACTCATTTAATGTGACACATCCTATATAATTCAGGGAATTACTATAGAAACAGGATGGTTTACTTTCAAATGTAGAATGCGAAAATTACCCTGAAGCAAAAATACATGTTAAGATATTTTAATATACAATACCTTATACCCAGAGTAGCCTGAAATATTTGAATGATTCTAATATACAGTTGAGAGAACAGAATTAATAGGGTTTTAAAAACATCTAAAACTTCACACCAAAAAAGTAAGTGATAGATCTGTATTTTACATGTACATCTGTTTAAATTCCAAACACCTATTATTTTAACACCTAGTTAAAATTTGGAACACTTCTCTATTATTTAAAAATGTAGTTTATATTGGAAGAAGTGCTACCCAAATCTTTCTAATTAGTAGAATGATTTACACATTCACATACAGTACTAGAGCTGAGATTAATATCCATCTGTTATTTGACTCAAATCATCAATCTTCAATATCTTGAAACTTCTGCCTTCAAAATCAGCTGCTCATGGTCACACATACCTGTAATCCCAGCTATTTTGTGAGGCTAAGGCCAAGAATCACAAATTTGAGGCCAAGTTTAGCAACTTAGAGAGACTCTGTATCAAAATATAAACTAAAAAAAAAAAGACTGGTAATGTGACATAGCATTAAAACATGGAGCACCTCTGTAATCAATCTCCACTACCGAAAAAAAAAAAAAATGAAAGGGAAAGCAAAGAAGCAAAGAAATATCAATCTCAAATTATTTAGTCCTTATATGTTCATATATACATTTTGGAATTAATAAAACATTCTTAAATAAATTGTATGATTGGAGCCATGTTAAAATATTATAGATAGGAATTAGGATCATTATTTAAATGAGGTGGTAGCCAACTCACAGAAATAGAAAACAATTAAAATGCAGGTTTATTGCTATCTGGAGTAATGCTTTTCAACTATATCAAGGTTATTGTTCATATTTTCAAACAAGTCTTTTAAAACACTGGTTTACAAGTTTATACTTTAATCCCACATGAAATCATTTTGCTTTTCTAGTTCCAGCAGGGTCCAGTGCTTTGCTTTCCTGACATAAGGTCTTTCTGACCCCTCCATGTGCAACACACTTCTTCCATGGGATGATTAATTTTAGGTGTTAATTGACTGGGTTTAGGAATGCCCAGAGAACCAGCAAAGCATAACTTCTAGTGTGTGTATGTGTGTGTGTGTGTGTGTGTGTGTGTGTGTGTGTGTGTACGTGAGAGTTTCCAGAGAAGAGTGAGGTGTGAGTGGGTAGACTGGGTAAGGTCAAAGTGGGTAGGTCTTATTCAAGCAGCTGAGGACTCAAATAGAACAACAAGGCAGAGAAAAGTGTGTCCTTTCTCTTTTCTGGAGTTGCAGCACACTATTCTTCTTCCTCTGGACTTCAGACCTCTAGATTTTCATGCCTTTCACCAAAGGACTCAAATGCATACTTCCACCTGAGCTCCATGTTCTAAGGCTCTCCACCTGGGACCGAGAGTGACACATCAGCTCTCCATTCCTGGTGCTTTCAGTCTTTATCTTAGTCATGCTACTGGCATCTCAGTGACTCCAGCTAACAGACAGCCTATCCTGGGACTTCTCAACCACTGTCATCATGTGAGTCAAGCCCCCTAATAAACACCATCTCACTTACCAATATCTTATCACTTCTATCTGGAGACTCCTAATATTTTTTAACCTTCTAAGACTTTTTTTTTTTTTTTTAAGAGGGAGTAAACCAGGGATTGAATTCAGGGGCACTCAACCACTGAACCACATCTCCAGCTCCCCTCCCCCCATTTTTTTTGTATTTTATTTAGCACCTCAATGTTGCTGAGGCTGGCTTTGACCCACAATCCTCTGGTTCAGCCTCCTGAGCTGCTGGGATTATAGGCATACACCAATACACCTGGCCCAAGGCTCTTCAAACTATTTAGTAACTACTCCTCAAAGAACTATAAACAAATAGTTTAAAATTATATGAGTAAGAATAAAATATATTTATGAAATGAGGTATAAAATTTCCCTTCCTATACATTCCTCCTATAAAAGAGGAGGAACATTTTGGCTAATGTACTTTCTTAGTGTACTATCAATATTGTTTCTCCCATATTTGACACCCTTCTAACTGTACATTTTTTATGAAAATGTTTACTTAATGTCTTTCTACTTCGTCGTACTGTAAGCTCTGAGATATCACTTTAAATATGAAATAAAATTTTCTAAAATATTTTAGAAAAATAATCATATGCATTAATAGTGATCAAGAAATTATATAAATAGTATCATTTTGAGATTTATTCTTTCAGTACTCAAACAAGGAATAACATTTGAAGCTTTAATTTCAGAATTGGAGTTTCTGGACTTAATATTTAATAGTTGTGTTCATTTCATTTTTCTTCCATAACACCTAAAACTTTACTTGACACAGGGTAAATGTTCAGTAAGTGTTTGAGGAATTGAACTGAACACCATTATTTCAAAGGTTTTAGAAGTAATTTAGCATGATAAATAAATAAGGTTAACCTGGCACAAAGAGTGCTTTTCAACTATATCATCTTATAAATAAGATGATAACATCTCTATCTCCAGGTTTTAATCAGAAAAGAAATTGACAAAAGAGCTAGTGAATTATTTTGTATAGGTTTGTAGTTGGTGTTCAGGTCAGCCCTATGCATGTGAACAGAGGCTTTGGAAACAATTGGTTTCCTTTGCATGTTTGGTTGGTTCCCCCTCATGCCAGGAAAAAAGACAAAGAAACCAGAAATATAATGCACAATAAAAACATTAAAAAATTTAGTTTCTTTTTGGAATCATCCAAAATAAAAGTATGCGAAAGTGAAGAACAACAGAAAAATGACATCATTAAAAGACCCTGTGGTGGCATGCAGTAGAGGCTCAACAGAACCATAAAAAGCCAGTGCCCTGGGCTGGATAGTAGTAAGATTTACCAGTACCCAGCAATGAGCTCACACTGGAATACATGGAAGACACTTCGCAGTCTCAGAAATATGAGAGAGAATCTTCAGAGAATGAAAACCCATCGCTTATTCAAGTAGGAGTGTAAATAATGTTGCTCACGGTGGGATAAATCTAGTTAGAACACAAAAAAGACATGTATATTTAAAAAAAGGAGAGAGAGACATGCTTTGGGAAAGATAAATATATTGGGATTATTTTCCAATAATTTTATGACAAACTTTGTGAGGCTACATTTTATTTGAGGAAAGAAGCATATTTAACCCACCCCCTTTGCTAGAAAGGAGGTTTTCATTCAACTATAAAGGAATTTCTGTGAAAACAGTAATATCCACTGAAGTGATGGTATTAATCACTGGATATTATTGAAGGAAAGACAACTTCAGAATTCAGAGAGATTGGGTTGGAATTCTGCTTCTCTCTGATATCTTAGTTAATTTCTCACATACTTAGTTATCTAGTATTTAATTTTGAGATAATGACTTTTAACCTGATAATGAAACTACAATGATTAAATGAAAGAAAAATGTTCCATGCCTGTTATTAAGAGTTCAAAATTAGTGATTAGTAATCAATATGATTAAATGAAAGAACAAGTATTCCATACCTTCCATTAAGAGTTCAAAATAAGTAATTAGTAATCAATATGTCTTACTTCTTTTTTGACTTTGTTACTTATTTATCTAATCCTTGATAATGTTAAGTATATAACCAAGATCAAAGTGTGAAACATCCCCTATGATTTTCCATGTTTCTTTTGTGTTTTAAAGCTGGACTGTTTTTTATCTTATGAATATACCATTTTTTTATCCATTCATTTATGCACATTTGGCCTGTATCATATCTTGACTATTGTCAATAATACTATGTTTAATGTGAAATGCAGATATCTCTTCAGTATGCTGATTTCAATTCCTTTTGACATTTACACAGAGGTAGAAATATTAGATTACATATATAGATATATATGTAATCTCATCTAATATATATATTATTTTGGAGAATCCTCCATAGTTATTTTTTTTCAAAGTGGATACTCCATTTTACATACCCATCAACAGTACATAAAGATTCCAGTTTCTCCACATTCTGCCTAACATTTCCTGTTTTTTTTCATGTTTTTTATTATAACCATCTTAAGAGGTGTGACGTGATATATCATTATGGTTTTAATTTCAGTCTCTCTAATGATTAGTTATCACGAGGCAGCCAACACCTTCCAAGGTAATTCATCTAGCACAGGATATAACCACCTGAGAAAATTAAAGTCTGAAGAAATTATTGAAGAAATCAGAGACAGCCAGAATTAGTTTTAAAGGAGCACCTGAAAGGATTTTCTAGTCCTGGTAGGGTTGGAACAGAACAGTTAGAAAATGGCTCCAATTCTTTTTTTAAGGGAGAGAATCAAAAGTTTCAGTGGATGGAGTCTTGCTTCATGGTGTCTTGCAGTCAACAGGTTGATTGGCATCTTGGGAAGCCACACCCATCTCTGGGAGTCTGTATGGCTACAGCAGGTCACCCTTCTCCTGTGCTGTGTGGAATCTGGCAGAGCTGAATAGAAATTCACATGGATCGGAGTGGTCTTCATCAGCAGGATTGCCACTGGAAGTTCCCAGATGCCAGATTTTCCTATTCACTGGCTATAATTCTGGTTTGGTCCATACAGAGTCCATGAATTGACAATTAGTGACGTTGAGCATTTATATTCTTGTCCCTCATTTGTATGTCTTCTCTTGAGAAATGTCTATTAAGTATATAGTTCAGTTATACAAGGTAGATGAGTTATTTGATCTACTATATAGCTCAGTGCTTATAGGAAACAATGTGGTACTGCACGTTTTAACATTCATTAAGAGGATAGATCCTTAGTCAAATGTTCTTACAAGAAAAGAGATAAAATGACAGGAAGAAATTTTTTGAAAGAGATGGATCTGTGTATTCCCTTATTGTGGTTATGGTTTCAGAGATGAATCAATATATTTACATTCACAAATTTGTAAACATTAGATACATGTGGTGTTTCTTTATAACAACTGCATGCCAATAAAGTTATTAAAATGTTTGCAAATAAAAATTCAGATTTCCTATTTTAAAATTATTTTCTTTCCATTTATAAAAAATAGTGTGATGATTTATTTCAATAAGATTCATATGCTCCTCCAAATTTGACCAAAATTTAACCCTTACTTAACCCCAAATTTCCAAATAAATATACTTTTTTATACAAACAGGGGGGAAATCATTGGTAGTTACTGAAATACTGTGTACTTTCTCTAGACTGTCTAAAATCAGATGAAGATTTGAGATTTTCAAATCTGACAGAGTCCTGGGGAGTTAAAAACTAAGATGAATAACACAACTTTAGACAGGTACAGTTTCAAAAATCATGCCAAAATATTATTGCTGGGGCTTAAGATGAAATACAAATATAAGTAAGTTGAGAAAACAAAGCAAATAGAATAACCAAATAGTTTTTTAAAAATGTGTTTTTACTAAACCAAATGAGTTTTCTTGATTATAAAAGATCATATTGGTGAAAGGGTCATGTAGATATAAGTGTCTGATGCTCTAGATTTTAAGACATTTATAGAAAAAAATCCTGTTTAAGATTTTGATAGAAAGAAAATCTTGTTTGTTAAAGTTCAATAGGCAAATACTACTTCAACCTTCTAGGGTCTCCTCTCAAACATGGAAGCATTACTTCACTTTGCTTTAGTAAATTATTATACTTTGGTTTCAAAAAGGAAGGAAGGAAGGAAGGAAGGAAGGAAGGAAGGAAGGAAGGAAGGACGGACAAATGAAAAGAGGCACATGCTAGTAGGTCACACACAAATGAAAAATTTAACCTAATCTAATTCTATAATTTAATCTGCAAATTGAGACATTTCTAAGACAAAAGATGACCTTGTTAAAAATCTGGTCATGATGGCCAAAAACAGTCCACTACTAAGAAAACTAGGATAAATGGTTCCCCTGATTATTATTCCAATAGGAATAACAGGGACAATTGTTACTTGCCAACTGTGCTTTACCAAAACTGCGGCATAGCCTGAAGAGGGTACCATGTCTATGCCATGTTGTTTTCCAAATGTCACTGAGCATACAGCATTCATTCCAAATGCTGCCCCCTAGAGTGTCAGTCTGGTTTTTACTTGTAGCTAAATTATCTTTACATAATTTAAATTATTTGTTCTTAACAATTCCAAGGTAGGTAATATTATATTCACTTTACAGTCAGGAAACTTATAAAAGCTTGAATTAAACTGTACATGGTAAATGAGGTAACTGCTTTAAGCATCAGAAATCTTTCTCCCTCTTCCATGCCTTTAAATATTAAACTATATTTTTCCCAATTAAGCACCATGACTGGCAGATATAAACATTGGGAATTCAGCATAGTTCACCCAAATTTATTCCATTCACATTATTTCCATTGTACTAGTAAAAATCTATGCATGCAAATTATACAGAAGTGGGAACACTCAACATGAATAATTTTAAGTGGCAGACTATGTAAGTCATACCTTCAGTACTGATACTTTTATTTTGAATTTTTAAACAAATTAAGCCTTAGAATTGCAGTCATATGAAAATTATTCATGGTCCATGAATTCCCACTCATTTAAAGATTCAATAGTCCCTTCCTTGACGCAATCACTCAGTTAACAATAGTTTGATTTGACCCAGCCACCTAAACATGTTCTTAAGTGTATTCAGTTAGAAGGGAAATTAAAACAATGTTAGATTTGAAATTATGCTAAATATGAAGTAAAATGTGTTTTGAGTTTTCCAAAATCATCTTTTTAAAAAATTAATTTAAAAATATTTATATGCTTTTGATTCAAATACAAACCTAAATCACTCAAGGGAGGAGTGGGTACATAATGAAAAGAAATTCGATGGATGTATTAAATTTTAAATATTTATTGAAACTATTTTTTGATAAATAATGGCTCCTTTTCTTTTTATATGGTGGACAGACAATGGAAAATTAATGTTAACATGGCAAACATGTCAGTCTTAGGAAAACCTGTTAAACATCCAAAGCTATTATAATATTATTTGGATTTAAATTAAACAAAGGTTTTTTTATCTAATATCTTTCTGTGCTAATTTCTTTCTACAGACAAGAAAAACCAATAATTTAGAAAATAGGTAAATGCTTTCTCTGGATGGATAGATAATTACATAAATATATAGATAAAGGGATAATTACCCTTTCTCTTTGTTTCCATTACTAAGCCACATAAAAGTGTCCAGGTAGATCAATCTACCTTGTAGCACATGATTTGTAACTGCAGTGTACTATGACACACCAGAAATTAAGCTGGTGCATACAAGCAAAAACAATAATGTTGTCATTATGTATGGATATGCAGTTTAATTGGTAATTAAATGGTGACAGTGTCCTTGTCTTATAATGAATAATTTTGAACTTATTAAAAAGGTTAATTAAGCAAGTGTTAAAAATGTAGGAGTAATTACAAATTAATAGCAATAAAGTATGTAATTTATAAACAAGAAAGATGAGAAAAATGGAAAAAGTTCATCAATCTATAACAAAGGAAAAAAATACAACACAAAATAACATAAATAATAACACTGATAAATGAACAAATTATAGATTTGCTTACTGTGTGTATAAACTTTGAAAAATAAACATTTCTACATGACCAATATGTTTTAACAGGCATTTACAAAAAGAATAAGGCATAACCTAGGCTGAGATATTGATTCTTGTCTTGACACTAATTGGCTCTGTGGCCTTCAACAATTTACTTATGTCAATATAAGTAAACAATTTACTTATCTCAATTTTAATTTTATTTAATTTACTTATCTCAGTCTTTAATTTTAACTGTAGTTTGTAGATTGGGAAAAAAAGCTTTTTTTCCCACAGTTTTTCCACTAATCTCAATAAATTAAACTACTAATTCAATCTATTTATTTATACATATATATGTATATATATTCAAGAAATCTCTTTAAAAACATATTTGAACCATTAAGAATCCTACAGTACATATAATAGTGCTTTCCGGTTACAGATTAGTATCATATGTATTCACTTTCCCAACACATATACTAAAATTGGAACAATGCAGAGATTATTAGGATGGCTGCTGCATAAGGATGACACACTAATTCTAGAAGTTTTCCATACTTTGAAAATCTGTGACATCTTAAATAAATGACCTAATGATGCATCTTAGGACCTTAGAAAAACAAGAACAAACCAATACCAAGAACAGTAGAAGAAAGAAATAATAAAGATCAGTGCTGAATTTAATGAACTACATATATACATACTCGCGCACAGACACACCCACCCACAAAGATCAATGAAAGAAAAGAGTTGGTTATTTGAAAAGATAACCGAGGGCTGGGGATGTGGCTCAAGCGGTAGCGCGCTCGTCTGTCATGCGTGCGGCCCGGGTTCGATTCTCAGCACCACATACCAACAAAGATGTTGTGTCCACCGAGAACTAAAAAATAAATATTAAAAATTCTCTCTCTCTCTCTCTCTCCCTCTCTCACTCTATCTTTAAAAAAAAAAAAAAAAGATAACCGAAATTCATAAACACTTAGTCAAACCAAAATTGAGAGAAGACCCAAGAGAAAAAAATTAGAGATGAATAAAGGGTTATGATAAAATTTAGTGAATCACTAGGGACTACATTAAAACATGAGAAATTATACTTCATTTATGTATGATGCATCATAGTGCATTCAACTGTCATTATAACTAATTCAACAAATTAGAAAATCCTCAGAAAATATATATTCCAAAGAATTGGAAAATCTAGAAGAAATATATAAATGTCCAGATACATACAACCTATAAAATGAATCAAGAGGATATAAAACAATCTAAACAGACCAATAAAAAGTAATGGTATTAAAACAGTAATAAGGTACAATAGGATGTTTAATATTTGTACACATTATGTTCCAGAACAAACTAATTAGCATATCCACCACCTCAAATATTTAATATTTGTGTGTCATGACAATATTTAAGTCCTCTCTTTTAACTATTTTGAGATACATAATACATTATTATTAACTAAAGTCACCTCCATGCTATATATGTGCCTTATGTGTGTATACACACACAATATTTTATATTAACAGTATTCTAGCTTCCAAAATGTTGCTATAATTCATGACAATATCACTTCCAAACTGATTTTTCCTATGTCTTTCTATGCCTTTTGAATAACACATTGAGCCAAGGGAACTGCATAGTTACTGGATACCTAGAATTAGTTTTCCCTGTAGAAATAAAAACATTTCATCATTGCAAATCTTAGCCGCTTCCATGGAGACTGAAACTCATCCATAGTAATTTTGAGCATAATATAATATATTGCACATTCAGAAAGAGTATCAATAACCTTCACAATTCTTATTACTCAGGAAAGTGCTATAATAGGTAAGTGTGAAACCTGCAAAAGTAAAAATTATGTTACCCATATTTATCATTGACTTTTTATCAAGAGATGGAGAAAAGATTGATATCACTTAGGTAATCAACACCATACTCTTACAAACTGGCTATTTACATATACAAAGTTTCATTTAGATTTTTCTGCCAAGTTAAAAACATATTCAGGGAGATTTGTGACTTGCAGTTTATTTTGTCCTAATTAGTATGCTAATTCTCTTTGGCAATTTTCTCTTTAAATATCAATATGAGACTACACCATTATAAGCAAAGGTGCAGCTTTTTAATGCAAGTTTTAAATAATTAAGGAAAAAATTGATTCAGAAGTAAGGTTCTCTGAAGATGAAAATAAATGAGAGCCTAACAAAATATGAACTGCATTATTTTATAATTCTCCTTAGAAACACTGTGTGGAAAATCCTAGAAATGTAATTCTCAGAACCTTTTTCTGAGTGCTTCTTATTTATCAGTGTTATGGTCTGAATTAATCAATACAAATAATATGTTATAGATTATAGATTTAAAAATATAGAGTATAAAATAGTAAGTATACCCATGGTGACTCTTTCTTTATGGTTTCCATGTGAAACTGTTATATAAACTGTTTTTAAGAATCATTAAAAAAATGTTTTTCTGTGCTTCATATATCTGCAAATGTACTCCAACTCAGGATATGTAACCACAACTGTGCTCAAACCCAGGGTGTGGTTGTCTGACTCTGCTCTGCTAACTGCTTTTTTTAGTCCTTGTATCTTGCCTGCTTGGAATCTGCAGATTCCATAGGATGTGGTTTTTGTCATTAAATATTGGAACCACAGACAGCCTGGCACACTTCTGTCAGAAGGCCATTTGGGCATGGCAAAAGCATCCCTGGCCAGGTAATAAAGCTCTCTAATTTGTTTCATATTCAGTCTTTGAGTGTTTTCTGAGCAGTCTCCCTATAACATCAGCTCCTCAATTCCAGGACAATAAAGCAAACAAACAGAATTGCACCAGTAACAACCTCATTGCCCTGTGAGCACAGAGAACATTTAACATACTGTTTCATATTTCTGAGCCTCATATTTTAAGATGGTATTATAAGAAAATGGAATTTCCAATGGCAAGGGATAGTATTTACTATGGCCCAGATTATATGCTCTGCCAAAATTAATACGATGAAACCTGAATCTCCATTGTGATGGTGTTTGGGAGTGAAAACTTTCAGAGGTAATTATATTTAGATGAGGTGTTAAGGGTGAAGCCCTCTTTTGCTTTCTCTCTATCATATGAGGATACAGAAAGATATTGGCCATCTGCAAGCAAGATGGGCTGGCACCTAGATCTTGGACTTCCCCGCCTCTAGAATTGTGGGAAAATGTGTAATGTTTTGGCCACCCTGTCTACAATATTTTGCCATATAAGACAAAACTAATACATTGTTCTCCCATATCTATTCCACCAAAATATATTTTTATTTGAAGAAGAATGAGATAAGAGATTTGGTTACAAGTCAGATGCCCACATTTATTACCTCGATACTCCAAATATTTTCCTGGTCCCATCTGTTTCTGTTACTGGATCATTGCCAATATTATTGCGTTATAGTAGCCATTATATTGGTTCATCCAAAACTAGAAAATTAAACATTCTCATAATTAATTTTCACACCATTTCTTTTTCAAAAATATTTTTATAATTAATTAATAACTTGCTGCAAGGACAATAATCTTAACTATGGTATGTAAATTTAAGATATGTCAAATAATTACTAGTCTGTAGTTTAATGGATGTAACAGTATATCAGAACAACATAGGAATAAAATAATTAAATATGTTATTCTCAAATTATATATTAAGTTAATACAATACTAACCTATTTTCTAAATAAAATATAAACAACAAAAGGGCTTGGGATGTGACTCAGTGATTCTGTGGTTAAACACCCCTGGGTTTAATCCCCAATACCAAAAAAAAAGAACAATAACAACAACAAAAAACACTACCTTATTTTACAGAAATGTGTTTTGGTTCTTAGAGCACTATTTAGTGCCTAAAAATGAAAATAAAATGAACATTTTTCTGTTAATAAAGTAGTTTTTTTAAAATCTTTTTAAACATAAAGTTGTATTTATAATATCTGTCTTTTTTTTTTTTTTGAGCCCCAAAGCTAAAATCACTTAAAGTAATTTTTTCCTTGTTCTCTCCAAGGTCAAAGATACAGCAGCATATCAGTTATGGGTTTGGTTGTTCAGCAACCGTCAACATCCAGACACCTGCAGCTGCCTGAATACATAAGTTCCAAGAATAACAACCCACAGATAACTTGTTAGGACAGACAATGAAGACAAAGAGAGAAATTGCTACTGGAGTATCCAATGGGTAAAATGTCATTCAAGTATTAAAAGTCAAAGTTATAATAAAATCTCTCATTTCTTCTTTCCCTTCTCTCTCTTCCTATCTTTAATCACCATCATTATTATGGTTGTTAATATTGATATTATTATTTTATTTTTGAAGACATATATATTGATGAAATCATTAAGAAAGAGAAATTTATCAGTATTCAACCCTATAAGTGGTCGTGTGATAAAGAAGCATGGTTGGTCTTCTTATCTACTACATTAGGAAAAATCTAGCATGATAAGCTTCTCTTTTCTTTCTTTCTTTTTGTTTTTTGTTGTTATTGTTTTTGTACCTGGGATTGAACCCAGGGTAATTTTACCACTTGCTAAGGATCTCACTAAGTTGCTGAGACTGGCCTTGAACTTGTGATCCTTCTGCCTTCCTCAGCCTCCCAAATTGCTAGGATTATAGATGAGAACCATCACACCTGGGTTAGCTCTTCATATCATTAGGATCCATAAGGATTAAAAAAAAAGACTTCTCAAATAATTAAGTAACTTTTGTTTAAATTATTTTTATATTTACAGAAATGATTTATTCAGCTTTTAAATTTTTCATCATTCAATTATTTTATTTCTTAGGCACTTGGCATTTTATTGGGGTCACTTCCCAAGTGGGGAAAAGGTGGAATACAACTACTTGAATTTAAAAATCAACAACAGTGTATGTTATATATCTATAATAGAGTAAAATGCCATCATTAATATGAGCAGATAATAATGTATGCTGTCATCCTTTGTGTCTTCCAAAAATCATTGTCTCTAATTTTAGTGTGGACTAAGTATGTTTATCAAGGAACTGTCTCAGGATCACCAACTATAGAAGCAGAATTGGGCAGACAGCTGTAATGGAACTAATTACATAAAGAAATCTAAACAGGAAGTGTGCAGTCTGACTGATTTAGCATTGGGCTGAAATGGTCAGGCCTTTATATTTCTACCTATATGACTTGTTGGATTTATGTTACACCCAGAAAGATATACTTAACCAAGTCTCAATATCTATAAGGACTGAGAGCTGAAGGTAGTTATCTGATACCACACCCTGCAACTGAGACAATCTATCTTTCCATGAAGAGGAATATGGGTTGTGAATGTATGTTGCCTATTGTATATAGTTTCCAAAATTCTCTGCAGTTTCCATTTTGTCAGTCACTATGATGCCATATTCCACAATATTCACTATTTCTCAAGGTAAATTATTGACTTTATTTTGTATATACATATATAAATATATATACATGTATAATTTTGTATATAATATGCATATACATTTATATATATATGTATATCTACTTATGTGTTCACAACTAGTCAGTTGATTTATTAAAATCATAATGCCACTTAAAAATCTAAAACTAAGCATTAATTTCTTAGATCATAAAAGTAAATAAGAAAATCACATTAAAATTGAATACAGGGCTGGGGTTAAGGCTCAATGGTAGAATGTGTGCTCAACATGTATGAGGCACTGGGTTTGATCCAGTTTTAAAAAAATAAACAAAATAAATGTATTGCGTCCATCTACAATTAAACATTTTTTTAAAAAAAGGTTAAATACAATTAATTAATTCTCACCATTTGCTCAAGGGATATTCTATAAAGTCACCTCAAACACTGTGTTAACCTATTCTTGATGATTGCTCCTTGGGGTAAACCCAGTGTTAGATTTTACTGATCCTCCAGTCATGACATTTCCATAAACTCATCAATACATAAGCATTTTTTTTTTGTACTGGGGATTAAACTCAGGGGCACCTAATTTTGTATTTTCACTAGATACAGAGTCTCACTGAATTGCTTTTGCCTGGCTATTGCTGAGGCTTGCTTTGAACTCACGATCCTCCATCTCAGCCTTCTAAGCCGCTGAGAATATAGGCGTGCGCCACCACACCCAGCCTACACAAGCATATTTTATACATGCTTCCACTAAAATACTCCATATTTAATATGGTCAATTCCTTAACATGGAATTCATTGACAACAGCCCTATAATTCTTGCCTAAGTGAAGCTTAGCTAGCATTGGATAAATCCTTTTCCTTAAGACACATTTCAGTTGACTTGAGAGCTGAGAACACTTAAAAAAGTATGCAGGCTTAGAGGGGGTTTTAAAAAGAAATCATCAAAAAATCAAAACAAGTAGAAAATATTAACACAAAATGAACCATTACAAGACATTTATATGCAGGAAAGAGTTAAAACAGGAAGGCAGAACATCTCCTTGTTCAGCTTCACCTGGGAATGCACATGTCACCTGACCTGAGGTTTTTGCCTCTGTGTTCATTTCCACTAACAACTCTGAAATCACTGTGGGTATTGATTTGAAGTTTCCAAATAAATTTTAATGAGTTGGCAAATGTATAAATGCATTACCCATGAATAAAGATTGACTATACAAGTAAAAATATTAAGTCCAGAAACTCCAATTCTGAAATTAAAGCTTCAAATGTTATTCCTTGTTTGAGTACTGAAAGAATAAATCTCAAAATGATACTATTTATATAATTTCTTGATCACTATTAATGCATATAATTCTTTTTCAAAATACTTTAGAAAATTTTATTTCATATTTAAAGTTCTTAGACAATGATATCATTATTTCAGAAAGATAGAATTGCTAAGACTATAAAGGTGTAATTTTTCTTGAAGGTAAGATAGAAAATTAAATTTTGCTATACTCACCATTGTGAGACAAGAACAGAAATTTTTACTGTATTTTACTACTACTACTAAAATGGAGTAGAATTTGGTAATCATTATAGCTATTATTTATTGAGAATTTATGATCCTTTGGATATAGTGTATTTCCACTTCCACATAGATCATTTATTTCTATTTTATAGAGGCAATTGAGGCACTGAGATTAAAAATTTTCCATGATTTCACGGACAGGCTGACATTATGGCATTATAATACACAACTTGATTATATTCTAATACATTTAAAAAATTATTTCCATATATGAGGATACATCACAAGAAACATTATTGCTTGAAAGCTAGAAGGCAGAAATCAAAGCCAATGATTGCTCATTAGCCAAATTTTCAGTAACTCCAACCTTCTTATATTCTCCTTTACCATCAGGTGTGTCTTTATTTCGATGATGAGGACATCAGCTTTTCTTGTAGATTTCCACACTATGCAAGGTGCAGGTAGCAAGAATGACACATGTTTTAATAACCCAAGGTTAAATAACTAAGAGGAGACCCAGGTTTGATTCCAGGTTTTTTCTCCCCAGCACTACATTTTCTAGTTTCTTTTCAATGTATGTGAAATTCTATAACAGAGTTGGGAGAAAATGCTAATTTAAGGAATAAATGATCTTCATCCCTTTTGATTTTATCTTTTCTTTGTTCTACCTGTAATATGAAAGTGATCATCTGGGAAGATAAGGATTAATTCCAGAACCTAAAAATGGAAGAAAGGAAACAGGATTAAATCTGGAATCCATCGGATTTCATGAGTTAAAGCACCATAATACCACTGGACCATACATCTCAGCTTTTATTTATTTTATTTTATTTATTTGGGGGCAATGGGCATTGAGCCCAGGGTGCTTAACCACATCCCCAGATCTTTTTTATATTTTATTTTGAGACAGGGTCTCACTAAGTTGCTTAGGACCTTGCAAAATTTGAATTTGGCTGACTGAATTTAGGATCTATCTGCCTCCCTCTCCGGAGGGAATTGCAGGGATGGGCCACTGCACCAGGCTTATCTCCAGATTTTGTAAAAGAAAGAAATAAGCTTTTGTCTTGCAAAAATTATTACTATTTTGGATATTTGTTGCCTGTAATTGCTGTTAATCATTGGAAAACATGTTTTCTACACCCTGTTTCCTCCTCCTATAGAATGGAGAAAATGATGTTACCTTCTACATAGTTAGGATTAAAATAGAAAATGCAGGTTTTTAGGGCCCGTTGTGTTTTCATCGAGTTATAATTCACTTGCACAAGCTAGTCTCATGGACTAGAATGTACATCTTTTATTTTGAGCCTTTCTTCTCCCAAACTTTCTGATGTACCTCTGAAGCCTTTCCCAATTTCTCCAAGAACACTTAGAGACACCTGCATCTATAGTTTCAAAATATCTCACACAAACTTTGTGTGTCTTGGCAGTTTCTGAACAATTCTGTAATTGTGGATTACAATTAATTGTGTGTGTTGAATCATCTTTAAAGCAGTTGATAACAAAAAAAAAGAAAAAAGAAAATGCAGGTAAACTATGTAGCACATCTCCTGGCTCTTGGTACCAACAAGAACATATGCTATACCAAAACAAGAAAGCAAACTTAGAATTCCTTTCAAACAGGCAATCCAACAACAACAACAACAAAAGAAATGGAGAGGAAAATCCTTTCATTTCATCTTACTTTTGAGAAAATTATCCTAAAATATTGATAACTTGAGTAAAGCAACCGAGTCAGAATTAAACGTATTTTTACACAGTAAACCTTTAAAAGTGCTATGCTGCTCTTCAAGCATGAGCTGCACATTTAAAAAGTTCAGACAAATATGATGAGAATCTGAACCAAAGAAATTAGTATGGAAAATAGGAAACACTTTTTGCCTAAAATGTCACAGAATGGGTGAAAACTTAAATCTGTCTTTGTCATTAAATATGCCATTTTGTGTAAATATTGCTTTATTAAAATATTTATTTGTAAAAATTATGCAGTGATTTATTTGAGTAAAGCATTTGTTCTAGATTTTAAGTATAATTCAAGGTCTGTGACTACAATTCAGTGTTAGTATGTCTGCCTAGCTCTGATCTCCTGTACTATAAAGGAAAAGAAAAAAAATGATATTATGAACAAACATACAAACAAAAAGTTGAGTTTGCCTAATTAATGAGTTAGATTTTATAAAGAAAAAATTCATGACTCTTCTCAGATATTTTATCAGAAAGATGGTCTGACATACAATCTTTTGCCATAAGAGATGAGGGTAAAAGTTATTTAAATGAATATGGAATTGTATTTAAAAGAAAAATGTATTCTAAAATTTTATTTATTTCTCTTTCCTGTTATGGTAAATCAAAAATGAATGGCAATGTATCTCTATATGACGTGATATTTACGAAAATAAGAAATTAAGTTTATAATTTTTTCTTCCATCAAACAAAACACTTTTAATTGAAAATTCAAAGTGAGCTTTCTCTTAACAGATTACATATCATTGCTAAGAGTCCCTCACTTCTTGTTAAATTAAAAATAAAATTTTCCTCTGATGTCAGTGAGCACTCAATAGTTTTTAAAATAACATATGCCCATTAATAATGGATCAGAATCTGGGATGCACCATAATACATATAAAAATTAATAACTAATTAAGTAATGTGTGATGCAGGGACAGAATAAAAAGCGTTTTGAAGATCACAGACCTGAAGAGTTTAATGCTGCCTGACTGAAGTTCTGAAAGGACACCACTTTATGTTACTATTGCTTAGTGGACCATATTTGTTCTGTAGGAACTCTTTTATGTCTTTATTCATTCTCTTTACCTTGTATAAAACCTCTGTAACCAGCATGTCAATAGATAATAGCTTCAGTTCCCTCTGCTCTGCCTGGTAGTATAGAAACTAATAGATTCAGTAAAATCTTACTTTTTGCAATTTCCCTCTTGAATTCAGTCAGTCTCTAAGGGCATGTAGCCATAAGTCAAAACCACTCAGTAATCCCTCAGCATAAGAGTTTCCATCAACTTGGTTTCAACATAAGAGTTTCCATCAACTTGGTTATAACTGCTGCAATGGAAAAAAAATGAAAAGCTCTATATTGATATATTGGGAGGAAAAAATATGTCTCTCTCTATACATACTGGTTTTATTTTACACAAGTTTCTGCAGATTAGTGAGCTCTTACATGGTCAGCAAATTTATTTATTTATTTATTTATTTATAAATGCTGCCAGATGTTACGGCCTTATCAATACTTCATTGTCACTAAAGAACATACCCACAGGGTTTCTTTATTGCTGTGTTTTATTGGCTCAGCAAAGACACCCTGATTTCTTTTTTGTTAATAGTTAATGACATATATATCAAGATGATAGATTAAATATTCATGATATACACTAGGAGGAGGTATGGAAAAAGGATTGTAGTTGGTAAATTTAAAAAATGGGAAATTTACACAGTGCACAAATCTAAAACATGCACATTCTGAATATGGCTTCAGGAGCACCTGAAAGCAACTGGCATAGAGATACCATTTCATGAGAACACACATCATTCCCCCTGGATGTTTGTTTATGCACAATGGATAATTTGATAGTAATTAGAGGAGAAGGGCAGTTCTTTGAAAAATAATAATATTATAGGCCTTAAATACTAGGTAGTATGAATTTTTATGACAGCCAGAGAGGCTGGGGCAGAAATGAGGAGGGTTTGAGACTTGGTATAGATATGTTGGCAGGTTACTTACAACATCTGAAGGTCATGACGAATTTTGCGGTAAGAAGAAAGGACACACAAGGTTGAATCCTTGATTTTCCTGAGGAAGAACATTTACCAATATAAGATGGAGCAGGGTTAAGTAAAGAGAGCAAAGTAGCTGGAGAAGGGCATGGGATCTCTCCTCACAGGAAAACTGAAAGACCTTGACCTTCCTAACTAGTGTGATAAATGTGGCGTTCTTTGAAAATGATAGGTAAGGTGGGCCATGTGAATTGAATATTGTATTTCCAATTAATCTAGAACTAGAGCAATCCAGGGAAGAGGGAACAATGCCCCAGTCCTAAGCATTTCAATTCATTAGTAAGTAAATGAGAGCAATAATTGGCATAGCTAATAAAAGCCAGGCGGAAATTTATTAGCTGTCAAACAATTCAGAGAATGAAAGAACTAATAAAGACTGAAAACATCCTCTGATGAAGACCATTAGAAAACGTTCTAGAAAAGAAAGTACAAAGCAACAAAAATTTCAAATGCAAAACTGGTGAGGCAGCCCAGTGTGGTGGTGCACACCTGTAATCCCAACAGTTCAGGAGGCTGAGGCAGGAGTATTGAGAGTTAAAAGCCAGGATCAGCAACTTAGTGAGGCCCTAAACAACTCAGTGAGACCTTGTCTCTAAATAAAATATAAGAATGGTTGGGTATGTAGCTCAATGGTTAAGCACCCCTGGGTTCAATTAACAATACCAAAAAAAAAAAAAGATAAGGCATATGTCAAAAGGTCTTCCATTAACCAAGCTGGTTAAGAAACTTCAGGAAGTACTCAGGTGAACTGGAATTGAAATACTAACAATACTAACAGTATATCTCCTGTGAGCCCTGATATATTATCTGTATAATAAATACTGAGTAGTCTGCATTAGGAAAGTGGACTCAACCAATCTAGGAAATCCTTCTGTTTTAATTAGAAAGCTCCAGGAAAAAGAAAGATCAAATTTGTTTTATTGTTATGAGTTCATATCATCACTTATGCTTTAAAAATCAATATTTTCATATTGGCTATTGTGAATTATGCTGCAAAAAAATTGGTATACATGCATCACTAAAGTATGCTGAGCTTTTGGAGGACAACTCATAGTCAAATTATAATATATCTCTTTATTTTTTTAATAATATAAACAAAATTACCATTGCTTTTTCTTCAAAAACTTGGCAGCATTGCAAAGTGAATTCATACAGTTCTGGGCTGTTATTTGGGGAGTTTTTTTTTTTTTAAGATATAATCTCATGACTAGTTATTATTCTGTTCAAGTTTGCTATCTCATGTTTCAATTTTGATAATTAAAATATGTCCAGAAACATCCATTTCTTCTGTTTTTTCAGTTTTTTAGAATATAATGTTCAAACTAGTCCTTAATAGATTTTTATATTCCTGTGGTGTTAGTTATGTCTACTTTTATGTCTCTAAATGTATTTATTAGGGTCCTTTCAGTGTTTTTGGTTAGTCTAGTTAAAAATTAGTTGACTCTATTAAAGATTTCAAAAAAAAATTTGTTTGTTGATCTTTTATAATTTTGTCTACTTTATAATTTTGATCTTTGCTACTTCATGCCTTCTAGTAACTTTAGATTTGGTTCAATCTCCCTTTTGGATTGCCTTGAATTACATGGTTAGGCAATTTATTTGAATTTCTTTCTCTTTTTCTTTTACATTCATGTAGGTTGTTTAATGATTTTACATCCCTCTTCGTACTAATTTTCCTTTGATTTATCTATCATTAAAGAACATGTTGCTTAACCAGACAGTGGCACACATCTATAACCCCAGTGGCTCAAGAGGGTGAGGCAGGAGGATTACAAATTCAAAACCTGCCTCAGCAACTTTGCAAGGCAGTAAGCAACTTAGTGAGACTCTGTCTCAAAATTAAAATAATAAATAAATAAATGATTAAAGCACTGGGGATGTGGCTCAGTGGTTAAATTCTTCTGGATCAAATCTCTGATTAAAAAAAAAACAAAAACCCATAATAACAAAATGTCGATTAAGTTCCTTTCATTGATTTGTAGTTTCATTTCATTGTAATCAGAGAAGATACATGCTGATACCAATGTTTTTGAATTTGTTGAGAACATTTTGTGGCCTAATATCTGATCCAACCTGGAGAATGTCTCATGTGCTAATGAAAGAAATGTGTATTCTTAAGCTTCTGGATGAAGTTTCCTAAAATGTCTGTTTGGTCCATTTGGTCTATCATATTTTAACTCTGGGTTTTATTGACTTTTTGCCTGGATTTTATGTTCATTGATAAAAACGGGCCTTTAGATCCCTATTATAGTATTGTAGTCTCTTTCTTTAGGTCTAATAATGTTTGCTTTAAATTCAGCATGGAATTTAAATCAGCATAAAAATGACTATGTTTAGAAATGTTAAAAGGATTTGGTGAATTGATTCCATATGCATTATATAGTGATCACCTTTGTCTCTTTTTGTTTTCTTTTTTTTTTTTTTTAATTTTTTATTGGTTGTTCACAACATTACAAAGCTCTTGACATATCATATTTCATATATTAGATTGAAGTGGGTTATGAACCCCCAATTTTACCCCCAATGCAGATTGCAGAATCACGTCGGTTACACATCCACAATTTTACATAATGCCCTATTAGTAATTGTTGTATTCTGCTACCTTTCCTATCCCCTACTATCCCCCCTCCCCTCCCCTCCCAACTTCTCTCTCTACCCCATCTACTGTAGTTCATTTCTCTCCTTGTTTATTTTCCCATTCCCCTCACAACCTCTTATATGTAATTTTGTATAGCAATGAGGATCTCCCTCCATTTCCATGCAATTTCCCTTTTCTCTCCCTTCCCCTCCCACCTCATGTCTCTGTTTAAAGTTATTCTTTTCTTCCTGCTCTTAAATCTATTTAATCTAAAGTAAGTTTAACTACTCCTATTAGCTTTTGGTTTCTATTTACATGGAATATCTTTTTCCACCCCTTCACTTGCAGTCTGTACATCTTTAATGGTGAAATGAGTTTTGAGAATACTGTTTGGTCTTGCTTTGTATCCATTCAGTCAGTCTAAATCTGTCATTTGGGAAATTTAATTAATTTACTTTCAAGGTTATTAATGATATTGAAAATCTTACTTCTGCATTTTGTTAATTTTTTCCTGGGTATTTTCTAATATTTTGGGGGTAGTATTTCTTATTATCACCAACAATGCAAACACTTAGCACAAAGTGTTGCAGACAGCAGCACTCAATATACATTTGACAAATGAATGAGTAGATTTAGCATATAAATTCATAGAATAAAAACATTATACATAAGAATGAAAATATGATATTTGAACCTCAAATTAATATTCAAATTAGAGGAATTAGAGAGTGAATTATAAAACAAGATTGGCTTACCTTATAATTTTATATGTATGCTTAAGCAGATGTGATTATTATTTTCAAGTTTCTTAATGGGAAAATCAAAGAAATGTTAAAGAAAATCTGCGTGCTTTTAGAAAAGGTTTTCTTCAGCATTTTATTCCATTTTTTAAAATCTGGCATATTCATATGGTAAAAGTGCATGATAAAATTTTCTAGAATTGCTTGCCTCTTAATTTAATTTTTTTTTTTTTAAAGAGAGAGAGGGGGAGAGACAGAGAGAGAGAGAGAGAGAGAGAGAGAGAGAGAATTTTTAATATTTATTTTTTAGTTCTCGGCGGACACAACATCTTTGTTGGTATGTGGTGCTGAGGATCGAACCCGGGCCGCACGCATGCCAGGCGAGCGCGCTACCGCTTGAGCCACAACCCCAGCCCTTAATTGAATTTTTGAATATGGTAATTCACAGAGACTAAGATCATGCAACCAGCAAGTATTGATGGTGGTAATATTAAATTTATCTATTTATATAGTCAAAATAATCATCACTAAGGATGAAAAACAGATACTATATAAAAAATATATTGGCTGAAAAAGAAAAAAATATTCTGGGGTCTAGTTCTCATTTGCTCTCTGCCAATTGTTTGCAAAATTATATAATAAGAATTTGAATAATTGGTCTATATTTCTCTACCATTTCTTTACTTGCTATATTCATTGCAGATATTACCCCAATAATAAAGTGGGGAAATGAATACAAGAAGAGAAAAATAAAAGAATCTGAAAATCTGACAGTTTAATCAAATGGATGCACAATATTTTTACTTTAAATACGATTTTGATTGGAAGTTACTGTTACAATTAATACAATTCAGAAGTTATTGATTTGCTGTGTAAATGGTTCATTTGTTCTCTGATCAATAATTCAGAATAATTTCCCTAAGTAACCAGTTTCCCATCACTATAAAATCTATGGACCAGAGAAAGAAACCTGAAAATATGTGGAAGATTTCCATTACAGTGATTAAGAAAGTAATGTAATACCAACCCTATGATACCATATATTATGTGTTTAGTATATCCGAAGAACTTCAAATAATTTTAAAAATTTCATCCTTTAAACAAGATTAAAGAAGATTGTCATGTATATAATAAAGGCATTTTAAATTGGTAGGAATTTGGGATCTGATCACTAGGAAAATACATAGATAAGTCAGAGAGTTATGGACTGAAATTTAAACTTGATAGACTGACTTAAGAACCCAGTCTTATAAGGACTACAAACAAGGTAAGAAAGACAGCAAAAAGTTAGAGGATAGAAGATAAAAATAAATTTCTTAGTGAATTTTGCTCTCCTCTTTAAAAAAGAAAATCACAGAATCTCTTTCACAGTATAATTATAAATCTTAGCTTCCTGGAAATATTATAATAAATTTCTCCTGCCCTTTAAGCATGTGTGCAGTATTCCAAAAGCATATATTACTCTTTTATTTTGTTCATTACAATGCTGCTACCCTTTTGTTTAACAGAAGCGAGTATGTGTAGGAGTGTCATTGGACTTCTAAATGTTAAATCCGGTACTTAAATCAGAAACATAGACATAGGTATCTAAGTAAAGGTTGCATTACCATATTAAGAAATAGCTAAAGCAAATGTTATCAGTAGAGTAAATAAAGGTAAGATAGAATTTGAAATGTGGAATTCTACTCAGATGAGTAAAGAAAAGTGAAAAACAGTAAAAAATAATAAATGGAATTTCAATAATTGGTGATTTTCCTTTTTAGAGTTTACTGATTACTTTTTGCAACATTGTGTTCTTTAATGTACCTGATTTGTTTGCATTTTATGAATTAAGAAAATTAAATCTGACATTGATTTGCTCATGGGAAGGGCAAAAATAATCTATGGTATCAGGCTTTTGAATACAGATGTTTTGATAATTCCAATATGGTTTTATTCAACAAACATGATTTAATATGCACCCCTTCCAAAACATTATATAAATCATGGTAGTAGATGATAGCAATACTAATTGATACAGAGCCTTGTGAGCTCACAATCAAATAAATAATTCCATGTAAATGAATTATTTGGTTCATACATGATGAATGTTAAAATTGAGGTGAAAAACATATGGAAAAGTAAGAGAGATATATAAGAATTCTGGGTATATGAGGAGAGACCTCTTGGAGAATATAAATGTCAATGGGTGTGTAAAAATGTGTTAGTTATATGAAGGTGAAGACATATTTTAGGTAGGAGGAACAACTCTGCACAAAGAGCCAGAGGCAAGAATGAGGAACAAAGTTTTGGAGTGCAGCCTGAAAGGCAATGATACTAAAATAACCTTGGGCTTGGGAACACAATCAAAGTTGAGACTGAAAAGGTAGAGAAGGGACAAAATGGTCCAGGCTTTGAATGACAGACTGAGGATTTTTGAAATTGACATTTTGCCCATAGCTGACCCTAGGCTTACTTTTTCTAAAACTGAATGACAATAGATGTAAAAGAGAATCAGGATAGACTTATTTGGACTCACTTTACAATGTTCAACTGCTAGCAAGAGTTTGATGGTTTCACAACACAACTTTCCTTGGCTTCAATACATGGTGACAAGGATTTGAGCAAGAATATTCTAATATTGCTAAATTTAAATTTCTCTAGTGAATTTTGGGGAAAAATATTATGATCAAGTGAAGAATAAGAAACTTGTTGAGTGAATAATAAAATTATGAAAATCATCTTTCTTGGATGTATTTTAAAAAGTTCATGTACAGCTGGGGTTATAGCTAAGTGGCAGAGCATTTGCCTATCATGTGTGAGGCACTGGGTTCGATGCTTAGTACCACATAAAAATAAACAAATAAAATGAAGACATTCTGTCCACCTACAGCCACAAAAATTTTTTTCTAAAAATGTCCATCCATCTAGGTAAAATTAATTGTTGCTAATTATGTAATAGATGTTGGTAGTGCAACTAATAATTATTAATAATTCAGAACTTAAATGGCTGCTAAAATGAAAACACAGTATGTATCCTACTCACATGTGTCATACCCTATAATAGTCTGAGCATAGTCAGCCATGATCTTTATGTCAAAATCAGAAAATATGATGGGAAAGATGCTTATTTTAATCTTAATCCTTACTTCCTTGTCATTACACAATTTAATTCACAAGTAGAAAAGAACTGAATGTTGAATGGAAACCTAATGTTTTCAAATACAGTTTGAATTCTCTATTGTCTTAATTTAGTAAACATGTATACCATCCCCATTTCCATATTCTGTTGAGTGCAAGGAAGTCACATTTTCTGCCTACGTGCAGTATATTACACTAAGGTATAACTCATCCCATGTCAACTTAGAATTCTTCCAACCTCAGAGAATAAGTGTTATCTTAACAAGCTTTCACTCCTTTTTGCTTACACAGTTCTAGAGATGAAAACCATAGTTTCCAATTCCTAATTTTTGCATTCATAAAAACATTGCCATATTTTCCATTTATATAAATAAATGCATGTCTCTTTGATTATGATTTTAATCACTTGGCATATTTCGAGTATACTTTAGATTACTCTCATTGTCAATGGTTATATAAGAAGAAAAAATATTCAAAAAGGTGAGAAATGAGAATTATCTTGTTAGCTTTTTAATCCATGTATCCTAACCACATATGTTGTAGTGAGAGAGAGTTCTTGTGTTATTATTCTGAATTCAGTTTGTACAGGGTTGTACAGCCAAGAGATAATCAGCAAAATTTTAATTACTGAACATTACAATGTCTAATTACAGAACAATTTTTTAATGTTTTATTTTTTAGTTGTAAATGGACACAATTTCTTTATTTTATTGTTATGTGGTGCTGAGTATCGAACCCAGGGCCTTGAACGTGCGAAATGAGCGATCTACTGCTAAGCCACAACCCCAGTCCCAAATTACAGAAAAATTTTAAAATTTACTTTCCTGAATACTTCCTTCACACAAAGAAAATACACCAAAAGTCAGTTTCTATTTTCACCATTCTCTGGTGAAATGTGTTATGTGTTGTAAGTATACAAAAATACCCTAGATTTCTTGTTTGTTTTGTATTGATGTGTATTTTTAAATTAATCCATACAAAATTTCATTGCAAAACATCTTAGAAATTCTGTCCCCTGATGCCAAGTAAGGTGTGTGAAATGAACAGTTGGGAATCAGTTCAATGCTTGTTTTTTGTTTGTTTGTTTGTTTGTTTTGTTTTGTTTTGTTTTTTAGAGAGAGAGAGAGAGAGAGAGAGAGGGAGAGAGAGAGAGAGAGAGAGAGAGAATTTTTTAATATTTATTTTTTAGTTTTCAGTGGACACAACATCTTTGTTTGTATGTGGTGCTGAGGATCCAACCCAGGCTGCACATATGCCAGGCGAGCGCGCTACCACTAGAGCCATATCCCCAGCCCCATGTTCTTTTGTTTTTGATGAAAATAACTTTTCTTCCTTCTCATGACTAAACTTTAGACAAAATTCTTCCTGACTCTAAAACCTTGACCATTTCTTAGAAAATAGATTTCAGGAAAACTGGTAATTTACAATTCTTTATCTGCCTTTCAATGGAATTAGTTTTAGAAGCTTCTTAACAGTGTTAAGTGGGAGGGTGTCTTTTCCAAGGACATGAAGACTATCTCTGAAATATAACTTTCAAGGAAGAGTTCACCCTATGCTCCATGTTTTCTGGTCAGGTAGAACCCTAATTTTGGTGACTCATTGAAGTTGTAAAACCAAATCTTTTCACAAAGATATTAAAAGTTTACTTTTCCTTTGGGTAAAGCCAATTAGCAAATACAGATGACCTATGTTCTCTCTATCACCCCAGGGTGATAGAATACATCTGGCCGTTTGTTTAAGTCAAATTGAATTAGTTTGAGCTCCAGTCTTTCTCCTCTATTGCATTTGCCTTAAATAAATCTTTTTTGCCTATTTAACATGTTTCGTACCATTCTTGCGTTGACATTTTCTTCCCAATATCACAGAAGTAGACAAAAAGCAACTACATTTCCCAGAAATCTCACCAGTAGGGTTCTAATTAAATTATACCAATGAAAATCACTCACAGAGGATTTGCAATGCTGAATCAAGGCCATTGGTCTTTCAGGCTGCAGCAGTCACTGGGGCTTATCAGACATCAATAGCCATTCCTATGTATGTTGCTGACCTCAATGTGTACAACATACTGTGATTGCTCCTTCTTGTCTGGGGCTGTAGAAATACTTTCTAATTCTCTGAGGGCTTCTAATTAACATCTTGGTAACTATTTTTAACCAGTTCTACAACAGTGTGTTGACTTTGAAAGCACCCAATTTTTTGTGTTTATCCTCTTTTTTCCTGTGAATATTGGAGCCCTATTTTTTTTTTTCCTTTTTGAACCCTGGGTATACAAAAAATAAGAGAAATAGTTCCGTGTGTGTGTGTGTGTGTGTGTGTGTGTGTGTGTATGTTTGTGTGTGTATATTTTTTCTAATTAGAGTCCACTTAAAGAAGCACATCACTAAGTTAGTGAAAATGGGAGAACTGATTCTAAAAAAAGAAATACACGAGAATATTTTTTATTTTGTACAAACCCTGAGGCATATTCCCTGTGTGTGTCTGGAGATAGCACCAATTTTTGTCCACACTGGATAAAATTATATAAACCAAATTCTACCTGTGATGTCTTCATATCATAATACAACAAAACCAAGAACTGAATGTATGAAAGCTTTTTGTTATGGCTGTTTTTTGCCATTTCCTTTTTAGAAAATTTCAACATTTTCTAATAAATCTTGTCAAAAATATTTTGTTTCAGCTATGTTAGCTCTCTGAAATCTGCTTGGCAAAAGAGTCGCTTAAAATATTCAATTATTTTTTCCTTTCTAACTGATGATTCCATCTTTTCTAATTCTGTTGCTCCCTAATGTGGTAAAACATATTGGAAGAGGAAGGTAAAATCTACCCAACTGTCACTTAAAAGAACTTAAAGAGCTAATGTCACATGTTTACAATTCAAATTGTGGATATTTCATCAGATTTTCCAAATTATATTGACTTATTGAAATCATTTTCCTCACTTAAGTTGTAATTGATCAATTTGTATAAATAAGGAGTTACCTATATAATTTTTTGAAGAAAATCTCTATATTTTATCCTAAAATGTAGTAAGAACTTTATAGTTCTTACTATAGTACTAAGAAGTCAAACATATTTCAAGTCTACCATAAATAAATACTTTTTATAATTGTCATTTTCAAAGTTAAGGTTATGGTTTTAGTAACTTAATACTAACAGAGGTTATTATGATTCATTTTAAAGTTCATGACCCTTTATTGTACATTTTGCTTCTTGAACTATAAATTCTAATTCTGCATTTCACTTTCTCATTTAATTTATTTACTTCTGGGGCTGGGGATGTGGCTCAAGCGGTAGCTCACGCTCGCCTGGCATGCGCTGGGCGCTGGGTTCAATCCTCAGCACCACATAAAAATAAAAAAATATATAGATGTTGTGTCCACTGAAAACTAAAAAAATAAATATTAAAAAATTCTCTCTCTCTCTTTAAAAAAATTATTTACTTCTGATTTAATATTGTGAAAAAAAAAGAAAAAAAAGAAAAGGGGAGGCTAAATTTAGTAGAAAGAAGAGACATTTAATCAACTTCAAGTATTTCAAAGGAAGAAATTATTCATCTACTAAGGAATATGATGAAAAGCTCTTGTTTTGCATCTAAATATCCTCTTTGGCTGTTAATGAAAGTAGCCTAACAGTGCAAACATGAAGTAAAGCAATTGTTTTTAAAAAATAGAAAGAATTCACAGAAGAGATCATCTAAAGTTACTTGCACTGCACATAAATTTTTAAAAGAAAATGACAAAAACATTTTTCTTAAATTTTAGCACTTTTATTCTCACCATAGAAACATAATAATTAAACACATGTAATCTATCAAATTCACTTTTAATTCCAAACTCTCTCTACAGTAGAGTTTATTTATTCTCATAACCTAACAAAAATACCACATTTGTTGTGAAAAAAAAGTGAATAAGTCTGACTTAAAATATATACTTTGACCTAAATATATTATCTATTTACACCTTTTTTGTTTATAGGATCATTTAAAATAGCAATAGCAACAATGAAACTTGCCAAAATGCCTGAAAATACATACTAAGATTAGACCTGTGGTTTTTCATTGGAAATTTCTAAAGAATGTATAAATCAATACAGATTTCTTTCATTATACTGCAAGTCAATCAGATTCACACAGATGAACATTTGAAGACATCAGATCAAAGATCTACATAATTCCAAGAAATATACATTGTGTTTAATTTCAAAATTGCTAATTAAATTATTAATGGAAATATACATTTGTTCAAAATGATAAGAGAGCTGGTCTCTTTTAAAAGAGAGAAAAATTACTAAATTTTTCTGAGGCAGAGCATATTGAGAGTATGTGATTACATTGGAGATGGGAAAGTCCTTTGCTTCCTAGGCTAGTGTCCCTTGTGCACCTGAGAAAACATTCTATAGCTAAGTAAGACATGATGCTTAATTAAAATAGCACATAATGAAGATAATTTAATTAGAAATTAGATTTAAAGTGTGAACAATGCTCTTTAAAAAACAATGTTAATCCACACTTTATAAGTACATCTGTATACTTGTACATACACAGAGTAAGGACTTTGGGGACAAATAAAGCATTGTACATTGTGTCTCTTCTGTATTTCTCCATTCACTTAAATAAATATGCTTGGAAAATAATTTAGTTTTCTCTGCCTTGATTTACTTGCCATGAAGAAGGAATGGGAATCAGATATACCTAGGATTTAGCTATTAAAATTGATGAAAGGATGCAGAAATCTGCCAGAATTCGATATTATTGTGTTCCACAAAAGGAAGTTTAGAAACATTTCAGAAGAACCTTTTAAACTAGCCATCTTACCTTAATCTCTGGAAGGTCATTTTCACAAGTTTTTCAGTATTTTATGTTTGATACATTTTAGTATATAATCACTCCTATTTCTGATTTTATGGAATCAAAGTAAATTTGCAAAGGTACATAATCAAAAACTGCATTCATTCATTTGGGAGAAAGTGACTGCACCCCAGGTCAAATCACATATATAATGACAAATGACCTTTCTCAACTAATGAATGCATTTGGAAGTAGAGCTATCAATATTTTAAGATATAGATAACTTGGTCCAATACAGGTCTCATGTACACAAATATTTAGAGGGTAACTTATGAGGAATATAAATTTTTATAAATATCACCAGCTAGTTTATACCAAAAACGCATTTAAAAGCAAGTCAAACAATTGAACTACTACATTTTTGTCTTTTTAATATATTTATTATAAGAATACAAGAAGAGTCAAAAGCAGTTTATAATTGACATCAAATGAAACAAATGTCAGGATTTTGTTTGGCTGTAGAATCCTTCTTTGTGAAAAGTGACACAGAGAATACAGTATCTTCATTATAGTTATGCCCTCTTGATCAGCCAGGCAATTTAGATCATGGTGCTCAGAGAAAGCTAATCCTTCATTTGAGCCATGCTTTCTTTCATGCATATAATAAGGATTATGGAGAAACTAAAATAGGCCAGTTACTGTGATCTTTAATTCTCTGATAGTGCAGAGGTCTTACTCCACAAATTTAGTTTAGAATCTCCTCAAGTTTGGGGGGGCAGGACTCAGCCCACCCAACATCCTGTTTGTCTAAAATTCTATTTTCAATTGCAAGAAAAATTTGGGGAGGAGGGCAGGCCACACATACACAGTTTTACATTTATCTGCATGGCATGTAGCCTGGTCCCTGCTTGAATTATTTCACAGTAGATGGCCACATGGAGATAGTAGCCATTCTCAAATTCTGAATCATATTGTGTTTAACTAATTCAATCTATCTCTGAAAATAATTTAAACATGTTTTACAGTTAAAACTGTTCATGATGATCACTCAAAAGATGCCAAATACACAGAGATGCTAAATGGAGTGAAGAACATTGGCAATAACTTGAGTATAGGTCTTGACTGGAGAAAGTTTTCGCTCTATGGATACAGTTAAATGTAGTGTAACAGATTCTCCTTTGAAAATACAGTAACTTCTCATTCAAACATGTGTGCTTCAACATGCTTAGTCAAAAACAAGCATTTACAAAGAATTTTACTCCATTTATAAGAGACTCCCTTTGTAGAGTTTGCATGTAGTCTATTTCTGAATTCCAGCTGTTTTCATTGAACAATCCTGTAACTTGTGAAACAGAAGAATCTAAAGGTCCCATTTACTTATCATTAAAGCTTGTCCCTTCCTAAGATCACATGGAGGCTCTGTGCTTCCCCAATCTCATTTTTTTGTTAAATTGGTTTTTCTGAGCTACCTTTAGATTCATGTATAGTTGCAAGAAATAATACTGAGATAGAAAAGGACTGGCGATCACACTCCAGAGTAGGAAAGGGGCAATAAATATTAGAGGACAAGTATAAGAATAGCCATTTTAACAGGCTCCACCATGTTAAAAACAGTTCTCATTTCTCAGACAGGGTGTAAAATTTCCATCTAGAGGAAAGCATCAGCATAATTCATAATTCAGCCTGTGCCCACCCTGGGATAATTGAAATAAAACCAGTCAACAGGAGTTTATCAACTTCTCCTTACATGCCTTTAAAAGAAAGAATATTATAAGACTTAAAGGGCACTACTGTTCTGAGTCTTTCTCTTACTTTTCTTTTAAATAAAATTCCTGCTCTCTTGCTTAGCTCTGCATTGGCAGTGTTCAGTCTTTGACTCCATGGAGCATGAACCCTATCCTGACCCCTGCAGGTAACACCATGAGGAAGAAAATTCAAAGTTAAAATACACAGTGTCAACTTTTGCTTCTTATCGACTCTGGGAATTAAAATTGAATGCCTAACATTGAGATATATTATTTTCTTTTTACTTCTTTTTTTTTTCCTTTTTGGAGAATTATCATAGTTCTATAAGCCATAGAAGTGAACACTTAATTTGAGGCATTGTCAATGAAATTAAAGAAATAGGTTAATTATAGGAAGAAAAAGTACTGAGATCCCTGGAGAGGCTCTTCAGCCCCTGCATTATTTTTCTATGATTACAAATGACTACAGACTGGATGACTTAAAAAAAAAATTATTCTACAGTTAAATGGGTCTTTTTAAGCTGAACATGAGCAGGCTGTCACCTCTTCCTGAAAGCTGTAGAAGCGTCTGTTTCCTTGTCCTGTAATAGGAAAAAGAAACACCAAATAACTAGGTAAAGGAGACATGATCATCAGTATATTCTATTAAAAGGAAAAATAAATTTGTTGATGCATTGTGATTTGAGTAAATCGCTAATTCTCCATTTCATAGCATTTAAAAAAATCTTTAAAATTACATTGGTATTTAGATTATTAAGACCTAATAATAAGAAAAAAATATTTTATTTATGTATTGAAAAAAAAGAAGAAAGATATTTTACTGCTTTGCTCCTGTTATGCTCGAATTCAGGACCCCCAAAAGACCTCCAGAGACCAAGATCGATGTAAGCAGCAAAGAGGTGTTTGTTGCGAGCTAGCTCAGTCCTCTGCATGCACACAGCAACTGGTTTCACTGAGAGGCCCCAAGGCTTTGCAGCAGTTTTATACACTCTTTGGGGAAGGCAGGGACTTCACATACATCATAGCATCTCTTAGCAAATCATCACACACTGCGGGAAAATCATAAAACAACTCTAAAACATGATTAGCACAATCACTGGGGGGAACAAGTTGGGTAAGGGTGATTGATTAGTACAAAAGGGGGATTCGTTTGAATTGATTGGTTTAAGCCAAGAGGGGTGTACATGCTGAACTACTTGGTTTCCCAACACGTTATCAACCACCATAAACTACTGGGAGGGTCATCTGGCATCCCAGGTATTTCCCTGTCTCATGCTGATTGGTGGCTGCTAGGGGGTTGCTATGGATCCCCACCTAGCCTGACTGAGTCAGGGACCCTGGAGCAGCAGATCTCTCCTATTATTTGTAGATAAACAACTTAGCAGGTTGGGAATGTACCTAGGAGTGCTCTGTGGGTCTTTCCAAAGACAAAGGTCATATCCCTTCCTTGGACAGGCTTTGCTCTGAGGTAGAGGCTGGTTTTTCATTCTCAGAGAAGAAACACAGGGAACTCCTGTCCCAGAGACTTTGATTCTGCCCAGCAGAGGAAACAGGGAGTTTTTAGAAAGATGTCTCAGAGGCTGCATTCAACTTGTGTTCTCTGTATGGGGTTGTAATTCACTTATTAATTTGAGAGATAGTAATTTCTTAAATCTTCTGGTGCCACCACCAAATCTGAATTATCTCCTCCCCATTTGGGGTGTGTGCCCAAGGACAGATAACTGCCTAGGACAGGAAAGAAAGGTCATCCTGCTTCCCCTGAGATTAAGGAATGGGAGAGATTAGGAAGGTGGAGAAAGAGGAAGAGAAAGAAACATGTGCCTTTTAAAAATAAGTCAGAGTGGCAGAGGGGCAACCAAGCATAAAGTGGAGCACTGTTACATTTTCCCCACTGCCAATTTTTACACTCCATTACTATGAAAAAATGGGCAATAAGATCTCCAAGTTTTTTCCTCCTGAGAGAGGACAAAATTAAGGGAAAGTGACCCAAGGTCCTTATTCTTTATCAGGTGGGGCATAAACAGGTAAGTGTCTATATGCTTCATATTTCTGAATGCCTGTTATTTTTGATAAAACTTTCTTTAGTGGGAAAGAAAAAGAATACATATTTGTAATCAAAAATTGAGAAATATATATTAACTGAAATATTAATTATAAACTTATAAGGTGGTCCACTTTATGCTTTGAATATAGTCCTTGCTGCTCTGCCACTGAAAATTATTTTTAAAAGGTTCATATTTATTTCTCTTCCTCTCTCCCTTCTCCTCCCTAAATCTCTCCTGCTCCTTGATCTCAGGGAAACATAATTATCCTTCTTCTCCATCCTAGGCAGAGTTATTTGTCCGAGTACTTACCAAGGAAAGGAAATCATCCAAACTTGGGCATGGCATTAGCAGATCTAAGAAATGACTATATCTTAAATTATCAAGTTGTAAAGGTAAAATTTCTAAGTTGATTCTAAACTGCAAAGCCTGAATTAAAATGTAAAAGACCGGGCATTGTAAAGTATTGTTAAGTTCCTCTGCTACACCCAGAACCTGAAATTCCTGAGATAGTTAAGACAACGCCCTACTGGCCATTTAGCCTAGGGCCCTGTGCAGTTTGTCACAGGGCCCAAACCAATCAGTTTGAATGTGTACCCCGCTTAGAAGTGACCAATCACCCCCGCCTGACCTGTTCCCGCCAATGAATGTGCTAATCATGTCTCAGAGTTGTTGTTCAATTTTCCTGTGCCTCATGATGATTTGTTCTGATGTATGCAAAGCCCCCCCGCCCTCTCCAAAAAGTGTACTTAAGCTCTGCTTGACCTCTGCTCTGGGCTCTGGGCTGCTCTCCCTTCTTGAGTGAGCACGGAGCCCCAGCGCGCTGGAATGGATCCCCAATAAATCCCCTTCTGCAATTGCATGAAGCCAGTCTCTTGTGTGGTCTCTCCCTCTGACGCTTCGCCGGACCCTTACATTTGGTGCGTTGGCCGGGAACTGTGCATCGCCAGACAGGGAGACTCCAACGGACTGCTTTGGGGGATAAGTAAGGAGCCTTTCTCTCTCTCTCTCTCTCTCTCTCTCTGTCTCCTCCTTCTTCTCCTTTTCTCCTTCTTGTTTTTCTTTTGTGATCGCTCGGGTTCGGTTTCTGGCTCAGTGGAGAGCGTAAGCTCCCAGAGGGCGTAAGCTCTCAGAGCTCTGGTTTGAGGGTTGGCAGCGTGTGGCTGCCAGTGGAGAGCATAAGCTCCCCCTGGTGGTGGTGGACAGATGTGTCCAGGAGCCACAGGCCACGTTCTCCAGAGGGATGCCCCTGGAGGACTCGGGGAGGATCGGAGGTACCCTCATCTAGGGGGGGCGAAAATGCCCCCGGTCGGTGCTGCCAACCCGTCTGGTTTTGCCGGCTACTCTCTGTTTACTGTCTGGGTTGAGTTTACTGTCTGTCTTTAATCTTTGCCTCTGAACTCGTGTTAAACGTTTACTGTGTGTGTCCGTGTTTGTGTCACGTTTGTATTGTCTCTCTGCGTTTCAGAATGGCCCACCCTTGGAGTTGAATGGCCCCCAGGAGGGTCCCTCCATCTCTCTCTAATCCGCAAAGTCAGAGATATTGTCTTTCAGCCGGGGCCGCATGGCCATCCAGATCATGGATTTTAACCTTTCAGGACCTCTGAGAATCTCCTCCTGCATGGGTGGGGTCCGCTTAGTCCACCCGGAGAATTCCACCCGGTGGTATGGCGGATCTGTCCTGTCCCTGTTCCTCCCGGCCCCTCCACCCACCTGTCCTCTCCGCCCCCTCGCCGTCTCCCCTCCTGGGAGGGGGGGTTATGCTCCAGAGGGCAAGGGGGATGGGCAGGCGGAATCGGGGGTGAGGTAGGCGGGGGACCGCCCCTCCTCCCCCTCCTCTGCTGGCAACGGGCTGCCACCAGGCGCATTTACACCACAGCGGGGCGGGTGGGGTTGGAGGTGGAGTCAGCAGGGGACTGCCCCCCCCAACTGCCCGGGCGAGCAGGAAAAGCGGCTCGGGGGCACCCGGCCCTCTCCCTCCCTTGTGGGGGTAGAAAGGACCGGGTTGCTTGGGAATGCAGCCTAAAGCGGGTGGTAAATTCCATCTAAGCTTAAATACTGAGACTAGGGAGGCAGTGTCTTTTCTTCTTGTAGTCGGCTTGAGCGCCAACTGAAATGCCTGCTCGAAACCCTGTCCTCATTATTAAATTGGTGTTAATTGGCTTTGGGGGATGGGAACCAAATTTCCAGTCACAAATTTTGATACTCCCAAAGGGACTTTTAAGGAGTCCCCACTCTGCTTTCAGAAGGACTAATCTTATAAGTGGAGGATAGAATTAAGGGACTCCCAGCAGCTGCCAGAGCCATTTTGCTCTGCGGAGTTCCCTCATTTCCTTACCTGCACTTAAAGATTACTCCACCTCCGTTTACAAAAAAAAGTGTTAAATTGAAATGTTGGTCTGGTTTATTAATATGACATTAAATAATTAAATAGCAACAGTCTTAGAAATTTTTAAAGCTTAATTTCAGATATACATGCTAGTGTGTGGTTCTTTTTAAAAATTTTCAGGTAAATTTAATGTAACTTAATGCTACTTTAGAAACTTCAGAACAAGGAAAGTGGCTTAATGATCCTAAAGACATTTCTTCTGATGGTAGAGATCCTATTTCCAGTTTAATGTGAGCAAGTTTTTCTAGTGTAAAAAAAATATAAAATTTTGTGAATTGTATCTTAAACTTGTATCATAATTTTCAACATCCAAACCTGAAAATTGTGACTTATGGTTAAAATGCCTTAGGCAGGAGGTTTCTGCTCAGAATTCCAGTTTTCCCAGTTCCTTCCAGACCTCAGCCAGAACTTAAGTTGATATGCAAATAGAAGAAGCCTGGAGCCCTCAGTAGTAGACAGATCTGAGGCCCAAGGAAAAAAAAAAGGGTAAAAGTGTCTTTTTATGGGAACTCAAACTCGATTAAACCAAAGAGTAAATTGTATGGCATTAAATTATTAGACTATATCTTAAGGGAAAGGACATCTGTAAACCTAAATGTTAGTTGTTGTGTTTACATCCCTGACATTTCTGGCAATATGACAAATATCCTTAAAGATTTACATGCTCAGATGGAAGCCATGTCCTCAGCAACTTTGTCATGGAAACAATATCTTAGCTCCTGGTTCTTGGTACTTCCTGGTGGTAAACATTGTTAGTCTTTGTCTTTGCCATCATACTCATTGGCATATTCCTGTGCTATGGGATTTATTGCTACATCAATATGGTTCCAGTACTAATGAATTCTTGTTTCTCTTATAGACCGCCCATCACTCAAATGGCCCTCCAGCCTATCATGGACCACTCGATAGACCCGATTTTTAAAAGGGGACTCCAAACTGCTTGCCCCAACATCGCCCCTTTTGTCAGCCTGAAGAAGCCAGAACGGCCTTCACCCCCATTCCTTACAGCAGTAAGGAGTTCCACAAATTAGAGGGGAGGAACAAAGCCAGATTTAAAGTTAGGTAGTCAGTGTAGTTAGATAAATCGGAGTCTAATACCGAGTAAAATCTAAAATGGAGGCCATGCTGAAAATAATTCTAGAAAACGCAGGACAACTCATGGTAATCAGACAGCAATATGCTGACAGAGACAAAAAATGAGACTCCCCAATAATTAAAATTCATTACTTTTAAGATTAAAAGTAGTCTGAAAAAAGGAGTGGGGAAAATGTAAGGGTCCGGCGAAGCGTCAGAGGGAGAGACCACACAAGAGACTGGCTTCATGCAATTGCAGAAGGGGATTTATTGGGGATCCATTCCAGCGCGCTGGGGCTCCGTGCTCACTCAAGAAGGGAGAGCAGCCCAGAGCCCAGAGCAGAGGTCAAGCAGAGCTTAAGTACACTTTTTGGAGAGGGCGGGGGGGCTTTACATACATCAGAACAAATCATCATGAGGCGCAGGAAAATTGAACAACAACTCTGAGACATGATTAGCACATTCATTGGCGGGAACAGGTCGGGCGGGGGTGATTGGTCACTTCTAAGCGGGGTACACATTCAAACTGATTGGTTTGGGCCCTGTGACAAACTGCACAGGGCCCTAGGCTAAATGGCCAGTAGGGCGTTGTCTTAACTATCTCAGGAATTTCAGGTTCTGGGTGTAGCAGAGGAACTTAACAATACTTTACAATGCCCGGTCTTTTACATTTTAATTCAGGCTTTGCAGTTTAGAATCAACTTAGAAATTTTACCTTTACAAAGTAAGTTACAACTTGGGACAAAGAATATATGAAATGTAGCCCTTGATTGATCGCTTAAAAACAAAAACAAAAACAAAACTCTGTTCTCCCTGTGTTTCTCCTTTGCTAGCAAAGCAATAACATTTCTTTTTCCTTTTCCTTGAAATTATGTCCTTGTTATTGAATTGGCTTCAAGGACAAGGACTGAGCTTTTGGTAAAAGGATTATCATTATTTAAAAAAAAATTAAATTTGTTTTATTTAGTTATACATGACAGTAGAATGCATTTATGCACTTCAATATATTATTCATAGATGGGATATAATTTCTCTTTTTCCTGAGTGTACATGTTGCAGAATCATATTGGTCATGAAGTTACATATATGCATACAGTAATAATGGCTGTTTCATTCTACTATCTTTTCTATCCCCACTTCCCCTCACCTCCCCACCCATCAATTTCCTCTACTTAATCTAAGATATTGCTATTCTTCCTTAGTGCTTCTTGCCTTATTGTGAATTAGCAACTACATATTAGAGAAAACATTGGCCTTTAGTTTTGTGGGATTGGCTTATTTCGCTTAGTATGATATTCTCCAATTCTAACCATTTACTGGCACATGCCATAATTTTACTCTTTTTTAAAGCTGAGCAATATTCCATTGAGTATATATGCCACATTTTCTTTATCCAGTCATCTACTGAGGGACACCTAGGTTGGTTCCATGGTCTAGCTATTATAAATTGAGCTGCTATAAACATCGCTGTGGCTGTGTCACTATAGTATGCTGATTTTAAGTCCTTTGGGTACAAACCAAGGAGTGAGATAGCTGGGTCAAATGGTGGTTCCATTCCCAGTTTTCTGAGGAATCTCCATACTGCTTTCCACAGTGGTTGCACCAATTTTCAGTCTCACCAGCAATGTATGAGTGTACCTTTTCCCCACATCTTCACCAACATTTATTGTTGCCTATATTCTTGATGATTGGCATTCTGACAGACGTGAGATGAACTCTTAAGAGTAGCTTTGATTTGCATTTCTCTAATTGCTAGAGATGTTGAACACTTTTTCATATATTTGTTGATCAATTGTATTTCTTCTTCTGTGAAGTGTCTGTTCAGTTCCTTAGGCCATTTATTGATTGGGTTATTTATTTATTTTTTGGTGTTAAGTTTTTGAGTTATTTATATATTCTAGAGATTAATACTTTATTGAAGGTGCATTATTTTTAATTGTGGAAAATTAGTACCAACCTAAGTGTTAAATATGAGATGATAAGTAAAGGTACTAGGGTACATAGTCCACATGACATATTAGGCAGTGAAAAAAGTAACACAAAGTTATTCATTTTCATCCAAGAAAGTAAAAATTCATTTAAGTAAGGAAAGATCAGAAAACTTGAAATTTTTGGTGCGTGGTAGGATTGTGAATTTTTCAAATTTTAATATTTAACATTGTTATCTATATTGTTGTTAGAAAAAAAGTTTTAATTTGTGATGTTGTTGCAGGATTCTTGCACAGAGAGATGGGACACCAAGGCTTTCATCCAGGAAGTATCATTTGTTAGTGCCAGTAATGGCCCATGGGATTTGTGTCTAAAGGCTGAGCCTGAGCTCAGTGAGCTTGGTGTTAGTTTCCCCTGTCCATGTTAATCCCTTTGTAACATACATTCTTCATATTTTTTTGTTGTTATTGTTTTTAGTATCAGGGGTAGAAACCAGGGGTTCTTAACCACTGAGCCACATCCCCAACCGATATATATATATATATATATATATATATATATATATGTTAGAGATGGGGTTTTGCTGAGTTGCTTAGGGCCTTGCTAAGTTGCTGAGACTGGGTTTGAACTCACAATCCTCCTGCCTCAGCCTCCCCATTTACTGGGACTACAGGCAAGCACCCTGCACCCAGCTGGTAACATAAATTCTGATTGGGCATCCTATATTACAGAGTTGTGACAATTGCACATAGGTACTGAGTGTGCCATGTCACCTTCCCTTTGTCTTGGAAGAGAGAGTCCTTTGCTCTAGGAGGGCTCTTATCACCATGAATTAAGATAAAAATGCATCAACAAGCAAATATAGGGAGAATCAGTGGATGAAGCATTTACCTTTACTGTTACTAATTTCAATGTCAGTTTCCCCAGAGAAAATGTGGAATCAATCTCTGTATCCATATTGACTGATATGACCTGCAAAGAAATCTCAGAAGCATATTCCCTGATAGTGAAGTGATTAAGAACATGCACTCTGGGTTCCGCTTGCCCTGATTTGAGTCAGTTCTGTCAGTTACAAGCTATGCACCCTTGAAAAAGTTTCTCAATCTATGTTCCAGGTTATTCATCTATAAAATTGATATAATAACAATGCCTACTTCACAGGTTGTTAGAATACATGTGAATGGTTATGAAGTACATAACACAATGCAGGCACATAGTAAATTCTTTGCTACAGTTAGTAAAAAAAATGACAGTTTTAAAACCCTTTAAAGTATCACATTTCCTCAAAAATTTTCTGACAAATTCACCTTCTCATAGTTTCTGAAATTTTCTTACTACTCTTCCCTCTTTTCTTTTTCTTTAATGGTAATGATTTTTAAAATTTTTAAAAAAATGTTTTAATTAGTTATACATGACAGTAGAATACATTGATGCACTTTGATATACATACATAAATTTTTTTGATATACATACATAAATGGGGTATAATTTCTCATTTTCCTGATTGCACATGTTGTAGAATCACATTGGTCATGCATTCATATATGTGTATAAGGTAATAATGTCTGTTTCATTCTGCTATTTTTCCTATCCCCATATCCTCTCCCCTCCCCTCACTCCTCTCTGCCTAATATGAAGTAACTCCTCTCTACCTAATATGAAGTAACTCTACTCTTCCTTAGTGACATCCCCCTTATTGTGAATTAGCATCCACATATTAGAGAAAACATTTGGCCTTTTGTTTTTGGGGATTGACTTACTTTATTTAGCATGATATTCTCCAGCTCCATCCATTTACCAGCAAATGCCATAATTTCATTCTTTTCTAAAGCTAAGTAATATACCATTGAATATATACCACGTTTTCTTTATCCATTCATCTATTGAAGGACCACTAAGGACTTAAAATCAGTGTACTACAGTGATGCAGTCACATCAATTTATAGCAGGTCAATTCACAATAACTAAACTATGGAACCAACAACCTAATGGTAATAATCCTCAGCTTACTCTGTGGTTCCCAGAATTAGCAGAATGCTGATGAGCACTGGAGCATAGTGTTCAACAGCAGGGAAAAGAAAGCAAAGTGTTCAACCTCAGAGTCCACAAGGGGAGCACAAATGTGAGTTCTAGTAGGTACTGGGACTAGGTCAGGACAGACTCCACCAAATGAAATTTGTAGATAGACAAAGGAGGTTTTGAAGTAATGAATGATATAAAACCACAGTGACCAATCTTATAATTTTTATCTAGAATAAGCCCTTCGAATTTACTTGAAAGCTGAAAAATGCTACTTATCTGCCTTCTAGAATAGTATTGCTAAACATAAAATGACCTGCATTCACACTTTTATTTTAAATTTCTCACAAACATCTCCCATTAATTAAACTTTTCTTGTGTGTTCCGAAGTGTTGACATTTTTTAGTCATTAATACCTTTAGAATCACAAAATAAATAAAACCTCCTACTCAACAGAAACCAAAATCTAAATACATATCTTAATTTAAATCAACAAATAATTATTGAATTTTTATTGACAAGAAAATAAATGAAATTTTCTGAGATAAAAAGATCCATAATAGATTCTTCTCTTACTCTGATGAACATAATTGATTTGGTTTTTTCAAATGAATAAGAATTTTACATAAAATGAATAACACAAGGGAGGGGGCAGGGGATTAGCAAGGATGGTGGAATGTGATGGACATCATTATACAAAGTACATGTATGAAGACTTGAATTGGGTGTCAACATACTTTATATACAAACAGATATGAAAAATTGTGGTATAAACAAAGTACATATATAAAGGCATAAATTGGCGTGAACATACTTTATATATAGAAATACGAAAAATTGTGCTCTATATGTGTAATAAGAATTGTAATACATAAAAAAACACTATTTAACATTTTAAATCTTCTTTCAGTTAAGAGAAAACTTTCAACATTCTTTTCATAATTAAAGTATTGGTATCAACTTAGAGTTAGGACTTGTGCTCAAAGATATTATAAAACAGAGAATCTAATAAGGACTTTAAGAACTTCCTCATTCTAAGGAGGAAATGCACAAACAAAAATATGAATAAAGTTTAAGATAATAAGAACATTGTTATGAGAACTTAAAGGAGAAGAAAGTAGCTCAGCTCACAGCTCTGCAAACTCTAAGGTAGAGGGGACCTTTAATCTGAGTAGAGAGGGTCAAAACGTATATCATCAAGTTAATCAATAAGATAACAAACACAGGACAATTTAAGTTTTGAAGCTGAGGGAAGTTTGACATGTTCTTATCAAGTGTAAGAGATTGTGGAACATCAAATTGGAGGTTTCCAACAGGCCAAGGTTAAGACCACATTCAGATTTGGGGTGAGCAAAGTTAATATAAGTGGAATCACTATCAAGATGAATGCAACATTGCAAAATGAAGTTAGGTACAAAAGGGAATGCTCACTAAAATTCTAAGAATTGAAGAAGAAATACAAACTTTTTCCTGCCAACAATGTACAAAAGTTTCCTTTTGTCAGCATCTTCCACAACTCAATTTATATTTTTATAACAGTCATTTCAGTAGGAGTGAATAATATCTCATTGTGGTATAGATTTAAATTTCACTAATAATTAGTGATGTTAAACATTTTTTCATATACCCATAGAACATTTGCATGTTTTCTATAGAAGTGGCAATAGTGAGAATTCTTGTCTTATTCCTGATCCTTTCAAATTTTCACAGTAGGTTATGGTATTAGGTTGTTATATAGTACCTTTATTGTGTTCAGATACATTCCTTCTATATCTGCCTTTTTAAGAGTTTTTTTTTTTAATATCATGAAAGTATATTAAATTATATCATATGTTTTTTTCTGTATCCAGGGAGATAATCATATGATTTATATCATCCATTAATATTAATGTGATGTATTATATTTGTTGATTTACATATGCTGAAACATCTTTGAATTTCAAGGGTAAATCCCACTTGGTCATAGTGTGTGATCATTTTACTGTATTGTTGAATTTGTTTAGTTACTAATTTGTTTGGAATTTTTGCAGGTATATTCATCAGAGATATTGGTCTTTAATTTTCTTTCCTTGACCTGTTATGTTCTGGCTTTGTTTTCAGGTTAATTCCCCTTCTCCCTCCCTTTCCCTCCCATCTCTCTTCCCTATTTAGTGGTAATCTTCTTCTCATGCTCTTCCTTCCTACCCTATTTTGAGTCACCCCCCTTATATCAGAGAAGACATTCTGCATTTGTTTTTTAGGGATTGGCTAACTTAGCATAATCTGCTCTAATGCCATCCATTTCCCTGCAAATGCCATGATCTTGTTATTTCTAACTATACATTTCTCTCTTAAAACTGATTCTTCTGCATCTCATATTTTGTGTAATGTTGTGTTTCTATTTTAGACTGTCTTGAGATTTTTTTAAATTCTCTTGATTTTTTTTTTCTGAGACTGGTTATTCAGGAATGTGTTGCCTAATTTTCACACATTTGTGACTAGTTCAAATTTTCATACTCTTATCGATTTCTATTTGCATATCATTTTGGTTTGGAAAGATGATTTTAGTCTTCCTAAAGTTGATAAGATCTGTTTTGTGGCCTCACATATGATCTTTTCCAGGAAATTTTCTCTGTGTACTTGAAAATAATATGCATTTTATATATTTATTTTAGGTCAACTCATCTACAGTGTTGTTAAAATGCTCTTTGCCTCGTTTAATGATCTACCCATTGTTGAAGAAAGGTATTGAAGTTCCCTACTATTATTGTGTTGTCTCTTTCTCCTTTTACATATATTAGTATTTGCTTCTAATATTAAGCTCTGAACAGGCAAAAATATACTTATAATTATTATGTTATCTTAAGGAAATGATGCCTTTTTCATTACATAATGACTTTCTTGGAGTTTTGTGACCGTTTTGAACAAAAAGTCTATTTTTAATGATATAAATAACAAAGTGTATTTTGTGAGTTCTGTATGTTTTTGCAGTTCCTATGCTCCATTTTCTCTTGCTCCTTATAATTTGATGATATATTTTTTAAGAGAGAGAGAGAGAGAGAGAGAGAGAGAGAGAGAGAGAATTTCAATATATATTTTTTAGTTTTCAGCGGACACAACATCTTTGTTTGTATGTGGTGCTGAGGATCAAACCCGGGCTGCACGCATGCCAGTCGAGCGCGCTACCGCTCGAGCCACAACCCCAGCCCAGATGATATATTTTTTTAAATGGTATATTTTGAAATTTTGTCTTTTGGGCAACTAGTATAGGTTTTTTCTTTGTGATTAATATAAGACTTGCATAAAATATAGTTATAATAATCTAATTTTAAAAAACATTTTTAGTTGTAGATGGACATAATACGTTTATTTATTTATCTTTATGTAGTGCTGAGGATCAAACCCAGGGCCTCACTCATGCTAGGCAAGTGCTCTCCCACTGAGCCACAACCCCAGCCCTAATAATCTATTTTAATCTGATAAAAACAAAATTCTACAATTTAAACCTCACCATTTTTGTTATTGGTATTAGTATTTATATATTTGAGTGTAAATGCCCGTTAAATTATTGGGCTATAATAATTTTTAATACTTTTAATGAAATTTTTCAGATTTTCTTTGCTGGGGAAAATTTCTGTCATTTCCAAAGATAATTTTTCCACATATAATATTGATAGATAGAAGTTGTTTTATTTTTCTTCTCTTAACACTTTGAATATAACAGCTCATTCCCTAACTTTTAAGTTTCCTGTGGAGAAATCCATTAATAGTTTAGGTAGGCTACCATTTATGTGACAAGTTGCTTTTCTCTGGTTGTTGTGTAAATTCTTTTTATCTTTGACTTTTGATAATTTGATTACATGGTATCATGGTGAAGATTTCTTTATATTTTATCTATTTGGAGTTCTTTCGATTTTTATGAATCTTGATGTTAATTTAATTCATATTCAGGGAGGTTTTTTGTCGTTATTTCTTTAAATAAAACTGATGAATCTTCCCTCTATTATTTTCCTTCTATAACTTATAATGTGTATTTTTGTTCATTTGATGATACCCCATAAGATCTGTTTTTCTTCACTCTACTTTTTCTTTTAGTTCTTCTCACTGAATAATTTCAGCTGACCTGTCTTCAAGTTCAATGATTCTTTGTTCTGTCTGATCTAGGTTGCTTTGAAGTTTTCTGTGAAAAAAAATGTCAGGTCAGTTATTGTATTCTTCAATCCCAAGAATTTGTTAAATTCATTTTTTTAAACTTTCTATTTTGGATGAAATTCTGATTTTGCGTTTGCATTGTTTTTCTGATTTCATTTAGTTTCTGTGTTCTCCTGTATCTCACTGAATGTGTAATGATTCAACTGGTACAATCTGTAGGTGGACTTGATACTGATTTAAAGTGTTGATTTACCTGGTACTTGGACTAATTTGAGATGTGCCTGGCATCTGATACATAAGGAGTTGTCCCAGGGCCCAGGTCCATCAGTGTGATCCTGTATCTTTTTTTCTCAGACCAGGCGAATGAACTTGATACTGGGTCTTTGGGTATCTCTTGGTTCTAGGTCCACAGGAAGATGGCCAGGAACCTGGAGTCCAGGTGCTGACCTGGCATAGGCCAATTTCTCGTTCAGAACATTCTGCACTGCTTACACCAGGAATTTTTATCAACAACTAGATTATATCATTTATTATTATTAAACTTGAGATAAACAGAGCTGACTATTTATTGGTAACATAAATGCTATAAAATTGGCTGCTGCTAATGAGTAAATTTGAAAACAATTTTATTGGTGAAATTCAGTAGTTAAATGATTGAACATGAGTGAAATGTCCAATATCTCTTAGTCATTAATTGTAAACATTCTAAAAAACAAAACACTGTTCAGCAAATTTTATCTCACAAAGTAAATATTTCAAGTCAATATCAAAGCTGAATTCAAAATATCTACTATACTCTTGCCCTCACAATTTTTTGCTGTTTTGGTATTTTTTTTGTGAGACAGTAATTTCAAATTTATTTTCTTTGAAGAAATAGTAAACTGCTATATAAAATATTTTACAGACTTATTTTTTATATTGTTAATACTAGTTTTACCCATATGAATTTATTTTCTGTGAATCTTTTAGAATCAATTCTTTTTCAGAATAGTCTCATTTGAATTATTTGGTATTCTTTTCTTCTAGAAACCATTAAAATGAATAGTTATGTAAAAATTTAAAATAGATAGATTTACATTTTTGCTAAGATTTGCTTAAATGTAGAGGCTGGGAAATGATTGCTAAAGGCAGAATTGTTTGAGAGAACCTTTTAATAGGAGAAAAATTCTGAATTGCTATGTGAATGCTTTTTATTTTCTGTGTCTACAATTGCATTTCTTTTCTTAGTTAATAAATCAATAAATGCAATTACATTATTCCTCATCTTAGTAATTTCTTATGTTAAGAGATTATTTGTTGTCTTTAACTCTGAGATGCAAAGTGATTTGTCAAAAAATATTTCTAGAAGATACAGCCCCTGCATAATCAAGCAACCTACTAATGTTACCCAATGAAAGAAAATATTACAAAAAATTATAAATGCTTCTCTCATACAATAAACATCATAACTTTTAACCCTTTGTTTTTACCAAAGCAGTTAACAAAACTAAATATATTTAACAATATTTGTGTTAGTTGATGTCCTCGATCCCTGGCTAAATAGAGAATTGATATTGTGCATGTCAGTAGCTAATATGTATTAAATAAACATTTGCTTATACTTGCAAGTATGCTAGATAATGACAAAACAAGATTGTAGTAAATTTAAATATCTACCAATTGAAGATTTTTGTATACATCATGCATGTGTAGTAATGTTTTAAACTTTCCACTGCAACCTGTGACTAGTCTCTATTCTCTTGAAAACATGACAGTGTTTCTTGCTTAAAACATGAGAGGGAATAACCAATCAAACCTATTATTTCAGATCTGCTCTATTGTCCTTCCAGGGGAATAAACCTGTAAGAAATGTATTCTGCATTTAGTAACTTTAGAGTATTTGATGGTCAACGCAAAACAGAGTTGTTTGACAAAGAGCTCCAATTAAAAACTAAGCAATTTTGATTTAATGTATCTTTTCCTAGCTTGACAAATTATGGCATAAATAATGTGAATTTAAAGAAATTAACATCTCTGTCAATTTTTTTAGGCTTAGGGTGGAGATAATGCTACCACAATCTGAGTTTTGCGGCTGTGTTTGTAAGAATCCTTTTGCATGGTAGCATCACATGAGTATTTTCAGAAACACAAATAACCTGTGTGAAGTCAAAGGAAACCCATTACATTCTCCATTTTAAAAGAGCCAGTAAGATGGACAAATAAATACTCTAAGATATTTTCAAAAAAGGTTCCAGTGTGGTTCACAAGACCAGATAATTTGATTAATTTCTAACTTCACCCTAAGCTGGAAAGCAAAAGACATTTAGGATCTATTTGTGTTTCCTATGAACAAAGCCCAAGCCTGGCATTTAACAAATGATCAGGAAGTAATTCTACAGGAACAAATAAAATAATCAGCAGAAATTCAAGGTAATCATTTAGGTACCATGTCAAACATAGTAAATAATAATAAACTGGAGACTTCATCACAATTATGTGTTTTGAGATCATCTTATATTTATAGATTTTATTATTTGTTCTAAACCTAAAAATTTTAAAAAAGGGGCAAATCTATTTCTTCTTATGAACTCTAACACAGAAGGAAATTGAACTGAAAGTACAGACAATAATAAGGAAACTTCTAGGATTAGGAGAGTGAAAAAAGGGGAGAAAAGAAGGCTGAATTTTAAGGCCTGGTGATGAAAAAAAGCCAGAAAGCGATGGGCTACACTGTTCAGCAAATTTTATCTCACAAAGTAAATATTTCAAGTCAATATCAAAGCTGAATTCAAAATGTCTTTACTATACTCTTGCCCTCACAATTTTTTGCTGTTTCAGTATTTTTTTGTGAGACAGTTATTTCAAATTTATTTTCTTTGAAGAAATAGTAAACTGCTCTATAAAATATTTTACAGACTCATTTTTTTATATTGTTAATACTAGTCTTACCCATAAGAATCTGTTTTCTGTAAATCTTTTAGAATCAATTCTTTTTCAGAGTAGGAGGTAGAAGCTATGAGGGATTCTCCAAGGCACACCAGACAATGTGAGCTCTTGAATACACTAATTGCACTGTTGGATTTGGAAGTGATTCATCAACTTCACTAAACTGACTGTTACAGAGTATAATTCTTGTTGGAAGAATCTATCTAGGTCGGTAGAAATGAAAAGTGAGAAGAGTCATCATTTTACAAATAATTTGTTAAACCTGCATCAAGATGGGGAAGACTGTTAGTGTATAAGGAATAAAGTTATTTTAAAAAAGGAGGGGGAGGGTCTATTCCCAGACATTTCTCCAGATAACTAAACCTGTCTGTGTCTTCTGAGTGGCTGCAGTTTCTCAAGTAGTGTTTCAGCCAGAACAGCCATGTCAGGAAAATGAAATTAATACAGATGAGTACCATCATTGCAGTCAATAAGTAAAAAGAAAAAAAAAATACAAGGAAATTTTTAAAAAATGCAAGTGTCTGTGATCTATGGAATAGAAAATAGAGAGAAGGTAAGAGAATCAGCCTCCATAGTGAGCAAAATATGGCAGTGTAAGGGTGGCCATTCATCCACTATAGGGGCATTGGGAAGAGTCAACAGAAGAAACTGTGAAAAGAGACACTGCAGAGCAAGTGGCAATAGGACTGGCATGTAAATGACAGAGAAGCTGAAATCTGATTCTATGCATTAAGCATCATACAGCAATTCGCTGGTTTTTCTACAAGCAGAAAGAAGAATGAGGATGATTACCATCTTAAAGCATCTGTGGATTGCACATAACACACTTTATTGCATTTACGTTGGTGAATTAATTAAAGAAAAGTCAATTTTAATAACTGGCCTAGTCCATATCAACAAAACAAACAAAACAAAAACAAACAAAAGAACCCATGGAAACTCTTCAAAATGATAATATGAAATGCACCACTTCTAGTTAGCTTACCTCCATCTTCCCCTTGCCAACAACTTCTAAGAGCACATCTGAAGACTTCCTGCCTCACCATAAAACTTTCTCATTCCTCTATCTGCCTTGGAGTCTTTGCCAAGCACACATTACAGTGTCTGATTCCTTTGCTATAGCAACCACTGAGTAAATAGCCTGTTTGCTGTCATTTGAATGACCTAACTCGATATCCATAACCACAGTTCCCTTCCAGTTATAGATGTGAAAGTATTAAGTAAAATATTCATTCACAAATCCAATGTCATGAAAATCAAGTCATATGTTATAATCAGCAGGGTTATTCAAGAACATCAAGGTTAGTACAGTATTAATGAATCCAAAACCATAAATCTACAACTCTTGGTAAAAAAAATGATTATCTACATAGATAATGAAAGTCCTTTGATAAAACTCAATAGTGATTCTTAAGAATTCCAGAAGAAAACAGGAATAAATACCTTTTTAAAAACATTTATAAGTGGGACATGAGGGTGCATGCCTGTAATCTCAGTGGCTTGGGAGGCTGAGGCTAGAGGATTATAAAATCAAAGAAAGTCCATCAAAAGCAAGGCACTAAACAACTCAGTGAGACTTTGTCTCTAAATAAAATGTAAAATAGGATTGGGGATGTTGCTCAGTAGTGGAGTACCCCTGAGTTCAATCCTCAGTACCAAAAACAAAAACACAAAGCAAAACAAAAAGGGCTGCAGATATGGCTCAGTGATTAAGTGCCCCTGCGTTCAAACCTTGATATATATATATATATACACACACACACACACACACACACACACACACACATTCATTCATTATACATTGAGTAATATTTCCTCACTACCTTAGCCTATCCAAATAAATAAGAAAAAAATCAATTATAAAATTAAATTGGTAGAAAAATTATCTCATTTCAAAAAAGATAATACAATTAAAAGCTATAAAGAATCAATGATAAAATTTTTTAAAAATGATGAATTTATGCAGTAGGATATAAAGCTAAATTATAATAATTCACGCTTTTTACATAAATAAAAATTTCTCCCAGCACAGGATAAAACAGTAGCATAATGCCGCGGGGCTCCCCGTACAGGCCACCATCTGCCGCAGTTTGGCTGCAGCAAAATAACTGGGGGGTGACGAACAAATTGTGTAGATTGATAACAGCAGGAGTGGGAGCCGTTTATTGTAGGAAAGGAGTGGTATATATACATTCCACACAGCTTATCTTAATTAACATAAACTCGATACAGCAGTCAACCAATAAGGAATCTCCACACTTAATGGCTCGCTGGAGTTACTTCACAAACCACTCCCTCTGGCATTTTGCCAGGTGCCATCCAGACTTGTTTACAGACTCTAACAGCATAAACTTTATTTTCAAGACAAAAGATAATGACATACTGAATTCTTACATTTTACAAGATGAATGTATTAATGTTATAAGATAAATATTAACCTCAATTCATTCAAACTTAAATAAAAATTTGTAAAAAATAGGAAAATATTACTGCTAAAATATACAAAATTATACTCAAACAAATGGTTTGATATTGTATTGTTATGCTCAAATTCAAGACCCCCAAAAGGCCACCAGAGACCAAGATCGATGTAAGAAGCAAAGAGGTGTTTATTGCGAGCTAGCTCAGTCCTCTGCACCAACACAGCAACTGGTGACACTGAGGGGCCCCCAGGGTTTGCAGCAGTTTTATATACTCTTTGGGGAAGGCAGGGACTTCACATACATCATAGCATCTCTTAGCAATCATCACACACCACAGGAAAATCATAAAACAACTCTAAGACATGATTAGCACATTCACTGGTGGGAACAAGTTGGGTAAGGGTGATTGGTTAGTACAAGAGGGGGATTCTTTTGAACTGATTGGTTTAAGCCAGGAGGGGAGTACTGCTGAACTACATGGTTTCCAAACATGTTATCAACCACCATAAATTACTGGGAGGTTCATCTGGCATCCCAGGTATTTTCCCTGTCTCATGCTGATTGGTGGTTGCTAGGGGGTTGCTATGGTTCCCCCCCACCCCAGCCTGACTGAGTCAGGGGCACCTGGACAGCAGACCTCTCCTGTTATTTGTAGATAAACAACTCAGCAGGGTGGGTAAGTGCCTAGGAGTGCTCTGTGGGTCTTTCCAAGGACAAGGGTCACACCCCCTTCTTTGGACAGGCTTTGCTCTGAGGTATGTTGACCAATAAAATTATTCAACAACATAAAGTTGCGAGTCCTAAGAAAGGAAGGTCAAATTTCTCTACAACTTGACCAAAAGAAAAACTTTCTAAGTATAATTCAGAAAACAAAAGCAATCTAAGATTGATAAATTTTACAGCATCTAAACAAATAAAAATGGCTTGGTGAATATCACAATAAACAAATTCAAGACAAGTAATAAAAGAGAAGATGTCTATCACAGATATCACAACTAAAGGTCTGCAATTTGCAATATATATGCAAATATGTCACACTGAGGAGGAAGAACCAAATGAGAAAAATAAGAAAAGTGAAAGTAAAATTAAATAATAAAGAGGTAAACTGACCCCTAAATATTTGAGTATTTTTTGTCTCACATGTAATAAAATATGCAAATTTGTATTTGTCTGAGAAAATATTTCTCAGCTATCAGATTGGAAAATTTTAAAGTTTGAAAACTTTTGCTTTGGGAGGCTATAGGGAACAATCACTCATATATATCACCAGTGCTGAAGTGGTTAGGCTCTGGGGCACAGGAGGGACTCCAAGCACCAATTTCCCTTGGTCAGGGCTTTTCCTCTATGGAAAAATAAACACAACCACCCAAAGCCTCTCTGCTGTCATTATTTAACAGAAATTTTGCAATCTCTCTTTAATCTCACTTTCACTAAGGTTCAGTATAATCAACCTGCTAGTATTATTGTCCTTATAAAAAACTGAAATTCTTCAGATGATGCAGATTATGCTTTTAGCCACTCCATTTATCTCATCCTTCTCTGAACTTCCACACATACTGACTGCACTGCACACTTCATGGGGTAGCATTTGGATATTAAAGAGCCTTACTTTTTTTATAATTAAAAAGGTAAATTAAAATATATATGGTAATGGTAAATTTTATATTTCCCTTTAATAAAACTAATAATTAACAAAGTTTTTCTGCCCAACATCAATGCTGTTCTCTGTGTTTGATCACATAAGTTGATTTCATATAATCACATTGAAAGGAAAGCAAGGAACCCAGAGATGAGCAAGCCAGAAACGAAAGATGGAGACCAGGCAGAGATTCACATGAGAGTTTATTTTTATTTATCAGAGCTGATAAATTAAGGCCATCTCTCCATAGACAAAGAGAGGCAACACAGGCTTGAGTTCTGGAACTTTTATGGAGCAGGCTTAGGGATTATAGGCCAGTGGGTACTAATGCAGTGGTAAAGGGTGGGATTGGTGTGAGGGAGTGATGAACCTTTCTCAGAAAGGCCCTCAGGCTGGAAAGCAAAATCTTTTTCTTAAAAATGGTAGCTGTCTCTTAAGGTGGCTATCCAGATACTAAGCAAGGACCTTATGTCCCCCACCATTTTGTTTGTTACTGGGCCCCTTAAGGGACAGAGGCATATATCAATCTTCTGTAGCTTCTTCCTGCTGGGAAGGGGCAGCATCTGGACCCTTATTAGGGGTGCTGGGTGTCATTGAGGCAATGGTGATGGTCAAAAGTGCCAGGTGATGCTGATTCCAGAGGGCCCAATTTTGGTGAGGGGTTGAAACAGAAGCTGGTTCATGGTTTGGTTAGATATCCTTTGAATCTGGTCTTGAATAAATCTAATGACTCAGAAGGCAAGCATTAGCAAAAGGCCTGTGACAAGGAGAGAGGTCAGGAAAGGAAGTGCCCACTGGAGAAGGGGGTTACTTAGCTGGCATTCTACAGTTCCAATGGCAGTGGGAAGCTTTGAGACCTGAAGGAGATCAGAGATAAAGGGGAAATTAGTAACTGAAGTTCCCTTGGTGGTAAGGAATTTGTGCTTCTTACAAATAGCAGAGTGAGAGAGAAGTATGAGGAAATTGTATTTAGAATCAGTGTAGACATTGAGGGAGGCTCCCTTTGCCAAAGTGAAGTCTCTGATAAGGGTAATAAGTTCAGCCTGCTGATTGGATGTATTATTGGGGAGGGGAGTCACTTCCACAACCAAAGTTAGAGAGATTAGAGCATACCCTGCCCAAAGAACTCCCTCCTGAAGGAAAGAGGAGTCATCTGTGAACCATCTGTATGTTGCCTGTAACAAGGGACCTTCCTATATGTGGGGAAATGAGAAAGAAACTCCTCCAGAGTTTCAATGAATGAATGGGTAAGAAGAGAAGAGGTGGAAGAGTCCTTAGGAGCAGGGAGAAGAGTAACAGGGTTTAAAGGTGAGCACATGTGGAAAGTAAGACTGGGATTTTCTGCCAGGGAAACCTATAGAGATAAAAGATGGGTAAGGACTGTAAGTCCTTGTAGGTGAGGAGTTCCTTTAGGTGATGGGGAGCCAGGATGGTGAGTGGGGCCCCAAAGGTGAGTTTCTTTGACTCCTTAATAAGTGGAGAGGTTTTGGCCAATGTTGGTAAGTCCTAGACCTCAGAACAGTAGGGTCAAGACCCTTTGATAAATAAGCCACAGGGGAAAATATTGACCCCAGCATATATCTGAGGACCCCTAAAGCAAATCCCTGGTTTGCAGCCACATAGAGGTATAATGGTCATGGGAGATCAGGAATATATATATATATATATATATATATATATATATATATATATATTATATTTAAGTTATAGGCCAGTGGGTACTAATATGCAGTGGTAAAGGGTGGGATTGGTGTGAGGGAGTGATGAACCTTTCACAGAAAGGCCCTCAGGCTGGAAAGCAAAATCTTTTTCTTAAAAATGGTAGCTGTCTCTTAAGGTGGCCATCCAGATACTAAGCAAGGACCTTATGTCCCCCACCATTTTGTTTGAAGTCAATCTTCTACTGTAGCCAATGTTGGGAAAAGTATAAACGGCAGCCGTACCCCAGAGAAAAAAACCCCAACATGGCACCTAAGGACTTCTTCTTCCTACCTTCTTCTTTTCTGCAGTGGCGCGAAAAGTTCCTGCCCTTGTAAACTCTCCCGCCAGCACCAATTTCAAATCTCGCTGGCAGGGAACCTTAGCCCCAATGAGAACTAATTCCTGGGCGCGGGAGCTGATATCTGGAAGAACTTGCCAATAAACAGGTGGCCTGCCATTTATCTAAGCCCTACCATCTCCCCTTTAGTTCTATATAAGCACACAGCTTTTTGCAATAAAATTGGAATTCTCCCGGCGAAGTGTCTTTGCGTGGGGAATTCTTTCAGCCAAGGGAAAAGTTAAATTGACACTCTTTTTCTTTTTTATTCCTTAGGCCTCTTATCAAGCCTGCAGAGTCTGTCCTTTGTATTTCAATGTTAGCTTCAGTGTGGTTTTGGCCAGAGATATTGCTACCTAGGGCTTTACAATACTGGAGAGTTCTGGATTCCTTGTTTGTCTAGAAGTAGGGTCTTTGGAGGAATCCAGAGCTTTAGTGGCAAGGAGAACCTGGGATGAGGAGCAAGAGGAGCAAAGGAAGGCTTAGATTGGCAAAAGGAGAAAGCCTGCACATAAGAGATTTTCTTCCATTTTCCTAAATACTCATAAAAATTATGAAGATTGAAAGGTTGAATTGGTCAATGGGCCTTTCAGATGGGATTTGGGAGATCTCCATGGTGAGTTGGAGTATGGAACTGAGAGAAGGGAGTTACCCACTACTTTCCTAGTCCTGAGTTTTGTGCATAGAGAGTCTTGGTTGCTTGGCCTGGGTTTTCATAAACTCTGCTGAGGAGCTGAGAACAAAGACCAAAGAGTGAACTCACCAGGATTAGGAGTTCCCCATGGCGAGTTGGAGTAAACTCACCAAGGGGAAGGGATGCATGAGAGACATGGGAGGAGGAGGGGAGTGGAAGGTCAAAGTCACTTATCCAAATGAGGCTGGAACGTGGATAAAGAAAAGGCTAGGTGAATGGAAGAAGGTGTGTGGTAATTGTTCTTGCCAGAATCCCTCAGGCCAGGATCTCAAAGCAGCTCATATCCCCTGAGGGGAGAGCAAAGCTCATAGGAGAATGTGATCAAGTCTCTGGCATCAATGAAAGAAAAGTGGTATGTGACTGATCACAGACACACATCTGTGCTAAGAAGTGGGTTTATTGTCAAGAGCCTGACAAGGCTGCTCTGCAAAAAGAGAGGGACAGCAACAGCAAGGAGAGAGAGAGCAGGTATTGTGATTGGGCCAGAAAATGGAAGGGGGCTTTGAGATGGATGTTAATGGGCTCATGGTGTGAAGCAATAGAAGGACTGGAAACATCCCAGACAGTAGGGTCCACCTTGGAAGGGGGTAATGGGAAGGCACTGGCAGATGGTATAGGGAATGGTCCTAAGGCTTGGGACATGTACATGCCAGTGACCCATCTGACCACATTTAAAACAGGGTCCAGGTGTTCTTGAGGGACCCTTCTAGGAACAGTGGAACCCGGGACAGATGCTGAGGCTGGATGGATGGCTTGAGCGAGCATCTGATATTTCTGCTTCTGGGCCTTCTCATCTCTCCTGTTATATACCTTAAAAGCCACTCACAGAACCTTAGCTTGGGGAATTAGGGGCTCCCTCTCAAGGTGCCTTAGTTTGGTCTTAATATCGGGGAAATGTGGGAATAGAGGTAGGTCATTAGTAGTTGTCTCCCATCTGAAGTCTCAGGATCCATATTAGCATATTGTAATAAAGCCTTGGTTAGGTGATTTAAAAATGTTGAAGCGTTTTCATTTTTATCTTGAGTGACTTCCTAGAGCTTTTCACAATTGATAGTCTTATGGGCTGCCTTTCTAAATTCTTCCATGAGGTAAGTAATGAATTGGTGTCTGCTAGTTACTCCTCTAGGTGAATTTTTTTTTAAAGAGAGAGTGATAGAGGAGAGAGAGAGAGAGAGAGAATTTTTAATATTTATTTATTTATTTATTTATTTATTTTTAGTTCTCGACGGACACAACATCTTTGTTGGTATGTGGTGCCGGAGGATCTAACCCGGGCCGCACGCATGCCAGGCGAGCGCGCTACCGCTTGAGCCACATCCCCAGCCCTCTAGGTGAATTATAATCCCAATTGGGGTCCTGATCAGGGACTGCTTCAGTGCCAATCAGATGGGCAGGGGAGGTCTAATGTACCTCATCAGCATAATTTCTAGCTTGCTCCCAAACTCGCCTGTGCTCCTCGGCAGGAGGGTGTTAGTTAAGATCATATAGTTGGGTCAGATACTGAAACTCTTTGATATATGTGGTGGCACTTGAAGTATAGGACCCAAGTCACTTTTCTATCTGTGAAAGATCTAACAAAGATAAAAGTACATGAACCTGGATTATACCATCTACCCCAGCCACCTCACGTTGAGTACACAGAGATGTAGGTTGGGCAGTGGCACAGAGATGCAGGTTGGGCAGTGACAGCCCATGAGCATGTAGGAGGAGGAGAGAAGGGTGGAGGGGAGGAGGGGACAGTTGCCGTGGCAACTTCATCAGAAAGAGAATTGTGGTATGTTGGGGGCCTATTTGCTGGGTCAAAGGAGGAGTAGTCCTGGGTAAAATTTTCTGTCCCTTGGAAGCAGGCATGGGGAGGTGAGAGCTAAGAGGACTTGTGTGGGAGAGCAAGAGTTGCAGAGAGAGGCCTTAGAATGTAAATAGGAGAAAGACTGAACATATGATATCTCTTTCCATTTTCCCAAACACTCACAATAGTTGAAAAAATCCCTGATAATATTGGGATCTAGAGAGCTGTTAAGCAGCCATTTAGAGTCCAAAGGATAGTGAGGCCAGATCTGGTTGCACAAATGGTAAGTTTTGGGGGTTTTAGGTCCAGGGTGAGAGAAAGACATCCTAGGTTAGTCAGGAGGCAGCTTAGAGGACTATGGGAGGGAATGGACCACCCATCATGAGACGTAGGAGATGAGTTTAGAGGTGGGGTTTCCTCAGTCTCTAGTATCACCCAGTCAAGAGGACGTTTACAGGAACCATAGGTTGACTGGAGAGAGGGGTCTTACCTGGAGTGTCCAGTGGTGGGTGCAGAGAGGGCATTTGGCAGAATGAAGGGTCTAGTCCCACTATGAAATTCAGATTGGGGCCTGGGGACATGCAGTGACCCACAAAGAGAGAAGCGGGCACACTGGGAAACACTATCTGGGCTTTCAGCATCAATGAAAGGAAAGCGAGAAACCGGGAGACGGGCAAGCAAGAAATGAAAGACAGAGACCAGGAAGAGATACACACAAGAGTTTATTTGTCAGAGCTGACAAATAAAAGCCATCTCTCTATAGGAGAGAGAGGCAAAACAGGCTTGGGGTTTGGGACTTTAAGAAGTAGACTCAGGGATTGGGGGAGGGTGTCAGGTCCCAATGCAGGGGGTTAAGGGTGGGGTTGGTATGAGGGAGTGGTGAGCCTTTCTTAGAAAGGCCCTTGGGAAGGAAAGTGAAACTTTTTCTTAAAAATGGCAGCTGTCACTTAAGATGGCTATCCAGATGCTACCTTACACACATGTACTGTATGACCATGATTTTGCAATCAATCTTGTCAGGATTGGGTCCTCTTTTCCAGTTGTTGAAGATTCAGTACCTCCAGAGGCAACCCCAAAAAGGTTTATTTAAAGGATAGACGAGTAGACGAGAGAGGAGAGAGAGAGAGAGAGGGGGGGGAGAGAGAGAGAGAGAGAGAGAGAGAGAGAGAGAGAGAGAGAGAGAGAGAAATTGGTGCCCTGAGGGAGTTGAGGAGGTGTCCTGCCTATTTTATAGATTTTTGTTTTTCTTTCTTTTCATTCCCTCTCCTTACCTCATCCAGGGGTATTTCTCCCTATTTTTTTTATATCTTCCCAGAATAGCAGGAAGGGAGCCTTAACAACTCCTTGCTGGGAGGAAACATTTTCTGGAGGCAGGTGACCTTGGTAAAAGGTTGAGGAGAGAGAAGTGCTCTTGAGATATTAGCATTTTATTTCCTTTTGAATCAGCCTCCATCTTCCTCACCCAAACCTTCATTATCTACACAGACTGACTTTTTACTCCAGTCTCAAACACTTCTTCAAGGTTTCCAGCTGTATTTAGGGAAAAAGTTGGGCCAAATAATTGAGTTTCAGCCAATGGAATGTAAGAAAAATGGTGTGAGTTCCTTTCAGTTGTAGCCTGCAGGATCCTAATGGATGATCTCTGTACTCTTTTTCCTTTGGGTGTTAAGTATTTAGCACTATGACTGTGTAGCCTAAATAAAAGGAATGGCACAGTCATTTGATGAAAGAATCCTAGATGCTTTAATTACCTTCAAAAAGGAAAGATGCCACCTGCCTATCAGAAAAAAAAAATTAAGGAAATAAACATAAAGCACACTTGAATTATCATAGATTTGGTGTTGCTGTTCATGAAATTATCATTAGCTGAACTAATATATCTATCAAAAAGAAGGTAAATAGCTTACCAGTATTTAAGTAGAAATATAATAAAATCTGAGACACTACCATTGGACTATTTTGGGGATAAAATGTATGTATCTGAATTTTAACCAAAATATGTTGTCATAAAGCAACAAAGAACAAAAGTGAGAAAAAAGGAAGGGAGGTTAGAGATGGGGAGGTGCAGATGAAGGCAGATAAGTGTATGGAAAAAAATGGGTCAGGTTGAAAAACATAGGTGTAGTATTGGAAATGGGGGGATTGTTTTTAATTACACTCATTTAATGTGTTTTAAACTGTTATTTATCCTTTAAACATTCCTTCAGAGATATGTTATTTCTAATATAAGCAATAAATATGTGTTTTCTTACTGGTTTTATGCCACACATTCTTAACTTCATTTTACTCTGAAATGCTGTGTCACAGATGTGAAATTTAAGAGAGGCTTTAAGTCTCAAGATGATATAAGGATTAAAACTGAAAAGTTTATGTAGAGTTTAAATTTTCCATGAAACTGTGAAAGGTTACTGTTGTATAGGTTATTTTATTTTTGTTCCACTTTCAGTCATGAGAAGCAGATCTCTCCAATGATGAGTTGGTGTGACCTTTGTAACCTTTAGTTCTGATGATTTTCAAGAGAGAGGGATTCATTGTGAAGATCCGAAATGTTTTCTTATTTTAGAATAGATGAAGAGTCTAGGCTAATGTTGGCAATTAAGTTATTGAATTAATTTAGACACCCTAAAAACTGTCTAAATGCCCAGTAGATAATTTAAAATAGCCTTTCTAGTAATTATCAGTGATAAATTATTTAAGCACATTTGCAATAATTTTAGATGTATGTAATCTATTTCTACATTTAAACTTGACCCCAAAATTGGTCTTCAAATGTTTGAATAAAATTTCTTTTCTGACTAAAACAATTGCAAATGATATTTCAATCTAAACTCATCAATAAAATAAGCACAGAATTTCCATGATGTCATATGTCTATATGAACTACGGTATTAATGTCACCACTTAATAAGATAAATTAAAAAATGATGTAAACTGTAGGGAAATAGATTTTAACTTTCCATTGTCAAAAGTCAGATTGCAATTGTATTTTCTTGAAAGTGAGTCATAATGAAAATCTCTCTTTTTCATTTCAATTTTTAAAATTTATTTATTTATTTGTTTGTTTGTTTATTTAGTGATGAGGATCGAATCCAGTGCCTCCTGCATGCAAGGCAAGTGTTCAACCTCTGAGCCATGACCCCAGCCCTTCTTTTTGATTTTTTAGAAAAAAATGTGGAGATAAGTGCCGCAGTCTTGGCTGGGCACAGAATCACGAGCCACCACACAGCTTTGTAGATTCAAACAGCAATTCTTTATTCCCGAACTCACACCGGCCTCCACACACGTTCTGGGGCAATCCCAGTTCTGCTGCCACCCAATTCACCTACTCCACGTGGCTTTCTTCCCAAAATGCTCTCTGAATCTCACGAGAGCTCAACGGGAGCTCAGGTAGCAAGAACGCCCTATTTCCAGCAGCAATAATCCTCAACATCGAACTTCCCTAAAACCCAAGGTCTTAAACTGGGAACGCCCTAAACCCAAGGACCGGGATACTATACTTCCTCAAACTGCAGGATACACCCTAATCCTGGATCCACCCTCGTCCTTGAGTAGGGTCATCTTTCTCAAACACACATGCAAGGTCACAGCGAATTTAACATGGGGTACGCTGGCAAGGAAATCGATGCGTCATTCCTACTTGGTAATGGCCCTCAGCAGATAAGAAAAGCATCTTTTATCAGGCATGGTAGAAATATCTTCCAGAAAGTGCATTTGATTTGTACTTATTGTACCATGAGTCTGTCTTACATGGTTTCTTGTGTCAATAAAATAAGTGAATTTAGTGTTTTCTATATTCAATGTAAGACTTCTTTGTAAATACATAAAGTAAGCTTCATTCATTTGATTGCCAACATATTACCACACTTTACAACATCTCTAAGGTGAAAAGTCCAGCACCCTAACATCATGGTGTTCATTTATCAGGGATTTTAAATGAATGAATGGCTTCCCAACAGTGGAGAGAGAAACAACTTAGTATAGTATTTACAAAATGCTAAAACAGTATTTCAAACTACTTAGAATGGTACTTACAAAGAACAATTTAAACCTATTTAAAGGTGAAATATCCATACAGTTAAATGTATAAATGGAACTGAGAATACTTGCTAACAGCACATACTGATAGTATTTTCATTAAAAGACAAATATATACTATACACAATAAAAATTGAAAAAGCTATTATTTTAAATATTGTATTTAAAATAACTAAGAACTGAGCTGAGAAAACTATAAGTCACAGAAGTTAAATAATTTCCCCAAGGTCATATAGTTACTATTTTGCATCTGGAAAACAAACTCAATTAGTATAATTCCAAACTACCAATTAGTACATGATGTCCCAAACCTTATTTTTCATTATTTACCTTGAAAGTAGATTTTTAGATCCATCTTTTTCCTAATTTCTCTTATTCTCCCTATGAAACAGGTATACTTTTATATATTTTATGTTTATATCTTGTTCATAAATTAAAAAATAAGATTTTGTTGTTTCCTCAGGAAACAATATTTATACCATTAAAGAAGATATTTCCCCTGTTGTGAATGAATGACTTAGAGTAATAGAAAAGATATTTAAAAGATACTTAAACAGAGTTTTTTTTTTTATTATTATCTCTCTTAGCTAAGTAGAGGGACTGTACTCCTTCTCAAGGTTTTGCATGTTAGAAAGTCCTACAATCTCTCTTTTTTTTGACATGCCTCCTCCCTTAAAGCTAGGAAGTCAGAAATTAAAAAAAAAAAAGGGGGGGGGGGTGGTGCTGGGGATGTGGCTCAAGCGGTAGTGTGTGCGGGGCGTTGGGTTCGATCCTCAGCACCACATAAAAATAAAATAAAGATGTTGTATCCAGGGGTTGATGGACGACCTTGAGCCGTCAAAAGCGATATGGCGGTTCTCTTGAGGCTAGGTGTCCTCTGCGATGCTCAAGGAGGCCGAGCTCTGTTCCTCCGATCCCTATTGGTCAGACCTGCTCACATCTCAGCATTTCTCCAGGACCAACCTACCCCAGAATGGACTGGAACACAGCACATTCACCTGTCACCAAACCGCCATTCTGGTTCCAAGGCTGCATCTCTTCACTGGACTAGTGAGAGGGTTGTCAGTGTTTTGCTCCTGGGCCTGCTTCCAGCTGCATATTTGAATCCTTGCTCTGCAATGGACTACTCCTTGGCTGCAGTCCTCACTCTTCATAGTCACTGGGGCCTTGGACAAGTTGTCACTGATTATGTTCATGGGGATGCATCACAGAAAGCTGCCAAGGCAGGCCTTTTAGCACTCTCAGCTTTAACCTTTGCTGGGCTTTGTTATTTCAACTATCATGAAGTGGGCATCTGCAAAGCTGTTGCCATGCTGTGGAAGCTTTGACCGTTTTGACTTGAGAATTGATTGTATGCCTCTGCCTCTGCTCTGTCATTCAGCTCACAATAAGGAGGAAGTAACAGAAAGTTCATTGGTGGGCAAACCTTCTTATAATCACATGGTTATTTTAGAATTTAATTGTTGAGGAAGAGATTTGAGAGGAAATGTGTTCAAGAAATTACGAGACCCAGTTCTGCATTCTAGTGAGTTAATGGGGTTGTCTTCAAGTTCATGAGATTCACAGTATGACTAAACTTTACGTATGAGCTTTTGCTTTTGTCAGTCTCTTAAAGAGAATTTAGCTTTAATATTATCAGTATATGATCATTTCTGCATTTGTCTTGGAAATAATGGACAAAGGGAAAGACTGTTAATTCATGACTTTGCAAAAAATTAGATGGTGTTTACTTTTGGAAACTTCTCTGTCCAGTTGATACCAGCTACTGATGGTTTTATGTCCTAGGGAAATTTTATAGGAGATGCTAAAATCTCAAATTACAGATTTCTGTATCCTAGGAAGGAAAGATTGGAAAGCTTCTGAATACAGAGATACTCAAGTTAGAGAAGAAGTCTTCCTTGTAGACATATCAGAATATTACAAATTCTAAACAGATGTAATTCTCCAATGTGTTTTACTTGTCCTAAAATAATCTGTCCACAAATATAAAACTAATAAATTACTTTCCCACTGTGGGAATTGGTAATAAGAAAATGTATTCCATGAAAAGAAATTTTTTTAAATAAAATGTTGTATAATAAAAATGTATTCTACTCTTTTATGTATTAAAAAAAAAGATGTTGTATCCACCCAGAACGAAAAAATAAATATTAAAAAAAAAATTCTCTCTCTTTCTCTCCCTCTCTTTAAAAAAAAGAAAAAAGAAATTAAAAAAAAACCCAACAAATGTGATATCCCATACTGTACATTTGAACTCTTCTACAAAAATCAGATAATATGAATTCCTGGACCAGTTTGATTTGACCCTTACATCTAGAACATACTCAGGCTTCTTCCTCAGGTTTCAGTCGGAATATATAGTAGTCTGCTCACTACTTCCCTTAAGGAGATTTGTTACAGGGGTCTTGGAGTTTGGATAAAGAAGCTGAAATGTCTACATACATATACAAGGTGTGTTTTATGATTCAGAACACATCAGATATAGGAAAAGTTAGTGGTCCACAGATCAGGAGACGAATGCCAGATTTTCCTCGTATGGCCATTTCCAATGCAAAACTCTAAGGGTTTGAAAATTTATAAATATGAATGTAGTCTTCAAGAATTTTATAAAATGATATATACTAAGAGAATAAACTATAATTTACTTAATTGTTTTAACACCATTTGTGTTAAATATGATATGTCTATCATGACATAGAATATTAGAAATTTCAATTGCACTTTCACTTTGGAAATGGAGTAGACTTACCTAACTCCAGAAAACACACATTCCTAACTCTTATGCTGAATTGTTTCTTTAAATTTAAATGAATCAATGTACTGATGAAACTATCCAATTATTGGCTCTAACCTTCCATTATTAAAGGGAAGAATTGTCATCCTTTGTATTTTATTTACCATTAACTGGACAAGCGCTTGTTAAGTGCGTGGGTACCTGGAACCTGATGAGGTGGCAAGATATGGTGAAAGCCAAGGATGGGGAGCCAAGGACAATATGTTAGGGAACACTAGGGAATATTTTGTGAACTCATCTTTGATGCTTTTGAGAAGAATGTCCTAAAATGAAATACTCCTCAGAATTTCTGATGTGAATATTTTGTCCAAGTATTTCTTTATGGTTAGCAAATCCAATAAATTCCATTTAGCAACTAATCTTTAAAGTATTATCTGTGAGCTTTGTTGATCTTGCTTGAGAATTTCTGCTAATATATTTTAAAGGATGCATCAGGAGATTTTCTGCATATCCCATCATATTGACAATCCATCTTGTTCAGAACCATCATGTAGTTTTAAAATTAGTAAACTGGTGATCTGAAAAATGCTTCCAATTTCCAAGAAAACACAACTTCAAAAAAAAAATCAATATTTTATTAGCTCTATGCTTAGCAAGGACTTATGAAGAATAGAAAATAAACAAAGCAAGAATAAACAGAAAGTGTCAGAAAGATGGCATAAACCAAGGCCAAACTTTCTATGTAAATATAGAATTTCCAACAAAAAATTATATTTTTTATTAAAATTTAATAAGCTTCCATTTTGAAGATGACTTTTGAAAACTTTAGTTATCCATGAATAAAAACCCAGTAATCAGATCTTATATGGGAAGTTGTACATTTTGGGGAAAGTAGATGATAATTTAAAAAGCGCCCAAGAACTTTTTGTATTCAATTGAAAATTTCTCTCTGAACATTTTAAAATAGAATTTCTATGAGAAGATTGTGAATTTATTAAGCTAAAGTGGAGGTGCTGGTGATTTCTTACTTTTTAAAAATCATTCTCAAATTTATAGAGGGAGACCACCTGGAATGTTTACTAAGACTTCTGTTATTCTCCACCGTAGCATTCAGCTAATGCACAGTCCCTTGCATTTCACCATCAGGTTAAAACCAGTTTTGTTGATATAAATGAATGAGCATCTTTCCCCAAGTTTCAGTCTTTGTAACATTTCATATCCTTTGGTGGTGAGTGGGAGATACTCATTTCACAACGTATTTTCTTAAGATAACTATATGTTTTAACAGTAAAAAACATGAATATCCCTAGATATTTAATATTGAAAATAAAGAAGACAGAACACAAACAATAGCACCTAGTTGTCAACAGCAAACACCTGCAGTTAGAAGGAAAACATGGAATCCATTGTTTCAGTGACAGCCTCATATTGTCATAGGAGCTGGAAGTTTCCACACAGTTAGATGACATTTATTTTTAGTTGTGTGTCATGAAAATATTGATTGCGGGGGAAAAAATTTCACATGTGATACAACTAGCAAAGTGCATTTTGTTCCCGAAAATGACATTTAGGGAAATATAAGGTGGTGAAAATATGATATACTCATTTTAAAATTTCAGTTTTAAGAAAGTATTATAATTTTAAATGTAAAATAAATCATTTGAGAAGTAAAAAATTCATATAATTTGATCATATTTTGGATGTGTTTTGACAAACTTTTTATCTCCTTTCAATCAACCAAATTGGAAACTAGATAATGTCATTTTCAACAATGTTAAAATATTAGTAGATAAATGATACTCAAGACATAACCAAGGAACTGTATGTTCATCAACCAAAATAGTTGTTTCTTCTAGGATATATATGTATATATGATGTAAATACACAGGATGGCTAAAGTTAGTACATTTACCAGTATTCAGTATTCACTAGAGTTGAACAGGAATTTTCTCAAGGCTCTCAACACATTAAACACATGTACATGTATTAAAAACTAAATGTTTTTCTATGAGAATGTCATTTGTGGAAAAAAAAAGCTAATATAATACAAGAAATGACTTGAAAACAGCACTTTGTTCCTTTCCTACACCTCCTAACTGTCCACAGCATCCCTAGAATTCACACAGCTTCTAAATATCTTAAAATCCAGTGCTTCCATTTATGTGATCATTAAATTTCCTACTCTGCAGTCTTCAGGAAAATGCCACATTTTCATTTGCCTCCTCCCTTCCTTGAATCATTAATGCTTACATCATCATATCTACTCCCGTTAGTATCTTTTTAGTTAATTTTTTTTTCCTCTGGTATCTTCTTGTTACCACACATCTCATTTTTCCATTTCAGTTTTACACCTAGAAAGTTTCTATGATCACATTCTCTACTTCTCTGTTAAAATGCTCTCTTGAAGCCCTTTGAAACATGCCTTTGAACCACTGCTTCACAGAAACCAATCTAATGAAAGACAATCTGGCATCACAATTATGAGCATAGAACAATAACACCAAAGGATTTAACACTCAGCAAAATAAGACTCATATTTTCTTCAGTCAGCTGTGCTTAGAAGTGATAGTATTATAAAAAAATTTCTAAAGTTTTATTTATAGTAATTTACTGCAAGATAACAGATCATTTTCAGCAACATAAGTGACTTTAATATACTAGAAGTTCTTCAAGTTAGAAAAAATATTTTCCTCGAATACAATTTTGAAATCAATCCACATACAAAGCAAACAGAAGCAAGATGTTGCATAACTTCTTGAGGATTCCAGATCTTGATTTTTTGAACATTTCTATAAAAATTAAATATTTAATAGTGCAAACCAATAGTGGGGTTTTATACATATAAGGCAAGTATAAAATAACATAGATTTTAATTTTTTTCCTAAATAATTTTGAGAAATACTGTTTTTAATGTACTTATTGAAAATGGTCAGGGTTCTTATGTGAGTTTTTGTAAACTCATAGACATCTCAAATTTAGATGAAATTAATAGACTCTGTAACTTGATGTATTGTTTGGTAAATAATAATACATAATTGGAACAAAATTGGTATTTATATTCTTTAATACTTATAATCCCATTTCAGAGAATTCATCATACATACACAAAGAAAGAAAACAAGAAATAACAATGATTTTATTATAAGATTATCTAGAATAACACAAAGGTTAAACAGATAGACACTAAGGAGACCCCAAAAGAAAGATACTGACCTAAGAAACATACTAGGCCAATTTTATTTCAACATTGGAGTAAATTATGCAGGATAATTTTTGTTAAGAGATTATTTAGCTTACAGTTCTGAGGGTCAAAGCCACTGCACTGACATTGGCTTAGCCCTGCTGAGGACTTCATGGTGAATGACCTCATAATAGCAGGAGTGTAATGGGTGAGGAGATCTTACCATCAAGCAGGAAGCCAGAGAGCAACTCAGATCTGCTTACAGTTAAAATTCCTTCAAGATAGACTTCTACGTTCTAACACCACTACCTTAATTCCCTCATAGAGTAGCTCCTCCAATGACCTTGGGTCTTTCCATTACATTCCCCCTGTAAAGTTCCATCCCACCTCCAAACAGCTACAACATGGAGATCAAACACTAATACACAAACCTTTGGGGATACACCATTTTGAAATCACAGCAATTGATGTTGAACATGTGTGACCTGGGGATGTCTCTTAACATATAGAAGAAATGTTCACAGTATGATTCCCAAGCAGAAAAAGACAATGTGTGACAAAAGAGTGTCATTGTAATGAAAGGTTAATAAAATAGGTACTTGTCATTCTATTTTTCTGTATGCTTAACAAAACACTGTTGAAATCTTGAGAAGTGTTTGCTAATCTTGTTCCCAGAATGTGCTGTCCCCAACTGCCAAACTGCAGAATGCACTCCCTCACTAGGTTGCAGGCAAACCGCCCACTCGCCCTGACCCATCAATGAACTTCCCTCCCTGCCCTCTCCAAGAAAAGTATATAAGCTCTGCTTAAGCTGTTCTCAGGGCTCTCTCTGCTCTATTCAAGTGAGCTCTGAGCCCCAGCATGCTGGTGCCCCAATAAACCCCTTGCTGTTGCATGAGATAGTCTCTTGGTGGTCTCTTCCTCTGACGCTCGCCCGACCTTTACTGTAATAAATGGGAACATTTCTTTTGCTTATTGTTGCTTTATTTTGTTTACAATAAAATCATAAAAATAATTATTCAGATTTGGCACTTCAATTTAGAGTATTTATATGTAATGTAAAATATTACTCACAGAGGGCTATTAGTAATTTGGGTAATAATTATCATGGTCATTTATCATTACATAAATCTTTAAGAAAGAATATCCAATACTTTCATTTTGTGGCTTGAGCATATAATTTTCTTGGGACAATGGGCAGGTGCAGAAGAAATAGTGTGCTAATTCTGAGCCTAGGTCATTAAAACAGCTGTTTGCTCACTTATGTCTCTGCCACTGCCTCAAGAAGTACAAGTCATGGGTACCCCGCAGTGGCAAAGAGACTGAGAATCATGTAAAGCAGAACCTCCTAGCCTCATCTTAGGTCCTAATTGAACCAAATGAAGATGTATGGGAAGATACACCTGCAGAGAAAAAAGCAAGCTTGATTCTGAAATCAGTAGAGCTATGTCCAGCAAACTACATATGCATAAGGGTAAATCATAGTTTATTTCAAAGCCTCTGGGTTTTCTAAGTCAATGAGTGACTTATTTTCTAGCGTTGATATAAAAATCGCTCACGGACACACGTGACTGTTACTTGCCAGGGCAGGAAAGCACAAAATATAGAATGAGTAAAACGCCTAAAAGACTAAATAGAGTTCTGCATTAGAAGAGAAAAATCTCTTAAACTTGACAAGGTATGAGTAAAACATCTCCAGAATTTTAGCTATGACAAGGTGCTATAATTGCACACTTGGCTCTGTTGTAGGCTTTTCTGAAAACTTCACTTCTCTGGGATTTTTGAATTCTGTATAAGCTGAATCTAAAAGTAGACACTTTTGGTGGGTTTTCTTGTTCATATTTTAATAATAATTGAATGTGACAATGTAAATTCTTAATTTTAATTAACTTTTACTAGTTAAAATGGAGTTATGACTTATTCTTGGGCAGAAAATATTGTATAATGTAGTTTATGAATTTCTTTTATGAGGTTTATCAGTTTAAAATTTTGTAGTTAATAAAGGTAGTTATTTGGAATTCAGAAAACTTTTCAAATATAATGATTTTATTTTAAGTAACTAACTTGTTGCCTTTTATTTTCAGATTTTACTAGCTACCCTAAATGTTTATGGAGTGAATAATTTAATCAATAAAAAAAATGAGTGAACACCATCTAGGACAGCTTATTATCAGAGATGTGGAAAAGTAAGAGAATGGGAATCGATACTCATTAAATGTTTATGGTCATGGAATTGTCTTTGTTTTTCCAAGCCTGCCTTGACCTTGCTGTAATCTTGAGAAGAAGTGACTTATATACATTTAGCCACCAATCCTAGATAATTATAAACTGTTCATGGAGATACAGTATCTAAATATAACCCAATAAAAACAAATAGATTGTTGGGAACCAAACCTCTAGATTCCCAAGACATTTGTTGTAAAATTTGTAATGTCAAATCATAATTATGCAATATATTCAACTGTTTTATAGTATTTTTAGAAAAAAAAATCTGTTGTTTAATCTTGCCAAAGCAAAGAATTCTCTCACATTTTTAGAACATTTAAATGCTCTTAAAATAAAACATCCTATATACATTTTCACAAAATTGTATAGCCAGGACACCACTTTCAGATTTATAGAAGCCTTAAGTTTACTCAAAATCTGCCATGACACCATTTCTTCCTTTGCCATGGTCCTTAACTCAGAAACTAGCAAGGGTGATCGGAATTGAGAAAAGACAAACAGATACATACAGAGAGAAAATACTGGGGCAAGGTGGATCACCACCCCCTGATGGAGGGTAACTGACCCAGAGCTAGTACAGCACATTTCTTGTATAGGTTTCATTTAAAAGCTTATTTGTGGGAAATTTCAGCAAAGCAAGCCATCTGAAGTATGCAGAACTGAGGAGACATTAGGGTTATCTTGTTATGCTCAGAATTCTTTGTTCCCAGAGGTTGTTGCCTGAGGATAAGGTCCCCACTGATACAGCTCTGAACCTTTGCATGTAGTCTCCTTGGGTTAGCATCACCAAAGCAACTGAGCCATCTTGACCTGTACCTTTGTGCAGGAAGTTTCCAGTGTAAATGCAACCATGAGACAATCAAAAACCATGGTTCAAGTCACTACTCTCCAGAAATATATTTTGTCTTTTATTCTTTTGAATATTTTACAATGTTTCCCATGCTATGTCTTGCCTAAAAATTATCATTAGCCTACTCATGCTTTTTCCAAATAAGATTCTGACAATAGAACCCCCAAAAGCAGAAGAAAGTTGAACAAAGTGACTCAGTCATGTAAAAATTATTTTATATGCCTAAACAAATAATTTTACAAAAGGAATACTTTCATGTGAAGCAACAACAAATCTTTCTTTTTTCTCTTATTTAGTATAAATTTCTAGTGTAAATTCAGGCATTTATTCTCTTTATATTATTAATAGAAATTTAGTCTATAAAAAGCTTTAGTGTATTTTTTATCTGTTTTAAATATTTTAAAGTATAATATACTTGCAACTCTCCATTCTACTTTTATGAGTTTTGAGCATCTTACTGAGTTTGTTTATGCATTACAATATTATAAATGCAATTCCATAGTAGTTAATAAAATAGGGCGAGAGAGAGAGAGAGAGAGAGAGAGAGAGAGAGAGAGAGAGAGTGTTTAATATTTATTTTTTAGTTTTTGGTGGACACAACATCTTTATTTTATTTGTATGTGGTGCTGAGGATGGAACTCAGTGTCCTGCTCATGCCAGGCGAGCGCGAGAGCTTGAGCCACATCCCCAGCCCCCATAGCTTTTCTTTTTAATGTCAAGATTTTTAAAATGAGGCTGCTATATTTTGTTATGTTTCTTGTTGTAAAATAAACATATTTGTATGATAGAATTAAACAAGGAAAGTAAAATCACTCATTTTACTTATACATATCTCTGCTTTAAAAATTTTTATCTTTATTTTTGAGTACTGGGATTGAACCAAGAACATTCTACTACTATACTACATCCCCAACCTTATTTATTTATGCATTTATGCATTTATTCATTTGAGACAGAGTCTTCCTAGGTTGTAGTGGCTGGCTTTAAATGTGTGATCCTCCTGCCTACGCCTTCCAAATGACTTCATTTATACGAATACACCACTATACCTGTCTTATGTAGCTATTTTTATATTTCAAAATATTATAATTATAAATATATTTAGAATATTATAAATATAGTAATTATACTTCAAGTTTCTTATACAAATTTGGGGAGATTGGTATTTATAAATTCTGAGTTTATTAAGGGTTTTATACAGCTTGGAATTGTATGAGTGAAGACCTTGTCCTCAGGCAACAACTTCTGGGAACAGAGAATTCCAGTCCATCTTATTTTTTTTATATTGAGATAGAGTCTTGCAAAGTTGCTTAGGACTTGCTAAGTTGCCGAGGCTTATCTTGAACTTGTGATCCTCCTTTCTCAGCCTCTTGAGTTGTATGCCACTATGCCTGGCTGTTGTGAAATATTTGAAAGTGTTTGAGGTCACTAAAATTGATTATTTAAAAAGAATTCTGTGCTGATCACATATTAATTTTCTTTTTTTCTATTTTATCATACTGGAGTCCATAAATACAGTAAGAGGGGAGATGAGAAAATTAATTTTTTATATTTAGAAGAAATAATAGTAGATATTTTTACAATGTAAGTGTGGAGATTTTTAAATTTAGAAATAGAAGAAATCAGAGGTCATCTAACTAATGATAGGATCCCTAGAGTAATACAGAGTCTCTACCAAGGTTATTATACAGTCACATAGGTTATACACTACGGAATTACATGGGGTTACAGTCACCAATAAGTATGCACAAATTGAGCCTCTTAGAGCTGATTGGAATACAAACTGCACAAAGGTATGAAGGTGTGAAGTACCCTGCTCACTACTCCCTCTTGTCTTAAAGATTGACACAGGTAAACCTGTCAATCCCTAGGGACTGGGTTTATAGGTGTGCACCACTGTCATATGCAAGCTCCTTTTAATATTTAAAGTATTATAAATACTTTTGAGAGATTTGTATTTATAAATTCAGAGTTCAAGTTTTAGTAATGGAAAATTAATTAAAAATAGGTTTGTTATGGAATTTTTAAAAGTATTTGAAGCCACTGAAATTCTTTAAAAACGACTATAACTGTTAAACTAAAGTTTTATAGTAGATTGTTACAATCTCAATCAATTCACAAAACAAAAATAACGTGCTCACTTCTAATCCAAATTTTGCATATTTATCAGTTTTTCATTGCGTGACCAAAATACCTAAGAAGAAGAACCTAAAGGAGAGAAAGTTTATTTTGGGCTTATAGTGCCAGAGGTCTTGGATCACGTTTGGCTGGCTCTGATGCTCTGCTGAAGTAAAGCAGAACATAATGGCCGAAGAGCCTAGTGGAGGAATCCCCAAGGGAATTTCCCTAGTGACCTACTTTCTCCCACTATGTCTCACCCTCCCCAACTGTGTACAGTTACCACACAGCCCAGTAGTCTTTTCAAATTATTAATCCACCAAATGGATGAAACCATTGATTAAGTTACACTCCTCTCAATCTCACAATTTCATCTCTGAATTCCTGAATTACCACATGAGCTTATATGAGCTCATATCCAAGCCATCACACCTACCAAAGTCATCTTTCCATATTTCAAATCTGATTATGTATTTCCTACATTCCAATACTTGTATGGCTTATCACTTCCTATTAAATGGAATTTAAACATGTTGGCATATCTTATATGAGATCAAATAATAGAAATGAGTACACTGCCTATATCGTTCATTATTTCCTATTAGATGGAATTCACACTCTTTGGTATGTCTTATAAGACTAACTAATAGAAATTTTGAGATTTTGTAGGAGGATAGGACTTGGCAGGTAGCTATTTTGACCTTCTTCAGAATGAACTCTGTACATTCATAAGCAGATATTTGTTTCGTTATTGCCAGAATTAATATGAATGATCCTGATGGAAACACTCAAACCTGATGCAATGGACAACAGAGGCCATTATAAAGAAAAATAATTGCATAAACCATGTATCTATTCTCTACATTTTAAATGGATCATGATGATTAAAAGTTCCACAGAGCACAAAATGAGGCAAAATATCAAAAAGATGGCAAATACAAATAGCTGCCAATGTGAGCTATAGTACATTTATGTTACTTGGATGTCTGAATGCTTGGAAAAAGGGAAATCATGCAGTGGAAGATAGAGATGTCTAAATCTCTTCAGTGTTCTCTCAATGAAGGCCAACAAAAATGATATCCTGCATCTCCATAATCTCCAAAAATGTTACCATCAAAATAACTCAGGAGTTTATTTTTTATTTTATTCATTCATTCATTCATTCATTCATTTATTTTGGTACCAGGGATTGAACTCAGCAGCATTCAACCTCTGAGCCACATCCCCAGCTCCCTCCTCCTCCTCCTCCTCCTCCTCCTCCTCCTCCTTCTTCTTCTTCTTCTTATTCTGAAGCAGGATCTCATTAAATTGCTTAGGAGTTTAAAAGGTTTTCAAGAATCAACTGAAATATAAAAGGAGGCTAGGTTCTAGAATAATCAAGTACCACAAAATGGAAGAAATTGCAGAGATCAAAATAGTGTGTTCCTTGTCAATCATATCTTTCCTTTGTGGCCCTGTCGTTATTGACTTCCATGTTTGTTGTGGAGTGGATGTAGTTCTGCCAAAACAAGAAAGATGAAAACAAAAATTCAGCTTTATTTAACCTCCAGGTCATATTTACACACTCCTGATATATAACAAAGAAGTTCACCCGGTATAGTGGCACATGCCTATTAATCCTAGTGACTCTGGAGGCTAAGGCAGGAGGATTGAAAGTTTAAGAGCAGTCTCAGCAACATAGTGGGACCATATCTTAAAATACAAAATAAAAAGGGGGATAGAGGGATGTAGCTCAAACTTTTTCAAATTCCCAAGTGTTCATATTCTCAGAATGACCTCTTGTTCTGAATTAGGTTAGTTGAATTATAATCTTATACTCTGTATTCACATAATAATTTATTCCACTACAAATTTGTTTGAAAACATCAAAAACATGATTTGTCACGTTACTTTGTTATGATTTGCTTGGTTATTTGTGAAAATAACTGCACAACAAATCATGGTTTCAGAAAATGGATACTATCTTCTTCATTTTTAAGAAATTTAATAGTAAAGAAGCGAAAGCATTTCAGGCTTTTTCATATTTGTAGTTTTTCATTTTAACACACAGACCTTCCTCGTTGTGGTTGTCACCTCATGCCACATGCTCATTGGGACATTTTCAGACTTAGAATACAGACAAGCAGAAGATCAAATGCAAGAAGAAACAAGCCAATTGATTCTGCCATTTTAAAAGAATATTCTTGGGTTGGGGATGTGGCTCAAGGGGTATCGCACTCGCCTGGCATGCGTGTGGCCCAGGCTCGATCCTCAGCACCACATACCAACAAAGATGTTGTGTCTGCCAATAACTAAAAAATAAATATTAAAATTCTCTCTCTCTCTTTCTCTCTCTCTCTCTTAAAAAAATTAAAAGAACAGTCTATTTTTTTCTTTTGGATGTTGTAATAAGTTCCCCTTGGATGAATGGATATTTATGAATAGCTTTTAAAATTTTTACTTGGTTTATTTTACATATGACATTAAGATTCATTTTGACATAATCATAAAAGGATGGAATGTAATTTGGTGTGATTCAATCACCAGTACTCTCCCCTTCCTTCCTTCCTCCCTCCCTGTTCCCTTCCCTCTATGCTACTAATCTTTCTCCCCTTTACTTATTGTTTTGTTTAATTATGGATATACAAAATGGTGAGATTCACTGTGGTATATTCATATATGTACACAGGAAAGTTATATATCTGAGATGTGTTCCATTGTTCTTCCATTTTCCCATCCCTTCCCTCCCCCTCAATCCCTTTCCTCTTATCCATTGATTTTTCTTTTATTTTTTATGAATTCCCCCAATCTTTTCTTTTTCATTTTTATTTCTTATTTTGTATTAGCTTCCTCATATCAGAGAAAATATTTGACCTTTGCTTTTCTGAAGCTGGCATATTTCACTTAGCATGGGAGTCTCCAGTTCTATCCTTTTATAGGAAAATGCTATATTTTTGAATGCTATATTTTGACTAATACTCCACTGTATGTACATATCACATTTTTAAAATCCATTCATCTGTTGAAGAACACCTAGGTTGATTCCACAGTTTTTCGTGAATCACAACCAACAACTTGTAATTGTACCTCACTGGGATGGTGATTTTAATATAGGACAGTGACCTGATAATCTACTTAAAATAATCATTTACTAAGATAAAAGGAAAATGCATTGAAGCTGATAATCTGCTTTAGGGTAATAAGAGAAAGTTTAGGTAATCATTGCTTCCTAAATTCTTTCTAGGTACTTTAAAAAATAGATTAGTTCCTTTGTATTCAAGTAATTGTTACCATGTTTCTTTGACTTTTGCCATTAGCGCATTAGCCTCCAGTTATTGGATTCTAGAGTTACAAATTACCTGGCAGATGGGACATATAACTAGGTGTTGAAAGATTGCTTTGTTTTCTTTTGTTCCCATTATTGTCTCCTTCCAAAAGTGTCCCATGTCTGTGATTTTAGAGACCAAAATGCTCTATTCTTTACAGCTATCTCAAATAAATAAATTGCTAAGGTAACTTCTTTAGATTTACAAATAGAGGACCGTGCACCATAATTTATTTCTTTTATAGGCCACTATCAAAAGCCCCAGTGATAGTGAAGTAAAACTTATTGTGGCAGAAAGTCATCTGAGACAGACTTTCTTTTCTATAAATACCTTATATTACTCATTGAAAACCTGCAATCATATGCACATAATAACTAGTATATTTTCCCCTAGACCCAGAGGTTATATAGTTGAATCCTTATGAAACACATTTAAATTAGCTCTAAGTTTCATGATTAGCATGCAGTGCAGTAATTTTGCAGACGGGTCCACTGTAGAACACTGAAATAAATACATAGAATAAAAATGTACTCAACCTTTGAAACAGGTACTAGCTTCTCTAGGAAGCAGTCATAAGTAAAGGCCTGAAGGCATAGCATGCTTTTTGATCTTTTTCTCTAACACCTCTGCCCCTGTGATTGCCAAGTCTAATTATGTCATTATGGAAAGTGCCTTTTGGAAAACTGATGAAACTTTTGTTTTATAGTCACATCTATTGCCATCTATTTATTATTTTTTCTATTTATTTTGAAAACTAAAATTTTTAAAAAAACGTATCAGCTTAAAAATATTTCTAGCTCACATATACATTCATTGCTCTGTGTCTATAATGCCAATGAAAATTCTTTACAGCTAATATAACTTCTCTGACTACAGAATATTCTGTGTTGCAATCAAAGAGGAAATTGTGCCCTAGAGACTGGTAAGAAGTAAGAATTGTGTGTGTTTGAACCATCATCCATGTGCTTTCCTAATAAATGCTTATTTCATCATGCTCATCCATACTCACTCTTTTGCCCTTCTCTGTCTTGGGAGGCTTACTTGATTTAACTACATCAACAAGCTCTCCATGCTCCTGGCTTCTATTTAATTTGTCCAATAGAAAGCCCCAGTGGAGCCCCAAAGTAGAAAGAAGAGTAGGGTTATGCATTTATTTCTCTGGCTCTCCAGTTTTAAGTATGCTCTGTCCTTAACATCTGCTGATGTTAAGATGACCTCTGTAGGACTCTGAGTAAATCACTGTGTGTGTGTGTGTGTGTGTGTGTGTGTGTGTGTGTGTGTGTTTGCCCAGTTTCCCTTTTTATAACTCAAATCAAAAACAATATTGGAGAAAAAATATAAAAATCCAAACACAAACACAAAAGTATATGAAGCAAAATTGTCCATGAACTAGGAAGCATACATTATAAAACATAATTTATAGACATCTTTGATTTGTAGTCATGTCAGTTTTATTTAGTATTTTTTTTTCTCAAAATAAAACCCAAAAGATCTGGTAGTGAGAACTAGCACCATTATTTCTGTTTGTTTGTTAAATAATATAGCATGCAATGCCTAGATTAACAAAATAATGTATGGGAAGAAATTAAGACACTGGGGGGGAGGAAAAACTATCAGTTCCATATCTCTTTCCTATTTTGTTAAAGGGGTGGCTAAGTCAGAGAGGGAAGGAAAAGAGGACTTGCTGTTTTGCTTCCTTTTCACCAATATTTTCTGTCCTATATTCTAAACATTTTTCAACTCATGTATGAAAGTGGCAGTAAACCAAGATACTGTTTTTCTCTGGGGTGTTCATTCACACCTTCTGTGTGCTTTCATTGCATTTTTATTTTGTCTCCATTATAGTTACATTAAAATGAATTATAGTTATTTGTTTGCTACTCTTTCTCCCCTGGTAGACAATAGGTGGAAGGAAGCACATTTTACTCATACATTAGCCCTCCTTAGAGTTACATACAGTAAGTGCTCAAAAGTGAGTAAATGAATGAGGTGTACGTTTGTTAGAGTGAACCTGTGGTGATACACATATTGCATTGTTTGTAACAGTTGCATAATAAATAACAATCACCATGATTTGAAAATGAAATGTCATTAAGAAATTATTATATAGCAGATATGAGTAATTGTTCCCATATATCATTTCATTTACATTTCACTATTCTATAAGATATGCAGTAATATTTGCCCCCCCACCCCACCCTTTCTTTCTCATGGTTTCTCATAGTAAGACATTATCAGAGTCAAGATTCTGGAATATTTTTCAGCATAATATTTATATAAATGTCATACTTTACAGGAGAAATGTTTAGATAGGAGTTTATATGATGGAGGTACTTTGCTGTGAAACATCATCTGCACTTTATTAATCTGAGTGTTCTCTAGCAAGGACTAAGATCAATAAAGTGGTCTTTTTGCCAGTTCTAACTCTACCATTTGTCATCCTACTTTTTTTGTTATTATTTTTGTTATTGCTATTTTGTATGTGTGCATGTGTGTGTGTATGTTGAAATACTTTTGAAAAACATGGAAACTTGTGTCCTATAGCCTGTCTTTGCTGTTAGCTTATCATTTAGCTCAGAGTCCTTATGACACAACAGTCAGTTACTGTGGATAAACAGAAAGTCAAGTCTGACTTAAGAGGGGAATCCCTCCCAATCACTGAGAAGTAGGTCTGCATTTATGAGCCAGAGCATATATTTGTATTCCTATGACACAACAATGAACTTGTTACAGAAGTCCATGAAGTAAAAGTTCAGATAATAGTGTCAGGCAAACCTGGATTACAAGTGCTCCTCTTTGCTATGAAACATTTTCTTATGGATGAGAATATGTGATCACTGATTCAGCCACCATTTCCAAGTAGGAAGACAGGTAAGTATGGAGGAAAATTTCTCAGTAGAATGATTTGGGAAAGAATCATCCTTCAAGATCAGAGAACATCAGGGATCACCTGATGGACACACTGAACAAAGTCTAACAAAGCCCAAAGTTAGGCTTTGCTTGATAATTTAGTATTGATTTTGTTTTGTTTTCTTTTTTCCCACCAATGGAATCTGTCACTGTCAGTGCTGGATTCTATGATTAATTTTCTTTTGTGTAGTCTAGTTTTCCAAAATGACCACATCCTTTCTGTCCACCTTCCCTTTTCAATTCAGGCAATGCTAAGGATAATGCCAAATGCTGCTGTTCTAAAATGGGCCTCATAGAAATAATGAAGCCACATTTTGACATTTTTACCTTATCCCACTGTGAATCAATGCATTTTATATTTACCTATATCTCACTATTTATAAATATTACTCAAATGGAACAAATTTTAAAATATTTGCCATTACTATATATATTTGGAAATCTACTTATACTTCCATTCTGTTCAATTGTTACAAGGTAAGTCATGACCCACATACTTGACCTCATGATCTACTAAAACGTCACAACTCACAATTAAATAAAACCTCTGATTTAGGGAGTTTTTAAATCAACTCTAAATTTGTTTATAGAGTCTAATAAAATCTGATTTTATTAAATTCCATTAACAATGCTAAGAGATCACCTTGTGCCCATTTTGACAGAGAAGTCTGGAAGTCAATGGTACATATATTTTAAATGCCATTGAGTGATGAAAAGTTGAAATAGCAGAAATTTTAAGATAGTCTCACTTTCAGGAAGAACAAAAAAAGCTGATTGGTAGTTGCTGAGTGTGCATGTGAATGTGTATATACACATACACATGTGTTTATTATATACATGTGTATATGTTTTTTTTATACATTATAACATTGTGACTTTAAGAAAAAAGATACCATTCTGTCTAGAAAAGACTGTCCTTCCACAGGACAGCCAAATATAGCAAATGGTTGAGCTAGGGGCATGTCTTTGATATACAAATATTCATAGGTCATATTAATCATCCCAGTGCCAGGTGCCCAGCAGGGAGGGACCACCTCTCAAGTGTAGATCCTTGCAAAATTGTTCAGAACAGCCAGTTCTAAATGATTTATTCCTGTGCTGCTTGTCTTTTTGGTATAAGTGCCTATGGAAACTGGCTCAACCCTTCCTCCCACAGCTGTCTCCTGCCTCCTTACCACTCTGATGTCTTCCCCATGTGACTCTGCCTGCGTTGTTGTCCCCTTATGAGGATCTATGGATATAAGAGCCTTCATTTTTTTTAAAACTCTCTGATGTCTCCTTTTGTGGCTGATCTGACTATCAAATGAGAGAATACAAAACAATAGTATATAATGTAGAATTTTAAAATGAAACCAGGATCCAGGGGTAATTTGGACCAGGCTTCAAAGCACCTATTTACTATATAGGAGATTTAATTCAAGATTTGCATTCAACAGTCATATCAATATATGGAATACTATTAATAACAATATCTCTTTATGTGTCCAAAAGGAATGTTTTTAGAATGAGACAGGTAAATATTTGAACAGCATGAATTTTAATTTACGTTTTTCAGTCAGGAGAAAAATAAGTATGCCCTAATGATCTAAATTATTCATTGTATGTGAATAATCAGTTTCTTCTCTATTGGTTTTAGATGGCACTAATTATGTATTACTTATTGTGGAGAATTAAGAAAATAACTATTCAAGTAGTTTTTTTCTCATGTGGTTTAAATGAAGAATGCTCACTGAGTCTGTAATTCATCTATACTCCAATTCTACAAGAATTCAGTATCTTTTAATCACTGCATCTTTCTCCTGATAAAGGCAGAAATTTAAATTTTTACCCTTGTTCAAATAATTCATGTCACTATTTACTTGTCACTGAAACCAAAACTGAAATAAACTCCTTGAAGGTACAGGATTCAAAATTTGCCATTTCCCCATGCAAGTACCCACCCAACCATGCAGATCTTGTGGAGGCACCAGAAAGAAAATCTTCACTGCTGTGCCTATATACCCCAAATTAGCCTGAGCTCCCAATATTGCAACTATGAAAATAACTCACTTTACCATTTCAGAGGTTACAAACCTATAAGAAGAATGATTTGTTTTGAATAGATCATAGGACCATGACTTTGTGGTCCCAGATCATGATCCTTTAGGACAACTATATGTATATACCCTTTTTAGAAAACTAGAGCTTACACCTGAAATTAGTAATACTTTTCCTATTTATCCATCATGCATTAAATAAGTAATTAAAGTAAATAAGTAACTGAAACAAATTTCATATATCCTTTCTCACATTCAAGAAATTTACTATTGTTGGGTTGGGTGGCTCATAAATGTAATCCTAGCAACTGAGAAGGCTGAGGCGGGAGGACTGCAAGTTCCAGGCCAGCCTCTGCATCTTAATGAGACTCAGTTGCAAAAGAAGTGGTGGTGGTGTGTTGGGAACAGTGATCTGAATTAAGGTCCTTGAACTGTCCTGTGACAGGAGCATGCCTGAGCTGGGGATGCCAGGTGCAAAGGTACAGTTGAGACCCCCAGGTACAATGGTGACAACCTGTTCAAAGGAGGTTCCATACCTTCCAGGACTATCAATTCTGACCTTTAGTTCAGACACTATCTGCCAGGGGTAAAGAATTATGAGTGCAAAATTGATAATTATAATTGGGCTGCCCCTAACTATGAACTTGGTCCTGCTTACTTTGAAGAAACTTTCTAAAACAAAATCCTTTTGATGTTAAAACATATATAATAAACATGGTGAGCTGGCTCTGGGTCATTATATCCTTATCAGGGTGTAATGGTCCTTCAGGCCCCAGCTTTTTCTCTTTGTATATCTGTATTTCCTCCATCTCTCATCACCTCTTAATTAATTTCTTAATTAACAGATGTGCAGGTCATAGTGGTGTGGGGGGGGTGCATGGACTGGAGATGTACCTTAGTGGTAGAACATCCATGGGTTTAATTCCCAGTACTGAAACAAAAGAAGAAGAAATTGACTATAATATAGAGGACATAAATATACATCATAAACACATATAGAAAGATACACATTTTTCTACGTTTATTATATATAATCTAAGTGGGTGTCACAAAATTTTAGCATTTATTTTTCCCTCAAAAAATAAACTGCTATAAAATCCCAAGTGTTTTAACATCTGTAGCTTCCCAGAAACAAATTAACAAAAGGTAATATTGCTATAATACAATGCAATATAAAACATAGTTTGCATTCTGTCTACATTTGATTTAGCTTATGCATCTAATAAAGAAAGTGTTTGAATAATGGAAGTTGAAATATAAAATCTTCTTCTAACCCTGATTTTCATAAAACTATCACCAGACAAAATTTAGGTTATAGTACATGAAATAAGTCTTTGTGTGTCAGGCATGATCCATTTTCTCATTTCTTCAAAGATAATGGTAAACAACACAATCACAAAACAATGTTTCAAGGATTTAACTCTGTGTGTTTTGAAATAGTAAAATAAAAATGTTTCTCAGTGAAACTCCAATAAAACCCAGCTGAGAAGATTAGTTATTTCAATGAAATTCGAAGTTTTTCTCCATATTCCTCCATTAGCATCCTCATTTTTGTGTAATTAGGAATTCAAATTATATTCTGGGATAAAAGCTGAAACCTGAAAATATAAGAACAGGCAGAGGGAGAGAGTAAAAATGATAGACTAGAACAAAAATCAGAGCTTTAAAAAAAAAGCTCAAAGTTGTCTCAGAAATGATTTAAAAAAAAATCAGCATTGCCAATCTTTGGTAAGATTAGCAACTGAACTTACCAACAATCATAGAATTTTTATCTCTGTAGTAACATAGGCCTTTCTGGGATGGAGCTGTAGCTCAGTGGCAGAGCGCTTGCCTAGTATGTGTGCGGCACTGGGTTTGATCCTCAGCATCTCCTAAAAATAAACAAATAAAATAAAGGCATTGTGTTCATCTACAATTACAAATAAAATAAAATAAAATAAAATAAAATAGGCCTTTCTATTATGATTTCTAAATGCTTATAGTTTCAGTTTACAAATATTTTTATATATAAGTTGTATTTTTGAAATCAATTTTAAAATCATAGTATTTATTAAGGAAAACAGCTGTTCAGTAAAACATTTTCCTTTACAATATACTGTTTTCCAAGACTGTTATATTCAATGGCACCACAATAATACTTGTGTGATACTAAAACTGCTAAATATTGATTTATAACTATGCAGAAGAAGCTATGTCTCTATATCTTTCCTCTTTCTGTCTCTTGCTTCTTTGTCTCTACACACATGCACTCACACACACACACACATGCACATACACATGCACGCACATTATACATACATTCATATGACATTTAAATATGAGGAAATGTTCTAAGTAATTCACTAGGCAATTTTATTGTTGTGCAAACATTACATAAAGGATTTGCACAAAACTAGATGATATAATCTACTACATACCTATGTTATATGGTATGTAGACACACTCACACACAAATACATACATATATCATAGTCTATTTTTCCTAGAGCTGTCATGGAGAAAATAATTTTAAATTAATCATACATAAGAAAAAAACATGCGATCAAAAGAGTAATAAATGCTAGATATTTAGGGCTGCTCTTAGTACAATAGAATGCTTTTTTGTAGTAATTTTTTTAAGATTGCACTATAAAATAGCAATAAAATATTTAGTATAGCAAACACATAAACCAGTAATATAATTGTTCATTCTCATTATCAAGTATTATGCATTCTACATAATTGTATGAGCTATACATGTAAGACAGGCAGCAGAGTAGGTTTGCTCACACCAGCAACACTACATGTGAATAATGCCTTGCAATACACTATTACAGTGGCTACAATCACTAGGTGGCAGGCAGTTTTCAGCACCATTGTGATCTTATAGGACCATCATTACATATGTGGTCTATGGTTGACTGAAATATCATTGGGTGACCATGAGTCTCTCTATTATGTATGTATGTGTATTTGTGTATGTGTGTATATATGTGTGGGTACATGGAATAAAATAATTCCAAATTACTGAGCTGTAGTAATAAGTCACTCCATAGAGTACCATGCAAAATTTAGACACTTAATTAAATACAGTTCTGCAGAAACTTAGATGCTACATCAAGCAGCTGTGTGAAACAACCCAAATTCATTTAACTTCTGAAGGGTTCAGTTTCTTTCTTGAAATGGAGATATCGGTACCAGTGTAAGTATCAAAGTAGATAGTATATGGAAATGAACGTAGCATCTGGCACAGGTGAGTTCTCAATAAATGGTACTTCAGAGGATTATAGATACTGAAATCAGTGGAGGAGAAGCTGTGAATTGTGAATTGTGCTTACATAAACATGTGTCCTGGAATTTGGATGTTAAGTGATTCACTATAGGATTTATTTAAATATCAAAGTTTTTTTCATGCACTTGAAATGTGATTATAAAGTATCAATTTACAGGTAACTACATGGAATATATACCATATGGAACAGTTATACATTATATTCATCGAATATGCAGAATTTCATATTGGTCATGAAAAGCCAAGGTTCATCATTGGAGATTAAAATGCACACACAGATAGCAGTGACAAAGATAAAGCACTTTATTGAAAGCTGGCGCTAGCTTATATAGAAAATGAAAGTCAGTTATCTTAAAGCAGAAAGCCCCCTGGGCCAATCATGGTAAAGGTCAGGTCATCACCTACTGTGCTCGCACATCCACCCTACATGAGATTCATGGGGGGCATGAGCTGTCCACCAGCATGGAAGATGGGAGGACCAATTGGAAGATTTTCAAAACAACTTGATATCTGCCCACTGGCAGTTTGCCCACTGCCATGTTACATTAGGGGCCCCTTATCTGAAACGCCCAGGGAGTTCTTAGGGAAACTCCCAACAGGTGATATGTCTATATAAACTAGGGCTTTGTATAACTGATATATCCTTATTGTGATGGTTAATTCTGTATGTCAAATGGACTACACCAAGGAGTATCCAGGTGAAACACTCTTTCTTGGTATGTCTGTGAGATTTTGAAAGATGAGATTAATATTAGAATCAGTAAATATTCTGAATTAGATGTCTTTCCCTAATGTGGGTAGGCATTGTCCAGACTGATGAGAGTCTGAATGGAACAAAAAGTAGCGAAAGGAGAAATTCTTCACCTTTTGTTTCCTGCCTTACTTCTTGAACTGGAAAATCACTTTTCTCTTTCCCTTGGACTAGTATTTATGCCATTGGTTCCTCTGACTGGAATTACTACCAGCTTTTCTTTGTTTCCTCTTTGCAGAGAGAACAGATTATGAGATTGTTCAGCCTCCAGAATTTTATGAGCCAGTTCTTCACAATGAATATTTTTTTCAAACACACATGCACAAATATCTACATACAAGTGCAGGTGTTTTAGCCATGGTTCTCCAGAGAAACAACTCTGGAAGGAGATATGTGTATATATGTATACACATCTATGTGTATGTAATACACACAAACATACACACACACACACACATACACACACACAAACACACAATTACCCATGACTCAATCACTCAGGTTTAAAAACCTTGTCAATTTCCAGCAGTTGTGAAAGTGCATTTTGATATATAAAAGTAGACAATATTCAGGCATGTGAAACACATTTTTGGAGCTTATATACAATTGTGAGTGTGACTGTGAGCTGAAAGGAGGGAATGGAAAGTAAATATATAGAGAAAAGTACTATGTATCTTTCATGTAATTGTTAATTGTAGGCATAGCTGGGTTTACAAAAGACACTGGGAGTCTGCTGATGGGTAAAAACATCTTAGGTCACGGCATTTGCAAGTTGGTATGAAATAAACATAAAAATAAATACTGAAGTATGTGATTGAACACAAACATTAAAGAGTGTGTTTTATTCTGATGATAGTCTGAACCCATCTCTTTCCACTACTGCTATAGTCAGCTTTTTTGCCTCTGTGACCAAAAATCTTATAAGAACAATTTTAGAGGAGGAAAAGTCTATTTGGCACTCATAGTTTCAAAGTTCTCAGTCCACAAATGGCTACATTCATTGCTCTGAGCCTGAGGTGAGGCAGAATATCATAGCAGAAAGCTGTGGAAGAGGAAAGCAACTGAGGATGTAGTAATCAGGAAGCAGAGAGAACTCTGCTCATGAGGGAAAAAAATATATAAATCTCAAAGGCACTTCCCCAATGTCTTTTCTCCTCCAGCCACTCCCTACCTGCCTACAGTTCCAATTCAGTTACATCTATATCAGTAGATCAATGCACTGATTAGGTCAAAGCTCTCATAACCCAATCATTTCACTTCTAAACTTTCCTGCATTGTCTTACACATGAACCTCATATCTAAACTGTAGCAACCACCAATTCAAAACTTTTCTGTAAAGTTGATCCTGTAGTTAAAAAACAAATGACTGAGATCAAAGTAAAAATATGTGTACAGCTGGCATAACATGGGGCATGCCTGCAATCCCAGTAACTAGAAAAGCTGAAACATGAAGATTTCACATTTTAGGCCAGCCTCAGCAGCTCAATGAGACCCTCAACACCCTTAGTGAGACTGTTTCAAATAACAATAATAATAATACAATAACAGAGATGCAGATTAGTAAAGCACCCCTGGATTCAATCCCAAGTATTGATATATACACAATGGAGTACTATCTTGATGCCTGGAAAAAGGATGGAGATAGTAAAAGCAGTATTCTTCCTATTTCAGCAGACAGTAAAGGCTGCTATGTTGGGGTCAGGATTCAGAATTGCATGCAAAAACATACAAAGGTACTAGAATTTTTTTCCCTTTGGTACTAAAGATTGAACCCAAGAGCACTTAACCAATGAGTCACATTCCCACCTCTTTTTATTACTTTATTTTGAGACAGGGCCTTGCTAAATTGCTTAGGGTCTCACTAAATTATTGAAATTGGCTTTGAACTTGAGAACATCCTGCCTCAGTGTCCCAAGTCAGGATTAGAGATAGGGGCCACCACTCCTGGTAGGATACTTTTACATTACCAAATAGGCTCAAAAGTCCCAAACAAGAATGACATATGTGGGATGTGTTATAGGTCACTGGTAGAGTGCTTGCCTAGCATGTGTGAGGCACTGGGTTTGATTCTCAGTACTGTATATAAAAGTAAAATAAGGGTCCCTTGACAACTTAAAAAGTTAAAAAAATAATAATCATGTGTGTTCTGGTGTCCTAACATCTCCTTCACCTCTAGAGTTACTGGCATTATTATTCTTATGGAATTCCTAATTTTATTTTAAGAACATCTCTTTATAAATGCAACACATATACAACATTCTGTATCATTTCAACCCCAAGCCTAAGACACTCAAGTTGTCTTGCAATAATAAGCTATTAGAAACATAAGAGTGTCATGTAAGATATAGAACAGTTCCACATCAGGTAAGTTGAGTTCAGAAGGAAAAAAGCTGAGAGACCACTGACTCATGTAAGGAGTACACTGCTGTTTAGTCTAATGATGACAATAAAACTAAGATTGTGAGCCCCCACTGATGGTGTACAATATCCAGACTTTTTGCAGATAACAAAAATGAAGATTTTCCATGAGCATGTACCTTTGGAACCAAAAGAAAAATTGAAGAATAATGTGGGGAAGTGAAAAAGCAAAAGCTTTGCAGTTCATCATGAATCATGGTGCTTCCAAATATCTTTTTCCATTTTAAGCAACTTATAAACTTTTCTGAATATGCTTACTTATGTATAGTAAATCAGTTATACCTTATTCATATGTTTCTTTACTGAAATAAAAAAAATCCTGAAAATTTTAATTTAACCAAGTAACTAGTTCTAATACAAAATTAAGAATGACAGAACAAGATCTCTAACTGCTTCATGAACATTTGTCATTTTTTGATCACCCTTTTCTGTATATAAGAAATATTCAACCAATAGGGTGAAATCTGTCTCCCATTAAATAAATAGGAAGTTTCAGATACTCACTTTTCCAAGCTCTTTTTGAACAAAGAAATATAACCTAGGCCTCTCCAATCAGATATGTTCATAAAATAATTTGAGCCAGAAGCTGTTGACATAAAAGCCAGAAACTATGTGGAGCCAATTTTGCAAAGAATGACGTGAGTGTTTACAACTGTACCCGAATTCCAGAAGCAGCACCATGGAGCAGTGTTTTAGAATTTAAGTTATAGTTCTTCAGAAATCTTACAAAAATATTTAGGACACAAATTCTACTCTATTTCTGGATGAATAGTCACCTTCTCTGCTTCAGTGTGCCTGATGAATTCTTTATTGATGTTTACTCTCTTAAAAAGAAACCATAGATTTTTATAGCCTAATATATTAGGGATGCAGACTTTGAATTGGAAAGTAATACTTGCTTTAAAAGGAAAAAAAACTGGCTTAAAATATGTCCTTTATTTTTGTGAAGGTCTACTCCCATGCTCCTTCAGGTTTTTGGCAGAATTCGTATCAGTGTGACAGTAGAACTGAGGCCCTCATCTTCTTTGTGGCTTTGAGCTGGAGGCTACACTTAGACCCTAGAGGCCACTGCACTATCTTGCCTTGTAATCCTCTATAGATAGATAATCCCATGATCACTTGCTTCATCAAAGACAAAGAGAAGCTCTTTCTCAAAGTTTTCAAGATAGAATCATACAACATAATATAACATGAAAATATGAAAGTGGCCTCATATGGCCTTTGCCATATTGTTTTAGTTACAAACAAATCACAGATCCTTACTACAGCCAAGGGGTAGTGATTACACAGGGACATGACATTGAGGGTTACTTGCTAGTGTTCAACTTAAAGTGTGTTTGTCTCAGAAATAATGGCCATCATCTCTGTTTTCCTTTTACTTCATCATATTTGGGCCATGATATAAGTCAGGAGTGACACAAGAAGCTGCAAAGCAGGGGCATTCACACAAAGGACATGAATCATGCCAGTATGTGTTTCTGCAGCATCCTGGGTCATGGCAAGAGAAGGATAAATGCTGAATATGAAGTCAGAGAAGACAAAGGCAGATGTTGGTCCAGAAGAGCCCATATTGACATGATTCATGGTGGTGAATGTTAAAAAGGAAGAAAAAAGGAATTTAGCTAGAATCTGCTCTGATTGCATATAGAAAATGCTGCTGACTTACAGAAATACCTGCTAATAAGGCTTCAAGATGAACATCTAGAGCAGATTTAACACAGAGCTGAAAGTCCTGAGCCAATATCACAGCAGTAGCACAATTTATAGTTACATATGTTAATAGAATAGGTTGAGTTGAAATAATCTTCACAGGAAAATGTCTTTGGGATCTTTTATTGTCTTCTCAGGTTATCTGTTACAGACAAGAATCTCAAATTCATTAGCATTTTTACTTCATCCATAACTAGCACTTTTTGAAAAATCTTCATGTCTAATGAGTACATGAAAGTTAATATCAACTGAGTTTTAGGTAGTTAATTATAGTAGTAATAAAAGTATATAGGAAAATCTATTGGGATTTTTTATTTACTAGATAGCTATTAAATATTCATCATTAATACTTAAAATGTTGATCTCCTGGGCACTACATACATTGCTTCTCATGTGCTATAGCTCATGGTTCTTAAATTACTATCACAAATGTAACTAAATTTCATTTCAATGTAATGTAATTTTTTCCTGAGCTACACAGCTAGTAGGAAGTAGATCTTCAATCTCAGGTTTGTCTGGCAAAGTGTTTGCTATGGTCCATATTATACTTTTTTGGTCTCTAAGCTATCTTTGCTTTCTTGTGAAAACACTAGGCATGAGGGAAAGGAAAAGGGAGAAAAATTATAATGAAGAAGTATTCCAGGTCATGTTCTATCAAAAGCAAATTAAGAACTGGGCAAAGGGGTGAAAATATTATTTCCATAGCACTGGAAATAACAGTCAAAAATACTTCACAGAAAAATAGAAAAAATGTTTATTAAAAATTCTAATACCTTTTGCTTCAGAATCTAAATATTGGTAACAATGATAAAGCAAATACTTATTATTAGAATATTATAGATTTTCTCAACAAATTTAAAATATGGAAACATTTTAAATAATGTTAAGTTATTCACTTATTAGATATTTATTAAATTTGTTAAATATCTAATATGTATCTAACATTAAGGTGGCCTGTGTATTTAAAGGATATTAGAACAATCCCTGTCATAAGGTGTCTGGTAGTCTAATCATTGAAACTGGTAACACTGGCAACTTAAATCAGTAAGCAAAGATAAAATTGCAGCTTCTTTTTCCACCATTGTTTCACGTTTGGCCTGGTACAGTCAGCATTTTGTTTCAGTACAATTAAGATAAACTATAGACTTCAATTCAGTTTTCATCAGACCATCTGTCTGCAGTCTTTGGATAATTTCTAAACCAAAATGTTAAAATATTTACAAAATGATTTTGTTAAGTAATGAAGACTTTTTGGAAATAGAGTACATGTACACGAGGAATGCAAGAAATGTAAAACACAATAAGTAATTCAATGAAGTTCTTATAATAATTTTGTACATGCATAAAACATTTGGGTACTCAAATGACAAATTGACACTGAATACATGCATGGGCAGGTCCTTGCTCAGTAGATTTAAAATTCCATTAGTTGATTATTCACAGTATCAATAAGAAAAACTTTTTACTGAGACTTGCATTCCAGGTTAAAGTCATGACCTTGAGAGAGCTAATAAGGTTTAAGTCCTAATTGAAGGAGGTGGAAACTTACAACCCAGTTAGTAGGAGTGGGGTAGGGGGGTGGGGAAAACTGAGGACTCTGATCTTTCACAATTTCCCTTTCCTGCCAAAGATCCCCTGCTTGTTAAAAGAAAGCCTGCCAAAACTGTCTGACAAAACTCCTCCCATGATGTGGTCCTGCTAAACCCTCTAAAACTAGGACATTTGTTGTAGCCAGTCAACAATTTTCCACTTGAAAATGCACACTTCTGATGCTTAATAAAGTATAGCTGACCCATTGAGGTCTCTCTCCATTTCTTTTTCATTTTGTATTCTCTTTCATTTGCTTTCATTTAGTGACAAAACCTATAATAGAGTTTGGGGCTTTCTACTCCTCCCCATCCTAATGAACCTCTGCCATCTTTTCTCTTATTATTTTTCTTCCATTTCTTTCCTTTTTCCCTTCTGATAAAAGAAGGCCATTCACACTCTCCAAGTCCATTATAGACGGTGGCTGTTTTATGACTTAAAACCAACCCAGATCCTGGGCTAGATTTTTATATTGGGTACTTTATTGGTGTCAGAGGTATCCTCCTACTAACCCTGTCCTCTGCAATTCCTTCCTTCTTTCTCTTATATATTCAGACCTCCAGATCAGAGGCTTCTTTGTGCCATTTTGTTCCTGCATGCAACACCAGCTTTCTCATTCCTCGGAGAGGTAAGGTCCCTTCCAGTCTCTCACAGAAGCGCCCTGCCCAAGATCCTCACCTTTTGGCTCATCTAGACACTGGGGTCCTCCACCATTGGGATTGCAAGAGGGAACACCCTGTCATTCTCTATTGAAACTCTGTCTGGTGACAAGAGACATCAAGGGATGCTTTGATCTCAACTGCCACCTCAGTCTCAAACCTCTCCTACATGGATGGGGACTGCTCCCCCTTAGGTTGTCTTAATAAAAATTTTAAAAATCCTCCACTTCCAATCCAATCTCAAAGATAATGATCTATTAGGAAGACTACTTAAATCTGGCCATAATCTAAATTAGACAACCTAAATTGATGACCTAATTTGGGACTTTTGACCCCCAAATCCTCCATGACTTAGATAATTTCTTTGAATGAAATGGCAAATGGCCTGAGCTTTCTTACCTCCAACTTTTCTTTTACCGTCTCTCAAGGCCTGCATTATGCCAAAATTGCTCTACTCTACAATTAATCCTCATCACTTTATAAGCCCCCTAGATTATGCCCTCTTCTTTATTTACTGTCCCTGAAATAGCAAATGAACCCCCACCAAAAGTAAATAATGCTGGAGGCTATAAAGGAAAGTTTCATAGACAGGAGTGCCTAATAACTATCAAAAGAGAATTCCAAAGTTGTAAGCTTTTTCCCAAGTCAATATGAGACCTACAAATCTTCCTAACCTTCTACACAGGCAAGCTTGATCTGTGTTTCTGTGTCTGCTAGTATGACTATCTAGCCCCAATATTTATCCTTCCTATTGGTCTAAGATATAATGTGACACATAAAAGTCCTAACTAACTTTACTAAGAAAGCCCTAACTGGCACAGATAAGGGATCTCTACTAAACATAGAGGTCATACCAAAAGAAAGATATTTTGCAAAAATCAAATGGCATTAGACACCTTAACTACAACTCATTAGAACATCTGTGACATTATAAAAGCAATGTTATATATAATAATTCTACTAATATGTCCACACTCTTGACCCCCACAAGCTTTCTTTACCAAAAAGCAACTTATCTACAGCCCAGCCTAACCTCTGTGGACAGTATACGCCACATTCCTTAGCAAACTACTGTTCACTGCAGAAAAAATGCAGGCCCAAAATTATGTTGATAAGAAGAAACCAAGTTTCCTTGAAGGAATGTTCCTCCTAGCCATGAAATCTATAAGAATGTATGGTTAGGAGTTCAATTAGAACCAAGTCAGCATGGACCAAGATGACCTAGAATTGCTATGAAAATGAGGACTTGAAAGTCTGGTGTTAGTCAAAATTCAATAAATGTGTTCAATGCCCCTTTACCCAGGTGTTGGGAATGTCAGTCCTGACTTGCTTCAGTTCCTTTTCTGTGGGAGAAATTTGATAAAATGGATTGGAGGAAGGTTTGAGAGAACTGAAGGCGGCTAGCCAGGACCACTCCTTATTGATACATGAAGGTCTCATGTCCTAAATCTGACCCCAACATCCCTCAGAAGTATGAAATGTTGTGCACTATTTGTCTCTTTGTTTCTGATTGACTTGGCCCACTGGTGGGGGGCACTCTCACCCAATGACTCTTGGATCCTGAGATAAAATCTTAGTCTGATCCAAGGTTGTTGGAAAAGAGGTGACCCATTAATCCCCAAAGCATGAGCCAAGCCATCTCTCCCTGTTCAGAAATACTCCTACACCTCAAGATCTCTGTTTCCTGTGTGTTTTGTGTATGTGAGCACACCTGTGCATTGTGTTGTTGTGTTTACATATTTGCTTCTGTCCATGTATCATGTACATGGTATCAAAATTGGCATATGAATAAATGAACTCTCATAAACTAAAATTTAAAAGAGAAATGAATCCAAGTACCATTTTAACAGTTTATGTGACTTAAAAGATTCAACTGAAATTAGGTAAACAGATGAAAGTAAATATGGCTTTAAAATTACCAACTCACAAGGTTTTCTAGATATTCAATTAACAGACTGCTGGTTTCCATAAAATGTCTAGAAATATCCATTGTTTCTAGGATTTTTCTTCAATAGGGAACAGATAGCTAGACTGTTAACTACACTTGTCTGATATCTTGATTTTTACAGTTAAAAATGAGTAAATTATATTTAACATCATCATCAATGGAATTAACCATAAATATGTTTGTTAGAGGAGACATCTGATTAATTATAAAGTTAAAATACTAAGACATCATCTGCTTTTTAAATTCCATGAGATAATATATTTAAACATTAAATGTGTTTTTATAAATTGGTAAATGAAAAAATATTTTAAGATTGCTTTGTTTTGTGGTCTTCACTAAAGGTTATTAAGAGTTAAAGTTCTAACAGGTGTAATTATATATACAAAGGGCCCAAAAAGTTTCAGCTGTGTTTCAATTATAGTACTGTAAATAGCATAAAATATTTTATCTTATTAAAAGAAGTAATTGGAAAAAGTTCAAAAATTTTATAAGAATTGATTCATAATGTGATTTTCAAAAGATCAACAGCTAGGAAAGAGATATAAGAAGGTTACAGGTATGGAAATATGTTTTAGTGTGAAAGTGGAAGAAATCTAAGTAAGTTGCATCAGGTTTGTGGAGGGTAAATTTCAAAAAGTTTGTACGTAACACAATCAGTTAAAGTTATTCAAGTTTTTTCTTAAGATCAAATATTAATATACTTATATAAATAAACAAAAGTTTAATACTCTGTGGGTTGAAGTAAAAATGATTTATTAAAATGTGAATCTGTTCTTATCTATGAAGATAATTTCTTGTGTCTGTTAAGTTTTATTCTTAAGAGAAACTATTCTTAAAGGTACTAGGGTTTGAACAATTCTGATTAGACAACAACTGTTAAGAGTACTATGCTGCATTACAGATTGTGGACTTTTCTTTAAATAGCTAAACTTGATTAACACAACAATGTCAGTGTAATCATGGGACTGTTACTGGCTTCTTTGTAATATCTTCCAAGTATGTAAGTCTTTAAAGTACAAGGTATAGAAGAACATTTTACCAAGCTGGCGTTCTTCAAACTGAACTTTAAAGTATTCTTTTTGTATTCTCTTTTTGGGATTATAAAAATTGTATTTCTTGGTTTATAGCTATTAAACAAACTCTATATTCATTTTTCTCGTAATAACAGTTTTTTCCTTTCTTAGAGAAACAACTGCTTGACAAGGTGACCCATCTAGACCTAATGACCTCCCAAGAACATGCAAAAGTCATTCTCCTCTTTCACTCATGTGACACTCCTGAGCCCCATTAGGAATAATCACCCAGGACATGTTGAAATCCCCTCTCTCTATACTCTCTTAAGTCACAACCATCAAGACTGTGGAGGAACCTAAAATACCCCCCATCTGCTTCCAGATCTCTGACAGGGGATACTCTACTCTGTCCCTCTTCTGCAGAAAGTAAGCAGATATGATGACTTTGCCCCAACTCATTATACCCTTTTAGATTCCAGAATGAAGGAGGCTGAAACTTACAACCCCTCAGGGGGAAAGAAAACTGAGGACCCTGACCTTTTGCAATTTCCCTTATCTGCCAAAATTCCCCTGCCTGCTAAAAGTATCTGATAAACTCCTCCCATGATATGACCCTGCTAAATCCTATAAAACACAGACCCTTGTAGTCAGTAACCATTTTTCCTTTGAAATGTATTTCTCTGATGCTTAGTAAAGAATTGTTGATCTGTTGAGGTCTGTCTCCATTTTTTTTCTTTTTGTATTCTCTTTCATTTGCTTTCACTAATTCTTCATCTCAATTTTAAAATGATAATGAAAAGTTAATTTAAAGATTAAAAGAGAGAAATTAAATGTATTCATTAAGGAATTATTTATTCATTACACCATTCAAAACTTATGAGAACACAAGAGACCATCTATTACCTGAAAGTTGTGTGAAAGTGCCAGTATCTTTTTTTCTGCTCCTCATTTCCATTGCTTTGGCATGTTAATTTCTAGCAAAATACAAAAAAAAAATTGTTTCTAGATCCTTCTCCTACTGCCTGCTCTGCACTACCTTCCTACCCACCATACACACTTCTACAATATATAACATCAAAATTTGAGGGAAACCACTGTTGAAATATAACTTCACCTTCCATCAGTGATTTCCTGCCCTCAGTAATGAAGAATCTGTATTTATCCAGAGGACAAAGTACACTTTTTGTTGAGGATGAACAAAAACACTCTTTGGAGATTGCATGAAAACCCAAGGAGAAGATGGGTATCTGTAGATCCAGGAGAAAGGGCTTGGAATAAAAAAAAAAAAAAAATCCTGCCCACATCTTAATCTTAGAATTCCAATCCTCAGCAATGTGAGAAAATATTTTTTTTTTTTTTTGCTTAAGCCACTTTGTATGACATCCCTAGCAAAATACACACGTGTTATACTTCAGATTTGTTTAAGATATATTTTTCAAATTTCAAAGTTACATGTAAATACAAAGCAGTGTAGATAACATTCATGAATCTACAATATTTGGGCATCTGTTTCATTAGTTTTGTATATTTATATTAGTTTTTAAAACAGAGAATACGCTTAAACATGTTTCTTTGATTAGATTCAAAGTATTTGCTTGTTTTTTTCTGTAATCAAGTACAAGGACTGGAAATGGAAGCTTTTCCTGTGTAGTTCAAGGGCTCCATTTCCCTCTACCTTGTGCTTTTTTTACACTCCTGTTCTGTTTAAGTCCTGAGTTGTCATAAAAATCTATCTTCAATTGCTTTCACATGTGTTCCTGCTGTTGCGGGCAGCCTTTAAAGTGTGGCACTTGAAAAAACTTCCCATTCCTCTTTTTATAGCTCCACTCTCAATGACATTTGAATAGTGCTTTGTTTTGAGATAGTCCTGAAATCCTAGCCTACATCTTGCCTGGCAAAGTTAAATGGATTAGAATATCATGTTAAAGCCACATCCTAGAATTTGGAGGAACTCCTGAAATTTCCGTGGCTCTAGTCCTCAAGAGGAGCTCTAGTTCTCTGCAAACTCTCTTTGATATCGTTGTGTGCTTTTAAGCCAATCACTTGGCTTCTCTGAGTTGCAACATCCTATTTGTGAAATAAGAATGAAGATATCTCCATTTTGGGGATGATGATTAAATTAGAAAATGGCTTTTGGAAACACAGATGATTGCTTTGCTTTGTATATTGTATAGCTTGAAAATTCTCAAAACACATTCTCCCCTTGTCTCATTTTATATTCCCTTAACTTTGTAATTTTAATTTATAACATTTACTGGAACTGAAATTGTACCACTAACATTTTTTTAACTCATATCTTGTTTGAAACTATGACTGAATTTTTAAAAGCAACAACTTTGCCTTACTCTTAGCTGTATTCTTAGTACAAGGTTTAAAGTCAATCATGTGCAAAGTAAAAATTTTTGAATAAAATAATGAAAACCTTATTAAGTCAGAGTGAATATTTTTAAAATAATATAAAATGAATATAGTTTGTCTGTTGTTGCTCTAGTTATTACTAACATTGTTAGAAGACCAGACTCTGTGCTGACCTACATTCACAAAATCAAGAATAACAAGAATCAAGAAAGACATAAAAATGTCTTATTCTATTTGATATTCTCACTCCTCTGGCACTCTCATTAGGAGCCAATACCAGAGATACCACATCATGAGGAATTCAGCTATAGAAAAGAAGACATATTGCATTGGATTTCTTCATTGTTTTATCTTATAAAATTGTACTCTAAAAAAAATGAATTTTAAAGGTGGAAGGACCATACCATCTCATTTCTCACTATCACCAGTATTATTAATAATTCGTATTTTTGTTAAACTCTTAATTCACACTGTATTTTTCTCTTTCATTAAGGAATTCTGGTTTTTTTCCTTGCTAGTCTTATAAAATATGAACTCGTCTCTTCAAAGGATATATTACAAATTTATCTAACACATTAATTGGATGTCTATAAATATACTTGAGGCCAGAGCTTCTACTTGGCATTTGAGATATGATAATAGTAATAGTAGTAGTAGTAGTAATAATAATAATAATAATAATAATAATAATAATAATAATAATATTTCTCTTGGCAAAGAGTCAAAATGTGGAGAGGGAATCAGACAAATAAATCAGGTATTAACTTATCATCCACTGGAAACATTATACACAAAATAGTAGGATGATTAGGCAACTGAGAGATAAGATTAGTAATGGCATACTGTGGTCCTTCCATGATTTCAGTTATCATAGCAAACCAATGTCTGAAAATATTAAATGCAATATTTCAGAAATAAAATATTCATGTTTTAAATAATTTTTATGCTTTTTCTTTTAGTTTTTGTTAGCTTCTTACTAGACCTAATTTATAACTTTATCATAGGTAAAGTATAACTATTAAAATCTCAAAGACATCAAATGGAATAAAATTTATACTGATTGTCTTCTTTAAAAAAATATTTTTTCTTATTTCTAGAAATATTATTTAATACCTCTGCTACAGTCTAAGAAACCTGAAGTTATATAGCCAACACATTAATAAACTTAATTAAGTTGTTTAATTATGACCTGCATCACATAGATAGTATATTAATATATAATTTATGTTATATATTCCAAAGGGAATAATTATTAATATGTAAATGTGTTTCTAATTACTTTTATTGATTGTCTCAGGATCATTGTCCTTAACAAAATAGATTTTTATTAGAATGAGAGAGAAGAGTTAATAAGGAATATTTTCTATGACTACTAAATTTTAGATTTCAAGAAATTGCAGTGCTAATGTAAAAATTCAAAACAAGATTCATTATTATTGCAATGGTAAGCAAGTTACTAAATTTGTCTCTTTTGCAGTAGTTTTATCAGTTGAAGTTAATTTGTATATATTTGGATTCCTTTTTATTTGTGATTACAGGTGAATTTTCAGAATGTGTTATAATACTCTGATAAATATTTATTATGCCTAAAATTTCATAACAATATTTAAATGAGTAACGTAAATCTGCTCTGTAAAGAAAGCAGGGATTAGAACTCCTTAGGTTTACATGGTTTGTAATTGTTTGAGTTTTATAAAGGATACTCTGGAGGCACTGTTGAGGGTGCCAGGAAACTGAGTCTTTGATTAAAAAAAATTACAGGACTGGAGTTGTCTTTATTATAATGCATTTTTAAAGATCATAACCATAGATAAATTAGGTTACCACTGAATTATAAATGTGTTTACTTAGGAAATACATAATTAATTTGTCAAGTATAAATTAATGCAATATTCTAAATACCTTTATTTTTTGGTCCATTTGCAATCCTTATTTCTGGCCAATATCTTATTTTTTGGGACTTGATTTTATATATGTGTGGGTGAGGGGAAGTTTTCTGTTTTCTAGTTTTGACATGCAACTTTTGATTGACATTGGCAAATTCTGGCTTACTTGCCTTGACTACTTCAGGTTAAACAATCCTCCTGATTAAATTCTACTGCTATTATTTCTGCCTTCACACAAGAACATTGGATGATAATAATGAACAAAAAGATTCTAAAAATAATCCAACACATAGAATAAATGTAATTTGACAACTAATAAAGTTATGTCATAATGGATACATAAGAGTCAATGTTTATTGCATGGCCTATGGCTTAATTAAACATTTCTATTGGTTAGAGATCTATATTAAACAATCAAACAAAAACAACAGTACAAGCAACAGCAAAACTATTTAAAAAAATGTTCCCATCTATTTTTACCGTAGTTTCTTTATAGGTACAGGAAGAACCTATTGCTTCCTAAGTTCTGAATGGCCTACTAAGTAGTCACAGTTAGAGTCCTATAGAGAAAATTTCAATGTAGGGAGCATTCTTATAGAGCCACTCCTCGGTAAATATATCCAGCACATCAGGTGAGATCCTGATCATTACCTCCTATAAAGGAAGATGTATAATTGTCTGGACAAAGGGATAGATACACTGTGTTTTAAAGGACTCTGAAATATTCTAAATGTCCTCTTCCCTCTTTTTCCATTTTCAATTTTAGTAATAACTGTCAATGTGTCATTCACTCCCCCATCTTAGATTAGGAGCACCTTGATGTCAAAGACATGCAATATTTACATCTGTAGCTCCTTTAGTAATTAATGTAGGACCTAACATAATTTCCCATATATATTTATTTCTATTCATGGTGCAACTGTTTAAAATCAGTTCTTCTTTATCTTTCATTCTAATGATAGTCTCCTAAGAAGTGCTGTTGACATTCATCTTTTTTTTCTTTTACATTTAAGTGATGTTATTTTTACTGTGGTTAAAAGATCATACACCAAGAAAAAATTATTTTAAGTGTTTTTAAGGTACAGTCCAGTAGAGCTAAGTGTATTCACATTGCTTTGAAAAAGATCTTCAGAACTTTTCGTCTTGCAAATATGAAACTTTGTATTCATTAATTTTTTGTTGTTGTTGTGCTGGGGTTGTGGCTCAGCAGTAGAGTACTCAGCTAGCACATGCGAGGTCCTGGGTTTGATCCTCAGCACCACATAAAGAAATAAATAAATTAAATAAAGGTTTTGTGTCCAACTACAACTTAAAAGTAATTTTTTTTCCTATTTCCCCTTCCTTTCTCCCCTGGTAACTACCATTCTGATGTGTTTCTATGAGTGAGGTATTATTTAACTTTAAAAAGAGGGGGCGGGAATCATATTACATACTGCAACATGGATATAAACTGAAGACATTGTGTTAAGTGAATAATGTCCCCCACTTAAAAAAAAAAATTTCTGAATGACTTCATTTACAGAGGGTCTCTGACTTTCATTATCTAAATCCCTCAGTTGTATAAGATGGCCAAGGTTGTCTCATAAATTCACATGTTCAAATTTGATCAATATTTAAGATCCTTTTTTTGTTCTCTGATTCTTTCAGGATAAAAAGAAACAGTCCCAATTACAACATTTAATATCTTTTAATCATCCTCAAACCCACATCTTTTTTCCTCATTATCTTTTTTACTCAGCTAAGACTTATATAAGTACCATGAGCAAGGACAACTATTCTCTGAACAATAATCCTACATTATTTTCTTTGCCTTTAATTATGATTTGTCAAAAAGCCTGTACTCAAAATTAGCATTGTATGTCTATCAAAATCTAGATATTCCTCAAGTAAAATATATAGTAAAATTCCTATCAATGTTTTAATCATAAAGCATGATTATAATTACACTGCCTCTCAGTACCTGGGATATATTAGAGGTTCAATAAATGATGGCTGGAATAAATTAAATTACACTCTTAGTTTCATTTAGATTTCTGTATCATTCACAAAATCTTGAAATGCCTATAGACTGACATCATATTAGCATCTAGAATCGTGTTTTGACATAAAAGACATGTAATAAATGTTTATTACTGAATTTAAATATTTACATTTATTAAATATAAAGAATGGTATGTGACTCAATCGACCATCCTTTCTCTAGAGACCTTTTCTCTTATGCATAAACAACCCTGTGGACATTATGCAATCAGATGGTAAAACTGAGTATTGGAAGGTCAGAAAAATAGTTTTCCTAAGAGTAATGTAAATATGACTACATAACTAAAATTTTCTGGGGGGATCTTTTTTCTGACAAAATACATATGATAAAAATCCAATACCTAACATTTTAAAAAAAGTAAGAATTCCATGTAGCATGAATTTACCTTCCATCCATGGGCAGAGTATTTAAATTACCTGAGACTCTTGGGACTTTAGCCTTGAACACAGTTCTACTTATTTGCCTTATTGAATTTTTATAGTCTCTTGTGAAAGGGGTATCTATATCAAAAGCACTGTGTTTTTAAAAGAAGTTGTAAAAAGGATTGCAGCATTTATAAAATAGAATGAGGAGGAAGTTGTAGGCTAATTAGTTAAAATAATTTAAAACTCTCTAAAATAATTAGTTTATGTTCAACAAAGAAAAGGAGGGGGAAATCAAAATACACGGGGGAGAGAATACACGTGTGATACTGTATTTTATCAATCCCTGCATTCCCCCACAACATCATTGCAATGAATAACACATAGGAGCACTCAATGAAAAGCAAGTTTGCAGAGGGGATATAGTTGGTACACCAGTAAATTGGATTCCCTTGTTCTGTGTCACAATCCCAGCTCAGTGATCATCATTCAGGGTGACTTTGGGGATATTACTTTAACTCCCTGTGCTTCACATTAATACACTATAGTACTGCTGGCTTTTATATCCTGCATACCTTCAAAGTGTCAGAGTGTTATAAAGACCCAGTTTTATTGTCTATTACATTTATATTCAATTTTAACCCAAAGCTTTCACAATCACTTCTTTTCAAAGAGGTACATATCCTATTTAAATCCTTTCTCTGTTGTGTTAATGGCTGAGGCAAGTTCATTCTATAACTCCAGGGAGTTGTTTTTGGACAGTCTGATTTTCTTAGACAGTGTGGAAATAGAGTTCAGGGGATGGGAATGTAAGATAGATAATCAAATTTTAAAATACATGATTTAAATACAGATTTAAATATTACAAGGATTTTATAATCACTTGGCAGTTTAAAATACAAGAAATTGAAATGAGAGGCACTATGTAAGAAACAAAAGAAAGCTCAGTATTTATTATTCATAATAAAGGTTATGAACACACAAAAAAACAAACTTCAGGACAAGATACAGTGTGGAGACTACATTTGGAATAATTGTTCTAGTGGATGGATGCAAGGTTTGCAGTAGTGGAGAATTTACAATTTACAGAGGAAATGTACAGTTGAATCTCAAATTTCACAGAAAGGAAAGAGTCATCTTTCAGCTGTATGACCTTAGAAAAACTCACAAGTCTCCTTTCTTGACTGTATGTAGTCATTAAATAAAAACCTGTGCATAGAAAGAATAATAGAGAAGTCACTACTCCCGTGAAATAGTATAATTAGTCCTTACAAAACAGTGAAAAACATCAACTGGGGAAACTTCAATTTAGTAGAATTTAGTATGACAGATAGCTAATTTAATTCTATGGGCCAAGTAAGTTACAACATACTATAAAACACATACTACATACTTTTTTAATAAATATTTACTAGGAGAAAGAATTAATGGTAAACTGAAAGAGTAGTTGTAGGAAAACCAGGGTCAACTCAATTACATTATGTATTCAGACATTCCCTAAGTCAAATCACTCTTACCAGGATGAATTATTTATAGAGAAAGCTTGCTCAATGCAATCAGCCTCCTTGATTCCCAGTCCTACTAGATCAGGAACTCTGGGCTCTCCGTGTGATCCCATGGATTCTCCTGACACCACTTTTCCTGGGTAGGTTGTAGGTTCTGTAAGAAGTTTTTGCTCAGTTCTATGGGAATCAGTACAGTATCAAAACTGCCTGCTAAGTATCTGCTTGGCAGCTGGATCTTGCAAACTTTTGAATGAACACTTCGAAGCCATAAAGTCAATTACAGATTTGACTTTACATGTGAATGGGTGCTGAGAATGTCACAGGCAATGTCAAATTGTGGACTTATTATTCTCCAAATACTACAATACTGCTGCTAAGATGAAAAACAGTATCAGAATTTCTGGGCCATGGATTTTCTGGGGAGGGAATAAGTACCAGTTGGAGGTATGTGCCCACTGGAAACAAAAGGTAGAAAAGTAGTATTAAGAGACAAAGCAGAAAGATGCAGAAAAAATATTTTTTGAAGCAGGCGCCTGATGGGTGGAAGAGATGTGATGGGTCTAATCCTAACCTGGGAAAAGCCTGCAAATGCTTTATTTATAGGTAAACACACCAAAGGAATTTATTTTGAGGTGGGGTTCTTCAAGGTAATCAAGAAGTCAGAAGCTATGGGGAATTGGCCTGGTTATCACTTGCACAGTAATTCCTCCTCCAGGCAGTTGGCGCCACAAGGATTGTTAGGTGTACTGGTATTTCTTTCACCCCAGGGTACCAGGCATCTGAATTCAAAGCTATAAAACCCATAAATTCCACTCCAGGAATAGAATCTACCCCATAATAGCAGCTGCCTACAAGTGCTTGTGTCTTATAGCACCATTGCACCATTGCACTGAGAGAAACCCAAAGCAACCATTCATTTGTCGTTCCCAACAAGAATTCAGCATATAATTATTCAATGCTTTAAAATTGCAGGAATTTCCAAAATATTACTTATTCGGATTTTCCAAAATGCATTTATATGATATTTTCCAGACCTTCTAAATTATGGCTTTTTTTTTCCTGCTTGCAAGAAATGAACAATAGACCAACCAATTTCAAAGTTATTTGTGGTCACCCAATGGAATGGCACATCCTGGACAGACAGTGGGAACAACTCTAAAACCAAATTCATTCTAGTGTTTCTTGAGTTAATATGATTGTTAAGGATTGATGTGTAATGTTGGTTTGTTCATTAAAAAGTACTACAGTTTAAAGTGGAACAACTCTTCTCTTTCCCTGGTTTATCCTAAAAAGTTCATCCTGACAAGAATGCATATCCTGAAAAGTAAATATGGTTCTTGAACAAATGGAGTATAAATTCTGTTTTAAATAAAAATTTCTCTTGAAACTGTTCTGCCTCCCTAATAATTGAATGTTATTTCAGAGTGTAATGTGTTCTGCAAGCAGACCTTTCCATTGTGCAAGGCTAGAATGGAGAAGACTACAGAAATGAAACAAAGATTCTGGCAAGGAAGTACACAAAGCTACTTTCAGTGCATTCTGAAAAGGACGGGTGGTAGGTCACTCATTGTATTAGTGTACCACGGTAATAAAAATAGAATCTGCCATGGATGTAACTCTTCAGACAAGTGTTTATGTTCTTGAATCATGCAGAAATTCCCCATGTGCCTCTCTTTTTAAAAAATCACCTTTTAAAATGTGAAAACTTTTAATTTTTTTTTTTTTTTTTTTTTTTTTTTTTTTTTTTTTTTTTTTTTTTTTTTTTTTTTAGCCATGGACTGATTTGGCCTGTTTTACAAGTTTTTATAAATGGAATCATACTGTATACATACTTTTCTGACCAGTTCCTTTCATTTAATAAAAAGCCTCAGACTCTCTTTGTTTTTCAATAAATAGTAGTTTCAATGCAAAGTAAAATATTCCATTGTGTGAAAAATTGCAATCTGTTTCATCCTTTTATTTGTTCATGTATATTGGAATTGTGGTCACTCTGCCTATTGTAAAAAATGCTATAGAGAAATGAAAACTCTTAGAATTGTTGGTGGAAGTATATATTAGTATAACCATTATGGAAAACAATATGGAGATTCTAAAAACAAATAAAAATAGAACTGCCAGATGATCTAGAAATCCTACTCTTGGGGAGTAAAGCTAAAGGGAACAAAAATAATCTGTCAAAGAGACAACTTCACTCCTATATTAATTGCAGCACACATGAAAGGATCTATTGTCCATTAACATATAAATGGATTAAAAATGGTACATATACACAGATGGGATGCTGTTCAGCAATAAGAAGAATTAAACCCTGTTATTTTTGACTACAGTTGGAACCAGAGATCACCATATTAACTAATGAATGTGGATGATTTCACTGACATGCGGAATGGAAACTTGATCTCATAGAAGCTGAGAGCAGAATGGTGGTTACCAGAAATTGAAGGAAAAAGGGAAGAAGGAAGGATGGGAGTGGTTGACAGATGAGTACTAAATTTCAGTTAGCCGTAAGAAGTTCTAGTATTCTGTTACACAATAAGGTTTCTACAGAAAATTATGATTACTGTGTATTTCAAAAAGCTAGAAGAGGATTTGAATATTTTCATCATAAGCAATGGTAACTATTTCAATATAGTGGTAGGTTGAACCTAATTTTAATGTTATACAATGTATACATTTAATGAAACATCACATGATACTTCAATAACAGATTTTTTTTTGTTTTTGTGCATTAGCTAAAATTAAATAAAATAAAGTTGCTAAGAATATTCTTGTATGATATTTTCAAGGATATTTGATTTTAATTCCTCTGGGTATCATATATATATATATATATATATATATATATATATATATATATATATATATTCACACACACATATGTGTATATATATAATTTTTCATGTATATATATGTATATATATGTATATATATGTATATATATATATACATACACACACACAAATAAGCATACATATATAAATAAATGAATGATAGGAAAAGCTAGGTTATAAGACAGATAGAGCCACCCTATTTTGGGAAGTGGTTGTAAAGCTTTTACCTTGACCAGCAATGTATGAGAGATATAGCTGCACTACATCCATGACTGTTCTTAGTATTTTAACCTTTTTTAAGTTTATCAATTCTAGGTGATAGTTTCTATTTTTATTGTTCCCTCTGCAAAATTAGTTTTTTCATCATGTTGAAGCCCTATGTGTAATTTTAGTGCTTTTTCATCATATATATATCATGTACACATATAAATATCAGATTTTGAATAACTCAATGTGATAAAAAATATTTTGCATATTATCTATTATAAATGTTATTGTTTTAATCTTTTTCTTTAAATTAGTAATTCAGCTTCAATTAATTTTTTGGTTTTATAAGATGTGAATTATGTTTTTAATTTGTTGTGCTGTTTTTTAAATGTATATTCATCAAACAGTTCCAACATTTTGTTGATATTTGTTTTCCTCTGCCTAGTTTATTACACTTAACGTAACTTCATCCACATTGGAATTATATTGTTATGGGTGACAAGATTTTTATATTTTTAAAGATGAATAGTATCCCATTGCATATATTATTCTATTTTCATTATCCATCCATTAATGCACATTTGGATTGATATCACATACTGGTATTGTGTATAATACATAACAAAGATGGAAATTTAAATGTAAAATATATTGCAAATAAGACCATATAAAAAATTAGAAAATATAATCACTTCTCGATAATTTCTACAAAACAATATAAAGAACATTTCAAGTCCTGCAACATTAACTCCTATTTTGTCTTTTTTGTATCTGTATATCAAAATTCTGAGTGTATATGCATCTTTGAATTGGGAATACTCTTTGAGGGACAGTGTCAGGTAGATTTATGCAAAGCCTGAGTCCTTGTCTAGGACATAGTTTCCACATCACTGGGATCAACAATGTCCATTAAAAATAAAGTTTGAATCATGAATACAAGCACACAGGTTATTTAAAATTTTATAGTGGCCATTACAATAGTTTTAAAATGCCAGTGAAATTAATTTAATAGTATACTTTATTAAGCCTAATACAAAAATATCACTTTGACATGTAATCAATATATTAGTATAATATTTTAAAACATTTTTCATAATGTCTTCAAAACCTATTGTGTATTATATATAGCATATCTCAATTTGAACTGCTTCCATTTCAAGGCTGTTTCCAAAAGTGACTACTAGTTAGAGTTTTGTACACCATAGGTTTATACTAAATCACTGTTTTAATTTTATGAAAAAGGAAATTAAGGAGAAAATGATATCTGTTTCAGAAGTTTGATTTGAGTTCTTAAAATACCTCATATGTCTATATTAGCACAATTATTATTCTCTCTTCTTGATAACATGTGTTATAGATGTAATAATTTATCAGGTATCCTAATCTCCTAATTAAATCATGTTGGTTTGTTCATTAAAAAGTACTACAATTTAAAGTGGAACAACTCTTCTCTTTCCCTGGTTTATCCTAAAAAGTTCATCCTGACAAGAATGCATATCCTATATTAGCACAATTATTATTCTCTCTTCTTGATAACATATGTTATAGATGTAATAATTTATCAGGTATCCTAATCTCCTAATTAAATCATGTATCATCTCCAGGTTAGTGGATTGATTTTTGCTTATGCATTCATATTTTTATATATTTATATACATTCATATTTTTATATTTCTAAAATCATCCTTGAGTTGTTTTATAATGCTTTTTAGAAACTTGATTAGAGATTGATCTTTCAAAGTCTTGCCTGTATGCTTTTCGGGTAGGACCATAACAATGTTAATCTCAAATTAATCCTCACTCCTATGGCAAGATTCTTGTTAGAACACTATCATGTAAATTATGGGGTTTTCCACTCCAGTTAATGGGAACAGACACTATTCCTGACTCTATGACTGTTGAAGACTGTTTCCAGTAAAACTTTTGATTGAATCTTTTCCAAAACCTTCACTAACTTCTTTATGTACATATGCTTATCATAATCAACTAAGTATTGTGGCAGCTTCTCGGAAGATTTTCAATGTCATCTCTGTGTATACTCTGTGTCCCTCTGTCCTCTTTCCTCAGTTCTGGGAAGTATAGCAGTCTCAGTTTTCTCGAATTCTCATGCTGGTCTCCTTAACTCACATAGCTCCATGGCCCCTGCCTTGGTGTCCTTTTCCTGTTTCTTGATCCCTCAATGAAGGGAGAAATATAAGATGAGTCAATGGATTTTCTTTCCTGTGGCCACTGCCTTCAACTCCATCGTTCCACATTTTGAGTATGGTCATTTTGTCAGTTCATATGGAAGGGTAAATCTATTTTTCATTAATGTATTCGGCTAGAAGAATATCCATGACAGACAAATATACAAGGGAAGTTTGTCCACAAGTCTGGGGACTTTCCCCTTCTTGTTTTATCCCCATTCTAGAATGTTCCTCCTCCCTTTGTAATAAACTTTTAGGAACTATGGAAGCCAACTCCATTCTCTTATTCCTAAGGCAAGTTTCTAATTGAATCTACCTACCATACTCTGGATGGATGGTGATTTTTGTGATTTGCTAGTGTCTTAAAACTTTTTTAAAAATATTTTTGTTCCAAATTTTGTAATTGCTGTAATTAGTAAGTTTAGTTTTATGAGTTATTTTACAAACTGAACACTGGATGTTCATTGAAATTGTTTGTATTTTGAACACAGATGAGTAATACTGAAAATTTAAAACGCATGTCTGAAGTGCTATGTGATTATTTAGTTTTGACTATGGCAAAAAATTCATGAGATGCTTGTTTTTGTTTTAAAAACAGAGTCATACAAATTTGCACTGTTTCATCCCCAGAGATTCACTTTATTTATAAATAACTTGCAATTGCCACAGACATTTTATCTTGTGCTTATAATTTAAAATGAAATAACTTTCAGTAAACAGAATTTTCATGCATAGAAACATCACTAAATAGTGCATTTGGAGGGAAGAATAAGAAAATAGTGAGCTGGATACAAATATAAAAGTTGAAAAGCATGAAAATCATATTTTATCAAATGAAGATATTTTATCAATGAACATTTACAAATATTTAATTCATTCCTCATTGATATACCTATTACTCTATCCAGCACAACTAAGTGTAACAGTTGGTACATTTTCTCCTCTATTTTGTGATTTGTCTTTTCTTGTAGATAAAGTTTAGATGACCCATGTAATTAAAATAGGATACCATCTAATGTTCCTCTTCAGTTGTTTTCCCAAAACGTAACAAAATATAGATGATTTAAAAAAATTGTTCTTTAATATTTTTATAATTTGTTCCATTTACAGATATTGTAATATTTTCAGTTATTTCAATGGAGCATTATGCACATATTTAATTAAAGTTATTAATTGTGTTAAAATTTTAAAGTTGTGTATTTATTCTAAAGAAATATTCAAAATGGAGCACTTAATTACTTGTCAATATATGTTTATTATCCAGATATTATGTACAAAAAAACTGTCAGTAGTATTAAGGGCAAAGGAAATAAGAGAACTAGAGTTGCAAGGGTACATGTTATAATTTATGTTTTTTAATCTTAAGTTCCAGGCTGGGAAAATTCTATAATGGTTAAATAGACAAAAAAGAAAGAAATGAAGGAGAAAAGAAAGAAGAACGGAAGAAAGGAAGGAAGGAAGGAAGGAAGGAAGGAAGGAAGGAAGGAAGGAAGGAAGGAAGGAAGGAAGGAAGAGAGAGAGAGAGAAAGAACGAGAGAAAGAGAAAAGAAGAAATAACCCATTTTACTTTACCTGAGTTTCAAGAAGGATAAGGACTAATTTAAAATTAACGTTAGCACAGAAATTATAGTAGTCATTCTTAGTATTAAACTGGGATATAAATTGTGATAGCTTTGCATTGTTGTGACAAAACTACCTGACAAGTATGACTTAGAGGAGAGCAAGTTCATTTAGCTCTCACAATTTTAATAGTCTCAGTCCATAGACAGCCAAGTCCATTGCTCTGGGTCTAAGATGAAACAGGACATCATGGTAAAAAGGCAGGGTGGAGGAAAGTAGCTCTTCTTATGGTGGACAGGAAGCAGAGAGAGACAGAGGGTCAAAGAGGCCACAGAGAACATGCCCTTGACCTGACCCACCTCTTTCAGCCACACCCCACCTGCCTAAAGTTACCACCCAGTTAATCCATTCAAACCAGGATGAATCGATTGGGCTACAGCTCTCATAAACCAATCATTTCACATCCTGAGCCTTCCAGCCTTAGCATAGGATTTTTATGGACACTTCATATCCAAACCATAACAGAAACTTCTGAATTATGGGTTATATATGAAGACCGAGAAGGATTATTTTTTAAAATTTTCCTTCCTTTCATTCAGAAATCATCAACAAAACAAAACAAAACAAAAAAAAGGAAACAAATTAAAATAAGTTTCTTGGAAAAGAAAAATCCCCCCAAAACAAAGAATATTTTATTGGTTTGATTACAATTAACTTATTTAGATGGATTACCCATGTCCCATCATAACTTCTAATGAAGTTGAGAATGAATGTAGAAAAAAAATGTGTTTTATTTTTAAGAAAAATAATTAATGTTTTAATTAGATTTAACAGAATGTTGAACTTTCTCCCCTGGCTTTTTATTATCCTACGTTTTCTCTACTTTTCCTTCTTCTCTTCTTCTTCTAATTTCCCTCATCTCTCCTCACCTTTTTCCTTCAAGAGTATTGTATACATATGATTAATATGCAGGCCAGAGTCTGAGCTAGACATGTTTACAAGAATTGTCACAGTAGTGGTAGGTATTCATTTTACTGCTGGTATGTTGGGGTTCAAGTGTGCAGAGTTTAGCTCCCTCAGGCCTGACAGGTTGCAAGAGCTGTGGCTGTGATTTAGGTCAGCTGAGGCAAACCTCAGTTAGGAGGAGAAAAAGTTCTCTTCCCCTTATCACAAGTCACAAGTTCTGCATGGTTTGGCCAAGAGGAAGAAGCTTCCTGCATACTTGTCCTGGGAATAGTACATTCTAAAGAAACAAATGCATCTTCAGGGGATTAGATAATGTCTACAAAGAACTTTGGGAGGGTTCTTATCAAATGAACAGGAACAATCTGAATTTAGCTCTGTGTACCCGCTGAGGCATGATATTTGGGCAATGTGGGTAAAGTGTTAATTGCTTGCTTTGTTAGAAGAAGAATATAAAAGGAACTTCAAATAAATCTCAGTATGCAGTTGCAACTGCTGCCTTTGCTCTGCATCCCCTGTGTCCTGATTATTTCGCGACCCTTACCCAGGGACCCGATTGCTCTAGACGTTCACACTGGTAAAACTGCTGAGCTCACCAATAGCCACTAACTACAGGGTTTTTTTTTTTTAGCTCAAGACTTTTTTTAACCTACATTTTGTTAAGTAATTGCCATGCATAGCCCAAGTAAAATTCTTTTTGGTTTAGAGTTAATGTGAAGTTGAGACTTTTAATTTTAAAACATTATATTACCCAATACTTTGATATTTTTTACTTGGTAGGTTGAAAGATCAGCACTTTTATAAAGAAATGTGTTAAATGCAATTAGAGAGATTATAGTCATTATATAATGCTATTATAGCTACAGGGATAATGGCTCTTGAAGTATGAAATTTTATATAATTTTCTATTTCTGTTTTACCTCCCTCATCCTTCCATTAGCAACTATAGAAGCTCTTTTCCTTACATTAAAACTTGGGCAGTATTGGGGCCTCCAGTTATTTTTTTTTAATTTGCCCTGCAGAAAAACTCAATATTCAGACTTCAATAAAAGCCAAGCATTTTTCTTTTTTAAACTGATAAACCCTACAGAGAGAAAGAATGTTATTTGATCTTGACAAGTTGTTCTTCCCCTAAGGAGGTATCACATAAACTCAGTATAATGCAACTTAAATGCATGAATAACAGCAAATATAGAAACTTATTTAACGTATGTACAAATAATGATGGTTAAAGACAGTAAGCATGTGTCAGTTTAACACATGAAGCATAGAAAGACTGTACTTTCCAAAACCCCACATTCTGTAGTAATTAAATTGCTGTTACTAGGCAGTCAGTTATTCAGAAGGAAAGAGCCTAGGCATTAAATGGAAAAGTAACGTAAATTTTTCTTTAATGGTTCTTGATAAAAGCAGACTTATGGGGTACTTGAGAAGGCTTTATTCTGCTCAACCTGTATTTCTTTATGCTAAGTTCTAATATCTTCTTTGGTTTGTTGAGTTTAAATTGATTTGGAGAGAGAGACATTCCAGGAAAGAAATGCAATCCTACTTATGTTGGGTGATTCTGCATCAGGCAAATGCAGTCCTCCTTATTGAAGTCACCACTGAGTTACATATGTGTTTATTTTGTTTTTTGTTTTAAGGGAATGCCCATTATTGTCCTAGGCTCCTTTATATTCTGTCCTATAATCTAAGTGTAGCATCAAGCAAATGAATAATGATTTTGGAATCATTTCAAATTTAATGTCTCTGAAATAGTCTCAGGAATCTGATTTAGTTTTCCCAGCTCTAGTCATACAATAAGGCTGCCACACACCAGGTCATGTGACTCCATATACATTAACTTACATGTCAACCATTTTGCAACCATTCTGAAGAGTCAAGTTATGGAAAATTATTCCTATATTTAGAAGATATAATTTTTTTTGGAAGAAGAATGTTCAAAATGTTACTAGTAGTATAATTTCCCCCATGGTACTTATCTTTCACCTCAATCAACTGAAATGTTTAAACATTATTTTCTTTTGTATTAAGATAAAATAGAATCAAATTAAATTTGACCAACGAACTTATTTTGAACAGCTAATAATTGGCTTAATGTTTTGTTTTTGTTTTGAAAATATTAAGGGATAAGGGGAAAAAACAAAACAACAACAAGAACAAAAAACTACCCTTCTCTTATGACTCTTATGACAGCAGATTCATCAACACCCACGTCAAACTGTTATGTCTCTTCATGTTTTCATGAACAACAACAAGAACAACAAACAGTATATCTATAGCTCCCCAAAATGCTAAGTATGTCTCTAATCACATCCCAGAATTGTGAAATAAGTAAAACAATTTGGATCAAGTAGAAACCCTTCAGGGAAAGACCTGAGTCTCAATCTTCTTAATGTTGTGAATGGATCATTTCAACTGCCTGACTTGTTGACATCATTATTATTTGAAGAAAAAAAAAAAAAAGGTGTTCTGCATTTTCAGGTGACCTCTAAACACTGTTGTACCTTTTAGGATTCATATAGTAAGTTGGGAGAAACTAGTAGGTGCAATAAATAAAAGTTCTTTCAGTCTCATGATCAGACTTTTGATAAGATAATGAGAGTTTTTAGTTATATGTCTAGTATATGCTCTATTCAAAATAATGATAATTTCCAAACAAACTTTACATAGTAAAACTATCTCAGATTTCTGAAATCTAGGAGCAAACACCTAAAAATGTATTCTCTAACTACATAGAGTTAAGCACCAGAGAACCACTTATCTCCACCATATTTTCCATGTTCTCTTTCTTTATATGTGTATCTTTATCTTTGTGTGTGTCAGTCTCAACACACAAAATCACACAGACTCCTTCTTTCTTATCTACAGTCATGTCAAAGCTATTTCTTCCTAGCTTGTTTCTTTCACCTGTATAATAATATTAACCTGAAACATCTTCCTGCTTTTCTCTGTCCAATTTATATCTCAGCCTTCAAAACACAGATCATCTCATTATTTTTAAAAAGTCAAACCCTGATTGGGTTCCAGGCAGCATCAGCTATGGAGGTGAATCTGTCATATGCTTACAAATCTATTACCTTCTATTTATTATTATAACTGTTTATTTGTACAACTATTTTGTTCATACTATTTTAATTGTAGATTAGCCATAATATATTTTGATTTAAATTACCAAGATTTCATAGTTATTTAATTTTCTTTTCTTAATCTTGTGTTGTCCTTTGTAGAACTAACAGTAGATTTGAGGGTAGGACATATAATAATCCTACCTTTCTTAATTATACTACCTACTGAGTAATTAGACCTGGCTCTGCATATATGATCTAAAACAGATCTTAAAGAAAAACATATATTTTTACTTCATATAAAGTAGTTACGTGAGAAGACACTTTCACCTATAAAGTATATATTTTGAGTTCTACAGTCATTATTGCTATGATACTTGTTTTGCAGCTACTATGATTTATTCAATACAAAATTTTGCCGCAGTTCGGCTGCAGCAAAATAACCGGGGGGTGACGAGCAACTTGTGTAGATTGATACAGCAGGAGTGGGAGCTGCCGTTTATTGTAGGACAGGAGGGGTATATATACATTCCACACAGCTTATTTTAATTAACATAAACTAGATACAGCAGTCAACCAATAAGGAATCTCCACACTTAATGGCTCGCTGGCGCCACCTCACAAACCACTCCCTCTGGCAAAATGCCAGGCGCCATCCTGACTTGTTTACAGACCTTAACAAATTTAGTATAATTAATACCCTAGAATAATAAAAGAGAGGACTCTTTCCTTTATATATGTTGGTTATACTTCTTTCTCTCCTCACAGCTAATTGGAAATTATTTGTAAAAATACTTCTCATCAAATACTTGGAAGAAAGAAAGACTAATAGAGTAGAGGAAGGATACTGTGAAGAAGAGATGGGGTATGGGAAATAATGGGGAACAAAATCTATCAATTTATGCTATGTCCATATACTAATATGCCACAACTAAACATGCATATCTATTACGTGTTTATATATAATAATAATGCACTAGTTAAAATGATGATAGTAATTATAATAGTAAGGGATCAGTAGAGTAGAGCAAGTGGATAATGGATGGAAGGAAGTGAAAGGGAATGTAGTCAGGAATGAAATTGATCAAATCATTACAGGATGTCTAAATAGGGCATAATGAATCCCACTATTATGTGTAATTATGGTGCGCCAATATATTTATTTTTAAACTTAATTAATGTAGCTCTTATATACAGTCTATATATGAATTACGCCTTAGAGGTTCAGCATCCTTGAGGGTAGAAAACTAGGAAGTGAGTTCTTTTTCAAGGAAACTAATTTCCAGAAGGACATCTTATATATACTCATTTTCTTATTTTGAAAATACAAAAACAAAAATTAAAGCTTCCTAATTCTAGCACTTGAGCACTATTGCTGTTTTCAATGAGTCCTTTCACAGTGATGGAATCAGGTATAATTAATGTTTGATAGTGATTTCTATTAGGTTCATTTAATTAACTTACCAAGTTACAGATTCTTTGATATTAATCCAGCTTAAAGTTTAGCTTACTGAAAAAATATATATTATTTTTCTGACTCTGATAGTTCACACTTAACAAATTCATTAAAATGTATATGTTAGAAGTGTTATTAAACCTATCAGTTTAGCACAATAGATATGTTTATATATTTTTAATTAAGGATCCAGATGAATGAGTCAAGTGAAGTAAATTTATTATTTTAGTAACTTAAATGAGGTTTTAGCTAATTTTTCTAGGTAGCTAAATTGTTAGTTTATTTGGTTGTCAGTATGTACTTACAGCTTATCTTTTGTAGTATACCAATTCTGGTCATATTAAAGTATCTCTAATCTTGAAATTTAGAAGCAGTGTTGGAGAAAACATTAGTGTGCATCTTTTACATTACGATTATTCTGTTTAGAAAATGTGAGATGAAGTTTCTTTAACTTATTCTTTTTGTGTTAAAGCTTTTCAAAAGGCTGCAGGTTAAGTAAAGCATAAGAAGAGAGAACGATTTATTTGAATTTCTGTTTTGTTTATTTTTTTAACTTTTTTTTTAGTTGTAGAAGGACACAATTTATTTATTTATTTCTTTTTTTTAATTATTATTTGTTTTAATTAGTTACACATGACAGTACAGTGATCTTGACATATCATACATTTGAATCAAATGGGGTATAATTACTCCTTTTTCTGAGTGTACAGGTTACTGAATCAAATTGGTCATACAGTCACTTATATACATACAGCGATAGTAGTGTCTATTTTATTCTGCTGTCCTTCCTATCTCCCCTCACTTCTCTCTACCCAATCTAATGTGACACACTTCTTTTTTTTCCTCCTCACATCGTCATACATGTAATCTGTATAACGATGAGGGTCTCCTTCCATCTTCCTTGCAATTCCGATTCTCCCTCCATTCCCTCCCACTTCTCTTTCTTATCTAGAGGTAATTTTCTTCTCATGCTCTTCCTCCCTACCCCATTTTGAGTCACATCCCTTATATCAGAGAAGATATTCGGCATTTGTTTTTTGGAGATTGGCTAACTTCGGTTAGCATAAACTACCTTATATTGGACAAAGTTGCTAAAAGCTTGCAAAGGAGAAAGGATAGCATCTTCAACAAATGGTGCTGGGAGAACTGGAAATCCATATGCAACAAAATGAAACTGAATCCCTTTCTCTCACCATGCGCAAAAGTTAACTCAAAATGGATCAAGGAGCTAGGAATCAAACCAGGGACTCTGCATCTAATAGAAAAAAAAGTTGGCCCTAATCTCCATCACGTGGGGCTAGGCTCCAAGTTCCTTAATAAGATGCCTATAGCACAAGAATTACAACCAAGAATCAATAAATGGGACGAATTCAAACTAAAAAGTTTTTTTCTCAGCAAGAGAAATAATATGTGGAGTGAATAGGGAGCCTACATCCTGGGAACAAATTTTTACCCCTCACACATCAGATAGAGCTCTAATCTCAAAAAGTTAAACAACAAAAAACAAATAACTCAATCAACAAATGGTCCAGGGACCTAAACAGACACTTCTCAGAAGAGAATATACAACCAATCAACAAATACACGAAAAAATGCTCACCATCTCTAGCAATCAGAGAAATACAAATTAAAACTACTCTAAGATACCATCTCACTCCAGTAAGAATGGCAGCCATTATGAAGTCAAACAACAACAAGTGTTGGCGAGGATGCGGGGGGAAAGGTACACTCATACATTGCTGGTGGGACTACAAATTGATGCAGCCAATTTGGAAAGCAGTATGGAGACTCCTTGGAAAAACAGGAATGGAACCACCATTTGACCCAGCTATTCCTCTTCTTGAACTATACTCAAAAGACCTAAAAACGGCATACTACAGGGACACAGCCACATCGATGTTTATAGCAGCACAATTCACAATAGCTAGATTGTGAAGCCAACCTAGATGCCCTTCAATGGATGAATGGATAAAAAAAAATGTGGCATTTATTTATTTATTTTTATGTGGTGCTGAGAATCGAACCCAGTGACATACCCATGCAACGGAAACACTCTACTCCTGAGCCCCAGCCCCAGCCCTCTGTTTTGTTTATTATAATGATGATTCTCAATTTAATTTCACCTAAGTAAGGATGTTGGATAGAGCTGATACAGGTAAGACTCTGATTCACAAATTCATGGTCTTGGAACACGGACATGTTTCAGGAATTGAGCTGGGAAGTTTTGTGAAGAAATAGAGACTTTAATTGCTACATCTCATTACAAAAAATAGTATTAAATATTATGTTTTAAAATAAAGTATGGTTTTTTATAGGATGCATGTTGTAACTCAAGTCACTATTGCTGATATCTTACCTTGGTCATACAGTGTAATGTATTGGGACTAAATTAACCAGTTATGCCCAGTTCAAAAGATGATATGTTTGTTTTGTTGAGAATTAATACTTTGTTGAAATAAAGGTTGCAGTAAACCCCCATGTTCTGTAAAGTCCCCTTTTATGGAAGGATTCTATTCTGTCAACTTTTGGGTTCTCATTTTAAACTTTATCTATATAAGCTTTCTCATTCAGATGTCAAATATATTATATAAACTCCAAATAACTAAATATCAAACGATAATCAATTATTTTCCCAAAATTCATGTTATAAGGTAATGGGATGACTTTATTAAGCAGAAAATCGCATAATTTGTGCTTTAATCCAGTAACTGCTCTATATTCATTGGCACAGTATCCAGGGGAGGAAGTGAGCTCTCATTTGACACAACAGTTCCCAAATCAAATTAATCAACCAACTTAATTGCAAACTATTGAAAAGAAGCTTTAACAGTAGTCTAAGCATATGAGAAGAATATAAAAGCCTGAACCTCAAATATCATGCAATGTAAATATATTATTTGTTAATTGTCAAGATCAGGAAAAAAGCACTTCACCCCTTTATGGTGTGCTGAACTCAAAAGTCATTTGATTATAAGCTTTTGACCTTGAATAAATTACAAATTACAAGGATTATGAAATAAGATGTAAGTCATGGAACAGGAATAATTAAAGTAACTTTAAATAAGAATGTAGTATCTTTTCTGTCCTCATCTTTGCCAAACTGGAACAATCTATTTTAGCTTTCAAGATTGTTAAATGAAGCAACCAATGAATAATAATCTCTGCTGCAGGGAAAGGGTCCAAAAGTCTTGGCAAATCAAACTCCCCTTGATTCAACAGAGAAAATTATGATGATGTCATTTCCTGAATTATCATAAATCAATGTAAATATAGAAAGAAGTATGAAGACTAGTGAGCTCATAGAGGTAAGGACATCTGGAATTAGTAGCAAGGACATCTGCTCCCATTCTCTACTGTCCAGGCAATGCTCAAATGTCATCAATGAAGACAACAAGTACATTTATTTCTTTGTTACTTTAATTTGTCCTTAAATTTAGACATATATAATTTTAGAGTAGAAGACTTTTGTAATAAATGAACAAAAAACACACAGATGGATAGATAGGTAGATAGATATATTGATAGATAGATAGATGGCTGATAGATAGAAAACAGTCAGGCTTGGTGGTGCATGCCTGTAATCCCTGCAGCTCAGGAGGTTGAGACAGGATAATCACAACTTCATAACCAGCCTTAGCAACTTAATTGAAGTCCTAGCCTGTCCCTGAAGTCAAGGCAATGTCTCAAAATAAATTGATACAAAGGGCTGAGAATATGGCTCAATGGCTAAGTGCCCTTGAGTTTAATACCTGATACCAAACCAAACCAAATAAAAAAAAATTCCAGATGTAGTCTACAAAAGTATCATGGGAACCCCCAATAAAGAGAAACATATTTATAGCAATTATGCACCTTGCCTCACTTTTCATGTATACATGGAAGTCAATTTTATAATACTTTGAATGAATTAACATTGTATGAGATAATATATTTATAGCATTGAAGCTGCACATGTTGCACTGAACACATTTGTATAATTTTTCTCCTAACTTTCTATTTCCTTCCACTCATCTCTTTCTTTTACCATTTTATAAAATTTTCTTTTTCTCTTTGAAAAATAAGTAGGTTTCTTTACCTCTGCAGAGACTGGAGATAGATAGAAAATAATTAAAACAATATTCATTTACTTAGGTTTTTTTTTTAAAAAAAAAAACTCTTATTCAAAAGCAGGGGGGAAGATGGCGGCGGGAAGTGAGTAAGCCGCTCCGTGCTCCGCGCCGCCGCGCCCGCAGCGTATGTTGCCGCATCTTAAAAGATGAAGTAAAGATCATTAAAGGAGATCTGTCGACAAAGACTCAGCACCGTGTCAAGAAAGGGGCCTAGGAGGAGTGAATCCGCCACGACTCCAGCCAAGGTGGAGTGAGTCCATCACGACTTCAGCGCGAGAAGTAAAGCTGCAGCCCCCGAGCTGCCCGGCTCCCTCGGCCCCTTCTCCTTCTCCTCTCCGCCTTTCCGTTTTGCTTCTCCCCCACCGTCTCTCCTCCCACGCTCAGTCCCTAAATCTAGATCTCAATTTCTTTCCCCCACCCCGCCTAATCTCCCGCGTGTCAAGTACCCGGCCTGCGCGGGCCCTGAGGCGCTGCCTCCCCTTGCCCAGCCTGCACCCCCTCCCTGGGGGTCCTGAAGGCCACAGCTGGGCTGCCACCGCACCGCCGCCTCCGCCGCCGACGCTGCTTCCCGCGGAGCACCATAGAGCAGACTCTTCACCGCACGAGTGAGCTGCCGAGTTAAATGGAACAGCTGATAAGATGAGTGACAATTTAAAATCTAAGTGATCCAACATGGCGGCGGACGCAGAGAGATCAAGTCTCTAACCCCTTCAGCTGTGCGAGCATAGGGAGAAGTAAACTGTCAAAATACTGTTCGCTCAGGACCACTAGGCACTGTTGAGCTGAAGGGGATCCCGGGCAAACAGTCTGCCACTCTCAGAACACACCGAGCCCGGATTGGGCTGCATTCTACTTCTGGTTAGCCTGCTTCTCGTGACTCAGCACTAATGATCCCGCTGAAATAACTAGTTGGCCCACCTGAATTCACAGAGGTAAAAGCCAACTGAGCACGATAGTCAGACCCTGGGTATCCCTCTGCTGACAACAGAGGTCCCTTACACCAGCTACCAGGGGAGTTGCTACCTGAGGGCAAACAAATTTGCTGGGGGTCCTCAGCCCCAAGCCCTACAAACTTAGGGTCTGAGGGAGGAAAACAGAAAGGGTGTGCCCAGGCATCCAAGGAAACAGGGCTCCCAGGAGCAGCAGACCCGGTGTGTAGCCAGTATTGTGGTGAGCGTCACAGGTGAGAGGGGCCTGGCTTGAGGAACCACAAGAGAAGGCCCTAGGCACTCAGGATTGGAGACCCACACAGTCTGGGAAGAAGAGCTGAGGCACAGTGATTGGTTCCCACCCATCAAGAAGAGAATCCTGGCCCAGTTCCCACCTACTGGAAGAGAAGTTAATTAAGCTCTATGACTGCAATTATTATTATTATTATTTTTAATGATTATTATTGTTTTTTTTTTAAATTTTATTTTCACTTTTTGTTGTTGATGTTGTTGTTGTTCTTCAAATTTCTTATTAATGGTTTCAATTTTTTTTTAAATTCTTTTTATTCTTTTATTATTACTATTATTTTTTAAACTTTAATTTCCATTTGTTTATTATCATTATATTTTTTTTTTTGGTTTTAAATTTTTATTTTTTCGTTTTTTCTTTCTTTCTTTTCACGTTTTTTCTTTTGTCTTTTCCTTTCTTTTCAATTTTCTGATTCCCCCTTTCTTGAAATCTACCTGCCTACACTCACTCTCTTTAGTGACTTCTTCCCTTCCCTTATAATACCTCTCCTCCCAAGCATCAAATAAATTTATAAGAGTAAACAGTAACTCAGCAGTCAAACAGAAAAAGAAGTATCATGAGCATAAAAAAGCAAGGAAGAAAAGGAGTAAAAACAATGAAGGACAGCCTACATATTCAGGAGGACCTGGAGTCATCAGAAAAATGGCCATATAAAGAACTCAAGGAACACCTTAGACAGATGGAAAGGAATCTTAAGGATCACATTGAAAATGAATTACATAAACAGATAAAAGAAGAAGTTAAACATCTTTATCAGGAGACAGAGATTATAAAAAAAATCAAACAATAATTCTAGAAATGAAGGAAACGATAAACCAAATTAAAAACTCAATCGAGAGTATCACTAACAGAGTGGAGCAAGTAGAAGCCAGAACGTCAGATAATGAAGACAAAATCTATCATCTTGAAAAGAGTCTAGCCAACTCAGATAGGTTGGTAAAAAATCACGAGAAAAAACATCCAAGAGATTTGGGATAACTTAAAAAAACCAAACTTACGAGTCATTGGGATAGAGGAAGGCACAGAGATTCATGCCAAGGGAATGAGTAACTTGCTGAATGAAATAATTACAGAAAACTTTCCAGAAATAAAAAAGGAAACAGATATACAAATTGAAGATGCATACAGGACACCGAGCACACAAAATCACAGTAGACCAACGCCAAGACACATTGTTATGAAGATATCCAATATACAGAACAAAGAGAAAATATTAAAAGCTACAAGAGAAAAGAGGCAGATTACATTTAGGGGTAAACCAATAAGGTTAACAAGAGATTTTTCATCACAGACACTGAAAGCGAGAGGATCCTGGAACAACGTATTTCAAACACTGAAAGACAATGGATGCCAACCAAGAATTCTGTATCCAGCAAAATTGAGCTTCAGATACAACAATGAAATAAAAATCTTTCATGATAAACAAAAGCTAAAAGAATTTGTAGCCAGAAAACCAGCATTGCAAAGCATCTGGAGCAAAACTCTACATGAGGAAGAAATGAAAAACAATAACCAAAACCATCAGCGGGAAGTGCCTCGGTAAAGACAGAGGATGGGGGGAAAGCTAATCATGGAGAAACAAACTAAATTAGAAAAAAAAAGAGAGATAAATAATCAAACATGGCAGGAAGTACAAACCATATATAAATAGTAATTCTAAACGTTAATGGCTTAAACTCTCCAATAAAGCGACATAGGCTGGTAACATGGATTAAAAAAACAAATCCAACAATATGCTGCCTCCAGGAGACACATCTGATTGGAAAAGACATACACAGGCTCAAGGTAAAAGGTTGGGAAAAAATATACCACGCACACGGTCCTCGTAAGCAAGCAGGGGTGGCCATCCTCATATCGAATAAAATCGACTTCAAGACTAAGTTAATCAAAAGGGATAAGGAAGGACATTATATACTGTTAAAAGGAACCATTCACCAACAAGACATAACAATTATCAATATTTATGCACCAAATAATGGCGCTGCGACGTTCATAAAACAAACTCTCCTCAAGTTCAAGAATCAAATAGACCACAACACAATAATCATGGGTGACTTCAACACACCTCTCTCACCATTGGACAGATCCTCCAAACAAAGGTTAAATAAAGAAACTATTGACCTCAATATCACAATCAATAACCTAGACTTAACTGACATATATAGAATATATCAACCATCATCAAGTGGATATACTTTTTTCTCAGCAGCACATGGATCCTTCTCAAAAATAGACCATATATTATGCCATAGGGCAACCCTCAGTAAATATAAAGGGGTGGAGATAATACCATGCACTTTATCAGATCATAATGGAATGAAACTGGAAATCAATGATAAAGAAGGAAGGAAAAATTCTACATCACATGGAAAATGAACAATCTGTTACTGAATGATCAATGGGTTACAGAAGACATAAAGGAGGAAAACAAAAAATTCTTGGAGATAAATGAAAATACAGACACAACATATCGGAATCTATGGGACACAATGAAAGCAGTGTTAAGAGGGAAATTCATCGCCTGGAGGTCATTCCTCAAAAAAAGGAAAAACCAACAAATAAATGAGCTCACACTTCATCTCAAAGCCCTAGAAAAGGAAGAGCAAAACAACAGCAAATGTAGCAGAAGGCAAGAATTAATTAAAATCAGAGCAGAAATCAATGAAATTAAAAACAAAAGAAACTATTGAAAAAATTAACAAAACAAAAAGTTGGTTCTTTGAAAAAATAAATAAGATCGACAGATGCCTAGCCATACTAATGAAGAGAAGAAGAGAGAGAACTCAAATTACTAACATACAGGATGAAAAAGGCAATATTACAACAGACGCTTCAGAAATACAGAAGACAATTAGAAATTATTTTGAAAACCTATATTCCAATAAAATAGAAGACAGTGAAGGCATCGATAAATTCCTTAAGTCATATGATTTGCCCAGACGGAGTCAGGAGGATACTCACAACTTAAACAGACCAATATCAATAGATGAAATAGAAGAAGCAATCAAAAGACTTCCAACCAAGAAAAGCCCAGGACTGGATGGGTATACAGCGGAGTTTTACAAAACCTTTAAAGAAGAATTAATACCAATACTTTTCAAGTTATTTCAGGAAATAGAAAAAGAGGGAACTCTGCCAAATTCATTCTATGAGGCCAACATCACCCTGATTCCGAAACCAGACAAAGACACCTCAAAGAAAGAAAACTACAGACCAATATCTCTGATGAACCTAGATGCAAAAATCCTCAATAAAATTCTGGCGAATCGGATACAAAGGCACATCAAAAAATTGTGCACCATGATCAAGTAGGATTCATCCCTGGGATGCAAGGATGGTTCAATATATGGAAATCAATAAATGTTATTCACCACATCAATAGACTTAAAGATAAGAACCATATGAGCATCTCGATAGACGCAGAAAAAGCATTTGACAAAGTACAGCATCCCTTTATGTTCAAAACATTAGAAAAACTAGGGATAACAGGAACTTACCTCAACATTGTAAAAGCTATCTATGCTAAGCCTCAGGCTAGCATCATTCTGAATGGAGAAAAATTGAAGGCATTCCCTCTAAAATCTGGAACAAGACAGGGATGCCCCCTATCACCACTTCTATTCAATATAGTTTTCGAAACACTGGCCAGAGCAATTAGACAGATGAAAGAAATTAAAGGCATAAAAATAGGAAAAGAAGAACTTAAATTATCACTATTTGCGGATGACATGATTCTATACCTAGAAGACCCAAAAGGGTCTACAAAAAAACTACTAGAATTAATAAATGAATTCAGCAAAGTGGCAGGATATAAAATCAACACACATAAATGAAAGGCATTTCTGTATATCAGCGACAAAACTTCTGAAACGGAAATGAGGAAAAACACTCCATTTACAATATCCTCAAAAAAAGAAAATAAAATACTTGGGAATCAACCAAACAAAAGAGGTGAAAGATTTATACAATGGAAACTACAGAACCCTAAAGAGAGAAATAGAAGAGGATCTTAGAAGATGGAGAAATATACCTTGTTCATGGATAGGCAGAACTAACATCATCAAAATGGCGATATTACCAAAAGTTCTCTATAGGTTTAATGCAATGCCAATCAAAATCCCAATTGCATTTCTTGTAGAAATAGATAAAGCAATCATGAAATTCATATGGAAAAATAAAAGACCCAGATTAGCAAAAACAATTCTAAACAGGAAGTGTGAATCAGGTGGTATAGCAATACCAGATTTCCAACTATATTACAGAGCAATAGTAATAAAAACAGCATGGTACTGGTACCAAAACAGGCGGGTGGACCAATGGTACAGAATAGAGGACACAGAGACTAATCCACAAAGCTACAACTATCTTATATTTGATAAAGGAGCTAAAAACATGCAATGGAGAAAGGATAGCATCTTCAACAAATGGTGTTGGGAAAACTGGAAATCCATATGCAACAAAATAAAACTGAATCCCCTCCTCTCGCCATGCACAAAAGTCAACTCAAAGTGGATCAAGGAGCTAGATATCAAATCAGAGACTCTCCGTCTGATAGAAGAAAAAGTTGTCTCCGATCTACATATTGTGGGGTCGGGCTCCAAATTCCTTAATAGGACATCCATAGCACAAGAGTTAATAACAAGAATCAACAAATGGGACTTTCTTAAACTGAAAAGTTTTTTTCTCAGCAAGAGAAACAATAAGAGAGGTAAATAGGGAGCCTCCATCCTGGGAACAAATTTTTACTCCTCACACTTCAGATAGAGCCCTAATATCCAGAGTATACAAAGAACTCAAAAAATTAGACAATAAGAAAACAAATAACCCAATCAACAAATGGGCCAAGGACATGAACAAACACTTCACAGAGGAGGACATACAATGAATCAACAAGTACATGAAAAAATGCTCACCATCTCTAGCAGTCAAGGAAATGCAAATCAAAACCACCCTAAGATACCACCTCACCCCAGTAAGATTGGCAGCCATGATGAAGTCAAACAACAATGAGTGCTGGCAAGGATGTGGGGAAAAGGGTACTCTTGTACACTGCTGGTGGGACTGCAAACGGGTGAGGCCAATTTGGAAAGCAGTATGGAGATTCCTGGGAAAGCTGGGAATGGAACCACCATTTGACCCAGCTGTTGCCCTTCTCGGACTATTTCCTGAAGACCTTAAAAGAGCACACTACAGGGATACTGCCACATTGATGTTCATAGCAGCACAATTCACAATTGCCAGAGTGTGGAATCAACCCAGATGTCCTTCAATAGATGAATGGATAAAAAAATGTGGCATTTATACACCATGGAGTATTAGGCAGCACTAAAAAATGACAAAATCACGGAATTTGCAGGGAAATGAATGGCACTAGAGCAGATTATGCTTAGTGAAGCTAGCCAATCCCTAAAAAACAAATACCAAATGTCTTCTTTGATATAATGAGAGCAACTAAGAACAGAACAGGGAGGAAGAGCAGGAAGAAAAGATTAACATTAAACAAAGACATGAGGCGGGAGGGAAAGGGAGTAAAAAAGGGAAATCACATGGAAATGGAGGGAGACCCTCATTGTTATACAAAATTACATATAAGAGGTTATCAGGGGAATGGGATAACAAACATGGAAGGAAATGAATTACAGTAGATGGGGTAGAGAGAGAAGATGGGAGGGGAGGGGAGGGGGGATAGTAGAGGATAGGAAAGGTAGCAGAATACAACAGTCACTAATATGGCAGTATGTAAAAATGTGATGTGTAACCGATGTGATTCTGCAATCTGTATTTGGGGTAAAAATGGGAGTTCATAACCCACTTGATTCTAATGTATGAAATATGATATGTCAAGAGCTTTGTAATGTTGTGAACAACCAATTAAAAAAAAAACTCTTATTCATTGCAAAAATATTGTGTGAGAGGGAATAAGCACATCCTATCTAAAAACATGTTTGTGTGCTCATATCTTTGTATTTTCTTAATGCCATGTTAGTGTGGAAAACTGAGACCATTTTTAAATCAAGATAATTTTTATAACAAATATAAATACCTATATTATCTCTTCCTAGAAACAATTTAAAGTGCGAATCACATACATGCACATGAATAAGCATATATGTATGCAGTTTGTACAACAGGAAAAAAGAACTGTCAAAAACAAGAGAGGTAAATATTCTTTTTTTTTTCCCTCCAGTTACTGGGAATTGAACCCAGAGCTTGGTACATGCTAGGGACATGCACTAATATTGAGGTATATCCCATGCCCAGGAGAAAAATGCTGTTACAGAGGAAAACCTTGCTTCTGAGTTTTTTGTTTTTGGGTTTCTTTTTTTTTTTTTTTTTTTGGAGATCAGAATATTAAATAAGCTAATAATGAATCTTTTCATGAAATTATAAGAAAAACATCATGTTGATTTATACAGAATATAGATTTTTCATGGCATTAAATTAGAAAACATTCATTTTTAAAGAACATCTTCACTGAATGTTGAGCAACATGTTGAATAATATGAAGAAGTTAAATATGGAAGGGACTGTTTCTTTGGCTTACTCTTGGTAAGGTAGAACAGAGGAAGTAAAATGAATGTTTAAGACTCTTCATAAACATTTGCCACCACAAACTACAAAAACAATGATCTTGGCTGTTTAATCTGTTTATATTACACCTTATGGGGAAAAAAGGCAATGTGCTCACTTATTCTGTGCTTCTAAATTGGATACAAACTATCAAACCTTATGATGCTGTAGTTAAGATATATATGTTATGTACACAATAAATACAAATACATAATAATAGGGTTCATTTTGGCATATTCTTAAATGCATTTAGCATAGTTTGCTCCATTTCAATCTTCAGTACTTTTTCTCTCTTCACTTATGTTCTTGCTGTGTGATTTTTAAAGCAGTCCTAAACTCTTACAATGGCTTGGCTTCACTATTGCTATTTTAGTAGGATTATAGCTAACTTAAATCAAACACATATGTATCTAAATTATAAATGCATTTGTATTAATAAAGAGAGTGACTACTAAAAATAAAGTGTTACCTTTTCTTAAGGATTACTTTAACATTCTTTGGGTGGGCATATTTTTTAAGACAAGAATCACTAAATGAGGTCTCTCGTAGTGTGGATAGCTCTACCCCAGTTTGTAGTTCACATTTTGAAGCTTTATTTCTTTGTCTACTTTATTTTTCCAGAACCTAAATTGTGTTAGAGAAAAGAAATATAATTGAAAGCTATCTGTGTGATTCCTCAATAGGAATTACAGGTTGGTGTCACTTCTTGTTGCTGTTCCTCCCTTCACAGTTCTATACCAAATCACAAAAGATCAGCACAGCTTCATAACCCATTAAAGTGCTTAAAATTATTGAAATATATTTAAAGGAAAACTGATCAAGAATGGGTATTTAAAAATTCACAAGACAGGCCATTTTAAAAAGAAATTAAATATGTGAAAGATATTTTAATTTCCCATTAATAGAACACAAACGAAACCAATAGCATTCTAATTTTTATATGCCAAATTTGAAAATTTAAAAAAAGATCAGTGCTGATCAGTAAGTCAAGAGAACATAATCAAGGTGGAGTGTAAAATGATTCAACTTTGGAAATGAACTTTATTGGTACCTTGGTACCAGGGATTGAACCCAGGGGTGCTTTTACCACTTAGCCACATCCCTACTCCTTTAAAAAAAAAAAAAAATATTTGTTCAGAGACAGGGTTTTGCTGAGCTGCTTAGGGCCTTACTAAATTGGGTGGCTTTGAATTTCCTCCTGCCCCAGCCTCCTGAGCTGCTGGAATTTCAGGTGTTTGCCACAGTGCATGGCCTAGAAGTATACTTTTAAAATGTATTATTAAATGTTATGTCTACATGCTATGATAGTTGTTCTGTTTTTTTATGATTCATTACTTTCTGGGATAATGTTTAGGAACTATCTAGCTCCTGAAAAAGGATTTTCTTGCTTACATAAATTTAAACCATAACATAGGCATACACAATCCATATTATACATTAAATGCCTTTGTGAAAATTAACTTCTGTCATCCTCATTGTCTTCCTCAACATCCATCATGAGCGGCATTATCACCATCATCTATAGGACTTTCCTTGATCACCACTTTCTCTCTCTCTCTCTCTCTCTCTCTCTCTCTCTCTCTCTCTCTCTCACACACACACACACACACACACTTGCAAACTTAAAACTAAATAAGGCATTTAGTGTTTCCCTAAATAGGATGTATGAAAAACACAGAATAATTAAATGTATGATAAGTAAATATCTTTACCATATGGATTTTTAATCTTGGAAATACACATAGCACTTGGGATTTGTAGTTTTCAGAACAAATGAAAATACTGTCATAAACACTAAGCTAATAAACAATCATTTTTTTCTTTGTCCTTTTGATCTCTGGTTACACCCCAGGCTGAGCACACTGTTTGTCCTCCAGACCATGTTACTGAGTTTCAAAAATTGGATGGTGAGAATTAAAATTATAAAGTCTAGGATAAGAGAACTTTGAAGATTATTTTTTTCAGTATCTTTGGACCATAATTGTTATTCTGTGATAAAGTATTAAATGTTGTGATATGAACAAAATAAAATAATAATTAAAAACATAACTAAAAATAATAAAGCATTTATAACAATCCCCCAAATACCAAAATAAAACAGCAGTGGGTTGAATGTACCCTCTTACACTATTTCAGTCCATGTGATAAGACATCAAATGGATGATGACTACCTGTTGAAAGAATGTTTAATACAGAATATCTCAATACTAACCCACTTCAATTAACCTACACCTTTTGGTTTTCCATGCTTCTAAAAATTCAGAGACTTATCAGGAACAGTTTGAAATCAAATGAAAACTTGCATCTAGTGAAAACTGTCTCTGAGACAGAGATTTAAAAGTTCATCCATTTCTTGTGTTTTTAAAATCATCTTTCTATACCTCTGTCCTACCATTTATCCAGTGAAATTTGAATTTCCTCCTGCCTCAGCCTCCTTAGCTGTGTGTGTGTGTGTGTATGTGTGTGTGTGTGTGTGTGTGTGTGTTTCCTTTCAGCCCCAAATATTTCAAATGGCAATGTTTCTACCAACACTTGCTGGTCAATAACAAGAGAATGAGCTGTGTTTTCATGAAGTTGGTGTTTGTGTATTAGGGTCAGAGGGGAGGGATGGTGACTCTACAATTATAGCCAAACAAATGTGGATTTAAATCCTGTTTATTTGTATTCACTTACTTAATCTCTGTCAACAGGTAAATGTAGTACAAAGAACAATAAAGGTGGACTCTTAAAGACTTGAGCAGCTTCACTGGTCATGGGTTCCTACCTTTGTATTTCTTGACAGATAAGAAAATAGTATTTATTTGTTTGTCTCACATCAATTACATTCCTCAGAGAGGTAACACATTTATTAAAGAACATCACCGATGGAGCAGTGACATTAATTTATAATACATGTTTCTTTACTTATTAAATATTCTAGAAATTATATTTGTTGGACATGAATTTATGATTTGAGCAAAACAAAAATGTACTAATATATTGATATTTGTGTTAGCTGTATTTCATGGGATGTACCTAGCTTTCTGGGACACAGTGGTGATTTCAGGATTAATTGGGAAATGAAAGTCACCAAAGGAAAAAAAGAAATATGTTCTTACTGGCATTTATATTATAAATAGTATAGGTCAGTTGGAGGAAGGAAGTGGGGTTAGCTAATCAATTTCCAAAGTTAATGAGTATGTTTATCTAGAGACATTCCGGAACAGTGCCTTTCACAGAGTGCTATAGGAGATTATACAAAACTGTTCCTATGCAGTATTCTAGTTAATTAGCTTAATGATGAATTAGGTAATAGTCACTTTCAGTCATAAAAAGCGATGAGCCAAATCTCTGATGAATGGCTGTGCCACTGTTTGCAGTTTAGCAGTTATTTATAGAAGAGAATTGTGGTGAAGATTAATGCAGAGGATTAGATTTATTTGTATCTGACCATTTAGGAGGCTAATCTTTTGTTAAATTTTTCCATGTGGAATGGGAATAAAGATTTGGTACAAGACTCCGGGAAAAGTTGCAGAGAACAGCAATGATTAGTTACTGCTTCAATAACATTAAAATAAAAGAAAGGTATTTCCTTTATGTATACCCCATTCCAAAAGAATAAACAGGCATCAAAGCCAAGTAGTGGCATTTACATAGTTTGGTACTCTACCAAAAAAATTATGTTTTCTTTTGTCTTCCACTAGGAACAGTATTGTTTATTTCTTTCCCCCAATGATTTCATTTATAAGGGAAATGACATAATGAATGTAAAAGAGTTGTCCAAGAAAACTGATTAATTTTTAATAGAAAAAGACTCATTTGGCTTATTTTATTCTTAATTAACATGGTTCTGAAAATGATAGTTAAGAATATTTAAAAATCCTGCTAGAAATGACTTTGAGTTATGAAAAATATTTGCTAAATACTGAATATGCATCTAATGAATTCTTAAATTGGATTAACTGGGTCTAATAGAACTTCCTCTGGTAACTGAAGCCCCGGCTCTTTCAGATCACTCTAATTCTGGTTGAAAGCACTCTAGTTTTCCCATGCATTTGTACAGTGAACACACAGAGAGCAGCAATGTTATTCTCAAATTTTTCATCTTGAAGTAGATGCCTATGGATGACATTGAATATAGTATTTTATTTAGAATTTTCAGCCAAAATAACTAGATATTGTTGCTGCCATTAATGGCCTATTTATGTATATCAGTAGAAAAATTCAGAATAATAAAAGAAACAAAATTGCAGCAGGTCATAAAAGAGGATTCAGTTTAAGGCACCTGGTGCTGCTGTAGAAAATGCTATGAGTATGATTCTGAAGTGTTCAGCTTCTAAATTTGGTCTGTATGATTTGTCTTTTTATACAAACTATTTTAAGCAATCTTTTCAATGATTTGGGGTTTGAAAATACATATGAACCAACTTTATTTCTGTGAAGTGTAATACATCAATCTCATTACCCTGAATCACATATATGCCCTTCATTAATCATCCCCATAAACGTGATTCTGGAGACAATATTTAAAAATAGTGGCTTCATACATTTCTGTTTTTAAAAGGCAGAAATAATTTGAGGGGGTTCCATTAAAGAATAATTTTAGGATTTTGGTTTGTATTCTTTAAAAATATTTTAGAAGTGTGGTACAAAAAATCCATATTTTTATAGAAGTAGATTAATGACGTTATTAGAGAGGGATCAGTTTTAGTGGATAGACAAAACTTAATGCTGAAAACAACTACATTGAAGAACAGCATTTTAGAATCAATGCAGAGTTGTTGTCCCCCAACTTCTTACCCATTAGTGAGTCCTTTCTGTTTTTTATCCACCCTTGCCTCTGGTGGATAGAAACCATCAACTTAGAAGAGGTTCTGTATTATTTTTTCATATATTTCTGATCCTCTTTGAGAATTCCATATGTATACTAGACTATTTTGAACTGTCCTATGACAGTCATGCATCTCTTTTGCTTTGTATTTTATTCTGTATGTTTTCTATTTCCATGTCTTCAAGTTCACCAATATTTTCATTGACAGGAGAGTTTATCTAATTGTTTTACTTGCCTGGGGGGGGGTGTAGCTGGGGATTGAACTCAAATTCAATACTGATTCAATGAGCCACGTTCCCAGCTGTAGTTTTCGTATGTTATTTAGAGACAGGGTCTCATTAAATGGCTTAGTGGCTTTGAATTCATGGTCCTCATGTCTCAGCCTCCCCAGCTGCTGGGATTTCAGGTGTGTGCCACCATGCCCAGTAAATCATCTATTCTTAATCTTTTCCATTGTATTCATTATTTTTACATTGATAGATGTTTGAGTGACTTTTTTTCATATTTTCTACACTCATTGCTATATTTTCTTGAAGTATACATAATTCAAATTATAGTCCCAGTTAGAAATAGTTGTCTTCCTGTTATTATTAATTAAATCTATCATCTGGCATTTCTGGGTCTGTTTTCATTTTATATTTTACACCTTCTTATGAATTGCCTGCTTCTTTGCATGAAGTCATTTTTTATTAGATGCCAGTAAGTTTAAATTTTACTTTCTAGGGTGATATATATATATATATATATATATATATATATATATATATATATATATATACACCCTATAAATACTTTTGAGCTTTTAGTGAGGTAATGGATAAGTTGTTTTTTTTTTTTGGAAAAAAGTTGATCTTTTATAGACTTATTTCAAAAATTTAAACAGAAAAGCCATTAGTTAAAATCCATTATGCGGCAGTATGGAACCAAACTTCTTTGAATACTTATTTATTGCTTAGTGAATCACAAAATTTTCCTTCCTGGTTAGTAGCTACCTTAACTATTTCTGGCCTTGTCTTATTTTAGCTAAGTAATAACATAATAATAGCAAGTATTCCTCTCACAGGCCTTGGATGGTTTCCTCAATCTAATATGCTGATCATTTCTCAGCTAAGGAATTCAGGGTGATCATTTGTAGATCTCCGAAAATCTTGCTGTGTAGCTCCATTTTCTATTCTCTACGGTAAACTCCAGCCATCTTTATTTGTATAGGCATTTAATTCTCTTTTCTCAACCCAGAAAGACCAGTAGCCTCTTCCTAGTTTTTCCCAGAACTCTATTTTAGCTTAGAAATTAGTCCTACAATAAACTAGGATGATTATAATTCTTGTCTTCTTTGTTTCTGTCCTCAGAGATCACTCTTTGTATGATGTGATTTTCAATATTATCAGCTATCGTTGTAGGATTTTTTTTTCTATTTTCCAATTCCTTGAGATAGGAGTACAACTACAATCCACTTTACTTTATCTGTTTTTGGAGAGAAGAGGTATCAATGACTAAAATACTTATCTGAGAATTTTTGTATGATTCCACCATAGGATGATATAACCAGTTATTTAAATAAACTGGTTTTGAAATTTTTGACAATTTCATTCTTTTCTAATTTTGATTGATTATTTTCATTTCTCCATAACATTATGATTCATTTTGACATAATTATAAAAGCATGGAATATATTTGCTCTAACAGTCCCCAGTATTTCCCTTTTCTCTCCCCACCTGCCTCCCCCATTCCCTTCTCTCTTTGCTGATTTTTCAGCTCTTACTTAAAGATTTTCTTTTAATTACTGCTTTGTGGAAATACATAATGGTAGGATTCACTGTGATATATTTGTATATGTACAGGAAAGTTTGATCAGATTCATTCTGATGTTCTTCACTTATCCTGCCCCTCCTCACTCTCCCTCAATCCCCTTCCTCAATTCCACTGATATTTTAATGACTTCCCTCCCCTCTTCATTTTTTCATCTGTCAATTTTTTTCTCTATATTTTTTATTAAATTTCACACATCAGGGAAGACATTTACTCTTTGTCTTTCTGGGTTTGACCTGTTTTACTTAGTATGTTAATCTCCATTTTTATACATTTTACCAGTGAATTCCATAATTTCATTCTTCTTCATGGCTATTATTCCATTGTGTATACATGCTATATTTTATTTATCCATTCATTTGTTCAAGGGCCCCTATGTTGCTTCCATAGCTTGGCTATTATGAATTTAATGCCATAAACATTCATGTGTCTGCATCACTGTAGTATTCAGTTTATAAATCTTTTGAATATATACCCAGGAGTGGGATAGGTGGATCCTATGGTGGTTTCATTCTTAGATTCTTGAGGAATGTCCATACTCCTTTCCAGAGTGATTGCACTAATTAGCTGTCCCGCCAATGTATGAGTATAGTTTTTTCCCCACATCCTTGCTAATACTTGTTATTTTTTATTTTCTTGATAATTGACATTCAGACTAGAGTGAGATAAAATCTTAATGTCATTTTGATTTGCATTTCCCTAATTGCTAGAGATGTTAATTTTTTTTTTTTTACATATTTACAGGCCATTTGTACCTCCTTTGGGAAGTACCTGTTTGGTTCTTATTAATTATATGAAACCAGTATCACCTGATGCCAAAACCAAAGACACATCAAGGAAAGCAAACTTCAGACCAATATCCTTGGTCAATGTAGATGCAAAAATTCTTAATAAAATATTGGCAAACTTCATACAAAATCACATCAAAAGATTGTATACCATAATCAATTGAGTTCCATCCCAGAGATACAAGTTTGGTTCCTCATATGGAAATCAATAAATATAATTTATCACATAAAACAAGAATCACATAATTATTTCAATAGATGCAAAAAAAAAGCATTTGACTGAGTATAGCACCTATACATGTTTATAATATCTAGGGATAGAAGGGACTTACTTCAACATTGTAAAGACTATATATATAACAAACCCAAAGCCAAAATCATACTAAACAGAGAAAAATTAAAATTATCTAAAACAGGAACAAGGAAGCTAACTTTCACATTCCTATTCAACATAGTCCTTGGAAGTTTAACCAGAGCAATCAGGCAAGAAACGAAAATTAAAGGGACAAAAATAAGAAAAAAAAAAGAGGTCAAACTATCTTTGTTTGTTGATAGAAATGGTCTTTTACATAGAAGGCCCCCCAAATCTCCACCAGGAGGCTTCTAAAGCTGATAAACATATCATGTAAAGTAGCAGCATACATGGTCATCATATATAAATCAATTGCTTCTTTCCCATACTCAAATAGTAAACTTGCTGGAAAAGAAATTTTTAAAAAATTCACTTACCATTACCTAAAAAAAGTACTTGGTAATCAATTTAAGGAGGTAAAAGCCCCCTACAATTAAAATGATAGAACCCTGAAGAAAGAAATTGAAGAAGACCAAAGAAGATGGAAAGACCTCCCATGTACTTAGATAGGCAGAATTTATATTGTCAAAATGGTCATACTACCAAAACAAAAATACAGGTTTAATGCAATTCTCATCAAAATATCAAGGGCATTCTTCACAGAACTAGAGAAAGCAATTCTAATACTCATTTGTAAAAATAAGACACCCACAATAGTCAAAGCAATTCTGAGCAGAAAAAGTGATGCTGGAAATATCATAACACCAAACATCAAATTATAATACAGAGGTATGGTAACAAAAACCAGCATGGTATTGGTATTAAAACAGACATAAAGAACAATGGAATAGAATAGAAGAGACAGGGACAAACCCACATAAACAGTTATCTGATACTAGACAAAGGTGCTTGTTTTAGAATGGGAGAAGATCTTTGCCACCTTTTCCTCAGATAGGCCATTAATATCCAGCATAAGAGAATTTTTAATACAGTAACTCTTGAGATTTCATTTCTGTCTATTGGTTACATGTCTCTGACTTTCTCTGTTTTAAATTTACTGTGTAGATAGTTTCTTTTGGTTCCTGCAACTTATTACTTCTGTTTTCAATAGTCTCTCTCTTGAAACCTACACAATCCATTGGCAAAATATTGAGAATTTAGATAATTGTGAATTTTGGACATCTTAACTTGAAGCCGCAACTTCTTGCTAGGATTTTTCTCTTTATGTCTGTTAATAGCTGCAACCTGCTAGGTTCTGCTTCTGTAATCATGCTTCCTCAGCAGCTGTGGCAGGAACCAGAGCTGCCTGGAGAAAGAGGGAGGGATCAAGGCTACCTGCATGAAAAAATGTTGAAACCCAGAAGGCTGCACTATACAAAAGATACTGAGAGAAAAGGTCTCTGCTCAGCCTTTGGAGAAGACTCCCCTCAGCCCACAATGGTGCTGAATAAACCTTGCTCTTCCTCATCTCCAAGTGTTCTTTGTCTCTTTCCACTGCCATAATTTTCCATAACAAACTAATATTATTATCCTCCTGATTTTAATTTTATTTTTGCTGTTTACTTTTATTGTGTTTTCCACAAGAAAAAATACATCATTAGTTTACAAAATAGCCTTGAAAAATATATGAAATACAGATACTATAAAACAAACCAAGGTCTTAATGAAACACTACATGTATCAAACACATCAGTCTGACCTCTATTTTGTGAAAACAGAAATTAAAAATTTAGTACACAAAAGACATCCAAGTGCCCAATGGCAAATTTGCATAAAACATTTAAAAATTGATTTTTTTATCTGAACCTAGAAATTTTAATCTAATTCTGGAGCTACAAAAACCACATAGACATCTTGTATATTTGATCTGTTAGTGTGATTGTTACTATAATACGGTAATATGTTACTTTTTTGTTTTTTGAAGGGAAAATGCTATGTATTGATCACAGAGCCCCACATTTCAGGTAAGAACTCTATCCTGAGCTACTCCTTTTCTCCTAGTAGGCTACCTGCTAATTCTATATTTTAACAAACAATTATTCCTTGTTACATTATATTAACAGTTTAAATTTTTAATAGAAACTTGTTCCAGATTTTGTATTATTTAATGTTAAGGTAGGCAAACTACCCCCCTGAGATCAAATCTGACCTGCAACCTGCTTTTATAAATAAAATTTTACTGGAACACAGCCATATGTTTTATATATAAAAACAGCTAGTTTTGAAAGATAATATCAACAGAATAGCTGTGACAGTCAACAGATATCACAAAACCTTAATACTTAACTTTTTAATTCATCCTTTTTTTATGTGTGTGTATGTATTTAGATTTTATGTATAAAAGCCTAAATTGGTTCGAGTGCCAGTGCAATTGAGTTAAAATTTTTATCATGCAACTTATCAACTGCTTGAATTTGACCAAGTTACTTCACATATTTTAAACAGCTTCAATTTGAAGTGGGAACATTTATACATTTCATACTTATAATAAGGAATAAATGATAAAATATGTAGAAAGTGTTTTGTTTGTAGCACACATTCTGTAAAGGCTTTTATTATACTCTCACCAGATGAACCTCATAAAAATAAAATATGAAATATGTAAATTGATTTCATGATTAGAAATCTGCCTTCTTTCACTGAAGTCTTAATGCCTGATGTTCATCATTAAATTTTAAATACTTGTAAGAAGGCCAGGTGTGGTGGCTCATGCCTAGAATCCCAGCTACCCAGGAGGCTGAGGCAGAAGGATCAAAAGTTTTAGGACATCCTGGTAAAGTTAGCAAGTCATTACCCCAAAATAAAATATAAATGGCTGGAGACACAGCTCAGTGGTAGAGAGCCCCTGTGTTCTACTTTCAGCACCAAAATCAATCAATCAATTAAGATAGATAGATAAATAAATACTGTGAAAAACAAGTAGCCCATACAATAATCTTCAATAAGGACAGTAGTTTTAGTTTTAGGCTTTTGCGCAAATTGAACCACAGTCATGGGAAGAAACCCCACTACAGAATGAAGATATGTTCCAGAATAGCAATCATTTTTTCAAAAATTCTTTAGTATAAAAGTAGCTATTCCTCTTCTTGGACTATACCCAATGGATCTAAAAACAGCATACTAAAGGGACACAGCCACATCAATGTTTATAGCAGCACAATTCACAATAGCTAAACTGTGGAGCCAACCTAGATGTCCTTCAGTGGATGAATGAATAAAAAAATGTGGCATTTATACACAATGGAATATTAGCACTAAAAAAGAATTTGCAGGGAAATGGATGGCATTAGAGAAGATTATGCTAAGTGATGTTAGCCAATCCCCCCGCCCAAAAAAATGCCGAATGTTTTCTCTGATATAAGGGGGGGTGACTCAAAGTGGGGTAGGGAGGGAGAGCATGGGTGGAAAATTACCTCTAGATAGGGAATAGAGGTGGCAGGGAAAGGGAAGGAGAAGGGGAATAGCAAGGATAGTGGAAGGAGACAGTCATCATTATACAAAATACATGTATGAAGATGTGAATTTGGTGTCAACATAACTTATATACAAACAGATTTGATAAATTGTGGTATAAAGGTTATTAAGAATTGTGATAATAGAGCTCATGTATAATGGCATAATTTGGCATGAACATACTCTATATACAGAGTTATGAAAATTGTGCTGTGAATGGATAATTATGAATGTAATGCACTCCATTATTGTTATGTATGCAAGAAATAAAAAAAATATATAACATTAAAAAAAAAAAGTAGTCTTCTCTCTCTTCACCCCTCCCAATGCTAATTTACCCTTCAATATACTATGTTTCAGAGATCTAGAGGTAAACAAGTGAAAATGGCAGTTCTAAACTGGGCCAGCGTATATCCCAAATGAAACGTTTTGTGTGTACTTTCATCTTTATCTTTTGAATGCCAAAATCCATTGTCGTACTTGTGCTATTTAAGGAGGCCACTTCCTTTAGTGGTAATGTCTCTCTGTATGGAAGAAAATGATTACCACTGCCATGGACATGGGTCTCCTTAGCTCTCAGGGGACTGAGAGGACTTGGAAGTGTGCCTCTCTACAGTTGAGGAAGAAAGCCCCTGTAAAGGCTCCACCAGGGGCTGTGTTTTCTCCAGGCACATATGCTCTGTAGTGCAGAGAAGCCTGATGTCTGCTTTATTTTGGAAATATGATGGCAAAGTCTTGCTCGTTAAGCTGCAGCTTCTGTATCCAGTCTTAACTGTGAGTAGGGAGAATCTAAAAAGCTAAATTGCGAATTTCAACTGGAGAAAACAAATAATTTGGCTAGGCAAAGCTTTATTTTCCCTGGGATGCCTTATTTTCTCAATATTCTAAGGACATTTATATAATATATTATCAGATTCTTTTGTGATACATAGTTCTAGGATTAAATGAAATATTTTAAATTCACTTTTATATTATTCATGTATTGTGATTGAGACAAAGGGAAAACAAAAATGAATAGTGGGATTTGATAATGGGGTTGAAATATATTATTTCTTTCTTATTTTGAAATGCTTTATCATAAAATAACATTTTAAACTGTATGCATTTAAGAGTAAATGATAAAAATATAAAACTATTTTCTGAAAAAAAAGTTATACTATGTATAATTTTCATATAACTTTCTGATTTTAATTTTTTTCTTTACACTTTTTATTAAGAAAATATTTTTTGTTTCTATTCAATTTCAATTCAGATTATTTTAAAACCTTTTAAATGAAAATTAATCTCTAGTATTTTTAGATTTTTTAATATTTATTTACTTTTTAGTTATAGTTGGACACAATACCTTTATTTATTTATTTATTTTTATGTGGTGTTGAGGATTGAACCCAGGGCCTCACAATAATAAGCGAGCTCTCTACTACTGAGCCACAACCCCAGCCCTAGATTTGTTTGTTTAAAGTAATTATCTGATATCTTATTGATTTTATTAATGTTGGAGAAATAAATGCCACTGTATATCAAATGCATAAATCCCAGCCTTATGTATTTAATGCTTATATAAAAGATTATTCAATTAATTATTCAATATAAAATGATGCCCACAGACCAGTATTTACCTTGTGGAGATTTCCTTCTTTTCAGAAAAATAGTAATGATAGCTAATATGAAATATGTGGCTCTGTATATAAGTATATACTGAGACACCTTAAGCATGTTAGCTAACTGTATGTTTAGTTAAACATCTATGTAATGGAGCTGCCAATGAAATTAATCTAATCCAACTGAGAATTAATTTTAAATTAATAATGATTACTCATAAAGTAAAATAGAAAATTTCTTAAAATAAATGAAGGAACTAGGCCTGTCTATCATGGAGCATAAGAGGACAGGAGAAACACCTGTATTCTTTAGTCACAAATATTTAAAAGATAACAGAGAGTACAAATAGGAAAGATTTTTTCTGTTATCCAGAGATGAGAACTGGAGGCTTTGAGAAGTACTGCTATTAGTCTTATCCCATCTCTATCAGGGATATTATCATTTAATATTCTTTCAAACTCATACAGTGTGTAAACTATAAATTTATTCAACAACTGAAAGCAATTGAAATCAAAAACTTTTTTCTGCACAGTCATTTGTCCCTACTCTTTAGGTTATATACATTAGCCGCAGTGCTAGCAAAAACATCAAATAGCACAAAATCCTTTAAATAAAACTCCAATCTGATTAAATTAAAAATGGTTTCAAAAGTTTTCTGAATGCTCTGCTTTTGGTGATACAGTGAAAAGTAATAAATGAAGAGGACACACAGGCTCTAAAGGAGAATGCAGGCTAAGCACAGTGGCCCCACTATTCACCCTGGTGTTGATGAGCCTGAGGTTGCAGAATGAACTGGGGAAAAGCCTGGTTTCTAAGCCACACTGATGATAAGTCTCATAGTGTCTTTAATTTAGAGCTGTGTCCTTGAACAATTCTGCTCCAGACTCTGCTTCAACTTCTGTTCATCTGGAAAACTGAAAAAGCCAAATGCATAAATATGGGTAGTTATAAGAATAATTGAGATCTAAATAAATTTCATAAATCTATGGGGCTGGGGTTGTGGCTCAGTGGTAGAATGCTTGTCTAGCATTCATGAGGCACTGGGTTCAATCCTCAGCACCACATAAAGTAAAATAAAGATATTGTGTCCACCAAAAAACTAAAAAATAAATATTAAAAAATAAATAAATAAATAAATAAATAAATCTGAAGAACATGGCTGTTTGTATTATTCAATGTTATTGCTGTAGTACACTTATACCTGAAATGCCCTTGCTTTACACTGAAGGATTATCAACTCAGTTATGCAGTTGATAATGATGTTGACATTGGGAGCAGGAAAATGTATGGGTAACCAGGTTAATAATTATAAAGTATAGCGGATATAGATAGTGGAAGTTGATGCACCTTTTGCTATTAATCATCAAGGAGAAATTAATTGCTTCTCATCCAAATGGAAAATATAATGATATTTTCATATTCCCAAAACTTGTTGAATGATTATGTTAAAACAAAGTTCTCAGAATAAAGAAATACGTTTAGATATCTGGCAAATTTTATCTGCCTCAGGTATACATGCTATTTAAACATAGATATAATTACTTTCCTTTGAGTTCATTCTTCTATTCAACCCACCTGCTAGCTATTATTTCCTACAATCTTTAATCAGTGGTGAATGGTGTTCTTTCAACCTAAGAAATACATTCTAAATTACAGTTTCAGAAGCCGCAGCAAAACTGACAATAAGAATTAGATGAATGTAAGATAATGAATGTAAAAGTGAATGAATGAATAAAGGTAAAGTAATAATAATCTCCTGTGAGTTTTCAACCTTTCCACTCTAAATACAGTTTTACAAGTTTAGCAATAATACAGAATAGTCTGTTGTAATGTGTAAGTTTTATGAAAAACAATAGCATCTGCTTTTCATAGTTTCATCAGTTCCTAATTAAATTTTTTATTTAATAAATTTTGAATGGTCATTTTCTAGAGCTTTTTGAAATGTTTAAGGTCTTCTAAGAAGAAGGTAGTCTAAGGGGAGTGAAAGAGAAGTTTACAAATATACTCAGATCAAGAATATGTATTCAAGATATTAGCGGCTTTAAACAAACAAAACCAAAGTTACCAGATTGAGAAAAGGGAAATATTTACCCAATGAATTCAGTGGATGACTTCATGAAGGAGATGGTATATGATAGACGCATCAAAAGAGACTGTAAAACTTATAGATCGATGGCTGAAATCACATGGGGAAGAGAGAGAGGTGAAAAGATGCTAATGTGGGAAACCCTGCTCAGGGACAGGCAGCTCCTCTGTGGCTCCAGTATGGGACCTGGGACAGCCCAGAAAGCTGAGACTTTTGCTACACACCTCCTCACTCCTGAAGGATAAGGTTTATTTCCCTGCACCAGGCTCTGTTCTGGGCTCTTCCCTTCAGTGTCAGTCTTCTCTCTCCTCCCTTCTCTCATTCCCTCTTAAGATACCCAGTATTGGTTTCATATTTTCACTTTTTCAAATCCCTTAAGAGCTATCTGATTCTTCTGTCTGTAATGTTGTATATCTCCATCTACTTCCTCTAGTATATCCTAGTATGATTTTCTCTGTTTTTGTTTGTTTGTTTTATCTTGTAGCTAATCTTTTCCTCAGAAGATCTTTCCTTCACCCCATCTTGGGTACTTCCTGTGTGCCTCAATGCATCCAGAATTGGGTACTTCCTGTGTGCCTCAATCCATCCACTTAAGCATGATTGGTCAGGGTTCTCCAGAGAAACAGAATAGGATACGTACATAGAAACAGAGCTATGGGCCTACTTTTTCCCTCTATTAGGCACAGTGTGTCTGGTCTTATTCCTAGGTCCTTAATCTACTTTGAGTTGAGTTTTGTGCATGGTGAGAGACAGGGGTTTATTTTCACTTCCCTGACTTCCTTAGCAAGACTCCTAAAGTACAAGAAATAAAATAAATAATTAATAAACAGGATGGAGTCGAACTAAAAAGCTTCTTCTCAGCAAAAGAAACAATAATGAGGTGAAGAGAGAGCCTATGTTTGGGGAGCAAATTTTTGCCACACACATGTCAAATACAGCACTAATCTCCAGGGTATATTAAGAACATAAAAAATTTAACAACAAAAAAACAAACAACCCAATCAATAAATGGGCTAAGGAGCTGAACAGATGCTTCTCAGAAGAAGATATACATTCGATCAACAAACATATGACAAAATGTTCAACATCTCCAGTAATTAAAGAAATGCAAATCAAAACTACTCTTAAGATTCCATCTCAAGCCAGTCAGAATGGCAGTTATCAAGAATAAGACAACAATCAATACTGGTGAGGATGTGGGGAAAAGGCACATTCATACATTGCTGGTAGGACTGCAAATTGGTGCAAACAATCTGGAAAGTCATGTGGAGATTCCTTAGAAAACTTGGAATGAAACCACCATTTGACCCAACTATCCCACTCCTCGGTTTGTACCCAAAGGATTTAAAATCAGCATACTACAGGGACACAGCTACATCAATGTTTATAACAGCACAATTCACAATAGCTAAACTGTGGAAGCAACTAGATGAATGGATAAAGAACTGTGAGATATATATATATATATCACATCACAGTTTTTTATATATAATAAAGTATTACTCAACATTAAAAGAGAATAAAATTATGGCATTTGCAGGTAAATGGATGGAGTTGGAGAATATCATGCTAAAAGAAGTAATCCAATTCCAAAAAGCAAAGGTAGAATGTTCTCTCTGGTAAATGGATGCTGACCTATAATTGGGGGCCGGGACATGGGAAAAAATGGAGGAACTTTGATGGGGCAAAAAGCAGGGAGGAGTGGGGAGGGTGGATGTGGGCAAGAAAGATGGTGGAATGAGATGGATATCATTACCCCAATGAATCAAAATGCATTCTGCTGTCATATATATCTAATTAAAATTAATTAATTGATTAATTTAAAAAAAAACAGAGCTATGGAAGAGGTGAGCTGGTTCACACACACCGGGAGGCTCAGAGTGTGCTGTCTACAAGCTGGAAAACCAAGGAAGTCAGTAGTGTGACTCAGACCCTATGCAAAGGCCCCACAGTCATGGAAGCTGAGGGAGAAATTCTCATTCCCAGGCCATAGATGGAAGGCAGGGGAAGGTGAGAGTAGAGCAAGTCTTTGATGTTCAAAGACCTGAAAACCTTAAGAGTTCTGATATCCAAGGTTAGGACTAAGATGAGCGACAAGGAAACAGACAAATGGAAAGAAACCATTGTTTTGGGCTCTCCTTAGGTTCTCAGCTATTAGATGGTACCTATTCACACTGGTGACAGTCTTCTTCCTTTCTCAATTCACTGATTCAAATGCCATTCTCTTGCAGGAAAAAAATGACTTATCCAGAAATACCATTTTACCAGTTACCTGAGTATTCCTTAATCTGGCTAGGTTGACACATAAAGTTAAATTAAAAAGCATTTACCACATTGTTGCAATTTCCTGCTTTTGTTCTGTATCCTCTATCCTGTAAACTCTTTAGAGCAGGAACTCTATTGTTCTTTCTCCACTACTCAGCACTGTGGTTGCTAAGCATTGTACATGAATTATGCAATTATTCTTTGGGTCATTAAATGAGTGAGCATATGAGTACTACAGAAAATACTATCTTAGTGTGTTAAGAATTGATAAAGTATAAATATGGACTATCCAAACCAGTAGCATAAAATGTTTTTGTGACTAGAGGCATCTAGTCACAAAAACATTTTGTGACTAGGGACATCTTCTAGAGAAGGCTCTGATAACTAATCAGTGAAACAATGTCTCCCTGGAATTTACCTAAAATTGAAGCAAATGGTGAATTAAAATGTGAGAAAAAGAGATTAATAGCAATATAGTGAAAGGAAAAATTCTTCTATGTTTCATGCCAAATAAAGGCACACTGAATGTTCTAGACATTGACATCAAAGACAAAGAACATCGGTTAGACAACAGAGGAGGAAAAAGTGAATAATAGAGATATTTATCTAATGGTTATGTTAATTTGGGTGACATGAATGATGTCTGATATCGGTTAGTGAAATTTTAAATAACCTTGTTAACTATGGTTTTTCATTTACTAAGATCACATTTTTATTTTATGTTCATATTTTTGTTTTTCCTTTTAAAAAATAATGAAAAGTAAGACTGTGATGTTATAGACTTATAACTCAATTGGAATGTCTTTATATTTATTTTTATTTTACTGTTTTTGGAGGAGGGTATCAGAGATTAAACCCCATGGCACTCAACTACTGGGTCACATGCAAGCCTTTTAAAAAGTATTTTATTTAGAGACAAGGTTTTGCTAAGTTGCTTAGTACCTCACTAAGTTGCTGAATCCATCTTTGAACTTGTAATCTTCTTGTCTCAGCTTTGTGAGCTGCTTGGATTATAGGTTTGTGACACCATGCCTGGCTATTTTTGAATAATAAATACATGGATATCTGATGGGTTTTGTTGTTGTTGTTGTTGTTGTTGTTGGGGGGGTGTTACTGGGGATTGAACTCAGGGGCACTCAATCACTGGGCCACTTCTCCAGCCCTATTTTTTTGTATTTTTGTATTTTTATTTAGAGACAGGGTCTCACTGAGTTGTTTAGCGCCTCACTTTTATTGGGGCTGGCTTTGAATTCGCAATCTTCCTGCCTCAACCTCTGGAGCCACTGGAATTACAGGTGTGTGTGACTGCACCTGGCTGATATCTGTTTTTTGACCCTTGGTCAACATAGACAGTTGAATTTATCATACACTGTTAAGATAAAAAATTTTCTGGACATCCTCTGAGTCAATCTCTTTACTTACGGTTTTCAGTCATATGTAACTGGTATGACAAGCTTGTCTAGATCACTTAAGAGAACTTCTGCTTGAATTATTCCCAAATCAAGGTCCCTCGTGGAGTTCTTGGTAGTGCACACTAAAATGTCCTTGACAGCTTCCACAAGATTATCTCACATACTTTAGATAGTTGCTTGTACTCTTTCTCTTGCTGTAACATACTTTTTGTCTTTATAATAAAACTCCTATACAGTATGCCCTGAATTGCACACCTATGGAGAAGTCAAACTTACTTTTGAAAATTGATTTAAATATTATGATAGTATGATCATCAGTTTAGAGATAACACTAAAATTTTGAAAGGCTAATATTATTCTGAGAGGCAGAGAAAAAAATCTGCATAGATTAGACAAGTAGGAAATTAGTCCCATATATGGAGAATATATTTTGATGAAACGTAATCATAACAATATGCTTAAGGACAGGTGTGTGTGTGTGTGTGTGTGTGTAACATCTTTAGGAAACTGCTGAAAATAAAAATAGGAGTGACCATACCATAATTTAAATAAATAAGCATAAAGATTTATGACATTTTACAATAATCAAATTGTCTGTGATAAAGCCATTTCTCGAGAAGAAAAAGGAAAGCCATTTGTTCTAAGCATATTTATAAGATGTTTGCACTATATTATAAAATCCTGAGATACTGCTGACTAAAGAAAAATAGAATGAGAATTGCCTGTCACATTGGGAAAGCATCGATGGTTGAGATGTGTGCAAAGCTTGTCAGAAATGACTACGTATTTGGTTATAAGACATGGGCATAATCTTTGTCTTTTACTTTAGTTTCTTGAGGGAAAGAACAACTTTCATAGCAGATGCTATGTATAAGTTTATGGAAGGTTTATTCCAAAATAAATTAACACTCTTTTCATGCTGAGTTACCAGCAAGTGATTAAAGCCTTTTGATTTCCAGCTGATTTGAAACCCTGATGTAAGTGGAAAAAGATTAAAAAAAAAAGTCAAGAAAGTATACAGTGGGTCCAGGGCTTTTCTACTTCTGACAAAGGCATGAAGAAAATTCAAAATTTCTCCTTTGAGAAGTATAAGAAAAGATCTGAGATAAATCAATAAATGATACATAAGAGTTGATACTTAGAATGAACAAAGGCATTTTTTTGAACTAAGGAAAAGGATTAATGATAAGCTTCTACTGTGTATGAGTCTCTGCAAAGGTTCTGGGGATGAGAATGATGAGGCACAATTCCTGTCCCTCTTCAACTGTCCTGGTGGAAGGAGGAGACAAGAACAGTGTGTGCAGAAGTTTCTGTGGTAGCACTCAGGACAGACCCATTACCTCATTAGTGATGGTGCAGAAAGAGAAAGGGCTGTCAGGTGTTCATGGACTCTTCATATATAGCTTAAAAAAACCTGCTCTTTAAACTGCACATAACTGACAGCTAATGGAGTATTTACCATGTATAAAACTTTAATTCTAGTTTGTTTTATAATGATACTGTGCAATGCTAATAATATGTACATTTACATGTGTTATTTTCTCCAACTTTAAAGTCTGTTAGGCATTGAAATTTTACACAAGACAATTTATTTTAGATTTATCATATTCAAAGATGTCTGAAATTCTTTTGTAAGTAAACTTTTTTTATTCTATTTTCTAGCCAACTCTTTGGGGTTTTCCTTTGCTCAAAGTCTGTAATTTACATAGTCCATCTGGGGGTGTACCTCAGTGGTAAAGTGCTTGCCTATTGTGCATAAGGCCATGAGGTCCTTGGTTCAATTGCTAACACTATTTTTTAAAAAAAGTTATTGGATACATTGTCCTCTGAGGAAAGAAAGTGCATATACATATATTTTACAAAAAGGATTATTGTAGTCTTAGATGAGATGTATAAAATCCTCTGTTTATAAAATAAATACATAAATGTTTTTATGTCTGTGTCATGAACATAGCAGCATAAGCATTTGGCTAAATATTTTAGAATAAATATATAACTCTCAATCATACATTTTGCTATTTATGATTTTGTAAAAACTGAAAATACTGCTTTCAATTTCATGAGAAGCAACGTTAGTTCAGACTGTTAGTTAATTATACTGATTTCTGAGGATTTGAAGACTATATATATATAGTCTTCAAATATATATATTCTAGAGATCTCCTACAATGTTGCATTTGTAATATTAGTGTACTTGCCAAGGTTCTGCAGATAAACAGAATCACGTAGGATGTTGCTAGACTCCCCCCCATTCATTTATTGAAATCATAACTCTAATTAGGAGGTGGAGAATTTGGAAAGTGATTATCATGAGTGTAGACAATCATGAATCCTCATGACTGGGATAGTGCCTTTATAAAGAGAACACAGAAAGCGCCCATTCTTACATGTAAGGAACAGAAAAAGTGGTCATATATAAAGAATGAAGCAGGTCTTCACAAGATACCAAATCTGCCAGCATTTTGATATTTAACTTCCCAGTGCCCAAGATTGAGGAATAAATTTATTTTGTTTATAAGCCACTCAGCCTATGGTAATTTGTTACAGGACTCTGAATGGACTAAGATACACACACACACACACACACACACACACACACACACACACACACACGTTGTGCAATTTACCAGCTGTCCATTTCCTCAATCTCTATTATAAAACTTGTAATTATACCTATAGGGTCTATTTGGAATTTTAATCAGAATAAATTTTATTTCAGTTAGACATCAGGAATAAATTCAAGACAGCTATTGTATAACATGGTGACTATGCCTAAAAATAATGAAAATGGCTAAGGCAGAACAGAAGCTAAGGCAGGTCTCTAGAACCAGGTATGGTCTCACCCTTCGCAATTAAACTTTTTCTCATTACCTGCATTTATTTTGTTGTTTCAAGCTTGTTTAATTACTCCATTCTTACCCTGCATTTCTACTTTTACTTGCTCTATTAGAGTTAATAATTTTTGTTTTTATTATGCATGTGAATTAGTTTAATTTAATTATTTAAATTGATGAGTTCATGCAATTCTTGAATTCTTGTTCTTGAGTCCTTTACTCAATTTATTAACAAGGATTTGGGATAGAAAGGGCCCCAAAAGGGGCTGGGGATGTGGCTCAAGCGGTAGTGCGCTTGCCTGGCATGCGTGCGGCCCGGGTTCGATCCTCAGCACCACATACCAACAAAGATGTTGTGTCCGCCGAGAACTAAAAATTCTCTCTCTCTCTCTCTCTCTCTCTCTCTCTCTCTCTCTCTCTCTCTCTCTCTCTCCTCTCTCACTCTCTCTTAAAAAAAAAAAAAGAAAGGGCCCCCAAACTGGCAATTTATGTGATAGATTTGGCGAGATATCAAAAATTGTCACACATCAAGTGGTGACTCTGCCAGACACCTTGAGGCAATCATAGACTGTGTTCCTCACAAGGGTTCTGTGGAGCTGATGCTGCTATCCTCACTAGACAGAGGAGGGACATGCAGCTAAAGACCAGGTGGCAGATGTGACAGCTGGTTTTTGGAGACAAGACCCATATTATTCCCAGATCATGCTTCTAGTCACCATGAGACAGTGACTCTTGTCCTTCCTTCCCCTGCCCCTTTCCCTACTCACTGCTGAGTACTGCCTCCTTCATGCCTGCCTTTTCTTTCATAATTTTTCTAATACATTATTTTTTTCTATTGGGAAACAAATAAATAAAAGATGAAAAGACAAGAATCCTGGGCTGAGATAACTAACAGCCTTTATTTTATTTACTAAGTCATATAATACATACAATTTGCATTTTCTAAATATTTTAAGTGAATAAATGAAAGAAATAAACTTCAATTAAGCTTCAGAAAGCTCCTGTTCTTCCTTTTCTATTTTTAGATAAACAGATAATAAATATATTTTTAATGTTTTTGAGCAACATTTCAATTCACTTTTTACTCACTAGTAGTATTTTCCTCTAGTCCAGTTCCTTTATTTAATATAGGCATTGTGGTTATATGCTTTAATTTCACAAAGTGTCTATGTGAGTAATGGAAGCCTCAGTTTGGGAACTTGTGAGAAGGATTTGGAAGAAGAATACACATTTGAATAAGTCTGTGTCTGATTGCCAGTGTCAGTTGTTTTTAGAAGTGATTAATAATACAGTTCTCTAATTATTAGCACAGGTGCTCTTTTACAATGTCAAATATTAAGATCACAATACACATTCTATTTTGATCTTGCATGCCTGCTTATAAATATGAATGTAAGACACTAATTAAGCATATATTAATTACATATTAACTCACTAGAAACAGATGACTCATCTTGAGGAAACATGGAAGGAAAATGAAGAACATGGATATATCTTTCCACAGAACATGTAAGATTTTTGCTTTGTGCTTTTGTTTATTTATTTTTTAAAAAATTAAGTTTTCCTCTTTTGTATTAGTCAGAGTATAAAACTGAAGTTAATTGTCATTGTTTCTATTAAATTTCTCTATATATTGACTAATGAACATTAATAATTATTATTAGCCAGTGGCTTAGATACATTGGCATACTATAACACTTTTTTCCCCTTACATACATCACAATAGAGGAGTGCATTACATTCATAATTGTTTTTGCCTTACAATTCTTTTTTTAATATTTTTTTAAATATTTATTTTTTAGGTTTTTTTAGGTGGACACAATATCTTTATTTTTTATTTTTATGTGGTGTTGAAGATCGAACCCAGCACTCCACATGCCAGGCGAGTGCGCTACTGCTTGAGCCACATCCCCAGCCCCATTAAAATTCTTAATATACTTTTATACCACAATTTATCAAATCTCTGTTTGTATATAAGATATGTTGACACCAAATTCACATCTTCATACATGTATTTTGTATAATGATGACCATTTCCTTCCACTATCCTTGCTATTCCCATTCTCCCTCCCTTTCCCTCCCACCCCTATTCCCTATCTAGAGGTAATTTTTCACCCATGCTCTCTCCCTACCCCACTTTGAGTCACCTCCCTTATATTAGGGAAAACATTCGGCATTTGTTTTTGATTTGTTTATTTTTGAGTTTGACCAATTTGTTTCCATTTTGAAAGAGTTTCTTCAAATCATTAATACATTTACTGTATTATTTTTTTTTCATTTCTGATTGGTCTGAAGCAATATAGATAGTGTCAAAATTGACACCACTTGTGTTTGCCTTCGAGCCTTTAAAAAAAAAAAACAAATATTCACTTCCAAGACACAGAAATTCAAGTTATGTCTAGAGTTTGTCTATTTTTCTTTTGTTCCCCTTCCCTACCTCACTATGAATCAGCCTCTTTATAGCAGAGAAAACATTTGTCATTTGTTTTTTGGGGATTGGCTAACTTCACTTATCATTATATTCTACAACTCCATCCATTTACCTGTAAATACCATGATTTTATCCTCTTTTATTGCTGAGTAATGTTCAATTGTGTATATATGCCACATTTTTTTATCCATTCATCTACTGAAGGGCATCTAGGTTTGTTCCACAGTTTAGCTATTGTGAATTGTGTTGCTATAAAGGGAGGGGTCATGAGGACATCATTATCAAGTACATATGAAGACATGAATTGGTATGAATATACTTTGTATACATCCAGAGATATGAACAATTGTGGTCTGTATGTGTAATATGAATTGTAATGAATCCACTGTCATATGTAAATTTAAAAAAATAAATTTAAGTTTTATCCATCTTTTTCCTTTTCTTATAACTATATTTTGCTTTTATAAAAGGACTAGTTTATCCAGTTTTAAATCAATATATTTCAGCATTTTAAATTAAACAGGAGTGCTCACTCAGGAGATTTTCCAAAAGCTTAAATACAGAATAAGTTTTAGAAAAATAAACTTTTAAAGCAACACACTGTGCTGGGGATATGGTTCAGTGGTAAAGTGCTTGTCTAACATGCAGGAGGCCCTGGTTCATTTCCTCTGCACTAAAAAAAAAAAAAAAAGTAATTCATATAAATTCTTACTGATATTTTCCCAATGAAAATGATTATGCTAAATTGATTTATAATTCATATAATTCTTGATTATTCTGAAAAATCATAAAGCAGGTTAGATTTAACAACAAAAGTTATGTAAAGATACATGATTATCTTACATTAACACTGGCATTAAATATTTGATTGCCTTATTTTTTAACACATGGTACATATGAAGTGGAAAAATTTTAAAAACGGGAAAAGATATGAATGGAAAAGCTCTGTCTCCCAAATAGCAACCAGCAATATAATTATGATTCAGTGTGCTCAATCTCTGTGGCAAGTGTTGTAATGGATCCCCTACCTTTATGTTCTTATTTGACTATCTCACTTAATAAAACAATTACTGATAGACTCACTTTATAAATGGAATTTTTTTGTCACTCTTGAGCTGAATTTCTGATTGGATTTAATATGTTATTCATGAGTTATACTAATTGATTAATCAGCAATTGTACTCATCTAAAAAGTGAACCAAGTTAACTGTAGCTTAACATAAGGATTTCACTTTTTCTCCTATAAAAATATGGAGGTGGAATTTCAGGGCTCACCTGGCAACACCATGGTAATATCAAGATGTGACACTTTGGGCTAGGGTTGTTGCTCAGTGGTAGAGCACTCACCTAGCACAGGCAAAGCCCTGGGTTTGATCCTCAGCAACACATGAAAAAAAAATAAAAATAAATAAATGAATAAAGGTATTGTGTTCAACTACAACTAAAAAATAAATATTAAAAAAGCTATTTGATATTTCTGTAAAAACTGTCCACCAATGCTATGTGCCCATGCTTTTTTTAGTCAAACAAGTGCTGCTTGAATTCTAACATGTAGTTTTCCTTTTTCTTGCAGATAAAGAAGGGCAAGACCAGTACTCACCTGTTTCTTGCTGCAGGAGTTCCTTGCCCATTATTAAAATACTTTTTTGAGCCTCTACAATGTAAAAACGTGTAATTATGTATCATCAGAAAGAACTATATCATATCAGCAAACTTAATTGCAAAATGGGGGGACTAAGAAGTACTACTTTTTATCTGAGCTCTTTGGACCTATAGCAAAGTCGACTTTCTAGTGAAAAAAACAGCAAAAGGTGAGAATCTACCTAAAAACCAACAAAAATATAGATCATATGTATAAAGGAAACCAGAAATAGGATTTAAATTTGAGTTTTCTGATACTAAATCAAAGGTAGATCATGGTCAGTGGTCACATAAAACATCCCTTAGTTTCTTTGACCTTAGTCACATTAAAAAGACTGGACTGGAATGGAAAACCATTTTTTGAATCTAATAAATGTCACAAATGTGTATATTGGTAGAGATTGGAGGAGTAAAGAAAATCTATATAAATATGGTGAGTCATAAGCAACAAGTGAAAGGTGTATTTTTGTTTTAGTTTACTCTCCTGATAATTGAAACTTTGTGAAACATTTTCGATTTCACAATTTATCTTACTTGATTGAACTGTAGGTTAACTGTCAGAGAACATAGTGAAATGTCAAGAATAAGAAATATGCTATATAGATATGAGACAATTTATTTTAGGGTGTGAAGTAAACTCAAAATCATTATAGAAATGTTGACTTATTATTATTTTCATTCCCCATTTTTATAGGACATAGAAGCATATTTCTGTAAAAGAATACCAGTAAAAAATTATTGTAAATAACCAAATGGCTTCTAGTTTAGCATTTGTTTCTTTGCCTTACAAGCTCATATTCCTGAGTTTGATCAAACCCCAAATCATAGTGATATTTGAAATCATTACATGATAATTGGGAATTATTTGTTTCTTCTTGGCCCTTTCTTGCAAATTATGGAGTTTGCATAATACATTATTAAATATGCTAAGATGCAAATGGAGGCCATATGGAACTAAACTAGCTAAAAACATTCCAACTTCAGATTAATACATTAAAAATAGCATCACTTGTTTGTTAGGAAATGGCAGTTAAGAAAATCAGTGCATACTGTCTATTAAAAAAATAAATAAATAAAACACTTCACTAATGTGATCAATTCTAAAATCAATTTATTTTACCAAACAATAATAAAGCCTTCCAGTCAAATGTTAATATTTAAAAACTTACTTAAGCCAGTCTCAATATTTATTCATAATTTCTATACTACTAAGTAATCTTAAATCTTAACTATAAGTTCATACATATTCACATGCAAAATTCTCATTTTCTATAAAATATATTATAAAAGAAGTATTGGAAGCAAGAGGCATATATTGCTCCTCATTTTAGTTAGTAGCATTCAGCATAATCATTGACATATAATAAATCAACAAATGTGAGAAAATTCATAAGTAGAAATATTTTGAAAATATTTTGAACAAATATATTTTATGATATTTAAAAAAAGCACAGGTTAGTAAAAATTTAAAATTTTATGCTTTGTATGATTTAAGCTGTTATGCATGCCCAGATGTTTTTCATCATGCTTGAATACAGCTTACACATCTTCATGAATGCACCTTGAAAATTATTTTCTTTAGTTTAATAATTCTACTCAACCTAATGAAATGGAAACATATGATATGGTTTTATCTTTTTGCGACTCTGCTTAAGGACGATATTCTTTCTATTTCCTTCAAAACTTCTGTATCAGACAATCAGAAGCAAGTCAGCTCTAAGTTTGTTGCCCACAATGCTAAGATTCATTTTTTCTCCATCAAATGTCATATCAAATAAATTGGCTGAATTTATTTGTGATAAAAGCACTCTATTTAATGCAATGAGACAGTCTCTTAATTTGAGTGCCTAGCATAGTGTCACATAAATCTCTTCTGCTCATTTGATTAGAAACAGCTCAATATCAATTATTTTGCATCTAAATTTTTAGAATCTCACATATATATGTGTGTGTGTGTGTGTGTGTGTGTGTGTGTGTATATATATATATATATATATATATATATATATATATATATAACAATGAAAGCCCAGTAATAAAAACAGTTTGCATGGTTTTCAAATGTGTTAAAGAGCTAATGAATTATTCAATATTGTGCATCTTTGGAAGACATACAGATTTCAATGAGACTCTAATTTGAATTTCATACTGAATTATATAATTTTATTTTGTAAATTTTACTGAATAGTGTTCATTATGAAAAAATAATTCATAATAATTTTTAAAATAATTAATAATAATAATTCATAAAAATAATTCATAATAATTTTCTATATCTTTTAATTAAAGAAACTAATTATTTTCAGCAAGTCATACTTTATTGTCCTAGGATACTTGAAATGATTAAAAAAATTAAGCTAATTATTTCAGTGCCCCATGCAAAGGTAAGCAAAATATAAGTAGAAATTTTTTCATTTTGGTTATGCTTTTACTCAAAACTATGTGTCAGATGATTAAATAGAACCCAATTTTAAATATGTGTCAATACTCTAGGCTATTTTAGTATGTCTCACTCTTGAATTGCCTGGCTCAAACTAAGTTCAGTGACAGAACTTCTGGTTGTACAAAGCATGGCTTCATATTTTTAGGACAGAAAACATCTCTTATTCTTTTTGTTGACAAATTAACATTAGGATGTATTTGGATGGTTCCAGCCATTTAATGGTATGAAGAAACACCATTAACATTCAAGCAAATTTTGTTTTTTAATTTTTAGACACAGATCTCATTAAAGAGGTAAAAGATGCATTATTAATATTATGAAAAGAAAAAAAAGTAACAACCCTGCCATATATATATAATTCCAAAATCTTATGGAGTAAGACTATTATTATTTTCTCCATTTTATTGATGAAGAGCTGAGCTGCAGACAAGGAATTACCTTGCTTACGCTATACTTGCAGTTTAGTAGAGAGACAGGACTCCCATCCCACTGCTGCCTTTTGTAAACCATGCTGGGAGCGCATTCTACTGAGTTGGAGCCATTATTTTACTTTTGCATTGCTTTACTTTGGGGGAAGTAAACTGGTTTTTTAACACCTCTACAATAATTTATGTAATATGCATGAAGAATCTTGACAAATTATAAAATATTTGTTGTCTCACAGACTTTAATTATATCCTGTTTTAGAGTTTTCAAAATACTTTTCTTGAAGATATATTCAAGTCTGATTTATTCTGGCAGTTCCCACGATTTTCAATGTGACTTTTCCTCACAGATTATAAAAATAAACCACAAATAAACTGAGCTATAGTCTACTCAGATATATGCCTTGATATTTAATTTTAAAATATTGGTTTTATAAATTAAGAATTAAAAGTATAGAATAAATGCCATTTTTAATTTTTATCAGTAAAATTTTATGTAGATTTTAAAATTGTTGACTTAATCTTAATAATTCTTTTATTCTTTGTAAATACTAGGAGTCTAATAAATAACGGCTCACTCACATTTTCCTCTAAAACTTTGCAAATGTTATATATATATATGGTTGGTATTGTTTTATATTAAATTAAAATAGTGTATCTAACATACATCTCATAAAATCTATATTTTCTGACTCAGGTAACAGATTGATAATCTATCAATTCTATATACTGGTTTTGAGTCTGTTGATACACTTCTTACTTTTTCTTATCTTTTATGTGTCGGTTAACTTAGAAGATAGTACTACAAGGACAATATTATTTGTTTAATCATTGGAGAGTTCAGAAGAGAAGCATGACATATCCATGTCCTTACCACCGATTTACAGTTGGAGGAGTGAGCATTCAAGATGACAGGTCAGATGCAGTTATTTCTGCCACATGACTGGAAGGCAAATGACAGTAATGCCATGAGGAAGAGTATAGTATGTGCTTTTAAGAAATCCTCTATGGTCAGCTCTTTACCATCATTCATCTTCTTGACCTTCCTTTATAATTGATAGAACAAAGTTTAAACCAACCTCTTTAAGATATAATCACTGTCAACTTATTATTAAAGACAAGATTATGTTATTTTGAAGTTAAACAAACACATAGTGAATCAAACAATTTGTAATATTCTAATTGATTGTTAGGAAAGTATTTTTGTCACTTTGTTCTCCACTCTGCATAAGGGCTCAGCTTCCCATGTAGTGGCCTGGACTACTGTCAGCATTTACTTAATGAGAGAGAGCACATCAAACTGATGTGCACCTAGAGACTGGAGCAAGAGTGACTTGTTTGAAACACTGGCTCTACTAATTATTGTAGGATTATGGTATCTGCTTTAATCCCATTATACTCCAACTTTTCATCCCTCAGATGAGAAAGATGAGAGAATATACTTATACTGTGAGCCTACCTATACATAGTATCATATATACTACCTATACATAGTATCATATGTATAGGTAGGCTCACAGTGTAACTGTATGACTCAGTCTTAAATACAATCAAACTTCAATCCTTTGCTAAGGTGCAGTTATGAGTATGTGAACCTAATTCATGTTACCCTCTTGTTAACATTTTTCTCCTCCAAGTGGGGACTTTTATGATCCTAAACAGATATAATTTTACACCAAAATTATTTGGATGGCAGTATCTTGCCCATTGTGCCTTTTTCAACTCAAGTATACAGATTAAAAAGCTGACTTGGGAAAGAAAAATTTCATAAAAAAATTTAAAACTTCTCCAAAGGACCACAGACATCATCATATATGTAGAGAGCATGATATAGAACCTTAAAAAGAAAAGAACTACTAAATATTTGTAAATGTCTTGTTTGATCTTTCATGTTATAAATAAATTATAAGAAAAAACTACTTGGAATTTCATATGAAATCCCTCCCAGGCCCTAAAGCATGGACATTATCTCCCTGTATTTTATATGTTTCTTTTGTATATATCTCAGTGTGCCTTCCATTCACCATATATCCTAGACACTGTAGATAATGCATGAACAAAACTAAATTCCTACTTTCATGCTGGTTGACATTATATGGATTCCTGAGAAAGTGTAAACTAAATAAGAACTGCCTATTGCTTTTATTCTTTTGCGATTTTTTTCTAGTTCAATTTTCACCTCCACTTATCCTTACCTCATCTCCCAAAAGGTCATATATTTATGCATTCCCCAGTGCTTACTACCACAGAACCCTAGTCAAAATTCTGTGATAGTATCAATATGTTCTCTAGTACCTGAGGTATTTGTAAATTGCCTTTTATATTGAATCCTTGTGATGGAAGGACTTATGATGAAAGTTATATAAATTTGTAATTGTTAAACTGAAAGGAAGAACACTAATTTCTATGTTTTCTGTAGTTGTAACTCCAAGGTATTGCATCTTATGTTGTTATGAGTGAATAAATGTCGATTCATCTTGATCATGCTAGAATCCCTCAGTAGTCTAAGTAGTACTGTAGTAGTGGCTTCCTGTCAGTTATTTAGATGACTTAATTGAAGTTATTAAACTCAAACTACTTTCTTATTAGTAAATAAATTGTGCTCCATTTTTTTTAATACCTTGATGATAGGACAGTGCTAATAGAAAAATCCTTAGCACTTACCCCAGATTAGATAATTAGAAATATTTATTTAGTTGTTTGATGTGTTATGGGAAAATTGCCTGAACAACTTTAGAATGCAAAATGTATGGATTTTAGAAGGAGCTAGAAGCAGCCGTTCAGACACTTTTATTTTAAGGTCCCATAAGTGTTCTATAGGCACACTTATAGGTCTGGAAAACAAGATGGGTACAGGATTTTTTGTTTGTTTGGATGGTTTGGTTTCCTGTTGGATCACACTGTTTAGAACCATAAGAGGTTCTGAAACTCAAGTCATACAAACATACACATATGCATATACATGTACAAATAATTTAAAAAGGCAGAAAACTGCCACAAAGCACCCTACATGAATAAGAAGCATTTTATATTTAGGGAATATGAGAAGCCAACACTACTACTTAAGCATGATCATTAACAAAGAACAATGATCACAGTCTTATGAATGATATATTATACACATTTCTTCCTAAATCTTGAGTTCTTCTTATTACTTTTAATGAAAAAAAAAGTTTCAATTTCCATCAAAACTTTGAAAGAGCTATAAATGCAATAAAAAGATTCCTTTTAGATATTTTGCTTTCTTTTTGGATAAGAGGAGATCTGGATCTTGTATGTTATAGAAGAATCCAGACAGTTTATTGAAATAAGGACTGATTTTTGAAAAACATACTTTCAGAATGACAGTCCTATAAGATATTCTTGGGAAAGCATTCCTTACACAAACAATTTTCAGAATATTGCATCTTGTCTCCTTATCTTGGAGGTTCAGGGTAAACTTAGGCATACTGGAGTATCTGACAGGATTTTTTTAATAACAAGGCATATATAAGATTTATTAGCTAAATGATTCTCAGACACATAGGATCTAAGAACCCCCTTATTTTTTTTCCTTCTACTTGTAGTTTATGTAAGACTGATGTTTATAGACTGTCTTGCATTAAATTGCATATATTGTTTTTTCAAGAGTTTATTCTATAAATCTCTTGTGAACTGGGGGCTTTGCTTTTTTTCGTTATACAAGATTTCCTATATAATCTTTTAGTTTGAAATACATTCTCCTAAGCATTAAGTGCCATTAGAAATTAAACTCAACTTCTTAACTTCCAGTTTTTTATATTTCATAAATGTAAAATTGTAAGTTTGTTATTGTGGATGCTTAACCTCTCTGCTTTATTTTAATTTTGCCAATGTTGAGAATTTACTTTTTCAAATTACTCTATTCCAGAATTTTAGAGGGGACATTTAGATTTTTGAATGCTCTTCTCTTGCATTCATCATAGCCCACCCTACATAGAACATGAAGTCATTTTTGTATTATTATTGTTATTGTGACTGTTCTTCATCTTCTTCTTCTTCTTATCAGTATTATTATTATTACTATTTCATCAGGTCCCACAGTGTAAAGAGTAATGTCACTAAAATAGTCCTCCTGTGTAATCTCAATGTGAAACACTGCCTTGGGTAATACTAGCCATGGGTAGATAAATGAAAACCAGGGAGCACACGCAAAGAGATGATTCTCCTCCTTCAGTTTGTCTATTTCCTAGATTTTTGGTGGGAAAGCGGTACTGGGAATTGAACACAGGGGCATTTGAACACTGAGCCACATCCCCAGCCCTATTTTGTATTTTATTTAGAGACAGGGTCTCACTGAATTTATAGCACATTGCTTTTGCTGAGACTAGCTTTGAACTCGCCATCCTCCTGCCTCAGCCTCCCAAGCTGCTGGGATTACAGACATGCACAGTGCCCAGCCATTCCCAGATTTTCATATCTTAAACACTGTAGGAGAGCTGAAGTGAATGCTGCTTAAAAAAATTGCTTGAAACTCAGTGTATATCCAGTGAAGCTCTTTTCCCCATTGCATGTCCAAATACTTGTAGATAGAATTTAAAAGGAACTTTATTTGTGAATCAATAGATATTTTCTAATCAAAACTAAGCATTATTGTCACATCTTGAGTCATCATGTGAAGACACTGCATCTCTTAAATCAACAGACTTTTAAAAAATCTTATTTCTGCACTTTATAACATTGTATTGTATTTCAATAGTATATGCATTGCTTTTTTAAATTGAGAAATAACAAGCAAATATCTGGCCTCTTACGTTATTCAGCCTCTGATAAAAAAGTCTTTGTAAAGAACTGGTGAACAAATCTTTTTGATAACATACCAAATGGCCAAATAAAAATGGAGAGAAAAAAATTACTAAGGAGAATCATGAACTTTAATCATCATATAGACCTATACTGTTCTCTTCTCTTCTTTCTTTTTCTGTTCACAAAAAGAAGAAAAAACTTTGATGTTTCCTTGTAGAAAAATGTTGCTAAAGTCAAAGATCAGATGGATCTAAATGTTTAAGAGGAAATCCCAATGGCTGCAAAAACTAGGCAATTAGTGATGGCCCTGAGATGGAGAGGAAGAATTTGACAGCATAAAGATCAAAATGTAACTTATTTTTCTGTGAACAATAGTAAGCTTCCCCTTCTTTTTTTCTATACCAGGAATTATTTAGCTAGCAGATAGCATGTAAAAAGAGAAAAGACCTTTGTTCCAGTAGTAATAAGAAGAAAAGACAAAATAAAATAACATCATACCCTTCTATGACAAGAGAGGAACACTGGACTCAAAGAAGTGAAATGCACTGAATTCCAGCAAGAAACAAGCCCCACAGAGAGAAGGGTACAGCAGGAGCCACCTCCATCTGCAACCATGGTCATGTTTACATCAAGCCTCTCTTGCCAGCAATGAGGAGAAGAACCCTGGTGGGATGGAGTGAAAAACCCCAGCTTTGCTAAGGAATTACACCCCTCTCTTTATTCTCTCTTCATTTATATCTAAGAAAGAAACAATGGTTAAAGTCCTGGTAAGTAAAGAGATATTACTTGCTCTTAGTCTTCAAATGATTGAATTTTAGGACTTTGTGCAGTAATGAAGTCATGTGTATTTGAAACTACAGCCAACATTTCGAACTAAAAAACAGATATCAAAAGCTAACAGAATTGAGATCAGAATGCAGTCAGGATATAGGCCCACACTTACATAAACCATCGATTTTAACAAAAAGTTCCAGGTCAATTCAAAGGAGAAAAAAGTCTCTTAACAAGTATTATTGGAAAAATTTATAATATCCCTGTACAAAATTATGACTCACTTCTGTCCTACACCATATACAAGGTTGAATTTGAGATGGATCACAGCTTTAAGGTAAAAGAAAGGTAGCTGACATGACAGCATGCCTGTGGTCAATAGGTTTTTAGTGTTCTCATATTAGTTGCATAACAGACATCCCAAACATGTCCCTACCAGCTATAACCATTCAGACAGTGACAAAACTGGGAACTTTATAAATATGGACTCAACCTCAGGAGTTATTCCAATGCTATTGAGCGGGAGCTAAGATTGAATGAGGATAAGTCCTCACTTACTCTGGGAACACCATTCAGGAGACCAGAAAAAGAAAAAAAAAATGGCTTTGGGGCTGCTAAGATATATGAGAAGTAAACCATTCTTGCTATTTCATGATGTAGCTGTGGAATTCACTCAGGGAGAGTGGAGACTATTAAGCTCTGATCAGAGAACACTTTATAGGGATGTGATGCTAGAAAATTATAGTAATCTTGGTCTCTTTGGGAATTCCATTTTCCAAACCAACACTTGTCATTTTACTTGAGGGTGAAGATTCCTATAGAGTGGAAATACAGTATCTTCCTAGCTCTTGTTCACTAGAACCAGTGCAAAAAATCCAACACTATTCCCCAACCCCTCTTTTGCAGTCAGCAATTATAAGGTCATGTGCCATAAGATCTTCAAGTCTGCCCAACCTTCTCTGTAGGATCTCTCCAAATAGTGGGTCACTGCCCAGAAGAAAGGCATCAACTTCCACTTTCTTTTCAAAGCTTCTGGAGTGAGAGAGTTTAAGTTCCAGACAAAGAAGAGAGCTCCAAATCCTTTCTTGGGAGAACAAAGAAAAGTGTTGCTTCAATAACTTGTTCAGCCTACCTGTAGGACAGCATGTAAACTGTGAGACAGGCAACACAGGGGAGGAAGGACAGGCTAGCTCAGCTGAGAAGGCAAACCCTGTGGAAACGCACAGTGTCAAAATGGATAGACACGCCAGTTCTGAAGTAGTCAATTGTGGAAATGTTAGGCCAGGTTTCAGCCGGAAATCACTCCGAATTACTCATCAGAGGACACATCTGCAGTGAGTGTGACAGGAGCTTTAACTACAAATCAGCTGTCATCATGCACAGGAGACTATATATAGGGCCTTATCTTTGCAAAGAATGTGGGCAAATTTTAGCCAGAAGTCATACCCACAGGTTGGCACACTCTGGGAAGAAGCTCTTTGCATTTAAGTTGTATGGGTAAAGTTTTAGCCAAAAGTCGACCCTCATCAGACACCTCTGCACACACTCAATGGCAGGGGAGAAGCCCTTTGGGTATAGGGAGTGTGGGGGAGCCTTTAATAATAAGTCAAGCCTTCCCACACACCAGAGAACCCACTCATGGGAGAAACCTTAGGTATGCAGGAACTGTGGTAGGCTTTTCAAAGATAAATCAACTCTCAGCAAACATCAGAGAATTCACTCAGGAGAATTCTCATTTATGTAGTGAATGTGGCCAGAGCTTTAGTTAGAAATCATATCTCATAAACCATAAGAGAACACACTCAGGAGAGAAGGCAGGTCCACGAATGTGGACAAGGTTTTAGTTATAAGTCAAACCTGGTCACACATCTGAGGACACACTTGGGGGAGAATCAATATGTGTGTGGAGTGAGGGCTGGGGGCTAACGTTAAGGCAGCTCTCACTACACACCAGAGAACACAGTCAGGAGAGAAGCCTTGTGTGTGCAGAGAATATGGACGAGGCTTGAGACACAATTCAACTCTCAGTGCACATCAGAGAACATACTTATGTGAGAAGCCTTTTGTGTGCTGGGAATGCAGGCAAGGCTTTCAACAGAAGTCACCTCATGAGTCATCAGACAACTCACTCTGTAGAGAAGGCTTATGTTTGCAGAGAGTATGGGCAAGGCTTTAGCCAAAAAGTAAACCTGGTCAGGTGCAGCAAGGTGGCCCACTCCAAAGATCAGCTCTTTGTGTACAGAGAATGTGGACGAGGCTTCAGACACAGTTCAACTCTCACTGCACAGAGGACGCATTTCAGGGTAGAAGCCTTGTATGTAGTATGAGCAAGGCTTCAGTGACAAGACAACCTAATCACACATCAGACATAGTCAGGGGAAAAACCTTATGTCTGTGGCAGGTGGGCGATTTCTGGAATATAGTGGATAGAGCCCAAGGATGATGGTACACGTCCTGTAACACACAGAGCAGTGTGTTACAAAGTAATTATCGGATTCTACAAAACCTGTATCACTCCTCAGGTTTTGGCTCCATGACCATTCCACTGCCTTGGTCAAACATATCTGCAACTGTGCTAGACCAGAGAGTCTACCTGCACAGCCGCCCTTCCCTCCTCCTCTCCTTTATTTAAGTCAGATGAACTTTTCTACTTTCTCTGACACCCTTCTCTACTTTTTCATCAAATATGTTTTTCCCAACCATCCCTTTCACATCTGTCTTATTTCTCAGAAGGCCAATACACACATTTACACAAGGAAAAGACCAACTATAGTAACACAATTTGGTGTATATCACCTTCACAAATTTAAATTTAGTCATTTAAAATAAAAAAAAAATGTGTAAAGAAAGAGACATAAGTGCTATTATTCTGAAATTGTGTGCATGAGAGGTAGATAATGAGTTTTTCCATGCTATCTTCTTTTCAGACTTTTTTCTATGGAGTCTCTGAGCAAGAACAGAAGGAAAATGGGTAGATGAGTTTCTGTATAGGCAATTGGTACTCAGAAACAATTTGTTGGATTTCCCATCTCTTAAATCTGGGGTGGGGAACAAGATCTTTTTTCAACCTCAACATGCAAACTGTGGTACACCACAGTAGGAAGGTCACAGGAAAGTCTTTAGAATGATCAAAGCAAGATGCCTTTTTAAAAGTAGAAATTGATATATTTGTGTATTGGTATTTTCAACTATCTCCTACTTCCCTAACCTTCTTGACTCAAGGTAGCTGATTTATAATTACTGTTTCTATGCATTCACCTCTGCAGATAATGATAAATACATTCCCATAGTGATGAAGATCAACCTTGAAAATGAAGTGGGAGAATTATAAAAATCATCTTATTTCAAATTTTGTCTCTGCCTCTTAATTTTCATTAAGAACTTCGACAATATACACTACTTCTAAAATCCTAATTTTCTCATCTGATTAAATGATACCATAAACTATCACTCTGGTAAATAGACATTTTAAGGGATAATTTCCCCTCTTCTACTTAACTGGTCTTCCTCATTAAGTTTAATAAGAAATCTAATAGGACCAGAGCAGCTGTATCCATAGGTCATTTTATGACCTTGATCAAGTTGTGTAACTTCTCTGAGTTTCTGATTTCCCACCTGCAGGATAATAATACTTGACACCTGCTCATGGTGCTGTGAAGATGCATGTAGCAACATTCCCAAGCAGGCTGTACTGTGAAGGAAGACAAGTGCCACTTGCAATAAAAGTAACAGCAAGGATAACCTTCAAACATATCCATGTCTCATGTACTCCCTATCGTGACTTATGCATCTGCTGTCCAGGATTTATTGGCCTTTAATGAAAAAAAAAATTCTTCCCATATTCATTAAATTTTATTTTAGCAAATTGTTATTATCCTGTAATATTCCTATTGAGTCCCTTGCAGATTAACAAAGATATCTTGGAAAAAAAAATACTGAGCCATGCTGGCACATTTTGTCTATAGTTATCAATCAGCTGACAGCATTCCTCGCATATTTTAGCCGTTTTCATTGGAAGAGTTTGACAGGAAATGAGATTGCACTCTGACAGCAATATGTACCAAATATTTGTGGTTCCATAAATCTCTTAGTGTTACATTTGAACAGAATAACTATTGTCTTGTCTCTTAATAATATCTGTGAGATCTATTTATATTTGAGATTTTGATTTTTTTTTCTCATTCCTGTAGGAAGAGTACTGTTAACATTAAAATTCTTTAAATGTGATTTAAGATCGAGGAACAAATGTGCACAAAAGCACATTATGTGCTATTAAAGCAGTCAGCATGTTTTATATGTCTTGAGCAATTAAATGTCTCAGTTACCATTGTCTAGAGGTGACTTTCTGTCCATGGTTGCCAAATTATACCTGGAAGTCTTTCCCAAGGCCAGATTTGATGCCTGAACTTGTTCTACTGAATGATAAATGATTCAATAAGACCCATTTAAAGCACAGTCTGTGTATTCAGATAGTCTACTAGGAATAAACTGAGTGTCATTCTTTGCATCAAAAAAAGAAAGCATAATATAAGTCACCTTCCAAATATGTTGGTGGTCAAGTTATTATATAGTATATAAGAGAGAAATATTTCTTTTAAAAGTCAGAAACAAATAATAACAGGAGTAAAATAGAAAATCAGAGAAAAGTCTTTCAGAAAAATTCTTTTTGCTTTTAAGAATAGAATGCATTGAAGATATGTATCAGTAACACATAAAATCTGAACAATGCCAGTTCTTCAGTGTCTGGTGATTCAAATAGACTTTTAACATTATTTCCCCTAAAAAAAAATGAATGTGATTTTAAAATGGAATGACTCACCAATGAGTCTGCTTTTCTTTAGTAAGAAAACTAAAGAAAGAGATATCAGAATATAGATGCTTCTGTTTATAGTGCTGAGCATGTTCAGAATTTTAAAGGGTAGTTTGTACTCAGTCTCAGGAAGAGTCTCTGAGTGAGAATATTTTATTCAATTATGACTCCCATCTGTACTTCACAGAAATATTAGACTAGTCTTTATGAAAGCATACTAACTCCTACTTAATTTCCAAATAAATGAATTCATGACTTTGCATGATCTCATCCCCAAATTATCGTATAACCTCTTCTCATGGTTCCTTTCCATTTGGTCAGCTTTCTAGCTTAAATAACCTATTGTTTGAAATGATCCTGTAGTCTCTCACTTCCACTCTTTAAATCATGTTTCACATGCTATCTGTAATGTGACTTTGCTAATCCCTTTCTGACCTCTGTGTAAAAGTGTGTTATTTTTCCTTTAAATATTATTTTCTTCCTTCTGCCCTTTATCCATAATTAGTTTTGCTCTCCTCAGATTTTTATGTGTTATTTTCTCAAATTATCTGCTGCAGATTATATCATCTATGTGATCACTTATATCCACCATTGGTCCTGTTATTTTTCTCCATAATTTACATCATCTCCCTGAGAACATCATTCAGTCTGTCCATCTACCTCTGAGAGTACACTGACTTTAAAGACTACTATATGACTCATTGAATACTTATATTAGAATAACTATCTCAGGTTCATTAGTTCTCCCATTGACTCAATTGCATATTTTCTTTTGCTTCCATTTTCTCTACTTTTTTTGGCTGAAATTAACAAAGTTGATTCAGGGTCTAGAAAAAGGAGGTAAAATAGAAGGTATAGTAGAGAAATCATGGGTGTCTAGAAAGGCGAACTTCAGAACCATCAGGATCCAAATATTAGCAGATAGGGATCAAAACAATGGTTTTAGAACAGAAACACTCCTATTAAGATACCTCTGTACAGAAGAAATGAAAAACCAAACCATTTTCAATTGATCTTTGAAATATAGAGAAAGGAACATATAATTATATTATTTGTTCATGCCAGTCTTCTATTTGGGAAGTTGTGTTTACTTAAGAATTATCCACATGATTTCCACAGAGTGACCTTATTCAAAATATTCCTAGTTATGGGATAACATCATTTATTTTTCTATAATCAGATTTCTAGACCCATGTGTACACAAAGGTACCAGATTTTCATATTATGGGTATAATTTGAGGTGGTGTGGGTTCAAATATATTTGAACATAGACAGTTTTAAATAGGAAAGCAGTAACAGACTCAAAAAGAGGATGAGATATAATGTACCTCTGAAGAGGAGATGTTGCATCTATTGACGGAAAGTACATATAATCAGAACAACAGCCTCTGCATGAGCTCTAGGACTAGTTCAGTTTTATGGCAAGGAAATCCTGTGTGTCATAAAGCAAAATGAGAGAATTTTTATTGTTGTATCCCTTGGAATAGCTGTCCCCACTGCCTTCACATTAAGGAGAAGTTTAGGCTGTAAAAAAACAATATCGAACCATCCATTATTTGGCTAGTAAACATTCACCAAGTGCCTATTCTTTGTCTTGTAGGCACAGCAGTATTGGGCCAGATTATGAAAACATAATGAGAAAGACACAATTTCTGGTCTCCCAGCAGAATTCTTGTTTTCTTATAGGAGATAAACTCATTTCAATGATTATAGAATGAACCTATTATTTCCATTTTTGATTTTGAGAAGTCAGATGAAGCCTCCCAGAGAGTCAAGCAGGAGGTGAAGTGGACATATGAGTAATATATGTAAGCCCATTTTGGAATAATCCAAAAGAAAAGATATGTCAGCAACTAAAATTAGTAATGGGAAAGACTGAATAGACAGTATAGATATACATTCCCTATGTGTTGATATAATGAAAAATATACTCTATATTTCCCATGAAAAAGAACTAAATTAGTTTTTTGATTGAAGATAGTGGTGGGAAGGGAGTGAGCAGCTCCGTGCTGCGTGCCACCGCGCCCGCCGTGTGTGTTGCTGAGTCTTAAAAGAAAAAGTAAAGATCATTAAAGGAGATCTGTCCACAAAGACTAAGTACCCTGTCAAGAAAGGGGCCTAGGTAGAGTGAATCCGTCACGACTCCAGCCAAGGTGGAGTGAGTCCGTCACAACTCCAGCGTGAGCAGTAAGGCTGCAGCCCCTGAGCTGCCCGGCTCTCTCGGCCCCTTTCCCTTTTCCTCTCCGCCTTTCCGCTTTGCTTCTCCCCCGCCGTCTATCCTCCCACGCTCACTCCCTAAATCTGGACCTCAATTTCTTTCCCCCGCCCTGCCCACTCTCTCGTGTGCCCAGTCAACTGGCCCGCACGGGCCTGCGGCGCTGCCTTCCCTCCCCCAGGCTGCACCCCCTCCCCGGGCGTCCCAACTGCCGCAGCTGGGCCGCTGCCGCAGCTGCCGCTTCCTGCAGAGCACCTTAGAGCAGACTCTTCACCGCGCGAGTGAGACGCCGACCCACTGAGTAAAATGGAACAGCTGATAAGATGAGTGACAATTTAAAACCTAAGTGATCCAACATGGCGGCGGACACGGAGAGATCAAGTCTCTAACCCCTTCAGCTGCACGGGCATAGGGAGAAGTAAACTATCAAAATGCTGTTTGCTCAGGACCACTAGGCAATGTTGAGCTGAAGTAGATCCGGGGCAAATAGTCTGGCCTTCTCAGAACACACAGAGCCCGGATCGGCTACATTCTAGCTCCAGTTCGCATGCTTCTCGGGACTCAGCACTGACGATCCCGCTGAAATAACTAGTCAGCCCGCCTGAACTCACAGAGGTAAAAGCCAACCGAGCACGGTAGCCAGACCGAGGGAATCAGGTGTGACGCGGGACTAGCGGTGCAGAACTCCCGGCTACCGCTCCCACCAGTGCTGACAACTGAGGTCCCTTGCACCAGCTACCAGGGGAGTTGCTACCGGAGGGCAAACAAATTCGCTGGGGGTTCTCAGCCCCAAGCTCTACAAACTTAGGGTATGAGGGAGGCAAACAGGGAGAGTGTGCCCAGGCATCCATGAAAACAGGGCTCCCAGGAGCAGCAGACCTGGCGTGTAGCCAGTATTGTGGTGACTGTCACAGGTAAGCGGGGCCTGGCTTGAGGAAACACAAGAGAAGGCACTAGGCACTCAGGATTGGAGACCCGCACAGTCTGGGAGGAAGAGAGGCTACACAGTGATTGGATCCCACCTATAGAGAAGAGAAGCTTGGCCCAGTGGGCACAGCTCCACCTACTGGAAGAGAAGTTAATCGAGCTCTATGACTGCATTTATTACTATTTTTTATGATTATTACCATTTTTTTATTTTGTTTTTTTTTGTTGTTGATGTTGTTGTTGTTATTTAACTTTTTTATTAATGGTTTCAATGTTTTTAATTCTTTTTATTTTATTATTATTACTATTATTTTTTAAACTTTAATTTCCATTTTTTTAATATCATTATAATTTTTTTTTTGTTTTCAATTTTTGTTTCTTTGTTTTCTCTTTCTTTCTTTATTTTCACTTTTTTCTTTTGTCTTTTCATTTCTTTTCAATTTTCTTATTCCCCCTTCCTTGAATTCTACATGCCTACACTCATTCCCTTTAGTGACTTCTTCCCTTCCCTTCTAATATCTTTCCTCCCAAGCATCAAATGAATTTATAAGAGTAAACAGTAACTCAGCAGTCAAATAGAAAAAGAAGTATCATGAGCACAAAAAAGCAAGGAAGAAAAGGAGTACAAACAATGAAGGACAGCCTACATATTCAGGAGGACCTGGAGTCATCAGAAAAATGGCCATATAAAGAACTCAAGGAACACCTTAGACAGATGGAAAGGAATCTTAAGGATCACATTGAAAATGAATTACATAAACAGATAAAAGAAGAAGTTAAGCATCTTTGTCAGGAGATAGAGATTATAAAAAAAATTAAACAATAATTCTAGAAATGAAGTAAACGATAAACCAAATTAAAAACTCAATCGAGAGTATCACTAACAGAGTGGAGCAAGTAGAAGCCAGAACGTCAGATAATGAAGACAAAATTTATCATCTTGAAAAGAGTCTAGCCAACTCAGATAGGCTGGTAAAAAAAATCACGAGAAAAACATCCAAGAGATTTGGGATAACATAAAAAAACCAAACTTCCGAGTCATTGGGATAGAGGAAGGTACAGAGCTTCATACCAAGGGAATGAGTAACCTGCTGAATAAAATAATTACAGAAAACTTTCCAGAAATAAAAAAGGAAACAGATATACAAATTGAAGATGCATACAGGACACCGAGCACACAAAATCACAGTAGACCAACGCCAAGACATATTGTTATGAAGATATCCAATATACAAAACAAAGAGAAAATATAAAAAGCTACAAGAGAAAAGAGGCAGATTACATTTAGGGGTAAACCAATAAGGTTAACAACGGATTTTTCATCACAGACGCTGAAAGAGAGAAGATCCTGGAACAATGTATTTCAAACACTGAAAGACAATGGATGCCAACCAAGAATTCTGTATCCAGCAAAAGTAAGCTTCAGGTACGACAATGAAATAAAAATCTTTCATGACAAACAAAAGCTAAAAGAATTTGTAGCCAGAAAACCCGCATTGCAAAGCATCTTGAGCAAAACACTACACGAGCAAGAAATGAAAAACAATAACCAAAACCATCAGCGGGAAGTGCCTCGGTAGACAGAGGACGGGGGGAAATCTAATCATGGAGAAACAAACTAAATTAGGAAAAAAAAAGATAAATAATCAAACATGGCAGGAAGTACAAACCATATATCAATAGTAACTCTAAAAGTTAATGGCTTAAACTCTCCAATAAAGCGACATAGGCTGGTAACATGGATTAAAAAAACAAATCCAACAATATGCTGCCTCCAGGAGACACATCTGATTGGAAAAGACATACACAGGCTCAAGGTAAAAGGTTGGGAAAAAATATACCATGCACATGGTCCTCGTAAGCAAGCAGGGGTGGCCATTCTCATATCGAATAAAATCGACTTCAAGACTAAGTTAATCAAAAGGAATAAGGAAGGATATTATATACTGTTAAAAGGAACCATTCACCAACAAGACATAACAATTATCAATATTTATGCACCAAATAATGGCGCTGCGACGTTCATAAAACAAACTCTCCTCAAGTTCAAGAATCAAATAGACCACAACACAATAATCATGGGTGACTTCAACACACCTCTCTCACCATTGGACAGATCCTCCAAACAAAAGTTAAATAAAGAAACTATTGACCTCAATATCACAATCAGTAACCTAGACTTAACTGACATATATAGAATATATCAACCATCATCAAGTGGATATACTTTTTTTCTCCGCAGGACATGGATCCTTCTCAAAAATAGACCATATATTATGCCATAGGGCAACCCTCAGTAAATATAAAGGGGTGGAGATAATACCATGCATTTTATCTGATCATAATGGAATGAAACTGGAAATCAATGATAAAAGAAGGAAGGAAAAATCCTACATCACATGGAAAATGAACAATATGTTACTGAATGATCAATGGGTTACAGAAGACATAAAGGAGGAAAACAAAAAATTCTTGGAGATAAATGAAAATACAGACACAACATATCGGAATCTCTGGGACACAATGAAAGCAGTTTTAAGAGGGAACTTCATCGCCTGGAGGTCATTCCTCAAAAAAGGGAAAAACCAACAAATAAATGAGCTCACACTCCATCTCAAAGGCCTAGAAAAGGAAGAGCAAAACAACAACAAATGTAGCAGAAGGCAAGAAATAATTAAAATCAGAGCAGAAATCAACGAAATTGAAACAAAAGAAACTATTGAAAAAATTAACAAAACTAAAAGTTGGTTCTTTGAAAAAATAAATAAGATCGACAGACCCTTAGCCATGCAAGTTGGTTCTTTGAAAAAATAAATAAGATCGACAGACCCTTAGCCATGCTTAACGAAGAGAAGAAGAGAGAGAACTCAAATTACTAACATACGGGATGAAAAAGGAAATATCACAACAGATGCTACAGAAATACAGAAGAAAATTAGAAATTATTTTGAAAACCTATATTCCAATAAAATAGAAGATAGTGAAGACATTGATAAATTTCTTAGGTCATATGATTTGCCCAGACTAACTCAGGAGGATTCACACAATTTAAACAGACCAATATCAATGGATGAAATAGAAGAAGCAATCAAAAGACTACCAACCAAGAAAAGCCCAGGACCGGATGGGAATACAGCGGAGTTTTACAAAACCTTCAAAGAAGAATTAATACCAATACTTTTCAAGTTATTTCAGGAAATAGAAAAAGAGGGAGCTCTGCCAAATTCATTCTATGAGGCCAACATCACCCTGATTCCGAAACCAGAAAAAGAAACCTCAAAGAAAGAAAACTACAGACCAATATCTCTGATGAACCTAGATGCAAAAATCCTCAATAAAATTCTGGCGAATCGGATACAAAGGCACATCAAAAAAATTCTGCACCATGGTCAAGTAGGATTCATCCCTGGTATGCAAGGATGGTTCAATATACAAAAATCAATAAATGTTATTCACCACATCAATAGACTTAAAGATAAGAACCATATGATCATCTTGATAGACGCAGAAAAAGCATTTGACAAAGTACAGCATCCCTTTATGTTCAAAACATTAGAAAAACTAGGGATAACAGGAACTTACCTCAACATTGTAAAAGCTATCTATGCTAAGCCTCAGGCTAGCATCATTATGAATGGAGAAAAACTGAAGGCATTCCCTCTAAAATCTGGAACAAGACAGGGATGCCCCCTATCACCATTTCTATTCAATATAGTTCTCGAAACACTGGCCAGAGCAATTAGACAGATGAAAGAAATTAAAGGCATAAAAATACGAAAAGAAGAACTTAAATTATCACTATTTGTAGCTGACATGATTCTATACCTAGAAGTCCCAAAAGGGTCTACAAATAAAACTACTAGAAATAATAAATGAATTCAGCAAAGTGGCAGGATATAAAATCAACACGCATAAACCAAAGGCATTTCTGTATATTAGCGACAAAACTTCTGAAACGGAAATGAGGAAAAACGCTCCATTCACAATATCCTCAAAAAAAAAAAATACTTGGGAATCAACCTAACAAAAGAGGTGAAAGACTTATACAATGAAAACTACAGAACCCTAAAGAGTGGAATAGGAGAAGATCTTAGAAGATGGAAAAATATACCCTGTTCATGGATAGGCAGAACTAACATTATCAAAATGGCGATATTACCAAAAGTTCTCTATAGGTTTAATGCAATGCCAATCAAAATCCCAATGGCATTTCTTGTAGAAATAGTTAAAGCAATCATGAAATTCATATGGAAAAATAAAAGACCCAGAATAGCAAAAACAATTCTAAGCAGGAAGTGTGAATCAGGTGGTATAGCAATACCAGATTTCCAACTATATTACAGAGCAATAGTAACAAAAACAGCATGGTACTGGTACCAAAACAGGTGGGTGGACCAATGGTACAGAATAGAGGACACAGAGACTAATCCACAAAGCTACAACTATCTTATATTTGATAAAGGAGCTAAAAGCATGCAATGGAGGAATGATAGCATCTTCAACAAATGGTGTTGGGAAAACTGGAAATCCATATGCAACAAAATGAAACTGAATCCCCTCCTCTCGCCATGCACAAAAGTCAACTCAAATTGGATCAAGGAGCTAGATATCAAATCAGAGACTCTGCGTCTGATAGAAGAAAAAGTTGGCTCCGATCTATATATTGTGGGGTCGGGCTCCAAATTCCTTAATACGACACCCATAGCACAAGAGTTAATAAGAAGAATCAACAAATGGGACTTCCTTAAACTGAAAAGATTTTTCTCAGCAAGAGAAACAATAAGAGAGGTAAATAGGGAGCCTACATCCTGGGAACAAATTTTTACTCCTCACACTTCAGATAGAGCCCTAATATCCAGAGTATACAAAGAACTCAAAAAATTAGACAATAAGATAACAAATAACCCAATCAACAAATGGGCCAAGGACATGAACAAACACTTCACAGAGGAGGACATACAAACAATTAACTAGTACATGAAAAAATGCTCACCATCTCTAGCAGTCAAGGAAATGCAAATCAAAACCACCCTAAGATACCATCTCACCCCAGTAAGATTGGCAGCCATTATGAAGTCAAATAACAACGAGTGCTGGCGAGGATGTGGGGAAAAGGGTACTCTTGTACATTGCTGGTGGGACTGCAAATTGGTGCAGCCAATTTGGAAAGCAGTATGGAGATTCCTGGGAAAGCTGGGAATGGAACCACCAATTGACCCTGCTATTGCCCTTCTCGGACTATTCCCTGAAGACCTTAAAAGAGCGCACTACAGGGATACTGCCACATCGATGTTCATAGCAGCACAATTCACAATTGCTAGACTGTGGAATCAACTCAGATGCCCTTCAATAAATGAATGGATAAAAAAATGTGGCATTTATACACCATGGAGTATTACGCAGCACTAAAAAATGACAAAATCATGGAATTTGCAGGGAAATGGATGGCATTAGAGCAGATTATGCTTGGTGAAGCTAGTCAATCCCTAAAAAACAAATACCAAATGTCTTCTTTGATATAATGATAGAAACTAAGAACAGAGCAGGGAGGAAGAGCAGGAAGAAAAGATTAACTTTAAACAGAGACATGAGGTGGGAGGGAAAGGGAGAAAAAAGGGAAATAGCATGGAAATGGAGGGAGACCCTCATTGTTATACAAAATTACATATAAGAGGTTGTGAGGGGAATGGGATAATAAACAAGGAGGGAAATGAATTACAGTAGATGGGGTAGAGAGAGATGATGGGAGGGGAGAGGAGGGGGGATAGTAGGGGATAGGAAAGGTAGCAGAATACAACAGTCACTAATATGGCAGTATGTAAAAATGTGGATGTGTAACCGACGTGATTCTGCAATCTGTATTTGAGGTAAAAATGGGAGTTCATAACCCACTTGATTCTAATGTATGAAATATGATATGTCAAGAGCTTTGTAGTGTTGTGAACAACCAATAAAAAAAATTTTAAAAAAAGAACTAAATTAGATACAACTAAAGAGAATATCTTTTAGAAAGGTAACTCTCAGGTAGATTATATGATCTTTAGAAAACAAGCTTTGCAAAATGAAATAAGGAATCTGGTTTGTGCGTTACTAAAATAGTTTTATGGGGTATTAAAAATTACAGCTGTTGAAAGCACACTGGGATATATCAGCTTCTAGAGAACAATCTCAAAACACAGACATGTTGCCAATATAAGAAATCCCTGTGTATTTCAATGGCCAAATTGTTGTTTTCTATTCTTTCAATTCATACAGTGCTCTTTAGATATTTCTTTTCAATTAGTTATGTAGGTGGATAGCCTATTGCAAGATTTTTTTTTTTTTGGTGTAGTTTATCAACTAAGAATTCTCATCTCCCATGTCAGATTTTTTTTTTCTCCACCAGTGAAAAAATAAGAAAAAAAATGAGAATAAGAGAGTCACTTCATTGGCTTTGATATAATTACAAAGAAAAGTGCTCACACAGACAGCAAAGGAGTTGGAAGAAATATTAGTATTATTAATCCACATTTGATATCAATATCATAACCTCAACTCTAAATTATCAGTGGATTCATTACAGACTTTCACTACCAAGCAGTCGGACCTCTCTTTGATTGGCAGTTTTCCTCATAGAAAATAGCCCATTTCATCTTTGGGCCACTTTTATTGCTAGGAAATCCTTTCATATTTTGCTTCAAATTATCCTTTATTAAGCTTACCTTGTAATATTCTGTCCATTGTCTAAATTATCGTTTTGTTTTCAGACTTTTCCAAAGCTTGCAAGAAGCAAATATGTTCCATAATTTTTTTCCCATGCAGTTTAAACAACTCCCAATCCCTTCCAATGTTTGTCATGTGTCTTCATGTATGAAATCCTCATCTTCCTCAAAATATGCTTGTATTTCCTCTAACTTGTTAAAATGGAAACAAAATCTGAGAATCTTACTCATTGATGTAGATATCGATAACCTGTTTAGTAATTTAGAGAACATCTTAAATTTGGTAAGTGATGAAGGTTTGATGGTGTTTTAAAATTTGTTTTGCTTTCTGGTTTACTTGTAATATGCATATATTTAGTCAGATTTTCATTGCTGTTATAATATACCTGAGAAAAACATGTTAAAGGAGTAAAAATTATTTTGGCTCACTTTTTAAGGTCATGTTCTACAGGCACCATTGCTTAGGGCCTGAGATGAGGCAGAACATGATGATGAAAGAGTGTGACATAGCAAAGCTGTTCAGTTTATGGCAGTGAGGAAGCAGAGAGAAAGAGAGAGTTATGGTGTAGGGATGAGAAATATTTTCACAGGGCATACTCCCAGTGACCTACTTCCTCCAACCATGCCTCTCTGCCAATATTTTCCATCACCACCCAGTTACCCTGTCAGCTATTAATGGATTAATCCACTGATGATGTCAGTGCCCTGATGATTCAATCCCTGTCCAAAAGCCCCACCTCTAAATATTGCTTCATTTGGAACCAAGCCTCCAACACATGAGACTTTCGGGAACGTTCCAGATCCCAACCCAGGCATGACAACAATCTAAATCTTTTCCCAGTCATTTGCACAAACATGGGTTGCATTTGCTGATGGGGAGGGGATTCTCAATTTTATTGTTCTAATTTCCTTGTATTAAAATATAATGAAAATTCATATTCATGTTTGGGAGTTGGTATAATGTAGTAGAAACCTCAGTTCTTAGATCTAAGTGAAAACCCTATTGTGCCATATTGTACTTCTGTGACCTTCAGCTGAATATTAATTTGGTTATATTTATGGAATAAAATCTACTTTTAAGGATTTATGCTAAGATTAAATAAAATTGTGCATGTAAAATATTGAGAATAGATATAGTTGCTTGTTCACAGGAATTTTGAATATAAGCAATGTTGCAAGGACAACTTATTTGCATATAACTAAACGATAAAGACACATTTTCAAGATATAATAAGCAATATAATCTTCAAAACCAATATGTCTTACCCAAAGTAACTCAACTACTTAAAATAAGAAACAAACTGGTAACTTTAATCTTCTTTGTTACCACTATAGATTAAATCCATGTCATTACTGTTAAAAACACATTTATATCTAAGAAAGTAATTATTGAAAAGAAGGACATATGTGCTATCTTGCCAAATATTCTATTTGACTTGTTTCAAAATATCTCTGCATAATAAAAAGCTAAGATCCTCATATCTTATAAGTGTAAATAGGATTTAAAGGATTAATATTAGTAGAATGCTAAAATAGAGCTAAATTTTCTGTTAATAAATAGAGTTAAAGAGAGTCATAGAAATCATAATGCTTTCCCTACATCTTTGTCATTCATGCCAGTTTCAATTATGATGGTAATGCTAGCACATGAATATAAATACATAAAAACCCAGATAAATATGTGACTATACCCTACAAAAAAAGGAAATGTAGGTGCTATGAGCCATTCCATATTCGAACATTCAGAAATTATGGTGTTTATATTTTTCAGATAATTTTTATTTATTATTGGAGTTTGAGAGTGAAAATTAGATCCTATAAATCCTCTACAAGTTTCCAAATTGAAATCATTAATATGGAGTCAGGGAATAAACATTTTCTTTCAGCTTATGTTTAAGACTCCCTCCTGCTTACTCTGCTTATGATATTTTCTGGTATGTTTTAGTTTGTCAGTTTCTAATACTATGTGCCACTAATTAGCCATATGACAATAACATTAGAACCTACAAAGATGGAACTGTATTCTCATTCTAAGTATGCTTCCTCATATGCTAAATTTTGGTAATATCTTTCCTGAACATCATAAGAGATGTATTAAGTAGCTCAAATATAATTGAAAGGCAGAGCTGTAGAGACCTGCCTTAAGGTACCACTTATGCTTCTTAGTAGAATAAAATATAAATTATTTAAACCCATTCTTATAGTTTAGATATGAGGTATGCCCCCATAGTTCATGTGCAAACCAATGTAAGAAACTTTAGAGATGAAATGATAAGGTTATGAGACCCTTAACATAATCAGTGCATTTATTTCCTGATAGAGATTAACTAGGTTGTAAATGCAGGCAGGTGGGATGTGGCTGAAGGAAGAAAAATGAAGAGAAAAAGAAGGAAGAAAGGGAAGAGAAGGGAATGGGGATAAGAAAGAAGAAAAGAGGTATCAAGAAAAAAATCCGGATAAATTAATGAATACATAAACTTAAGTAGAACCATGAATAAACAATTACTGAGGAAAGAAACAACAAATCATTTCCCACAAAACAAGTAATGCAACAACAGTCATTTAAAAAAAACAGTATGTTTTTTGCTGAGTTATTTAAAACCGTGACAATTTTTTCACATGCTCTCCTAGTTATAAAAAAAAGGTATGATGAGCGCTCACCATTGTGGTTTTGGTATGTGGGCTACTGTGGCCCATAGCAGAGGTGTGAGGCATCCTGGAAGCTAGAGCAGAGTGGCAGCTGGAGGCTGAGATACAGGGTGGCAGTAGGACACTGGACATGGCACAGCAGCTGCTGCACATAACAGTGGCCCATGATCAGGACACAGGGTTGCCATTTTGGCACAGAGCCAAGGCCAGCAGCTGGAGACAGGGTGGCAACTAGTGGCAGAAGTTTGTACTCCTTCCCATGTGCCACAATTTCTAGTAGAAATTCTGGGCAAAGGCCTGCTGCAGAGGCATGCATTCTCTTCCCTGGCTGCCACCATCCCGGGCAGTGCAGTGCCTATGACTCCACTCCACCCCACTCTTTGCAGATGCTGGGGGGTAGGGAGAGAAGGCCCTGCATACTTCAGTTCTCATTGATTCCACTACAAAGATTATTTAGCTCAACTGTTTCAGAGGCATCCCCCATGCTAATATTGGCTGATATATCTAGATGGGATGAAACTGTAGAGTGAGTTTTAACTGCTTGCTGAGTGGTAAGCTTAGACATGTTCTCTACAAATCAGCTGTTTGCCACAGTTTTCTGCCAGCAGATTGAGAAAAATGGGACCCTTCTCATTCACCAAGTGGCTTGGCAGCTCCTGTCACAGCTGAACTCTGTCTGACTTTCTTTTCTGCTCTTTCTGAAGTAAGCTTCTTAGCCTTGCCTCTTTCTCATTATCCCTTTGTTTACCCTTCCCTGATGCTGCAGGTACTAATTCTGGGTAAATAAAATCTTCCCAGTTTTCTGCTCTGGTAATCAGAATTTATGAGTCCCTCCAATTCTCTGGTCTTCTGGTATTGTGAATCAGTGTGTTCCCTCTTTCATACACCTCTCTGAGCAGTTTGCTCTCTCTGTTTTGATTCTAAACTGGAGAGGAGTTGAGGTCTGCAGCCTACCTGATCTCTACCATCATGGATCCCTTCTGTCCCTAACTTAATGAGGTTGACCTTTTTAACCTTTATAGTAGCCAAAGATGTAGTGACCATATTTTCTACGATTTTATGTGTAAAAAAAAACCACATCACAGTAAAAAGAGAATTTGTGGTAAAACAGAATGTGAACTTTAGCAGCTTAAGAGCTGACAGGCTCTGGTTTTGCATGCTGATGCACAGCAGCTTTGCTTACTGACATTTAACCATAGAGACTTGTAGAGGCTAAAGGTAGCTGTAAAAGATAACTGCAGTAGCAGAAGCAGGAAACAATGTAGTGAGGACAAAACAACCCCCATTTAGGCTTAGTGCAACAAAAGTCCCTAAGCTGTATAAGCTAAGAGTCCCTAGATTGTTGATAAGTTTGTATCATATAAGAAATGTAGGATAGAGTGCCAGGGATCTCAATAGGCAATTGTGCGACCCCGGAGATCCGGGCTGACTGATCCCCGTGGCCTGCCCCGCGGCTACAGAGGGCGGGACGCCGCAGAGAAGTGATTAATTAGCAAGCAAGGAGGAAAGTGACTGCCATTCGGTGGAACCCCGCCAACCAAGCCCACACTGACCCCCGGGCTGAGTACGGGATTTCAGACGGGGAAGGAAGCGATACAGTCCCATCTCCCACAACGGAAACTCCACCAAGGCAATCAGCGGCCACCATCTTGGAGAGCTGAAGTATCCACCGCCACTCTCTGACAGACTGCAACAATAAAACAGGTCTGTGTCACTCAGTCCATCCCCCATACATCGGGGAATCTGCATAAAACCTCTCCTAGGCTTTCCGGGGGAGGGAGTATCAGAGTGAGCCCGCATAAAGACTAGGGGAAAACTAGAGACACCTGACCTTCAACTCCCCCTCCCATCAGCAGCCAAAACGAAACCTGTCTAGCCAGCGCTGGGGGAGGGGCAAGCAGAAAAAATCAAAACGATAGAGTGCCAGGGATCCCAATAGCCAATTGTGCGACCCCAGGGATCCAGGCTGACTGATTCTCCCGGCCTTCCCCACAGCTACAGAAGGCGGGGCGCCGCAGAGAAGTGATTAATTAGCAAGCAGGGAGAAAAGTGGCTGCAATTCTGTGGAATCCTGCCGGATGAGCCCGCACTGACCCCTGGGCTGAGTGCGGGATTTCAGAGGGGGAAGTAAGTGGTACAGTTCTATCCCCCACAACGGAAACAAAACAATAGAGTGCCAGGGTCCCCAATAGACACCCTCCACACCCAACAAACGGCAGGTCCAGAGTACAGTTTGAACTGCCGAGAACCATCACTCAGGGGAAATCTGGTCTAGCAGGAGAAACCAAGACTAGCAGGAGAAACTAGGGGACTAGAGGCCAGGCCCTCGCGACTGGGTGGCTGGAAACCGCAGGCCTGCCGGCGACAGTTCGCCCACTACCCATGTAACTGGGCGGTAGGAGAACGCCCGCCCGCCGACTACTGACCGCTGGACTGGGTGCCTAGAGATCGCCCGCCCACCGGCGAGAGCCGGCCCGCTGCCCGCGTGACTGGGCGGCCGGAGTCCACTCTCCCGCCGCAACCAATCACCCGCCCACTGCCTGAGATACTGGGCGGCTGGAGACTGCCCACCTGCCACGACCGGGAGCTGAAACCAAACAGAGACAGTCCAGTCACACAGCCCCATTAGGACACCCCAGCAAGGAGCCTGGGGCCCGTCATAGCAGAGTAGTGACGTCACTGGAGCTCAGCCATCAGAATTCCTTCCCAGCAGAATCCACGTTAGCAGGCACAGTTTAACAACACAAAGAAGAAACAACAGAGTAATACAGAACCAAAACAAATCTATAGAAGAGAGCAGAAACACGGCAATCAAATAGAGCTAGAAAGTAACGTGGACAACATGAGAAAACAAGGGAAAAAAGGAGTACAAACAATGCAGGACAACTTAATTCTACAGGAGGACATAGAAACATCAGAAGCAGGGATAGGGAAAGAACTCAAGGCATACCTAACTCGAATGGAAAGGAATATTAGGGAAGACATGAGACAGCAAGTCCAAGCAATAAAAGTATATTTTGAAAATGAATTAAACAAACAAATTCAAATGGCAAAGAACGAGCTCTACCAGGAGATAGAGATCTTAAAAAAAATCAAACAATAATCCTAGAATTGCAGGAAAATATAAACCAAATTAAAAACTTAAACGAGAATATTACAAACAGACTTGATCAAGTAGAAGTCAGAACATCAGATAATGAAGACAAGGTTTATCAACTTGAAAAGAATATAGTCAACAAAGAAAAGATGCTTAAATCCCATGAGCAATCTATTCAAGAGATATGGGATGTCATAAAAAAAAAACAAATTTGAGGGTCATCAGGATAGAAGAAGGCACAGAGACTCAAACCAAAGGAATGGACAGCATACTAAATGAAATAATTCTAGAAAACTTCCCAGAGATGAAAGATGAAATGGATTGCCAAATCCTGGAAGCCTACAGGACCCCAAACATTCAAAACCATAATAGACCAACTCCAAGACATATAATTATGAAGATAGCCAACGTACAGAACAAGGAGAGAATATTAAAAGCTATGAGAGAAAGGAGGCAGATTACATTCAGGGGTAAACCAATTAGGTTAACGACTCATTTCTTATCATAGACTTTGAAAGCGAGAAGATCCTGGAACAATGTATTTCAAACGCTGAAAAATAATGGATTCCAACCAAGAATACTGTATCCAGCAAAATTAAGCTTCAGATTTGACAATGAAATTAAAATCTTTCACAATAAACAAAAGCTAAAAGAATTCGCAGCAAGAAAACCAGCACTGCAAAGCATTTTGAGCAAAATACTACAAGAAGAGGAATTGAAAAATAGTGCCCAAAACTAACAGCAGGAGGTACCTCAGTAAAGGGGGAGGAAAATAACCAAAAAGTAAAACCAGCCAAACTAAAATAAATAAAGAAAGAAGCATGACTGGAAGTACAAATCATATCTCAATTGTAACCTTAAATGTTAATGGCCTAAACTCACCAATCAAGAGACATAGGCTAGTAACCTGGATCAAAAAATAAATCCAACAATATGCTGCCTTCAAGAGACTCATATGATAGGAAAAGACATACACAGGCTGAAGGTAAAAGGTTGGGAAAAATCATACCACTCACATGGCCCTCGAAAGCAAGCAGGAGTGGCCATACTCATATCGAATAAAATCACCTTTAAACCTAAGTTAATCAAGAAGGATAAAGAAGGACACTATATACTGTTAAAAGGAACCATCCACCAACAAGACATAACTATTATCAATTTGTATGCACCAAACAATGGTGCTGCGACATTCATAAAACAAACTCTCCTCAAGTTCAAGAGTCAAATAGACCACAACACAATAATTATGGGTGACATCAACACACCGCTCTCACCATTAGACAGATCCTCTAGACAAAAACTGAATAAAGAGACTATACAACTCAACAGCACAATCAATAACCTAGACTTAACCGACATATATAGAATATATCAACCATCATCAAGTGGATACACATTCGTCTCAGCAGCACATGGATCCTACTCAAAGACAGACCATATATTATGCCACAAGGCAACTCTTAGTAAGTATAAAGGCTTGGAGATAATACCATGCACCATATCTGATCACAATGGAATGAAATTGGAAATCAATGATAAAAGAAGGAAGGAAAAATCCTACATCACATGGAAAATGAACAATATGTTACTGAATGATCAATGGGTTACAGAAGACATAAAGGAGGAGATGAAAAAATTCTTAGAGACAAATGATAATACAGACACAACATACCAGAATCTATGGGACACAATGAAAGCAGTTTTAAGAGGGAAATTCATTTCTTGGAGTTCTTTCCTCAAAAAAAGAAAAAACCAACAAATAAATGAACTCACACTACACCTCAAAAACCTAGAAAAGGAAGAGCAAAACAACAGCAAATGTAGTAGAAGACAAGAAATAATTAAAATTAGAGCAGAAATCAACGAAATTGAAACGCAAAAAACATTGAAAAAATTGATAAAACTAAAAGTTGGTTCTTTGAAAAAATAAATAAGATAGACAGGCCCTTAGCCATGCTAACAAAGAGAAGAAGAGAGAGAACTCAAATTACCAACATACGGGATGAAAAAGGCAATATCACAACAGATACTACAGAAATACAGAAGATAATTAGAAAGTATTTTGAAACCCTATATTCCAATAAAATAGAAGATAGTAAAGATATCGATTAATTTCTTAAGGCATATGATCTGCCCAGATTGAGAAAGGAAGACACACACAATTTAAACACACCAATAACAAAGGAAGAAATAGAAGAAGCTATCAAAAGACTACCAACCAAGAAAAGCCTTGGACTGGATGGGTATACAGCGGAGTTCTACAAAACCTTTAAAGAAGAATTAATACCAATACTTTTCAAGCTATTTCAAGAAATAGAAAAAGAAGGAGCTCTTCCAAATTCATTCTATGAGGCCAATATCACTCTGATCCCAAAACCAGACAAAGACACTTCAAAGAAAAAAAACTACAGACCAATATCTCTAATGAACTTGGATGCAAAAATTCTCAATAAAATTCTGGCGAATCGGATACAAAAACATATCAAAAAACTTGTGCACCATGATCAAGTAGGATTCATCCCTGGGATGCAAGGCTGGCTCAATATACGGAAATCAATAAATGCTATTCACCACATCAATAGACTTAAAGACAAGAACCATATGATCATCTTGATAGATGCAGAAAAAGCATTTGACAAAGTACAGCATCCCTTTATGTTCAAAACACTAGAAAACTAGGGATAACAGGAACTTACCTCAACATTGTAAAAGCTATATATGCTAAACCTCAGGCTAGCATCATCCTAAATAGAGAAAAACTGAAGGCATTCCCTCTAAAATCTGGAACAAGACAGGGATGCCCTCTATCACCACTTCTATTCAATTTAGTTCTCGAAGTACTAGCCAGAGCAATTAGACAGACAAAAGAAATTAAAGGCATAAAAATAGGAAAAGAAGAAATTAAATTATCGCTATTTGTGGATGACATGATAATATACTTAACAGACCCAAAAGGGTCTACAAAGAAGCTGCTAGAGTTGATAAATGAATTCAGCAAAGTGGCAGGTTATAAAATCAACATGCATAAATCAAAGGCATTCCTGTATATCAGCAACAAAACCTCTGAAATGGAAATAAGGAAAACCACTCCATTCACAATATCCTCAAAGAAAATAAGATACTTGGGAATCAACCTAACAAAAGAGGTGAAAGATTTATACAATGAAAACTACAGAACCCTAAAGAGAGAGATAGAAGAAGATCTCAGAAGATGGAAAAATGTACCCTGTTCATGGATAGGCAGAACTAACATCATCAAAATGGCGATATTACCCAAAGTTCTCTACAGGTTTAATGCGATGGCAATCAAAATCCCAATGGCATTTCTTGTAGAAATAGATAAAGCAATCATGAAATTCATATGGAAAAACAAAAGACCCAGAATAGCAAAAGCAATTCTAAGAAGGAAATGTGAATCTGGAGGTATATCGATACCAAAGTTCAAACTGTACTACAAAGCAATAGTAACAAAAACAGTATGGTACTGGTACCAAAACAGGCAGGTGGACCAATGGTACAGAATAGAAGACACAGAGATTAATCCACAAAGTTACAACTATCTTATATTTGATAAAGGGGCTAAAAACATGCAATGGAGGAAGGATAGCATCTTCAACAAATGGTGCTGGGAAAATTGGAAATCCATATGCAACAAAATGAAATTGAATCCCTTTATCTCACCATCCACAAAAGTTAAGTCAAAATGGATCAAGGAGTTAGATATCAAATCAGAGACTCTGTGTCTGATAGAAGAAAAATTTGGCTCCGATCTACATATTGTGGTGTCGGGCTCCGAATTCCTTAATAGGACACCCATAGCACAAGAGTTAATAAGAAGAATCAACAAATGGGACTTACTTAAACTAAAAAGTTTTTTCTCAGCAAGAGAAACAATAAGAGAGGTAAATAGGGAGCCTACATCCTGGGAACAAATTTTTACTCCTCACACTTCAGATAGAGCCCTAATATCCAGAGTATACAAAGAACTCAAAAAATTAGACAATAAGATAACAAATAACCCAATAAACAAATGGGCCAAGGACATGAACAAACACTTCACAGAGGAGGACATACAAACAATCAACAAGTACATGAAAAAATGCTCACCATCTCTAGCAGTCAAGGAAATGCAAATCAAAACCACCCTAAGATACCATCTCACCCCAGTAAGATTGGCAGCCATTATGAAGTCAAACAACAACAAGTGCTGGCGAGGATGTGGGGAAAAGGGTACTCTTGTACATTGCTGGTGGGACTGCAAATTGGTGCAGCCAATTTGGAAAGCAGTATGGAGATTCCTGGGAAAGCTGGGAATGGAACCACCATTTGACCCAACTATTGATATACACAAAAGTTGCTTATATATAAAAGTAAAAGCTCTGCTGTGCTTGGAGTTCAGACTTTGGGATTTATCCTTCTGTGCTGTGGTGCAGCTAATAAAGTATTACTTCTAGATCTCAGTGTCCTGACCCTCATTTCCTTCTACAAATTTTGTCACTCAGTTTGTCTGTAGCAAAGCAGAATTTAAACCAGAATGTGTAATACTAGAGTGCCCACTCCATTAAATATACTTTCTTTTTCTAAGAGAACAATATATTTGGGAAATGGCAACCAATTAGAAGTGATTGTAATATTTAGGTAATCATAGAGTACAAAGGTTATAAAATCTTGGAACTTTCTATGTGTATGATTCCAGTATGGTTAGATTTGTAAAACTATCAAACCATTGATAATTGCATGAAAAGCATATGTTTTCAAAAGATTATCTGTTGAGAGCTGAATCAAGCAGTGAATGTATCTGAGGAGGAGAGATAAAGTAGAAGAAAAGCATGATAGTCTAGGGAAAAGATGATGAGAATTTGAACACAGATAATGGTCATACAGTAAGAGAAAAGGAGAAAAAAATCACAACTGAATAAATGACAGACATAATCCAACTGATGTGACAATCAGTTATATGTCAAGGAGTTATGGCAAAAGAAAGGAGGATTTTTTTTATTTGAACATATTGTGGAGGTGGAGGCCATTATCAAAGACAAAGTATACAAGAAGTGAATAACATTTTGATGGAAGATAACAACTTCTGGTTTTAAGCTTCTCAAAAACAAATATATTCATGGTTTCACTTATTTGGGAAATGACATCAAGTTTCTGATCTGAAAATTCACTGTTGTCAGTGTGGAATCTGTTTTTGTTGCTGTTGTGTTATTTTTTGTTAAATAAATATTACTTTAGTTTCCAATGTAACCATGTTTTGATTAAAGTACTGGTCTTTCCATTTGGAAAAATAATTGATTATGCACAGCTAAATTTAACTTGAAAACACTGCATTTTTGTAGATGGGACATTACTATTCTTCTGTCAAAAGGAATCAATGGTCAGCAAAACATTTATAGTTAGGTAAATATTGGAGTTCTATATTTTGTCCTGGATACAAAGATTCCAGTGAGATAAGCATATCCCTTATCAACTGACACACTTTCTTTCAAGAGTATAATGTAATGTTTAATTTTCTGTGTGTAAATAGCTTATCACTGACATTTTAAGTCTGGTACAGGAAAGTAAGGTTTAATTTAATGCACATAATATAGCTGACACATTCTTTTTAGGATGAAAAATTGATTTATTAGCTTCAGTTGCCTTTATTTTTTTCACCAAAGTACATCTTTCCCTTTCTGTTGGATTCTCATGTGTGGTTGGTGTTTGGTTGGTTTAGTTTGCCTAGATGCTATACCAAATACACCACTATAAAATTGTCCTTTTTCAGTGTGCCCATCTGTAATGGCAATTACATCATTCTTCTTCTTCTTCTTTTTTAAATTTTCCTTTGCTTGGTAAATCTAAAAGATACTTCTCTTTCTTTGTGAAATTATTCTGCATCTTTCCTTTCTTTTCAAATAGTACAGAAGGTCCAAAGGAAATGAGGTTTATCTGCCATGTGTCTGTCTCTACTCCCAGAGCAATATTCACCACATACTCTACTAAGCCTTAATAATTGTCTGTTGAATTAACAAAATAATGAAGGAATAGATGAATCCTTAAGTCCTCTTCCAGGTTTTTTTTTTCTTTCAACTTAGTATTTTAAATAATTTCAGACTTGATATATGATTTTGAAATTGCTTATTACCTATGATTCTAATTACAAATATGTTTCCCAACTGCAACCTTATCATTTCCCCCTTTATATTCAACAAGTGTATTGGGGGAATACTTTGATATTATAACACTTTTCTTTTTTTTATCGCATTTTTGCTCACTGATTTATGCATTCTTGTTTAGTCTTTCCTATAGGAAGAACTCCTTTGTGGTTTGCCAAGTGTCAGTTTCTGCTATCCTTTCTGCATTTACTAGTTCAATTCTAATGTGAGTAGGGCTGTACCTTTATTTTGTTTCTTCAATGATTTGTATCAGTACAGACTTACTAATTCTTGCTTTATTCATAATGATTTTTAATCTATCTCTATAGTTCCTTACTTAGCTTAGTGGTCCCAAATTTGACCACTGGCTTCCATATGATTTCAACATGACCCCATCATAACAAAGCCCTTTATTATCACAACAAAGCACTCCTTACCACAAAATATTTATAACTTTTACTGTACTTTCTCTACTCTAACCCTAGAACCTGCCCATTTCTCAATGGAGTTTTGACTTCTTTTATATAACAGTGATATTAAGAAGTGAAGATTCTATACTTAACTCATTGTTACACAGATGTTAGTTTTTTCTAGACCCTCTCAAGAGACATAGCTAAAAAATTACTATTTATATACACAATTTTTACTATTGCTTCATCTGATATATATATATATATATATATATATATATATATATATATATATATTACTTTCTTAAAATTATGATTCTAGTACAACACTAAAAGTTCATGCAGTCTTCCCTTTTATTTATTTGCTAATTTTTTCTTGATGAATGAATTATAAGAAACACATTCATGCTTTTTTTTAAGTCTATAATATACACAGTTTCACAATTGTTAACTTTTGCTTCTGTTAAAAATAAATTTACTAACTATAGGACAATAACTGTGCACAGTTAGTCTATATTTCTATCAAAATTTTGTTTCTAGAATTAACCTTTTATCTCATAGGTACTAGTGATATTAAATTAGGAAGGTAAGTAAATATATGTATTTGTGATGAATTTAGGGTCATTTGTAACCACATGTATGCCAATCTGCCCTCTGTCTCCTTCCTGGTTGATTTGAAATAATTCATTTTGGCAGAATGTGAAATTTTTACTATGGCTTGAAGAATAAGATATTAAAAGTGAATAATCCAGTAAGCATCACTTCATTCCTATCTTCTAAACTGTTTTCCCTTCCTTATTATTTTTTCTAAGTTCTAATCTATGCTTTCTGTCACATTTGTTTCCATTATTTGTTTAGTTTTTTTTTTTTTTTTCTTTCAGTCCTGGGGAGGATACCAGTGTCACTCTACCAGTGAACTCCTTAGACCTTTTTGCTAAGTTGTCCAGGATGGCCTCAAATGTGTGATTTCCTTGCCCTCAGCTTTCTGAGTAACTGGAGTAACTGTCATTGCAGGAATGTGCCACTGAGCCCATCTCTCATCTCTGGAGTTTTAATTGCTGGATTTCTTTTTTATTTTCCTTATTTTTCATTTTTTTGGCATATATGTATAATATGACATTTGTACTGCATGAAATGGAAAAAGAGATAGTTTTTTCACTTTGAATATTTTACTTGACAAATATGCTAAAATCCACACATCTAAATTCACTGAAATTGTCCTTTTTTTTTTTAGTTTTATGGCTGTATGACACTCTATTTTGTTGATTTGTCATGATTTATTCAAAAAAATTCCTCTGTAAGGCATTTAGTCTTTTCTTGCTGCTTTGATGTTACAAATAGCTCTTCCGTGAAAGATACATACAAGCTTGTATTGTTACATCTTTATAGTGAACTACAAGAAGGAGATTTTCTAGGTTAAAAGGCCAGTGCATGTTGTTTCAAAATTTTTCACCAGTTTCATCATAGTGTATTTCCATCAGCAGAGGGTGAGAATGATGGTTTAATCACATATTTCAACAAAATATGCTGTCACTCTAATTTTGACAAATCTGATATATAATAAATAGTTTTCTGATTTGCATTCATTCAATTGTGCATTTGAGTTTATTTTCATGAATTTCATAACCATTTTCCCATTTTAATTAAATATGTGTTCATGACCCATCCATTTTCTGTGACAGTTTTGTCTCCATTTCTCAATTCTGTAACACACTTGAAAGTTTTTCACCATTTACCAATTCCCTCTTAAGTTTTTAAAGTTTTCTTTTAACCATGTAACTTAAAAATATATATAATCATAATTCTCAAATTTTTATTGCCTCTGGATGCAATAAAAGTCATGTTTATATTGCCTTTTTCAACACACATTTCTTTCTAGTGTTTTTATGATTTCAATTTTTACATTTATATCTATGATACATTTTGAATATATTGTTTTATACGATATACTAAAGATGGTATTTCAGACCATGGAAGGAAAGATGAATTTTAAAAAATAAATGATGCCTTGAAAATTGAATAGCTATATAAAAGCTATAGTACACCCATATCTAATCTGTTCTGCTCATGTTCCAGCACCACAGTCTTAATCATAGTCTTTTCAGTATGTTATAGTATCTCATTTATCGGTTTTAAAATTCTAATATGTTGTATATCTTTGTCAGTGTTTTACCAGCTATTCTTACCCATTTCTTGGCTGAACCAACTTATATTAACTATTGAACTAATTTCTCTAACTGTAAACACAATTTTATTTTTTGGAAAATTTTTGGAATTGTATTTTTATAAATCAACACAGGGAGAACTGACATCTTCTTAATGTGATACATTCAAACAAGAAAAGGGGATATTTTATTATCTTTTAAAATTCACTTTTGAAACTTTCTGGAGTACTTTGAAGTTTTTCACAAGTTTTTAGATTTGGATTGCAATTCATCTGCTTCATGGATTGCAAAATTATTTACCTTCAGTGACTGTTGTGAACATTTTTTGTGTGGTGCGGATACACAAAACAACACTTATTCTTTATTAAAGTATAATATACTAAATGTCCATAAGAACTACCCACCTGATTGTATTATTTGAACTAGATTTCTACTTTACCCACTGTCTGGATCACTGCTACTGTATTTCTATTTTTCCCACCCTCCTTGTCCATCTTTTTACTTACATATAACCTTTTATCTCACTTTACTTTTTTGTCTCTTGTGTATAGTTCATAGTTGGAATTTGCTTTGTAGGTCAAATACAAAAATTTGTTCTTTTAATGGGTAGATTGTGTCCTTTAAACTCAATCTGTGTGACTGATATGCTTAAACACAATCCCATCATAATATTTTATACTTTCTATGTTCCCTTAAGAAGATGTATATCTTTGATCTTTCATTAACACTTTTTTAGAATATTGAAGGAGTTTCATGATTTTATTCCAATGTTACCCTTTGTATTTATATATTCTTTTAGTGTCTGTGGGTTTTTTTCTTATGCAATTCAATGTTAAACTAGTTTCTTATCCAGGTTTTTAATATCATCATTTAACTTCCTTTTATTGAAAAATAAATTATTTTATTTTTTCCATATCTGCTACTCATATATGTGTGGGTATAAGTGTATATGCATTCAAACCAGAAGGACCAGACAGACAGCTCTTTGTGGATCCTGTTGCAGTGGTGTAGCTGTTACTGTTCTCATTCATTGACTCCTTAACTATACTAATTTCTTAACTATACTAGCTCCTTAACTATATATACTATATTAAGATATAAACATATTATTTATATGAGATATAAATATATAAATATATTTATATAATATATTAAAATATAAATACATAAATATATATTTATATAAGATAAAAATATATATGTTTATATAAGATATAAATATATATAAATATATAATTATATAAATATCTATACAGATCTATAATTATATAAATATCTATAAGTATATATTTATATAATTTATAAATATGTAATATTTATAAATTATATAAATATATGAATATATATTATATATTTATATAATATATGAATAAATATGTATATATATTTATACACACATGTGTATTTACATGTGCACATATAGATATTTGCTAATATTATTCTATTTTGTAATAATATATTTTTACTTAGAATCCATTGTGGATAAAAGTCTTCCAAAGAAATTTGTCAAAGATACCGACTAGAAAGTTTACTCTGATATTTCTTATTTTGCTTTTAAGGTATTTTTTTTTGGGGGGGGTACTACTGGGGATTGAAACTAGGGGCTCTTAACCACTGATCGCATGCCCACATCCCCATCCCTGCCCTCCTTTAATTTTTTTTTTTTTAATTTTGAGACAGGGTCTCATTAGGTTGCTTATAGCCTTGCTAAATTGCTGAAGCTGGCTTTGAATCTCCTGCCCCAGCCTCCTGACTTCTGGGATTATAGGGTTGGGCTACCATGCTTAGCTAAAGTATTGTTTAACCTCAATATTTTCTACAATGTTTTCTTATCGGTAATACCAAATCAGATGGATCACTCTCTGAGTGTAAAAATCATATCTTCTGTATCTGCAGAGTACCTTGTGAGTGCAATCAATTTCATTAGTAACTATTACAAAGACTACCCAGAATATTTAAAAAAAAAAGTTACTAAAATTGGTCATTTTTTTAACCCATATTCTCTGTTGGTCTCATTTGGAATCCTTGTTTTTCTTTCTCTCTAACTGAAAGTACTTTCTGAGTTTTGGTTTCAAAATTTCACTAAATAGGCAGATTTAGTTACTATTTTTAAAACTAAACTCTAACTTTGTTTAACTCCATATTAAAGTGACATATTGAGAAGAAACTTTTGAGATGAGAATCTAGTTCTAATACTTGTGGGCTTAGAGACCTGGGGGTAAAGTAATTTCCTGGCTTTTAAAAAATTATTAAGAATGAAATGAGAACATTTATGACAGTTCTTTAATTTTTAAATGATTATGTCCATATATATATTTCTTTTAATTTTTCAGTCCAGAGATACCAAACTCATTTTAGCTATCAGAATGCATTATATCTCCCAGTTCTCAAGTTCCTCATTCTCAAAGTAGATACAGTGATATATTATTTCCCATTTTGCTCCTGTAATACGACAGCAATGAAAGTTCAGTGGAAGTGTGTTTATAAATTATTGATCACATGCTCATCTACCAGACCATATTAATGTGTCAATTGCATTTTAGAATGTGAACGTGCTTTGAAGAATGGCAAAATTCTACACAAAAGTGATTATCTCTGATTTGTAAGTCAATTTAGATGGATGACATAGTCTACGTGGTGTTAGTATCACAAATTATATTTTGTATCTAATTCCAAATTGTGAATTTAATTAACAATTGAATTCTATAAAGTGAGTGTGTGTGTATGTGTGTGTGTGTGTGTGTGTGTGTGTTAAGTGCCTCAACTGTCAATGGCTGGAAATCCAGGATTCATATTTAGCTGGTGCACAAAAGCATGATTAAAATGGTTGTTAGGAACTGACCTTTTTTAAAAGCAATTTGAAATGGCCACTGTGTTGAGCTTCACAAAAGCTGCATGGAACTGTCCTGGTCCTACACCTCTGTAACTGCCATGGCCAAGCTTCCCAGGTTAACCCTGGACCAGAAGGCTATTTGTTCCTGTTGCAGTAATGTAGCTGCTATTGTTCTCATTCATTGGCTCCTTAACTATATTAACTCCCACCTTTCCCAAACTCTGTTTGAAGCAAAAATTGAGTGATTTTATTGATCCAGTTTCAATATCTATCATCCTTCAGGATCTCACTTTAGAGTGGACTTCAGTCCAGTAGTGGACTCTAGCTGTGTGCTTTGACTTAGGGATAATTTCTATTTCCTCTGGCTTGAGAATAGTTTCCAGTCTTGCTTTGCACTTATTTCTTTTCTCATTCTTAAACCAGCTAAGACGTTGTCTCTTCTTGACAATGTCTGCTGACAATCTGGCCCATCTGGAAGACACTTCTCTATGTCCCAACACCATGCTCTTTTCCATGTATATTTTCACCATCCTGTACTGTAATTGTCTAATTACTTGTATATATTTTTCTGTACATTCATGTTCCTTAGGGAGGGTCTTTGTTGCCCATTGTTTAGTATATGCTATTACAAAAATATATGAACACTGTTAACATGCTAAGTATATATCAGTCCTCCTTTAAAGATTTTATAATTTTCATTGTTAAAATCATATATTTAAAGACAAGAGAAAATTTCAGAGGCAAAAGTTTCTTGAGCATATATTGTCTGGAGTTCAAGTGCAATCTTTCTAACTCTATACCCTAATTCTTCTAGTAGCATTGAGCTGCCTACTTGGTGACTTGAAAACATGTCATTTCCCACTTAGCCTCAAAAGCTGTTGAGCACAAATTCCATGTTGGATTCAGCAATCAAAATCAAAAACTGACTGGAGTTTCAAAGGCCCTTTTCAATAGTTAAAATTCGAGATTCTCACACTTGAAAGCACCATAGTTCTCTATTTATTCAGCTTTCTGTGTCAATGGAATAATCTCCTGTAAAAAGTACATTTTTAAAGCATTTTACAATTTCTGCCATTGACACAGAGGAGTTACATAATGGGGTGATAAGTTGTTTCTTTCCTCTTTACCTTCGTTGACCATATGTCTCTTCTGATTTTCTTAATCAATCCAAAATCTGTAAAAAACATAGTAATAGTATGAGTATGTAATCTCTTGACTTATGTTATTACTTGTGTTACTTCTAAAGAAAGAGCACTTCAGGAAAGCATTCTGGCCCATAAAGCACCTGTATATGCAGGTTGGGCATCGGTAAGTTGTTTCCAAGAGCTGTTTAATTGCAGGTAATATAGTTATTTAAAATAACTAAGAACTGTTTATTCATTTGTTAAGAAAATATACCACAAAGCACTCTCACCTCCAAAGCCTAATATAAAACCTGAGGCAATGTTTGACATAGTTTATGAGAAAAAATAAGCTATAACCATTTATTCATCTCTTCTCTCTTCTTCACTTTTTTAGAGGGATTTACCCCAAAGCCAAAATAATCATATATGACCATTTTTACTTAATTATTGCCTACCATATGTGTCAGTGTTCCAATATAACATAAAGTATAGAAAAATAAATAATTTTTTCAATAAATCTGTTTTCTTGGAATATACACTGTCATCAATTAATTTCCCAAATATATGAATAGAGAAAGAGTGCTGAATCTCCTAATGATTGAATTTCAAAAGGAATAAGAAGCAAAATCTCAATATGAGCATAGAGTACAAATATAAAAATTCAGGGTGAAAAATATTAACAACTCAAAGACTTAGAAAATTAAAATCAAAATATTTGTGACTTGAACTTAATAACCAGAGTTTAGGTACAAATGTTTTGCCAGTTTAATGCCAACTAGAATGAAAAGGTTTGATTATTGTTGTTCCATTCATTCTATTTGGTTTGGAATATCATGGACTGATATAAATACACAGTATGTCATGTGTCTTTAGTAAAGTGAGTTAAGACACCAGTGTATCTTCCACCCCTCAGGAGGTGATAGACTATTAATGCCTTGTGGCCCAGGGTTGGTTAGTGTAATCCCCATTGTATCTCCAGCACCACAAACAGTGGTATCACAGAGTGGGTGTCAGATAATACTCACTGAAAAGGACAACATTTGTCATGTAATGGCTTCTATTATGTTATAATCATTTAATTTATATAAGCATGTTTGTATAGTATGCATTGCACAATCTATTGTTAAGAATGTCATTTAAGATAATAGAAAAAAGAATAAATGTATTAAGGAGAAAACTGGTGGTGAGACTTGCCCTGCATTTTCATAGATTATAATGGTTAAAACAGAAATCCTTTCTTCCTTTCTCCTTTCCCACTTCCTTTCCTCCTTCATTTCTTCTTCTCTTTCCTTTTCTTATTTTTCCTCTTAATCTCTTTTGTTTGCTTCCTTTTCTGTCTCACATCCTATGATAACTGGGTTCTATGTAAAAATCAGTATAAATTCTGAATATTAAACAATAACAAAACATCGATTGATTATCTTTACCTCGAGCATGCACAATCTTCTGGTCTACTGGTCTACGCAGATGAATGAACTAATAATGACACTGTGTGTCTGTAAAATTTCAGTTAGAGATGGTCAATTGAATAGAGCTTTATTTTTTCATCAAAAATGAATCAAAATATTAACAAAGAAATAAAAATATGTAGACATTCATAACTGCAAAGGAAACAAAAATAATTTAGCACATGAAACAGCTTATTTTCATAAAGCAGGAAGATAAATGGACATATTCTATGTCAGGGTAGAAGAAGTCACAGTTCAGAATATTTAGAGGGAAGAATCTTGCAAACAGTGAAGAGACTAACTTAGACTCTACTAACTTAGACTCTTTGTCTCTACTCTTGTAGAGACAAGGACTTGAGTGACAAAATATCATGCAGGGAAGAGAAAGAAACAAGTTGAACACACAGGAACAACTTGGCATTCTGTACCTGGCACAGTTGTCTTTTATGTAACCCTTTTTATTTAAAGACAGATGACACTAAAGCACAAATACATGCTGTGTTAGATACTGTTGATTGTGTTCTTTACTTTTTAAGCTCCCTGGCTCTACTACTGAAACTTGCAAGACTAGATACTTACCCTCCTCACCTCTAAAACAGATTCAGTAGACACATGAAACAAATTTGGCCAATATGAACAAAGTAGATGTCCCGTCCATGGGAGGTTTTAAAAAGGTGTATGCTGTGGCATCAGATTGACCTCATAAGTTAAAGCTCAAAATATTTAAGGATAAGCTGCTGTTGATATTGCTATGCTACTAAGCTAATAACTGCAACTGCTTACTTCCAAATTTCTGTTGCACAAAAAAAACTAATAATGATAATGATGATAATAGGAAACTCTATGTTTGAGACATAGCTAATGTTTGCATTTTCTGTTGCTTACAGGCAAAACATGGCTCACAATGACACATGCCTCACAATGACACTGAAGCAGTATGTTTTGTCCATTTGGAGTGAACAGTGATTCAAAAAATGAGATCTACAGGGCAGGTGAAAACAGTTTTGACCAAAAAAAAAAAAAAAAGAAGATGAAAGAGAATTAAGGAATTGTAGCTCTGATGTGGTGGCAACATGTGTAGTCAAAGAACATGACAGAAATTGTAGAGGCAGATGTGTTTCCTTGTCCTAATTAGTCATTTACTCTCTGTGTGAATTTGGGCACTTTGTCACACCTCTATGATCTTCATTTGTGATAACATCTAACACATAGTGGTTAAAAAACAGTGAAAGGGTCTGTGTCCCACTGCACTCCACAGGGCACCACCTGTGGGAAGAGGGAGTTAGGTTTATACCCAAAGGACTTAAAAACAGCATACTAAGTGACACAGCCACATCCATGCTTACAGCAGCTCAACTCACAATAACCAAACCATGGAAACAACCTAGGTATCCTTCAATGGAAGGATGGATAAAGAAATTGCACACATATATACACACACACAGGGATATTGCTCAGCCTTAGAGAAGAATGAAATGATGGCATTTGCCAGTAAAAGGATGAAACTGGAGACTATCATACTAAGTGAAGTAAGCCAATCCCCCCAAACCAAAGGCCCAATGATTTGCTGATGCTAATCACAACAAGGTAAGTTGGGGATAGAAATAATAGAAATCCATTGGATTAGATATGGGAAATGAAGAGGAGGAAGTGAGTGGCAGAATAGGAAAGGCAGTAGAATTAATTAGTCATAACTTTCTTTTTCTTTTTTTAAAGAATTTTTAATATTTATTTTTCAGTTTTTGGAGGACACAACATCTTTGTTTGTATGTGGTGCTGAGGATCGAACCCGGGCAGCGCGCATGGCAGGCGAGCACGCTACCGCTTGAGCCACATCCCTAGCCCAGTCATAACTTTCTTAGCCTCTTATTTATATATATGACCAGGGTAAGTTCACATCATGTACAACCACAATAGTGGGATCCTAAATCGTGTAAGTTACACTCTATGTATGTATAATCTGCCAAAATACATTATGCTTTCATATATAACTAAAAGAATAAATCAAACAAAACAGTGTAAAGCAGGTTTTGTTTTTAATTTTATAACTTTGCTGTACTGAGACAATCATTTACGAACCAGGAAATTTATAGATTGAGATAAAAATGAAGACTTCAAGACATGACAGATAATGGTGAAGGAAAGAAATGGAATAAACAATGGAGATGGAAAAATAACTGATGTATTAAGAGTGAGAGCTTGGAGTTGAGCATTTCATTATGTGAAACATTTGGAGTAATAATAAAGTCAAGGTAAGGGTAGAATTCATTGAGGGTTGATTTGCAGGATCTTGGAGAAACGATGAAGAGATGTTATTCTCAGGGTAAAAAATATGTTGTCAACATGAATACTAAAATCATTCAACACCACAGACAAAGGCTCACTATTGAGAATGACCAGGAGATTAGCAGAGGACATCGATACACTGAAAGAAGTTCAGTGATTTAGAAAAACAAAACATTATTATATGCATGGGTGAAAGAGGAATAAACAAGAAGTAGTATGAATGTCCTGGAGAATACTGAGGTTTCTTCCATTTTATGACCTTATAATATTCGGGAAGAGGGCAAATCAATGGTTAACAGAAAGTTGTACAACTCAAATGCTAGCTACCATCAATGTACTAGGTTTGTAACCCTGTGCTAAGGTCTTCTGAGTGTAAGGGTCTATAAAATGATTAATAATGCCAAACCCAGAAGGTTATTATCCTCGTAAATTCTAGAGAGGACTGGACACAAGTAATATAAAAAGATGTCAACTGTTTCCATTCTTAACTGGTGCTGAGTTTGAGAAACTCTGATTGGGAAAAGATGGACATGCATGAGGGCCTGGGGAAAAGTCAGGTTTCAGATAAGTTAAAGTGTATTAGGAAAGAAGCTATATTTCCTCAATCATGTCTGTAGGAAAGAAATTTGGCAACTGTCATTTCAGCATCCTACAGCAATCAACTCCAGTATAAAGCACTGGTTTATGGCAGGAGAAAACAAATAAAACTACTTGTCAACTGTGAAGTCTAAAAAAAGACTCCCAGGTGGAATATCATGGTAAATTTCAGGTGCATTTTCCCCCTTTAGTCATTTCATCCATAGCTCTTTGTGGACTTTCAGCAAGGAGCAGTAACCTTTTAGCCAGCTCTAGAATGAAGCAGGAGAAAAGTAATCAATGAAACTTAAAGGTTTTGTAAATGACACGGCCAGTTTCATAATTCAAACCTGCTTCACTATGCCCAATTATTTTAAAGGAAAAAAAAATCAGAAAATAACTACCCTTAATATAATGATAGCAAGGAAAATCATCAGAGAAATAGAAGATGGTTTTTATTATTGGATTTAATGATCATTAAGTGAAATAGAAGCTGTTGTATTGAATAGTTCTTCAATTTTTCATGGCTAACAATGCAAGTTTTGATTCAAATTATAAGATGGTTTTTGCCAAAAGACCATGGGAAATACTTACATGTCATTTAATACACTATATAAAATTTTGTTTCAGGACCTCAATTTTTATGTTTTCCTAAGACAGAAGTTACTTTTTTGTATCCAAACTGAAACAGCACATTTTTCTATTCTATTAATATTATAACACATTATACATACTATCTTATAAATACAAGTTTATTTTACCTCAGAGCCACATAATCATTTTTTAGAAGAAAGCCAAATATGTACTTTTTAGTTTACATGCAGTTGATCAATTTTACTATTACATTTCGGTACTAATATTTCCCAAAGCAATCTATTCTTTGAGAATGCCAGAAGCACAGAACCTCATAGATCTGAGTTACACACTGGTTAGGGACATTGGGACTTTTGTGTTTTTTAATAAACATAAAGGAAGAAACATGAAAAATCAACTCTTTGATAAATAAAAATGACAAAATAAGTCAGTTATTTTGAAGCATTTTTATTGTACATTTTTAGTTTATACATACTACAGACAGGTGCTCCAAAGTACAAGAAATGTGATATTTTAAGTATTTTTTCTCAAAAAATATTCTCTAGATCATAAAGAAACAAAAAATATTTAGTTACAAAACTTGCAAGATGTCACTATGAAATCTCACTGGTTAACGGAAGAAAGAGTCTATAAAATAAACAAAATTTTTAAGACATGCAGAAGAAGAGAGTTGGCAGTGTTAATTAAGGCATGCTCAAATTGTGAAAGACCTCTTTTCCTTTTCTATTAAGAGATATGTTTTGCTCCAGAAATAACATGAGTGGAGGCATGGAGTTATTATTCTATTTCTGTTAATGCAATTAGGTCAGAGTTTCTCAACTCAGCACCAGTGACAACACTTTTTTGTTGGGATGACCCATGAATTGCTGGATGTTTAACAGCATTCCTGGACATTATTCAGTAATGACTGCTGAAATGTGTCTCCAGATAATTCCAAAATCATCTTTGGTTTAAATCAATGAATCATGTATTCTATTCTTAATACTTATTCAGATTATATGATGATTTTAAGATCAGCTTGCCAATTGCTATAAAATATCTTTCTGGAGTTTGCCTAAGAATTGCATTGATTTATATATCATCTTGGAAGAAGTGCTATCTGATAAAAAGTCTTGTATGAATATAGTATATCTCTTAATTTAATTAAATCTTGTTTTATTTTATTATTTTCTATAATATTTTATTATTATTATTTCTATAATATTTATTTTATTTTATATTATTTTTTCTATAATATTTCAAGTACTAATATTGTACATTATTTGGTGAATTTATCTGTAATCCTTATATTAATTTTGATGCAATTACAAATGGAGTTATATTCTTAATTTTAGTTTTGGAATGTATTCTTCTAATTTAGTAATATAATAATTTTTACATATTGATATCATGGACTGCTAAATTACTAAATTTACATGTTAATATTTTTGTAAATTTTATTGTATTTTATGAGATCTTGTTTTATTGAGTAAAGATCATTTTACCTCTTTCTAATTGTTATGATCTTACAAAATTTATAATATTCCATAACTTTTTAATCTTTAGTTATGTCTTGTCTTTACTGCTTATTTTTATAATATGCATTCTCACTTTTTATTGTAGTCAGTCTAGTTAAAGATTTGTCAATTTTATTTTTTTGATGAGTTGCTTTTGATTTCAATGATTATCTATAGTATTTCTATTTTGATTTCTACTATAAACTTTATTATTTCCTTTTCTTACATAGCCAGTTTCAAGTTAAATAGGGCAGGCATCTTGAGTCAGTATTCCAGAGAGTCACCAAACAGACCAGATCAAATAATTATAATTCTTTGCAAATTAGGTTCACATTGAACTCTATGCTACAGAAAATTAGCACTGTTATTTTTGTGGCTTCCAATAAACTGGACAGTGGAAGATGAGAATTGGATAACTTAGAATAGTATATTTGCTGTTTTTCATCAGCTGTTTTTCTTGAATATGTGCTCTTGGAATCATTGCAAGACTTTGCCTACCTTCTGGAGTTCCAAAAGAGTACAGTCCACCAGTTTTTGCCAGTTCTTTGTTGCTTTCATTAAGGAAAGTGATTTGTAATTTCTTACTGTCTCATTATTTGCTGACATTACCTAATATTAAAATACTAGATACTAAGCCTCAAATGAGTATATGCAAGTCTTAAACATTTTGACATCTCTATTGTTAAATAGGGTGGCATACACTCAATTAGCTTACCCACCTGTTAATTATCTCCCATTCTCTTGTGAACAAAAGTCTCTTTCCTTTCCTCCCCCCTTCCTTTCTTCCTTTCTTCCTTTTTTCCTTCCAACCCTTTTTTTTCCTTTTCTTCTTTCTTGGAGGTAGTGATTTCCCCCACTACAACCTGCTGTCCTGTTCAGCTGGAAGTAATAGTTTCACCCACATCTGACCAATGAGAAATAAGCAAAATTCTTTTGTGTAGTTGTGAGAAGTCATTTACTTACAGAAGAAAGAAAACAAAATTAGTGTTTCCCCATAAATGAAAGCCTCCCACACATGTCTTTTGATATGGAACATGAATATGATATTTCAGTAAATATAATCATATTACAAGCATAAAATTAAATGCAGGAGAACAAAAGTGAAAACCCCTAAATAGTGAAGCTTTAAGTTAGAAACATTTGAGTCTCTAACAGACTCACCAGACAAATGATGCTTGTACCCTCACACCTCATTACTTCCTACTGTATGAGAAAAAACTATACCCTTATGTGTAAAGAAAGATGATGGTTGGCCTCTTGGTCACTAAAAAATAAACACTTTCCTAATTTCTATCACCATGTAATCCTTGGAAAATCTGATACATTTAGTTTTTGATCCTTTTCTTTGTTTTCCTGTGTTGTTGCTATACTACACTTGTGCTCAATCTGGTTACTTTGAGCTTAATGAAGAGAAACAGCAGAGACTGTTACTGGATCACCAAATCAGATTCATGTGCCAGAGGCACAGCACACACCAAACAGTAAGTATTGATATTTGGAGAACAGACAGTTTAATCAGGGTGGTACCAATCAAGAAAGAAGAGGGCATGCTTCAAATCTACTTTACCTTACCAAAAATGATTATGAATTATATAAAGAAAAAGGACCCATAAGAGGAAGTCCTAGGGGAAACTGGCATTTTCAAAGCCTGGATAAAAATCAAGGATTTCAGATTTCTTGATGCTGGGAGACATCTGGTAGACCATATTACAATGTCCCTTTCTGCAAATCAGTCTTTTTGTGATACTATTAGTTCATTTTTCTGTTAACAAAGATAGCAAAGTTGAACTGATAATTTCAGGAAATACAGAAAGCCTAGTCAGTTTGATGAGAGGAGAGAATGTGTATTTTTAGACTTTAACTAGTAGAGGAGAATGCTTCACACATCTTGTAAGAGGGAAAAAAAAAACCAAAACTTCTACTTATTTTGTCTTGGGGACTCGTTATTGCCATGAATGAACTAGTGCTGGGCTTTCTGTCATTTATGCACAAAAATTCTGAGTCTTAAAGTTGACAATTTGTTTAACGGGGGAGCTGGGGAACCTGCAATGCTGCAGCCTGCTTTGTTCTTGCACAGCACAACTTTTATAGGGCACTGTGAGGTTAAATGTTGCCGCAGTCCGGCTGCAGCAAAATAACCGGGGGTGACAAACAACTTGTGTACATTGATACAGCAGGAGTGAGAGCCGTTTATTGTAGGACAGGAGTGGTATATATACATTCCACACAGCTTATCTTAATTAACATAAACTAGATACAGCAGTCAACCAATAAGAAATCTCCACACTTAATGGCTCGCTGGCGCCACCTCACAAGCCACTCCCCCTGGCAAAATGCCAGGCGCCATCCTGACTTGTTTACAGACTCTAACAAAATGTTAACTATGGCATAATATACTGAAAACAACTAACTTGTTTGCTAGTACCAAGAAAACATTTTTCCCAGTGACAAAACAGGATATGTTCTCAGAAAGTGCCAGGTAGTACCGTTGGGGCCTTATTTTTCTTCCTTAAACAGGGTCATTGTGCCACAGAAGAATTAGCCTACCATGAGGAATTATTGCTGTCCTGCCACATTTAGCATTCCAGCCTCCTTAACTTTGGCTAATAAATAGGATTTCCTCATTCAGATTTTCCTGGTGTATTTTCCATGACTTCAGGAGATTGGACCCCAACAAGTTATAATCCTACATTTTTTGTACTCTTCCTAAGTGCCTGGCAGGCCTTTAAGTCAAGTTGCATTCTTGTATTCTAACAACCTTCAGAATATAGTGATATTATAGTTCATAGTTCATGCATTTCTATGGTGTGAGTGTTTGTTTTGATTCCAATACTTACTTTTTTGAAATGCCCTCACCAATGTGATGGCTTTATTTTGTGGAATATTAGATGGAGTAATGTGGAATACTAGAGGGTATGTGACAGTGGAAGATGATGAATGTCAACTAAAGAGAGGCCTCACATGTGTTTTTCCCTTTTCCTTTCTGTCCTGGCCATCACAGCTGTTCCAGGACCAGCTTTCAAAATGCAATCTTGGAAGCAGAGACCAGGCCTTTACTGGACCTTCGCCCTGCCACTGCTAGCACTGGGAGACATTGTGTCACCCACAGGCCAGCTGCTCCAGGGAGTGGAGATCAGATATTGTTCCAAGAAGAGTTCAGTGGCCACAGGTGACAGACAGCATTTCTGCTCCTTGTAGTGTTTTGATGAGCAGCCAGAGCTTACTCTCCCTCCGTGTTCTGTCCAGTGGTAGCTGGCTGGACAAGTGACACAAATCCTTTTCACAGTATCCTCAGTTCCAGACCTGTCCCCATGCAGAGAAGGGTTGCAGAAGCATGTCCCCATGTCAGATTGTAGAAGCAGTGACATTATCAGCATGAGCTTGCTTACTTTGCTTGTATGACCAGCATCCCTAAGAGCAACTGTCCTGGTAGTTTTCTGGAGATAATGCAAGAAAGTAGCTTTCTAGAGATAACACAAATTGCCCTATTTTCCCTTGTGTTCTTCAATATGTATAGTGACCAGGTGCTATGGCACAGGCCTATAATCACAGTGGCTGGGGATACTGAGGTAGGAGGATTACAAGTTCAAAGCTAGTCCCAGCAATTGAGCAAGGCCCTAAGTATTCTAGTGAGACACTTTCTCAAAATAAAAAATAAAAACAGATTGGGATGTGGTTCAGTGGTTAAGCACCCCCTGACTTCAATCCCTGGCATTAAATTAAAAAAAAAAAAGTATCTGGACTTTCTGACCCAGGCTTGCTCTAATTGTTCCTATATTTGCCTATGTATTTGGGGTTGGGCGAATATAGGAGGTATTCAGGGAATGGTGTTTTACTTCCTCTTTTCTTTAAAAGCAATACAGAAATACATTTCTATTATACATTAATTATGCAGTCTACTGTATGTTGTTATAGCAGCATAGAGTAAAATATAGATAGAATCTGAGGTTCAAAATTATGAAATGAACTAGTCCAGGGTTACTCATTTAATCAGAGCAGAATGTAGATGTAAGCTTAGCCATGTTTTGCTCCTACTTTTAATCACTCCCCAATGTCACTGGCTATAATTAAGGTCCATTTATTATACAAGGTTTAAAGGACCAAAATATACAGACTTCATGTGCAAGTTCTGGTTTGTTAAGGATTCATGGTGTAAGATGGTGAGCTAAAAAGGGCCTAGATAACATATATGGTAATTGTACACATTTTTCATAGTTAATTGTATTTAAAGATTACTTAGTACTCTGTCTCTGAAATAAATATGAGCCAAATGCCAAAATTCAGCCCTAATGGAATTGAAAATGACCAGGTAATGAGTGTCTTAATTTTTTTTTTTTTTTGGAAAAATACTTCAAGAAAAATAATAACAAGTTGTTAAGAGACAAATTACTGGGCCCTTTGCTAATTAGATTTACTGAACAAAGTGTGTTTCAGTTTGTTTGAAAACAGTTATTTGTGGAAACACTTGAACACAGATGCTGTGCACAGATGTTGAAGAAGTAAAATACTCGTGAGTGAGAGCTCCCACTTCCTTGGGTCTCCCTCTCCAGGTACTGTGGCCTAATTTCAGGGTCTTGTGTGCTGAAGAATCAAGGACCGATTTGCATTTCAAAGAAATGTCAGTGGCTGCAGCCCTCTCAGTTCAACTCTTTTCCATTATGCAAATAACAATTTGATAAGAGGCTTTTAAATAAATGAGTTAATTAGCTTTTAAAATATTCAATAGAACTCATGTTTTTCATCTTTACTGCAAAGCTAAGAGGGAAAGCTTGATGACCTAGCAGTATTATTGCCTGTGTGTTTCTTACCCCCCCACCCATGGCTGCTCTGTTTCACTTTCTCTTTGCTTTGAAAACATGTTTTCTTTTTTCATTAGGAAACTGGCAATATTTAGGTGAATAGTATGTGAGAATACAAATCATTGCACCTAAACCAGCTGGCTTTATTTTAGCTAGCATTATACCTAAGAAGGGAAGAAACTTAAAAATACTTAAGTAAAAAGACAAGAGGGACTCATGAAAGGAAATAAGAAAGATTACTAGAATAAGGTGCATGGAAACTGAACCTCTTCCAAATCTTCAGCCTAATAATAGATAAATGCTGAAATTTCTTTGTTTGCTTGTTTTTTCAGAGACTTATTTTCTTTCTGTCTAGAAAGGCTTTAATTACTCCTTAATTTTTAATTACTCCTTAATTTTGGCAAGAATGACCAAATAAGAGAAAATAGTAGCAGTGTATTGTGAGCCATAACTTTTATCTTCAACTCAACTTCATGATGAAAAGATACTCTGCAGAAGATAAAATATAAGTACTATATATGCTTAAATGTTTTCTCAAAGTCATGCAAACAGAAAATTATAAAGTCAGATTTCAGCTTGGGACTTTTTGATATCATTGTTGGTTTTCTTTCAAATCAGGGATCATAGAAATCTAGTTTAGCTATTGTAAGGTACAATTTTATGAACACTAAGGAATAATTAAGCTACAGGAATTTGGATTTTTTTATCATATACAAGCAGATGAACATCCAATACATTTGATAGGATAGTCAATAGAAAAAGGTGCTTCCTTAAAGTAGTTTTGATATGCATTTCTCTAATTGCTAGAGATGTTAAACATTTTTTCTTTTTTTTTCTTTTTTTTCTTGTAGGCTGTTCAAAACATTACATAGTTCTTGACATATCATATTTCACACTTTGATTCAAGTGGGTTATGAACTCCCATTTTTACCCCATATACAGATTGCAGAATCACATCAGTTAAACTTCCATTGATTTACATATTGCCATACTAGTGTCTGTTGTATTCTGCTGCCTTTCCTATCCTCTACTATCCCCCCTCCCCTCCCCTCCCCTCCCCTCTTCTCTCTCTACCCCCTCTACTGTAATTCATTTCTCCCCCTTGTATTATTTTTCCCTTTCCCCTCACTTCCTCTTGTATGCAATTTTGTATAACCCTGAGGGTCTCCTTCCATTTCCATGAAATTTCCCTTCTCTCTCACTTTCCCTCCCACCTCTCATCCCTTTTTAATGTTAATCTTCTTCTCATGCTCTTCGTCCCTACTCTGTTCTTAGTTACTCTCCTTATATCAAAGAAGACATTTGGCATTTGTTTTTTAGGGATTGGCTGGCTTCACTTAGCATAATCTGCTCTAATGCCATCCATTTCCCTCCAAAATCTATGATTTTGTCATTTTTTAATGCAGAGTAATACTCCATTGTGTATAAATGCCACATTTGTTTTATCCATTCATCTATTGAAGGGCATCTAGGTTGGTCTAGCTATTGGGAATTGTGCCGCTATAATCATTGATGTGGCCGTATCCCTATAGTGCGCTATTTTAAGGTCCTCAGGGAATAGTCCGAGAAGGGCTATAGCTGGGTCAAATGATGGATCCATTCCCAGCTTTCCCAGGAATCTCCATACTGCTTTCCAAATTGGCCTCACCATTTTGCAATCCCACCAGCAATGTACAAGTGTACCCTTTTCCCCACATCCCCGCCAACACTTATTGTTGTTTGACTTCATAATGGCTACCAATCTTACTGGAGTGAGATGGTATCTTAGGGTAGTTTTGATTTGCATTTCTCTGATTGCTAGAGATGGTGAGCACTTTTTCATGTACTAGTTAATTGATTGTATGTCCTCCTCTGAGAAGTGTCTGTTCAGGTCCTTGGCCCATTTGTTGATTGGGTTATTTGTTATCTTATTGTCTAATTTTTTGAGTTCTTTGTATACTCTGAATATTAGGGCTCTATCTGAAGTGTGAGGAGTAAGATTTGTTCCCAGGATGTAGGTTCCCTATTTACCTCTCTTATTGTTTCTTTTGCTGAGAAAAAACTTTTTAGTTTGAGTAAGTCCCATTTGTTGATTCTAGTTATTAACTCTTGTGCTATTGTTGTCCTATTGAGGAATTTGGAGCCCGACCCCACAGTATGTAGATCATAGCCAACGTTTTCTTCTATCAGATGCTGTGTCTCTGATTTGATATCAAGCTCCTTGATCCATTTTGACTTAACTTTTGTGCATAGCTAGATAAAGGGATTCAATTTCATTTTGATGCATATGGATTTCCAGTTTTCCCAGCACCATTTGTTGAAGATGCTATCCTTCCCCCATTGCATGCTTTTAGCCACCTTATCAAATATAAGATAGTTGTAGTTTTGTGGATTGGTTTCTGTGTCCTCTATTCTGTACCATTGGTCCACCCGCCTGTTTTGGTACCAGTACCATGCTGTTTTTGTTACTATTGCTCTGTAGTATAGTTTGAAGTCTGGTATCGGTATACCGCCTGATTCACACATCCTGCTTAGCATTGTTTTTGCTATTCTGGGTCTTTTATTTTTCCATATGAATTTCATGATTGCTTTCTCTATTTCTACAAGAAATGCCATTGGGATTTTGATTGGCATTGCATTAAACCTATAGAAAACTTTTGGTAATATCACCATTTTGATGATGTTAGTTCTGCCTATCCATGAACAGGGTACATTTTTCCATCTTCTAAGATCTTCTTCTATTTCTCTCTTTAGGGTTCTGTAGTTTTCACTGTATAAGTCTTTCACCTCTTTTGTTAGGTTGATTCCCAAGTATTTTATTTTTTTTTTTGAGGATATTGTGAATGGAGTGTTTTTCCTCATTTCCATTTCAGAGGATTTGTCGCTGATATACAGGAATGCCTTTGATTTATGCGTGTTGATTTTATATCCTGCCACTTTGCTAAATTCATTTACTAGCTCTAATAGTTTCTTTGTAGACCCTTCTGGGTCTGCTAGGTATAGAATCATGTCATCTGCAAATAGTGATAATTTAAGTTCTTCTTTTCCTATTTTTATGCCTTTAATTTCTTTCGTCTGTCTAATTGCTCTGGCCAGTGTTTTGAGAACTATGTTGAACAGAAGTGGTGAGAGAGGGCATCCCTGTCTTGTTCCAAATTTTAGAGGGAATGCCTTCAATTTTCCTCCATTCAGAATGATGCTAGCCTGAGGCTTAGCATAGATTGCTTTTACAATGTTGAGGTATGTTCCTGTTATCCCTAGTTTTTCTAGAGTTTTGAACATAAAGGGATGCTGTACTTTGTTGAATGCTTTTTCTGCATCTATCGAGATGATCATATGGTTCTTATTTTTAAGTCTATTGATGTGGTGAATAACATTTATTGATGTCTGTATATTGAACCAGCCTTGCATCCCAGGGATGAATCCTACTTGATCATGGTGCACAATTTTTTTGAGATGTTTTTGAATCCGATTCGCCAGAATTTTATTGAGGATTTTTGGATCTAGGTTCATTAGAGATATTGGTCTGTAGTTTTCTTTCTTTGAAGTGTCTTTGTCTGGTTTAGGAATCAGGGTGATGTTGGCCTCGTAGAATGAATTTGGAAGTTCTCCCTCTTTTTCTATTTCCTGAAATAGCTTGAAAAGTATTGGTATTAGTTCCTCTGTAAAGGTTTTGTAAAACTCTGCTGTATACCCATCCGGTCCTGGGCTTTTCTTAGTTGGTAGTCTTTTGATGTTTTCTTCTATTTCCTCAATTGATATTGGTCTGTTTAGGTTGTCTATATCCTCCTGACTCAGTCTGGGCTAATCATATGACTTAAGAAATTTATCGATGCCTTCACTATCTTCTATTTATTGGAGTATAAGGATTCAAAATAATTTCTGATTATCTTCTGTATTTCTGAAGTGTCTGTTGTGATGTTGCCTTTTTCATCCCGTATGCTAGTAATTTGAGTTCTCTCTCTTCTTCTCTTTGTTAGCATGGCTAAGGGTCTGTCGATTTTATTTATTTTTTCAAAGAACCAACTTTTAGTTTTGTCAATTTTTTCAATTGTTTCTTTTGTTTTGATTTCATTAATTTCAGCTCTGATTTTAATTATTTCTTGCCTTCTACTTCTTTTGCTGTTGTTTTGCTCTTCTTTTTCTAGGATTTTGAGATGAAGTATGAGATCATTTATTTGTTGGTTTTTTCTTTTTTTAAGGAATGAACTCCAAGCAATGAATTTTCCTCTTAGAACTGCTTTCAATGTGTCCCATAGATTCCGATATGTTGTGTCTGTGTTTTCATTTATCTCTAAGAATTTTTTAATTTCCTCCTTGATGTCTTCTATAACCCATTGATCATTCAGTAACCTATTGTTCATTCTCCAGTGATGCATAATTTTTCCTTTTTTCTTTTATCTTTGGTTTTCAGTTTCATTCCATTATGATCAGATAAGATGCATGGTATTATCTCTACTCCTTTATATTGTCTAAGAGTTGCCCTGTGACATAATATATGATCTATTTTTGAGAAGGATCCATGTGCTGCTGAGAAAAAAGTGTAACTGCTTGATGTTGGGTGGTATATTCTATATATGTTAATTAAGTCTAGGTTATTAATTGTGTTATTGAGTTCTATAGTTTCCTTATTCAACTTTTGTTTGGAAGATCTGTCCAGTGGTGAGAGAGGTGTGTTGAAGTCTCCCATGATTATTGTATGGTGGTCTATTAGACTCTTGAACTTGAGAAGAGTTTGCTTGATGAACATAGCTGCACCATTTTGGGGGGCATATATATTTATGATTGCTATGTCTTGTTGGTGTATGGTTCCCTTGAGCAGTATGTAGTGTCCCTCTTTATCCCTTTTGATTAACTTTGGCTTGAAATCTATTTTATTTGATATGAGTATGGACACTACTGCTTGTTTCCGAAGTCCATATGAGTGATATGATTTTTCCCAACCTTTCACCTTCAGTCTATGTATATCTTTTCTTATCAAATGCGTCTCCTGTAGGCAGCATATTGTTGGGTCTTGTTTTGTGATCCATTCTACTAGCCTGTGTCTCTTAATTGGTGAGTTTAAGCCATTAACATTTAGGGTTATTATTGAGATATGGTTTGTTCTTCCAGCCATATTTGTGTATTTATGTTACTAAACATGGTTTATTTTCCTCTTTGATTATTTCCCCCCCTTTACTGTCCTACCTCCCACTGTTGGTTTTCATTGTTATTTTCCATTTCCTCTTCCTGTAATGTTTTGCCAAGGATGTTTTGAAGAGATGGTTTTCTAGCTGCGAATTCTTTTAACTTTTGTTTATCGTGGAAGGTTTTAATTTCATCTTCCATCCTGAAGCTTAATTTTGCTGGATACACGATTCTTGGTTGGAACCCATTTTCTTTCAGTGTTTGAAATATGTTATTCCAGGATCTTCTAGCTTTCAAAGTCTGTGTTGAGAGATCAGCTGTTATCCTGATTTGTTTACCCCTAAATGTAATCTGCTTCCTTTCTCTTGTAGCTTTTAAAATTCTCTTCTTATTCTGTATGTTGGGCATCTTCATTATAATGTGTCTAGGTGTGGATCTCTTATGATTTTGCACATTCAGCGTCCTGTAGGCTTCTAGGATATGGGATTCTGTCTCATTCTTCAAGTCTGGGAAGTTTTCTCGTATTATTTCATTGAATAGATTGATCATTCCTTTGGTTTGGAGCTTTATACCTCCTGTATCCCAATGACTCTTAAGTTTGGTCTCTTTATGTTATCCCATATTTCTTGGATGTTCTGCTCATGGTTCCTTAACAGTCTTGCTGAGCTGTCTATGTTCTTTTCAAGTTGAAATACTTTGTCTTCATTGTCTGATGTTCTATCTTCTAAGTGTTCTACTCTGCTGGTAGTATTCTCAATTGAGTTTTTAAGTTGGTTTATTGCTTCCTGCATTTCTAGGATTTCTGTTTGTTTGTTTTTTATTACCTCTATCTCCCTGTATAGTTGATCTTTTGCTTCTTGGATTTGTTTATGTAATTCATTGTCGAAGTGATCTTTTATTGTCTGATTTTGCTGTCTAATGTCTTCCTTGAGACTCCAGATCATCTGAAGCATGTATATCCTGAATTCTTTATCTGACATTTTATCTGCTGCAGCTATTACCTCTTCTAAAGTTGAGTTGACCTGCATTGCTTGTGGTCCTTTCTTTCCTTGTCGTTTCAAACTGCTCGCGTTTCTTTCTGCTTGATGAAATGGTTGTGTTTTTGAAATTTTCCCCCTATATATTTATATTGCTCTTGTATAGTTGAAAAGTCTCCCTTGCAGGGCGGGCAGCGGCTGTGCTCCTCCTCCAATTGGGGTGATCTCTCTACCACGCTGGCGGGCCGCTGGGTTTGTTCTGCCGATCGGTCGCAGGTCTGCCTACCTTGTAGGCGCGGGTGGCGGCTCTGCTCTGCACCTCCTCCAGTTGGTGTGACGTGTCTTCCATGCCCGCGGACCCCTGGACCTGTTCTGCTGGTCGGTCACAAGTCTGCCTACCTTGCAGGTGCGGGCGGCGGCTCTGCTCTGCCCCTACTCCAATTGGGTTGACGTGACTTCCACGCCGGCCGGTCGCTGGGCCTGTTCAGGGTGCGGGCAGCGGCTCTGCTCTGCCCCTACTCCAATTGGGGTGACGTGACTACCATGCCGGCGGGCCTCTGGGCCTGTTTCAGGTACGGGCGGTGGCTACTCTGCTCTGCCCCTACTCCAATTGGGGTGACGTGTCTACCATGCCGGCAGGCCGCTGGGCCTGTTCCTCCGGTTGGTCGCAGGTCTGCCTACCTTGTGGGCACGGGCGGTAGCTCTGCTCTGCCCCTAGTCCAAATGGGGTGATGTGTCTGCCATGCCGGCAGGCCACTGGGCCTGTTCCACCGGTCTGTCACAGGCTTGCCTACCTTGCAGGCTTGGGCGGCGGCTCTGCTCGGCCCCTCCTGCAGTTGGGCTGAAGTGATACCACGCCGGCGGGCCGCTGGGCCTGTTCCGGGCATGGGCGGCGGCTCTGCTCTGCCCCTACTCCAATTGGTGTGATGTGTCTACCACGCCGGCAGGCCGCTGGGCCTGTTCTGCCAGTCGCTCGCAGGTCTGCCTACCTTGCGGGCTTGGGCGGCGGCTCTGCTCGGGCCCTACTGCAGTTGGGGTGAAGTGATACCACGCCGGCAGGTCGCTAGGCCTGTTCCAGGCACGGGCGGCAGCTCTGCTCTGCCCCTACTCCAATTGGTGTGACTTGTCTACCAGGCTGGCAGGCCGGTGTGCCTGTTCCGCCAGTCGGTCACAGGTCTGCCTACCTTGCGGGCTCGGGCAGCGGCTCTGCTCGGCCCCTAACATTTTTTCTTATATTTTTTGATTGATAGTATATCCTCTTCTAAGAAGTGTCTATTCGGTTTCTTGGCCTTTTTATTTATTGGGTTATTTGCTTTTTTGGTATTAAGGTTTTTGAGTACTTTATATAATCTAGAGATTAGTGCTCTATCTGATCTGCATGTTGTAAAAGTTTGCTCCCATTCCTTAGGCTCTCTATTCACATCATTGATTCTTTCTTTTGCTGAGAAGAAGCTTTTTAGTTTGAATTCATCCTGTTTATTGATTCTTGGTTTTAATTCTTGTGCTATAGGAGTCTTATTAAGGAAGTAAGGGCCTAATCCTAAAAGATGGAGATTTGGGCCCACTTTTTCTTCAAATAGGTGCAGCGTCGCTAGTTTAATTCCTAGGTCCTTGATCCACAAACAACAATAAGTGTTGGTGAGGATGCAGGGGAAAAGGCACACTCATATATTGCTGGTGGGACTGTAAATTGGTGCAGCCAATCTGGAAAGCAGTATGGAGATTCCTTGGAAAGCTGGGAATGAAACCACCATTTGACCCAGCTATCCCACTGCTTGATTCATACCCAAAGGAGTTAAAAACAGCATACTACAGGGATGCAGCCAATGTTTATAGCAGCACAATTCGCAATAGCTAAATTGTGGAACCAAGCTAGATGCCCTTCAGTAGAAGAATGGATAGGGAAAATGTAGTATACACAGTGAAATTAAAATCAGCATTAAAAGAGAAAAAAAAATCATGACATATGCAGGTAAATGGATGGAATTGGAGAATATTATGCTAAATGAAGTAAGCCAATCCCCCCAAAACAAATGCCAAGTGATTTCTCTGATATGAGGATGCTGACTCATATTGGGGATGGGGGCAGGGAGCATTCAAGGAATGGAGGAACTTTAGATAGGGCAAAGGAGAGGGAGGGAAAGGAAGGGGCATGGGAGTAGGAAAGACAGTGGAATGAGATGGTACATGTATGAAGACATGAATGGTGTGAATCTACTTTGTGTACAGACAGAGACTTGAAAAATCATGCTCTATATGTGTAATATAAACTGAATTGCATTCTGCCATCATATATAACAAATAAGAATAAATAAATAATATTTTTGAAAAAAGAAAGAATAAGCTGCTTCCTATCATTTCTCATAAAGAAACAATAAAATAGGATAAAAACTAAATTAAAAATAAAAACTTAAAATTGATTACTGTTGGCACCATTTTTTTTTGCACTAACCAATGCTAGAGTAGTTATTCATGACCCAGAGTAAACTAAAATTGATTTCATAGTTGTATAGAATTTAATCCAACAAATTATATAAGAGAATCCATTGTAACACAGAAAATTATTCTTTTATTGAAGGGAAAAAATCTTACTTTTGTAAACACAGAATAATTTAGTATTTTTATGTTGAATGCTCATTTTTGAGGGTATGTAGAAATGTGTGGAGAAACATATGTTCCATTAAATCATTTCAGGCTTTCACCTGCAGAGGGAAAATTGGTTTAATGAGATATTATTATGAAATCAAAGTCAAAACACTGTGCGCAAATTATCAAAAATGCAGGTTTGGGGGCTGGAGTTGTGGTTCAGTGGTAGAGTGCTTGTGTGCCATGGGCGAGGCCCTGGGTTTGATCCTCAGCACCACATAAAAATAAATTAATTAATTAAAGATATTCTCACCATGAGCAGATTGTTAAACTTTCTCAGCCTCTGTTTCTACTATTTATGAAACAGGTATCTACAAAATACTATTGAGAAATAGAACACAAACAATAAATATTTGAGATAAATTGGTGTAATTCTTTAATATAGCTGATGTATTAACAGTATTTGCTACTCATGGGTATTCAATAAATGCATGACTTTCCTAGAAAACTAAATCCAAATGTTGAACACTTTTAGTCAATAATATTTAGCACATTTAGACGACCATAGATAGTACTGAAATCATGTAACATAAGAAGTCAGTGCAGGGGGCTGGGGATGTGGCTCAAGCAGTAGCGCGCTCGCCTGGCATGCGTGCGGCCCGGGTTCGATCCTCAGCACCACATACCAACAAAGATGTTGTGTCCGCCGAGAACTAAAAAATAAATATTAAAAATTCTCTCTCTCTCTCTCTCTCCTCTCTCTCTCTCTCTCCTCTCTCACTCTCTCTTTAAAAAAAAAAAAAGAAGTCAGTGCAGGGACTTGGGAGCTGGAGTCTTTCACGTATAGAAGTATAGAAGTCTTTACTAATCAGAGAGTAAATGTGAAAAGTGCCTGCATCTTTGAGAACAGTATTGAACTGAAGGTAAATTAGTTATTGCGTTGTGTAGCGCTAGAGTGTAAATAAATCCAGTGTCTCCATGTGAGAGAGAAGGAAATACCAGCTTGGATGAAGAGGGTGCATTTTTTTTTTACATTCAGAATTCTTCCAAGTTAAATTGTGTAGCCATGGAGAAGTGAACACCCTCTATATTGGAGATATTCAAGAAAAGGCATCATTAACAATGAAGTACAGAATATTCAGTCTTATGTGTGTATCTTCCAATAATGAGCATTATTAATGAACAAACAAATGATGACGTTAGAATAGTTTACCTAGTCCACCTTCTTCCATTCACCTTACAATAAATTCTCAGGGTTCAGTATCATTTGACTAAGCTTATTATGATTAGTCTATCCATATTCTGAGATGACTGAGTGGTCTTTATGTATTTGCCATGAGATTGTAAAAAAGGATTTTACAAAAGAGTAAAATCTTCCATGAGTGAGTGGAAGTAATTACCCTGGCAACACTCAAAGACACAGATCTGCACTGCCGGGTTCAATGAGAAGAATATGTTCCTTGTCCTGTTTTTCCTAATGATTCATCATACAATTAGCCTTGGAAATGATAATTCTTATCATTATAGAATAGTATATATTTTTCTTTCCCACTTCCAAACAATAAAACATCTTTATTTAATTGTAGATATAATTGTGAATCCATCTGAGGCCTTTCCTTTCTCTCAATCTTTCTTGTAATCTGCACAAATCAAATTCTCATTACCTATGCTTTGCAATTACTTTTAATATAGTTATTACATTTCCTCTTATATCCTATCATATTTACCTTGATAGACTTTTCACTGCCTAGTATTAAGAACCTAAATTAATTTAAATATGGTCCTTTGAATACCCTTTAATGGTTTCATATGTTCCATAAAATTAATTTCCTCTAGCAGAGGAACAATTTATTTTAAATAAACTCATACATGAAGCCCAAATATTTAATAAATGGTACACATATAATTAAATATTTATAATAGAATGTTAACATTTACATAATGTTTTAAAACTGTTTTCTAGATAAATAATATTTCATATCAATTTATTTTTATACTTAAGTTTGGATATACACTATCAAGAAAATCTGAACTCTTGGCCATTGTGAGTCATATTCTCATTATAAAACATGGTATTGAAACATGCCCAAATTAATAATCATTATGGATTATGACACATGTGATTCTAAACTTGCAATGCTCATTTACATGGCCAGAAGTTTAAAAGCTCACAAAAACGTCATGATTTTTTTAAAGTTCATGTACAAATTATTTACTTTTTTAAAGTAGTAAATTTTCCATTTACTAATGAATACATAGATTCTCAGTGTTTTATTTTTTTATTTTTCAGGTTGTATTTTCCCAAATGTATCATAGAACATTTCTACATGCCCCAAAATGTCCTCTTAAAAATCTCAAAACTTTGTTGGTCACCTTTTAAATAAATTCACTTAAAAATTCAGATGGAAAAATGAGCACCAACTTAATTTGAATTTTGCATTGAGTTCTGAATCCCCAGCAAGACGCTACCTTTACAACACTGAATCATCAAAGGAAGTTTATTTAGCTTGTGTGTGGAAAATGGCAAAGCATGTAAAATTTGGTATAATCGTGTTGTAGCAGGTATTTCAATAGTGATTTCTGTTCTCATTACAAAAGTATGTATTGCATCTTCCCACAGGACAATAAGATTTAATAGAAAAGAGGACATTTTTCAAGTCATGTTGCTTCATTCCAAATAAATTGGAAATGTCACCAATTTTAAAACTTAATGAATTTACATGTATATGTCATTATTTAACTTGTTTTTTTATTAAGGTTGGTATCAACTAAAATACCAGTGCTCACCTGTAATATCGCGTTTGGCTTCACCAGTCTTTTAATAGATTCAATAGGAGCTAATACTCCTATATGCTTCTGTCATTGCTTTTGCATCATCAATACAATTGCCTTATTTTTCACTGTTCTCTTACTGTGCACATAAGAAGCATCCACCTATATAGATACACAGAAGTGTTTTCTCTTTTGTGAGTTCTTGTCCTACAGAGAGATAAGACCTAAATTCTGAAGCAAATGACCTGAAAATATTTACCCAAACTAAATCCTCCAAACTATTTCATCAAATACATTAAATGCACTGTGTGCAGTGGCATACCCCAGTAATTCCAGAGCCTCTAGAGACTGAGGCAGAAAGTATTCAAGTTCAAAGCCAGTCTCAGAAGGTAGCAAAATCCTGTCTCTAAAAAAAGAATGGGGTATAGTTTTCAGTGGTTGAGCGCTTCTAGTTTCCATCCCTGGTTTAAATATATATATATATACACATATATATATACACACATATTATTTAGGTTTCTTTGAAAAAAATTGGTGTCACCAATAGCCATCTATAACTCTTCTTTGTCCTCAGTCTTTTAATAGTTTCTCCCTCCCTTTAAAGTATAAGAGTCTGTGTATCTAATTTTCTGCTGTGTCTTCTAAACCTAGAAAAGTCATGTTTGCAGAGAGGTGTTCAATAGTTGTTTTGAGAATTTAAAGAATGTACATTCTTGACTTCATTTTTTATTAAAATTATAGGAACTAGATTTTTATAGAGTCTTCCTTATTTATAATACTTGTAGCAATATCAGCACCGTAGTCTAATTAACAGTTCTTCTGAAGATATATGTCTTCATTATATATGTGCATTTACATTGTCAGATTAAATTTTCTTTGTACAAGTATTCCGATAACACATAGTAATTGAATTTAGGCTAAAAGGCACAAGAATTATTTTGTACTCATTATGTTTTGTTTCAGTGTAACACAACTTGGCAAGGGCTATAAGATCATCTTATAAAAAAAAGTTGTAAAAGTTCAAACTTTAGATATAGGCAATGTATATTGGAATAACATTCCCAAATTAAAATAATTTTATCTTTTTGGGGTTTTGTATTACAGCAAATATTTGGATACAGGAGCAAAAATGTCTATCCAAGTGTTAACTGCTTTTAGAATAAGTATATATTCTAATCTCTCAATCTGAAACAGGGATCTTGGCAAACTCTAAGAATAACTCAGTATGACAAACCATAGTGGGGTACTCCTATAATATCAGCATCTCAGGAGGAAATCAGAAAGATAGCAAGTTTAAGGCCAGCCTCAGCAGTTTAACAAGACCCTCAGCAACTTAGTGAGACCTTGTCTCAAAATAAAAAGTAAAAATTACTGGGGAAATATTTCAGTGTTGAAGTGCCCCTCGATTCAATCAACAGTATCAAAAAAAAAAAGATAGATAGATAGATAAATAGATAAAAACAGCATGGGAGTTTTCCCTATCCCTGATTACATCCAGGAACACACACACATATGCTCATATAGATTGTGGTTCAGCAAGGAAGACAACAGGATGCAGGTCAGGTGGCACTATACTGATGGAGAATTCCCAAGTAATATAATAAAGAAAATAATTAACATTAAATCTCTTTTCAAAATTGATATTATCCAGGCAAAGAAATTAAAGGTAAGAAATAAAAGAATAGAATTATGTACAAAAGATAGTAAAGAAATACTAAGACACTAAACTATTTTTTAAAAGAAAAGCACAAAATGCAGACACACACAAAATCATTCTTAAAATATAAATCAATATGACAGGATCTCACAGATATGATGACAAAACAGAGAGATTAACGTGGAGTTACAGAAATAAGAAAAAAAAATTCTGACAAAAACATTCATCAAAAAAGCTAAAATTTCCATTAGAATTTAAATAAGTCAAGTTTGAAAGATAAAGCTTTTTCTACTGAAGAACAGATTGGTATTTTATTAAATATAGGAAAGAATTTCACTTGAAATAATGAAATTACTTAAAAGTAAATTTCTTTTACTTAAAGAAAAAGATAAAATGCACCAAAATGATCCAATAAGTTACTAATAATAAAACTTAACACTAAAAATATTTTAAATGGTATTGGCATCAGATTCACCATTTTAGGTCAGGGGCCATTTTATCTAGAGGTTCCAAAGTTTTGATTCTGAGGCAATGCCGCTTAACTTACTCTAAGAACCTGTGCCTGCTATCAACCCTACCCAGCTTAACCTCCTAAGCAGCTTATGAGATTCCTTTTGTGGGCTACAAAGCTGCTCAGTGAGGGCTGACAGGCTGCTGCTCTCCTCGGAGGGACATCCTTGTTACCAACCTCATGTTACTGACAATAAATCTCTTGTGTGAGATTCCGGTGTGTGGTGGAGTCTTTGGACTTTGCGTGGACTCTGCGAGTGTCCTTTCACTGGTGCTGTGACTCTCATGGGCTCTCTCATTGACCTTGCTCTCTCTTTGTGGATCTGAGCTACTTTGGGATCCTATACTTGGTCTTAGGCCACTCTCACCAAGAACCCGCTTTCCATTTCCCCGAGTGCTGGACTTCTCATCCATCACAGACTGATTCAGGTAAGTTCCCCTGCCTTGGGTTGACTCAAACAACCTGCAGCCCCAGGAAGTGACTTTTGAATGTCCAGCACTCACAGGGTTCCTGTTTGGTTGGGGGAACCCGAACCACAGCTTTCAGAGCTATGGTTGGTCTCTATCGTCGACTGAGTCCATAAACTCGAAGGTCTCAGCCCTGGGAAAAAATCTCTCTCTGGGTCTCAGTTACTCTTTGGGCTCGAAAGCCCTGGTGCCAGGCACCAAGAAACCCTATGGGCCTTACTCTCAGCTATTGTCCTGAGGCAGTGACAACTCCCAGAGTGGTTAGCTTTTCCTCCTTTGGTATAAAAGAACACAGAGGAAAATTTCTGCTTCTCCCTACGGACTTTCTCTCTCTCTTGCCATGGGTGCAGCCACCTCTGCCATCTCCTTAGACACCCCCTTGGGTTGCCTTTTAGCAAATTCAGATTCATTCCGCCTTACTCCTGACCTAAAGGTGCAGAAACTAATTAGTCTCTGCAACCAAATTTGGCCCCTTTATACCTAAGACAATGATTCCAAATTGTCATTTAATGGCACTCTAGAGTCCAAAATTTTGAGGGACCTTTGTAACTTTTGTGAGTGTTCAGGGATATGGAAAGAGATCCCCTATCTTCAGGACTTCTCTTTCCATTGTTCCAAACCATTCCTCTGCTCTTCCTGCTCTCGGGCCCAGATTGTGCTGGCTCTTGAAACTCTCTGTTCTTGACCTCGGGACCCTCCCCAAACCCCAGACTTTGATCCTGATGATGAACCCCTTCCTCACCATTCTCTACCTTCTGCTCTGAGTCCTCCGGGACCTCCCTCACCTACTTTCAGTCCACCTGTTACTTGCTCTCGCTCTCGAATGGACCCTTCTACCCAGCCTGCGCCCTTGCTTCCACTTGGGGAAGTAACAGGGTCAGAAGGAATTGTTCAGGTACATTCCTCTTTCTCCCTTAGTGACCTCTCCCAAATCAAAAGAAGGCTAGGGTCCTTCACCTCCAATCCTTCAGGGTACATTAAGAAATTCCAATACCTAACCCAATCATATGATCTAACTTTCCATGATGTCCATACGATCCTATCCAATACTCTCCAACCTGAAGAGTACAGGCAAGTTTGGGAGCTGGCCAGAAACTATGCCTATAAGGTCCACCAAACCTCCCCTGCTCACCCAGTTGGCACTGAGGCAGTCCCTGATACTGACCCCAGCTGGGATTACAATTTGGATGGAGGGATCATTAGCAGGAACCAATTTATTACCTGCCTCATGGAGGGACTAAAAAAAATGGGCCCGTAGACTATTAACTGTATTAACTATGAGAAATTCCAAGAAGTTATTCAGAACAAAAATGAAAACCCCGCAATGTTCTTGGACAACCTTGCAAAGGCCCTTTAATAGAACCAGCAATCTAGATCCTGAAACCCCAGATGAGAAACAATTACTAATAGCCTACTTTTTCTCTCAGAGTTTCACCGACTTTAATTAAGGCTAAATTCAAATGCTTAGAGAAGGGACCCCTAACTCCTCAAGCAGAGGTTCTGGCAGTGGCTTTTAAGATGTATAATGGGAGAGGTAAGAAGGTCCATAAACAGAAATACTAGACACTGGTCAAGGCCTTACAACCTGCCTCTACCACTGGCACTCGGGAATCCCCACTCCCTAGGAAGCAGCCAGGGGATTCCCTGGCTCCTACTTTAAATGTAGTCAAATGGGTCTTTGAGCCAGAGTGTGCCCAAATCCCTGGAAGCCTCCTGGTGCATGTCCCAAATGCCATCAGGAAGGATACTGGGCCATCATCTGTCCTCAGAAACCAAGAGGTGCAAGGCCATCCAGTTCTGATACCTTTCAAGTGGATCTTCTAGGTCTGGCAACAGATGATTGGGGAGGCCCAGGACCCCCTTACCCAACCACTACCACCACTTCTCAGAAGCCTAGCGTAACCATTGTGGTAGCAGGTAGGCTCATCTCTTTCCTCTTGGACACTGAACCACATACTTGGTCCTATAGGAATTTGGGGGGACCTACTTCTCTTATTCCTCTGTTGTCATGGTAGAAGGAACACCTTATCAGCATCTACAAACCCCTTTGCTTCACTGAATATTCCAGGTCATTACCCTTTTCCATTCCTTCCTGGTAATTCCCTTCTGCCCACTTCCTCTCTTAGGCAGGGCTCTCATAGCCAAAGTTGGAGCTTCCATTACCTTCACTCCTGAGACTCGCCTCAACTACAGCTTGCCTTTGGTCCCCCTCCTGCTAGTATTCCAGACAAATTCTGCAAACCCCCTTTACCCCTTACCTTCCTCAGAGGTTGATACCTAGATCTGAGACCTCCAAAACCCCTCCATAGCTACCCACTACCATCCCTTGGTAATACATATCAAGGACCCCACCTATTTCTCAGCATGACCCCAATACCCACTTTACCTCCATAGCCTCAGGGGTCTTAAACCTTTAATCTCTGATTTTCTCTGAAAAGACCTTCTAAGTAAACAAACTCCTCTTTTTAACACACCCATTCTAGTAGTCAAGAAACCAAACGGATTCTAAAGACTCATACAGGACCTTCGACTCATCAATACAGCTGTAATCCAGTAGTCACCCAGTAGTTCCCAGCCCATATATCCTCCTCTACATCATTCCCTCACACACCACCCATTTCTTCTCCAATCCCTTACACCTCCAATCCCAGTACACTTTCGCCTTTACCTGGGTAGACCCAGACACTCATATCTCCACCCCATTAACTTGGACTGTCGTACCCCAAGGATTTAGAGATAGCCCCCATCTATTCGGCCAACCCTTTCTAAACAACTATCTTCCCTCTCACTCCCCCAATCTAAACTTATTCAAAATGTAGATGACCTTCTCCTTTATAGCTCCTCTTTATAGATCAGTCTCACTAACACCAACATCTTCCTCAACTTCCTAGCTCACAATGAATATCAGGTCTCACCCTAAAAGATTTAGCTATCTATCCCCCAAGTCACTCATCTGGGTCTTCTCATTATACAAACCTACAAGGCAATTACCACTGATAGAAAGAATTTATTTTTTTCCCTACCACCTCCCACTATGAAAGAGGAAGTCCTCTCCTTTTGGGGGATGGCAGGATTCCTCCAGTCTTGGATTCCCAGCTATTCCCTTTAGGCTCTCCCTCTCTATGAAAATGCATGTGGCCCCCTCTCTGAACCACTTCTGAATCCTATCACACCACATTTCCACAGGCTTCAACAAGCCCTCCTTTGAGCCCCTGCCCTCCATCTTCCTGACCTTACTCACTCCTTCTCTTTGTGTGTCACTGAAAAGAATGGATATGCTCTGGGAGCCTTGGGACACCAACTGGTCACATACCTCTGGTCGCATACCTCTCAAATAACTAGATATAACCATCCAAGATTGAGCCTCCTGCTTGAGAACTTTCACCTTGGCCCTCCTTGTACAGGAATCAAAAACCTAACCTTTGGGTCCCCTATCACTGTCCTCTCTCCACATCACCTCTCTGAACTTCTTACCTACAAAGACCTTCAAACTTTTCCTCCCTCCAGGATTATTTCTCTTCAAGTTGCCCTTATAGAGGATTCTACACTGTCTTTTCAACCCTATTCACCAATTAATCTGGGCATTCTTCTCCTTTCTCCCTTAAAACACTTCTATGCTCCACTACACTCCTGTATAAAGACCCTAGAAGAACTTCTACCTCACCCTACTGACATTTAAGAGGGTCCCTTGCCACATGCCACCTACACATGGTTTACTGATAGAAGGTATTTTCTTCATGAGTGCACCTTCAGGGCTGGTTACTTTGTAATATCCCTTAATGAAATCATCAAAGTCAGGCCAACACCTCCAACAAAAAGGCAGAACTTCTTGCTCTCATGAGGGCCTTTACCCTAGCTCAGGGCTACACCCTTAACATTTACACCAACTGTAAATATGCTTTCCACATTCTCTTGTCACACTCAGCTATATGGGAGGAGAAGGGAATCCTCACCACAAAGGAGACCTCAGTGGTTAATACTTCCTAGATTGTGCTCCTGCTTGAGGCCTCCCACCTCCCCACTGCAATTAGAATGACTCATTGCAGATCCCATCAAACCAAAACTTCTACCATTTCCAAGGAAAATAACAAAGCTGATAAGGCAGCAAGACAGGTAGCCTTGGGTCTCCCCATGGAGGCCCCCATCATGACACTCTTCCTCGCCTACGACTGAGGGTCAACTCCTTCAACCCCAGAGACGTTGCCCCCACATAAAACTCCCCTTGGCCCTCTTTACAAGAATGATATTTTTCACCCCTAATCAGCAGGAAGAAGCTACAGAAGAAAGACCATGTTCCTCACCCTCGGTAGCTATAAAAACAAAAAGGGAGGAATATTGGCATCAGATTTGCCACTTTATGTTGGGGGCAATTTTATCTAGAGGTTCCAAAGTTTTGATTCTAAGGCAAAGCTGCTTAACTTCTCATAAGAATAGGTGCCTGCTATAAACCCCACCCCAGCTTAAACAGTTTACAATCAACCCTACCCCAGGTAAAACTCCTAAGCAGTTTATGAGGCCTATAAAGGTGCTCTGTGAGTGCCAACAGGCTGCTGCTCTCCACAGAGGGACATCCTTGTCAGTATACTTCATGTTACCAACAATAAATCTCTTGTGTGGGATTCTGGTATGTGATATGGTCATTGTGTGGACTTGTAAATGTCCTTTCAAATGGTATAAAAAATATTCAAAACTCAAACCACCCAATTTAATCACATTTAATAATGGAAACCACATGGTTTGTGTCTCTTTTCCAGCACAGCAAGTGCAATGTCTACAGATAGTGAAAATGTCTATAGTGTTCTGCTGGGCAAAAAAAAAAAAAAAAAAAAGCAAAGCACACTGATTGCATCAATTTGGGATCAGCTGCCCTTTTTTTAATATTTATTATTTAGTGGTAGTTGGACACAATAACTTTTTTATTTATTTATTTTTATGTGGTGCTGAGGATCGAACCCAGGGCCTCTCACGTACCAGGCGAGCACTGTACTGCTGAGCCACAACCTCAGCCCTCAGTTGCCATTTTGTACTGTATAAAGACAGAAGACAGACATTTATAAATTTGTAAACAAATCCAGAATTGACTCAGCAACAACAAGAAAAAGCCATAATCCCTGAGCTATTATCACTATATGACAGAAGTTAAATGATCAATAGCTACACTTGAGAGATATCCCCTGAGTCTTTACCTATTTAATCATTCAAGGGGAAGTAACATGGAAACTCAGAGACCACAGTATCAACAAGCCCCTTCTGGATGCAGAAGGATATAGTTAAGTCCAGAGAATGAAGCAAAGTATTCCTAGTCAGAACTTGGTTTGGAGAAACTGGTTGATAAATACCAGTGTGAACATTTAATCTGTTTGCATGTGAAACTAAGAAAAAAAAAAGTACTGTTACTGACTAGTATTTATTGAATAGAATATGATTAGCCTTAACACTACAAAACAAAAGCATAAATTAATTGGAGAACAGAATAAAAAGAAGAGAATTAAGTCAAAATTCTTTAAGAAGATGAAACATTTTGTTATTTAATCTCATAATTAGTTATGCCTTCTTTTAATGTTATTGAAACTCTAAACTTAGAAAATGGTCACTCTGAAGTAAAATACCCTATAATAAAAAAGAATTATTTAAATATACATTGTCTAGCACTCTATGTGGATATAAAGCAGTTGAAGTATAAATGGTCTGAAATGAGATGTTTTCTAAGTGTAAATACACAGTGAATTTCAAAGATACATCTAAAAAAAACAAAAAAGAGAACACCATATAAAATGTATTTGTACTGATTAAGTATTGAAATGATAGTATTTACTATTTTGAATATATTTGTTTAAGTAAAATATTAACATGTTTCCCTTTTAATTTTTACACTGTTAAAATATGTTCACTAAAAATTTTGTATTGTTTTTATTTAAATTACATGTCTATTATATTTCTATTGTATAGCACTAACTGAAAACATTATTTTATTATTTATATCTGATAGTGCTGTGCTATAACAATTTTATATAACTTGATAATAAATACATAATGATCTAACATAAGGATAATAAAATAATATTATAAAAACAATTATTTTCTCTTTTTTTGAAATAGAAATCTTTTCCAACTTAATAATATTGTAAGCAATACTATGCCAACATTATTCTGCTTGAAGACCACTTCCATAGACATCAGTGATGGGAAATAAAATATATAGCATTTTAAACATAGCTTCTTTCAACTTTTAGAATTTTCTTTTCTAGTATAACACTTACTGATCTCTCTCCTTTTTTTTCCAGTTTTGCCTGTTATCTCAGCACTAAGAGTCCCCACCATCACTGTCTCATTATTTCTGAGAAACTTGCTGAACTGCAATCTCCTTACCATTTACAATACCAGTTTTACCAGTTACAGCTCTTTCTCCCAGCAAAATTCAGGGAGTGGGAAAAAATGTCTAGTTGTATTTTCATACCACTTATTCCCTTCTTAGTTTTCTATAGTTATAGTGCTCTGAATTCCCCTCTTTCCCAAAACTCTCCTAAAGCAAATTCTTTAGGGTTTCTTACCATATCAAACATCCTCATTTTCCTTAATATGCATTCACTTCTTAACTTGTTAACTTGTTTTCCACATTTTCTATCAGGGCTTTCTTCCTCTGGGAATTCATTCTTGAGTGTTCCATTGGCACATGCCCCATAGTTTCATTCACGTCCTCCAAGATAATGAACTCTTATTTCCTGTATCTACCCTGAGATCTCACTTAACTCCAAATCTACATTCACCCCAAAATGGCATGATCTCTCTGTTCAAATATATGGCAACCCCATTCAGTATGCCCAAAGCTGAAAACAACTTGTCTGTAAGCCCACAATCTGTCCCATGTATTAATTTCAGTAGCATCACCACTCTCTTCCAGAAATGAAACATGATAGTTGTACTCTTTTATCATTTTATCTATTCTGAAACCATATAACCTTTTTTATATTTTCTTTTTCCTTTGTATTCTAATTTTAGGAATATTACCATCATTGCTTCCTCATATCTATATAATTGAGATGATAAAAGAAATCAGTCTCATGGCCCTTATTTCCTAATCTTTTTTTAAAGGTTAAATTCTTTTTTTTAAAATTGATTTTATTTTTTCAAATACACAACAGCGGAATGCATTACAATTCTTATTACACATATATACCACAATTTTTCATATCTCTGTAGGTTGACACCCAATTCGTGTCTTCATACATGTACTTTGGATAATGATGTCCATCACATTCCACCATCCTTGCTAATCCCCTGCCTCCTCCCTTTCCCTCCCTCCTCTCTTCCCTATCTAGAATTCATCTATTCCTAATATTTGTAATATATGATACAGGGGTTACTATATGTTATAGCTCTGAAATGTATCTGAATCTCAATAGCACTTTTATTTCTACCTGCTCTTAAAAATATTCATACTTTTTTTTACATAGTCACTTTTCAACATCTTGGTAAACAAACATGAATTATGCAAACACATGACATTATTAATTTCATTAGTTTTTAAAAAATTATTATTATTTTTACCCTACCAAATTACCACAACTTTAATATGAACAAAGCAGTCTGAGCACCCATTCCAGGAAGATTTCTCACCTATCCTTGGAAAACCTAATTTTATTTTGAGGATTATCCTTAATATAAACCTAGGCTAAATTAAAGAACCTGGGAATATTTTGTAATTCTGAATCATTCTCCACAACTGAATCCATAGCAGGAAACGACTTCTATTTAAAGATATGGATGTGAGGATTAAATTCCCAATTTTGCATGGGTTTTGGGCAAATTCCTCTCCTGACTTGCCAATCATACATATTCTCTATCCCTAAATTCCTCATCACTGACACATTATTTGTTATATAAGCATTAAGGTGCTAAAGATTACACTTCCTTAAAAAGTACTTGTGAATATTTTAGCCACAAGTAATTTGACTTTCTACATCATAGGGACAACCCCCTGGCCCCAATATTTGTCAGCGTATCATCAGGACTGTATTCTCCCTGATCAGGAGCATATTTTAAAGAAAACTACTCTCATCATAAGCTAACATCTTTTCCTGCAGGGTTTTTCCAACCTATATCTCAAGTCTCAAGTGACATTTCCTGTGTTTTTGTAGATAAGCCACATGGACAATTGCATGTCCCCCAGAAATAAGATAATTTTTGTTTCATGAATGGAGATGTTAAAGAGATCCTTAGGCTTCACCAGGCTATATCTTTCCTTTTATTTATTTTTCTTTGTTTTTGGTGACTATTTTTTATCTGTACAAGGTTATTTAGGCATTCTAGAAAGCTCTATCCTTTTCATTCTATTTTTTTCATCTTAATTTTAATGAATGTAAAGAATTGTAGTGAAAAACAAAAAGAGAGCCAGAAGCAAGCAAGGTAAGGGAGCGAAGTAAAGGGGGCTGCTTGTCGGAACTGCCAGCTTTACTTATATCCATAGGTTACATTAGGACATTGGCATCATTAGAATATATTGCTCATTGTATAAAGTCGCTTTTATGTAGGTAGGTTGAGGTGCAGTGACACACTGGTTTTGTCTAAGAGACTTCCTTTATTACCAGAAGATGAGTGTCTGAGATTAAGGTTGAGGCTGATAAGAATCTAGCACAGTCTCCTCACAAAAGACATTACCATTGCAGCTAGGCATTGAGCATGCATTAGTTATCTTACTAGTTCCAGGAAGAAACTGTAGAATATTCCAAGTGTGGAAACCAGGGCGCCTGTTACTCTCCGAGAGGTTGCTCACAGGAGAATGCTGCCTTGTACATTTCCACAGCCAGAATCCTTACTAAGAATCTTTTATTTTGTGAATTTAGTGCTTTATTCAAATAATCTTCTGATTTTACCATTTTGAATATTTTCTGGGTTAAACACTTTTATAAAGTTTTACCAAGATAATAGACACTTGATCAAGATAAATTCCTAAAAATCATGGCATAAAAATATGCATTTAGTTTCCCATCTTTTAATATATATGGCTAGCTTGTTTTCTAGAAAACTTAAACTGCCCTTCACTTTCAACAACCAGGTAGGGAAGCTGCATTTTCGATAAATTCTTACCTATGTTATTTATAATGATTTTGTATATTATATTTGTACTCAAATTTTTTACTGTTTTAAATTCAGATATGTCAGTATCAGGGATTTTGTGAAATTACTATTTTTTTTAAATAAAATTATAACCAAAATAGTTTTTTTTTAATTTCAGGAGACTTTTCCACTTTTGCTTTAATATATTCCTTATTTTTGTATATGCTGTATTAAAATAAAACAATAAAAATCCTACACTTTCTAGTTGTATGTAAATGTAAAGCTAACATGGTTCAGAAAATAAGAATATGCTTTTAAGTTTATTTGAACTTGCTTTATTGTTAAGAACAGTAATAATACATCATGAAAAATCTGAGTTTGTGAGTTTCCTGCTTGTGTTAATTTTTTACTTTGTTTTAGTATACAAATTATTATTATTAAATTCTTGTCAATAAGTAAATAAATCATAAAGAATACAGGGGTGTTTGTTTAAACTTATTCAGGAGATTAAAATTCTAATTGCACTTGGTTATAGTTACCTGGAGAACTTGAACGAGGAACTTGGGAAATAACAGATTCTATAGGTTTTTAAATAATGATATCAGCATTATAGCTCTTTTAGAAAAATAGTTTTTGGAATAATGAGAAACATGAAGACTACTTTGAATTACGATGTGGAAATGAATTGAGAGTGATGGATTACAAGTTAGTGTTAAACATTCAGCGCCAGGGGATAATAATCTTCTTAGGTTGGAAGTACTTAAAAAGCCATTATAAAAGGTAATAGCATAAAAATTGGTGAGGTGGAAGATAAAATATTAGATGTTCAAAGGTGGCTTATAAAAAAATGAGTGCAGAGACAAATGATCTCTTGCTTGGTTTGTATGTTGGGGGGATTTACAAGAGTATAAATATGTATATTATGCAATATTAAGATTCAATGTTTGAAATTCAGTGATTAGTGATTAGTGTGGACTCTTTTAAATGATTTTATTTTCCCATGTGACTTCTAAAAATTTTCTTCCATCTGTTTTCTTAGAAGACTCTGAGTTCAACTTTTGAATCTACAATTGCATTTTTCTGAGTTGTCAGGCACCCCTGACGTAATGAGTAATTTGACAAGCTAGTTAGAAAGTATATCCCAATCTGGAATCTAAATGGTTTACCAGATCCATAGTATAGGAGGAACACAGCTGAGATTTTAGCAAATTTGTTGTACACAAAAGTTCAAATTGATCTTTAAAAGTCACATAAACAAGGACACAAAAAATTTTTACAACTGTTTTTAAGTTCCTATTCTGACTTCAAGTCAAAATAGTTCATGTCAAAATGAAAATAAAAACCCTATTAATTCCAGGAACATACTAGGGCTAAAAGGTTCCCTACAATTTATTTGCAGTAATAGGGATAGAACTCAGGGACTCTATCACGGAGTTATATTCCCAGCCCAAATCTCACCCACCTTTACATAAATAATATAATTTTTAAATTTAGATAAATGGTCTTGCTAGGTAGCTGAGGGTGACTTTGAATTTGTGATCCCAAACCTTCAGAGTCACTAGGATTCCATACATGAGCCACTACACCTGGTGGGTGTCCTAGATTTGATGGAAAATTATGTGGTTGTTTTTGATTAATGGTATATACCAAAATTCCTCTGTGGTCATCAAAATAAAATCCACATTTTTTTAAACTTGCTTTTTCCTGGCATTACTTTTATCATACCATAATTCTATGCATGCCAAGTGACTTGTACATGCTGAAACAAGCCATGATCTAACCAACATTTTCTGTCACCCATAGATAAAATCCTGCTCTCCCTGCAAACCCTAAACATGTCCTTCTGCACACTATTTTCTGGTTAACTTGTGTTACAACCCTCATGTTATTTACTCAGTTTCCCTGAGCTAGGGTACTAAATCAGATTAGCAATCTTAAGGGTATGAGAAATTCAAAAATAAAGAGAAAATATGGAAATAAGTGAAATGGTGGGATCCTGGGGGAACCAGCTCTGGTGGATATTGGCTTTAACAACAAAATGGATCCCACAGGCTTTATTTATATGATAGGAACATCAATGGGATTCAGTGTGAAGAACTACCTGATGGACAAAACAACTTGGTTGGGGCTTAGCAGGTTACGCCTACCTTCTTCTACTTCCTGGCTGCTGCGTTTGAATCTAGGGCTGTCTGAGCCTCTGACCAGGCATCAGAATAATCTGAATGGTCTTGAACCTGTCGGATTTCACAGAGAGTTCTCAGAAGAGCAAATTCCCTGCCTTGAGATGGCTCAAACAAACCCATAATTTATTCACGCCACAAACATGTATTCATCTTTCAGTATATTAACTCATTTCAAAGTTATGGCAAAAAAAGACATTTTGTAGGTGCCGCAGTCCGGCTGCAGCAAAGTAAGGGTGGGGGGAGGTGGTGATGAGCAACTTGTGTACATTGATACAGCAGGAGTGGGAGCCCTTTATTGTAGGACAGGAGGGGTATATATACATTCCACACAGTTTATCTTAATTAACATAAACTAGATACAGCAGTCAACCAATAAGGAATCTCCACACTTAATGGCTCGCTGGCGCCACCTCATAAACCACTCCCTCTGGAAAAATGCCAGGCGCCATCCTGACTTGTTTACAGACCCTAACATGTAGGATCTGTATCAAGCATCACATTTTATGTTAAAATTTCTCTGTTGTATGTTGAGGACAGAATCACCATTGCTAATACAATATTTTGCTGAAATAATTAGTTGTCTTTTTCTATTACATTCCCATACTCATCCATATCATGCCATTTCATATGCTAACTTTTAATTTTATGTTGACTCTCTGTCTTCTCTACAGCATTTGTATATTTGAAGGGGAAAAACTTCCCTTAATCTTGATGGTATTCTATACTTAATAAGACCTGGGATATAACAGATATTAACACCCCCCCCCCCACACACACACATACACACAAGCATATGGACTGAGTAAATAATTAAATGAATAGTTCAAACCAGGTAACTTAAAAAATACCCTCTCAATGATTGTTTCCACCATATTGTATTCTAGGTTTTTTAAATCTAATCACATGCAGTGACCTTTAATGAATCGCTTTTGTTTACATATAGCCAATGTTCTGCTCAAAATATTTTTGCTCATTCTTATTATCATTATCACTATTCCTATCTAGTTTTATCAAGGAATATTTAAGTTATCAGCTTCATATCTGGTTTCCCTCCTGCTGTTCTCCATATCAGACTTTTCTCTTTATTTTTAATCCTGAAAAGTTCATCAGAGTATAATTTCTCTTGATATATTAAGGTAGAGAGAGAATAGCTGAGAGAGGCTGAAAAGATTGAGCTGGACCTTTTACAACTATGTCAGGCCATGTCATCCTGGTAGGGAAGGTAAGGTTGTGGCTTGATCATACAAATACAGTGGAGATGACCAAAAGGATTTGATATCTATTCTAAAGAAGACGGGAACAGGTCAAATTAGTGTTAAATGTGATATGTGAAAGAAAAGGAACAGTTTTAGGGTAGACCTAGAAATCTCAAAATTGTATTGTGCAGTGGATCACTATTTTCAGTTTGAGGAGCATGGAGATGCTTTTAAGAATATTATCAAATAAATACAATAAACAATCTAGAAGAAAATGAAATGTAGAAAATGAAGTTATTAAAACATTGTAAATAAAAATATCCAGCAACAGATATATTAACTCATTTCAAAGTTATGGCAACAAAAGACATTTTGTAGGATTTGTATTCAAGCATCACATTTTATATCAAAATTTCTCTGTTCATGTTGAGGACAGAATCACTATTGCTAATACAATTGTAGGATTTGCTAAATATCAGAGGTTAGTGAAATAAAGATCAAATATTTTCATCCAAACTCACAATCTCCTGATTTTTATCCAAGGACCCTGGATTAAGGACTCCTGATTTGGAGTATCCTGTTTAATATAGAATATTCACTACTATTCTGTGAAAACTTTCTAAATTTTGGCTAAACTAGTTTTTGCTATAATCATCACTTATCAAGAAATCATTGATTAAATAAGACTCTGATTTCCATTGGTAGATGTTTTGCTATACACTTTGAAGCAACTAGAGCTTCCAAGTTAGGTCTCCACACTTCACTACTTTCACTCAATTTCCAAAAAAGATTTAAGTTTACAAGTAGAAACAAGAACTTTAAGTTTACAAGTAGAGCCAAAAAAAGTATTGTTTAAAAGGAGTTATGAATTGAAATTAATATGCCAATGAAAAAACTGTATAACATTTTATCAAAAATATAAATGTATTCTATACTTGTTAACATTATGGAAACATGACCTATACTCCTCTATATTATAATCAAAAAAGAATTTTATCATAGATTACACTCATATTATTTTTTGTACACATGCTTCATTTTCCCCCTGATCTACTATAAGACATGGAATTCATAACCCCCTAAGAGGGAAAAAGTGAATCTCTGGGACAGCACAGATTTCAATAATTAAGTCATATTGGAATATATTATAAAATAAAAAAATTACTTCATTCCTTTTAGAACTTTGGAATACCAGGAAGAACTTGAAGCTGTCATATATTTTTAAAAAGTGCTTTTCTTTTGTTACTTTATTCCTTCAGGAATTGCCCACAATCTGGAAGCAATATTGAACATTTAGTCCCAGAAAAATTTCAGTTTGAACTACTCTGCCCCACTGTCAAGGCATTGCCAATTAGGAGAAAACGCTTATAAATGTTGACACGTGAAGTTAAATGAAACTTCATGAGGTCTGTTGCAAGTTAGGAACACACTCAACACCTGCTGCCTTTTTGAAATAATTTGCATACATTCTCGGATTTCTTTGGGTTCTGCTCAGTGAGCTGCAGACAGATGTTTGGATCAGATGTCACAGGCACAGCTGGGGCTGCAGAGTCAGCAGGTAACTTTCAGCTCCAGTCCTATGTCCTTGTCAGCACAGCTTGCTTCTCAGTACATTAGGCTTGAGGATATGGCTCAGTTATCTTTTTCATTGAAGTTTCCTCATCCTCTGTTGTTGGGCTGATGAGACTTTGGTTTACCCTTCCCTAAGAGTCTATACTTATATAGCTTAATATTGAAACTCATGATAAAATGATGCTTTCCCAGAGTAGGTAAAGTATTCAAAATTAGAGATAATAGGTGATGAACTTTTGTTGTTTATTTTACACATATTTAAACTTTTTTTGTTGTTTTGAAACATTTCAAAATGAGAAGATTGGGAAACATTTCAAAAAAAAAAGCATTAGTAGTTTCTTAGTAAGTTTATTTTTCTTTTGTATTGCTTAAATAAAGAGCTATTTTTTTAATTTAAAGGAAGTATAGTCATATTTTAAATAGTCATCAATCAATCAATCAATCAATAAAGAGAGTAAATCACAAATACCCAGTAAATAAATTCAAACAGTGGATCCGCCTTTTGCATCTTCCACACCAAAGTCATAATTTTAGAACTATTTTATAATTGCAAAATAGAGTGCATGGTAAATTGAAAAAAATGTTCACAGATAAACACAGAGCCATCCTCAAAAGAAATGATAGGAACAAAATTAATAATCACCCAGACCTTGAGTAAAATATATAATGAGAAGCACCCATGTAAACAGCATAAAGAAAATCCAAAACACAAGTATATAAAATTAAGTGCTCAAAAGGCAAATATGAAACTTAAAGTATGACTATTACTAGCCTTGAAGCAAGGAGAAGTTATCCCATCTATAAAAACAAAATTTTCATTTAAACTGGCAAATGGAGACGATAAGAATTACTAATATGGTTTCTATTAAAAATACGTGAATTAAGCTAAATTACAAAAGGAGCTCAACTACAGAATAATAGATTTTACCCCAGAAGAAAATCATCATAGAAGAAAAAATGTCATTATTATTTTTTTTCCACAGGTGCCGCAGTCCGGCTGCAGCAAAATAACGAGGGGGGGGGGCGGTGACGAGAAACTTGTGTAGATTGATACAGCAGGAGTAGGAGCCGTTTATTGTAGGACAAAAGCGGTATTTATCCATTCCACACAGCTTATCTAATTAACATAAACTAGACACAGCAGTCAACCAATAAGGCATCTCCACACTTAATGGCTCGCTGGCATTACTTCACAAACCACTCCCTCTGGCATTTTGCCAGGCGCCATCCTGATTTGTTTATAGACTCTAACATTCACAGGTGTTATGGTTTGAATGTGAGATGTCCCCCAAACTCATGTGTGAGATAATGCTGAAAAGGGTCAGGGGAAAAACGTTTGGGTTGTAAGAGTCTGTACCCAGTCAGTGATTGGGGTATATATTTGAATATGGAGAGTAGAGTCTCTCTCTCTCTCTCTCTCTCTCTCTCTCTCTCTCTCTCTCTCTCTCTCTCTCTCTCTCTCTCTCCCTCCCTCCCTCTGATCAGCATGGGAGCTGCTTCCCTCTGTCACACTCTTCTGCCCCACCTCAAGCCTCCTGGGAATGCAGCTGGCCTTGTATGGACTAAGACCTCTGAAACTGTGAGTCCTCAAACTTTTCTTTCTCCATAATTGTTCTGATGGGGTTGTTTATTCACAGCACAGAGAAAAGTTGGATAAAACAAAAGAAGAATTGAGGAAATAATAGAAACAAATAAATAAAATATTTTTTAAAAGTTTGTAAAGGAGTAAAAAGACACTACAGTTTTAAAGGGTTGTTTGGCTAATATATCAGGTATAATATTCAAAACTTATCTGTAGTCCTAAGATTTAGAACTTATCAAATTAAATTAAAATTAACTAAAATAAAATTTAAAGTAAAATTCCTCAGGAGACAAAAAAATAAAGTTTATCAACAAAAACATTAGGTTGAATTCATTCATGAACTCAATGGCAATACTGTATACTAGAAAAGGATACAATACATTCAGAGTTCTACAGGAAATTTATTTGGGACTAAAAATTGTATAAAAGGTAAACTATCACATAAAAAGGAAAGTAGAAAAAGTATGTTTTTGTATAAATGACTAAACACACACACATATACATGTGCAAACACGTAGTGACTTATTTAATGGTATAGCAAAACCAGGAAAGAGTAAAATGAGGGGCTGGGGATGTGGCTCAAGCGGTAGCGCGCTCGCCTGGCATGCGTGCGGCCCGGGTTCGATCCTCAGCACCACATACCAACAAAGATGTTGTGTCCACCAAGAACTGAAAAATAAATATTAAAAATTCTCTCTCTCTCTCTCTCTCTCTCTCTCTCTCTCTCTCTCTCTCTCTCCCCCCCCCTCACTCTCTTAAAAAAAAAAAAAAAAAAGAGTAAAATGATTAAAACAACAACAACAAAAAAATTACTGATGCCAAAAAGCAGTCCTAATTTTACTGTACAATGATAAATGCTTGCTAATTATCTTATGCAAAGGAAAAATAAATATGATGGAGGCAGTTTTACATCTTGGAAAATACTCCCATCAAAATTAGGCAACTATCCTCCTATGGAAGTCTGATTAGCGGTGCTCAGTTCCTTGATGGTTGTATGTCATATAAATAGCACCAGGGTACTTGAGAAAGGTAACCTTGCTTTACAAACTGAGAAGAAGTTTTTAAAAAGATCTACATATCAGCTGTGGTGATCCAGGCCTGTCATCCCAGCAACTCCTGAGGCTGAGGAAGGACGATGGCAAATTCTAGGTCTGCCTGGGAAACTTAGACCTTGTCTCAACATAGAAAAGGATTGGGATGTAGCTCAGTCATAGAGCACCCCTTAATGGGTTCATGTCTCAGTACCATACATAAAACATGTTTGTAGGGGCAGAGAAATTTCTAAAATGGAAAAGGAAATTGGTGTCTAGAGTCAACAAGATTCTTTAAAGTCTTGTCAAAATCATTAAAACTCTTCTTTTTTGTCAGTTTATTTTTTTTTAAATTTTTATATGACAGTATAGTTTGAAACATTATATGTACATAGAATAAGTATGATTTTTTTCTAATTAGGATTCCATTATTGTGGCTATACAGGATGTGGAGATACATTGGTCATATATTTATATATGAGGATGGGAAAGATGTATCTGATTCATTCTACTGTCTTTCATTGGTTTTTAGCCTTATATGTGTTTGCAGTTTTGACCCTAATTTTTATGCTGTTTTAATCTTGATGATCCCTTTGGTTTTATGTCTTCCCACATTAAGAAATATTTAAAGGACTTTTGATTGACACATCATAGTTTTATCATGATATATATAAAACTATTTCAAGGTTTTGCTGTTATATGTGCTGATTATCTTTAGGCATGAAACATTTTCTTGTTTCAGGTAAACTTGTTTGTTGGATTTTCAGATGTTAAGGTTACTGATAAAGAACTTCTGGTAATCTACTTAAAACTTCTATTACTCTTTAACAATAATTTTTGGCATGAATCGGGCAGATTTTCATTTCCCCTAATGGTGGAGAGTCCTAATTTTCTAAGCAGGATGGTCTTACAAGATGATACAGGGGACAACATTTCTGGTTACAAGTTGCATTATTTAGGTTTTCATCTCTGTGGCAAAATACTTTAAAAAAAATCAACTTGGGAAAGGTTTATTTGGGGTAATGATTTCAGAGGCTTCAGTGCATTGTCACCTGGCCCTACTGTTTCTAGATCTGTGGTAAGGCAGGGCATGACACAGCAAAGCTGCTTTCCCCTGGGTGACTGGGAGAAGGAAGGAGAAGGGGAGAGAATGAGAGGGAGTCCCCAAAAGCAGACACGCAAGACCTACTGTCTTCAATTAGGCCCAACCTCCTATAGTTTCCACTACTTTCCAACTGGATTCAGTTATGAATTCATTAATGGATTAGTCCATAGATACGATTTTCATCAATGGATTAATCTATTGATGAAGTTAGAGTCTTCATGATCCAATCACTTCCCCAAAACTCCACCTCTGCACATTGCTGTATTGGGGACCAATTCTTCAATACACGAATCTTTGGGGGGCATTCTATACTCAAACTATATCATAAATCATGTCTGTATTTAAATTTGTTCTTATGGAGGACTTCAACTCAAATATGAATCTATCTCTAGTTGCATCAAAGGGAGAATCATAAATGGGGATGTGGAGCTGTAGGAAACCCAAATATCTTTATATTTGGGCTATCCTAGTATACAAATTTCTATCCTAATGTACATAATAACCAGACTTCCAACTTCTAAATACTAAACACTCTAACCATGTTACTACCTAAGAGTGGTCATAAGACTCAAACAAACTAGCACCAAGATAACAAACAAAAGTTATGGAAAGCATCTGTAACACCAAGCAAAGTTTTTATCAGAAAACTCAAATGAATTCAGTTTCTATATTGTACATCCGAACATAGGCTAAAATGAATACTTGTGCTTTTCTGAATGATTCAAATTCTACAGAGCCTTAGGTATATATATATATATATGTATATTTATTTGTATTTCACAACATATATATGTATGCACATATATAAGTAAATAGGAATTTCTATAAGTTCTCATTACCTAGGAGATTTTTCCCTCAGAGATGGAATTATGTGTAAATGATGGGAAGATTAATGCTCAAGAGAAAAATTCATTTTAAATAGAAGCTCTTGTCCTCAAAGTTTGAAAGGCAAAATGTTTTTGGAGTATATTTTCTAAATAACTAATGAAAATGTAACTAATGAATAAATAATTGTGCTGAGAAACTCACACAGGAGCAAAACACTGTGGAATATATACTTAAGCCAATGTCATAAGTCTGTGTTTCAGGCTCTTGCTCAAATATACAGTGTTTGGTTATAAAAAATCATTTAACCTCTCTTCATCTGGTATCATGTGGAGTTTTTATAAAGATAAAAGGAGATAATGTGAGAAACATTTGCTTTGAAAATGGCAAAGTGCTAAAGTATATTCAACTTTATTACTGACATTGAACAAATGTAGATTTTTAATGTTTATCCATAGTTTTCACCCAAATAAATAGGTATCTCAAATAAAATAAAACAACATAAGCCATAAATTAAGTAAATTTATTGACTCCCTATCAAGTAGAAGAAATTATGGATTTTGTAGACCAGGGATGGGAAAGCAGGGAAGTGGGATATGGATTTTGAAGGGCACAGAGAGTGGGGCTAAAGTGACCAGATTTCTTGACTTGCTTTCTGCCCTCTAGTCTAGAGTCCAAAGAACAGTTAATCCAAGCAATCTAAAGACTTTCTTAGCAATAAGTGAACAAAACATACCAGGTGAAAATTTTGATCAGAAAAATTAAAAAAGTCTTATGAATAGTCTAGATTTTATGACCCCGGATTTCAGAATTGACTTAGAAAATGTTCCAAATTGAATTGGCAGATTAGAACTGTCCTTCCAACAATTCATCAGCTCTAAGAGCTGAAGTCTTTCAGTGCTCTTCAGAGTTTTTGTAATACTCCTGTTCAACAACTCTGGTTTAAATATATATATATATATATATATATATATATATATATATATATATATATATATATATAATATACATACATACATACAACTTAAGAACTTGAAGAGATCAGCAAACCATTAATGACTCACTAAAATAAGAAAATAATGTATAGATTATATGGGAAGCAGGAAAAGATAATTTTTTTTTCACAAACAACCAAAACTAAACAATAACACCAACACCAAAAAAAAAATAATACTAATAATACAATATGATTCAGAGAAAACTAACACCATAAATGCAGCTAGAATGAGCCTGGGAAACTCTGAAAAAAATATTGTAGATCAACAAAAGATCTAAAATGCAAGAATGCCTAGCCTGAAAGAGACACTATATTGTGTGCTGTAAGAGTCAAACAGAAAATAAGCTTTGCCCTGCAGGAGTCCTACTATACACGTTCCATTGAAATATCAAAGATCAACTACAGTGATTCCACTTGCACTTTAATCACTGGCTTCAATGTGCCTACATTTCTCTTTCTTGTCTTTCCTTTGTAAAATACAGGATTCCAAGCATACTGGCGTCCTATGAGATAGAATGCTTTAGCTCTCTCTCATTACTGCAAACTGCATCTTGATAGTGACATATTGGCTTATAAAAATCACTTAACCTGTCTTATGAGTCTACTCATCTGGTTTCATGTGGAGTTTTTGTAGGGCTGAAAGGAGATAACTTGAGGAAATTTGTTTAGTATATAGCAAAGTGCTAAAAGTATATTAAACTTTATTACTGACATTGAAAAACGGTAGATTTTAAAAATGTATCCATATATTTTCCCCCAATAAATAGGTATCTCAATATAGAAAGAATGGCATAAACAATAGTCTCAGTATTCATTATGTTTCTTCTGCTTTTGCTTTTACTCTGCCAACTTCACTCACAATCCTCTCCAGGAGGAAACAAAATACCTGCTACAAGATACTAAATTTAACAACCTTGGTAGGAAGAGATTTTTCCTCAGGTTTCCTCAGATTCCCCTGAGTAGGTTCTGAAATTCATTCTGATTGGACCTGATTGGACTTTAGGTATCCATTTTGAAGGCATTTTTATAGTCGAATGTACAAAATATTGATTGACCAGACAGACTATCATATAACTGGGGGAGGACAGGGATAGATGCACTAGGAAAGAATAAAATGCTCCTTCCAAAAGAAGGAAGGGTCATAGATCAGGAAACAAAACCAAAACAATAGATATTTCTTACATTGTCCATCCATATTCTTCATAATTTAAAAATAACAATTTTGGGGGGATGATTTAATTATCAACTCATCTTCTCTGAAGAGAAACAATATAAATAAAAATAGCAGACAATAAAGAAAAAGCATGAGTTGAACTGTCACTGTGTACAAGTGAAAAATGTACATAATAACCCAGACTTCCAACTTCTAAATACTTCAAAATGCTCTTTCTTGATATTCATTAGATAATTTGGTTACCCTAGCATTTGATCCCATTTATGTCCTTTTTTTTTTCCTAGAACGCTAAGTCTAGGATTTTAATAAAACAGACCCTCCATAACTTAAGTGTCCCTGAGAAGAAGCAGGGCAACATACAACAGATGGAGCAATCTAAAGACCTAGCTTAATTTCCATGTGCAATAATCACTAGCCCTGTGACCTTGGACAAGCAATACTTAGACATCAGGATTCTTAAATCTTCAAACAGAGTGGCTTAAAAAAATAAAAGAGAGAGAGAGAGGGGGAGAGAGGGAGGAAGATATTTAATTTAGCCTTATTCATAAGCACCAAAAAAGCACACTTTTTTCTTTTTCTCTCCCATAAACTGCCCATGAAACATATTTTTTAGTGTCCACTTTCTTCTAATTTTTTTAAACCCAATTTATTTTGTAGTATGTGTTACTCATGTTTGTAGTAAAGAGAGATTTTTACCTGGAGCGGCTCAATTAGAAATAAATAAAAAGGATGTGAATATATAATATATAGATTATAAATTATAATAATATACTGCTATATATTCTATAATTATACAATTAAAATATAAATACATTCACCAATGTAAATATATTTTTATTAAAATTTAGATATGTTCAAAAAATATTTTATGAATATTTTTTGTGTTAATACTTTTGCATAATGATACTTTTGTGCATATTAATACATATTTAGTACATATTTAGTATATCTATATATATACATATATATGTGTGTATATATATATACACACACACACACATACATATATGTTAGTGGGAGGATGGATCCTTTTGCTTTAAGGTTTTACGTTTTGTAATCTGTCCCAATAGCAAAGTTTTTTCATGAAATGGTCAGCATTCCATGTCATATTTTGTTAGTGCTAATTCAAGTGATCTATTTGTAGCCTTTTGAATAATAAGAATACTTTTGTTAAAAACCTTGCAATGAAAAAATCACTATCCTAGCAAATTCTTTGAATTACATATTCAAGGAGAAAATTTTAGAAATACATAATTGATGATTTTTTAAATTCTAATTTGTTATATATGCCAGCAAAATGCATTAAAATTCATATTAAAAATATAGAGCACAATTTTTCATATCTCTGGTTGTATACAAAGTGTATTCACACCATTTGTGTCTTCATACATGTACTTAGGGTATTAACATACATCTTATTCTACCATCATTTTTCCCCATGACCCCTCCCTTCCCCTCCTACCCCTTTGCCTTATCTAGATATCTAATCCTCCCATGCTCCCTCTCCCAACCCCACTATGAATCAGCCTCCTTATGTTAGAGAAAATATTTGGCATTTGATTTTTTTAAATACCTTTTTTAAAAATTTTCTCTTTTTTATTGATTTTATTTTTTTAAACACACAACAACCTTTTTTAAAAAATTATTTATTTTTTAATGTAGTCCTGGGGATTGAACCCAAGACCTTGCATGTGCTAGGTGAGCACTCTATTACTGAGCCACAACCCCTGCCTAGCATTTGAATTTTTTGAGATTGGCTGACTTCACTTAGATTTATAGTCTCCAACTTCATCCATTTAGCTTCAAATGCCATGATTTTATTCTCTTTTATTGCTGAGCGATATTCCATTTTGTACATATACCACATTTTCTTTATCCATTCATCTACTGAAGGGCATCTAGGTTGGTTCCACAGTTTAGCTATTGTGAATTGTGCTGTTATAAACATTGATGTGGCTGTGTCCCTGGAGTATGCTGTTTTTAAGTCCTTTGGGTACAGTCCGAGGAAAGGGTTAGCAGGGTCAAATGTTGGTTCCATTCCCAGGTTTCCAGGGAATCTCCATACTGCTTTCCATATTGGCAGCGCCAATTTCCAGTCCTACCAACAATGTATTTTTTGAGAATACCAGCAATGTTCATTAGAGATATTGGTCTGGAGTTTTCCTTCTTTGATGTTTCTTTTCCTTGTTTGGGAATCAGGTTGATATTGGCCTCAAAGAATGAGTTTGAAAGTGCTTCCTTTTTTTCTATTTCATGAAATAATTTGAAGAGTATTGGTATTAGTTCTTCTTTATAGGTCTTGTAGAACTCAGCTGTGTATCCATCTGGTCCTAACATTTTCTTGGTTAGTATTTTTCTGATAGCATCTTCTATCTCATTGCTTGAAATTGATCTGTTTAAATTGTGCATGTAATCCTGATTCAATTTGGGCAAATCATATGACTCTAGAAATTTGTTAATGCCTTCAACATTCTCTATTTTATTGGAATGCAAGTTTTCAAAATAATTTCTAATTATCTTCTGTATTTCTGTAGTGTCTGTTGTGATATTTCCTTTTTCTTCATGTGTGTTAGTAATTTGAGTTTTCTCTCTGCTTCTCTTCATTATCATGGCTAAGAGTTTGTCAATTTTATTTATTTATTTATTTTTTTAGAACCAACTTTTTGTTTTGTCAATTTCTCCTATTGTTTCAATTTCATTGATTTCAGCTCTGATTTTAATTATTTCTTATCTTCTGCTTTTGGTGTTGATTTGTTCTTTTTTTCCTAGGAATTTGAGATGTAATGTTAAGTCATTTATTTGTTGATTTTTTCTTCTTTTAAGGAATCAACTCCATGTAATGAACTTTCCTCTTTGTAGTGCCTTCATTGTGTCCTAGAGCTTTCAATATGTTGTGTCTGTGTTCTCATTACATGTAAGATTTTTTTTAATCTTCTCCTTGATGTCTTTTGAAACATATTGTTCATTCAGTAGCATATTATTTAGTTTCAGGTGTTGGAGTAGTTTTCATTTTTTATTTTATCACTGATTTCTATTTTAATTCCATTGTGATCTGATTAAATTCAGTGTAGTATTTCTACATTTTTTTATTTGTTAAGAATTGCTTTGTGGCATAATATATGGTCTATTTTAGAGAAGGATCCATGTGCTACTGAGAAAAAAGTGTATTTGCTCATTGAAGGATAAAATATTCTATATATGTCAGTTAAGTCTAAGTTATTGATTGTATTATTGAGTTCCGTAGTTTCTTTGAGCTTTTGTTTGGAAGATCTATCCAGTTATAAAAGAGGTATGTTAAAGTCATCCAGAATTATGATACTATGGTCAATTTGACTCTTGAACTTGAGAAGAGTTTGTTTTATGAACATAGATGCACCATTGTATTGGGCATATATATTTATAATTGTTATGTCTTGTTAGTGTATGGTTCCCTTGAGCAATATGAAATGTCCTTCTATATCCCTTTTGATTAACTTTAGCTTAAAGTGTACTTTATTTGATACAAGGATGGACACCCCTACTTGTTTCCACAGTCCACTTGAGTTGTATGTTTTTTGCAACCTTTTATCCTCAATCTGTGTATGTCTTTTCCTATGAGTATCTTGAAGGCAGCATATTGTTTTTTTTTTTAATCCAATCAGCTAGCCTATGTTTTTTGATTGGTAAGTTTAGGCAATTAACATTCAGGGTTATTATTGAGACATGATTTTAATTCTCAGTAATTTTATTTATTTATTTTTTGTTTAACTTGACTTGGTTTCTCTTTTGACTTGTTTTTCCTTTAGTGTGATACCTCCCTTTGCTGATTTTCATTGTTCTTTTTCATTTCCTTTTCATAGAATATTTTGCTAAGGATATTCTATAGTGCAGGTTTTCTACCTATAAATTCTTTAAAATTTTGTTTATCATGGAATGTTTTTATTTCATCATCAAATCTAAAGCTTAATTTTGCTGGATACAAGATTCTTGATTGATGTCCATTTTCTTTCAAAGCTTGATATATGTTGTTCCAGGATCTTCTAGCTTTCAGAGTCTGTGTTGAAAAAATCTGCACATAACCTAATGGGTTTCCCTCTGTATGTAACCTGATTACTTTTTATCATGGCTTTTAATATTCTCTACTTATTCTATATATTAGGAATTTTCATTATTATGTGCCTTGGTGTATATCTGTTGTGATTTTGTACATTTGGCAGGCATCTTATAAGCCTCTTGCATTTGGTTTTCAAATCTATTCTTCATGTTTGGGAAATTTTCTAATATTATTTTATTGAATAGATTGTTCATTTCTTTGGTTTGGAACTCTATGCCTTCTTTTGTCCCATCTTCCAAGTGGTCTAATCTATTGGTGATGTTTTCAATTGAACTTTTAATTGGGTTTATTGTTTTTTTTCATTTCAAGTATTTCTGTTTGTTTGTTTTTAGAACCTCTATCTCCCTATTGATGTAATCTTTTGCTTCCTGTATTTGTTTATATAGCTCTTTGTCAAAATGATCTTTTGCTGCCTGTATTTGCTCTCTTATATCATCTTTTCATTTATAGAACATTTTAATCATGTACATCATGAACTCCATCTCTGTCCTTTCATCTGTTGTGCTGGCTATGGATTCTAATAATGTGGTATTTTGATTTGTTTAGGGCACTTTCTTCCCTTGTCTTTTCATGTTGCTCGTGTGTCTTCCCTTGTAGCACTGTGGATCTGAGGCATTCCTATTTTTACCCTATAGGCTTATAGTGCCCTTGCAGGTTTCCAATACCTCTCCTTTGAAGGGTAGGACAATGTTAACAGAGCCCAATATACACAATATATCACCTAAAAACAAATAGTTGCTAATAGACATTTACAGTTTGGTCACAATGTACAAAAATGGTGAATTCAAATATTATCTACAATATAATCAGTAGGTTTGTAAAAAAGTTTACAGTTTCTAATGGTGGACAAAGAACCAGGGATGAGTTGTAGGACAATAAGCTGAGGAGGTAGGATGTGAGCATATAGAATTATTATATCTTAGGAAGTGTGGAAAGAGAAAATTAAAACAGAAGGTTAGTAGCCGGTGAGTAGTGAGGAAGTAATTTTGGGTAGACAAGTAAATGGGAAGACAGTCGAGTACATAAAACAAACACACGTATACATTGAAAAAATAGAAAATTTTAAAATAGTAAAAAATGGAGAAAAAAAAAAAGAAAAAAGAAAAGAATATACAACACAACTGTAATATCCTATGAGTGATCCCAGTCCTCAATATCCTAATCCATGCAAAATACTTGGTTTTATATATTTTGGGAATGTGAGGGCGGGAGAATAGAGGTGGAAAAGAAAGAAAAAAAAGAACAAAAATCTCAAAGGAAGAAACAAGAATTGTTTTGATTGGAGATCAATATCATTTCTGCTTCCCTTCTCACCTAATAGGTGGGGTCATCTGTTGTTAGCCACCCTTAGGATGGCAAAGGTAACCAGGGAAGGAGGGTTAGTCCTGGGTGGAAGGTACCTGAAAGTGGGGTATGGCACCTGCTGTCCTTGAAGGGCAACTGCACCTCAGGGATCTCTTTTTGGACCTTCCCCTGTCATGAGTGCCTGGTCTTATCTCCTTATCTCATCTGAAGACCTCCCAGGTCCTGGTATCTGGGTTAATTTCTAAACTGTATCCCACTAACCCCCTCCCTTACTGCTTCCTAATAAGGGACCTTTCTCTCTGGGGATTTTTTTGTGTGGAGCTTTGGGTATGCTTCACATCTGCCCTGCTGAGAGCTGTTTTTGGTAGGGCAGTCACTGTGCTGGGTAAGTGGCTGCTGGGGAGAGGGGCAGTTAGAAACCGGGTACCTTGGCAGCCAGAGTTCCAAACAGGGAGTTGCCCCCACTAAAGATGGTGATGAAGGTGACCCAAGATGGAGGCATTTGCTCACAGTGATGGGGTGTCGGTTGGGTGGGGGAAGCCAGGGGCGATAGCATTGGACAATGAATTCAGTGATTGTCTGTGGTTTGTAGCATGTGGCTGTGGCTGTCTTCGAAGCCTGTGTGAAGTTCTCTGGTACATGTGGGCTAAGGTGTGTAGGGGTCTATTTCCATTGATGAGAGTCCACATAGGAGTGACAGCTGTAGATCCTGCTGCCAGGTGTCCTGTGTGGGAGCTGCCTCAGGAATTTTTGCTCAAGTGGGTGGCTGAAAATTTTGCATGGGTGCTGATGCTGACAGTTCCGCTTGGGCACCCGGTAGTCCTGCGTGGGCTGGTAGTTGGGAGACCTACTCTGGCGCTGAGGCCTGGAACCCTGCATGGGCACAGTGGCCCTGATTTCTGTGCAGGAGCAGGAATATCGCTCACAGAGAAGCAGTATTCTCATTTCATGAGTTCCAGGTCACAGAGTGACACAGAATACTGCCTCTCTCTGGCCTGCCATTTTGGATCTCCCCTAATGATATTTTTTTTTTATTAATTAGTTATCTTTAAATATCTTTGGCCAAATACAGCACACTTTAAATGCATTATAAGAGTTAGACCTTAAGCATATGTGATAGTAAAAACTTCAATATTTAGCTTGTTTTTTACAGGGTGAGAGGGGTCAAAGTTCATCCTTCTATATTCCTACATGTAGAATTTTGGTAATCCTCTATGTGGAATTTCAGTACTCTTAGCTATATTGGTGAAAAAGGCTATCTTTAATTTCCTTCCACATATATTTTTGGCACCTTTTTTCTAGTATTAGATAATTGTATTTATATGAGGTTGTCTCTGTGATTTCTATTCTATTTCAATGGCTTTCAGGCCTGTTTGGTACCAGTACCATGCCAATACCAATTATAGTACTCTGTAGTATAATTTGTGGTCTGGTATTGTGATGATGCCTCCAGCTTTGTTCTTCTTGCTAATAATTGCTTTGGCTATTTTGTATCCCTTGTTTTTCAAAACTTAATTCCACACAATTTTTCTAGTTCTGTGAAGAATGTCATTATTATTTTGATGGGGATTGCTTTGAATCTGTATAGCACTTTTGGTAGTTTGAGCATTTAGACAATATTAATTCTACCTGTCCAAGAGCATGGGAAGTCTTTCTTTTAAGATCTCGTTCAATTTCTTTCTTTAGTGTTCTATAGTTTCTGTTGTAGAGATCCTTCATCTCTCTTGTTAGATTGAGTCCCAAATATTTTATTTCATTTTTTTAGGCTATTGTGAATGTGATGGTTTTTCTCTTGTGTTTTTTCAGCCAATTCTTTATTGGAGTATAGGAGTGTGATTGATTTGTGAGTGTTGATCTTGTATCTCTTGCTTGATTGCTCTGTCTAGCATTTCAAAAATGTGGAATATAGGACACCCATAGCACAAGAGTTAACAACTAGAATCAACAAATGGGACTTAATTAAACTTAAAAGTTTTTTCTCAGCAAAAGAAACAATAAGAGAGGTAAATAGGGAGCCTACATCCTGGGAACAAATTTTTACTCCTCACACTTCAGATAGAGCCCTAATATCCAGAGTATACAAAGAACTCAAAAAATTAGACAATAAGATAACAAATAACCCAATCAACAAATGGGCCAAGGACCTGAACAGACACTTCTCAGAGGAGGATATACAATCAATCAACAAGTACATGAAAAAATGCTCTCCATCTCTAGCAGTCAGAAAAATGCAAATCAAAACCACCCTAAGATACCATCTCACTCCAGTAAGATTGGCAGCCACTATGAAGTCAAACAACAACAAGTGCTGGCGAGGATGTGGAGAAAAGGGTACACTTGTACATTGCTGGTGGGACTGCAAATTGGTGCGGCCAATTTGGAAAGCAGTTTGGAGATTCCTGGGAAAGCTGGGAATGGAACCACCATTTGACCCTGCTATTGCCCTTCTCGGACTATTCCCTGAAGACCTTAAAAGAGCATGCTACAGGGATACTGCCACATCGATGTTCATAGCAGCACAATTCACAATAGCTAGACTGTGGAACCAACCCAGATGCCCTTCAATAGATGAATGGATAAAAAAAATGTGGCATCTATACACAATGGAGTACTATGCAGCAATAAAAAATGACAAAATCATAGAATTTGCAGGAAAATGGATGGCACTAGCGCAGATTATGCTTAGTGAAGCTAGTCAATCCCTAAAAAACAAATACCAAATGTCTTCTTTGATATAATGAGAGCAACTATGAACAGAGCAGGGAGGAAGAGTAGGAAGAAAAGAGTAACATTAAACAGAGACATGAGATGGGAGGGAAAGGGAGAGAAAAGGGAAATTGCATGGAAATGAAGGGAGACCCTCATTGCTATACAAAATTACATATAAGAGGTTGTGAGGGGAATGGGAAAATAAACAAGGAGAGAAATGAATTACAGTAGATGGGGTAGAGAGAGAAGTTGGGAGGGGAGGGGAGAGGGGATAGTAGGGGATAGGAAAGGTAGCAGAATACAACAATTACTAATAGGGCATTATGTAAAATTGTGGATGTGTAACCGACGTGATTCTGCAATCTGCATTTGGGGTAAAATTGGGGGTTCATAACCCACTTCAATCTAATGTATGAAATATGATATGTCAAGAGCTTTGTAATGTTGTGAACAACCAATAAAAAAATAAAAAAATAAATAAAAAAAATAAAATTTTCAAAACAAAAACCAAAAATGTGGAATAGAAGGTGATAAAAGTTGGCATCCTTGATTTCTTCCTCTTTTTAGAGGAAATGCTTTCAGTTTTTCTCCATCACTATAATGTTGGTCTTGGGTTTGTCATATATAACCTTTAAAATGTTGAGATATGTTCCTTCTCTTCCTAGTTTCTTTAGTGTTTTAAACATGAATTTGTCAAATGCTTTTCCTACATCTATTGAGATGATTATGTGATTCTTGATCTTAACAATGTTTATGTGGTGAATTTCATGTATTGATTTCCATACATTGAAGCAATCTTTCATCCCTGGGATAAAATCCACTGACTCATGGTGCACCATATTTTAAATGTGTTTTTGCATGCAGTTTGCCAATATTGTATTAAGAATTTTTGTATCTATGTTCATCAGTAATGGTGGTTCAAAGTTTTCTCCTTGATACTGCTTTACCTGGTTTTGATATTAGAGTAATACTGGTTTTATTTTGGAATTTATTAAAATATTAATGAAGTGCAATTCTTATCTATATCAGTTCAGTTGCAATGAATACATTAGCTATAAACTGTTTGAAATGAAAATTAAAAGAGCAAAAATATATTCTAGACACTGTTATTTAGAAAAGCTGAATGATGTTGTGGCTATTTAAAAAAATTTCTTCAAATAAAATTCGCATCTACTTATTTTACCTGATGTCACTGGATACAGCACTGGGTATGATGAGAGAAAAATAGGGCTATTAAAATCCCAAATTTTACCTGGAGGCCAAACTTGCTTTATTGCTTTATTCATTTCTTTATGGATGATACATTTTTTTAAATGTAAAGAGATAATTCTCAGATTATTTCACTAATAATACCAAACATTCAATGTGAACATGACGGACCTGTGTTCTATTTATTCAACATTGGTAATTCAATATCATTTCTAAAGTAAATCCTGTTGCTAGAACCTCATAAAACTCTATTTAGGAATTAATTATATAGCAATATGTATGTATATATATTTAAAATACATACAGTAAACTTTGTGTCTATTTTTTTTTCGCAGAAGAACAGTAAAAATTATGCTAAAATGGCCACCATTGAAAACATCCTTTTGCTTTTTGATTAACTTTATTCATGAGATGGGTTCCCAGGAAAGTAATGACTGAGTGGATGGGTATGCACAATTTGTTTTAATTAGAGTTGCAAAATTTTGCTTCAAACCCCTTACAAAAATATACACACTTACCAACCTATATTTTTTTCCAAATTTGCCAAAAAAATAAGTAATAATCATTGCTGTTTGATTACTTAATTTTATATTTGACTTGCACAACTTTAATTAAATCAAACTAAGTATATGTTCAGATATTTATTTCTATTTGATTTCTTTTTTTATAAAATGGTAGATTTATTCCCCTACTCAATAGTCTAAATTATTGTGTATATATTTAAAAAAACATCTTTTTATACAGAGGCAAATTCTCTAATGTCTTGTAATTTTCAATGTGCTTTTTTCTTTATTTTTTTTAGTCCTTTTGTCATATTTATAAATATTTACATATTTAAAGATAATTAAGCTTTTTCTTTTTATTTTACTAATTTTAATTTAGAAAGTATTCATATTTCAAAGCTACTAAAAATATGTGTGTATATATATGTATATGTGTGTGTGCATATGCATACATATATACATATATATACACACACATATATGTGTGTATATACATATATATGTATGCATATGAGTATGTTTGTGTATGTGTATATATATGTGTATCTGTGTATATATACACACATATATGCATATATACACACATATATACACATATATATGTGTATCTTTGCATGTGTGTATATATATACACATATGTGTATATATATACACACATACAAACACACACACACACACACTGACACACACACATATATATCCTTCTTATTAAGATTTTTAGAAATTGTATTTAACATATTAATCCAACAGTTCTCAAGTTTGTGCAGGTAAAAAAAGGATTCAACTCTTCAGTGGAAGTGTAACTGATGTGATTCTGCAATCTGTATATGGGGTAAAAATGGGAGTTCATAACCCACTTGAATCAAAGTGTGAAATATGATATATCAAGAACTATGTAATGTTTTGAACAACCAATAATAAAAATAAAAAAATAATAAAAATGAAAAAAATAATAATTCTTATTAAAAAAAAGGATTCAACTCTTTATAATTTCTAGTTTTTTGAAGTAGCTAAAATATGCAAGCACTATTCACTGAACAGCCTTTTCCTTACTGCTTTGAGAAAATTCCTTTATCATATGTTGAGTTTCCATATATCAGAGATCTGAGCTTTTTCTACAATATTTAATATCGTCCTGGTGTAAAACAAATTTTAATAGATTTTTATTAAAACTAGTTTGCCAACGTTATTTGCTGTTATTTTAAATATTTTTAGACATATTTTTAAGTAGTTACAAAGCATTCTACTGATATTTTGTTTTCTATTTTATTTCAACAATGTTTCCCATGGAAATACTATAATCTACATTTCCAAGAAACAATATACACATTTGTTTTACTCTAGTCTTACATTTCTTAGATAATTTTAGTCACTTTCTGCATGTAGATACTTATATTTTATAAATGTAGTATTTTGTCTTTTCATTATAACTATATATAATTGTTCACCTGTGCTGCAAATCATACCTGATATCTTAATTCCCTAACCTTAACTTTTATTGTTGAATATTCAAATTATTCCACTACTTTATCATATATACAAAATTTGTATCTTTACTGTATACATATTGGAAATTGTTGATAGAAAAAAAAGAAAACCAACAATAATATATCCAATGATACCACAGTTCTACACACAAGTTCAAGTTGGGTTGAGGAAAACACTTATTATTTACTTTTTCAGTATTTTTTCCCTAAAGTTTTAAAATTGGCCATTCCTATTAGTCAGCACTTGTCTTTGGTTGTTTGCAGTTGGAATTGCTATTTAATATCAAAGCCCTTTACAGTTATTACAACAATCTCAAATATTCTTTTCCATTTCTTCACTTAATTCTCTTGAAATAACACTGAATTTAAGTGTCATGCTGTGAATAAGATTTGAAGAATTTATTAGTCAAATTAGACCATATAATCAGACTGTCAAATTAATCAGATAGAGCCATGTTTCAGGATCATAAAATCCTGCTCTTCTACTTTACCAAATTTCTTTATTATTAAAATGGATATAATCCCATCTAACAAGATGAAGTATTCAGATGATTTTCAACAATCCAGTGTTAAGCAAATGATAACCATTATTCTTTGATAGGAATACTTGGTCACAGATTATCATTTTGTGTAAAGAGCAATGGGAAATGCTTTACATGTATAAACTTTACATGGATAAACTACTTTGTGAGTTAAACTTCCAATCAAAGGTTGTTGAATATAAAATTATGTAAAAAAGCCATAGTGTTGGCACATAAGAATATCTTAGTAGTATTCAATTATTAATTAAATGTTATTATCCATTATTTCTAAGACATAAAATACTATATCAGAATTTGTTAGTTTTTGAAACTGTGTACACATATGCATTTTAGAGATTCACAAATTTTCCCTTTTAAAAGTTCTAGGCCACTTAAGGATATTGAATTGCTCACTGTCTCTCATAACCAAATTAGTATTTGCTTTAAAATTCTTTTATTCCAAAGTTAATTGAGAAGTAGGGTGTAATTGACTTCTATGAATGCTATTTTTATGGTAGGAAAAATGTTACTGGTTACATAGAGAAGTATTTTTTGTTTATTTTTTAATCATTAATTTTGTTCAGATAAGCCTAGGGAGACTGTATTTCCTCAACTTTAGTTTGATCTTTTTAAAAATCTACTTGAAGATTTCATTGCCTCGTCAAATTATGCTATATTCATGTAATTTTCCAAAATGTTTTGTTTTTCTAAAGTATAAAATGATATTGTATCCTCTATTCTTATCTCCCTTAGATCTTTCAAGCTGGAGTGACTCTTAAAACTGTCCTGTGTACATCATGGGATATGGACATGACAGATAGTTCTTTATCTAATGTGCTCACATATCTCCATAGAATTTTCTACTAATAATATCATTATGCATTGCACTGGCTATACATAAGTATATATAGGAATATATATCTTACATTTGTCCTTATGTTATTAAAAACACCACATTAGGCAAAATAGGCAGACATTGGGTACTCTATGAATAAATGAATCCCTCTAATTATAGCACCTTTGCTTACAATTAAAGGATGCATGTTCACACTTCATCTTTGAAAAATAATGTGAAAGGAAAAAAAGAAGGAATTTTGCAAATTCTGGAATAAATGCTGATGACATTTTAAATTTACTTTCACTAAGTCTGATTAGAAAGAACTTTAAGAAATGAAAGAGCAGTAGGTCTAACATGGGTCCAGCAGGTTGTCATACTATCTAGGGATTTTGAGAAGCTAAACTCTTAAAATCAGGAAACACCCCCCACTATGCAACCTGGTAGTGTGTGACAATAATGTGATTAATTCAATTCTCAATAATCCCCTTTACACAACATAGCTCTTCAATTGTCCTCTCCTAAGAAATATTGGAACCCATCTAGGAAAGTTAGTGAGGTGAAGCAACATGTGCTTCATCACCTTGCCAAGTCTATTTAAACCCTCAACTATATGAATAGTTAAACAAAGACAAACCCAAAGGAAGAAAATCAAAGTGCTTAGAAAGTCATTAATAATTTGCCATCTACTGAGAGTTGAGTTGGAAATAGAGTACATTCCTGGCTTTCCTGTAAATTCTTATAATTTTTAGGCATAGCAGAATGCTGGGCCATTTATCTCCTGCAAGTTAGTGTTAGTCTAGCTTTGCTATGTATTGATAGCATTCTAAAGAGGCACACCTCAGGGGACAAATGCAATTCTAGTCTTTGCTTATGCTGGGCTTCTTGATATCCCACTGGCCATAGTAAATCACATAGACATCTCAGAACTTATGTGGGTGGGTACTACTCTACAACATGGAGAATTGGAGATATGATTAATTGGAGGCCATTACATATAGTACCTAAACACAGAAGTTCAAAATGTTTATTTCCAATATGCTGTTACCACCATCCATGCACATGGTTATGTAACAAGGGTAAAGATAGAGTGAATAACATGAGTAAGAATTCTCTTCCTTTAACCACTAGTCAGATTAAAAACAAATGTAAGTATTTCCTTTACTCACAAAGTGCTCCATATTGGCCACTCAATTCTTTCTTCATGCAAAAAGAAATAAAAACTTTTAAATCTCTATATGAATTATTACTTAAAAACACTGGTGATAATAAAATCTCAGAAACATGATCATTTAGAAAATAACAACCATAGTTTCTTAGAGTATATTTAATAAGTTCGAACTTTTTGTTATATCTAGCAGGTGTTCCACTGCTCAAAAGAAATGCAGGTCTTGGAGAAAAATACAAACTTTAGTCATGTAGGTAGATACAGGTTGACAGTGAGTTTCGTCTCGGCCTCAGTTTGTTAAAACTGAATATGATTTCAACTGTGATATATGCAGTCTTTAACTATTATATTTAATATTTAATTAATTAATCTGTTTGTTTATTTATTTATTTATTTATTTATTTATTTATTTATTTATTTATTTATTGTGGCCCAAGTCATTCTTTCTGTTCTGACCAGAGGTTTGAATAACTAGCATCCCAGGAAGATTCTTCAGTTAATGATCTCAAAGCACAGTCAAAAGCTCTACCCCCAGGAAAGCTGCAGGGAGAAAGTGGAGAAAGGACTGAACACTGTGGGTTGTATCATTGGCTTCTTCCCTGCCCAACCTAGAGATAATCCCTGCTCTTTACCAACCAAGTGTTTTTTTTCTTGTATGGAATGAGATGGGGGCCTGGAAACCTCTGGGTAGGCTTGAGCTGAGAAATGCTGAAAAAGCATATTCAAGGGCTTTGCTAATCTTGCTCTGAGGGGAAGGCCCTGGGGTGATTTTTTTTTTTTTTTTAAGATTTATAATCTGTCTGACATGTTTGCCTTCTAAGCAGGTTTATACTGCTACAGAAGCAGTGCAGGGAAGCTGGGAGCTGCTTTAGGAATGTGGATATAATGAGTTTTGCTCCTTTTCTGCCATTAGGGCATCAGGGAAACTACCTCCCCTCTGACTACCTGGATGAAAGAATTTTACTCAGTGCTATTAATTCTTTTTTCGTTATTCTTTCTTGTTTCTCTCACCTTGACTTTTTCCTTTGTAATTTTTCCCCTGATACAAATAAGTATTATGTAATTACATATTATTAGAGATGCTCAAATGGTGCCAAGTCTTATATTAGTTATGAAGTTTGAATTGCCACTTTCTTCTATCTTTCTCTAAGAGCACTATGTTTCCATAGAATCAGGTCTCACCTCCTAGCACTGCATAAAGTGTTCTGTTGACTATGGTTACAAAGAAATTTTGTCTTTTTCTCATCTGCATCTAATTCTTCCTCATTGACATCATATTCCTTAGAGATATCCCCTACCTATCAGCAGTGCCAACCTCAATGCAGCTTTTTTGAAGATCTAACATGGCCTACCTCAAACAACCTGAGATTTGACTTTTCTTGGCACACATGTTTATCTTCAAACTTTGCAAAGGATATTAAGAAGTCAATTCATTCACAATAGAACCCAGCATCCTTTCATCATTACTTCCTTACAACACAAAGAACAGACTTAAGTGCTTGATTTTAGTCAGTAGTAGCATTCAGGCTTCTTGTCTGTCAAATTTCCATGTCCTAGAAATGTTACTTCCATAACATTTCTCCATCTTCCCATCTTCTCTCTCTCCACTGATTTTTCTCTAAAGTAAACTTTCAAAACTTTTCTCTATGATTCTTATAATTGCTTTCTAACTCTCATGACTTTCTCAATTGTTTCCTTTCAGTCCATCAGATTGCATCTCTCTGAAAGCGTCTTCACATCCTTTCATTTGCTCTCAGTTTCTACAAGAACAACAAACAACTAAAAACAATTCTTCCTAGACCTTGAACTTTAACTTACCTTCTGTTAATATTTCCAGGATTTGGAAGGGCTCATGTTGTGTTAGTCACACTTGGTCTATTGTCTCATCTCTTTACTAAAACTCTTTCCTTTTTGGAGCCCCAGTTAAATTCCAAGAAAAAATAGTAACTTTTCTTTTAACCACATTCTCCCCAAAGTGCCAATTCCATAAAGTCCTATATGAGAGTAAAGTCTGCTAGGGATTATTGAAACAACAAATCTTGTTATATTTAGCAACATAATATATGAAAGTACATTAGAAGTGTTGGAGTTTAGCTGGATACAAGATGACAGTTTTGTTTCTAGGAACCTTTTCTGAAGCCCTTCTCTAAGTTAACATCTCTCTTTCTGTAAAATCAAATGTCTGACATTTTCTTTCACATATTAACTTAGCCTTTTCCAGAATGATGTTTACATGGGATCAGTGAGTCTGGCAGGCAGATATCCATCACACTGAGGATAGAATGATGTCCTTTTGTCCACAGGATTCAGCACTTACCTATCTATCTATTCCTTTTATCCCTTACCTAATTAAGTCTTTACCTCAATCAATATTAAAATAGTTGCAGTTTTCCAAAAGCACTATGATTATTTCCTGATGTGTTTTTTACTTGCCATGAACTATAACTATGGCTGTTCATTTCTCCTTCTCATATTATAACGAGCTCTAACATTCTAGAAAACATTCCTCACCACTCACTCATTCTGACTCTGGTTTAGTGGCCATCTTCTCTGTGCCTGTGCCATGCATTAGTCTCAAATGCCTTTCTGTATGTATTCTGTGATTTTCTCTAAGAGTTGACATGATTTTTTAAATTTATGAGACCTAGGGTCCTACCATGATGTAAGACAAATTTAGATTTGTCTATAATATGAGATCACCTAGTGTATTAATATGTTCTGTTCCTAAATATTTTCTAAATATTTTTGATGAAAGCATTGAAGCAAGAATTATACTATATCACTATTTACTTGAATGGCACATTCAAATTATTCTCTCATGCTTGATTGACACTATTACATATTTACTATTTGTTCTTGAATTATTTTTAAAAAATATTTTAGATCAGAACACTGAAATAGTAAAGCAATCACATTGATAGTATTGAGACTGACATGTGTCATCATATACTTCTGTTTACACTATGCAAAAAGAAAATGTGAATAGTTTTCTTACAAAACATTGGTGAAAAGGTTTTTAACATCTGTGAAGGAAAAATGTGGTTTGCAAACTGAATGTTTACTGAATTTTCTTTGTCATTTAAATAGTTGAATGTTGTAGCTTTCAATTTCCTTTGAAAACCACATTCTCTGCTTAATATGTATTCCTTCATCTCCTAGAACAGTTGCTTCCCAGACAGTTTTCTCAGCATTAGCTACAAAAAAGCAACTTTGGAATGTTTCCAAGCTCATTGCAGGAAGGAGTACAAGAGGAACTTCAGTATGTTCAATGAAGCCTCTTTTTCCCTTTGTGAAGTGAAGCATCCCAGAAAATATGCATTACAAAATCAGTCTCCCACTCCTTTTCCTGTTCTAGAGATTTAAGTACATCTGTTCAAAATACATTTGCATTTTCCTCCCATTGAATTTGTTCTATGTGCCCATCCAAATAGCCTCTCCTCTGGCATGTGTAGAAAACCATCTAACACTTCTCAGGAGTTTGGCTTTCCAAATGCTGGCTTTGAACTCTGTTAGCAGTGATATGGTCCAATGCTTATGAGCACTGTGACATCCAAAACTCTTAACAATTTTGTGGTTACTTACTATGGGTACTTGTAAATTCTTCCTAAGCTAGCCTGGCCTCAGCCACCTTACAGTACCACTGAAGTTTTCATACCCTGGGCTCTCATTGATCCTTCAGTATGTACTAGAGATGCTGAGGAATTGGAGATCCAGATTTGGAACTCAACAGAGAAAGGTTTTTTGTTTGTTTTTTGTTTGTTTGTTTGTTTGTTTGTTTTAACCACTTGTATGATTAAAGGATCCTCTGAGTTGTACCACAAACTTGATTGATGATGAGAGATTATATGTTTGAGGAAAATTTGAGAAAGGGATATAAAAATAATATATGCCAGAATTTTACATTAAAATGGTTTTTTAAATTTAATGGATGATCTTTCCTTTTGAGACAATATCTTTTCAAACCTGATTCTTCCTGTTAAACTATCCATTATCCTCTCAAATTGTGAGAGTTGAGGAGACTTCATTGATTTAAAATGTCCTTTCTGGAAAAAGTGAAAATGTAGAGAACTTTATTCCCCAAAATCTATTTGGAGGGTATTTATATATCTGTGAAATTCCAAAGTTTAATAATCACTGATAAAGACAGCAGTTGATTTGGCTGGCAAGCTAACACTAAATTTCAGGCAGTCTGGGTGGAACTTTGTATCCAAGATTAATACTCCTCACCAAGTATTAATCTTAGTTCCATTTCATAGATAAGGAAATTAAAGCTCAAAGACTTTTTTTTTTCTTTTTTTTCCCCAGTGATGGGAATTGAACCCAGGGCCTTGCCCACACTCAGCAAGAGCTGTACCACTCAGGAATATCCCCAGACCTCAGAGACTTTTTATAACTTTCCTAAGGTCATAGAGTAAACATTAGAGTCAGGCTTTGTATCTAAGTGGTTTGTCCAGAGTCTGTGCTTCTGGACCTTGGTGCTAAACCACAGCACTGTGTATTTCCACATGCATCCTTGGGTCCCTGCTTATGCAGTCAGCTGATTGTCTTTACAGTGGCATTGAAGCTCATAAATGTGATGAGATTTCTCAATGTCCCAGAGAATATTGTTCATTTATAAGCAAGCAACACAGCCTCTGAAGTATAGTTTGCTTTAAAATATGTAGACCAAAATTAAGAAGGTAAATGTCCAAAACAATTCTGTAGGAATAAACATATTTGGAGCTACTAAGACAATTTCTAAGTCACAGATTTCACTATAAATGGTTTTACCTAAACCATCAGATTTCAATCTTTCCACATCCTGTAGTTACCTTGCCTCCTGGAGATGGGTTCCTGCATTCTGTTCTCCCTGTAGTCTCCATCATTTTCCATTTAACAGTCAATATCTTTTGTTCTTAGGGAATTTTTGCACAGTAAGTACAGCTCCACTCCTCTTTGATTTATTTTTTAAACACAAAATGGATTAAGGAAATAATAACAATGTTAACAAACACAGTTAACATTTATTGAGCATTTGTATCATATACTCTCCTAAACATTAAGTATATTCTTAAAATCTCTCATAGTCCTCATAATCATTTCACCCTTTGGTCTCCAGTTTATCAGTGAGGAGTTAACATATGGTCCAATATCAACCAATTAATAACTTTACAGAACTTATTTAAATTGACAGTAAAACTTCAGAATATCTGTTCTATATAAGCATCTAAAATTCTATCTGGCTGGTCTGTGGCTTTCTTTGGTTTTGGTCATGGGATGCTTTAGACGCCATTTCCAGATAATACCTGGGCTTTAATATGGGGTCCCCAACTGCATTTTGCATTCATTTTCCTAACAACTGGAATCTTATTTCTACTTCACAGCTTGTCTACTGACAGATTCTTTCCAGTGCTGACGATAGCATGGATCATTGCACACAATGTGGCTCTGGCTTCTTTCTCTGTGTGTTCTGATTGTTCATCAAAACCCATAGACATAAATGGAAACCCTTCATGCTAGTGATGCCACTGGGCTTTCATCTGCTATCTGCTATTTTATCTCCTGTGTACCACACTCTGCTTATTGATCTTGATTTTTCTCTCTAATATGATAACTATCCTTTCTACTCATTCTAGGCATATTCTCTAATCCTACTGCCTCATCTAGTCACAGAACCTAGGCTCTTCAACCTATTCCACTGCTGCCAAGGGAATCTTCTTTTGAAATTGTTATTTATTCTTTTTCATGTTTTATCTTTCGGTATGACTTATCTTTTGCTCATCAGAAGTGGGCTCATGCCTCTCTCTCCCCACTTTTTCCAGTTCTACATATTTATTCCCTTTTCATAATATCTCTCTTCTTACCCAACCGTTTTCTTTTCCTCTGTCCCAATATATCTGACGTCACCAAATATTTACTTCTCAATTTTCTAATAATTTTATTTCTGGTGGTTTGGAAGACTTACTATTTACCATAATGACTGATATTAAGGAACGTATAGTCTGGACTTTCAATCTGACACACAAATTCCTGTATGTACAGGGAAGCTAAAGAACTAATGAGTGGGGCCTAGTCATGACAAGAAAATAAGTCACTGTGGACATGCCCTGAAATGTTGCCAAAATGTCTATCTCATTGAAGGTTCTCAGGATGAAGCAACTGAATATACTATCAGTTTTAAGCATGTATTGCCTTGAATGCTTCTTAGTGTTATGTATTAGCCTTGATAATGAAAATGAAAGAAAGCAACACAGGTAGAAGTTTGATTTTGCATTTCTTATACTATTACTTATACATCCAAAAAAAAGTAGAAACACGTTGTTTTCTATACTAAACTTTAATGCATGATGAAACAATTCAATATTTTATCTTAAAGCACATAACTCTTATGTGAATTCTTATGGAAGTATATAAATTTTACATTGAGGAAAATCATAAATAAAATGCATTTTTCTTTTTCTTTTTTTTTTAATATTGATTTTTTTTTTTAGTTATCGGCGGACACAACATCGTTGTTTGCATGTGGTACTGAGGATCGAACCCAGGCCGCACGCATGCCAGGCGAGCGCGCTACTGCTTGAGCCACATAAAGAGAAAGTTGAATGATACTGATTGCTATAAAACCTAGAGATCATTCTCTTTTAAACTAGTAACAGATTTTTCATTTATTCTTTTATCAAATCTTCATTTTTCATGTTATATTTATGAACTGTTTTGATTCTAATGGGATAAAACAGAGATAAAATGTAACTCTTCTTTGAAATTCTAGTCGTAACATTACTTATACACATATGAATATAAAACAAAAGTTTCAAATGAAAAAAAATATGAATTGGTAGTACATGTATGAAAAGTGCTCACTCTCAGTGGTTATTACAGAAATACAAAATGGAACACCAATTTTATATATATATATATATATATATATATATATTTTTTTTTTTTTGATAATCAGATAAGCAATAGTTAAAAAGGACTCATAGGCAATTGTAGTTAAGATACAGAAAGAAAGCAGTATTGGTTTGCGGAGATACAATACCACCTTTAGAAAGGGTTATGGACATTACATATCAAATTTTAATTGAATATTACTATGTCATAGTAACTCTGTGTGTAGGTAATTATTCCAGCATAGCAAACACAGTATGATTTTATTTGAACTATGAACCTTGCAAGTTATCATTATAAATTCTTCTAAGAAACACATTTCCCCACTAGGTAAAAGAGAAGACACTTATTACTTTACAATTTTATGTTCATTTTATTATATTCTCTTTTTTTAACTTTTGTAGTTGTACTTGCTTCTAGAATAACAACATAAAGCTGAAGGTAATAGAATAAAAAGACTAAGGGGAAAAACTCAAGAGGATTTCAGTCAAGTTTTATTTTTCCTAACAATCCTCTGATTCATTCTTTTTAAAACTAGACTTTTGTTTATTGTTGGAAGAAAACAAATTCAGTCTGGATTTGAAGACAAATGAACTAGTTTAAAAAATTTGAGAAATCTAAATGAGGTATGGTGTTCTTTAGAAATATAGGGTTAAACAATTGTGAAGATCCATGATTCAATATTTATTGAAAGTAGACCTTTCAACACCTATTCACTGTGACTGGTAGTAAGAACCAGCTGTGCTTGTTGAAATCTATTTGAAGGCAGCAACCTAATGATAAAAATATAACATATGAATTCATCATGTTGGAAAACAAGAAACTGGATACCAAAACTAAACAAGTATATCTAAAATATTGCAAATGGTCTCCAATGATTAGAATATCACCAAACACCACTACTCCTCTGATTGATTAATAGGTCTTTGATAAGCCATCTGCACCATTAAAAAGACAAACTCCAGATTTTTAATCTTGGCTATTAATGTAATCAGTGAAAATGTTAATTCACTACCTCATAATCTTTTTTTTTTAGAATAATGTTAGAAATGAACTCACTACCTCATAATCTTGATGCATAATTTAAAATGTATATGAGAGAGCAAATGGGAATATACCTAATTTCTAGTTTACATAGCCATTTTGTTGTTATTATTTTCAGTGAAAGATATGTTCATATGTTGAAAAAGTTTCCTAAAGTTTATGGTTTTTACAGGTGTTATGTGAGAGTTAAGCTAGTTCATGTACCTCCTGGAACAATGAAGATTTTCCTTCATGTGCTGTATGGTGAATTACCCCTCTCCATATGGATAATGAAGTAGATACATTCTGAGAACCCTGGATTTTAACACAATGTTTTTATGTTTGTCAAGCATTGGGCTTTTGTTAAAATGATGTGATGATGGTGGTGATGATAATGATGATAGTCCTTCTGGAAATTATCACACACCTTTTCGAATACTGACAGAGACACATGCAAGGAGATGCAACAGCATTTACGGAGTCCCCACTAATCGCCACATATATAATTTCTTTAACAGAAATATCACTGGCTTAGTTAGCCTTTAGCATCCTACTTTTCTTTTTCTTATTAGATTTATTTGAAAGTTGTCTTGATTTATATCTTCATATCAGGCAGATAGAAATCCAGTGTTCTCTGATTACTATCAATAGGAAATTTCTGGAATTCTTCCCTGAAATACTCAGTAAAACATGTTAGTTTGGTCTATGTTTGATTGTTCTTTTCTGTGTTCCCTTCTTTATTCTCTAGACTATTGCCCATATGCACACCAAAGTGGACTGAGTCTTGCACTTTCCTTTAGTGGCTCTCAACCTTCAACACAAATGGGACAATTCCTGAAAAAATGTGGGAAAATCAGGAAATAGCATAATTAAGAAACCAAGGTGAACCTCTGCAGCATATAAGACATCACTGTTCTTGCAAGATTATGAGTCATTTTTTTCCACAATTTCCCCTGCCCAAGTTCTGTCACCCTTCTTACATCTTTACTTTTTTCCTTTTCTCTTCTTTCCATCCCTACCAACACTTCCTCCTCAGTGCCCTGTCACTCTTCCTGTCTTTCATCACAAAATTACATTTTCTATTACTCCTGTCACAGATCAAATAAGCCATCGATTTATTCATCATCTTAAAATCATGACTTTACCTTCAACTTCAGCCTATATTTTCATACAAAAATAACCATTCAAATATTTACATAAATAAAATAATAAATGCAGGTGTAATGCTATAGCTAATCAAACATATCTAATCAAAATGATGTTGATATGTTTACTTGAAACTAAAGCTCAGAAAGATTAATTAGGCTGCTTAAATCGTATGGCTGCTGGATGTAAGAGTTTCAATCTGTACACCTCTTGCTATGAACATTTGATTATTTGTTTATTACTATGGTTGTCATTTATATAAACTGCATTTAATATTTTAGGGCAAAGCCAGCATTTCGTACATTGCAAACACAAGTAAATTCAGCTATATCAAGTGGAATTAAAGGAAACTTCATTGCTGCCAGAATGGGCAAGTCCCTTTGAGAAATGGGGAGGTTGAGAGGTCAAAAGGCCACAAATGCTAGAATGTTCTGACAGGAGTAAAAAAGCACTAAGTAAACACTATTTCTACTCAAAATCAGACAGAGTGATGATTTTTTCTGTACATGGACATTATTTATATCTTGAAACTAAATTTTATTTTCTACCCCAATATCTACATTTTCACCTCTCACAAAGGCCTCTTCCAGGGGCTGGAGATGTCACTCAGTGGTAGAATGCTTGCCTAATATGCAGGAGGCCCTGGGTTCTATTTAAAGCACCAGGACATTAAAAAAAAAAATTCCTCTTACATTTTACCCTGCCCAATTGACTTTGTAAAAGTTCCCAATTTTGGTTCAAACTTCTGGGCACCTATTTCCTTTGGGAAAAAAATGTATTAATACAGTTAATTATCTACATTAATGTAGTTTTTATATACTAGAACTTTGTAGCTCCAAGAAGATGAAATTACAAAATACCTTAATTGTTTACTTCAGAAAGTTTTATGTAAACATATTTATCTGAGTAATGTACTGAAGTAACTATCATTTGAATAAATCCCTCTTTCTTTGGACAAAGGTAGCTTATCACATGATTGCTCTTGTTTTAAGACTTCCTTAGAAATCCTCCCATTAATGTATTCATCAGCCATGAACTTGATGAATCTGGTTCTCATAGAAAATATCACCTGCAGGTCTGTCACTCTCCTGCCCTAAAGACCTGGCTAAACTTCACCCCAAAACCATCATAAATCACTCATGCCTATGCATTCATAGGCATTACTAAGAATCAGTTTGTTGCCTTCTTTATGTTAGTAGAGTGTAAAGTCAGTTTTGCTCTATAACAGATTATTTTGTTGGTATTTTGAGGACATATAAAATTATTTAGATGCCAATAATTATAGAAACAGGGAAATACAATTATGTAAAGTCTATATTTTTTAATTCACAGAGTTTATTGTATGATCAATTTATAAACTCTAATGACATGTCTGTATTTGTGGAACACTTAATTTTCTATTTCTGAAATTTATCATAGTGCCAGAAGTATGGGAGATAATGAATGGAATGGGAGCAAACCAAAGAAAAGATATTTCCTAGTTAAAGGAAAAAAATAGACTGAATTTTGAAATGCTAAATCACTAAGCAGATAATTTAAAACACACAAAAAAGGCTAATAAACTTACAAAATATTTTAGGATCTTAGCAATCATAGGCTTAGGTTAAAGGAACATGCATCATTTTTTAAATCTAACACTTAATAAAAATTTTTATAGAAACATAGAACTCAAACTGCACATTTTAATAAGTTAAATAATTATTGAAAATTTGGGGAAATTAGTTGGCAATTTAAAGTCAGCTTTCAGAATATGAGTTTTGGAGTTTTCTTTCAAACAGTAATATTAGAATAGATTATAGAGTAAAACATGAAAATAAAAAGTTATGATTTATTTTCTAAAATAAATTCTGATATAAGTAACAAATAACAAGTGATTTGAAGGATATATCCCTTCATATTATAGGTTCATGTTTGCCTTTCACATGTAATTTATATTACCAACCTTCATGTTTTCAGACTTTGAGATAGGAAACCCTATCATTTCCTTCTTAGAATATTGAATAACAATGTGCTTAAATAGAGCTGCTAGTCTCAGCTCTGATTATCATTTCTATTTCATTTATTGCCATCTGCAATATAAAGAGATTCTAAAAGATAATTTTGAATGAAGACTTTATAGCTTTCTGGTCTTATTCCTAGAACACCCTAACCTCCTTTGAGTTATCTTTACTCATATCAAACAGTTGTTTACTTTTTTCATGGTTCTGTAGGTTACTGTTGTATTTCTTTTGATCTTAACTACAACCTAGTTGATGCAGACTGCATAGGATGGCTTCATAATCCAAAGACTGGATTGAATTTATACTTTTTCTGCAGTGATCAACCACTAGAAATGCTTGAGAATCACTAAATCAAATGATGAAAATATTTAAATTTATCATGAATTTTAGTTCAAAAGCCCCAAATTTAGCAATCAAGCTTCATATTGAAGTGAATTTTGGAGGAAATTTTTACAGGGTCTTCAACTAACTCCTAAGTGGTACTATCAAAAACTCCTAAATGTTGGGGCTGGGGATGTGGCTCAAGCGGTAGCGCGCTCGCCTGGCATGCGTGCGGCCCGAGTTCGATCCTCAGCACCACATACCAACAAAGATGTTGTGTCCGCCGAGAACTAAAAAAAAAAAATAAATATTAAAAATTCTCTCTCTCTCTCTCTCTCCTCTCTCACTCTCTTTAAAAAAAAAAAAAAAAAAAAAAAAAAAAAAAAAAAAACTCCTAAATGTTTCAATAAGAGCTTAAAGATGCACTCTTATTCAATACTTCAGAGATCTCCAGTGTTCTGGGACTCTCTAACTTGGAACAACTCAAATTTGTGATATCATAGGCAGCACCATGCATCAAACATAAAAAATGACTTATCCAAACCTGTTAGAGTCTCCACAGTGCCATATGGTTGAAAAATGAACTGGAAACAGAAAAACAGAAAAATCTTGAATCTGTTCTTTGTGAAGCCCTTCATTTATCTTATATCATTTCCAGTGTTCATCCATTGCTGAAGGTCCTGCATTTTACTTTTGTGATTATAACTTAACAGTGATTTCTATGGATACACATTAAACTCTCAAAGTACACATGATGAACAACATGAAGACTAGAGTTTAATTAACTTAGTGTTGCTTAAAAGAAATTTTGGTATGAAAGACTGGAATGTTCAAGATCAAGGTTCTGGTACAGCCGATTTCTGGTGAGGGCTCTTTTCCAGGTTTGCAGAAAGCTTTATGTTGAATCTTTACATGGTGGATGAAAATATGCTTTTTGGTGCCTCTTCTTCTAAAAAGCACCGCAGCCCTATCAAATTAAGGGCACACTCTATGACTTCAGTTAACTGAATTACTCTCTAAATATCCTATCCCCAAAAGAAGTCAAATTGGGGATTAGGACTTTAACATGTAAATTTTGGGAGGATACAATGTAGCCCATAGCCAATGTCTTGTCTCTACTTAAAAATGAAACATGGAAAATCTACAAAAGCCTACATATGATGTCGTTTATTTTTGGAAAAAAATAAATTATAGCCAGCCTTCAATATCCCTCCCTATTCCTTGTATTCATCCAATTGTGAATTAAAAACATTAAAAATTTCATCTGTACTGAACATGTACAGAATTTTTATGGCATTATTCCCTCAACAAAGAGTATAGTAATTATTTGTGTAATATCTACATTAAACTTGGTATTATTAGCAATCTAGAGATCATTTAAAGTATACAGGAGAATGCACGGGGTTATATGTAAATTTCATACCATTTTTCATAAAGGAACAGAGCATGTTGTATTTTGCAAAGAGATTGTGGAGTCCTAGAATTAATCTAGCATGAATACTGGGGTATAATTACATAGTGATTCATTTTTGCTGAGAAAAAGTCAATTCTGAATAGTTTATTTCAATCCAAATGAAATGTGATATATGATTTTCCAAAGTGATAGAACTTTTCTGAAAAGTTTCTTTGAACATAGAATGTGAGGCTACGGGAAAAAAAAAAAAAAAAAGGGCTTGTCAATACCTGATCGACATGTCATCTTCTGTTTAACTTTGTGTGTCTACATGAGGTTTTTCACTACCAGAGGAGGAATCCATGGTTTAGCCTTCTCATAGATTTATGAAATAAAGCTTCTGTTGCATGCATCCGACTGACGGAGCTGCGCTGATTTAGCCATCCTGATATGCTATGTAGTGTCAGAGTTGTCATTCTGCACATTGTACCAATTAGGAAAAGACTCTTCAATGAGAAAATGAAAAGGCTATAAAGCCTACATGATTTCTAGGCTTAGAGAGCATGTAGAAATCTCCAAAGGCACCTTTGTAGTAATGAAATTATCACCTTTCATTTGTATAAACCTTTTTATTTCAAGAGCTCACAGTGGTTTAGAAATGCCATCCCACTGATCCTCATGGCAGCTCTTGAAGACACTGACAGGGACCTATTAAAATGGAAAGTGAGACTGGTCCTAGGAAATGATAATCACAGTCAGCTCAGGGGCAAAAGAAAATGATATTGCCAAAGGAATAAATTTGTACTACTTCCCAAGGCGGGGAGCATGTAACAAGGGGATCAGACCCTGATACATGCTCACTGCAATGTCTAGTTCTAAGAACGTGACCTAATCAGCAGCTGAGAAAGGCCAGACACCATAGCAACTATTTAATGCAACATTTCCTCCTGGGAAACTCAATTTGTTCCTGAACAGAAAGTTGATCAGAATTCTCTCTAAAGTTCCATTTCCGCTTCTCTAACAGATATAAATATCTCCAACAGATATAAATATGTCTAAATCCACAAATAGCATCGATGTAAATAAAAAGTTCTAGCTGCATGCACATTTCTTCTTTCAGTAAAGCTATCAGGTTAACCAACATTATTTATTTTAAGCAGACCATCTATAAAGAATACAAATGATTCTAACTGGGGTACAGTATGTTATTATTACACTTTAGAATGTGTAAACTACAAGTGAAGTTGGTGCTCATGTGGGGATACAGGGATCCACAGAATAACTTCAGGGGATTGCTTTCAGGGAATATGTTTTTTTTTTTTTTGGATAAGACTTTAGATGTACAGGAATGCATTTCACATTTGGGTAGAGGATCATACATTTCATCAGATTTACAGGGCTGATAATCTAAAAGCTTTAAGAATCACTACTCTTGAGTAATTCAGTGGAATAAATAAGTTTGATGTTAAAATGTGAAGCAGGGTTGGAGATGAAGATCAGTAGTAGTCATAGAGTATGGGCTTGGCATGTGCAAGCTCCTGGATTCAATCATAAGAACTAATAAATATAACAAAATTATTATAAGATAAAATAATTCTTTGAATTGGGGCATGTAAAAAGGACATAGCCCACCTGAAATATTTCAGAAGAGTCAATAATGGAAAAATTTGAGCAACAATAAATGACTGATAATATTGGATCATAACAAAAAATATTTGAGTGTACATTGATATAAATAATTGAATATACAAATGGTGGAGGAAAAAAAAGTCTTCCTTACAGAAGAATCTCAAACCATACAGATACCTACACATTCAATTGGCAAAGTCAAATGTCTCTCTTCTTTTCATGTGTACAACAATTAATGACTTCCCACTGAAGATCACATTTTGGAGAAAAGCAGTTTCATATGGGAGCAACAATAATCGTAACAAGTAATCAGGGATGTCCCCTGTGATAAGTCACTATGATATCACGTGTCCCTACATGATGTGAAGAATTATTTCTTGTCTATTTGTTTTCTTCAGAATTCTATAGCCTCAGTCTTATTTTGAGAAACATTATGCAAACCTGAATCAAGAGACATTATTCAAAATATCCGAGGGGTTCTCTTCAAAACTGTCAGGATTATTAAAAATAATGAAAGCTTGGGAAAATGTCACAGACTAGAGGAAAATAGAGATATGACCACCAAATGCAATACTATGTTCTGGACAGGACACCACACTAGAACAAGGCATTCCTGGAAAAACTGCTCAAATCAGAATAAAATTATAGCCTATATAGTAGTGTAGAACCAATGTCAAATTTCTGAATTTGGACAAAAATATGATGAATATGTGTATTGCTAACACTGGAGGAAATGGGTGAAAAAATATATGGGAATGCTGCATAATCCTGACAAATTTTCTATAAATCTAAAGTTTTTTTACAGTAAGTGGTTAAAAAGATCACTATAATTACTTAAATTTATCACTAGGACACTAAGTTACTCCAATACAGCTGTTTTCCCTTCTTTGGAAGAAATTATTATTTCTTTGTCTGATTAATATGTGAATTTATTTGCTTCCATATAGGTATTGTGCCAGAGGGTGATAAATTAATACTTAAATACTAAATAACACCAAATATGGCAATATTGGCAAGATGTTTACATACGAGAGGGATGCAGAACCTGAGACTTTTTAAAATTAAGATAGTTTCATGGCATGAAATTAACTCTTTTAAAGTGCACAATTCAGTAGCACTCATTCTCCATATTATACAATCCCCCACCTCTTTCTAGTTTCAAAGTTTTGCATTACCTCAGTGGACCATGCCACACATTCTCATCTCCCACTTACTAGTGATCTCTAATCTGCTTTCTGTCTTTATAAGGTTGTGTATTCTGAATATTTCATATAAAATGAATTAGAGAATATTTAACATTTTATACCTGAATTCCTTCAATTTGTGTGTTTTTGAGGTTCATCAAAATTATTCCATCTATCAGTATTTTATTTCTGTTTATGACTAGATATTATTGTATTATTTGTGTATACCACAAAGTGTATATTCATTCATCCCTTGATGTATATTTGGGTTTTGGGATCTTTTAGTGATTGTAACTAATACTGCTATGTGTATTCATGAACAAGCATTTATTTGGGTACTTTTCCCCCTTCTTTTGAGTACATTCTAGGAAGGGAATTACCAAGTTACAAGGTGATTCAATTTTTACCTTTTAAATTTTAAAAAGCCACAAAACTGTATTCCACAGGAACTGTACCATCTTTCCCACCAGCAAGATACAAGGTTCTTATTTGAATACATCCTTGTTAATTCTTATTATTTAATGATCAATGTATCCTTGATAACACTAGTTATTTAATGTGCTTTTAATTATGGTTATCCTAGAGGTTTATAAGTGGTAAGTCATTCTGGTTTTGATTTACATTTATTGAATATCCACTGATGTGGAGCTTCATGTACTATACACCTATGCTGTTTGTATACTTTTTGAGAAATATTTACTTGAGTTCTTTTCCCATTTTAAAATTGGTTTGCTTATGTTTTCAAGTGTAAGAGCATTTAGGTATATTCTGCATGTTAAGCCCTTAGCAAATGATTAAATTGGAAATATTTTATTCATTCTCTAGGTAGTCATTTTACTTTCATAATAATTTTCTTAGATATAATTTTTTAAAATAGTCTATGGAATTAAATTATTCTTTTAGCTATTTTGTTACTTAATATTTGGGGGTCAAATTGAAGGACTCATTGTCAAATCCTAGACCACAAAACTTTATTCCTATGTTTTATTCTATTAAGTTGTAGTTTCAGCTTCTATGAGTAGTGTGTTGATCTGTTTTGGTTCGTTTTTGCAGATAGAATGTGACTGGGACTAAACTTTTTCATGATAGTTATCTGGCTTTCTTGGGACCTTTCAAAAATCAATTATCAATTAGTATATCCTTTAAGATAAACAGCATGAAGAGTCTTCAAATTATTTAAAATAAAACTACCAAAGGATGCAGCAATCCTACATCCAATTCAAAGGAAGTGGCAGTACTGTCAAAGAGACACACTGAACTACCATGCTTAAGACTATTTGTGACAGCCCAAAATGGAGGCAACCCTATGTGTGTATCAGCTTAAGGATAGACAAAAAAAAATGTGGCATGTATTCCCAAGGGACTTCTGTTCAGCCAGAACCATGAATGAAATCCTGTCATTTGTTTTATTATTGTTGTTAATTTCTGCACAATGCCAACTCAACACAATAAACTGGGATACCTTTTCCAAAATAGAAAGCACAGCTAAAGTTTCCAAAAATTCAAATTATATGTGTATATGTGTATATATATATACACATATACATACGTAAAAAGACTAAAAATAGCAATATGTTATGCACCAATGGCAGTATCAGCTTTTCCAGGTTCTGTAGTCATCTGAACAAAATTATAGAGACATCCAGTGCACTCCATTTAAAAAAAAAATAGAAAGAAAAAGGAGGGAGAATGGAAAACAAAACAAAACCCAAGAAAACAGCAAAGTAATATAGACAACACAGATGGAACTGAACATTTAAGAGAAATAATCTATACACAGAAAACCAGTATCACATGACCCCATTCACCTATGGCATCTACTGAATTCCATCTCATAGAAGTGGAGAGTAGAGCATAGTTACCGGAGCAGGGGAAAGGAGGGGAGAGGAATAGAGGGGTAAGTTTGCTCAGTTGGTACACACTGCTTCTAACTAGAGCTTAGTACCAAGAAGTTATGTTGTACTACTGGACATAAGGTGAATATAGATAATAAAAATGTACTTCACAATTCAAAAACCTAGAAGAAAGGCTTTTTGAAAGTTTTTTAGAATAATAATGATAAATGTTTGAGGAGATAGTATGTTTAACCTGATTTAAACATTATACAATGAAAGTGTTTATATAAATAATATTTATTTGACTAACTTTTATGTATCATGTTAAAATAAGCTTAATTAAAATTGAAATAAGAGTAATAACTTGGTTACAGACACCAAGGTTTATTTTTTTCTTTAATTTCCATTCTGTCTGTCTATGTCTGTCCTAATGTAAATATTACTGGTTTTGATTCCTTTAGAAGTTTTGAAATTGGAGATTATTAGTCCTCCAACTGTTTTGTTGTTTATAATATTGCTTTGGATATTTGTAGTCTGTTGCAATTGGATGTGAATTTCAGGTTTGGATTCCTTATTTTTGCAAAAAAAGAGATCATCATAACTTCAAGTAAATACTATTTTTGTGCTTTGGGAAAGAAATTATCAGTACATGATTGTACCAAATCACACCCAAATTTACTTCACTTGAGGATGTCCAGATTTTATTTTTACTTTTCCTATGTGAATTTCATCTGCTCTGAATTTTAATATTTAAATGAATAAATCAATGAACAACACATTAGTGCATTGTCTATGTTCAAACAGCTGAAGAATCACTTTAATAGAAATATTTCCCTGGCCAGTTTACTTAATCTTCCTGTACTTTGAATTTCTCAACTGTGAAACAAGGTGAATATTAATTATTTTCTTGTTTTGAAGATTAAATCACTATGCTAATGTAATAAGATGCCATTAAAGATATAGTACGTTGGGGCTGGGGATGTGGCTCAAGCGGTAGCGCGCTCGCCTGGCATGCGTGCGGCCCGGGTTCGATCCTCAGCACCACATACCAACAAAGATGTTGTGTCCGCCGAGAACTAAAAATAAATATTAAAAATTCTCTCTCTCTCTCTCTCTCTCCCCTCTCTCACTCTCTCTTTAAAAAAAAAAAAAAAAAAGATATAGTACGTGTTTAGTAAGTGATAGTCAGTATTATGACAAATTGTAAGCATTTAAAACAATTTTGGAAAAGCGCTTATTGCCACATACATTTTGGAGTTGCAAAATGAGGCACTGACTAAGGATGCATAATTGGAAGAACATGAAAATGCGCTTTGTATTTATTATGTCACTTTGCTGGTGAGATCACAGAGACAACTTGAAGAATTAATAACAGTCTGATTACTGGATGATTGCTGTTAGTGTAAATCACAATGCCAAGAAGAAAGACTGTAGTTCTCAACAATGAGCCATTCTATAGTTCTTCTCAAAAGGGATAGATATGATTATTCCCAAAGACTACAAAAACAAACAAAAAAGTGAAAAGGAGGAATTAACAACGGAAACTCATTGTAGATGGAAATGTTATGCATTTATTTGTTAATATTGTCATGTTTGTAAGATGCAGCTTTTTTTTTAATTCTCCAAAAATCTGTGAAGCAATATCTTTTATTAGGTAGCTACAGGGATCTCAGTGGTTTACCAGGACTTATTGCAAGTTGCAATAAGTATGATATTAATCTTATAAAGTTGCTTTATTTTAACCACTTTTAGAATAAAGATAACAATGAGAAAAACATAAATAAGGCATCATTGTTCCGTATTTTACTAAAAATTTAAGGTTAATGATCATGATATGGCTGTTTTTTACTGGTAAAATCTCAGATTTAAAAAATGCCAAGAGCCAGGTGTGGTGGCACATGCCTGTAATCTCAGAGGCTGGGAGACAGGAGGATTGCCAAATCAAAGCCAACCTCAGCAATTTAGCAAGGCTCTAAGTAACTCAGTGAGACCTTGTCTAAATAAAATCAAAAAAGGGCCCCTGGGTTCAAGCCCCAGTACCAAAAAATTAAATGCCAAGGGCATGCTATTTGAGGATTTTTGTGCATTCTCATATGTGCACTCCACTCCCTATTTTTTCTGTGCTATAATTATGAAGATGTGACAAACACTTAAAAAGTCCTTAAAGAAGGACAGATAGGGCTGGGTTTGTGGCTCAGCCATAGACCACTGCCTAGAACATGTGAGGCCCTGGGTTTGATCCTCAGCACCACATAAAAATAAATTAATAATAATAAATATATATGTGCCGGGTTTTTGTTAGCAACTAAAAGGCTCAGGAGTCACTCCAGTTAAATTGGGCTAACTGGGCTGCACAAAATAACTACACAAGAGACATAAATACCTTTTTCTTTGGGGTCTCTGTGATGGCTTAAGGGTTTCGCAGAAAGAGAGAGAGAGAGCACACGCTGACCCCTTTTATTGAGGAGAAGGTATTCATATGAGGCAAGGGGTCAGGTTTCAGGGGGCTGTTCTATTTTCATGATGTCCACTGTCAGCAGGTTGACTGACACCTGAGTAGGCCACACCCAAGGGCACAGTAAAAGAAGGGGACATACACAAGGCACTTCCATGGAAGATTCTATCCTAAACGGGGCAAGGGGTTATATTACAAAGGAACAGGTGAGCATAGCTTCACCCATGGGGCTGTAGTAAGACACACCCATGCAAGAGACACCGACCCTCGGACCCAAAGAAGGGTGGGGAAAGCTCTGCCACATTTCTGTGACTGAGTGCCTCAGCACCCAGCTGGGGAGTGTGACTCAGTTAAGTGTAAAGTTGTACTCCCACATACATATATATATATATATATATATATATATATATATATATATATGTATATACATATATGTATATACACATATATATATATGTATATATGTATATACATATATATATATGTGTATGCATGCATAAAGTTGGTCTCCCACATATGTATATATATATATATATATATATATATATATATATATATATATATTCATATATATGTGTGTGTATATATATATATACACACACATATATATATATAAATATTTATTATGACCTGTCATATCATCAGCAAAGAGATGACTTTTTTCTGTAGCTGTATCTTTTTTGTTTTCCTTCTTTTGCTTTATTTCTCTGGCTAAAATGTATATATATATATACAGATCATTCTCCCCAGTATCACCACCTCAACTCAATGTTTCACAACAAGAGTTGGTGAGAAATTGAATTAAAGTAACTTTCATGTGAAACTGGTTTTCCCACTGGAATATATTTTGAAGTAATTTGTTTTAATATATAAAGATCCTGTATTCTAAAATTGTATTGAATATATATCTGGATTTGAGCATTACTAAGTACTATTACCTGGGAAATACTTGAAACTCATTCTTGAAATTTGAAGATTTTAAATATAGTAGTAAGAAAATGTACTATGCCAGCCTTAAATTTCTAATTGTTCAATTTGACTCCATTGTACATTCATGAATGATGAAAAATAGTGATTATTTCTTAAATTAATATGGGGGTGTTCTCTAAAAGGACATATTAAATCCCACCAAATTATATCTGGAAACCACATTATCAAAATGGGAAATTGCTACAGAGAAGGGCACTGTGAAAATATAGTTGCCATTTGTGAAGCCTCCATCAAGAAACTAAATATATTTTATGGGAGGGGAGGGGAGGGGGGATAGTAGAGGATAGGAAAGATAGCAGAATACAACAGTCACTAGTATGGCAATATGTAAAAACGTGGATGTGTAACCAATGTGATTCTGCAATCTGTATACGGGGTAAAAAAGGGAGTTCATAACCCACTTGCATCAAATGTATGAAATATGATATGTCAAGAGCTTTGTAATGTTTTGAACAACCAATAAAAAAATTAATAGAAAAAAAAATCCCTTCATTCTTGGAAAAGCATGGAGATTGTGTCCATGTCTTGGCTATTGTGAGTAATTCTGCAATGAAGATGAAAGGCAGACATTGACACTAGAATATCATTCAGCCTTTATAAAGGAAATTCTGTCTCTTGTGACAACATAGATGAATCTGAAGAAATTATGCTAAGTGATATGTTAGACATACCAAGACAATAGTCCATGACCTCACGTATATGTGAAATACATAGATAACAATGATGTACTATACATTTCAAAAAGCTGGAAAAAAATTTAAATCTTCACTATAAATAAATGATGAAAGTTTCAGGACATACATGTTTAACCATATTTAAATATTGTGCAATGTATATGTACACTGAAATATAATGTGATGCCCCATTAATATGTAGTAGTTTTGTGTTTTAGTTATGTTCAAATTAAGTACTTAAATTATTTTTTTTAAAGAGAGAGTGAGAGAGGGGAGAGAGAGAGAGAGAGAGAGAGAGAGAGAGAGAGAGAGAATTTTTAATATTTATTTTTTAGTTCTCGGCGGACACAACATCTTTGTTGGTATGTGGTGCTGAGGATTGAACCCGGGCCACACGCACACCAGGCGAGCGCGCTACCGCTTGAGCCACATCCCCAGCCCTAAATTAAATTATTAATGTGTAGGTAAGCCACTGACTTTGTACATTGATCTTAAATTTTGCTACCTTGCTGACTTTGTTTATTAGCTCTGGGAGTCTTCTGGTGGAATATTTGGGGTATTCTATGTATAGGGTCATATCATCTGCAAAGAGATAAATTGACTTTTTTCTCTAGCTGTATCTTTTTTATTTTTCTTCTTTCGCTTTATTTCTCTGGCTAAAATGTCAAGAACTATGTTGATAGGAGTGATAAGAGTGAACATACTTTTCCTGTTCCTGGTTTAAAGGAAATGTTTTCACATTCCCCCATTCAGTATGATATTGGTTTTAGGTTTGTCATATATAGTTTTTATGATGTTGATCAAATACTGAGAAACAAGGAGTAGAGTGTTTGTCATTGAGCATGTGGGAGCCAAAAGGGTGCAACATTGCTGTTATGTAAGAAGAGTAAGCCTAAATGTCTAATGTAAAGCATGACTATTGTTAATAATGTTGGATGTATACTGGAAATTTGCCAAGACAGTAGATTTCAAGCGTCCTTACCATACACAAGTGCATGGGCATGGGCACACATGGTAACTATGTGTTAATTTGTGTGACTTTAGTAATCCCTGTGTATAGGTATACATACACATATTGTGTAAGTTAAATGTAGAAAATAAAAAATAAGAATCACTTAAATTAAGAAGCCAATGACAATATTCATATGAAAATTAAAAAGTGTTATGTCATCTTCACAATAACTATGAAAGTTTGAATTTTTATTATGACCTGTCACCATCCTAAGCATTAAGTTGCATTATCTCATTTAGCTCTAATAACAAACTAAAGAGGTGGATACTATTATCATTATCCTTTAGCTTACTGATGAGGAAGTTGAAAGTCACTTTCAATTCGCACAGGGTTGAAAAGCAAGAAATTATACTTAAATAGACTTACTACCAAATATTTTGACTACAATGATGATAAAACTCTTTCTGAATCAAGGTAGTCATGAATGTCTACCATTGTCACATTCTCCTTAGTTGTCTGTGCATTCCTGTGATTATGAGATGATGGTTATGATGATTATGATACAAACATCTTCAATTCAATATGTACCAGACCTTGGGTTAGTTACTTTATATACACCATCAAGGGTAATTGTCACAGAGAAGTGAAACACTGAGGTTGAATACGGTTTAGTGATTTTTACAATGACACACGATTGACGAGAATTGGACGAAACCTTACAATTTTGAACCACAAATTGGAACTACAGGGAATATGGAACTAAGATAAAATATCATTGACAGTTCATAGAGATTCAGAACAATTTTTTTCCTAGGTGGCAAAGAAGGATGAGAAGTGTTGTGCGCACTCTCTCATCCTTCTTTAAAATTACTCTGTTGAAAGGCATGTAACCCAATTTGAATGAAAGCAGGTATGCAGAAGTGTGTTCCTGAGGGCACACTTAGGCAATGCCTAGACACCAAGTAAAGAATTTGCCAAATACATAAGTTTGGGAATGTGTTTCAGTACCTCATCATTAGAGTTATCACAAATATGGTACAGCTAGAACAATACAAATACATTCTTGAATTCTTCAAATCTCGCAGCCAGGAGAAATTCTGAAGAAATTATTGTTCAAAACACTCCTTGGTAATTAGTTTTCTGTATGCTTATCTAGAAATCTTGGACAAGATGCTTATTACAAGTTAGAAACACACTTGTTAAATCAACCCTCATGACAGTAGAAGAATAAATTATAAAATTATCACATATTATTTGACTACTGAGTGTCAAACATTGAGCAATGCACATTTTTAGATATTTGATTTCATTGACTCTTATCAACAGCATTACAAGGTAAATATTATTACTGCATTTTATATGAGACTTTGATTAGACAAATGAAACTGCCAAAATTCATCCAAAATATAATTACTGACTCCAGGTTTGAATAACCCCATAAACCATTGTAAATACTCTTTGCAAATTCGCTCCCTGAAGTCTGGAGTCTTACATATCCTAATCATTACTCTATTCACAGCACGTGGAGTGGGTGGCATTCCAGAGCACTCAGTGTGCATTATGTTAATCAGATAAGAGTGATGTCAGCCTTCCTTATTATAACAGGAGCTAAGATCAGCTCTCAGAGACATACCCCACCCCATTTTCCTGGTCACTGTTGGAGACAGGTTATCGAGAAATGCTTTGACTTCTCAATTATTCTTGTTTACTCTTTTCTTCTCTCCATTTCATTTGAGGTCAGACTCTGCTTTTCATACTATTGTACCTTTTAGAGTTTCCAGGATGTAGGAAATAATTACTAATGCAAGAAATATACATGTGATATTTTTGCTAAAATGCATTTAAATAGCTAAAATCTTCTTGATCCTTTATACAATGCCTAGCTTGGTCTCAAAGTAAGAATAATAAATGCAGAAGACAATGAGTATTAGTAGACAGGGATCTTTGGGAATCATTTTGTTGGTTTTCTTACCATTAAAAAGAATAATGGGCTGGGGATATACTCAGTTGGTAGAATGCTTGCCTCACATGCACAAGGCCCTGGGTTCAAACCCCAGCACCACAAAAAAAAAAAAAAAAAAAAGAATTTGACTTTGATCAAATTCTAATAATCTTAATTTATTATTTGTTAATGTTTATTTCTTCAGAAAAATGAAGACTTTACTCATCAAGAAATTACTTATTTTAATATTCTTTTTAAATACCATTTTTTAATAGAAGTTTTTAATGTAGCCCTCTATTTCTCTAGTTTTTTAAATTTTCTTTTTGTTGCTACATTTTAAGTCTATATGACAATAAGATTTGATGTTACATATTTGCTTATGCACAAAATAGAGCAATACATTTTGGTCCATTTAATTCCCCAGCACATCCCCTTTTCCTTTTCAACCTCCGCCTGGTTTCCTTCCTCTGCTCTATTGAACTTCCTTTTATTTTCATGAGATTCACCACCCGCCTTAATTTTCTTTCTAGCTTTTTTAATCTACACTAAATTTATTGATCATAAATAATAAATCTAAAGGAACAAATAGCTAATCACCTCGGATTTATGTAATCATGATTTGTGTGATGCTTGGGTTTATGTAGGGTACTGTTTATTTCCCTTTATATTTGTAGAAACCAGCTGGAGCAGGTATTAACATGCCTGCAGAAAACACAGGAAAACTTCAAAGGAAGAGCAGAAACATGATTTATGTATTCTCTTTATTTGTAGAGCAGTTTCTTCTCTCATTGACTTTATATAAAGATCAAGGCTTAACTCATTCTATTGGACTCTTGGGGCACTGAAGTTCATTAGCTGATGTCATAAATTTCTATGTTTTCTTAGAGCTGTACTTACTGGCATAACATTTTTTTAATATTACTGTGTCTGGCAATAATTGAAAGCAGAGTATGGTCCTCAGAGCTAAAATTAAAGTGGTCCTCAATTTTTCATTAAGTTGTGACTCACTTTTCTTGTTTTAAATTGTCCTTGGGAAACTGCAAAGCAACATCAAAATGTTCAGAAACTTATAGAACCTAGAATCAGGAAGACTTTTCTTTCTCCTCTGTATTTATTTCTTCTCTCAGATCTTGGTAGAGTGGATAATATGAAATTATAAACTTTTTGACACAAATTCTGGGATATAAGAGTTCATGGAAGTAAGGAATCAAGCATTGTAAGTCACATTAAAGAGAGAAAAAGTTCTGTGTTGTTGGAACCACATGGAAAGAGTGATGCTTTCTTGTATAAAGAATCCAGAAAATAGGAAGGTTACTAAATATTTAAATGTATAATAAGATTTTAGAAAAATTATTTAATATAAATTAACATTTGATTTTCTATTGTATTTTACCCTGTATACCTTAACCATATAGATCCTAGTAAGTTTCTACCTACTGAAAAGCATGCAGAAGGGGTTGGAGATATAGCTCAGTTGGTTGTTCTTGCCTTGCATCTTGCATGTATAAGGTCCCAGGTTCAATCCCCAGCACAACAACAATAACAAAAAAAAAAAAAAAAAAAAAAAAAAAAAAAACAGAATTTGACTGCCATTGAGCATGTTTAATGGTTTCACAATCTGAAGATGGGAATTCAGCTTCTAGGAACTGCAGTAATTTGTTTACATTAACCTGTGACTAGATAAATACTAAGTTCAGACAAAATATATGACTTTTTAAAAAACAGTAAATAAAACTATAGATTTTCCTAAAGTTAGAGGAGACTTAAATGAATTCTCCTCCTGAAAGTGGAAATGACCCTGGTGATATTTGCATATATGTTGCTTTGTGCTCGGAAATAGCTTGGTATATTACTATTGAAAATTTAACTTTTATGAGCTGTTTAAGTTAGCATACAATATTCAGAATTGTCAGCTGAACAGGAGTGTGTTAGAACCCTGCAAAGGAAGGAGCTGCAGGAACAGCCAGCTGTAACAAACTCTCCCCAAATACTTACCTGAACAACGAACTGCGTGTTCTCAGAAGATAATGCGGGAAGCTGAGCCAAGAAAGCAGGTGGATGCTGAAAGAACTGAGCAAAGACTTAAGCTGTTTCCTACACAAGTGAGAGTTTGGACCTTGAGTCCAACCAGATAAAAGTGCCACCGAACAAAAACAAAATTTTTCAGAGAAATTTGACTTACTCCAGTTTCTCTATAATTGTATCAGTTGTGATTGTATCAATCACAATTTCTGGATACACTTTATGCTACCCCATGGAGACTATTGACAAATGCTGAATTTCTCCGAAGAGCACTGATGTTTTATCAGGTTAGACTTAAACTTTAACTCTTTTTTTCCCCTTTTTCTTGTATTATATAGAATTTGCAATGTGTTTAGTTCTTCTAGTTTAAACAACTGCAAACTGTTTAAAGACTTTCCGGTACATCCATGTTTCAGGAATCAGCCTGTCAATTAGGTAAAACTTATACAAGGAATGTTGGCTCTTTTCTGGATCTCTCCCCATCCCTGGATTTCCCCTTCACTTTTCCAATTTGTGTCAACCCTGCTCTATAGGTAAGATGAGTTTTCAAAAAGGATTACAGCTTTCTTTGCTGCAAATGTAGTTACTCTTTAAAACAAAACTGTGAACTTGGAAAACATTTAAGCCATTCCGTATTTCATGTTATGGCTCACTGCAAAATCTGCCTGCCTCTGTTCAGCTTCCAGAGAATTTTTCTATTTTGCTGAGTTGATAGTTATTTCTTTGGGGGTGGTTCTCTTTAATGTGCTTATTTCATAGTATTAGAGGTGAAATCCTATATCTTGTCTCTTGGGAACCAGAGAGGGAATCTAATAAAAACAAGAACATTTTTGCTGATTTTTTCCTCTCTCTTATTGTTACTTAAGGAATTTTGTTCCACCAGTCTAAACATTTTGTAAAAGAAAAAAAAAGGAAAAGAAAAAAGAAATTAAAAGAAAAAAAATAATTTTAAAGACAAAAGAATATCAGATCTTTCTATAGTGATACTTTGTTCCTAAGGTCTGTATCTTCTAGGCAAAGATCACACCATTAAGCATATAAATTTGTGTTTTGTTGGAAAGGACATAGCATATCAAGAGGCAGAGATTGAAATGCGGAGGATCTCATTAGAAGGAATATGAAGTGCATTAGAAGGTTTGGGTATGTGTTAGGTATATTTCATATGGTTTCAGGAATCCTATTTCATTTTTTAGTTTTTTCTGCAAAGACAGGGACAAATATTTGATCACAAAGATAATGAGTTTCTGCTTAAGTTTCTGCTTAACAGGTAGAAAGGAAAGAGAAGGGCCAAGACTGTAACTTGTGAAGACACTGTAGTCTAATGTCTTCCTCAATTTGGCTAGAATTGAACTTTTGTCTGCCTTTGTGACTTTGTTCTTATATTTGTCTGTGCTCAGGCATAGTGGTCTTGTGCTAGAATCCCTCTACAAAATTCAGAGAAGAACCAGGCCTCATACTAGATTCGAAAGTGTTTGTGCTGGATAGTGGAATCTCATCACCTGTTAATCAGTTGGATTGTATCCACCTGGACAATAGTCATCACTCCTTCATTTTCATTAGAGTTAAGGTATGTAAAGATATCATAAAAGCCATGATATAAAAATGACTTTCCCTTGGCCATCTGTTATAAAAAGCAATTGGGTGGTGCAACAAATATTTGACAGAATTTTGGGGTTTCACAAAGTTCTGTAGAGTTGAGTCTCATTAAGAAGATTGCTACCCAATAGAGTAAATGCTATTTCTATCACAAATTTCCTCCCTGAGCCCCAGGAGGAGGACACTCTAACACTCAAATGTAAACTTTCCTTCCCTCCTTCTTTCACAGAAAGACTCAATTCTCATGAAGAGGGCTTGACAACAACATGCTTTGAGTTAGCAAGAATTCTGCATGCAGACAGCACAGTGCAGAGAGATTTTGTTCTATTATCAAGGCTCAAGTATTATATTCTGATTGACAACTTCACATCTTGGTGTGACAACTTTAGAAATAGTGTTTTGCCTTGATAGGCTTATATTCATTTTATTTTCTTTGCATTATACACCTCCCAACATTATCACACAATAGCATTTTTTTTGCAAGATGGCATAAAAAGGTATTTTTAAAAATTTATTATTATTATTATTAGTTGTTCAAAACATTACAAAGCTCTTTTTTTAAGAGAGAGTGAGAGTGAGAGCGAGAGAATTTTTTTAATATTTATTTTTTAGTTTTTGGTGGACACAACATCTCTGTTTGTATGTGGTGCTGAGGATCGAACCCAGGCCGAACACATGCCAGGCGAGCACTCTACCACTTGAGCCACATCCCCAGCCCCATTACAAAGCTCTTGACATATCATATTTCATACATTTGATTCAAGTGGATTATGAACTCCCATTTTTACCCCCTATATAGATTGCAGAATCACATCGGTTACACATCCACTTCTTTACATACTGCCATACTAGTGTATGTTGTATTCTGCTGCCCTTCCTATTCTCTACTATCCCCCAGGTATTTTGTTTTTAAAATAAAATTGCTTTTTGGTGTTTGTTTTATTATTTTATTTCAATACAATCTTCAAGTGTCTTTGCAAACAATTTTCTTCTTTCCTAAGCAAAAGAAAACAAAAAGTAAGAAAGAAAAAGAAGCAGAAGAGATATATTTCTATTCCTTTCTCTCTTTTTATTAAATTATGGAAGTAATTAAATCTATTCAGGAGGTGATTCAAAATCAACTTAAAAATCTTAGAAGGTTTTTCCCCCCAAGTAACCAAAAGGATAATTTGTTGTGAAATTTTATAGCCATAGTAGTATAGTAAAATTTATCAGGGTCCAATGAAAATGATCAAGACTTAAGAGAATTAAATGTTAATCACCCATATAAAAATACAATAGGATATAATGGTAACAACAGATTACAGAAAAATTTAACAGGAAATATGGCTTATACTAAATCAATGAGTTCTTTGAAAACACAAGTTACTAAATCAAACAAAAGATAATTGAAAATAAAAATTAAAACATTTGATTCTGCTGTTGAATATGTTACCAGAACAGATAACTCATACCCAAATAACTTCACTGGTCAATACACCAAATATATTCAGGTGAAATAGTACCAATTTTAAAATAACGTTTTTTGAGAATAGAAGAACTGGAATAACTCTCAAAATGAACTTTTTTTTTTTTTTTTTTTTTTTTACGACCACATAGCCTTAACATAAAATCTAACAAAGACATTAAATGGAAAATCACTGTTCAGTGTTACTTATTAGTATATTCAAGCTGCATAAGAATATGTTATAAAATCAAACCATAAATATATTGAAAGAATGATATATGATGATCAAGCTGAGTTTATTACAAAAATGAATAGGAAGTTTAACATTTGAAAATCAGTTCACAACATTATCAAATGAAGCAGAGAAATTTTGATGATCATCTCAATAGACAAAGGACAACATTTAACACAATCATTTTTTATGATACAATTTCTAATAAAGTATTAATATGAAGAAATTATTCAACTAATAAATGACTTGCACAGAAAACTTCAAAACAAGCTGCCATCACATTATTGGTGAGATAATGTTTTAATCTTAGGCCCCACCCCATTAGAATAAGACATGTTGTCCATTATGATCATATCAATGCAACATTATACTAGATGTCTGACATATTGTAATGCTGAAAGAAAAAAAAAATAACGAAAGAAGTGAAATTTGATTTTTTTTCACAATTGGCATTTAGAAAATCCAAAAAAATCTAAAACAATATCTACAACCAAAAATTTATGTTTGCAAAGTCACTAGATAAAAAGCATTCCTCAAAAAGAAGTGTTTGAAACAGCACTAGTCAGATCACTTCTAGAATATTGTATTCATCTCTGAATTAAACATGTAGAGAAAGCATCATTATTATTATTCTTGAGTTTTTTCTAGCTTTATTGAAGTATGGTTGACAAACAAGAATACTTAATAGGTACAATGTGATGTTTTGATGTACAAATACATTATAAAATGATTATTAAATTAAGCTAATATATTGTCACCTCAAAAATATTTAATTGTATGTGATTGCAGTACTAAATACAATTTTAAAAAGCAAAAATGCTAAGATATCATCTTATTCCAGTCAGAATGGCAGCTATTATGAAGACAAACAACAATTAATGTTGGCAAGGATGTGGGGAAAAAGGTACACTCATACATTGCTAGTGAGACTGCAAATTGGTGCAGCCAATATGGAAAGCAGTTTGGAGATTCCTTGGAAATCTGAGAATAGAACCACCATTTGACCCAGCTATCCCTCTCCCCAGACTATACCCAAAGGACTTAAAAACAGCATAATATAGGGACACAGCCTCATCAATGTTTATAGCAGCACAATTCACAATAGCTAAAATGAGGAGCCAACCTACATGCCCTTCAGTGGATGAATGAATTAAAAAAATGTGGCACATATACACAATGGAATTTTACTCAGCAATAAAAAAGAACAAAATCATGGCATTTGTAGGTAAATGGATGGTGTTGGAGAGGATAATGCTGTGTGAAGTTAGCCAATCCCCCCCAAAATAAATGCCAAATGTTTTCTCTGGTATAAGGAAGCTAACTCATAGCGGGGTAGGGAGGGGGAGCATGGGAGGATAGATGAATTCTAGATAGGGAAGAGGGGTGGGAGAGAAAGGAAGTGGGCAGAGAATTAGCAAGGATGGTGAATTGTGATAGACATCATTATCCAAAGTACATGTATGAAGACACGAATTGGGTGTCAACATACTTTATATACAGAGATATGAAAAATTGTGGTATATCTGTATAGTAAGAATTGTAATGCATTCTGCTCTTTTTTAAAAATCTATAAAACAAATAAAAATAAAAAGCAAAAATGATATACTAATGTTAATATCAAAATACCTAGAAATATGTTTTAAAGATGTATAAAACACTAAACAACTACACAACATTTATGAAAAATTTCTAGAAGTATCCAAACAAATGGGCAATCTATAATGCTTACAAATTGTTAGTTTTTATTGTCATAACAATTTGATTCATTTTATTTAATTTTTAAAGTATTTATTTTTAAGTTGTAGTTGGACACAATACCTTTACTTCACTTATTTATTTTTATGTAGTGCTAAGGATTGAACCCAGGGTCTCACACGTGCCAGGTGAGTGCTCTACCACTGAGCCACAACCCCAGCCCTGATTCATTTTAAATATATAGATATAGCACAATCATAATCAATGTCTCCATAGGGTTTTTGTAGTTGTTAAAAATGTTTCAACTAAGGATATAAAAAATGAAAATTTAAAATAAAGAACAATCTTAGAAGACGTAAACAGCCATATTTTATATACACATGCAAAAATGTTAACATTTTAATCTAGTGATATATTAATATAACTTCAAAAAAGCAGATTAGTGGAATAGAGTATGGAAGCAACCTATACATGTGTAATCACTACAAATTCAGTTATTTTTTAAAAAAATAATTTTTAGAGCCAAGTGTGGTACCATGTGCCTATAGTCCCAGCTAACTGGAAGGCTGAGGCAGGAGGATCACTTGAGTCCAAGAGTTCAACATCAGGTTAGAAAACATAGAAATACATTCTCTTAAAAATATCTGTACGTGTATACATATGCGTATATACACATACATATATATGCAATTTTCACACAAATTCAGTGCATTATTGAAAAGGAAAATCTGAATAAAAAACTCTGCTGAAGCAAATATGATCCAAGTGAAGTGAACACACCCACAGATTTTATATAAAAGAATAGTTCAAAATGGGATATATGATATATAGCTTAAGTCAAAGTCCCCAAGTTTTTGTTCTATAAGAAAACATTGAAGAATAATTTGGTATAAACAAATATTTCTTAAATAGGTCACAAATTATTAGACCACCTATACTGGCTAATAAGTTACTAGCATATGAACATACTCATGTATGTCTTTATGTACATCTATCTGCTTGTTAGAGAGAGAGTTTACATATATGAAAATATGTGTGTATATACCGATCAAATGAAAGCATTCGATAAATGAGAGCTTATACTGCAGAATGCATGTCCAACTTATGTCTGAGAAGGTTCTAATATTTGTCACATATATCCTCCACAAGTCAATAAGAAAAAACAATCCAATAAAATAATAAGCAAATACTTGATTAGACACTTCACAAAAGTTATCAAAATGTCCATGAAGCCTATGAAATTGTGTCATAAACCTTTAGTCATTTAGGAAATGCAAACTAAATCACAAGACTGGTATACATCTGCCATAATGGCTAAATTTAAAGCTTTATAGTCCAAATGTTAATGAAGATATGGAGTAATGGAAACTCTAATACAATAAAGGTGGGGGTGCAAATTTTTGAATAATTTTTTGTTAGATTAAAATTAAACTTATATGTATCCAGTTACTAAGTAACACTATTCCTATGTAGACATTCAATAGAACAAATGCATATGCCTAAGAGTTACATGCTAAGTTTATAATAATGTTCTCCTAAAATATACGTAAGTAATTACACTCCAAATGTCTATTTTGATGAAAATGGATAATAAATATGGCATATGTGAATACTGCTGAATACAACACAGGAATTATTCAGACCACTGAGAGAAGGAGTAATTAACTGCTCAGAACGGTGAAATGAAAAAACAAATGTGGAAATCAGTAATGATTCCAGCACCTTAAAATTCTAATAATTGAATATTACTTACTGTAGAATTTTTTTTCTAAATATGCATAAAGGTATATAGTATACAAGAACTATGCACACAAAATATGTGTTTGTATTAGAATTATTTTTGTATCTTACCTGATAAATAACTATTTTAATTAAAAAAAGAAAGTTTCTTTAGTATCTGAATTATGTGGATTTTATAGTTAAAATAATGAAATTCTGGTCTATTTCTGATAAAGTTATTAAAACCTTTTCTATGTTATTTTTTTTAGAATTTATCTTTATGATTATTTGATCTGTATACATTTTGTCTTTTAAAAACATGTATATATAGTAAATTTTCATAGACCTCTGAAGCCAATGTATTCTCAGGTATAACCAAAATATTGAAAGATTTCATTCTGTATTTTTTGTTATATTCCATTTTCTTGAATTATGATTTTTTATGGATTGCCTTCTTCTATATGAAGCACAACTTGTCTAAGGGTGAGATTCTTCTATAACCATTGACAACTTGTCTAAGAGTAAGATTCTTCAATAACCATTGACTTTCACGAAGAATAAGAATTACTATCTTGTTAAGCAAAAGTAAAAAACTAAAACTTGTCTTTCTGAGAATTATTTTCCAAACATTTTCTGGAAATATTTACTTAGTCCATGGTGTTAAATCCTGCTTGAATTCTAGCGAGGCCCCTAATTTAGAAATGCTAATACTTTTGAAATGATCTACATTTATCTTAAATCTCTGAATATTTGAGAATTACCTTCTCTTACAAATACCATGTTGTTCCAACATAAAATTATCATTGTTTAGACATTGCAATATGTTTTCATTCAACTTTTAATTTAATTTAGTTGTTAAATGGTAACAATATTGAACAGAAACAATACAGTAGGATTTAGGGGAAATAATTTTTATTAGTGAATAATTATATTAATATAACCTATTAAGATATAATTTTTATAAATGTAAAATCATTGTTCATGTTCAGATATAATTTTAGTTAATTCATGAATAAATGAAAATCAATGACATTAAAGCACTCTAAAACCTCCTAAGAAATTAACTGCAACAGGAAATTTATCATGATAAGATAAGAATGGTGGATTAGAATGAGAAATATGTTTAATGTTGAATGATTATCTTCATCACTCTCATCTCTGTGGTTATCTGTTACACTGGGTAGAAACTTTTTGCATCTTCAATAGAAAATAAAAAGTATGTACATTTTTTCCATTCAGAGTTGTAAATTTTCTAGTACTTAGAAAGTCAAGGTCAGGACACAGCAGGAAAAAAGACATTTTATTACCAAGTACTTAGTACTCTTTACTATTTGGGCTTATATGATTCCCTCTAAATATGCTATTTCCATGTCCATTTTTACTGAAAAAAAAAATAGTAGCAGAAGATTTACTATGGTACCAATTTTTTAAAAAATAATAATCAGAATTTAATTATATAATTGCTTTTTCAGGAAAAAATAGAAATCTATAAATAGATTAAAAATTGCCCTGTGACCAATCATCTGACTAAGTGTTTTGAACTTCAGAACTTTCAGTGGGTTCAAAAGTAAACTATTCATCTGTCCCAAAAGAAAGCAGATAAGATTTCTCTCAGCATCTCTTTCTCTTCTTAATAATTTTTCTAGCTAGTCCATGTGAGCCTGATTTAGGCTAAGCATCTTCTCACCTAACACTTATTGCAGAGGAAATGTAGACATTTGTCACTAATGAGGGAGGCAAGGAATGAATAAGCAAGCAGAGAAGTCTGAAAGTAGCTAAAAGGAAGTAGGTTGTAGAAAATCTGCAGTGTTAGGAACTGTTTTAAAACCTTATTTGGACATAATAGTTTAACTTGAATTTGTTTGGAAGGAAATATGAAAAAAGGGAAAAGAGGGTTGGGATGTGGTCAGAAAAACACTAAGCAATTACTTCAATCCCTGCAGTGGCAGGCATCTTATTGTCTGCCTGAGGACTGCCTCAATGCTCTGGAAAGGCATTGCTTTGTGTTCCTGCCTCCACTCTGCAGGAGCTCTTTGTTGCACTTGATGTTCTACTCTAGTAGTGCACAGGGTAGCATAGAACTTCCATAGAGAAGACTGACTGTCACTGACATTGCTATAATTTGAGTAGAATGCAGAATTGAATTGGGCTTTTCTGCTTCTCTTAAGGAAACTCCCACATGCCATACTTGGGAAGAGTGTATGTGGCTAGTTGCGTAGGAGTTTGAAGACATGGGTTATGGAAGACACTGGTAATTTTCCTTTCTTTAGGACTAGGATCTCGTGCATTCATGTTTAATTATCCAGCAAGATAGAGTGTTTCCATTGTCCCTTAGCTGATGCCTTGTGACTATTAGGGGATTGACAGGACATGAGAAGGGGTGAAGTATGTATTCTTTGGACAGTACCTTAAAAACTAAAAGTTTCCCCCAATTACCCAAACTATTCAATTATCTGGAAAATAATAAGAGCTAGAAAAACCTTCCAGTAATGGATTGAGGCTAGCAGAGCCCAACTCTCAGCCCTGGACTACTCTGTTTTAGATACTAAATATAAACAAATTTTTATTTTATTTAATCCATTATGTTGTTTATCTCTTTGTTGGATAAACTTAGACTTTTCCCTAAAAAAAACAAATATTATCCCATAATTTTTTACTTGAGAGTCACATCTCGTATTCATACCACCTGCTAAGATGAAATGCTGATGAAAACATGGGCAAACAGTATAAACAGGACCAGTTTGTGGAACAATTAGGCAAATTCCAGAAATGTGATCCTGGAAGATGGCGGCAAAGGGAGTGCATCACCCCAGTGCGCCGCGTCACTGTGCGGGAGAAAGACGAGGAGAAACAGCTGAAGGCTATCTTGTTGGGAATTTTCAGTGAAATTGAGGTGCTCCAGAATCTAGTGGACGGATTTCCATCGCGCGAGGTTCGGCTGTGGGGGCTTGGTCGCAGGCGATTTCTCCGCACGGAGGGTAGCATTGCCTGATCTGCGGACCGCCCCGCAGCTGGAGTCTGCGGCGCGCGCTGGGAAGCGGCGAGGTGCCGGAGCAGGAGTGCAGCGATGCGGATTCTGGGGGCTCCTGCCAGTGGTGCAATGGCCGTGCTTAGTGGTGAGTTCCGGCTTTGAGACAGAGGAGAGAAGTGGTCCAGTTCAATTCTCGACACCGGTCGGACCACGGAGGAAAACAGCAGCCGCCATCTTGGAGAGCTGATGTAATCATCCCTGTTTTCTACTGCTCTCAGCTCATTCAGCTATGGAATAGGTGATTTCAGGCTTGCATTTGCCTGCGTCTCGCAGACAGATCGCTCAGGTTCAGGGCTGGAGAACCTGAGGAGAATACTCCTTGGGGCTTGCTCCTGGCAAGGCGGGCTCTGAGCGGCCGGATTCTGGTTTCCCGGGCTGCTTTGGCCCAGGGCTGGGGAACCCGCGGGGATCTCTCCTTGGAGCCTGCTCCTAGCGGAGCGTGGCCGGGATCAGAGAGGCCGGATTCTGGCTCCCGAAGCTGCTTTGGCTCAGGGCTGGGGAACCTGCGGTGACTGCTTCTCGGTCTGGGTCCTGCTGGGTGCTGTGGGGGCCAGGGGGGCAGAGTGGAGCTGCCGCCTGCGCCCAGAGCAGGCCAAGTGATCCACCAGCGTGGTATCACGACACCCCAACTGCAGCTGGGGCCGAAGAGAGTAGCCGCCCATGCCTGGAACAGGACCAGCGACCCGACGGCGCGGTAGCCAAGTCACCCCATTTGGAGTAGGGGCTGTGCAGAGCCGCCATCTGAGCCTGCAAGGTAGGCAGACCTGCAACCCACTGGCAGGACAGGCCCGGTAGCCTGCCAGCGTGGTGGACAAGTAGCACCGAGGCAGTCATGTCACACTGGTTGGAGTGGGGGTGGAGCAGAGCCGCCGCCCGTGTCCGGAAAAGGCCCAGCGACCCGTTGGAGAGGCATTCAGGTACCCCCACTGGGAGTGGGAGCTGAGCAGAACTGCCGCCCGAGCTCGCAAGGTAGGCAGACCTGCGACCCACAGGCGGAACAGGCCTACAGGCCTGCCAGCGTGGTAGACATATCACACCAATTGGCAATTGGAGTAGGGGCCGAGCAGAGCCGCTGCCCACATCCGGATCAGGACCAACGACCCGAGGGCGTGGTAGTTACGTCACCACAATTGGAGTGGGGGCAGAGCAGAGCCGCCACCTGCGCCCGCAGGGTGGGCAGACCTGCAACCGACCAGCGTGGTAGACAGATCACCCTAATTAGAGGAGGAGCACAGCCACTACCCTCCCTGCAAGGGAGATTTCCCAACTATACAAGAGCAACATAAATAAATAGGGGGAAAATTTCAAAAACACAACAGTTTCACCAAGCAGAAAGAAACACGAACAGTATGAAAAGATAAGGAAAGAAAGGACCACAAGCAATGCAGGTCAACTCAACTTTAGAAGAGGTAATAGCTGCAACAGATGGAATGTAAGATAAAGAGTTCAGGATATACATGCTTCAGATGATCTGGAGTCTCAAGGAAGACAGGAGACAGCAAAATCAGACAATGAAAGATCACTTTGACAAGGAACTACATAAACAAATCCAGGAAGTAAAAGATCAATTTCACAGGTAGATAGAGGTAATAAAAAACAAACAAATAGAAATTCTAGAAATGTAGGAAGCAATAAAACAACTTAAAAACTCAATTGAGAATACTACCAGCAGAGTAGATCACTTAGAAGATAGAACATCAGACAATGAAGACAAAGTATTTCAACTTGAAAAGAACATAGACAGCTCAGCAAGTCTGCTAAGAAACCATGAGCAGAACATCCAAGAAATATGGGATAACATTAAAAGACCAAACTTAAGAGTCATTGGGATACAGGAAGGCACAGAGCTCCAAACCAAAGGAATAAACAATCTATTCAATGAAATAATACGAGAAAACTTCCCAGACTTGAAGAATGAGACAGAATCCCAAATCCTAGAAGCCTACAGGACACCGAATGTGCAAAATCATAAGAGATCCACACCTAGACACATTATAATGAAGATGTCCAACATACAGAATAAGGAGAGAATTTTAAAAGCTACAAGAGAAAGGAAGCAGATTACATTTAGGGGCAAACCAATCAGGATAACAGCTGATCTCTCAACACAGACTCTGAAAGCTAGAAGATCCTGGAATAACATATTTCAAACACTGAAAGAAAATGGGTTCCAACCAAGAATTGTGTATCCGGAGAAATTAAGCTTCAGGATGGAAGATGAAATTAAAACCTTCCACGATAAACAAAAGTTAAAAGAATTCGCAGCTAGAAAACCATCTCTTCAAAAAATCCTTGGCAAAACATTACAGGAAGAGGAAATGGAAAATAACAATGAAAACCAACAGTGGGAGGTAGGACAGTAAAGCGGGGAAAGCAATCAAAGAGGAAAACAAATCAGGTTTAGTAACATTAATAAACAAATATGGCTGGAAGAACAAACCATATCTCAATAATAACCCTAAATGTTAATGGCTTAAACTCACCAATTAAGATACACAGGCTAGTTGAATGGATCACAAAACAAGACCCAACAATATGCTGCCTACAGGAGATGCATTTGATAGGAAAAGGTATACATAGACTGAAGGTGAAAGGTTGGGAAAAATCATACCACTCATATGGACTTCGGAAACAAGCAGGAGTGTCCATACTCATATCTACTAAAATAGATTTCAAGCCAAAGTTAATCAAAAGGGATAAAGAGGGACACTACGCACTGCTCAAGGGAAACATACACCAACAAGACATAACAATCATAAATATATATGCCCCAAACAATGGTGCAGCTATGTTCATCAAGCAAACTCTTCTCAAGTTCAAGAGTCTAATAGAACACCATACAATAATCATGGGAGACTTCAACACACCTCTCTCACCACTGGACAGATCTTCCAAACAAAAGTTAAATAAGGAAACTATAGAACTCAATAACACAATTAACAATCTAGACTTAATTGACATATATAGAATATACCACCCAACATCAAGTAGTTACACTTTTTTCTCAGCAGCACGTGGATCCTTCTCAAAAATAGATCATATATTATGTCACAGGGCAACTCTTAGACAATATAAAGGAGTAGAGATAATACCATGCATCTTATCTGATCATAATGGAATGAAACTGAAAATCAAAGATAAAAGAAGGAAGGAAAAATCATGCATCACTTGGAGAATGAACAATAGGTTACTGAATGATGAATGGGTTTTAGAAGACATCAAGGAGGAAATTAAAAACTTCTTAGAGTTAAATGAAAACACAGACACAACATATTGGAATCTATGAGACACATTGAAAGCAGTTCTAAGAGGAAAATTCATTGCTTGGAGTTCATTCCTTAAAAAAAGAAAAAAACCAACAAATAAATGATCTCATAATTCATCTCAAAATCCTAGAAAAAGAAGAGCAAAACAACAGCAAAAGAAGTAGAAGGCAAGAAATAATTAAAATCAGAGCTGAAATTAATGAAATCAAAACAGAAGAAACAATTGAAAAAATTGACAAAACTCAAAGTTGGTTCTTTGAAAAAATAAATAAAATCAACAGACCCTTAGCCATGCTAACGAAGAGAAGAAGAGAGAGAACTCAAATTACTAGCATACGGGATGAAAAAGGCAATATCACAACAGACACTTCAGAAATACAGAAGATAATCAGAAATTATTTTGAATCCTTATACTCCAATAAAATAGAAGATAGTGAAGGCATAGATAAATTTCTTAAGTCATATGATCTGCCCAGATTGAGTCAGGAGGATATAGACAACCTAAACAGACCAATATCAATTGAGGAAATAGAAGAAACCATCAAAAGATTACCAACTAAGAAAAGCCCAGGACCAGATGGGTATACAGCAGAGTTTTACAAAACCTTTAAAGAGGAACTAACACCAATACTTTTCAAGCTATTTCAGGAAATAGAAAAAGAGGGAGAACTTCCAAATTCATTCTACGAGGCCAACATCACCCTGATTCCTAAACCAGACAAAGACACTTCAAAGAAAGAAAACTACAGACCAATATCTCTAATGAACCTAGATGCAAAAATCCTCAATAAAATTCTGGCGAATCGGATTCAAAAACATTTCAAAAAAATTATACACCATGATCAAGTAGGATTCATCCCTGGGATGCAAGGCTGGTTCAATATACGGAAATCAATAAATGTTATTCACCACATCAATAGACTTAAAAATAAGAACCATATGATCATCTCGATAGATGCAGAAAAAGCATTCGACAAAGTACAGCATCCCTTTATGTTCAAAACTCTAGAAAAATTAGGGATAACAGGATCATACCTCAACACTGTAAAAGCAATCTATGATAAACCACAGGCCAGCATCATTCTGAATGGAGAAAAATTGAAGGCATTCCCTCTAAGATCTGGTACAAGACAGGGATGCCCTCTCTCACCACTTCTGTTCAACATAGTCCTCAAAACACTGGCCAGAGCAATTAGACAGATGAAAGAAATTAAAGGCATAAAAATAGGAAAAGGAGATCTTAAATTATCACTATTTGCAGATGGCATGATTCTATACCTAGCAGACCCAAAAGGGTCTACAAAGAAACTATTAGAGCTAATAAATGAATTCAGCAAAGTGGCAGGATATAAAGTCAACATGCATAAATCAAATGCATTCCTGTATATCAGCGACAAATCCTCTGAAACGGAAATGAGGACAACTACTCCATTCACAATATCCCCCCAAAAAATAAAATACTTGGGAATCAACCTAACAAAAGAGGTGAAAGACTTATACAATGAAAACTACAGAACCCTAAAGAGAGATATAGAAGAAGACCTCAGAAGATGGAAAAATATACCCTGTTCATGGTTAGGCAGAACTAACATCATCAAAATGGCGATATTACCAAAAGTTCTCTATAAGTTCAATGCAATGCCAATCAAAATCCCAACAGCATTTCTTGTAGAAATAGATAAAACAATCATGAAATTCATATGGAATAATAAGAGACCCAGAATAGCAAAAACAATGCTAAGCAGGAAGTGTGAATCAGGCGGTATAGCGATACCAGACTTCAAACTATACTACAGAGCAATAGTAACAGAAACAGCATGGTATTGGTACCAAAACAGGCAGGTAGACCAATGGTACAGAATAGAGGACACAATAACCAATCCACAAAACTACAACTATCTTATATTTGATAAAGGGGCTAAAAGCATGCAATGGAGGAAGGATAGCATCTTCAACAAATGGTGCTGGGAAAACTGGAAATCCATTTGCATCAAAATGAAACTGAATCCCTTTCTCTCGCCATGCACAAAAGTCAACTCAAAATGGATCAAGGAGCTTGATATTAAATCAGAGACACGGCGTCTGATAGAAGAAAAAGTTGGCTATGATCTACATACTGTGGGGTCGGGCTCCAAATTCCTCAATAGGACACCCATAGTGCAAGAGTTAACAACTAGAATCAACAAATGGGACTTACTCAAACTAAAAAGTTTTTCCTCAGCAAAAGAAACAATAAGAGAGGTAAACAGGGAGCCTATATCCTGGGAACAAATCTTTACTCCACACACTTCAGATAGAGCCCTAATATCCAGAGTATACAAAGAACTCAAAAAATTAACAAATAACCCAATCAACAAATGGTCCAAGGACCTGAACAGACACTTCTCAGAGGAGGACATACAATCAATCAATAAGTACATGAAAAAATGCTCACCATCGCTAGCAGTCAGAGAAATGCAAATCAAAACCACCCTAAGATACCATCTCACTCCAGTATGATTGGCAGCCATTATGAAGTCCAACAACAACAAGTGCTGGAGAGGATGCGGGGAAAAGGGTACACTTGTTCATTGTTGGTGGGACTGCAAATTGGTGCAGCCAATTTGGAAAGCAGTATGGAGATTTCTTGGAAAGCTGGGAATGGAACCACCATTTGACCCAGCTATTCCCCTTCTCGGTCTCTTCCCTAAAGACCTAAAAAGAGCATGCTACAGGGACACTGCTACATCAATGTTCATAGCAGCACAATTCATGATAGCAAGATTATGGAACCAACCTAGATGCCCTTCAATAGATGAATGGATAAAAAAATGTGGCATTTATACACAATGGAGTATTACTCTGCATTAAAAAATGACAAAATCATAGAATTTGGAGGGAAATGGATGGCATTAGAGCAGATTATGTTAAGTGAAGCTAGCCAATCCTTAAAAAACAAATGCCAAATGACTTCTTTGATATAAGGGGAGTAACCAAGGACAGGGTAGGGACGAAGAGCTTGAGAAGAATATTAACATTAAACAGGGATGAGAGGTGGGAGGGAAAGGGGAAGAGAAGGGAAATTGCATGGAAATGGAAGGTGATCCTTAGGGTTATACAAAATTACATATAAGAGGAAATGAGGGGTAAGAGAAGAATAATACAAGTGGAAGAAATGATTTACAGTAGAGGGGGTAGAGAGAGAAAAGGGGAGGGGAGGGAAGGGGAGGGGAAGGGGGATAGTAGAGAATAGGATAGACAGCAGAATACATCAGACACTAGAATGGCAATATGTAAATCAATGGAAGTGTAACTGATGTGATACAGCAATCTGTATACGGGGTAAAAATGGGAGTTCATAACCCACTTGAATCAAACTGTGAAATATGATATATTAAGAACTATGTAATGTTTTGAACGACGAACAATAAAAAAAAATTCCAGAAATGTGACAAAGTCCATACTTATGTTACTCATTAGTTCCACTTAATTATCTATTTTTTGAGCATTTTATACACATGCACAGAAGATACGTAGAAGTGTCTTCAATACTTTCTGTGTGATAACAAAAGATTGAAGGAAATGTATTACCAAGAATGTTTGAAAAAGAAAAATCTCATGTGGCAGAAAGTTTACAATAGCAATTTTAATAAAATCATCAGGAAAGGATTTTGGGGAAGAGCAAACTTATTTTCTTTATTCGGAGAAAAGAAATGATGATGATATAACAGGAAAGCATCCATGGACCAGGGCTATATAGTTAACTGAAGAATAGATCAGTAAAAATGAATGAGTTGTCCCAGTTACTCAGGAAGGACCACAAGTTTTAATACAGCCTATGAGACTGTATTCCAAAATAAAGCATGGGGGTGTAGTACAGGCTACAGTGCTTGCCTAGAAGGTATGAGACCCTGAGTTCAATTCCAAGTACTGGGAAAAAAAGGATCAGGTAAGTTTAAATATTGATACATCTCAAAATTCATCTGTAGTTGAATATAAAAATGTTTATAAATTATTTGTTTATAAATTGTTATATATATATATATATCTGTGTGTATATATATATATATATATATATATATATAGTGTAAATCTTAACAGATTCGTAATATATGCAATTTGTTTTCTATTGCTGATGTAAAAAATGAACACAAGATTATCAGCTTTGAAATCATAAATTTTACCCACAATTTTTACCATTTATTGATTATTAGTCAGCTTAGAAATCATAAATTTTACCCACTACTTTTACTATTTATTGATTATTAGTCAGATAGTGACTACCATAATTTTTGTCAAAGGTGAATTTCCATTTCTGCCATTTCTTCTAAATTTGTTATTTGCAATTATGCTACTAAACACAGCATTCCTGACTCACTTATTTGTGACACAGATTATAAACATTTATGTTTACTTTATAAATATGCTTTAAAATGGCCATTATTCCACACATGTGCCATGGTCATGAAACACATAGAAAAAGTATGCTATCCCAAGTTGGAGTAGACCAGAAAATATAACAAGTTAAATAATGCATAATTCTGTGTTGAATTCTGAAATAATAGTAATAATAATAACAATAATGATAATGATAATAATATAATAATGTAAGTAGGAACAATTGGCAAGAGTTAACTACTTTGCATTAATTTTAATTTTCTAGTTCTGATTAATTTTTTATAATTATGTAAGATTTCAATATTTGGATAAGCTGAAAAAATATAATTAAATAATTGTATTTTATAATGTTTTTTGTCAAAATTATTTTAAAATATAAAGTTAAAAAACATAAACAGATTTTAAAATAAAGTGAAATTTAACTTTCATATCCCTTTAAGTCCCAGACTCTTTTTATTCACAGGTGAAATGTCCCTGAATATAAAAGGTTTACCCTGAAAAATAAAAGTTGATGTTAAGTTTGCTAACCATAGTAAATGGTGAGCTTTTTTCCCTTTTCCCTCGTATGAAGTGGTATAGTGATGCTCAATGTGTTCTCAAACAGCTATATGACCCAGAACCTCTTGTTGAACATGTGCAAAACTCATTTATAAAATGAAGATAGTAGCTCCACTTACCTGATAGTGTCATTGCAAATACAAACAGTAACAACGCACTTGTAGTGATTGATATGGTTTCTGGAACATAACAAGGTTGGCAAATTTAATGATTTAAAATGGAGGACACCCTATGAAATCTGAAGTTTAGATATAGAACAAATGTAGATTCTTTTTAAACTGTGAACATATCTAAAAATGTACAGCATATTTTTACTCATAATAAATAGTCTATCCTGTATTTTAGCTAGTGGCCAAAAACAGGTCAGCAATAACTGCTAACTATGGATAGTAGTATATGTTTGACAGCAGAAATACTTAAAATGTGTCTGTAGTGGTATTCAAGGAGATTTTAGAAACAGATCAGAATGTAGAAAAGTAGACATCAACCAAGCGTTAATATTTTCTTAGCCTCCACAGCTAAAATGCAAACAAAACTGGAGACAAGTTTATACAAGTTAAGACAGGGAAGGAGAAGGAAGTTGAGGTGATATGAAGAACAACTGTGGAAACTGAAAACTTAGAATCCTTGCTCTACCTCAGACTTATGACACCTAGTTCTGTTCAGCTTATTAACTAAATCAGTTAAGCCCTTCATTGAAATATGAACTTGACTTTCACAATCAAGCAGTCAGCAATTTGGACCTGGTGCCTGAAATTTCTCTCTGAGGAATACTAATTTTTTATTAATTCTTCAAAGGCACACCTCCTCCAAAAGGTCTAAAAATGTATTATTTTCACATTCTAATTCCTACTGCTAGGATCTTTGCTTAGCAACATCTATGAATTAGACTTTATTATTATTTATGTCCTTCTAGTAGAAGAATGCACAAGCTGAAACTTATAATATTTTACTTTTTTATACTCACATACACACACACTCACACACACACACACACACATCTGATATTTGAAACCACTTCTACTTTTTATTTATGTAAAAATCTAAAACATTTTTACTCATTCAACAGTATATTCAAAGTATCAATTTTATTATTCTCAAATTATACCTCAATAAACCTGATTTTTAAAAACTAAAAATAATTTGGAGTTTAATGGTCATTAAGAAGGGAAGTCAATTTTGTTCTTAAAAATTTGTATTAAATAGGGATGGGGTTGTGGCTCAGTGGTAGAGCACTCGCCTAGCACGTGTGAGGCCTTGGGTTCGATCCTCAGCACCACATAAAAATAAATAAATAAAGTAAAGGTATTGTGTCCATCTACAACTCAAAAATAAATAAATAAATATTTTTTAAAAATTTGTAATAAAGAGATACTAGTAAATTTTATTTAAAAATGGAGAAAAAACCTAAATCACTCCAAGAGGCACTTAGTACAGGTATCCTACATACTTATGTAGAAATCTAGCATGCCACTAAATGGTTGTGTGACTTTGCAAAGAATTACATATGTACTCTGAGCCTTCTTCTTCATCTGCAAAATTGATTATCAATATCTAGGTATGGCTTCCTTGATGATTTTGTGAAATTGCATATATCTATACATCATGAGACACCTAGGAGGTTATCCATAATGGCATGATTATTGGATTCAATAAAAGCCTTTTTCCCCATTTATTGAATGTGGATTTCAAGGACATAGATAAAATGAGAGTTTCTTATGTATTCATCATAGTGAAAGTATGGAGAGGGAAGAAAAGGGCATCAAGACACCATTACTGGAGACAAGAGTGACAGGAGAAATAAAAAGGCCAGCAGTATCAAACAATCAGACAGTGGACACAGCCAGGACACAGCCTCTATTCTATTAAGTGTCTCAAAAGATAAAAGCCAAGTTTTATGGCCCCTGAGTTCATGCTTTTTCCTTTGCCAACAATTATTGGCATTGCTCCATGGAGAAATTAATTTATTCATCAAGCATTTATTAAGTGGCTCATAGAAGCCAGGTGTTGGAGACTGTGCACGAGAACAGTCAGAAATAATCTCAATACCTTCGGGTCTTGGAAAAGTGGAGTTGGAAACAGTCAGTGAGGTATTGTAGCTCACTACTCTCTAAATATGTATCTTAACTTGGATTCCATCTTACCCATACAGCAGGAAGACCCTGAGTTAGATATGTTTTATTTGGGGGGAATGTTAACATTAGAAAGGAAGAGAAAGGGAGGACTATTAGCCTAAAGGGTGTGCTTTGGGGCCAATGATGACTGAAGGTGGGACTGGAACTTAATTCTTAGGGAGCCTAGAGAATGCAGTGTCATGTAAACTCCCTGGAGTGTGAGAAATGTAGAGCACACCAAAACCCCAGCCCTGAGAAGGATGCTAGAGTGGGGAGTGGAGTTAAACCCTCAGCATCCCTGGTCCCTCATGGGCAGGCAGAACACATAGGATTAAAAACAGGGAACACCATCTGGCAAATGAAAACAGAAGCTGACCAATGTGAAATCAGGCTGATTTGTACAAAATTCTAAAGGGAAGGCGCTTTGGGTGGGGCTGCAGGTTTAACAGGTATCACTTTGATAAGAGATAGGGAAAGGAAACACAAGTACTTTCCTTCAGTCCAGGTCCTCTCAGTCTTATTTATATGTGTATGTAAGTGAACACAGCGTAGTTTCAAGAGGAGGGCACCCTATGATCATTTGCAAACTATCTGACAACACTTTGAATCTTCACACGTCAGATGACTAAAGTTTCTTAGAAATGTTTTAAATTTCTGAGATCTAATATAGTTGCCTGTATTTTATACATGAAGAAAATGAAGTCTAGGTCAATAGTGGCATATTCATAAGAAATAAATGTGTAGGAATGTAGAAAAAGAAAGTAGCTCATGTGCCAAAAGTTCAGGCAGTGTGGATCCATTCATGCAACAGGAGTGTCCTGAGAAACACATCCTATGCTAAACTTCCTACACCTAGTTCCAGCCTTTCTCCCATTAGCCTTTACTATTCCAGCTCTTTTTTGAGATCAAAATTTTCAGGCTCAGTAAGACTCACAAGTCCCAAATCTGGTGAAGCCAAAATGGAAAGCAGTATGAAGATTTCTTGGAAAATTGGGAATGGAACCACCATTTTACCCAGCTATCCCTCTCCTTGGTCTATACCCAAAGGACTTAAAAACAGCATACTACAGGGACACAGCCACATCAATTTTTATAGCAGCACAATTCACAATAGCTAAACTGTGGAACAAACCTAGATGCCCTTCAGTAGATGAATGGATTTAAAAAATGTGGCATATATACACAATGAAATATTACTCAGCAATAAAAGAGAATAAAATCATGGCATTTGCAGGAAAAGGGAAGGATTGAGAGAAGATAATGCTAAGTGAAGTTAGCCAATCCCCCAAAACCAAATGCTGCATATTTTCTTTGATATAAGGAGGCTGATTAATATTGTGGTAGAGAGGGGGAGCATAGGAAGAATAGACAAACTCTAGTTAGGGCAAAGGGGTTGGAGGGGCAGGGAGGGGGCATGGGGCTAGAAATGATGGTGGAATGTGATGATCATTATTATCCAAAGTACATATATGAAGACATGAATGGGTGTGAATATACTTGTATACAACCAGAACTATAAAATTGTACTCTATATGTATAATAAGAATTGTAATGCATTATACTGTCATATATAAAAAAAGAAAATAAATCATTCCATTTTCCTTACAGATGATAGACTTTAAATGCAAAGTTCATGCCACACAGATCTTGTCACTTGGAGTACAGAATTATTATATACTAATTATTATAGTGAATGTTGCAATAATTGATGTTTCCAGTTCACCCACTAACTTGACAACTTTTTTAAGTTGACTGAACGAGATGGATTCTACCCCTTCTACCACTCAACAAGACACTGAAAGTTGCCATTCCTCAGTAATGACTTTCAAATATCAACAGGACACACATTTCAGCTGCCAACTGCATTAGTTTTTCTGCATACAAATTTGTAAGAAACCTAATGACTTAAACTAACTCTCATTTATTAGTGCAAAGTGCTATAACTCAGAAGACTGGGCAGGCTCTGATGAGTTCCACATTGGAGGTATAACAGACCTAAAATCAAAGTGTCAAACAGGCTGGGCTTTTATCTGGGAGGTGTGGGGAAGAATATTCTTTCCTGCTCATTAAAGCTGTTGTCTAAAATTTAGTTTCTTACAGCTGTGGTTTCTATTTTTTTTGCTGATTTCAGTAGAGGTATCTCTTGGCTCCATAAGGACTTCTTCATTCCTTCTTATGTAGCCTCTTGCATCTTCAAAGTCACAAAAAAATGCATAAAACCCATCTCCAGTTTCAAATCTTGACTTTTTCATCTGTGGCCAAAGTTCTCTTCTTTTAAGGGGATGTGATTACATTCTAGTTATGTATATAATATAATATAATCATGGAGCGATATGTCATATTCCTAAGTTCTGTGAATTAAGAAGGTATTAAGAAGTTATCTTTCTTCTGTATTGTTTCATTGTAAAAATTATTTTAATGGACCAATACAACCATATATATTTATTATGTACAGTATGAAATTTTAATATATGTATTCATTGTTTAATGGTTAACTCAAGATGATTAACATAGCCATCTCCTTATATCCTTAACATTTAGTTGTGGAAAGATCATTTAAAATTTGCTTTTTTAGTTATTTTTAAGCATACAGTATAACATAATGAACTATTACATGTTGTTGGCAAGATAGGTCTTTTGAACTTATTTCACTAATAGTAATTTTGATATTAAGATATTTTTTCTTGGGCCATTTACTTTTTTGTCAACTACACCTAATTTAATTTAAAACCTTTAAGCTTAAGAAGTTAGTCATAGGTTTTTTAGTTGCAATAAACATTTTTATATCAACAGCTAGAATTTGTAAACACATGAACTGACTTTAACCCTAGAACCATATACTTGTCTTACATACATTTAATATATTCAGTATCTAAGGATTTATTTATACAGAGATAAATTAAGATGCATTTTAGTAATATGAAAAATAATACAGTGTATTGAAACATCTGAAGATATTGCATGCATTTGAAATGTTTGAAAATGTTTTGGACTCAAAAGTTACAACCTGGGAAAAGGTTATTTTCTTCATCTTTGGAGATTTGCCACATCAGGCAAAAGAACCAGTTCAGGCAGGAAAACTCATCAAAGAATAACAAAAAGATTCTTGAATTTTGTAGGATACAGAAATGATCACGGATGCAGCTGCCAGTAGACTCTAATAGTAAGAATAGAGTTTTCTCCATGAAATTAAGTTTTATAAAGGGATTGTATCATAATATAAGCACTGTGATTTAATTTAGAATGAAACAGCTTTTGGATGAGTCATAACCATTTCAGTCTCTTTTTGATTGACTAGAAATGGTGGATGCTTTTAATCTTGGTCACATTTTTCAGAATCTAGTTAGTTTTAATATTTTTGGATGGCATAAAGATGAGTCCTTAATATGTACTTACATGGTCATTAACCTGATTTCCTGTGCCAAAGGGATTACAGCACGGTTTGTTGAGAGACCAAAAAATTGATATTAAACAGAACTGAGTTCTAATTTTAGATCTTTAACTTGTTATTTATACCATCTTAAACTGTCTCATTTTTTTTTCCCACCAGGCAAAGTATATATCACCAACAAAATACATGTTGCCTTAGACAAGCTTATTTCTTTTACTTAATTTGTGTGAATAACGGGGACAAGGAAATCATATAAAGAGGTTGTGGATAAGCTCCTGTGCAATGATCACATCAAACACATCACTGGTGACTATTAATTTAGCTTCACTTCTTAACTGTCCATGCCTTTTAGTTTTCATTTGAACTCACACCACAAAATTACAAAGACATATTTCTCTTGGCTCACAGTCCCAAGTAGACCAAATATGAGAGCTTCAGATTCCAATGGTTTCAACATGCTTAAAGGTTTTTATTATATCTGAAAAAGATAGACTGAACTAGACAAATAAGACCAATTGCTAAAGTAGAGAATAAATACCAGAAGATTTTTCTTTTTTTTTTCTTTTTTATTTCATCTTACTCTCCCTCTTTTTCTACTTGAAAAAATTGACAAGAATTTTTCATGATTTGAAAGAGTTAAATTTGTTCAGAAGATGATTACTTAAAGAAAACATAAAATATACCAGGGAAAAATTCAGTATTTAAAGGTCTTTCATAGATTTGATTGAGTTTTTCTATGTATTCCTCCAACAAAAATGGAAAAGCTGTTAATTAATCATACTTTCATGAGGGTCCAAAAGCTCAGATGTGTTCAGGAAGAGACATTCCCCTGAGGTAACAGAACGTCTTTATTTAACCCTCCTGTGACTACAGAGGCAGGGCCTTGTCACATGTGGTTGAGTTCTGGGTAGTTTAGATTTAATAACTGAAGAACTACATTTGAAATCCTCAAAAATTCAAAGAAAAATAAGTCATTACTGAGAAAGAGAGAAAGAGAACCATATTTTTATCAATAGAATATTTATCTAGATACCTATATATATGTATATTTTTTTTCCTCCAGAATCTTATTTAACATATAGGTTAAAGCAAAAGAAACTTAAGTTCTCATGATGCAAACTGAATGAAAAATGGGCAACTTCATATAGTTTAGTTTATAGATGTAACAAATAAGAATAATTTTTCATGATGAGGTTGCTTAAATTCTGGTAATTTTTTAAAAGTTTTAGCTAACTATATTAATCATAAAATTAGTTTTCCTTCATTTATTTAGTAAATATTCATTGAATCAAGACTGTCTCTGAGATACTGTCCTACATACAGAGCAGAGCACAGAACGATTGTTTTACCTACACAAGGTATATACTATAGTAAAGGGATAGAATATAAATAAGATAAATAAAATTTTAATATACAAAATACTAATAATTTTAACAGAGAAAAATACTGCAAAGACAAAAGACTGAGTTGTGAGAATGAGAAAAAAAATATTTTAAAAGGACTGATCTCAAGGAATAAGAAAAGCCTGAGTGGGTTAAGGAAATAATTATTGTGAATGTCTTTTGAGACAGAACAGAACAGCAAGTGTAAAGGCCCAAGCCTTAGATTTCAGTAATTTGAGGAGGAATGATCAGACACACTAAGAATAAATAACCAGAAGCATAGAAAGAAAATCAAATGATTATTAATTCTAAAGGATAAATGAAAACATTTTTTTAAAAATAGACAGTGATCATTTGCAATCTTTCCCCAAAATGAAAGGACACTTTTATTTGGAATGGAATCTACATTTTTGCATTCAAGAGTATAATAAAGAATAAAGAAACAATCAGTTCTTGTGAAGTTTTTACAAGGCAGAATCATCTGAATTACATAAAATCATTAAACATTATATATCATATATACTGCTCTATTTTTCTATAATGATCACTCACAGTGTGAATAATTTACAATATAAAATACTTAAAAATCAATAACATTTCTGTCCACATTCTGTGAATAAGCCATTGGTGTTGAAAATCATCTGCAATTTCTTGTTAACCAAATACTGTGCATCAGAAGAAATCTTAAAAAGAAACAGAATAAACTGCCTACCTTGAGTAAACAGTCAACAGTTCCCCTTCCATTCTAGCTTTTTTTAAACAGTGAATTCTGACCCCAGCAGCTCATGGCTAATGAAACATCAATAATCTTTATCTTACACCCATTCATGAAATTATTTGGCAGTTGCTCTTATACACTGAGCTGATTCCGGAGACAACTTCTATTTCCATCTCCCAAGATGAGTCATTTAACCTCTTTACTCTTTCAAGATAGGAATAAATTGTTCCTTGGCCTATCACACCCAATGAAATGACTGTTGGTGAGATAATGTCTAGGAAAACATGTGAATGCCTTACCAAAAAATAAAAATGTGGCAAATATTTCCAAAGGAACTTGTTGGATTTTCTGACCCAGATGCCGAAGAGGATATACATGAAACTGGATTCTTTTAATAATTTTACAAAGATCAGGGACAAAGAAAGAGATTTTATTGCCTCAAAAGGAGACACCCTTGCTTTATGGTTGCACAAAAGTTTAAAGAGAGAATCTTGTCTGACTTCACTCAGTTTCTGATAAAAAGTTACTGCTCTTCTAATTGATTAATAGACATAGGCATATCTCAAGGATGTGTATGAAACTATCAAAGGAAGAAAACCACAGGACCCTAACATGTGGGAAAGCAGCCGTCTTCTGTTTCCTTGATATGACATTAGCACCTACCAAGTTAGCTAGATTATAAATCTGGGAATCGCTCCAGGGTTTTTTATTTACCACATCCTACAACTCTCCAAATCTGGTCATCTATGTCATCTCCCACTTTCTAAGTGTTGCTTGCCTCTTTCTACTCACTATTTTTCTTGATGCGGTCTAATGGAATCCTCTGGCTTGACTATTGTACTGCAACTTAATGTACTGGTATAGTTCTCCATTTCGTCTTCCATATTCCAAGCAGATGCCATCCCTGTTGTCTGGTATCTGGTGTGTCCATCACACCCATTGCCTGCCCTACCACACTTAATTATACCTTGCTCCAGCAAGGTTAAATTTTTCTATAGTTCTCCATCAGCACAGAGTCTCATACCTTGGTCTTTTGCACATGTGATATCTTCTAGGAATGTTGTTATGGTCTGAATCTTAAATGTCCCCAAAACACTCATGTTTTCAAGTCTTGGTCCCCGATGCAACACTGTTTAGAGGTGGGTCTTTTTGGTGTTTGGATTATCGAAGCTCTAGGCTTATTCACTGATGGATATATAGCATAATGAATTATTGGTGGAGATTTTTGGGCCTTTGATGGATATATTTTGTCTCTGTTCCTTCCTTACTTTTGGTTTCTTTCTGCTTCCTCATTGCCACAGGCAAGCAGCTTTGCTCCACCATACACTCTTCACCATTTCGCTTGGGCTCAAAGTCATGGATCCAGGTGAGCAGGGAAAGAAATCTCTGAAAGAGTGAGCAAGAATAAATCTCTCTTCCTGTTAGGTTGATTTTCTGACAAGTGACAGAAAGCTGATGAACAAATTCTTTAGGAGCATCTGTAAAGTATGCATTTGGAGCCAGGGCTTTGGCTTGGATTAATGTAAGTCTCCTCACCCTAACTATATGTTGGGGCAAAGTTTTGCCTTTCTGTGTGCTTCAGTGCCTCATCTCCAAACTAGAGATTATAATAATACCTGTGTCAAAACTTGGATGAGTTTAAATACTTTAATCTCATTTGTGCAAATAAAATATTTAGCACGTAATACAAAAATCCATGTCATCCATTATTACTATTGCATTTTGTCTCTTCCTTACATTTCATCTCAAAAGTTGCTATTTTCTTTTACATAAATGTTTCTTATCACTCTCTCACCCTGCAATAGGATGACTGTTGATTCCTTTTGTTCTACGTATTCACCTTATATAGAAGTTATACAATACTAAGGTGTTTGAAAATTCTTGTTTACAATATCTGTCATATACTTGGACTATCAAAGTTATTTAGAAGTAGATAACAAGTCTTATTTATTTGTCTGGCAAAGAATAGAATCTAAATATGTATGTATTGAAAATAAAAAAAATAAAGTCCCTGTTTTTTTGTCATAAAGTTTCATAGAGAGATCAAATAAATGTCTCTCTTCTTTTCTCCTGGTGAATATACAGACCGGTTCCCTAGGGCTACATGGTAGAAATAGCTTTGTATTCCCAAGTGTGATGATTGTTTTTTTCCAATAGACTTCCTCATGGACAAACAAAACCTTAATGATTTTTTTCAGCATAGCAACTCAAATGGTTTGTGGGAGTTATAGCTTAGCACACTCCATAGCATAATGCATATTTCTATTTATCACAATGTGAGCTTTACACATTTTAGAAGTGAAAAATATTTGGTTATTATTAACTGGCTTTACTAAAATATATTCATCAAATAGCTTGATAATGAGATAGTGGAAATGAATTTTAAAATATGTGAACTGGGAATTTTTTCAATTATCCATATATTGAGGTCTATCATACAAATTTGCACATTAAAAATGGTAGTAATAGATTTATCAATTCTATAATTTCATTAGAAAATGCTAAAATATTATAATTTAATTGAAGAAAGTATAAGATGTCAATGATTTTTAATTCTTACAATCAATGTTGCTGTAAGAGTTTCAGATAGCAATTTCATTACTGAAAGAAATACAACAATGTCATCTTTGGAGATAATAAAAAAAATGTAATCAGAACTTTAGCTTCAGGTGTTTGGAAAATATTGAATTCTGTTTTTTAGTAACTTGACTTTGGTCCTTAATGAACAAATTAAAACATAAGAGACTGGCAGCAAATTGTTTGCCTCCATAATGATATAATGTCCAGATACATTATATACATGTGGGGCTACATGAAAATGCTGAAAGTAAAGATAGACACTGTTAATGATTTCTAGGTTTCTTTTTTCTTCTTTTGTGCACAATTTTGAGCACCTTGAGACAGTATAATCCCTTCTACAGTCTAGTGTGAGACTCACTAGTTTGAAGTCAAGGTGCCATAAGGGCTGAGTTCTTTTTGGTATGCTCTAGGAGAGAATTTGTCCTTTGTTTTTGTGTGGATTCTAGAGGTTTCTCACATTCCTCTTTTATCACAAAGCCAGCGATGTCACATCTATCTGATGATTCTTCCACATCACATTTCCCTGTGTTTGTAGCCAGGAAAGGCTCTTCACTGTTCTGGACCAACAAGTTTAGATTGAGAATTCTCAGATGATCCAGTGTTCTCTCCAACTCAAGGTACTACAATGATCACATCTTTAAAGCCTATTTGCTATTTAAGGCAAAATATTTATGTGTTTCAGAGATTAGGATGTGTGCATATATGAGGATCCATTATTATACCCATCATACCTACATCAGAAGTTTTCTGAGTTAACTGGTGATAATTATGTCAGGATTTTAGCACAGGTGGTTTAGTGGTTACAATGATTGAGGAAAGTTCCCTTCTTTTCCAGGATATTTTCTTCTTGATACACTTGGATGCTGAGAGCACTTTAAAAAAATTTTTTTAGCTGTAAAATTTTGTAAAGCTGTACTAGTGACTCATGAGATAAAAACATTTGGATTCAACAAAATTAAATGGAGAAAAGTCATTTAAGCTCCTCAGAGCTCATTTAACTTTTGGTAGAATCTTAAATACAAACCTGATTAAAATCAGGATCTATTGCACCCAATTTCAGTTTTTTAATTTTCGAGTTCCTTTTTTTAGCAGTTATAAATTTTTATAAGAATTGGTATTTTGTGACTGTAATTATTTCATAGAATTCTCCCAAGGGAAGAGAGAAGTTTATTCATTTAAAGTAGAATAAAATTCATTCTGTCTTGAAAGTTTTCTATGAATCTGGAATTCTTTTATAAATCAAAGATATCAACTCTTTGGTGTCTCAGTTTTCCAATATCTTTAAACAGTTTTCTGTTTCAACTATCCTGAGATTTATTTCATCTTTACTTACCACTACCTATCAACTATAGCCAATGATAGTATACAAACACAAAAACAATGAGAAAATATGATGAAATCCCTATACCAAACTATTATTTTCTATCTCTAACTTCCCTGCCTTGATGTGTACTGTTCCTCCAGCTAGAATACTTTTCTGACTTTATGCATGTCACTCTACACCATCAGTTCTTAAATGAAAGAAACCATTTCTTCAATACCTAGTATAAAAAAGGCATTTAGTGATATCAATTGAATATGCTTTATTGATATGAATAATATTAATAATCTGAATTAGGCATTGACCAATCCCTAATAGAAGGTAGGACTTTCATGGGTATGTCTTGTGACTTTGTACAAGAAATCATGGTTATAATAGCGTTATGGTTTAGATATGTGGGGTCCCCCAAAAGTTGATGAAAGAAATATTGTGAAAGGGTTTAGAGGTGAAATGATTGGGTTATGAAAACTGTAACCTAATCAGTGCATCAATCCCCTAATGGGATTAACTGAGTGATGACTGTAAGCAAGTAGGATGTGTGTGGAAGAGGTGGGTCATTGGAGGCGTGCCTTTGGGGTTTATATTTTCTAATGATGAGGAAAGCTCTCTTTGCTTTCTGGTACAACGTTCTGAGACACTTTCCTCCACCACACTCTTCTGCCATGATATTCTCCCATACCTCGTATCCTAAGAAATGGAGTTGACTATCTACAGACCAAGACCTCTAAAACAATGAGCCCCCAAATAAACTTTTCATCCTCCAAAATTGCTCTTGCTGTTTTTTTTTTTTTTTGTTGTTGTTGTTGTTGTTGTTCACAGCAGTGAAAAATCTAGCAAAAAACTTAATGATTGGAGTGCCAGCACAGCTGCAAAAATATGTTGTGTTGATTTTATTATTTAAATAAAGACCCAGTCATATACCAATATCTAAAAAAAGTCTTGATGTTTCCTTACTAGAGTGTAAAGATTTAAGGACTTCTGCTATATTTATAGCTATTCATACCTTATATTCTCATAAACATAAATACATACCCTACATTTGAGTTTTATTTTATTATTCAACAAAACAATAAGCAAAAACCATTTTCTTTTTAAATTATTTTTTAGTTTTAGGTGGACACAGTATCTTTATTTTATTTTTATGCAGTGCTGAGAATCGAACCCAGAGCCTCACGCATGCTAGATGAGTGTCCTACCACTTGAGCCACATCCCCAACCCCGCAAAAAGAAATTTCTAAGGATGCCTGAGCATGAGTTTTCAGAATCTGGGCTCAGCTTACCTATAAACCTCATTTGTTTATTCACACTCATTTCTAACATCTCTTCTTCCACTTTTCCTATAGATCAAATGAACATTGAAGGACCCCCAGGGTCCCTGATAACAAAGGCAGAAAAAGAGAAAAATCCTAGATAATTGTCAATATAGGCTAAGGAGGGGGCAGCCTGGAATTCCTTAGCTCTACAATGCTACCCCATCCCTCTATCACAGAAGCATACTGCAAAAGCAATGGCTTTGTTGGAATACATGTAAAAGTAAAGGGTAAGAAAGAAGCCCTGCTCATCTTAGGGCTTGCAGTTCCCCCAGTGCCTATCACTTTCCAGAGTTCTGTTTTTTCATTCTACTTCTCTTCATGTAGAATGTCCCCTGTATTTGTCAACCCTCTAAATTATTTTTATTCTCAACCTCTAACTTAAAGAACAAGAATATTACCTTATTTCCTCTATTAGAATATTCACTTCTATTTCTAGGATTCCAAAGTACTTTGTTCAGACAAAGACACAGCATAAAGAACAATGGTATTTTATGCTATTTATTTAGGCCTAGTTTAAGCTTCTCTTAAATTTCATGAAGGAGGTAAAATGATGATTCAAACATCAACTTGTGCCAATTGAGATACGATGAGTTAAATAGGTTATCCAAATTCACAAAGCTGGTAAATAGCATACATAGAGTTTTATATATATTCAATTTCCAAAACATATGTTCTTAAATTCTGTGCTATATCATTAGTCAGAGATCTATGAATTATACTATGAACTGGAAAAGATTATTAGCTTTGTGTAGCTAATATTGCACTTCTCCATGTACTTCAGAAAGGTTAGCATATTAATAAATTTGGATAGAGTGACTATAGAAAAGGCTAAGATGTATTTCAAACATCTACACCCTCACTTTACCTGCAAGCACCAAGAAAAATACACACAAAGCTTTCCATTTGACAGTTTTAATGCCTGGGAGGCACACAGCATTGTCTTTTATTCTGATAAGTAGGACTTCATAGAAAGGAAATGATCTATATATCTACTGGGAAAATTCCTTGCAAGTTTGGTTTTGGTTACCAAGATGAATTACCTAATCTTTACTCATTGCTATTTCCACAGCTTCCTCCCTAGTTACCTTTAGACATTCTGGCATCCATCTCAGACTGTCCTTCCTGCTCAATTTAATTACCATCATTTTCCTTGATACCTTCTTGAATTGCCAAGTTAATAGATAACCAGGGTGCATATTTACTGATGAGATTCCATTTCTGTATTACCACTAAATCTTATCCATATGGAGACAAAGGTTGGAGACTCTATAATTAGGAAAACCTTGAGTGTAATGTCCCATCACCCACAAGGCTTCTATTTCCTTTATGCCTTCAGAGTTCAGATGCCAGACCTTTGAAAACTATAGCAGAAAGTCATTAGAGACTGTTCGAGGAAGTTTTTTTAAGATGCAGAGAAATATCCTGTACCTGAGCCTTGTTTGAAACATAAAAGGATTCTATTGTTGCATATCATTTTGATCAATAATAACATATCCTTACTTATTTCCAGAACAAACATATGGAATTATTGCTATTAATTTTTCAAATCTATAAATAATTAAAATAAACTTGCATAATTCTGAGGAAAAAGCAGTTCTAATCCTAACGTTGTAAGGTTGTCTGCCTAAGAAGCAGGCATTGGAGAGAGATGCTCAAAAAGACTCAACAAATATTAATCCCTTCCCTATCAGTTTCATTCTTAAAGGAACGGTATTATTTATGTTCTCCTCTCAATTAATTACTTTTTTCTTCTATAACCACTGAAAGAGTCTTCAAAGTTTCAGAGTTTTATAGTTATGTAATACTTCCATATTTAAAATTCATCATCTGCATAAATATTTACCAAAAAATAAAACCTGGAATTATTTGCCTTTTTTTCTAGTGTAAAATATAAAATAGACATTTACATCCATGATTTCTTTCCTTTTAGAAGGGACAGGAAATATGCATAGTTGTTTTTAGACTACATACTCTTGATTGGATTTCTTAGTTCTAAGAATATAAAATTTCTTACAGTTGTTACTATGTATTGCAGAAATGCTCTCCAAAGCTACTGTAATGATGCTACATTACTGTTGGAAATGCAGAGTCTATTTTTCTATTTCTATAATCCATTTTAGGTCTTTATCACAGTTCTCTAGTCCTTGCTAATTATATTAATACATTATAATGATACCTAACAAATAAACGTTGTGGTGTTTTGGCATGTTGTGTTGTGTGAATACTTTTATATTGTATATGTTGAGCTGCTTAGGTTACTAGAGTCTCTGATACTAATCCCCAGGGTTATTGATACAAAAACTTATATTCAAAGCTGCTCATCTTTTTCTAGGAGCTTTCAGACTTATGCAAACAGGTCCAAAACAAGGTTGGGAAGAATGAATTGTGAATTCTTATTTTGTGGCATTAATAAATTCACTCAGAAATGTTTCTGTTGTTGATTAGTCAAGGTTTCCAACTTATGAAAAAAGAAGGTATTAAGTCTTATTTCCAGATTGTTATACACACAGTTATCATATAAACACACACACATATATACCATATATACACACACATACAGAGAGAGAGAGAGAAAGAGAGAGAAAGGACACTCAAATTTTTCATAGGTTCAAAATTGTTGAATATTTCATCAGTATGTGTCAGGAAAGACAAAAGTTTTTGTAGACATTTATCATCAGATTGATGATAATTTGCTGAGAGTTTTTACTATGGATGTACAGTACATTGTTCATTTCCCCCCATCTATTGGAATGGTTAAGTATTGTTTTCTTCTGTGTTCTGGTTTTACATTGTATTAGCTTCCTGCCATGACATTATGACAAATTTGTGATTTGAAACAAGAAAGATTAATTCTAATATAATTCTGAGAGCCAGAGGTCTGAATTCAGTGTGTTGGCAGGACCACCTTCTCTTGGAAGGATCTAAGGGTGAAACTTCCATTGCCTCTTTCAGCTTCTGGCACCTCCTGGCATCCCTTGGCTTCAAGAAGTATGATTCCAATCTGTGCTCTGTCTGCCCATGATGTCCCTGTGCATGTGTAAATCTTTCTCTTTTTAAATTTTATTCGAGGATCACCAGACTTTTAATTTAGAATTCATCCTAAATCTGGAATTCTTGCATTTTGAGATCCTTAATTAATTAATTCTTTGTAGACATCCTTCCACAGTAAGTCACATATTAAGGTTTTGGATGAAAGTGTATACTGTAGGAACACTTTTCAACCCTCTATATTTGAGAAAGAATTGACTGTTTCATTGATTGACTGATTAATTAATACATCATCAACCTTGTATTATCTGCCTAAAATATACTTGATCATTACACTTCACCCTATTTAAATATAACTGTATTCAATTACCAAAAATACTTATATTTAAGTTTATGAAGAATAGTAATTAGCAATCTAGCTTTTTTTGTAATATATTCTCTCTCTACTTCTGGTATAAAGATAAAGCTGATCTCATAAAATGAGCTGGGCAATATTCTGTCTCCTTTGTTTGGGGATTGTGTAAGAATAGCACAGTCCTTCATTCTTTTGTCTCTATGTGTTATTATAGAAGCTTGCTTTAAGTTATGTTAGGTGATGCTCAGAAAATCCCTTATGCAATGGCAATTTTGGCCTTCCAACTAAAGTCTAAAGCCTTTTGTTAAATTTTATTTTTTGCCTTTTTTTGTGTGGGGGGGGTGGGCTTCTAAAAATTGTTTCAGGTTTTGATCACATTGGTTGATAATCAAGCATTATCAAACACTTTTCAAGCTCTGAAAATATTAATTTCACTTCACAACAATAGTACTCCTTTCTTAAATAGTGATTTTTGGGCTTCAAGAATTCATACAGAATGCATTTGTAATTAGCTGTGAAATAAACAACTAAGGAAAACCTTGCTTAGTTTTCTGGAGCTCTATCTCATATTGCTTCCATCTTTGGGCTCTGCTCTGAAAACTCTATCTGCCTCAGTTCTCTTGTGGTTTAATTTCTTACTCCAAATCATAGTAAAATTGATGTTTGCATTCCTTGAGAAAAGACCATGTAAACATTGTAAGGCTAAACGTTACGGTATCATAAAGCTTACATTAATGAGACTTCAAGGTTCTCCTGAAGAGTTTCTAAGAAGGATGTTGTTCTTGTAGAATGTGAAAATGAAAGTGTAAAAGTGAGGTATTGGCTACGGTTAGAAGACTGGCCCATCTATAAGCATAACTGATAATGTGTTCAGTTATCTTTAAATGCTCAAAAAGAGCATTCAAACATGATAGTAGACATGTCTCAAAGGAAATGTCCATCTCCAAAGCAAGGCTAATGGCTCTCTCCTCTCTGCTGCATTAGTACCTTGTACTTATTCAACTTATCACATTGAGTTATTTTCAAAACCTTATTTTGAGTCCCTAGATATTCTCCTCCTTGAGATGCTTTAGCCCCTTTTGCACTTCACTCAGTAGTTGACACTGTAAAATGAAGAGGAATTAAATATTTTTCAGCTGCCAAGAAATGGGCTCTAGATATCAAAAGAATAGCAAAAAGGAAAAAAAAAAAGATAACAAAAGAAAAGCGTGGGACTCTTTCAACACGTCCTAGGATGTGTTTCTTAGTAAGGGATTCTTTAGAAAACAGCTAAAATTAATGAGGCACTTTTATGTGTTTGCTAAGGAAAAATAATAAGCTATTGTAGTTTGAACACAGACACAGATAAATAGGGTCTCCATTGAAAGGCAATTTTCACAAACAAAAGAATAAAATATTAACATACTAGAAATAATAGTGAAGCATCTACTGCCCTCATTGGAGTCACCTAATGCCTGCAGTTTTCTAAAGACTAAAATGATCATAATGAACATTTCATAATTATATCCCTTAGGTTATTAGAAAAAAATGAATATGAAAATATGTGAAAGGAACTAAGATAAATATTTTATAGTTGCATATAAGCTTCAGGAATTCAATTCACCCAGAAGCATTTCCTCACATACTGACATGAATACAGAGTCATAGAAAGAGTCAATATAACTGACAAGAGCTAGACTGACAAAATATATGGCATTAATGATACTAGCTGAAAACATTATCCCTAAAATAACCAATTTACTGGTGATCATAGTATAGCTGAGATGTTTATGATGAATTTAATTCAACTGTTTTCTCAACCCAAGTACAACATAGAACATTGAAAAGAAAATGAAGCATTAAAAAAAAAAACTTTTAGTGATTTATTTGGTTGGTTTTGCTTTTTACATCCAGAAAAGAACTTTTTATTTGGAAATTGAATAACTCCAAGTGTTAAAATTCTTGCTAGGCAATCAGAAGTTAGTAACAGTCACTATGATTAAAAAAAAATTGAGTGTAGTGGCAAAATAATGCAGTTATACTAAAATATTTATTCAATTAAAGTATAGCTTGAGAAATACCAAATGTGCATTATAAAGCTTACTAGGCAGGCTTTTTTTTTGGCACTATATGATTACATTTATTACACTGAATCTTCATATAGCCCGAAACTTTATACATGATAAATATTTTTAAACCTGAACATCTGAATAAATAGAAATTAATGGATACAATTGATTGTTCTAAATTGATTCTAGTAGTTTCCAAAATGGGGTATGTAATCTGTTCACTTGTTAGAATTTGACCTCTCTGTAACAATAATCAGAATAGTAAACATGCTCTGTAATCACATTTCAGTAAAAAACATTGCCATGTAGCCTGCCACCTAAGTAATAACTTTAGGATTTGTAAATAGTGTCTTCATACCAATTAGCCATCAAGCCCTACTGATTTTACAACATTACTATTTCTCAAATTTATTTGGCCCTTATCATCTTTACTTAACATGGTCCAAACTCAGGGCTTTCCGTTTCTATTAATCATTTGGATTTTGTACCTAGAGGATGCCATATTCAAGAAGAAAGTCTGAAAATTATTTTCCCCAGTTTATAACTCTTCAGTGGACTCTCATTATCTTTTGAGTAAGATAATTCTCTAGTTGATCTTCTAGAACACGGTTTAAACCCTACGTCTCTACCTTTGGTCACTTATTTCTCTTTTTCACAAAGAATGCTCTGGTGACAAAATATTTACTGAGAGTCCTAAAAAAGATTCCATGCCATTTCAATATTATTACACTTTTTTTTTTTGCTAAATCTGTTTCCTATGTTTATAACTCTAAAACTTTCTTCCACATTACTATTATTATTCTAAAAAATTTTACTCATTTTTCAAAATGAAACTTAGTTATCTTCAGGTATTTTCTGTTTCCCATTGCCAATAACACATTACCACAGGCTGAGGGAATTTTAAAGAAAGTGGTTTATTTTGGGTCCAATTTGGGGGGCTGAAATTCTAGTCAGCATGAACAGGTTGCGACAAGGGCCCTGTGCAGATCCTAGGAGTATGTGAGGAAGCAAGCGATCCTATTTCAGAAGAGAAAAATAGAGAAAGACTGGGTCAAGTTAGGGCCAGGCTTTTGTAACAGCTGTAAAAACTCATTCCAGGAGACCACCATTCCTTTCTGAGGGCACAACATCAACGATCTAAAGGCCTCTCACCAACCTCCACCTTTTAAAGGCTCCACCATTTCCCAATACAACCACCCTGGGGAACAAGTCTCAAATACATGAACATTCAGAGGGACAAACATCCAAACCATGACCTTTCCCATAAATATATTCTAGCGTTTCTTCAACATTAATGAATGTGGTGAGTTACTGTTGCTTTCTAGAAGGTGCCCTATCCTATCCTAGCACTACAGTGTGATGGTAAAATTTTTGTCTACAAAGATTTAAATGCATAAGAATTCAATTCTCTTCTCTTGTACTTTGGAAAATTACATTCATATTTTCAAAAATCTGTTTAGATTTTCAAAATAAAGTTTAAAGAGATACTTAATTCATCAGGCTCCTGTGAATATTTCATGGCATTATGTGAGTAAAGTCTTCAGTGGTAGATATTAGACATGGTAAAGATCAATATATTACCTATTACACCAGCCCTTAGTACACTGAAATGAAATGATTTATTATTCTTCTGTGTATATAGAAACTTTGAGAATAGGGGCCCTGTTTTATTCTCTATGGTAACTACCTACTTGTTGTTTGAAGAACTAAGACACGTTTATGGACCTTAATATTTACAAATTCTATTAGGGAACTTGTCATGTTGCATCCTTTTTTTGATGAAGAAATGAAGGGGTTAAGCTAATTGTCCAAGTCCTAGTAAGTAACAGACTTTTTCTGACAGAAAATTATCTAAGACCAAAGCTTTTCTTTTTTTTTTTTTTTAAATCTAATCTAGCACAGCACATTCACAGCATGGAAACACTGCTTCTTCTGACAGATTTCCTCATTAGCTGGAAGTGTCAGACACAGTAGTTAAGCTTGTCATAATTTGTACTTAATGCATCAAGGAATTCAAGTGTTGCACCAAACAAAAGCCACATGCATGAATTCTGTTGACAATATAAAGAGTTCAGCAAATAACCCTACATTGAAGCACAATCACACCTTATTTCCTAGAAATTATAGTGAACAACTTGATTGGAATGAAGCATTGGACTGTAATGAGTGTACCTTAGTAAAATACCTGTCCTGGTAGAAGAAAGATTATTTATGAAGAAAAACATCACAGTGAATTTCTTCTGGTCTAAAAAATACCCAGCACATGTAGGCCATAATAAATAAAATAATTTAAATAACCATTGCTAAGTATCAACTCATTTGTTCCTTTGAAATGTGAATACATTATCTGAGCAGGGAAGGTGTATGTTTGCCTCTAACTTTCATGGGGAACAGTAGGTAGACTGTATTTCACTTGATCTAGTCTAAATAGTCTTTCCACAATGAGGACACTATCCTAATCCCAAGAAAGACTTCTTTCCCACCTGCACTCTAACAGAAAGTGGTTATTATTTAAAAAGAACATACTCTGTCTCACAGCTTTCTCCAAAATAGACATAACAGACTATGTATAATATCATGTTAAACCATATATAATTGCTAATGTTCAACAACTTTTTACCTACAAAGTTTGCAAGTTCATTATTTTTTCCTTAAAGTTATGTCCTCTGAACACATGCTCTACTATCTGTTTCTCAATCTGGTGTTCCAGAGATCTGAGAATGCTTTGTTTGCATGTTTTTAACTAACCATACAAAAAGTCCTAAAGTATAACACATACAGAAATTTACCAATATGTGTGTGTACTTTTCTCTTTATCTGTGTGTGTATACCCACACATACAAATAAGTACATATGATATTATATATATATATATATATATATATATATATATATATATATATATATGCTGAATTAAAAAAAAGTGAAAAGGAGAGGAAAATCTATGTGTTTTGTGTGTTTTAACTGCCTCTTAGATACCCCACTGCATGACAGAAGTTCTATTTAAGTTCTTTTATTTCATCCTCACAATCTTATTTTTTTTTACTGGGGATTGAATTCAGGGGTGCTTAATCACCGGGCCACTCCCCAGCCCTTTTTTGTATTTTATTTAGAGACAGGATCTTGCTGAATTGCTAAGTGCCTCATTAAGTTGTTGAGGCTGGCTTTGAACTCATGATCATCCTGCCTCAGCCCCCAAATAGCCCCTGAGATTACAAGCATGTGCCACTGCGCCCAGCTTATTTCATCCTCACAATTTTGAGAAACAGGTAAGGTTATACTCATTAGAAGAAAAAAAAAATTAGACTCAAATTGTCAAATCAAATCAATCATATAAATTTAGACAGGTTATAACCTAGCCTGGGTATCTCCAAAAATTCTTCCTATTTCTACTTCACAATCCTACAATGTATTTTATATATTTACATTATTATAATTGATATACATAAAAATGTCCTTGCAAGTCAACCAGGGATGAGGATATTATTGGAAACTTTTGTGAATTTCTCAGTATTCAAAACTTTGTCTCTGGGGCTGGGGATGTGGCTCAAGCGGTAGGGCGCTCGCCTGGCATGCGTGCAGCCCGGGTTCGATCCTCAGCACCACATACCAACAAAGATGTTGTGTCCGCCGAGAACTAAAAAATAAATATTAAAAATTCTCTCTCTCTCTCTCTCTCTCTCTCTCTCTCTCCCCTTTCTCACTCTCTCTTAAAAAAAAAAAAAAAACTTTGTCTCCATGCAGCATGATAGACAGCTATTCTGTGCACATGCCACCAACATGAAAGCAGTAATGTAACCTACATTGACTGTGAAACATGTAAGAGTGATTCCTTTTCATGTAACAGTGTATAGTGACACTTCTGAAAAAGGAAACAGCTCAAAATAATGCATGAGTGTCATATTGTAAAGAGGTTTAGAGTTGTTGTGGCAGATGATGTCATCATTGCACCTTGTAGAGAGAGTATGTGAGTGTGTGTGTGTGTGTGTGTGTGTGTGTATGCATTTGTATGTGTGTGTGTATGGTTGTTGAGGAGACAGTGTTACATGATTGTGGTATGATAAGAAATATTTACTTTCCTCTTTATATATTGCTTTCCTGCATGGAAAATTACACTGCTCAATAAATATTTAGAGATTCATCGATTTTCACCTTCTATTTAATCTTCCATTTAGAGTTCTTACTCTTTTTCCTTATTCAAGTAAATAAAATGTAAATACAAAAATTTTATATGTTCAAAGGACTTGAGATATTGATCACTTATTTTATTAAAATAATTTATAAGCAAGGAAGATTACTATCCATAGATTATCCCAGTACCTGGACCCTTGTGGTTATAATTATGAAAGTAACCATTGTTATATTTCAAGTGGAAAAGGGAGACTGGGAGTTACAAATGTCTTTTGTTGTCCCTAGAAACCTACTACATTAATGCTCTATTCCAATGCTGGTTTAGTCAGCTTTTTTTTACCATTGTTACCAAAGGATCTGAGAAAGAAAAGTTTATTTGGGGCTCATGTTTCAGTCCAAAGACAGCTGACTCTATTCCTTGGGGCCTGAGGTGAGACAGAACATCATGGCAGATGGTGGTGGAGGATAAAAATGGCTCAAGACCTGGCAATCAGGAAGCAGAGAGAGAAATCTTGCTTACCAGGTATAAACTCCAAAGGCATACTCTCGGGAACATAATTCCTCCAGCAAAACTCTACCTGCCTATGGTAACGATCCTTAATCTATTCAACTGAATTAATGTACTCATTAGGTTAGGGCTCTCATAACCCAATCAATTCATCTCTAAAATTTCTTGCATTGTTTATTTATTTAACACTTGAGCTTTTGGGAGATACCTCATATCTAAACCATTATAAATACTTACTTAGAAGTTTTGATTTTAAGAATGTATATTCTTTTTAAACAGAAGTAATAGTAGTTATTCTTGACTTCATTTATAACAGAAGGAACAGCAACAATAACAACAAAATTGTCTATTACTTACTGAGCCCTGTATATGAATTTAATGTGCATTATCTCACTACAAAAATATGAGCAAAGTGTTATGATCCTACTTTATAAATGAGTACAATGAAAGATAGGAAAGTAACTAACTCAAGGTTACCAAGCTAATAGATAGTAGATCCAGGATTGTTATATAGAAACGCCTCTGATATCTGAGCTATTCCCCCAATAATAAGCTATATAATGTATTTGAGAAATAAATACCATATTCAGTATAAGTCCTATCATGAGTTTTCATTTAAATAATATTTAGACATTATAATATTACTTAGTGTTACAGAAAATTAAAACAAGTGAGAAGAAGAGAATAAGAATCGCTTCCAAATTTCACACACTTAGATACAACCACTAAAACAATTCTGCATACTTCTTTACAAGAACTCCTCTATCAGTCTGTATTCATGCCCAGAGGACATATATCTATATAAAAGTACTGTATGTAGTTCTGCATGTGTGTCAAGTTACACCTTGATCTTGCATCACTTTTTTCTGTCTACACTTACAAAGCTGTGTACAAGTGGTCTTGTGATGTCTAACAGCTTTTTCACTGTCTTTACGGAAAACCATCACCCACAGTGAAGCCTGCCAGGATATTCCCAGCAGGTAAGCAGATTTACTTCTGTTTAACACTGTTTTTAACTTACTTTTTAACTTCAAATTTATCCCACATGCTGATAAGACTTTGGACTTGGCTAATTAAGGTTTCTCCAAAGGCAAGTGTTGTAGTTAATGAGGGACCTCAAATCATTATTCACTAATCAAACAACTTGCTGCAAAGCATACTGCTATTCTACAATTATACCAATTAATACCAGAAACTTGGGTAGAATGTTTAAATTAGGCAGAGACAACTCGCATTTTTCTGATAAAGCCCTGGGTAAATTTCATGGAAAATAAATGAATTTAATGAATTCAAAACCAAGAAATTTTATAAATGTTTCTATTTTAATATTCATTTTTGAAATTTCTGCTACTGGATAATCAAGAGTGAGGTATGATAGGATGGTCTTAGCTGCAAGCAATAGTAAGTTTTGATTGACATGGTCCAAACACTAAGAAGACTTAACATTTTATAAAAGTAGCTCCATGGTTAACAACTGACCTCCAAGATTAGTTAGGTCAATATCCTTCCAGATCCAAGTTTTTTTTTACCTATTTCTTGGGAAGAAAACCACATGGGTTGTGTCCACAGGAGATGTTGCCTGACATCTGTAGTGTGTCAGTTCAACTAACCCAATGGATGCACAGTGACTGACAATGTTCCAGAAACTGCAGAAAGAACTTTATCAGAGGCTTTTTCTGTTACCCATGCCTGATGGTCAGTTTTATGTGGCAATTTGGCTAGGCTATGACAGTCAATTTTAAAATTAAACACTAATGTAGGCTTTTCTGTAAAGGTGTTTTGTGGATATGGTTAACATCTACCATCAGTTTACATTAGGTTAAAAAAAAGTGTCCTGGATAACTTGTCAGGGACCCATCCTATTACAAGAAAGACCTTAAGAATGGCTATGAAGAAAATTTAAGGAAGAATAAATCCAACCTTGGACTGTATGATCAACTCCTACATAGCAGGTCAAATCTGACAGCCCTCCTGACAGCCCCTCTCTATGGATTTTGTACTTTCCTAGTCAACTCCCACAATTGCATGAGCCAATTCTGTTCAATAATTCATATATATATATATATATATATATATATATATATATATATATATTCTGTTCTTTTTCTCTGATGGAATGTAGACTGATATGCCATGCTTCCCTTTATCAGGAATAAAAATTTACCCAAAGCCTCCTCAGATATGATTTACCGAAAGCTATCATATTGGAATGAATTGCATCATGTTTCTTCACATAGTAATTAATATGAAGAGTAAAGGAATTTACAATTATCAAGGTTTATTCTCAGAGGAGAAATGGACACTGAAAAATATTACAGATTTTCTTAGATAGTCATTAGGAAAAAAGAGTGAAAGTTTTACTAGAAGAATATATAAGCATCCTTTCTTTACACTCAGAGATGTAAAATTAAATAACAGAAAGATGATTCATACATGAGTAATTCTGGATTGCAATCCATGTTCTTCCTCAAAATGAGAATTTGACTATTTTCTATAACCTTTTGACCTTCAGATTCATCATCATTGAAATGAAGTTGCTTAACTAAGTGAACTTGAAGCTCAATCTAGTTTGTTCTGGGATAGAACATTTCTGCTTTTTATAAACTTGGTGATATTAAACAGAGACTTCATGACCTAGTTCATATTCTTCTTTCTATATACATTCTCTGTTACTGTCCAAGAGAGAGTAAACTTCTGCAGATTTCATCAACCCCAGAACATCATACTCATGATACCATAATGTGTAATTTTGAATGATATGTTATTGAATGGTATATTATTTGAATGGTATGTTATTTGTGGTATCTCATATTACATTAAGTAAGTCACATTAGTAAGCCTATTTAAATAAAAGAAATAACTTAGCCACTATCATAGCTAAAAGCATATAATGCACAGTGAGTAGGCATCTGATAAGCATGCTTAGTCTTCATTTTCTGCAAATTTATTGCCATTACATATTTTAATGTTGTTTATTAAAAACCCATCTATCCTATAATTCTATGATATGGCTTAATCCAGTATGAGTGTTATAAAACTTCAAAGACTAATCAATATGCTCAGTATTGTGGTCATGACCGATACACAATACTGAGGAAGAATAAATTTAGGAAGAATAAATCCAAACTTGGACTGTATAATCAACTCCTACATAGCAGTTAGCATTGTTAACAACTGACCTAATGTTGAAACCCAAGGAATGTCTACAAGTGCAGCTATTGCACATCTGCAAAACACATTACAGCAAGTGATCATTGTTACTCAGAATCAATGTGATATTGACATGAATATGAAACTCCTTATAAACGTCAAATTGAAGATGAAACCACACACTGAATAATGATACATCAAAGCACTGCTGTTTTTCTGAAACCCATCTGAACCTAGTGTAATAATATTATTCCTGGTCTTACACATGAAAGCCATCTAACAAGTGGCTCAGCACTTGCAGCAAATCAGTAAGACTCCAGATTCTTTTACAAAATCTATTATGATCTGTAATCATCATAATTTTAAACTATATTAACCCTGGTTCCCATTTTATTTACTAAAGTGAACATCTATTCTTTGTGAGACTTTTCAGTTGAATGTAAGTTTTAGAGTCCTTTATAATATGTGAAATTTAATTACCATAAAAGGAAAAATACAAATGCAAGGTTTTTCACTTATATAACCTGCCACAGTTAACATCGCCATTCTATAGAAAATGATCATATACACTGTAGAATTATTCTAGAATTTTGGCACAGGTTTTATTCAGAATATGTGAAATAAGCAGATTTTATTGCTGTTGTTTTTATTTTAAAAAGCATTCCTTGATATCAAATACAGTTCTTTACTTATTTTAACTTATCCCAACCTATAATATATGGATGTCAGAAACAATTTTCCACTATTTTTATAAAGTTTCAAATTATTTTTGTACCTTGTCATTCAGGTAACACTATTTATCAAAAACTTTTTAATATGTTAAAAAATCAGGATGTTGGTTTAGTATAATGTAAAGAGATTTTTTTTCCTAATATAATTTGTATTCTCTCCCAGTATGAGGCATATAATTTCTTAAGAATAATCAAAGCAAATAAATTCAATTTAATAAATATGTAAAGCATACATACTATGTATGAGTCAATGTTTTCACTTAAGATACAATAGTTTAAAAAATTGTAACAAAATTTCCCTACTTATACTTTAGATTCTAATGATCAAAGAATTGTAAGTTAAAATACAGAATAGTGAATGAAATATAAATTTTATATAAACAATGAAATACTAAATAATTATGCATTTTTATCTGAAATTCAAATTTAACTGGACATACCTTATTTGTATATTCTAAATCTAGAACTCTAAATAAGTGAAGATGTTAAGTAGTATTGGTAAGAGAAATATTAAAAGAAGTTTGGAGATTTGAGAAAATGGGACGAGATTCAGTTTTAAGGGGAACATTAATGACCCAAATCATAATATTCAGTACTAAGAGAAATATAAAAATGTAATAGCAGTGCTAATATGAAAATATTTTATCAATGTTTTTATGGAAAAAAAAAACATATCTTAGGAAATGTCCTAAGGGGTACAGAAATCAGATGTGATTGTTTTAGAGTAGCACCCTCATTTAGAAGAGACAATAAAAGTAAAGATTGAAAAAAGTAAAGACAATTTGTAAATGAGTACTAACAAAAAAGTCACAGCTTAAAAGAAAGCCCTAAGTGTAAAAAATTGAATGTTCTAGGAACAGCCAGAATAAAGACAATGTTGGCTCAGACAGTTATGGTAGCAATAAGTCCATTGAAAAGTGATCAAATGCTGAATGTATTTTGAATATAAGTCAAGAAAAATATCCTGATGGGTTGTATTTGGGGTGTTAGGAATATGTCAAAAGTTTTTGTCCTCGGGAATTGTGAAATTAGAGTTGACATTATCAGAGAGTGGACTCTGAAGTACTTGACAGATTCAATTCTGGTTACACTGAATGCAAGATATGTATTATATATTTCAGTAGAAACAAGAAGGAAGCATTTGCATATTCATATTTGGAATTCAGAAGAGAGGTCTGGGCTAGAGACAAAACTTGAGACATGATGATATTACTAGAGAAAAGTCAATGTGGATAAGAGAAGAAAAACAGCATTGTAATCAAGTCCATAGGCTGAGAAAAGACTAAGATATGAAAAGCAGATAAATAAATAGAAGCAGAGGCAGGAGAAAATCATAATATCTGAAATACACGTTAAGAAAATAAGTCAAGTTTTTTTCACAAGTCAAATTAAAAGAGGCCAAAAAAAAAAAAAATGACCATCAGTTTCAGCATCTTGTAGGACTCTGGTAATCTTAAAATAATTGTTTGTTTGTTTTTGAGTGGTGGGAATAAATTTTATCTGAAAATGGTGTAAAATAATGCACAAAGAATGGATACAATGTCCAGACAACTCTATGAGAGTTTTTGTCCTCCAAATAGATCCAGAATATAGAATGACAGCTATTTGGGAAGTAGCATTTAAATTCTTTTAAACAAGTAAGGAGTCACAACAATGTTTGCATCCTGATGAAAATAACTTATAGGCAGACTGAAAAGTGGCAATTAAAGTGGACTTAGTGAAATTGCCTGTGCCAGCCATATCTTTGAGTACCAAATAGATCTAGTGTTCAAGGGAAAGATTGATTTTAGGTGGTAGCATCAAAATTTCCTCTTTAGAAATGAATAGACTGAGTATGTGTGTGGTCAAGTAGGTCCAAATATAGAGTTTTCCATAGAGAGGGCAATAATCTAAAATAACTCAGAAAAACTAAGAAGTAAAACATATTCCTACTTTTGTCTGTTTATATGCTTTAAGAAGGGGTCAAGCATCACTTGGCTCTCTGTTTCCATGGTGTTGGGCACACCCTTCCTGGGTCTTGAAAGCAAAATTATGCCCTATTCAATTCTACATTCACAACTTTTAATTATTTTTTTAAGAGAGAGAGAGAGAGAGAGAGAGAGAGAGAGAGAGAGAGAGAGAGAGAGAGGGAATTTTTTAATATTTATTTTTTAGTTTTTGGCGGACACAACATCTTTGTTTGTATGTGGTGCTGAGGATCGAACCCGGGCCGCAGGCATGCCAGGCGAGAGCGCTACCACTTGAGCCACATCCCCAGCCCCATTCACAACTTTTAATAGTATTTAGAATACAGACAGGACAATTCCTAAGATATTGGGGTTTTTTTGCATAAAAACATTGATAAAATATTTTTATATTAGCACTGCTATTACATTTTTATATTTCTCTTAGTACTGAATATTATGATTTGGGTCATTAATGTTCCCCCAAAGCTCATGTGTTAGGGAATGCAGGACTTTTCAGAGATGAAATGATTATATTATGAGAGCTACAGCTGATTGGCATATTGATTCATTTGGAGGGTTTATAATTTGAATAGACTGGGTGGTAATTGTAGACAGGTAAGGGTGTGGCTGGAGGAAGTAGGTAAATGGAGTGGAAACCTGGACTACATATTTCCATGGCCCCTTCTTTGATCTCTTTTTTTCCCCAGATGCCAAGAGCTGAGCAGCTTCTTACACACTTCTGCCATAATGTTGTGCTTCTCCTCAGGGCCAGAACAATGGAGTGAGTCAACTATGAAATTAACCTGTGAAACTCTAAGTACAAACAAACTTTTCCTCCTCTAAGTTGTCCCCATCAAATATTTTTATCACAGTGGTAGAAAGCTGCCTAACACAACCCAAAACTTACTTTTATATGCTTAGATGAATTCAGGTTTGTCTTTAGGTTATAATGTAGGCAAACACAGAATCCAATAACTAAATGTGAAAGGAAAAGTAATCACTCATTTTTTCCTCAAACACTGAAAACAAAAGCTTTTTTTTTTACTTAGACATACATATGAAATAGTAATCATCAAGATCAGTTTCACTGTTCTTGACCACACTAGCTATTATGAATAATACATCAAATATCTTTTTATTGCCTGCATTATTTGGAAAATTATCAGCACAAAAATGTTCAAAATCTGCATGCTATCAAGATCTCTCTTAAAAAGCATTTCCTCAGCTGTCAAACCATGACTGCTCTTTTCTGTGTGAAAATTTAGGACAGAGACAGAAATATTGAGTTGCTAGCACTGTGCTACTTGATATTAAAACTGTTCTCTCCCCAGTTTGATGAAAAGGGATGCTTCCTTGCTGACAAAAGCAGTTCCCCTATCATGACAGAAAAGAATGGGAAGGAGGTGTGATTTGACATCAAAGAGACAAGTGATAAAAGTGTTAGATACTAATTTTCCTGGAAAGACAGCTAAAATTTGAGATTCTACTGTTAATTAATTTGATAACCCTGGGAAATCATTAAATCTCTCTGCTCTTAATTATCTCTGTACATAGAATAAGGAGTTTGGAATTGATGATCCTCAATGTCCCTCTGAAGATCTTTTATTAAAGGGCTTACATACCAGTTTTTTAAAATTAAATACAAAACTGACAAGAACAGACTCTTAAGGTTGGAGGAGGCTATCAGATGTATATTGTACTAATTTAAAGTTTGAGTACTTCATCTTTTGTCCAATGCTGAAATAAAGGAATGTCAGCTATTTCTGTTTTTTTTTTCAATGAAAACTGAAGGTTGATTTCATGTGATGTCTTTTTGTGATGGTACCATGTACCTTTAGAAGAATTAAAACAAATAGAAAAGATTACCCTTGAACATGAAAGAAAATGCTCCATGTCATGAAACTTTCCATCAATATGACTCACTGGCCTTCACAGGTTCTTTTTAAATAAAACTTTAAATTTTCTGATATTGTTGAAAGTATCATGGGCCCAAAGCATGTGTCTAAGTTTATAGCATCTTCCAGATTTTCAACCCTGCTTTCCAATTAATTCTCTTCATATGACAAGGGGAACTACTTGACGAGAAGATTTGTGCCACACCAGGAATCTTTAATGAACCATCCTCTGTCATTAATTTCCTTGTGTATTCTTCTCCAACATTGACTCTTAACTAGGTTCAAGGGACTTTAACAAGAGTGATGAATGTCAAGGCTTGATAATTTCTTGCACAGAAGGGAGATTCCCAAAGCTCTAGGGAACCATGGACTAGGGCATTCACCTGACAGCCCAGCCAGAGTCTATGGTCCTGTGGTACCAATGCAAGGCCAGTTATGCCAGATATCATTGCTGAAAACTATTGAATGTTGTTATGTTTCTCACCCTCTTCTCTCTGTTTCTCTGCTTCTCTCTCATTTTGGATGAGAGTATTTATTTCTATTATCCTCTGTAGATATCATCCAAACTTCACATGCAGCTGTGGTGGTATTTTGTGTGTGTGTATGTGTGTGTGTGTGTAGAAGATAAATATGTTGTCTTCTTATTTCATAGTTTGACAGACAATAAGGAGATATAGTATACTTAATGGAGAAGGCTGCACATCATATGCAGATGATTTATGCTATCTTGTTTGAAAATGAGTGAATATAATTTTTTAAATATGGTAATGGTCTGGGGGATTTTGTGAACATAGAAGAGGAATCAGTAGAGTAAAGGTAGTGGTTTGAGAGGAAAGGAGGAGAAAGGAAAAATAGGGAAGAACAGTGGAATGAATCTGACCAAAATTTCCTATGTACCAAACTTTCATATTGACAAAACTTTCATATATGAATATACCACAGTGAATCTCACCTTTACACACACACACACACACACACACACACACACACACACAGATGGCACTAATTAAATTTAAAAAAAAACTATAAATAAGTAGAAGAAAAATCTGTAGAGTAGAGGAAAGGGAACAGGGGAAGGGAGCAGAGGAGGTAAAGGGAAATTACTGGTGACTGAATTAGAGAAAATTATATTCCATGCTTGTATAATTATTTCAAAATGAATGCTAATATTGTTCATAACTAAAACAAACTAATAAAATGCAAAAAAATATTATATTAGGGGAAAGTGAGTATTTAATGATTAGTAAGATGTGGCCTATATTAATATTTCTTCCCCAGAATCTATTCCATGCTCCCTCTGGTAAACAGCAAAACTACATTTTCAGGCTTCCCCTCTGTGAACTGTAGCTATGTGAATGACTACAAGTCATTGTAAGGTAAGTCTTTCCCATTAAAATGTCCCATTTTGGATCCTTCAATGTTTACATCTTTTGTAATTTTGGAGATGAACAGAATTGCCTAGAAATGTAGAGTTGGAAAAATTTGGTATGGTAGTGAAAATTTTTCCTATAATATCACCCTAGGAAACTTAAGCCAGAGGATATTTCATTTTTAAGTTCCATCCATTGATTTTCAGCAATTTTAGGAATGGTTCAAGCATCCAACCTGCCTTACTGTAGCATATCTGGGCTACAATCAAGCTAGCAAGTTGTAGGGTTTACCTTATAAAATCTTTTGATCACAATGGTGACTTCCTGGTAGCCAGCTCCAAAGCTATGGATGTGAATTCTGTTGGACATAGCTTAATCTGTAACTTTTAAATATCAGAAGCATGGAATTTCCCTTGAAAGAGAAAATATTAGAGGAGTGTGACTTGTTGGTCTCCCTTAGCCTTTTCCTTATGGTATGCTAATATCATCTCTTCTTCTCCTTATAATTGGTATCATCCAGACTTTACTAAGTATATTCAAGCATGTTAACAAGCCCCCAGAATATGAGCTTATTAGTTTAGTATGGGAAATATAGTTATTTGCTCTTTTACACAGGTGACATTATTTTCAAAGAGCTTGAAAAAATTGAGTTCTATCCTTGTTTTAGTCAGCTTTTTTGCTGCTGTGACCAAAAGACCTAACAAACTCGATTAGAAGAGGAAAAGTTTATTTTGGGACTCATGGTATCAAGTCCCAGTCTTTAGACAACCAGCTTTATTCATAAGGGCTCAGGGTGAGGCAGAGAACATTGTGGTGAAAGAGTGTGGTAGAGGGAAGCAGCTTCGGACCTGATTAGGAAGCAGAGAGAAAGACTCCACTTAGCAGATACAAAATATATACCCAAAGGCATGTCCCCAGTGCCCACATCCTCCAGCCACACTCTCCCTGCCTTCAGTTACCACTCAGTCCCCACCAGGGCATTAATTCACTGGTTGGGTTAAGGCTTTCTTAACCCAATGTGTGTGTGTGTGTGTGTGTGTGTGTGTGTGTGCGCGCGCGTGCGCGTGTGTGTTTGTCTAGAAGGTAAATAGGTTGTCTTCTTATTTCATAGTTTGGTTAGGGCTTTCTTAATCCAATAATTTCACCTCTGAATGTTCTTGCCTTGTCTCTCACATGAGCTGTTGGGGGACACTTAATATCTACACCATAATAACTCAACCATCATTAGTAGAATGCAAGAAAAAAACATTATAGGCAGAACTAGACATTAACAATCATTTTGCTTTGTGATGGTGCTAAGCACTAAAAGTGAAGGAAGGGTAGATATGGAATTTTCTTAGTTCATTACTAATCCCAATATATGTTCTCTGCAAAATCATCATTTAAGGAAGACAGACTAAGGACAAAGAAGCATATATTATTTTATTATGTGTCAGGTCATGCCCAAGTCTTTTGATTAAAATACTAAAAACATTGTCTAAAACTAAATAATAAAAAAGTCCAGATTCAGAGAATGACTAAAGAAGTTGGAATTATCAGACAGTGTCTTTAAAATAATTATGATGGATACCTAAATGTATTCAAAGAGAAAAATGCAAAATGTGTTGCAAAAAAAGAAATAATTTCAACAGAGAGAATAAAATTATGAAAGTGAGTTTAATGGATTTACAAAAATAAAAATGTGATAGAAAAGAAAATAATTTAATGGGATAAGCAGAGCTGAAAAAATTGAGAAAATAATTCTTAAGGCAATAAAAATTGATGGAACACAAAATGAAAAATGGAAAACAAAATCATAGCAAAATAACTCAAGAAAAAAATTCAGGTGTGTTAAAAATATCAAATTATCTTATGTGAATTTAATTGAAGTGTGGAAAGTAGAAGTATGTGACAATGGGGCAGAAAAATATATTAAGAGATAGTGGATGAAAAATCTCTCAAAATAATAAAAGATGATCAATCCAGAATTCAAAAACTCAAAGAATCCCTAACAGAATAAATAAAGTCAACCCTCAGTATCTGCTGGGGATTGGATCCAGTATGCCCCATAAAAACCAACATCCACAGATATTCCAGTCCCTTACCAAATATGATGTAGTATTTGCATATAACAATTTTTACACTTTAATCATATCTAAATTATTTATTATACATAATACAATATATATGGTTTGTTACATTGGTAAAGAAATCACAATAAGAAAGATAATGTCTGTACATATTCAGTTCAGAGGCAATTTTTTTTTCAAACATTTTCAGCCTATGGCTGGTTGAATCTGAGGATGCCAAACCCATGATATGGAGGTTCAGGTGTACCAAATAATATTTTGCTATTGTCCTATAGCTCCATGATACATTTTTTTTGAAGAAAATTGGTTTTGTTTTGTTTTTTGTGTTTTTTTTTGTATTTCGGCATTTTATACTTTCATATGAGTCTTTTCTCAGCTGTTTCAATTTCACTGCTAATGGAAATAGCACTAACACCACTACCCCCACCATCATAGTCCCCAAACAGATAAAAAGTAAGGTAAAATAAAAGTATTTCAGGCAACAGGAAAAAAATTACAAATAACCTAAGAGAAATAAAAATATGTATTACAACAAATTTCTCATCATAAATTCCTTAACTAGAAAGTAATAAAATAATCTTAAAGTATAGAAACAAAAATACTGTCTACCCTGACTTCTAAATTCAAGAAAAAAAGATAGTTTGAAAAGAAAAGTGAAATATAATCCTTTTTGGAAAAACAAAAGCAAAGAACACTTTTACATACTTGTGAGGTAAGAAATATTAATGAAAAGTTTTCAAGTGAACCATGACACCAGACAGAGACTTAGATCTAGACAAAGAAATGTTTTAGGAATAGCATCAAATGTAAATATCCAGATGGTTCTGTACTTAAGATTGTTTGGCTTTACTTGTTTTATTTATTTATTTATTTTTTTTGCAATTTTATACAAGATTTGAAAGCAATGTGCACTTAATGTAACTCGTACTTATTTTTTTTTTATTTTGACATTTTCCTGGGTTAACAATATGTAATAAACGTTCTCTCATGAATCTGGGCAGTGACAGTGAGTCAAAGCTTCTATCCATTCAATATCATATGAAAAGAATAACCTTTATCTGGAATATATATACTGTGTTATCAGCATCTTCTGGATATTGTATTTTGTGTTTTTACATCCCTTCATGTCTAAAAAAATGACCATCTATGTACATAGGAGAAAACCAACCATTCTTAGTAAAATACACTTTGTGTTAGATAATTTTGCCTAACTGCAGGCTAACTTAAGGGTTCTGAACATATTTGAGGAACATCACCACATGATATCATTTTCAATATTTTTATTAATCTTCAAGACAATTGACTATTGCAAGTGAAATGATATCAAGATACTTCAACATTTATAAGATACATGAAAGTAAAATATATAATAAAAATAGTACAAAAGAGAGACTGAAATGTAATATATTTTATTGAAAATTTCTTATATACAGGTGCATAATATTAATTTATTGTTGATAAATGCAAGATGCATTTATAAACTAGAGAAAAAACTAATAATAAAAAAGGTATAACTAATGAACAATTTGGATGATAAAATGAAAAAATAGACATTACAAAACTGAAAGAATTCATAATAGCATATTTACCTTGTAAGGAATGTTAAAAGGTGTTCCCCAAATGGAAGATCATTATTCATCCTAGAAACAGAAACAGTATACACATCATGATTAAGAACAAGAAAACAGTCCAATAAATAATGAGCAAAAGATTTAATACTTAATAAAATAAGTTATACAGATAACAACCAAGTATATTAGAAATACTAATACCATAATTAGTCATCAAGGTAATGTAAATCACTACTGCAACTAGAGATTTCTACAGGTGTACTTAAATATATAAAATGTAAAATTTGTACCAAAGCTAGTTTTGTCAAGGACATGAAGTAACTAGAATCTGATACATTAATGAGCTATATGTAAAATCATCCTACCACCTGTAAAACACATGGGCAGTTTCTTATAAATTAAATATTCTCTTACTATGTGATTTAGTCAATCTACTTTTAGGTATTAGCTTATAGCAGTGAAAGAAATGAACATGTACATGAATGAATATAAATGTCCATGGAGCCTAAAATTAAAAAAAAAAAACATATACTACCTCTGCATCAACATACAAATAGATAAACAAGTTGTGGTACATCTATGTGAAGGAACATTAATAATTCTACTGTGCAATTAAAAAATAAACTCTCTCTCTCTCTCTCTCTCTCTCTATATATATATATATATATATACACACACACATATATGTATATATATATATATATATATATATATATATATATAAATAACAACATGGGTGAATTTTAAAATATTTATGTTTCATGAAAGATGCAAGACAGAAAAGACTAGACTATATAATTCTTATTATACACATTTTTTTGAAATACCAGCTACTTGGTAGAGAAAAAATAATTGTTGCTTGAGCAAGGGAAATAGCAGGCAAAGGGGATTTAAAAAGAGCATAAAGAAAATTTTGAGGGTGACATGCATGTTTATAATTGCAATGTTTTCATTAGTAGACACATATATCAAAGTTTACTACTTGCATTTTTTAAGTATGTAAAATTAGTTTCAGGCCAGTTTTTAAAATGTGTGCAAATGTTTTGCATAGCTGTATTAAACATGTTGTACATATTGAGGCATGTCCATGAAAGGGAATGCTACTGAACAAGAAAAGTAAACTACATGCAATCATATGGGTATTACTGCAAAGGTAATATCTAAGTAAAATAAAGACTCAAAAGCTATGCACTATGATTTCATGTATGGGACACTGCAAAAAAAGCAGAAGCATTGAAAGTGAAAACAGACCAATGGTTTCTGGGGATAAAGGGGAAGGAGTGGAGTGGATTGATTGCCAAGGGCAATGAAGAACTACTTAAGGGTGATGGAAATACTCTACATCTTTTCTATGATAGTGTTTACATAAATGTATATTTTTGACAAGATTCATAAAACTGTGCTCCTAAATTACACTTCAGTGAACCTGCCTTGAAGATGTATTCAAAGCACATGATAGAAATGGCCTTTCTCATCCCTTCAACTGACTGCACTCATATAATCAACCATCATTCACTATGCTAAGTGCAAGCTGCCTGTTGTGCAGTTTTAGCTCATATGAATTTTAAAGATGCATTCATGCCTTTTCTTCCCTCCTAATGCTTTTCTCCTACATAAAAGAATTTTACTGTGCTGCACTTGACACAGAGATTCTGTGGAGCAATTCTGCTTGATTTTAAATATTTTATAACCCTTTCTAATATACTGAAGAATTAAGAGAAGGAAAATAGAATTGATTATGGATTATTTTCATCAAATCATTATTTATGTGTTTGATTATGCATGTGCATTCTGTAAAGAAATGTTTCTCAGCCTTTCTTAAACACTAATTCTTAAATCACGAAAAATTTCTGGTCTGTTTTTATGTTTTCCAAATAAGAAATGATATTGTAACATGACTTGTGATTTATAAACTAAATACATATTCCTCTACCTAACTCCTCACAGAATTTCACCATCCCTTCTATCTTTGTCACTTCCTGCCCTCTTTAATTATCTTTGTTACAATACAGATCATTAATATAAGGAAAGAAGAGAATGAAGAAAATAAAGAGAGAGGAGAGGTGGCTCAACAGTAACACAGGTTTATTTAGGAGCAAACCTGCAGAAGGGAACCCAGTGGAAACTAAGACCCATCTTCTGCTTACAACTTGGTATAGATATAGAGAAATGAGAGAGTGGGGCACATTTTTGTGGTTAGGTCATTGCTAGGGGTTTATCAGTCAGGCAATTGTCCTTTTTGATCTTCACCTCCATTCTTTGAGGTGGTCAGTTTCCATGTCGAACAGGCATTTTCAGAATTCTGGTTCCAGATAACAATTTCCTTTCTTTGCATGACGTGAGGTATTGTCTGGGGTTTAAGTTCAGGTTGAGCCAGAGTGACTATGAGGTGACTCTTATTCTAAGAGGGAGGATATGTTTTAAAATGGTGTTGCCTGTTCTTCTTAACAATGACTTAATAGCCACACTGTGGTGGCTTCTCTTCCACATCTCAGGGCCATGATTTATTTTACTTTACTGCAGCTGTTCACCATTGTTCCACTTGTATGGAATCTTTTTACTATTTTGTTGTTGGTGTTGGACATAACACCTTTTTTATTTTTTTTATTTATTTTTATGTGGTGCTGAGAATCAAATCCAGAGCCTCTCATGTGCCAGGAGAGTGCTCTACAGCTGAGCCACAACCCCAGCCCATCTTTTTTACTATTTTGCTTAGATAATAAAGAAAAAAAGTTTTACAATTTTATTCTACCTCCTGATTGGCATGCTTTGAAATAGCTATTTTAGTCATTTCTGGTGAAATAAAGAAATTGAAACTCACACAGATCAAGCATTTAAACCCCATTCTCTTTTCAAGAAAATTTAGCAATATGCTTTCTGAAGCCAGTTCATTCTAATTAGATCCTAATGAATCTTAATATCACATATTTTCAAGATGTAGCATAGGGAAAAAAAAAAAAAAACAAGAAAACGTAATCACCTCATTTGCCTTTGCAGAAAATGTCTTTCCCAGACCTTAGTTTTGCAAGCCCTGTTTAGTTTAAATGAGCATTAACAACACTAGTAGGCTGAATAATGGTTCTCCAAAGATCTCCATGTCCCTTAGAACCAATGATTATGTTATTAACATAAAAAAGTTGACTTCACAAATGTGATTAATATTTTAACAATCTACAATAAGCCATATAGCTAATTGAGAAAAATCTGGCATTATAATTGTCTTTCTGTTACTAAATTAGTCTTTTTTATATCAAAGTAATGCTTCTGATGTTTCTGGAACATGGTAGGTATGTCCCAATTAGGTACTGTAATAGTTATTTCTGGTGAATAACAAAATCCCAAAACTCAGTGGCATAAAATATAAGAAATTACATAATTTTACTGATTATATAAGAACTTGAGAGTGGCTTTGATGGATGCGTCTAATTCAGTGTTTCCTATGATTTTTGAAATTAAGCTGTTGGCTAGAAAACAGCTTAACTAGGCTTGGAGGATCCATTTCAAGGAGACTTATTACTGTGGCTATATGGAGGAGGCATGAATTTCATAACAGGGCCTCATTCTGGGGCTGTTACAGATGTCCTCATGACAGTGCAACTGTCTGCTTTTGGAATAAGTCATCCAGACTAAGTAAAGACCAAGACAGATTCTTAATGTGATCTTGTCTCAGATTCCATATGCCTTCACTTCTCTATTATTTGATTCATAGCCCAGTTTACAGTAAAGAGGTAGGCAATTTGGATCCAAATTTAAAAGGAAACTTCAGAAATTTATTAATTCATTTAAATCATGATTGGACCCTGTCTTAAACTCTTTCCATTTATTGAAATTATCTCCTGTTTAACATCTGCTTGACTAACTCTGTAAATTTTGTCTTTGACCAAATTTATCTTGCCCATAAAACTTCGTGTCTTCTGTCAAGAGAGAACCTGATTTACAGTCCACAGCATATCTGCAGTTTAAGGGTGAAGCCCAAAGTTTTCTTACAATTGCTTCTTTGTTTGCTTCTTCAGCCTTACCAATTCATCCAATCCATTTATTATTCTCTGAATACCATATTTCTAATTTCTATACTGGCGATCAAACCTCAGGTGTTCTACAACTGAGCTATATCCCCTTTCATTAAGCCATTTTGCTCACTAATTTTTATCTTGGGATTGCCTTTCAGAGAACATAATTAAAGAGAATTACCCCCATTTCATTCATTAAAATGCTTAGCATATACCAGTGTATCCCCAATACTCTTGTTTATTTATTTTTCTATGGACTTTAGCCTCCTATAATTCCATACAATGTATTTGCTAACAATTTATTATTTACTGCCTGTCACCAACAACAAATAAGTAAAATCAGCTAGAGCAAAGCCTGCTTTGTTTTTTTTTTTTATGTTAAAGAGACTGTGGTATCTCTATTGAATTGGGAATATTAGAAATTTCTCTTAAGAGGTGATGCATAACAGCAAAGTAAACAAGTAGACTATTGAAGTACCAGTTATCTTGAAAACCTCATGAGCCCAATCACAACTTAAAGGGAAGCTGAAACCCCACTGATACCAAAACTTTAAAAATTTCACAACTTAAAACTAAATTGGGCATTTGGAGAAATGAATGTGGGTGAGTATCAGCTCTAGTCAGTCAGTAGTGCTGAATAGAAAACTAAAAGAAGCCAAAAGTCTTTCTTGGCATCATATTAATTAATGGAATCATAAACTGCTAGCCCCTGTTTCTATTCTTTGTAGAATGAAATCTATTTATGAATAATGAAGAACAGAGAAACCCCTAATTACCCTGCATCTTGAACTTTCCTATTCAGAATACAAGAAATGTCTGAAAGTTGAGAATAGGGCATGTGTGCGTGTGTGTGTGTGTGTGTGTGTGTGTGTGTGTGTGTGTGTGTTTGTGTACATGTGAATGTTAAATATTGAATTCCTTTTTCATTTTTAGAAATATTCTCTTGTTATTTGTTTTCCATGTATTTCTGTATATCAATTAAAGAAAACCAGTAGAGAATGTATAATTTAATAAGTGACCCTTGCCTGCAGGTACCTGGTATCCAGTTCCTCCCAAAGAACACTAGTAGAATGTGTAGAACATGCTTCAAAGAATTCCAGCCAAAGAATCAGGCAGCTGGGAGAGAATTATGTCAAATTCCTATTAATCAGTAGTTGAGGAATGCTTACAAATACATTTCTGTTTTGCCCTCCTGCTGTCCAAGGATCCTTACATAGCAGATGAAAAGTCCTCAGAGATTTGCATGCTTACTACAAGTACTCTTTGGCACGTAAAGGTGAGTGTTGAAAGCATGAACACAGAGCATCAAGAGCAATTGCCTTCGGCAGCAAGAAGTGTTTGGATTCTTGATATATTTTGAAGCTAAAGCCTGAACATAGAAGTGTCTCAAGCACACATATACACACTTAACAACTGTATTTCTGTAAAATATGTTTATTGAGAATCTGAGAACTTTAAATCTCTATTTAATTTTTTAAATGTTTATTTTTTAGTTTTAGGTGGACACAATATCTTTATTTTTATGTGGTGCTGAGAATCGAACCCAGTGCCTCACGCATGCTAGGTGAGGGCTCTACCACTTGAGCCACATCCCCAGCCCCTCTATTTAATTTTTAACACATATTTCTTGAGCATCAAAAAAATGTCCAAGGCAAATCTAAGGAAATATGGGAGAAGAAGGAAGCCTAAAAATTGACTTTAAGGAACTCAAATTTGAATAGGGAATATAAAAATTTTTTCATTAGGTATAATACCCCCAAAATGAGAACAATTTCATAAAATAAAAAGTAACACAATATTGCAGCATTTTCTTCAGGAAATGATGTAAGGTGTAGACTGATGTGGTAATCCTGGGAATGGAGGCTCAAGGTCTGGCCTTGATTATTCCACCTTGATCCCCAGGTCCAATGTGAGAGCCTGTCTATTAGAAAGTGCTCATCATGTAGACACAAGGCTCTCTTAACCCTGATGTCTTATTTCTGCAAAGCAAGCCAGGAACCTCTCTCTTTTCAACAAAGGCCCAGGTCCTCGGTAAAGCTAGACCCACTCAGGATAATGTCCCTTTCAATCCCAATTTTTAGGCTTCTCTCATACTTGCTATGTAATATATGCCAATCATAGGAATGAAATCTGATTAGATTCAGAGGCCCAACCTATAGATAAGAGTGTATTACATAGAATGTATCCACCATTAGCCAAGAAACTTGACCTTATTTTTAAATTTTTATCATATCCTTAAATATGGAGAACTGAATTTTTCATTTACCATTATTCCATTCCATTCTGTGTTTTAGTTTTTCATTCTCTTTCCCTAACTTATGGAATGCTACTACCATTCAACATGTTGCTCTCACTAGAAATATAAGCATTTGCTAGATTTCTCTTTTCCTCTACAACAGACCATACTTTTTCTTAGTTTTTATTTTAAATTTACCTACTCAATAAGTGTACATTGAACACTCTCTCTTCTAGGATCTGAGTTTGTACTTCACTATTCAAAATGGAATAAAATAGAACAACTCTCTAGCCTCCATAGTCAAGACCATTGCATTAATCTAGATACTGATCATTATTTTTCTATTACAAAACATTTTTAATCTTCTCTTTCTCATTTCCTTCTCTCTCATTGTAATCTCTGCTATAAACTGCAATCAGAGTTTCAGCCATCTGTGTCTAAAATATAAACATATTTTACATTATGGAATATAATCATATTAAATTCTGGCTATTTTTAACTCAATTACAACATACTTGAAAAATATGATTTTTTATAACTACTATTCACAATGAAATTTTCAGGGGCATTTATTGCTTTTGATTAGATCCTAGTATCAATCTCTGTTCTTTACATCATATAGCAACATTTCTGGGATTTGTTGTCTAAGGATCAACATGGGTAACAACTATTACTGAATTAGTGACTAAGGTCAGTGGAGGGAATAAACAGCCTGATAGCCATAGTTTATATTCTTATTCTTGGATCTAAAGTATAAATTCATTATTAATAAAACCACATTGACAAAATATGAGAGGGAATTGGACCTTCAAAAATGAGATTATTTTATTAGGAAAAAAAGAAGAAGAAGAAATGAAGGGTTAAACACTAGGTGGTTAAACCACAATGCTGTAGCTTGAAAATTAGGTATCCCCCCAGAAAATCTCATACAAGGCAACAGAACAATGTTCAGAGGTGAAATGGTTAGTCTATGAGAGGTATAATCTAATCAATGGATTAATCCAGTTGATGGATTAATAACTTGAAAGGACTACTGTACTAGGGGGCAACTGCTGGTGTGTTGGGAGTAACTAGAGGAAGTAGGTCACTGGGCACATGCCTTTGGGGTTTATATTTTGTCCCTGGATCCTTAGTCTCTCTTTTATTCTTGGCTCCATGAGCTGAGCAGCTTTCTTCTGCCATGCTCTTCTATCTAGATGTTCTACCTCATCTGAGACTCAGAACAATGGTGTCCACAGACCATGGAAGGAAACTATGAAATCATGAGCTCAAAATAAACATTTCCTCTAAGTTGTTCTTGTCAGGTATTCTGGTCACAGTGATGTAAAGATGACTATCACAGCAAACAAAACTATAATGTTCAAAAAAATGTCTGAAAAGTTAGCATGAGTCACCCCACTCCTAGGTTGACTTACAAGGCATTGTGTAGTATTGTCTCCATGAAAACTGTTAGTCTCTAACTGCCACATTTTTTGGAAAAAACTTTACATTCTATCAGTATCAAATTACAATCTGTTCTCTCAAGGCTCTATCTGGTCCCCCATCTCCTTGTCTCTGCTCTGGTTATTGTGTCTGAAAAGTGCCCTCTGACCTTTTCTTCAAGGAAATTTCCACTCTTAATGGGGAAAATCTCTTATTCAATAAAACCACTTTCTTGGTGAAATTGTTCTTGTCTCTCAGGCAGAATTTGCTGTCACCTATTCTCTGTCCTCAATGACACCTTATACAGTACTCTATTTGCACCCTAATTAGGTTTGGTAACTTTCTGTTTGAGTCCTGCCTCTTTCACTACAGATTGACCTGGAGGTAAAAATGTTTCTTATTCAACCCTGTATCTCTGGTTCCTGGTGTGAAGATGTCTGAGAATTCAAAGTCTCAATAAATGTGTATTGATTTAATAATATTAAGAAAAATGAAGGGATGCAGCCTTTAAACCTTGTGTTACAGACCAAAATTATGAGACACCTTGTCAGATATTTTGTGAAAATAGATTAAATACTTTCAGAAAAATATATAAAAGAAACAAATAGCATTCTCTTGCCAGAGACCTTTTATTCAGAATTTTTTGTTTTTACCTACTATTTTCTAAAGGTTAGACATGACATCGCTTCTCTATTGTGACATCATTGCCAATGGTGATGGTGAGGGTCTGTCTTTAAATAACTTCACAATAAATGGAAATCAATTTCTTTAAAGACCTTCATGAAGTCTGAAGTTATATATCTTTGTTTGAACAGTGTGACGATTATGATCTACCTCTTTATTGACTTGAAAATTCATCAAAAAAAAAAAAAAGAAGAAGAAGAAGCAAAGGCTTGCAAATATCCCAAGTTTCATGTACTCAGCTTGGACACAGTGGAGAACATAGCCTGTGATGGATTTGCTTCTGCTGGAAGGTGAAGGGGTGGCAGGTGGGGTGGACAGAGCAAAAGACACTGGAAGTATGAAGTTGCCAGGAAACAGTGAAAAGAGGGTGTTCCATTTTAGTTTAAGTCTATAGAAGGTTGCCATTTATCTTTTAATACTATACTACAATCTCTCAAAGTTGGATGGGATAATAGATAGGATAATAACTTCATTTCCTTAAATAAAACTTACAGCACAGAGACATAAAAGAAACCAATGTCACCCAGCAAATGTGTAGCAAAACTGAACTGAAGACTCCAAATAATAATATTTTTTCATAATTTACACTCAGAATATTTCCTAGAAGGATTTTGGTGCATATAATTCAATCCAATTGAAAAATGTTATCAATATAGCAATAAAGAATGTCAGTTGAGGTATTTGATGTGTAAAAGTTTCCTCTATCACTAGGTAGTTGATTTGGGAGCTTCCTTCTTTGGACTTCTCATGCTACTGACAATGGGTTAAGATACTTATCTGCTGAGTTGAAAAGGGTCAAGTGAATAGGGGATTAAAGGCTTTAGCAGTATTCATTCTACCTTCTCTTTTCCCACTTTATTTTTTCCATGTAAAATGGAAGTAATTAGTAAAAAACAAAGATGGGATCAGTTCCTGGTAGGTGACATGTTCCTTATAATCTTCTCTTAAAATGATGTGGGCACTTCAAATGCAGCCAAGTGCAAGCAGGAAAGATAAGCAGAATGTTGATTGGGCCTCAGTTTTTTCATCGGCACAAAATAATTCCTGAGTAGATGATTGCTTAGGTTGCTGTATCTAGGAGTCAAAACTGTGTGAGCAAGAAGTTAGCAAACAGTATTCACAAAGCCAGGCTGCAACCTGCTCTGCCCAGGCTCTCCGTGTTCCTTGGTCTCCTTGGTCTCTTTGACCACTGTTGCTTCTGTAATCTCTATTTAAGCACATCTTCACTTACCTCTCTTACTTCTGAGAAATATACTTATTTTTCCCTCCTTACTCTTCTGTTTTTATCAATAGCTGAGATAAAGATGTTTAGCCATTGCCAGAGATGTCAGTAAATCATATTTAACTTTTTATATGTCTCCTTTTTACCTCTGAATGTGTCCAATGTTCTCACACTTCATCACTTCCCCTTCTGTCTATACTTCCTGAACTTCTATTTTGTGTCTGACTTTCCCTGGGCAGCATCTTCAGCCCTCCCTTCTCACTTTCTGCCTATTCTTTTGTGCATGTTCGTTCTGTCTCAGCATAAAATGTTCCATTTATCTTTCCATTTAACATTCCAAAATCTATAAGGAAAATCATCATAACTGATTGCCATATATATATGTGTGTGTGTGTGTGTATATATATATATATATATATCTTTTAAATTAATGTTTTGAACTTTCCTAATTAGTCAGTGTCTTTTAAAAACAACAAAATCAGAAGGAATGACCCCATTCATAAGTTATCTAGGAACCTACCATTAGAAGTTATTTTTCACAGTACTGAAAAAAAAATACCACATTTGTTGTCCACAATTTTCATATATAATAGAAGGAAGAATGGGTGTGGGCTTTGAACCAGCAGGTTTTGAGTTTAAGTATCAGCTTTAAAATTTACTGACCAAGATGTTAGCAAGTTATTTGTTTGTTCTAATCCCTTATATATTTCACTCTTAATTATGCATAAAATTATCTATCTCACAGTTATCAAAAGTGTCCAATATTTTAGTTTTAACACTTCTAAGTTTTTTTCTAGTGGTTGTAAAAGGGAAAAGAAAGACATGTAATTATTCAAATAAAGTTTTGGGCATTTTTTTCCTTCTTTTGGAACACTAATTGAGAAAACACCTGAGTCTTTCTAAACTTATATTTCTAATATGGTACTTTTTTTTTCTCTAGGTTAAATCTAAGCTCCTTTTCCCAGGTTTTTCATAAATGATTTAATAGAATAGTAAATGATAGAAATGTGTCTTTAGTTTTTCTTACAATTTGGCTAGTTATTTAACTATTGCTACTATTTTAGAGGAGTTTAACTGTTTAGTCATGAATAGGTGAAATTCTGATAGCCTGCTTATGATTTATGAGCCAATTTTTAAATCTGTCTATGGCCACACAGTTACAGATGGCGGAGTAGAGCTGCAATCACTAAAATGTCTCTGAACTTTTTTTTTTTTACAATCATACCTCAGTTTCATTTAAGGACTAAGACATTGTTCAGTATAGGTTTAGATGCACCTTGTAAGCAGTATAGGTCTATAAAAAAACTAAAGAGGTATTATTTTAGCTTCTCTTTAACAGAATGTTTTAAAAACTCTGAAAGAGGCTTTAAAATGTGTTCACATTGTCATAATTGTTTACAGCTTCTTCAAATGCCATTCATATAAAATGAACTATGCGTATTTAAAATCTATATGGATGTTATTGTCTATAAAGCCATATGACTCATCTAGGAAAACATCTGTACTTTAAAGAAGATGAACACATCCATCAACAACAAAAGTTTTCTCGTGTTTCTCTGAACACTCTAATTTTACCCCTCTAAACCTTACACAATCTTTTATCTGTTCTGCATTATAAATCAGTTTCCATTTTGCAGAGGCCCTGTAAGCAAAATTGTGCAGTTTGGTTTTTATGGAGTTTTGTACAAGTGAAGTGATATGGTAATTTCAAATTTAAAAGTCATTTACAAAGTTAACAATATACTGTTTTCTGATGCATTTCATTATACTTATACTGAAATCCATCTATGATATGGCATGAATCAGCCATGTCTGTTCTGTTGCTGATAAGTATTTGTTTATATATACCCACCATAACTTATTTATTACTTGTAGATGGACATTTGCATATTTCCATCTTAGTACTAGTAGGTGTTACTGTTTTTTCATTTCTTTTGAATAAGTATTGCTAGAACATAATGTGGTTGTAAGGTCAAATTTTTAAAATTTTCAGAATACAGACTAAATTAATCATACCATTTTAAATTATTAGGAGCAGTATATGAGGCTTCCCATTGCTCTTCATCTTCATTAGCACTTGTTAAGTCATGCATTAATTTAGATCCAATAGATATAGGTTTTATCTTGTGGTATTCACTTACATTTCCCTAATAACAAATATTCAAGTATTTTTTAAGTGCTAATTTTCATTCATATATTTGTTTTGGTAAAGTGCTTTCTTAAAAGTTTGGAATTTTGTTATTATTGAGTTTTTATTTTATTTTATATTATAGATAAAAGACCACTTAGCAAATAAATTACCTGCAGAAAATTTTTTTTCAGTCTTGAACTTATCTTTTCATTTTCTTAATATTATCTCTGAAGAATATAAGATTTTGATTTTCATGAAATTCAATTTATCACTCTTTCCTTTATGGATCATGATTCAGTGTCTCATCTAAGGACTTTCCTCCTAAACCCAGGCCTCTGCTTTCATATGAAATGTTGTACTTTAGGAATAACACTAGATCAATGTTTCATTTTGAGATGATATGTATATGTGGTGCAAAAGTATGGATTAAGTCATATTTTTTTTCATATTTAACTATTTAATTTTTCAAGTACTATTTGCTGAAAATACCATGATTTCTGCACTGAATCGATATTGAACTTTTACTATATTAATTAACCATATATTTGTGTATATTTATAAACTCTGTGTTCCATTGAATTGCTTTTCAGTTTTGGAAATAATTACATATTCCCTTGATTGCTATAATTTATAATAATTTTAAGTTCTCCAAATTTGTCAATTTCAAAGATTGGTTCACTATTCCAGTTATTTTGTGTTTTCATATTACTTTTCTAATCAGTTTGTCAATTTGTTGAACCTGTATGTCAATTTTGGAAGTATTGACAACTTTACGATATCAATTCTTATAATTCCTATACACATCTTGCTCATATTTTTTTCAGATTTATACTAAAGCATATTATATTATCATATCGTATTTTCTTACTATCATATCTTATAGTATCATATCTTTAAAAATTTCTGCTTAAATTTGTTTTTGGCTACTGTTTGGAAATACAATTTGTGAATATTGTTTTTTATATCCTACAATCATGATAAACTAACTTTTCAGCTATTCTATTATAGCATTTTTATAGATTGCATTTAATTTTTCAAAATGTTGATTATTTTATCTATGAATATAGTAGTTTTTATTTCTTATTTCCCTACCTAGATATTTTTCTTTTTCTTGCTTTATTTAACTAACAGGAACCTCATGCATGATGTTAAAAAACATGGAAAGAGAAGGAAAGATAAAATTCCCTTGTTTCTATTCTTAAGAAGAAAGTATTGAGCTATATACTCTCAAGTATAATATAAATCATCAGTTATTAGAAATGTAAAAAGCTTTCTTTTATTCCTGGTTTGTTAGGCATTTTGATTATGAAATGATGTTAGAGAAATTGTATATTGCATACATTTACATCATCATATGATTTTTATTTTTAGCCTATTAAGTTGAAAGTTACATTTATTAAGATTCTGATGTTAAAAAATTCACATCTCTAGGATAAAATCTCAGAATTTACAGATTGTTTTATATCACATAACATAAGATCTTCTAGGAAATTCTGCACTATATTCATGAGGAGTATTTGTCTATATTATTTTTGTGAGAGGTTTTTCTGGTTTTATTATCAAAATAATACCAGCCTTTTAGAATGAGTTTGCTATTGTTACTATCTATTCAATTTTTTTGGAAAAGTTTATGTAAAATTATTACTATTTTCCTAAGTGTTCATAGAAATTACAAATGAATGTTGTATAAAGATTTCTTGGTAAGAGGATTTACAACTAAAATTTAATTTGCTTGACAGATATTGACTATTCGTGTTATTTATTTCTTCTTGAATGTGTATATTGATTAATTATGTCAATTCCAACTGGGTCATCAAGTACAAATATTTTTTTTTTTGAAGTGAAGTTGATTGTATGAGATTAGAATTCAAACTGGAAGAAGAAGCAAAACAAATCGCCCTCTTATGTGTGTGGGATTCATGATAGCAAGCCTGACACTTCCTTAAGTAAGAGTGAATTTATCCTGCTGACAGCCTTTTAACTGGGCTGTAGGCTTGTTCCTACTTTTGGACTCATACTGATACATCTCCTCTTCCTGATTCTCAGGTCTGCTGGTTTCGGGGTAGGATCTCAGTCACTACACCAGTGTTTGTCCTGTTGCCAGCTTCCCAAATTATCTTCAGATTCCTGGGTCTGTCAGCCTCCAAAATGACATGAACCAATTTCTTACAATCCATTAATCAATCAATCATCAATCAACACACACACACACACACACACACACACACACACACAACATACAGTTGGTCTTTTCTATGGAGAACCTTTACTAATAGATTGAACTTTGATAGTTTATATCTCTTTATGAATGTATCCAAATCATGTAAGTTGTCAAATTAACTTGCACAGTGTTACTCAAGATGTTTCTTTACTGTATTTTTATGTCCATACTGTCTGGGAATGTTACATTTCTCATGTTCAATTGTTAGTTCTTTATGCCTTCTGTCAATTGTTTTCAGAAAGGTTAATGATGTTCCTCTCAAATCTATTAGTCAAATATATTCTGTTCTATGACATATGACTGTAATTGGTTTGAAAAGGCAGAATATTTTTAGCTGTAAAACATTTTATAAACTTTTTTTCTCAACAGAAGTTTCTGTCAGGACTCATGCAACCAGTTTTCTAGAAACAGTATATTTTGCAGAAGCCATACCTTAAATGCATACTTTTTGGTGAAATATTCCAAATTCTTTAATTTTTTCTTAATTATTATCATTTTAAGTGTACACATTTATGGATAATTCAATGCATATATTTAATGTGTAATGATTAAATCAGGTTAGTTAGCATTTCCATTCTTTAAATGTTTTCAAATTTTTTAACAGAGAACTATTCTACATGTTTATGAGATAAAGTGTGATATTTTAACACATGCATCCAATGTGTACTGTAGATTCTATTTTTGAATCTCTGAATTTCCTCAGCATTTTATAGGTTTTATGTTAACATACATCTCCTTGCACTGATTTGAGTCATAAATATTATATAATTTGATTCTTATTGAATAGAAAGTTTTTAAGAAAAAGTAATAATTTCCTATTTAATTTGATAACCAAATGTGGCCCTCTTGACACCATAAGAAACATTAAAGGTGGCTACTTCTCAAGAGCATTAGTTGGGAAAGCATAAAAGGAGGTTAAAGAGTAGGGATGTCAACAAGTGAAAGGAGCACACTGTACTCTTGCTTCCTACACTGTGTGGGCTGTGAGCTTGAAGAGCTTCCGAGACCAACATTGCAGCAACTGACATTAGCACTATGTATTTTTGGCATTTCAGTTGGAAATTAGTTACTTGGTTCATACACCCACTGAGGTACTGAAAATTTTTGCTACTATGTGGCAGAGTTTTCAGTCCCAATAATACATTGAGATCATTTGTTTGAACTATCTCTCTCAATTTTTCCATTGTTTGACTTCATTTCCTTTATTCTTGCCTTTCAAGTCACTTTTTTAGAATCCAAGAGGTTTGGGGCAATGTTTCTTGCAAGATATAAGAGGAGCAAGTTGTGTAAAATTACTTTATTACCTTATGACTACCCCTGGAAATTCCTGCATGGTAGGAGAAAATATATGACTCATATATCTAAGATATATCATTTATCAAATTGGTAGGATGTCTTTATATTATTTTGACTTAAAAATGTTTTTTTTTTTCTCGCTCAAAATATAAAATGCATGGAAAACTATGGGAGGTTCCTTAAGGGATTCTTTAAAAGTGTTTGCATTCACTTTACAGTGAGTTGTATGCGATATATTCCAGCATCAAAATCTGAAAAAAAAAAAAGTGCAGAGACAGAACTCTCCAGGAAAGAACTGAATGACAGAGGGTAACAATGTGAGGATGATTTGAATGAAAGAAAATCAGATGGCTGGGAACAGTGTTCCAAATCTACTATGCTAAGAAACTAGTCAAGTGGCTCATTACCTGAAATGTGCCATAGATATGAGTTCAGACAAAAGGGGAACAGACTGGAGGTCTTAGAGCACTAGGACTAATTATTGAACTAATTGTTGTGATCTGTATTAATGGATAAACTATGCAAATCTAGATATGGAAAGGCAAAAACAACCAACAAACACACAAACACCTATGGCATTCAAGTCTACAACGTGGTAACAAAGGGGAATCAGCATTTATCGCCTAGCTACAGCTAAGTTCCTCAAAATAGAAAATCATTTTCAAGTTTTGTAAGATTTAACAAAGAACATGTGTATTGTAGAATTGTTTTGATCATGTTTTATGTTACATGGAAACTTTGAAGTGTGTGGCCCAGGGTGATCAACAGAGTGAATGTGTTAATAAGTATCCTGGATATGAAAATATATAAAATATTTAATATTTGTTTAAAATTGAAAGTCATTATGATTTTTTTTAAAATTATTCCAATTATAGAAAACCATTAAAAGTATATTTCTCTATTAAGTTTGTCTAATAATTGTTAATGATTCTCCAACATATTTAAAAACAGCTAGTAATAAAATGTTCTCTATAATTATCTAGTTATATTTTATTAAAAAATATCTTTAATTTATAGAGTGCCTACTACATATCAAATATTACAAATACATTATCTGTGGTTCACAAATATAGTTCTGTCTTATTAATGTAATAATTGAAGTTTAGAGAATTTTAACAACCTGCCCCAGAACACATATATAAGAATATCTATAATCACTATCGTGGTGATTAATTATAAAATAATTCTTTTAGATCTGTTATACTTTGGACTCTTTGCTTTAAGAGCTCTATCTTGTTTACTATATAAAAGCTATGCTTTGCAAAAAATAATATATAAATATTCGTGCATAGAAGACTTCAGAAGTTTGAGAATAATTGGCTAAGTAAGCTCTGCATTCTCATGAGTTTCTTAGTATGAATATATTTCTTAAATATAAACACGAATACTGTCACATTAGCTCAAAGTGTTTTTGGAATTTACATAATTCAGTAGCTGAAAATTATTGAAAGTTTACAAGTTTTAACCTCTTAACCTGAAAATCTTTTTGAGTAATTACTACACAAAATCCATTATTGACAAGATTAATGGAAGCAATGGAATATTTTATATAAAGGAGGAAAGCAGATATCAATCATTCCAATGATAATGAAAGAAAACATGTATGCATAGTGAGTTATAATAATTCAAATTCTCAAGGATAGAATGCCATGCATCATCCTAAAACTACATTTTTAAAATGACTCTTCACGATATTTTATGAGGTAAACAGTATTTCCATTTAAAAAAGGAGAAAATGTTGCCACAGAGAGGTTAAGCCACTTGCCTAGGTCACATACCTGTTTCATTGTTTCTATAGCCTCTGAGCCCAGATAGCAGAAGCACAAATGTTTCTTCCAATAAAAAATTTGTCCTACATCCCACATTCATGAAGGATCATAGGCCAATCCTTACTAAAGAAAACAAAAAGAAACATTTAGGAGAAATTTCACTTGCATTTTGGAGTTCTGTGGAAATCAATGTATGGGAATAAAAAGTTCTATTTTGACAATTAGAAGCTGTTGATAGAGTATATACCAATGTCTGAAAGGTGGTGCACCATGGAAAAAATAGAAAACAATCTACCTCTAGGCCACTTTATACTGTCTCTGAGTGTTAAAAGAAAGGGCGGAAATAAACATATCATAGACATTTTTAGTCCTTTTGGTAATTTTTTTTCACTCTTCATACATCTGAGAATGTATATAAAATTGAAAAAGATCTGGGTAAAAAGTACATTAATTGTCCTGGAAGTGAGTGTAAGGCCATATTGGGTTATCTTTGTGTTTCAGGTAGTTTTAGAAATAAAAGATTGTGTTACTGTTGAGTAGGTCAGAGGAGATCCATATCAGTTAGACGATCTTTTTATGTGTTACTTTAAATTATTTCAAAGTTGCTGCATTGGAGTAGCAGAGATGGAAACTTAGCCTGTCTGCTTTTAATCAATGGAGCACTTGAAAGTTCTGATAAAGCAAGAAATTCAAACACTAATGCCAATCACTTTTTCCACATCATAATATTATGTACTTTCAGCCACTGAAAAAGATATATAACACTGTGACATATCATAAAAATATACATGTGCAATTCAAAATGGATCCTAGACATACATAGGTGAATGGCCTCTTTTATTGTTTTCATCATTTTATAAAATGTGGCTACTATTGAAATCTAGAATTCCTTTAAAAGAGAATTATAATTATTTTAAAATAGGAAAATTTAGGATGAACTCACAGGGACCAAAATAAGGTTATTGAAAGTAGGAATCTAATTTCAGTTGCCTTTCTTGCTTATTAAGGATCATGAAAATTAAATTGATGTGAAATAGATGACATGCAAATAATAAACAAACTGAAATATCCAGAGAAAATTATGGAGAAGAGGATAAAACATTTAAATAAAACCCTGAAATTTCTGTTTTAACAGTTATCTGAGCTGTTGAGGTTTCCAGGAAGCAATTTTAATGAAACCCAGAGATTCTTGTCAATACTCCTCATGTTATGGCCAATCAGGAAAGTATTGGACTCTCTTTAAAAGTTAATGAATTATTCTTCTCAGATTTTTCTGTATATTGAACATCTTTTTCTTAGTGCCAGATTTTATTGGGTTTTCTCTGGTAATATCCCTTCCTCATATCATTTAAATGAGAACAAACTACTGACAGGTTGTTGAGAGCCACAGCCAAAGGGGCCCCAGCAAACTTCCAGCTGCTAGCAAACTTCCAGCTGCCGGCTGATGGTTGGCTCACAGCGGCCCCAGCAACATCTAGCTGATTGGCTCCTCTGCGGTGATGTTCATTGGGCTGTTTCCCTGCCCTTCAGACTGCCAGCTGATGATTGGCTCACAGCGGCCCCAGCAACATCTAGCTGATTGGCTCCTCCACGGAGCTGCTCATTAGGGGACTTCTTTGGCTCCGCCCATGCAACCCAGCCAATCAGCCTCAAGAGCAGGAGGATTGTGGGAGGTGGTGAGGTTTGTGTGGGGGTGAGAGGCTTGGGGAAACCGGTGGTGGCAGTTGGGCTCTGAGGGTTTTTTCCTGAGGAGGTGTTTTGTTTGGCATTTGTAGTTCTAAAAATAAAGTTAGTTTCTTTTGACAAGTGGCTCCTGAATTGTGCCCAGCCAGACTGCGGCAACAGGTAGTTGCTGTGTAGACTTAGGTTTTTGATAACACCCAGAGAGAAGGGAGTCCATGTCAAGGGATTATGCTTCTTACTAGCTTTGTGTATGCTTTTAGTCAAGTCAAGAAACTCTTCAAATTTTGCTTTCTCTTCTACAAGATGGGGCTGGTGTCACATCTGCCTCTCCAGATTGTTTCATAGTTCAACTAAGCCTTCTGTATATCAAAGATTTAGTCCTAGGAACTGAGGTTACATGGTGAATGACAGAAAAAAGCAAAAACAAACAAACAAAACCTATGCCCCTCTCAAGTTTATATTGTAGTGGAAAACAAAGAAGGTGAACAATTATCTACCAGAATTGTCTCTATTAAACACATATAGTTCAATGCAAAAAAAAAAAAAACAATATCTCTATCGCTCCTGCACATCATTATTGTTTTTCCTCCAAAGAGAGACTGCACCTCACCCTCCATAATTTAGATTCAGCAAAGCCTCTCCTGGGATAGGTATAGATGCTTGCAGTATTTCCATGTTGTCCAACTGTTCCCCTGGGCTGCCCGTGGTCAAGCAGCTTTGCAGAGGGATCTGTTGAAGTTATTCGTTTTCAGATCTGGATGACCTGTTTGGGTTAGGTTCATAGACAAAAGAAGAAATATCCCTCCATGTTCCAGGTGGTCAGCACACCATTACAGGCGTTTAACAAATATTTAATGAGTGAGGAAATGATGAGACTGTACCATAACAGTTATCCTACAAAATGTTCTCTTTAGTGGTGGTGGTGGGAAGGGGAGGCGTTCCTAATCATGTATCTAAGCATAACTACAACTGATGAAAGACCGGCTCAGGGATGTGATTTGTAAGACAAGTCTAGGCAAGAAACCTTGTTTATGCTCCTCTCAGATAGACTACAATGGGCAAGCACAAGCACGGAAGGTGATATCCCACAGGCATTGCAATTGTGCACTGGGGCAGTTTCACACAAGCATTCAGCAGACAGCAGTCCGCCCTATCCATTTTCCTGAACAAATGCAGGGCTCTCTGGGTAGTTTATACAGATCTTTGTATCCCTATGTCCAAAAATGAGTCATAATGAGAACAAACTGGCCCAGATCCAAAGTCTAATGAGGTTCTTTCTGCACTCAACTATTTCCTCTTTAACTAACAATAAAGAAATTTATTGTATTTATTTCTGTTCTCATAGAATATGAGTTAATTTTGTGCATTTTGTTTTCTAATTTTTTTTTCCTCATGCTGAAGCTATCATATGTTCATTTTAGCACATGGACTGCCATTTTGAGTGAATCATTCTTGTCTGAGTCAGATATTAATATGAATTTGATATTGCAATGTCATCACTATAAGGTCACGTTTTACTTAATAAAGCAATTTATCTTCATCACTACATCTTTCCTCCTACTGTGCGGTGGGGGCTCCTGTTGTGCCATTTGTTCATTTGTTCCCACAGTCATGTTAGGCACATCCTGACTAATGAGAGGATTTTCGCATTTGTTACAGATCTCTCCTGAGTATAGTCTTCTGTTCCAATTGGCCACTTCCTACTCTTTCATCTCTCTTGGGTTGAGCTGCCTCCTGAAGATCCTGGACAAGTTCCTCCAGGCTACTACCATTTTCCTGTGCATTACTTTGTCCCAAGGGTAGTCACTACCTTTGATCTTTTAAATACCCATAATAACAGCTGAAACCAGATAGTAAATTACGGTGAGATATTATTACAGGTTTGGGTATAAGCAAGGAGAAATGCATCACAAGAGGAGAAATTTATAATTTCTAGTTAATTCCACATATCTAACCGGTTTCTCCTAGAGCCTGTTGAGGACATGACTGTTTAAAAATGGGTGTCACATTGTCACCCATTTTAGTAGTAATGTCAGAGATAATGGTTTATGGGACAATGTCTCCCTGCCTTCTTCCTAAGGTCACATTCCTAGATCCTAATATTTTGGCCTCCAATCTCTTCTTGGATAGCATGAAAATATTCATGTTTGCAGAAAAAGTCTTTTCTAAAAATCCTTAACAGAGACTAATTATTTTCTAGTGAAGCAAGCCAACAGTAGTGTCTTCTAGAATTTTTGGCTTTGTATACCACTTAATGTACAGTGTAGAAGGTTAATATTGACAGCTCGAACCTGTTTGAGATTGATGACAAGAAGTGTTTTTTTCTCTCTTTTTGTTCTGTATTTATCATACACCTGCATATTTTTTTCCAGCATGTTTTTCCATTCTTAGCCTTCATCTCTTAAATATTTATAAAACTACCTTCCTATATCTATTGGAACAAGTAACTGGGAAAATATCATCTACAGTTTCCTTAAGAAAAGCAATTTCAACAGATGAATGGAAAAAGAGCACATGGCATATATACACAGTGGAATATTACTCAGCCATAAAAAATAATCACTTTATGACTTTTGCTGAATGGATGGATCTGGAGACTATCATGCAAAGTGAAATAAGCCAGTTCTCAAAACCAAAAGGTCAAATGTTCTCTCTGATATGCAGATACTTACACAGAGGGGCAGGGAGGGAAGAATAGAAGTTCAGTGAATTATAAAAAGGAGAATGGAGCGAAGGAAGGGGGGATACAGATAGGAAAGACAGTAGAATAATCAGACATAACATTCCTATGTTCATATATGAATACCTAACCAGTGAAATTCCACATCCTGCACAACCACAACAATGGGATCCTAATTAGAATAAATTGAACTCTAGTGTCATGTATATCTAAAAATAATAAGAAATAAAAGCATAATTACTTTGCAATCAACAATAAGGAGAAAAAGATGCCCCAGAATTATATGCTTCTCTCTTTTATATATACATATATATATATATATATATATATATATTATATATGCTTCTCTCTTGTATATAAGCATATTATATATATAGATATAGATATAGATATAGTAGTTGTAGGAGGACACAATACCTTATTATTTTATTTATGTGGTCCCGGGGGTCTCACACATGCAAGTCAAGTGCTCTACTGCTGAGCCCCAGCTCCAGTCCCTATACGCTTCTCTTATCATTGCTATTCAAACTTGTACTGGAATAATTACACAAGGAAAGAAAAGGAAGAGGCATACAGATTAAAAAGGAAGAAAATTTTTTCTTTTGTAAATGCCATGATTGTTTAGATTGTTGCCTAGCCCTTGCAGGCAATGTAAGCTGGGTTCCCATGCATGGAGTGCGCTGGCTGAGAAATACAGGGAAAAATCACAGGACACAGAAAATAGCTTTAAAGAGTGGGTGCAGAACAGGTCTTTGACCTTAAAGGTTGAGCTTCCATGCTTGAAAGAGAGAGCTAGAGCCCCTGTTTGCTTTATTTATATGGGGGAACTTTAAAGGCTTTCTACAGAATGTTCTTAGCCAATTAAGGTAAGAGGTGGGCCGTCCAGTTCCCAATGGGTCATTCCCAACTCCAGAGCAATGAGATCAGTCTTCCTAGCCAAGTGAAGACAGAGGTCATGTGCATTGTGCAATCCATTAAGTGGGGGCCACAAAATAGCTTGCAATGCCAAACTAAAATCTCCATGGTTTCAAGGCTGAGTGAAGACTCTCAAATAGCTCAGGGGTGGCCCCCCACAATAGACAATGTAAAGAAGTCTACAAGACAGCTCTAAGAACTAGTAATTATTGAGCAAGATCACAAGACAGAAGAACAATATACTTAAATCAATTTCATTTCTGTGTATTAGTTAATTCCCAGTATTTCAATAAAATAGTACCATTTCTATTAGTACCAAAAATCTTTTGGTATGAGTCTCATAAATATTTATAAGATGTGTCATGGAAAAAATTTTAAAACTCTGATGAGACTTAAAATATAGCTTAAAAATTGATATACCATGTTGATGTTTGAAACTGTGACTATTAACACATTGATTCTTCCCAAGTTTCCTGTAATCTCAATTGAAATTACATCAACATTCTTTGTAAACATCAATAAGCTAATTTTAAAGTTATATGGAAAGGAGTTAGAATAGTCAAAATAACTTAGAAAAGAAGAGCAATGTTAGAGGATTTATTCTGTGTGAAATCAAGGATCACTAATAGATTCAGTAATCAATGCAGCTTAGAAGGCTAGACTTGGTGGTGCACACTTAAAATCTCAGTGACTTGGGAGGTTGAGGCAGGAAGATTGCAAGTTTGAGGTCACACTCAGCAACTTAGCAAGGTTCTAGCAACTTAGTGAGACCCTGTCTCAAAGTAATAAATGAAAAAGGCTGGATATTTAGCTGGTAAAAGGTCCCTGCATTAAATCCCCAGTACCCCCCCCCTTAAAAAAATTAAAAAAAAAACAAAAACAGCAACAAAAGACAAACAAAAACAGTGTAAATATAGTTAAATGACATATAGATGGATGAAACAGGAGAAAAATCCCAGAAAAAAAACTCATGCACATAATTTGCCATATAGTTTTGACAAATATATAGAAGTAATGTAATAGAGAAAAATATTTTTTATCAAAATATGTTTGGGTTATGCATAAATATGTAAAATAATAATTTTTGTCTAATATTAATTCAAAACTACTAATAAATCTAAATGTAAGACATAAATGTATAAACCCCCTCATATCCATTAGAATTTATATTGTATCAGATAAACACACACACACACACACACAAAACAGAATCAAAAACCAAAACAATAACAGAAGAAATTAACAAATGCTATTAAGAATATGGAGAAATTAGAAACCTTGTGGGCTGTTGGTGGAAACATAAAATTTTGCAGGCATTGTGGAAAATAATGTGGTACCTAAACAAGTGAAAATAGAATTGCCATATAGCCCAGAAATTCTCCTTCCAAACATATTACTAAAATAATTAAAATCAGAGGAAGATCCCAAGAAGAAAAGGACTCAGGGGCAGGAGGAAGGGAGAAGGGTGGAAAGTGCTAGTGAGTGATATTGGCCAAATTATATTGTTATATTTTGTGCATGTACAAATATTTTTAAAAAAAAAACAAATTCCATCATTGTGTACAACTAGAATGCACCAATAAAAATGAGGAAAGAGGTAAAAACTGAAATCAGCTCTCAAAGATGTATTTCTATTCCATAATTATAGCAGCCTTATTTCTAATAGACAAAAGTTAGAAGCCATGTAGTGTCCATGGTAAGCTAAATTTAACACATACATTGCAAAGCTTTTCAGTGTTAAAAAGGAAGGGTGATCTGACTCATGCTATAACGTGGTAAGACCTTGAGGATATTTTTCTGAGTGAAGTAAGCTAGTCATAAGAGTATAGTACTGCAATATTCTACTTATATGGAGTATGTAACTTACTAAAATTAATAGAGACAGAAAGTGGAAAGGTAATTGCTAGGAACTTGGAGGAGATGGAGATGAGAAATTATTGTTTAATAGATACAAAGTTTTAGTTTTGCAAAATTTTTTTTTTCTGGGAATAGATGATGGTGATGACATGAATGTAAAATATTGTCACTAAATTGTACACTTAAAAATTATTACATTGGTGAGTTTTAAATTATATTTTTCATCATGATTAATAAAATTTAAAAAGCTAATGGTATAAAAATTCATGAACAACATATAAAAGGATATTTTTGTGACCATGGGTTAAGTATAATATTTTTTTAGATATGACGCCAAGAGCAAAAAGTATGTAAAAAGAAGGTAGTTGTGTTTCTTCAAAAAAAAAAAAAATGTTATACGTGACGCATGCTGAGAGAGTATTTTCTCCTACATCTTGTGAGAAAATATTTTTATCTGATAGTTGACAAAGGACATATATGAAGAATATTTTTAAATGTTCAAAAACTAAATTAAAAGCCAATATAAAAATCAGCAAAAAAATCGAGACACAAACAATAGTCAATAAGAAAATGTGTCTAATATCAGCAAGTGCTGCTGACACCCAACTGGAATTTTCACACATTGCAGAAATAATAAAAATGATACAGCCAGCCTAAAAAGCAAGTTTGAGATTTATAATATGACCTAGTATATTAATTTCTTAATGCTGCCTCCCAAATTAACAGAACCATAACAACTTTAAGTAAGATCTAATTATTAAGTCATAGTTCAACATCTGAAGTTCAGGTCAGTGGGTCTCTGTTCTTTGATTAGGCTCTCACAAGGCTAAAAATTGAAGTGTTAGACTGGGTGAAAGCATTTAACTGGATCTCTGGGAAATAATATCCTTCCAGGCTCCTTAAGCTTATTGGCAGAACCCTTTGGGTGTGTGTTTGTGTGGTTCTAATTCTGAGATCCCAATCAAGGGGCTCTATTAGCTACATAAACAGGCCCACATTCTCTCTCATATGGCCCTTTCCACCTTTCAAGCAATGACTTATGAAGTCTCCCTCACACTGCAAATCTCCCTTACTTCTTCTGATGCCCACCAGAAACAGAAACTCAGCTTTTAAGAGACTTTTATACTTCTTCCATTGATAATAGTGCTTGGAGCTTTCTAAACACCCAAGGACGGGAGATCTCAATTTCCCTAATTTGCTACTGGATGTGACCTGGACCAAATGTGTTGGACATGTGGGAATAATGATAAATAGGGAATGTGTAATGTTATAGTCAGATTTTTTTTATTCTATAACAAATTTATTCTGTTTTCAATTCATCTAAAATTCAAAAATTGTAAAAAACTGAGAGCCCTGAAATAATAAAGTGTATTCCTTTTAGATTTTATAGTCAGCTTTTTCATCACTGACCAATATATGTGATAAGAACAGGTAGAAGATTAAAAGTTTATTTTGGCTCTTGTTTTCAGAGGTTTTCCTTATTGTCTGACTCCATAGCTCTGAGCTGAAGATGGGACAGAACATCGTGACAGAAGGATATGACAGAAGGAAGCAGATCAATGGCAGCAGAGAGAGCTCTATTTATCAGGGATAAAATGTAAAATCCCAAAGGCCTGCCCCCAGTGACTTATCTCCTCCAGCCACACCCTACCTGCATATAGTTACCACCCAGTTAATCCATATCAGTGGATTCATACTCTGATTAAGCTATAACTCTCATAATGTAGTCATTTCCCTGAGAACCTTCCTCCATTATCTCACATGAGCATTTGGGGGAAACCTCATATCTAAACCATAACAAACAGAAAGAAAGAGTATCAGTAAAGACTTAAATATTAAATATTACAGGTGGAAACTCTTAAAAAGAAAAGTCAGTAGACCTCACCAATTTTATACATGTAAACTTTCTGAGGGCAAAGTAGGGGCCATGCATGAGGTCTCTTGTTCCCAGCCCCAGGCAAAGGATACTGCCAATGCAGGACAGTAGAAGCAAAACCATCTGCCCCGAAAGGAGGTTCAGGAGAAATGGAGAGCCCAGGATCCTGCACCAGTACAAGAACAATTATCTGGCAGTATTCCATAAAAGGAGAAAAATGTTCTTCTACCCAAGAAATGCACACATAAACAGACAAAAAATCAACAAATAAATATGCACACACATCCTCTGGTCCCATTAGATGCAAGGCCAAGTCTGCTCCTGAGGATAGAAGGTCAAGAATGATGAGAAAGCTCCACTTTCAAGGCCCATTAAAAACACCCCTAAGATTAGAGGCAGACAGGGAGTACAGAAAAACACCTGCTGACACCAGCATGACCTCTAAACAAACAGAAACAATGAGGGACTTGAGATACTAAAGAAAGCTGGAGGTGGAGGAAGAACAATGAGAAGACCCTCAGTGCTCCAGGCTCCACCCAGATGTCAAGATAACTGCAGCTCACTTCTGGAAGAAACTCATTTTTGTGGAAGGCAGAAAGGAGCTACAAAACATAACAAAACCAAATTCCAACACAACTTCTGACCATAGTGTTTTCATCTTCCACACTCGTAGAGGAGACCCATGCCTATCTTGGGGAGTATAGGGTGCCTTCAAGTATAAACTTAGCTAGACTGCACTACATGTTTCAGAACTTTTAGTTTTTAAATACATTTCTCTTTAAGATTGGATATCAGAGAGATTTACGGGAGTTCTGAAGAGTAGAAGAAAAATCGCTCCATTTTTGTAGCCCACATGGATTGTGGCTGATCTGTTTTCCTCATGTTTGTTTGCATAAAGCAGCAACTAAATCGGCAAGTCTCCTACCTTGTTCCCCTGATGCTCCTTCAACTTCTATGCATCCTTAGCTAAGTGTGTGATTTATCTCTGACAAAGGGTACTGGCTTCTGCAGGAAAACCTTGTCACTCATAATAAAGGAAACAAAAACCAACATGAGTTTTAAACTGTCCTTGAGGGGTTTCAGCTCATGCTTGTGAGTTCCATCCTGGGCTTGATTGCCCAACTTCATATCTATCTTCCTTTTCTGTCTGCCTTTCTTGTGTGCGTCAAGCTGCATAAAAGACCTAGAGTGACTGCTCAGCCAGCTCCTGCTATTGCACAGGTCCAATTCTCTGAATTTGAATAGTTTTCAGTTTGCTTCACACATCTGACTCTGCCCTGTTTACTTAGGAGGTGCACTGCACAATTGCATTTTTTATCCACTTCTAAACCTTAATCCATGAAAGCCAAAAAATCCTAAGCAAAGTGGAAAGAAAATGTAGCTTTGACCAATTAATTCATCATAATAAATTGTCATTTCTGTGTTAACTTCTGCTTATCTTTGGTCCATTAATTATGTGCCTTTCTTTGAGATAAATTCATATCAATGGTCTTTACTAAGGAGAAAAGCACAGCTGAAAATTTTTATATCATTGACACTTGACAAAATCCATTTCCACCATTATATCAGTTTTTGACCCAATGCCTGGATTAGAAAAAGGTGCTATCATGATTTTTTTTTTTAATTTTGAGCTGATTTGAGTACCATAAAAGCAAAATTACTCAGCCAGGAATTTAATCATGGAGGCAGTTTTACTAAAATGGATAGAGGTTTCATTGAGCAATTTTCAAACTTCTTTAATGTGAGGGGGGAAAAAAAGCTACTAAAGTAGAACATGAAGCAAAGGCCATAACAAAGAAGGAACGATGTTAAAACTCATTAACACTGCGAAAGACTCAAGTGCTCAGACAGCAAAAGCTGTGATTAGCTCATGCTTTTCTACTTAAATTTCTTCACATTTCCAAGTAACATAATGGTGAAAAGTTTTCTTCTTTATGTTAAGTGGGTCATCTGCATGAGTATCCTTAGTGTATGGAGACACAGGATCCCTGGAGGCAAGAGATCTCAGTAATGGTACAAGTGTCAAAAATCTTGACAATTCCCACCTGAAGAATCAAGTATGAAAGTTCAGATTCTCAGGGTTAATGCACCACCCTCTTCAGCTCAATTACCTAAGTGCTTTTTAAGGGTTTGCAATTTTCCTGCAGTATAATTTCCTATTTCTAGACCTAGATCTCACCATTAGTTCTGCCATTAAACATCTATGTGAACTTTGGTGTGTTATTTCACCTCCTTAAGTCTCAATTTCATTCTCTTTAAAGCATTGTAACAACTTGAGTGTACTCTACACTTGTTTATTTTAAAATTCTCCAAAGATAAGACTTGAAAAGTGAATGGCAGACATTGAATAATAAGCAAATATGAAGGATTGCATTATTGTTAGATGAATTTCATGGGAGTTTTCAGGGATGAGAAAGAACACAGGGATCCGGATGTTTCCTGCTATAACTTAGTTGCAGAACATGGCATGACTAAGGAAAAATATGGATTTTCCTCAGTTTCTCCACAAAATTAAGATTACATACCCACTCATACATGGAAAAAGAGGATAATTTTTTTTTTTTCTGTAGAAAAACCCTCGTGGGATTATTCGCTGGACCATTGAAGACTGGTGAGAAAAAAAGATAGCCAAAGATAACCCCAAAAGATGACTACACCAACACTTCCACCCTATATTTAAGATTTAATTAGGTAGGAAAGAGTGAGAGAGCAAGTGGTAAAGATAGCTGTTTTCTTCTGAACACTTCCAAGATGTTCTTAACACTTCCAAGACTGATGAAAAGAGAATAGAATGCCCTAAGCCCTGACAGGCATTTTATTTGAGAAATTTGATATGATTTTAATACTCCAAAATAGATTATTCCAGTGAGCACTTAACAATCCAAGTGTATTTTATCTTATAGATTACAATTATTTTCTCTGAGAAAATGATAAACCTGAGTGAAATTATAAATTTCATCTAAAAGGGAGAATGTAAAATTTTTGCATACAGCTCTAGCCTTCTAGTTTTCAGGCTTGCTTATGAATTCAAAGAATTTAATGTAAAAATCATTTAAATATCAGAAGTAAACTAATAGATCAGTTAACACTTAGAAAGAGAAATGAGTGGAGGGCAGGAGGAGACCAATTGATTTGGTGAACCACTACTTACTTTTTAAAATTTATATTCTATTTTTGATTGACACAGAATAATTACAAATATTTAAATATTTATGAGATACAGTATGATGTTTTCAAAGGCCTATACATTGTATAGAGATAAAATAGGGATATTTAGCATATCCATCACCTCAAGCATTTCCATTTCTTCTTAGGAGAACATTCAATATCCACTCTTCCAAATATTTTGAAATATGCAAAGCTACATTGTTGACTATGGTTACCCTGCTCTGCAATAGACACCAACACTTACTCTTCTCATTGTAGCTTTGTATATACTGATGGATATTATTCTTCCCTTGACCAGATACTGATGAATATTTTTCTTCCCCAAAAAATAGAGAAAATACTTCATAACATTGCTCTGGTGAGGATTTTATTAATAAGACCTCAAAAATACAGGAATGAAAAGCAAATATTGGCAAATGGGATAACAAAAACTAAAACGCTTTTCATAGCTAAGGAAAAAATCAGTAAGTGAGGACAATCTAAAAATGGGAGATAATACTTCTTGTCTTTCATAATAATAAATAACCATGTATTTGTTTCAAACAAATAAGTTTTTTTATTGGTATGCTACACAGAAATGACTGTATAATACTTTTGTACCTGAAAGCACAATAATGCTATAGCAAAACCTTGAATGTATAGAAGTAGATTTAGGAGAAAAATTAGAAGGACTTTGAAAAAAAAAAAACTATTTGCAAAAGATTTATGGATGTAAAGGTACTGAGGACAATGATACTAAAAGTCATAGAAAATTTATCCTTACCCTGTAGTGGCAAAATATTTAGCAACATGGTAAACTGCATTGATATGGAAAATAGAAAAAATAACTATGAACCTATGTTGTCTAGCTAAGGAGAGTTTTCAGGTGGACTGCCAAAGGCACTAATTATCTTCTGTGGCCTGAAATAAACTATAAAAGAAGTAAAGTTAGTGAGATAAAGGCTAAATACAAAGGGGTAAGAATCTTTATGGATAGAATGTAAAACTGATTCTTATTATCTTATTCTCGTTATTAAAACTGACAAATGACCTCTGGGCAGAAGGATAATTCAAGGTCCTATCAAGAAAAGTGGCCCAAATAGGGCATGTAAAGAGAATATGACTGTATAAAAGAGGAAAGCCAGTGGCACAGAGACGCAACTCCTTCCACATAACTCAATAGCATGTCTTAGAAATCTATTCTATTAAACAAAAGAACTACAAATTTTAAGTTGTTTCATAGTAACCCTACAGAAGACCAGCCCAAGGGAGATAAATCTTATTTAGTAAACATTTGTGAATCCAGCTTTTGTATAAATGTTCGAACCACAAGATGTATAAGGACCAGAAATATTTTAAAAAATTGTATTGAAAAAATACCACCAAAAAAAAATGAACAGACAATACAAAATCCAGAAAGACCTTTGTACATTAAAATTATTGTTAGCAGAAGCCATCTTAGCTTCAGAAATTCCTTGTCTTGAGGGAAAGAAAAGATGGTTTATAAAGTAGAGCCCGGAATGTACTCTCAGTTACATAAAGCATTTATATAATAATTTACATTCAAAACATAGAATGTGATTCTAAATTACAGTATGCTTTGGGTTTTATCGACTTAATATTTCAGGGATAACTATTGTAAGAATCAATGATTTATTTGTTTTAGCTTTTGATCAAGATATGTCTTTTTTGAAACTTCAGGGATTTTTTTTTTCCATTACTGGTGATTCAACTCAGAGGTGTTTTACCACTAAGCTACATCCCCAGCCCTTTTATTTTTTATTTTTGAGACAGGGTCTCCCTTAGGGCCTCACTAAGTCATCCAGGCTGGCCTCAAACTTATTATTCTCCTGCCTCAGTCTCCTGAGTCACTGGGAATATAGGCATGTACCAGCCCACTGCACCTGGTGCCACTTTAGATTCTTTTAAAGGTGAGTGCAATTTTCACATACAATGGAAGTTTCTGAACTAAAACAGCATGCATCAGAACCAACAGATTAAGATCAGCTTGGAAAATATTGGGTTTTTTTTTTCCTGTTCAAATTAAGATTATCGAATCCTATCCTTTATTGTGTATTAGAGTAAGTGAGTTTCAAATGTTGATCTTATTTTGTATTATTGGAATAAACCTCATGGAGTCATGGTCAGAGAGATGCTGTGTTCCTGACCTTGGGGAGAAGTAAAGGGCCACCATCCTAGGAATGTGGGAATCATTTAGAAGCTGGAAAAGGCAAGTAAGTTGATCTATTTTCCTTAGAGCACTCAAAAGACAATTCATTCCTGCTGGCATCTTGATTTTCCCGGGACCTGTGTCAGACTTCTGACTTATGAGACTGTAAAATAATAAATTTGTGTTGTTTTAGCCAGGAAGTTTGGGCTATTTCATTACAGAAGCAATAGAAAATTAAGATGGTATTTATGTTCCCCAGGCAATGGCAATGATATAAAAATATAATATCCTTAGGTAAGAGGAAATAAAATGATAAAAAATGATGAAATGATAAAAAAGTGTTAGGCCTAAATGCAGCTCTTTTCATGGCTTTTCAAGCACATTCTCACTGGGAAATTGATTATGGTCTTCACACATGATTGCCTCAAAAAGACAAACAGTGAATGAACACCTTGCTGTATATACCTTTCTGTTTTCTACTTGCATTCAGTTGGCCTTAAAAGTGAATTCTCAGTATGAAAGAAAAAAATATTATTTTCAAGCTTATATTCAGCAATTTATGAAGCACTGTAACATAAGCATACTAAATGCTGTGATTTAGTGGTGCCCTACTTGAGCATTTTTCTCACTTCTTTAGTTGGCTCCAAGATAATATTTTTTAAAAGAGAATCATAAAGGGAGAATGCTGAATTTAAAGGATACCTATTGTAGTGTACATTTCCAGAAAGCAGATTACCAGATGAATTTTAAGGAGTACAAAGTAAATCATAACATTATGCCTCTCATATTAAAAAATGTTACTGAGCTCTTTCTATCTGCTAGACCTTGAGGGTAAAAGACAAATGAAATTTAAAGCCTTCGTTGTTAAATAAATCATAGTCTAGTCTAGAAAGTTGGAGAATTACTGATAAATGTGATGTTTTTTGACAGTATGTAGAAAGCATATAAACATATATTGTTGAGAATAATAAAGGAGTAGTACAGACAACCATAAGAAAAATGACAGAAACTGAAGCAGGTAAAGTGGTTGAGTTATGAGAAAGGTTTGCAATGCTGTTGTAATGTGCATATTTTACCCTGTAAGGCATTTCCCAAATACTAGAAATGTATACACTGTTTTCAGGATTTCTATAATTTCTAAATATCAATAAGTCAAAAACGCTTAATCCACGTTCTCTCTGTAGGCTGAACATAGCAAAGTTATCTACTTCTGTCTCACTCTATGAAAAAAAATATGGGTTAATTTTCTGCAAAAACACATCACATACTTGTTACACACCTATGGATACACATCTGCACACAAGAGTAGAATTCATGTTGTGTGGTATCTTTGTACACGGTTTTATATGTTTAAATCACAATACAGACATTATTATTACTCTGGTTCTATTTTGCCATTGACCCATATTTTTACCTGAATGTTTTTTATATTAAAGTAGCAAACACATATTTGTTTAATTTTACTAATGATATCTTATGAATTAAATTGAAAAAAAAATTATTCCCACTGAAGTCCCTGCTTATTCTCCACAGTGGCCATACTACTTCTGAAGTTACCTGGTGAAAGAGTAATGAAGATACAAGAGCTGAAAATCAGAGACTAAAACACTGAAATTAACATTCTGAACAAATGCTGGAGAACTGAGATGGAGCAAACCAGGAACAAAAAGCTAGTAAATTATATCCACACATACAAGAAAGCCGAAGACAGATGCTCATGTGTAAGGAACAGGTTTATCCATGGTCAAGAAGAAGCTTCCTTAATATGTAAATATGTAAATATCTTACTTCACCACTGGGAATGCTTGTAAATTTTTCTCAATGCAACTGAAAAGTAGAAGGAGGAGGAGGAGGAAGGAGAAGGACTACAGAAGGAGAAGGACAAGAAACCTGGCCAATATTCAGAATCACAGAAAGAATTAGATTAAAGTGTCCTATTGACCTAAAAATACTAGAAGACAAAAGTGAGACCTGATAATTTATTAAAAAATAAAATAAAAAGAAGAAGAAGTTAATCTGGCTCATGCTTCTGGAATCTGGGCGAGCTGCTTGACATCTAGTGAGGGCCTGCTTGTGCATCATTACACAGCAGAAGACACCACTTGGTGAGCACAGCAAGTTGATAGTTTGTTTCTCTTTTCCTCTTCTCATAAGGTCACTAATGCTATCATGGGGGCACCATGCTCATGACTTCATCTAAGCCTCATTATCTCCCAAAATCCCACATCAAATACATTAACACATGAATTAGGACTTCAGCACACCACATTTTGCTGGACATATTTAAACCACAGCAAGACCTAAAATACTTGAAAATTTATACAGCTGAAAGTTGAAGCTGCTGATAGATCTAGTTTCCACATCCAGTCTGTTGACAGAATCCATATGTCTGTCGACTGTTGTAAAGTACATTCACTAAATCCATGTTAAGTGAAAATATAAAGAAAAAGCCTAATGATTATTGCTCAAGAAATTTGATTATGATGAGTCTTGAAGAAACAAGGTTGAGGAGACGTCTCTAAGGAGAAGCATCACTTCCATTCCATGTGGGCAAAGTTTTCAGAAGCAAACTTTAGAGAACAAAAAGCAAACAAATGAAAAAACACCTTCCAAAATTCAATATTCATTATAAATATCTCAACATTACCTACAAGATTATGCCAATGAAGTTAGACTTATTAAATGACTTATACTAAAGCACATAAAGTAACTTCATATTAGAATAAAATGGATATAACAATTTTAAAAAGTTTAATAAAGAAAGCTAAAACAGGGGCTGAGGTTGTGGCTCAGTGGCAGAGTGCTTGCCTCGAACATGTGAGGTACTGGGTTCGATCTTCAGGACCACATAAAAAATGAATAAAATAAAGGTATTGTATCCATCTACAACTAAACATATTTATTAAAAAAGGAAAGTTAAAAAAGCAGATGTTTACCTTACCAAGATTTTCATATTTGTGTATGTATTTCTTATGTATCATTATTAGGAGGCACAATAGAAATACCCAAATTATAACAGAGTTAATTTCAGCATCAAAATCATCACAAAGTTAAGTAAATAAGATGAACATTTCCTCTGTTTTTCTGTGAATGAATTCAAGTATTAAAAAAAAAAAAAACAATAAAAGTCATGGAAGATATCCTAAATCCTAATATACATATCCCAAACCAGAAAATTATTATATCTCTCCAGATGTCATTGTTTTGAAAGCAATTTTATTTGATTGATTCTAGGTTTACATTAGCTTTTAGAAATAAAACTCTGTTTAAATGAGATTCTATGACACCTTAATGGATAAGATAGCAGAACTTCTTTAGTGAAAATGTGATAGTAAGAGCAAATGTGACCCCATTTTCTTTTGTGACTCCATTCTGTAAAACAACCATGCCAAGGAAAAGGATCATGACTGGGGAAAGATGTTCTTTTCCTTTGCTATAGAAACCTTTAAGAATGTGGAACTACCTAATGGGGCATTGTTTCTGTAACTAGGGTAAAAGGGGCTCTGTTCCTGTAACTGGGGTGATTGGGCTAACTGTGATTGGTTAGGCTTCCTGCCACTTGACTGCACTGTCTCACTTCTGTAACCTGGCTTGCTTGCATTGGCTAGACCCCGGAACACCCCTTTTGCGGTTTTCAGGCTTATGAGGAGTGCCCTTGCAATTGTTCGGGGCTGATCAGGGGAACAGCTTTATGTTCTGGTCAGTTGCCACCGGTGTACTTCAATAAAGGCTTGATTTGATTATACATGAGTGGTCTGGAAGTCTGTTTATGAAACCCGGGACGAAGCTTTAACTATAACAAAAGAAGTAGTGTGGATCCTGAATCCCTGTCTCTTGCTTCTTCCTCTCACCCAATAAGTTGCATAGAAAAGACTGAGATAGACTTTTCAAACCCACAAAGATCATATAATTAAAATAAATGAAATTGATTTACAAAGTCTAACAGGGAAAATAATCTGAGCCAATCAAAGAAAAACATTTTACAGTTATGAACTCTTTACATATTTTTTTCAATAAATAGTATGTATGAGGATGAGTGTACATGTTAGAAATTTGTTGGAAAGAACTTTAACTATATTGCTAGCAGCACAGCGACCTACAGAATTGAAATGGAGCACTTTTGTTTCTAATATGCAGGGTGGAAAATGCATCATTATACAATACATATGTAGTTTTAAAAGAAAATGGTGTCCCACACTGTATAGGAATAAGGTAAAAAATAGAGATTTACTCATATTCTTGTTCAACATAAGCCAAACTCAGATAATACTAGCATCCATACCATTACCTCTTAGGAATATTATATAAATTCCAGGCATAGTTTTCACCTGCCAGGTACCCTACTTTTTTGGACAGGAGTGTTCAAAATCTAAATTCAGGTCTGTTCCACCTAAGAGACAGGACTTTTAGTGTTGACTATAATTCTTAAACCCAACCATTATCACTTTGCTCATGGGGAAAATGACATTCCAAGGTTCGAAGAAATCACAAGGACAGTTACAGTCTGCTATGGTCATAAACCATCAAACACTTTTTCAGAAATATTTATTTTCCATTTAAATAATATCCCTTTATTAATAAGTAGATAAATAATAGAATGGTGTATACTTTTTAAATTAATAGAGCATCTTCAGATAATGGCTGTAAAGGTTTTGTAACTATTTATAATGATGATTTTTACTTTATAACTTCCAGCTCATTAGATCTCAATGAAATGATATAGGATCAAGCTCAAAATCCCCTTCGCGTCTCAATATTCATTCCTCAAATTCAAGTCACATAGAATAATAGGCCATCTCAGAATAAATAAGTACAGCCATCTCAAACTTACAAAATCATTGTATGCCACAAACAGAATGCTGATTTTTTTAACCTAGATTCTCTTAGTTTACCCACAAATTTATAAAGTCTTCATTTCAAACCATGTTTAAATTATTGTGTCTTTGAAACAGCAACATAAAGTAAGATGGAAGTGTCAGACCTAAACATTAAGCTAGTTTTGATACAATTTTTCAAAGGAAAACAAGCTTATGTTTAGTCACTAATTTGATGATTAACTTCTAATTATTCATCCATGAGATGTGACATATATGATGCTAGTATTTAAGTTAAACTGCAATAAATGTCCAAATGCAAATCCCTAACCCAACCTCTCTTTGTAATTCTGTCTTTAATATACAACATTGTCTCTAGTATTTGGTATGTAAAATAAATTTTCATTATTAATCTAAATTAAATTCAAGTAATTTGACTTGTATTAAATAAATATATTACAGCTCCTGTCTTAGTCTGTTCAGGCTTTTATATAAAATGTCATAAACCAGGTAGCTTATACAATAAGAGAAAATTATTTCTTACAGTTCTGAAAGTGGGAAGGAAAAAAGCTGGAAAACTCCATGTCTGGTGAGAGCCCTTCTTCTAGATCAGAGATGGAGCCTACTTGCTATGAGCTCACAAGGTGATATGATAAAGCAGATATTGGCAGACTTTTAATAAGGACCTAATTGCAAAGACTTCATCTCCTAATTTATCATCTTCATTAGTGATGAGTTTTCAATACAGGTATTTGAGGGGACACAAACATTCAGACCATAGTAGCTTCTGTTCTTCAGGATCTAAAAATTTAAAGAAAAATATATTTAATGAACAAATGAAAAAATCCAAAGAGGCAAGGTAGAACACTAGATCTCAGAAAATCAGTACCTATGACACTTTAAGCTTATTGCCACGTGTTTAGTATTGACTATCACTAATTATTTTAAACAGGCTTATTCCTTTTTGTTTCCCAGCTTCTGAAGTTAGGTAATTAGTTGAAGTCTACTTATTGAATTCAGAGATTTCCTATATGCCCAAGATAGTGATTCCTGTCTGCTGCTTTCTGATGGTTTTTCAGAGGTTCTTTTGTCAGTCATCAAATTATTGAATTTCTGCAGGATGTCCAAGCAGAACCTGATCTGATATTCAAATTCTGGTTGAATAGCTGTACCTACTACAATTATATTTCAAAAAGTTCATAGCATAATAGGATATGGCATTTTGAGAATGAAGAAAATGTTGGCCAACTTTTCCACTAAGACAAAAGAAACAGGAAAAAGGGTAACAAATAATTATGTAATATTTTCCCCTACCTAGTTCAAAGGATTCGATTAGAGACATCTTAAAAGAGGAAAATCATCATCAGAAACTGAAGAAGGTAGAAAACTGAAAAAAAATTTTTTTGAGACTCATTATAAATTATGCTGTCATTCCTGGATTGCTTTATATTGTAGAGAGAAATGTTTTCATTTAGGGCAGAAGCAGGCATCATTGTCATGACTCAGTGATGGAAAAGTATGAAGAATGTAAGCTTGCAGTTTTTGGTTTGTGTGATTCAACCTCAGTGGATATCCCCTGATTTCACCAAGGAAGACATTAAGGACACAGTGCAGCACAAAGACTGAGGAGCAGCCTAAGTGGATAAAGTCTAAGTGCTAATGTAATCTAGTCTTGACCTCAGCTGGAGAGGAAGATCAGGGACATTTATATTCCCCATGTAATTGTGTTTCCTTTTCAAACTAGCTGGTCCTTTCTTCCTAACTTATCTCTCATTCCATGTCAAAATCCTGCTCATGTCTTTTCACATTTATTTTGAGCAAAAATATCTCTTGAGAAAAATAAAATTTAGAGGGATTATTGAAAACAAAGATAAGTCAACTTTACTGCTCTGTAGATTTGAGTTATGGTTTCTTTATACGCTGGACTTTGTAATGGAAGGAAATACAAAGTGTCCTTGGAGTTGGCAGAGACTTATTCTGATATTTCAGGAGTTACTAAAATAAGTCATTTTGCAAAATTCTGAGGTTGCAATAAATTTAAGGTTGGTAAGATATTACAAAAGATATTGCATTAATGAATTTGTGATGAGTTTCCAGACTATTTAGATGTTCTATATTTTCTAGTGTTAAAAAAAAATAGTCAGATAATGAAGCTCTATTGGGTAAAGAAAATACACATAAATATAGAAACAAACATCCTGAGATTAGAAACCATGATTATTACTTTGTATAATTTGTGAGTTCACCCCATTTCGCTCACCCAGGGCTGCTATTATGTTACTTCTCAAGATAACTCATTTGTATTTAATTCATATTTGAATGGTTGTATTTTAGTCATGTACCATGGCAGAAGGAGAAAAAAAAAGATACTGTCCTCTACATTTTAAATTTATAATAAAAAATATTTAAACTTTGAACAAATAACCCAATTAAAATTGCTACTGTTCCAAAAAGTGAAGAGACATATTTTTGTGAGTTATAGTAGGAACATTTTACTTCTTGGTGGAAACAGGAGAAAGGTAATGCCTCTACTCAAATATAAAGACATTGCTAATGTTTAAGGAGTAAAAGGAGCATCCTTGGAAGAACATGAGGATATATGAAGTTTATGGGGGTTCAATGAAGACAGTAGACAAAAAGGAGACTGGAGTATGGTCAGAGATTTATTCTAGAGCCACTTGCCTGTCACTGATCAAGAGTAGGTTTTTGTGATTTAGTCTTGCGATTGAAGGTAGCTGATGTTGTGAAGGAGGCATTGCACAGAATATCACTTTAGCCTTTTGTTTCCTAAATGGAGAGCCAGAGATGGAGCACACTGTGTGACTTTGACAGATCCAGTATTGCCAGCTAGCTGGGCTGGTAACCTGAGCTAGGCTCACAAGAGCTGACTGTACCAATAACTTAAGAAGATGGCGAAAAAAGCATGCGACACACAGAAATAACTTTTGCTAGCAAGAATTAGGGGCAGCTCTGATGGAAACAGAGAGCTTATGCCTGGATTCTTTATTTTTATAGTGGGGGACACAAAGGGAGGTTCAATGAAATGTTCTTTTCAAATAAGGCAAGGGGCCAGGTTTCAGGGGGTTGAGACTAGCTTCCTGTGGTCAGCAGATTTGACTGACATCTTGGCATATCACACCCTTCTCAGGTGCTGTGTGGAAACACAGGCAGTGTGAGAGAAAAGTACACACGTGTGTTACATGGCCCAAAGAGCACGCAACACCAGGCCAGTCCTCCCATATGTTCAAATACTCATAGCTTATACACCCAGCCCATGACTAGCTCATGACAATCCAGTATGTTTTCTCAACTGTCTTTATTTCACTCACAGCAAAAATGTACTTTATATCACTGCTGAGGGCCATTGCCAAATGGGAATGACGCATCGAAATTTCCTTGCCAGCGTACCCCATGTTAAATGGACTTGCCTTGGAAATTCGCTGTGACATTACATGTGTGTTTGAGAAAGGTGACCCTGCTCAAGGACGAGGGTGGATCCAGGTTTAGGGTGTATCCTTCAGGTTTTAGGAAGTATCCCGGTTTAAGACAATTTGGGTTTAGGGTGTTCCCGGTTTAAGACAATTTGGGTTTAGGGTGTTCCCGGTTTAAGACAATTTGGGTTTAGGGTGTTCCCGGTTTAAGACAATCTGGGTTTAAGGCAGCTCCAGGTTTAAGGTTATTGCTGCTGGGAATAGGGTGTATCCTGCTGCCTGAGTTCCCATTGAGTTCTCGTGGAATTCAGAAAGTATTTGGGATGTGAATTTGGGGGCAGAACTTGGATTTCCCCAGAACATGTGTAGAGGCAGGTGTGAGTTTGGGAATAAAGAATTGCTGTTTGAATCTACAAAGCTGTGAGTGGCTTGTGATCTTGTGCTCAGCCAGACTGCGACATATCACAAACATTAAACTCCTAACCCAGAGATGGAAAATGTGAGTGGTATTTTGTTGTGTTGTTGTTACCGGGGATTGAACCAAGAGACTCTAAACCACTGAACCACATTCCCAGTCCTTTTTTTATATTTTATTTAGAGACAGGGTCTCCCTGAGTTGCTTAGGGTCTCTCACTAAGTTGCTGAGGCTGGATTTGAACTGTCAATCCTCCTGCCTCAGCCTAGGATTCCAAGTATATGCCACCACTCTCAGCTATTGTTCACTTATGAATCTTCTAAGAATCTGGTACAAAATGGTCCTAGAGGATTACAAGAACATGAGATCATCTTCCTTTTATTTTATTTTTTTTTCTACAGGTTTTTTCATTGGCTATCTAAAATTGCAAGGCATATGGGAGAGATGACAATCCAGCCAAGTGCATGGCCAGTGCTGATTTAGTTCTATGATAATCACCTCCACAGTAAATTGGGAAGCCCCCAGGGTGTTCATCTTCAATATCATCAGAGAGGCTGTCTTGGTGGCTTCTTTTTGATGTTGAAACTCATTATATAGTTGTGACAGGTCAAGTGTCAGTTAATACTTCATGTGGTATTTCCCCAGAGTTGCCTTCAGTCTTTAAGGGGGCAAACATGCTTGGAGTGATAACCCCATGGATGCAGATCTTTCCTTGGTTTCAGTCACTCCTGCACCCTTAGCCTTTAGGAAAAGTCCTGGAACATAATGGGTCTCTGTAAAATTTGTGAAAAAACAGATTCCCTTGAAGACCTCACTTGTCTGGGTGACGTGTGAATCTGACACAGGGGAGAAATGAGGTCCTTAGTGTTAACTTTCTCTTAAATAATGTTAGATAAAAATAAACATATAAATATAAGAATATTGTGGTCTCTCACAACACTATTTGGAGACTAATAATTTGGTCTAAAAGGAGAGGTTGTCCAGTCTTCTTTCCTATGTCTTTTTTAACATTTCTAGTTTTTACATGTTTTTATTTTTCCTGTGTTTGAACTTAGATTTGAAAAATTTCCATTATCTGTATAGATTTTTGTTGATAAGTTTATCATACCAGAATCTAACAATTTAACACCCTCCAAAGAGTATATAAGTCATATACACTAACTCAGGGGCCATTTTCTTACATAAAAGTCCCATAATATTTTCTGCTACTGATAATACATGCCTCGTCCACTATCTGTTTCCAATATAAGGGGTTCTTGGACTTGTAAAAATCCTAATGAGTGTCAATAACTATTTAATTTTTATTTACATGTTAATATGTAAAGCCTACAACTAAAGTCATGTTACTCTGAAAACAGATGTCAAGTGTTTTTCAGTCCAAAAGGAAGGATGTTATGGGCTAAAAATTTACTTATCAGTAAAGAAATGTTTACTGTTCACGTAAATCTTGCCCTGGATATGAAAACAAAGAAGTGAACAAACACAAAAACAATAAAAGCATCTTCTGTTGCTATGACAACCTATTACAGCATTGTATTAGAGGCATATAGGGTATGTCAGAGATGAATGGGTGCTCATAGATCATACAGTTCACATGTAGAAACACTCCCAGAAATAATGGAAGTTACATAAATTTTCATATATTATTATTAGGAAAGAAGAGACTAGAACTCTGATCTCCAGCATAGGTTCCGTTTTACTTTCAACCTCTTTGTTAAACTTAGTCTAAAACTCACATATCTTTATAAGTGAAATACAAATTTAATAATAATAAATACAGGTCTGGAAAGAACATTCAACAGTATATGATCAGATAAGCACAGAAAAGATATAAACTTAAGTTTATATATAGAAGTTAAAATTAATCAATCTTCGTATTTTAAATCTTCTCTTTGTGAGCAAGTAATATTGCATCATTGCAATTAGGAATTTATCAATGTATAAAGGTATTGCTGATCTCATAAGCATACCTATAATTATGCACAGTTTATAAAAGTGTGACATCCACACAATAGACTATCAATTGCAATAGACTTTTCAATTCATTAGACATTTTAGGAATATCAATTGAATTAATTTCATGACTAGTTCTAAGAATCGAATTCTAAAAGTTAAGGCTCAGTTATAGTTGGTAATATGGAAATATTAAAACAATAATTTACCCAGAAATTAAACTCTATGAAAATGAAGCATTTGGCATGCAATGTATTACACATGAACAGGTAATGAGTATAGAACAATAATAGAAGAAAGACATAAAATGAGTTAGATTACATATATGCATTTTGTTTTAGACTAATAGCTACCCCAGGCTCTAGGGGTAGCTAGTAAATTTAATTTTGTCCTTTAATTTCTACTGTATGATATGCAAATGAATCAATCATATTTTTTTAACTTTCAAGAGTTTTAAAAAATTCCTTGAATTATCTCTATTGCGCGCTTGAGTTTTTCAAGAGGGTAACGGTTAACTAAAGATCTATATCTATATTTTTATAATTTCCTTTCTGTGTCATATTTTTTGGAAGTGATAATGGAGAACCATTTTTGAAAATTCATTTTTTGTGTAAATGGTAATCTCCAAGGTATTGTATGTCTATAATTTCACTAAATTTCATATCAATTGCATAAGGTAAGCATTTTTTTACCCTGTTTTATAGCTGAAGATGTATAGATTTAATAACTTATTCTGAGTAAAGTCATATTTTCAGGAGTAAAAGTGTCATGGCCTATTGGACCTCAAAATTATGACAAGTCCCCCTTACATGAAAATATGTGTTTATAGATTATTTGTTTCTACCTCTGCATAAAATATCAAGTGATAGTATTTCTGGAGGTTATGTTCAGTATAAACATTTAACATAGGCACACTAGATATTCAGTTTATTCTTTATTTTTAATGAAAAATAATTTATGCTCACTGTAAAATAATGAAAAATAATAGGATACAATTTATATTATTTGGTTCTATTTCTGTGCTTCCTAATTTAGAAAATGGCAACACCATCCAGACTCCAAAATTCTAATTCTTGTTTCCTCCTCATACTCATCTTCATTATCCAAACAAGATCTAGAACATGCAGAACTTTAACATGCATCTGGAATCTGTCAACAAGTTTTCTTCTGTGTTTCCACTAGTCTCCAAGGCAACTGCAACTGGCCACTTGTCCTGATAACTAACACCCATGCCTCCTCAGGTGCAAGCCAGATTCATACCTCTAAAACACAAGCACAAAGTTGGATCATGTCACAGTGTAGTTACTAATTTATCTTTAAATATAATAAACTTGATTTTTTTTTTATTTTTTGGCATTTTTATGATTATACCTTATGTATGTTTAAGTATTTTGATCTTACTGTATTTTAATAATTTTTAGAAAACTTTGTTCTTATTTATATTATTGAACTATGTGTTTCAAATTTTGTTTAAAATATTTTCCAAATTGTTTTGGAATTTTTACTACATTTATGATTTTTTAAATTTATTTTAAAAATTATACATATTAATCCAAATTATTAAAACCATGAAATTTTTAATTACATGTGTATACTTTCTAATATTTATATCAGGTTACACATAGTTATCTCTTCAAACATTTATCATTCCTTTATGGTAAGAACTTTTAGAATTCTTTTCTTAAAATATTTTAACATGGCACACCATTCTTATCCATAATCTCCTGTTTGTAATAGCACAGTAGAGGTTTTTGCTTCTATCTAACTATACCAGTATCCATTGATCAACCTTTCTTCATCACTCCTTCTCACCCCTGTCCCTAGTCTGTTGTGACCCCCATAAGATTCAGCGTATTTAGATTCCACTTGAGTGGTGCTATGAAGTACTTCTCTATCTATGAGTAGCTTATTTTGCTTAACATGATTTTCTCCAGTTTTACCCATGTTACTGCAGATCAAAGATTCCATTCTTTGTTTTGGGTGAATTCTATTTCATTGTATGTTCATAGAACGTTTCTTTATCTGTTCCTTGGTCAATGGTTACTTCAGCTGTTTTCATGTCTGAGCTACTGTGATTAGCACTGCAAAATATCTAGGTGTACAACAACTGTCTCTTCAATATATTAATTTCCTTTTTTTAAAAAATGTATAATAGTGGAATTTCTGGATCTCATCATAGTTCTTCTTTTTCTTTATTTTTTTTTTTTAATTTAAGACATGGTCTTACTAAGTTGCTGAGGCTGGAGTTGAACTTGCAATTCTCTGACTTCAGCCTCCTGTGTTCCTGGGATTACTGGTTTGTGCCTCTGTGCCCAGTAAATATTTCTATTTTTTAATTATCTGAGGGAAATTGACTGCTTTCCATAATGGCTACACTAATTTGTGTCTCTCCTGGTAGTATATGAGTTTCCTTTCTCCACATCCATGCAAACATTTGTTAATTTTGTGTTTTGGATAAGAGCTGTTTTGATCAAGGTGAAGTGATAACTAACTGTATGTTACGCTTTAAATCTATAATGTCCCCCAAAGGCTCATGTTGAAGGTTTGTTTCCTAGTGTAGCAATGTTCAGAGGTTGGGCTTTTGGGATGTAAAAGTATTATTAAGGCTTTAACCTCATCAGTGGACAAACCCACTGATGGCTGAGTGAACTACGGGGTGATAATGGAAACTGTAGGAGGTGGTATCTGTTAAAGGAAGTGGGTCTTTGGGATGTGCTCTTGGGTATGGTGTCTTGTCCCTGGCTCCCTATTCTCTTTCTGGTTCTCAACTGCCATGAGATGAGAAGCTCTGCTCCACTATGCCCTCTCCACCATGATGCTCAACCTCACTACAGGCCCATAACCCTGAAGACAGGAAGACATTTATTTTTTTTAATTTTTTTTTATTGGTTGTTCAAAACATTACAAAGCTCATGACATATCATCTTCCATACATTTGATTCAAGTGGGTTATGAACTCCCCTTTTTTACCCCAAATACAAGTTGCAGAATCACATCGGTTACACATCCACATTTTTACATAATACCAGACAGGAAGACATTTAGACATGTTATGTTTGATTTTTCCTATGGGTGTTTATTCAATTAGTCGCTTAAAGAAAACTATTTAATAGATTTGAATCTCAGTATCAAAATGCCAGAAAAGAAATATTTTTTGGAAGACTGAATATTTTATAATGAAATATCTCAGTTACCTACAAAAATAATATGCACTCTCATTTTTCCAATATATGCTGTCACAAAGTGATATGTACAAAATGTATCCATTTTTTCATCTTCCTTAGTTTGTCCTATGCTATTATATTTGGAACTCTTGTTATAGGATTAAAATGAGTGCCAGAGAAAAGTCTCTGTAAAGAAGAGGTGATATGTTGCTACAGAAATGTTATCAAATAAATATTAATATTTATGACTTATATAATATTTTAGAATGTGCTGCTAGAACAAGTATGAGAACTATATTTGTTCAGAAACTCTTTAAATTTTTTTTATATTTTCTAACATTTCTGAAAATAGCAGTATTGCTGACTGTTTTGATACTTGATAATCTGAGTTAGATTCAATATTAAATGATAAAATAGTGGTTTTATTATTCTCAGTTTGTTGAGGTAGTGAGATACCTAAAGAAGACTAATGTTCCTGAGAAAAAGGCTGATCAGCTTTCAAACTGGGCAAAACCAGAATTTATTTTGTCCTAAACAGTTGGCTAAGTGCTCAGAAAATTATCTTTTAATAAATAATCTCCATCAATCTTATTGGGAGATTGTTACTATAGTATAGTGTTTCATAGTACTGCTTCTTTCATGTTTTGAGATCCCTAACATCAAAGTTCACCTTCAGTCAGCATTGACCAGGATTAATACATGACATGATTGTCAATGTTTCAACATTTATATTCATCATGGCTACCATTATAAAAACTCACATACTGATAGCAATGACTTGGATGAAAATCCAAGAGGCAATATTATTGTTTTAAAATTGAGGGACAGGCAGGTATGGTGGTGCACATTTGTAATCCCATGAGTCAGGAGGCTGGGACAGGAGGACCTCAATTTTGAGGTCAACTTGAGCAATTTAATGAGGACTTGTCTAATAAATAAATAAATAAATAAATAAATAAATAAACAAACAAACAAACAAACCACTGGTTTTGTAGATCAGTGTAGATCAGAAGCACCCCTGGCTTCTACCCTAAGTTTCAACAACAACCAACCAACCAAACAAACAAACAAAAACAAAAATCCCAAGGAAACTACTGAGGAACAAAGAGTTATAGAAAGCAAATTTAGGAAGAGTTGCAGAGTTAAAAACATTTCTAAAATTGAAGTCTATGGTAGGCTTATATAAGTAGAGTTTAAGAGTTTAGTGCCATTTTGCTTTATAATATCTTATGATTTCTTATGAGAGGTTCTATCACCAATGATATTTATAGAACAAAGGATATTGTATGTAAATGCAAGTGAATTAATGACTCAGCTGAAAACAGCAAGAAACTTCAGACACTGAATGTAAAAATATTTAGTAAAATCTTCTCAAAATAATATAACTCCTACATAAAATCATAAACATTGAACATATTAGTGAGAAATGTAGTGTTCAAAACATGTACATATCGAATAATATTAAAATCAAAAATATTTACATCCTCAAAATGTGTCTTTCTTTGAGATGAAAACTTTCAAAATCCTTTTTCTAGTTTTCTGCACTACTGTACTGTAATGAAATTCATTGTTGTTATCTATAGTCACCCTCCTGAACAATAAAACTCCATACTGCTTTTTCCTATCTTACTGTAATTTAGTACCCATTGATCAACCCATCCCAGTTACTCTTTTCCTAACTCCTAAGGCTCTGTTAACTACCATCCTATCCTTAACTTCTACCTAAAAATCTTAAGTGTTTTGTTTGTATTTTTCTTTTTATAAATATATAAGAATGGTACAATAACAAAGCCTTCATGCAATATGGTTGAAAAGAGTTCTTCCATTGGATGTAAAATAAAAATTTGTTAGGAATAAAGTTTATCGGGAAATGCTTTTTTTTTCTTAGAGGTATATTAATACTAGAATGTCTTATAATAATGAATCATATTTCCAAATAGATGAATTATTGTGTTTGTTTTTTATTGAGAAGAAAGCTAGTGCTTAGTAACCTAAGCTAAGCCACTTACATGATATATAATAATTGGCAAACCTGAAATCTGGATACAAAGAAAGAAGGTTAATATGAACAAACTGTAGAAGCCCAACCAATGATTTAAAATGTGACAAAATTAAGAGAACCTGAACTGAATATTAAGTTATCATATAAGACAAATTATTTGAGCTACCTGTTTTAATCCTTTGAAAGTTTGATCCATAGGATGGGGTCCTCTGGTCTAGTTATTATGAAGCAGGAGGGTAAAAGACATACAACTGTTCTGCATTAGGTATTTATCTTGCCCTTTGACCTTTGACATTACAAATTCACTTTAAGACTTGTGAAAATAGAGTGGAACTAGATCCAAATCTTAATTTTCCTTCCATATGTCATCGGGCTTCACTTTATTATCCCTGCTGATGACAAGATAGACTATACAGATTATCCTCAAATTGTGATTTGGGTTACATCCCAATAAACTCATATAAGTAAAAAATATCATAAGTTGAAAATACAGGAGCTGACAGTGTGGCTCAGAGGTAGAGCACATTATCAGAATATGTGATCCTGAATTGCACCCCAGCATCACACAAAATGAAGGAAAGAAAAGGCATTTACTAAATCTGCTAAACACCAGGCCTTAGCAACAGAGTATACAGAATATTGATTGTTCTATTAGTCTCTTTACATTATACATAAAACAGTGTGCTTTATAAAGTAAAGAGATTTCTTTTCCTCATAATTTTGGAGACTGGAAGATAGCATGACTCTTGTGAGAGTTCTTTGACTACATTACTTCATGGCAAGTATACATGCATACCTCTGTGTATTTCCATCTTTCTCTGTATAAATCCACCAGGATCTGACCTACTCTACTCTAATAATTCCCCAAAGCCCTAACCTAGGAACACTATTGTCTCATTAGGCTTCCACATTTTAGTACCATTATCCTATGACTTTGGATATCAAATTCCCACATGAGTTCAGGGTACAAGTCACATTCAGATGATAATTGTTGTTTGCCCATAGGATCATATGGATGACTGGGAACTAAAGCTCCATATCTCTGCCCATCCTTGGGAGAGAATTTTGTACTGTATATTGCTGGCCCCAGGAGAAGAAAAAATCAAAATTCAAAGTATGATTTCTTTTGAAGGGTTATCTTTTGGCAACATTATGAAATTGAAACCATCTAAGTCAAACCACTGTCTGTGAGCCATCTGTATATCATCTTACACATTAACTATTTATGACATTAAAATGGGCTTGATTTTAAAACACTAAAAGCCCTATTTAAGAAAAAGTTTAATTAAAAATATGTTGATCTTTCTATTAAGTTTTACTGTGCCTTCACTTTTGCTTTCCTTTCTTCCAAAGTTGCTTTTCTCTAATTCTATTTCTACATTTCAAGTCTCTGCATTTCCTCTTTCTACAATCTTGCTTTATCATGTCTCCTAATCACCTTGGTGTAGGGTTACTTTTACCTATTTCTGTTTATATTACACTAATGAAATAGACATGAAGAGCTTATAGTTAAGCATGTCTGCTCATGTGTTAACCTGTGAACTCTATGTAACACTGTAGCCATGGCATTTTAAGTCCTCCATAACTATCATTGGATGTTAAATAAAGAAAAACACTGAAAGGTAATTTGATCTCTAAATTCACTCTACACTGTTTTTCATAATTCAGCACACCACCTAATACAAAACTTGAGATTTGAAACAAATTAGGAAAAATAAATCCTAGAAGAGATACTAAGCAAAAATGATGGTCTTATTAGATACAAACTGAGAATGCAGAGACTTGTAGTATAATCACATGGGTTTATCTATGAAAGCAATGTCTGTGAAAAGGTTTTTCATTTCTTTAAAAATATTAGGCAGAGATTGCAAAAGGTGTCCATGATTAACTTATCTCAATGAAGTTTTCTTGGAGTTTATGATGCAATATAGGATTTTACTGTAAGTTGATTAAAATATATTAAAGGAATGAATGATAAAAATGCTCCATCTCCTTTATTTGCAACATAATAAATGTATATTTCAGAGATACTCCCTTCAGAAGAAAAGTGATGGAAATAATCATGTGCCTTACCACAGCTCCTCAAATGGGTTTCCGATATTAGATTCCATAATTTATGTTGTAACTTTGTAAATAGTGCATGAAAGATAGTGAGATTCTCCAATAAGAACTTGGAGATAAAGAAAATAGACTTGACCTCAGAGATTTAAACTATTGAAATGTGCAGAGAATGGGAAGAGATAAAAAGTTTGCAATACTTGCTAGAACCACTATCTAGAGTATTAAATTGAAAGAAATAGTATTAAAAGAAAAAAAAAATTACCAGCATAGGAAATTAAGTTTAGACTATCCTTCATCCCTACAGTTGCTCTAATTCTTCACTGGCCCGGAAGGCAACTTCTGATATTTGGCTTCCCAAGTTTAGATAGAATTAAAGTCTATTTTTAATGAATGTGTAGGTAACACAATAATGAAAATCACCGGAGCTTCAATAAATCCATCAAATTAAAACTCAGCTTGAGGATTTATTTTTTTATTTTTTTGTTTGTTTAACCTCACCACAACTGTATTTCTTTTACCAACAATAATTTTCTTTGGTTTACCTCCTAAAAATAAAATAGTTTTATAACAAATAATAAAGTAGAAAGATGATTATATATCTATATTAGTCTCTTAATTTCAAAGCACAAAAATAACTATCTATCTACAGCAGTTGCAATCATCATACTCTCTTAGAATCTAAAACATGAGTGTGATAAGTTGGCTGAAATTCAGCCAGCAACCATGTCACAAAAATAATAGTCTCCCTGGCAACTGAGATTGTACAACTTATACAGTTGCAAACTGGCATGTCACTCAATAATTACATTTGCTAGATTTAAAAGTTAAAAGAGAGCCATTCAGAGTAACAAATTCATCTTTCCATCTAAATTTTCAGCCCCATACTATATGTTTAAGTTGTAAAGTGAGGCTCAAATGTCTCAAGAGGCCAATTAGTAACTTTTTAAAATAGCTAATGCCATCATGAATTCTGATTGTAAAAACATGGATTTCCCTAGAGTTCGAATAACCATAACCAGATTATAATTTAGGTCATATAGACTATTAGACCTCCTTTACAAAGCTGCTTCCCTAGATTGTACTTTGCCCCAGGTTTTCAATTTGTTTGTTACAGAGTTTCAACATATTTGTACCCTAGTTTGTTTCCTTTGAATAAATTTCATTGTATCCATATAGTTCTTAAAGAGTGATTCTCTTTAAGAGAATTGTATTATATCAATATATAATTGATATAATTGATTGTATTATATCAAGAATAGTCTGATAATCGGTACAGAGTAGAGGGCTACCTGTAAGTATGGGTGTCATGTTTATTCATAATTGATATATTTACATTCTAACACACAGTGTAATCAGACTGGAGGAAGGGCCATTTTGTGGTAATTAGATCATGAAGTTGGACCCCTCATGAATGGAGTTAATGCTGTTTTAAGAAAAATCATTAACAATATGATTTATCTCCTGGTTGCATGAGAATGCAATGAGGAAGCAGATATACAAAACTCATAAAATTTGTCCTCACCAGAAGCCAGATCTTTGTTATCTGGTGAAAGAAATGCACACAAAGAGTCAAAAGAAATTTCATGTTTATGGAATGGAAGCATTATATCATTAAAATACTTGTATAATCAAGAGCTATATCAATTCCCTAATAAGATACCCCAATGACATTCATCACAGGATGAGGAAAAAAATAATAATATTTATATAGATACAAAAACATGAATAGCCTAAGTCATCTGTAGAAAAAAATAACAAAACAGGAAGAATTTAACACTTGACTTCAAAATATACTACAAAGATGTAGCAATCCAAACAGCATGGCATAGGCATAAACACAGAAGCATAGACCAGTGGAAGGGTAAGGGAGGAAGTATGGGGTTAGAAATGTAAATGGGTAATAATGAGTGTAAAGCATTCCAATATTGTCATGTATGTAAAAAATAAATAAATAAATAAATAAATAAATAAATAAAAAGAAAGAAATGGTGGTGGAATGTGATGAATATTATTATCTAAAGTACAAGAATAAAGATATGAATTGGTTTGGGGCTGGGGATGTGGCTCAAGCAGTAGCGTGCTCACCTGGCATGCGTGCGGCCCCGGTTCGATCCTCAGCACCACATACCAACAAAGATGTTGTGTCTGCCGAAAACTAAAAAATAAATATTAAAAATTCTCTCTCTCTCTCTCTCTCTCTCTCTCTCTCTCTCTCTCTCTCTCTCTCTCCCTCACTCTCTCTTAAAAAAAAGATATGAATTGGTTTGAATATAATTTGTATACAATCAGATATATGAAAATTGTGCCCTATAGGTGTAATAAGAATTGTAATGCATTCCACTGTCATATATAAATTTAAAAAAAATAATAAAAAAGAGAGAACCTATATGTAAACTCCTGCTTCTACAGCTATCTTAATTTTTAAAAAAGTGCTAAGGACCAACATTGGAAAATAAAAAAAAACTTTCCTATAAGTAGTGATGGGAAAACTGGATATCCAGATGCTGAAGAAGAAAACTAGATCCCTATCTCTCACCAGTTACAAAAATAAACTTAGAATGAATCAAAGAATTAAATATAAAAGCTGTAAGTATGAAACTACTAAAATAAAATATAGAAGAAATGGTTCAGATTTTATAATGGACAAGAACATTTTGATCAAGACCCTAACAACACAGGAAACAACTGAATAAATAGACAAATGGAATTACATAAAACTAAAATGCTTCTATACAGAAAAGGAAAAAAAAAATCAATAAAGTGGAGAGACAAATTACAGAATGAAAGAAAATTCTTTCATTCTATACATGTGACAAGGAGTTGATCTCCACAATATATAAATAACTCCAAAAAGTAATACAAAAAACTCAAAAAACTAAATTAAAGATCTGTAGATATTTCTCAAAAAGAAGAAATAGATATAGTCACCAGTTGTATGAAAATATTCTTAATATCATTAATTATTGGTGAAGTGCAAATCAAAACCACAAGTTATCAATGTCCTCACTCCATTAAGAATGGCTATTTATCAAAAAGACTAAAGATAACAAACTCTGGTATTAATGTGGGGAAAAAAATCTTGCATGTTGTTGGTGGAAATGCAAATTTGTACAGCTATTGTGCAATACAGTATGTCATTTGCTCAAAAGAGTAAGAATAAAACTATCATTTGACCCCACAATTCCACCTTGGGGCACATATATACAAAGGGGAAAAAACAAAGAGACATCTGTGCTTCCATTCATTGTAGCACTGTTTACAATATCCAAGAAATGGAAACAACCTAAATGCTCATCAACTAATGAATGGATATAGAAAATGTGGTAAAAATACACAATGACAAAGCAATTGAGCTATTAAAAAAGAGATAAATTCTGCCATTTGTGACATGAATGGAATTGAACATCATTATGGTAAGTGAATTAATTCAGTCATAGAAAGCTAGCACCACATGATCTCACTCTTATGTGGAATCTAACAAAGTTAATCTCAAAGAAGTTGAGAATAGAATGGGATTAGGAGAGTCTGAGGAGAGAATGGAGGAAGGAATGAGGAAATGTCAATCAATGAGTTCAAAGTTACAATTAGGAGAGAGAAGTTCTGATGTGCTGTTGTATAATAGGGTGACTATTGGTAAAAATAATGTTCTGTATACATGTTTACCCCATTAACCACTATATAATGTATGTGTTACAAATTATTCCATGTTACTCCATTAATATGTAGCACTTCTTAAATTTTTTATGTACCAGTTGAAAAACAAAATAAAAAAATCAAGATATGAACACTTTTATTTAGAAGCAAAAAAAAAATAATGTTCCTGTAATGTAATAACACTGAAATGTAAGCTTGGATATTTTGACTTGAAAAAAAGTGGAATCTTAACGTTTTCAAAGTACAAACTTCACCGGATGAAGGGAAACTTTATTCAAGAACTTTACAGTGAAGAAGAACAAAGTCTGATTTCCACTGAAAATTAATAATGGCCATTTACTGACAGGCATTGTAGGCCAATTTTGTTGTTCCTTAATTGACTTTCCCCAAAGGAAAACTATTATTATTTTTTATATCTTCTTGACAGCCTTCAGTTTTTTTGGCAAGTCAACCACCAGTCCTAGACTCTTACTATCTCATAGAGATTGAGAGATGGGCCACCGTCTTCCAGGATGATAACATTTCCCTTGAGACAGGAAGATGCTGATCTTGAGAAAGACAGTCCTAGGTTTTAAAGCTCAGTAAGAGGCTTTTCAAAAAGATTTATGTAGCATAGGGATAGAGAAGGAATTTACAACTACAGAGTTTCTAAGGCAAACACTAACCATCAGTCTTCCCCTTGACTGTAGGGGAAGTCAGGACACTTCAATCAGGAAGAAGCTAAGAGAATACATAGTAAAGCCAAGGGAAATACATAAATACTTTTGTTAATATTAAATTTTTAAGTCTAATTAGTTTTAAAAAATAGCCAAAATAAAATAGCATCATTTCAAATGAATTGTTTAACCTTCACTTATCTCAGTATAATCATCCATGAAAAGGAGATTTTAATAGCTGATTTGTAAGATTTATTATGAGGTTTTAATAAAATTATGTGGCCATCATCCTTACTGCATAGTCTGGAAGATTACTTTCCAATCAACACAACAATTGTTATTTTAATTGCTGTCATTGGTTTTTCTTCCATTGTAAAATTTTATTTGCTCTATACAAACATAACCTACCACTCTGACAAGTTGATTTAATAGATATTTTAAAATCAACCAGGTATTCTGGCAATAAGCCACACTGCTGTTATCTCCTTGTTAGTTATTTGCTTACACAGATGGACCCCTGTTCTGGAAAAAAAAAAAGCAGGCAAACAAACAAAACCATTTGACTATCTTCAATAACATTAAATCTGCTTTGAATAAAAATATAAAAATAGCCATTGCATATTTAAATATGTACTCTTATTCTAAAGAAATATATCATGTTTTAATGCATAATTATTTTTCCTTATATTTTTGGCATTGGAAATCACAGAATACCAAGCCCTATAGTTGTTAAGGGAAATAAGTTTCCATATAACCATCTGTTGTTTGCAAGGTTCATGGATTCAAAGTTAACAGTTCAATTCATTAAATAAAAAACAATGTAAATGTGATATGAAATTAGTGGTCCCAGTATTATGAGGTAACTAGGTAAGTAAAATGTGTTCTCTTTTGAAAAATAGTGATAGTGCTTTGCTGTCAATAATCTATTTTAAATTCCATATGGTAAGTGGGAAAAGTAATTTAGTGTAAGAAGTTTATAATACAAGAGACATAGATAATGTATGTATATATGTACAATATATAGACATATTTATGTTATATATTGTTTTGTTATATAAAAGTTACACATATATAAATTTTATACTACTCCAAAATAAACATTTATTGGAAGAGATTAATCAGAAAATATGATAAAAATTGCCCAGATTATATAGAGCTTTCTATGAGGACCAATTTAGCTCAAAGCATAGTTAGTATATGGAGAAGTAATAAAGTCTTGCTACACTCAATTGGAAATCTTCATTCTTTAAACATAAATGCTCACATTTACATTCCTGCCTAGAGAAAACACATCTCAGTATGGCAAAGACAATCCAAATAGTCCTCCATTAAATGGATCACTGGTGATCCATTTCTGTTCAGTATTTGGTACTTATGTTTTGCCAGCCATAAATTTACTTCAGTAAATATATTCCAGGTAGTCATTAGAATTTGTAGACTATTCCAACAAGCAAACAGATTTTTTTCCTGAAACTTTATTTTTTTCTGAATACTATATTGGATTATTTATGAGAAATATAAAAGAATACATAATCATTGGTATGTAGAATAATGGCCTCCCAATAATTTCTTTATCCTAATTGCCTAATTATGTAACTGTGTTACCAAATATACAAAGGAAGTTTACAGATGTGATTAAGCATCTTGAAATGAGAACATAAACACCTGGATGAGGTCAATATAATCACAGTGATCCTTGTGAAGGAGGCAGGAAACAGAGGCCTGTGTGATACAGGTCTGTGGGTCAAGGAGTACAGGCAGCCTCCAGAGACTGGAAACCTAACTCCATTTCAAACATTCTAGAAAAACAGCACTACTGACACTTGGATTTAACCCAGTATATTTGTCTATTTTTGTTGGGATTGAACCCAGGGGAGCTCTGTCACTGAGCTACACCCCAGACCTTTTTAATTTTTATTTTAAGATAGAGTTTCACTCAGTTTTTGAGATTGGCCTCAAACTTAAGCCTTCTCGGTAGATGGGATTGCAGGTGTGTGCTACCACAACTGGGTAAATCCAGTTTACTTCTGATATGTTGAACTATGAGAACTTATGTTGTTTTAAGCTACTATTTAGTGCATATTTTCTAGAGAAGCAATAGAAAATTAACACAAAATACATAATCAAAAACTTATGGACGGGCTGGGGATGTGGCTCAAGCGGTAGCGCGCTCGCCTGGCATGCGTGCGGCCCGGGTTCGATCCTCAGCACCACATACCAACAAAGATGTTGTGTCCGCCGAGAACTAAAAAAAATAAATAAATATTAAAAAAAAAAAAAAAACTTATGGATTAGCTATAAACAAAAATTAACCCTCACAAAAAAATATATAAAAATAATTCTAAAGCATTCAGTAGGGAAAATGTTGTGAGCAAAGATCATCAAGATTTTTCAGGAGGTATTATTTGAAAGACACAGTATTTAAGTCAGAATTTTAAAGATTAAAATTAAAGAGTATGTGCAAACTATGAAAGCAGAATATCTCTTCATCTCTCCAAATTTTACTAAAAATTTGCCATCTGTCTTGCCATTACAATGCCCAACAAGCCTGAAAGTGTCCCAAATTGCAATTTTAAAATTCTTATTATACATTTGTTCTCAGCCTTCCACATTTGTTTGTTCTATCCAAAAACCCTTCTACTTGTGTCCTGCATGAAAACTGCCATGCCATTACTAAGGATGCTTGTTCTTAGTACTTTATAAGTCAATAAATAAATAGGAAAAAAATGGTTAGATAGCACAAGTAAAATTATTTTCCAATAGACCCCATAGTGCTGGGGTACCCGTTTTTCAAAAAAGATATCAAAATTTCCACATTTTTCCTACTTCTAATATTCTGTCACTTGCCAAGAACTGAGTAAAAAATATCTCATACAACTTCTAGCTATCATGCTCTCTGTATAAGGTTAGGAGTTCACTGAGTCAGAGAGGAAAGAAACTACCTAAAATAAATATTGTGTTGTTCAGCCTATTATAAAACAGGTCCAAATTCAGAAATCAATGAAAATATAATTCATTTGTGAATTGATTTCATATTAATTAAATCATTGGGTACTGAATTTTAAATTATTCTTAATTTACCTGCAGATAGATGATATTTCTAAGGAGAAAAAAAGTATCTAAATACAATGACAAAAAAGTTTAGAGACAATCAGCACTTGAAGATGGAATATCTCAGAGAAAAGGCAATTGCAGAGATGGAACGTAGCATTTTGAAAGCTTAGTGATCTGGACAGTTTTTACAAAAAGGAGAAATGCTAAGATAATTTTGGAGTGAGGATTCAGATAAATATTAGAGAGCTAACATAGCTATGCCTGGGCTACAGGGTTAGAGAAAGAAAAATTGGAGTTCAGATTACCAAGGCAGCCAAATTCGAGGTTCCTAAAAGAACAGAAATGCAAATGAGCAAGCCAATGCTGCATTTTCTCCCACTCCAAGCTCTATCTGATGTCTTAAGCTGCACCAGCAGCCCAGGCAAAGACATATGGCCAAACAGGCCAAAAAACGGCAAAAAAGAGACGACTTTACCTGTGAATTTTAAAATTACAGAATTAAAAAAGTGAAACTGAAGACCAAAGAAGAATGAGAGCCTTCAGTTAATGAATCTGGATTTCAGTGATGAAGTACAAACAGGACTTAGTGACTACATAACTAAGACCAACTATAACTTTTACACTTTTTTTTCCTTTACTGCAATTATGTGATCTGATCTCACTTATCTATCAGAGAACAGAATAAACTAAAGTTAAGGAATATATTATCATCCAGTCATTTGGATGATATTGCTTTCTAGGTCAGTGAAGAATTAGAGCAACTGTGAGAATGAGGGATAGTCTAAACTTAATTTTCTGTGTTGGTTATTTCTTTCAATACTATGTTTCTTTCAATTTAATATTCTAGATAGTGTTTCTAGCAAGTATTGCAAACTTTTTATCTCTTCCCATTCTCTGTATATTTCAATAGTTTAAATCTCTTAGGTCAAGTCTATTTTCTGTATGTGTATCTGTATTCAATTTGTGACCTATTAAAAATCAACTTTGAATATCTTGGTAAGGTACATGCAGAAAATTTCAAGATGGTTTAGTTATGAATAGTCCAATAGGGATCCAAATTGGTGAGATACAGGGTTTCTCTGTTACTTTCTTCCCTCACATTTTGGTTAAAACTTAAATTATTATGACATGATGTTTGAGGTATGCGTTTCTACCGCAGTAGTTTAAGGGGATTATAAGTCTTTCTGTGATGCCAGAAATTTTTGTTTTTAATGTAATGAAACAGAGTTTTCCAAACAAGTTCCAAAGATCCTGAGGGATCACTTTGAAAGCCCTCAAATTTCATGGAAATGTACAAGATATAACTCAGAATTCAGTGATAACTACCTGCAATTCGACTTCAAGTGTAATATTGGGACTATTTTTGTTTTACATACCAATTCTCTAGCATTTTTATTGAACTAAGAGTTTCTGTGCCTTAAAAATAATATCAAAATAGGAATTGGGAGTAGGCAAAAGATTTTAATCAGGCAAATAAGATTTAAGTTTTAGGAAAACAACCCTGGTGACCTTGTGAAAATTAGAGGTTTATATATAAATTGAAAAGTACTGGGCTGGGGATGTGGCTCAAGCGGTAGCGCGCTCCTCTGGCATGTGTGCGGCCCGGGTTCGATCCTCAGCACCACATACAAAGATGTTGTGTGTGCCGAGAACTGAAAAATAAATATTAAAAAAAAAGAAAGAAAAGTACTCAAGTTAATGTGTACCTTGGAAATCAGGAAGAATTCTTAGAGGATGTAGTGTTTTTATAATGTGTATGACTCCCAAAACTTCATAGTATTTATACATAGGAGTTTTAAAAGAAATCATGTCATAATATTTTAGAGAGCATATGGTTAATGCAGATGATATATCCATCACTCAATGCAAACTATATCTTATACATCATGCAAAGAACATTTCACTCCCCCTCCCCCTCTATATATAGTGAATGGGGAAATTAAGTCACAGAGTAGCCATATTACTTTATCTTTGCCACACATGATAACAATTACAGGAATGATAGCCCATAATCTTCACAGATCCCACCTGTACTCTATCTCTCTCTCTCTCTCTCTCTCTCTCTCTCTCTCTCTCTCACACACACACACACACACACACACAAAATACAAAGACATGTATCATGAAGAATCATCATAGAATTCTTCCTGGCATACTGCTCAAGTTCTTCTTGCTTTTAAACTACACAATGTCTTTCCTATCAATGTAAATTATTTTTCATTATTCTTGTATCACACTTACTGCCTGGGTCTGAGAAATATAGTGTCAATTCTACTGTACACTCACCATCCTCAGGGGTAAACTTTGCTATGTTAAAGCTGTAGAGTCTGTCAAGATATTCAATTCCACAAGTCTAAATTTTCTTCTGAGAGAGAATTCTGCAAATGATTCCCTACTGGGAGTATAGTATATTATACTTACCATTCCCATTCTAGAACCATGTTTTGAGGTGCTGCTCTATCTCTAGTCTCTAGGATGGAATTTCATTGGCACTTTGTCTGAGGGAATAATATTATGCACTTAGTGAAAATAGTTATCACTTGTACAGAAAAATTACACAGATTTTAAGTCCTATTTTTCCCATTTTACTCTTTGTACTTACCTATTTTATTTATTTATATTAAAAATGGAATTGAAGAAAAGCACCTACAGTTGTTTCAAACTAATGTAGAAATTTCAAAGATCCGTTGACATAAGGGGTTGTATACCTTTTGCACATTGAGGTACCAGAGTACCTCTTCAAGCACCATATGCAAAAGTTCTTCCCAGAAGGTCATCTCATTTACTTGTCATGCAGAGAAAACAGATATATGATTTTATACAATGTTACTTTTGTTAGAACAGTGGCACAGGACTGAACCACTAGAACACACTGAAGCTAGGCAGAAGAATGTTTATTGTCAGGAGAATCTGACAGACTGTCTCTACTCAGAACAGCATCAGACTTTCTAAGTCAGATCCTAGGTTATGCATTGGGGGTGGGCTTCGCTCTTGCTACTGCAGATGGGGAGCAAGCTTCAAAACCTCAAGAACCACAAAGGGGAAGGGAAAGGTGAAGCAGGCAAATTGCCACCTGTTCTTTGAACGTAAAGCTATTGAACCAATAAATTCTTTGACAAGCACAGAATGTTTTCTCTTAACAGGGGCCACCCCAAATGGGCAGTTTTCTCAGCATCTTCACCCCAGAAATTCCCAAGGCGGGTGTCTGCTTTCCAGGACAGTTCAAAGCAATGATTCATTCGTCACTCCTTATGATGCACAATGTAGTAGATGTGGGGCTCTGTAGGCTTCTACAGAGATTTCAAAGGAAGGCCCGAGAGTCCAGGCAATCTGAGACAGGTTCTGTATCCCTGAAGGCAGCCCCAAAGAAGATGATATGTTAAGCTATGAAGGTGAAGCCAAAGATTCAATGAAATCAAGAAATTTAGAACCGCAAGGTATGTCTGTCAAGGAAAAGAGCACGAAGCAAACTGAGATAACTCAAAAGAGGGGCCCACACCCTGTTTTTATACACCATCTCTCCATTTTAAATGGGAACCTTTATCCTGTGCCTATCTCACCACTATCTGTTGCTTTTTTATATTGAAAAGGGTTTATATCTTAGAGTTGCCCTGAATCTCAGAGAAGTCTTCAGACTTAAACTATTGAGCAATGCCAGAGCTTCAGAGGTTGGGGAACACTTAAAGATGGGATGAATGCATTTTTCATTGTAAAATGGTCACTAGTTCCTGGGGGCTAAGACAGAATATTAAGGTTTGGAACCAGAATATCACCCAAAGTCTCAAGTGTTGAAGGTTTGCTCCCCATGTTCAAAAGTGGGTCTTTGAGAAGTAACTATATCATGAAGGCTCAAATATCATCAATAGATGAACTCATTGATGTATTCATAGCTAAATGACTACTGGAAAGTATTAGAAGTTATAGGAGATGGGACATACTTAAATGGAGTAAGTACTTGAGGTCATGCCCTTGGGGACTATATCTTGTTAGCAGTCCTGTGATTTCTTTTTCTGCTTCCTAGTTACAATGAAGTGAGTCACTTTGATCTACTATCCCTTCCAGCATGATGAACTGAGTCATCATAGGTCCAGAAACAATAGAACCAACCAACCATGGACTGAACCCTGTGAAACCATGAGCCAAAATAAATCGTTCCTTCTTTTTTTTAAATTTTTTAATTTTTTTAATTTTTTTTAAATTGTTGGTTGTTCAAAACATTACATAGTTCTTGATATATCATATTTCACACTTTGATTCAAGTGGGTTATGAACTCCCATTTTTACCCCGTATACAGATTGCAGAATCACATCAGTTACACTTCATTGATTTACATATTGCCATACTAGTGTTTGTTGTATTCTGCTACCTTTCCTATCCTCTACTATCCCCCCTCCCCTCCCCTCCCCTCCCCTCTTCTCTCTCAACCCCCTCTACTGTAATTCATTTCTCCCCCTTGTATACACACAATGGAGTATTACTCTGCATTAAAAAATGACAAAATCATAGAATTTGCAGGGAAATGGATGGCATTAGAGCAGATTATGCTAAGTGAAGCTAGCCAATCCCTAAAAAACAAATGCAAAATGTCTTCTTTGATATAAGGAGAATAACTAAGAACAGAGTAGGGACGAAGAGCATGAGAAGAAGATTAACATTAAACAGGGATGAGAGGTGGGAGGGAAAGGGAGAGAGAAGGGAAATTGCATGGAAATGGAAGGAGACCCTCAGGGTTATACAAAATTACATATAAGAGGAAGTGAGGGGAAAGGAAAAAATCATTCCTTCTTTAAGTTGATTTTCTCAGATTCTTTTTGTCACATTGACAAAAATGATGACTATCAGAAAGATGTATTGTGAGATTAACAAATGATTTCATTTAGTTAAAAAGAACAAAGTGTTAATTGATGACACTTTGAAATAAGAAAGGTAGGTCATCAGCAGATTTATGTGTCATACTACATGTTATTCTATTAGAAAGAGGAAGATTTTGAAAGGCAATCCATCCAATTTCTCTTTCAGATCTATGCTGTTTCCAACTGTGTTGATAATAGATTAGAAGGAAGAAAGAATAGTGGGAGGAATATTAATTATGGCTATTGGAATAGTACAGAAAGGAAGTTTTGATAGGCATTACCATGACATGAGAGGTGATTTAGCTTTTTTATTCCAGAGTCTAAAACACACAATAAGAGAAACTTTAGAGGAGGAAAAGTTTATTTGGTGCTCACAGTTTCAGAAGCATCAGTCCATAGGGAGCCAACTCCATTGCTCTGGACCCAAGGTGTCCACGAAATGGTGTGAAGGAAGAAAGCAGCTCAGGACATAGTAATCAAGAAGCAGAGAAAGCATTGCTCACCAGGGGAAAAAATCTACACCAATGGCACAACCCCAGTAACCTACCTTCTCAAGCTACACACTACCTCCCAACAGTTACCACTAAGTTAATCAATATTAGAACCTTAATGCATTGATTAGGTTAAGGTTCTCATAATCTAATTATTTCACCTTTAAATTCTCTTGCATTGGCTTTTACATGAGCTTTTAGGGAATATCACATATTTAATCCATAAGAGGTAGCAACTAAAAAGAGAAGAAGAACTAGATTTGAGATTGATTTCTTTGAGCTTCTCTCCAGCATAATTAACTTCTTATTAACGTGGCCACATTATACCCCTTATTTATGGGTTTTTCTGAGTACTGATATTCCTTCTTTTTTCTTTTTCAACATGTAATTACAAAATTATAAAGAGTTGACCTACACTTAATTTAGGTAAGGAAAATAAGTTCTGGTGTTCTATTGCACAATAGTTAATGAAAATGATTGTATAATTCAGATAAGCTTGAAGAAAGTATTTTGAAAGTTTTACCATAAAGAAATGGTAAATGATCAAGGAGATATATATGCCTATCATAATTTGAACATTACACAATGTGTATATGTATTGAAATCTCACATAACCCATAAATATATACAATTTTATGTTTCAAGTAAAAAAATGTTATCAGATAAAGTTATTATGGAACCAAAATTATGAGACATTCTTAGGAGAAAGTCATAATAAACCATTAGCTTTTGAAATCTTGGGTTTAGCTTTGGAAATTATGACCAGTTATTCCTTTTAATTTTTGGAAGCAATTATTTTTGAAGTACAAAACAATATTTAATCATATACATGACAAAATTTTGGTGTTTTAAATAATTCAAAATTACTAAACTCTATAAGTGAATTATACCAATAGAAGTAATCTTTCTTTTCAATATTAGCAAAAGGAGAAATGCCTCTTCATGAGTAAAAATATTATTTTCAACTTTTATTATAGGCATCAGTCAGTGACATGAGCAATTGTCTGTGCTTCCCGGTTGTAAGTAATTTGTTGCAAATAGTTTCATAAAATAAAGCATAAGCCAGAACAAAAAGGAAAAAAAAAATCAATGGCTCTGTCAGCTTAATTCAAAGCTCTAATAGCCTCATGAGAAAAAACATATCCTTAGAAAGTAAAGATGAGAAAGTCACTTCTGTATAACAAAACTTTAAATTTTATTGGGTTAGGAATCATTAGAGTAACAAGGCCACTGCTTTTATATTTTGAATGTGTTTTATAATCTGCCTATGAATATATGAATTCTATTTTTGTTATCCAAAGATATCTAAAACTACAACTACGTCTATATTCAGGGAATACACACACACGTACACACACACACACTAAATACCCTGTGCTATATGGGACCTACTTCCTCATACACAAAATATGCAACTCTCATATAGGAAATACATCTGTAAATGTATCTGGTATTGTAGGATGCACTCATTTGGAGGAAAAGAAATTCAGTAAATGTCTATGCATGTTACAATTTTTGAGGATCTGTGGACTGGTGAATTATGCAGTATTTAATGTCATGCAAATATTGCTTATTAATATTATTAGTGGAAAATTTGACATTGAACTTTTATAATTCCCAAACTACTGGTTTCATATCCTTTAACCTAATGTAATATTTTACAACAGCAAAAAGTTGATATTGTTAAAACAATTGCATTTTAAAAAAACTTTTAAAAAGTCATTTTTTTCTGTGAATTTTAAGATTATATATTAGGAAAGAAATGGTGAAATTGTTATTATAAAATCACTTGAAAGATAGGTGTTAAATATACTTAAATTATTTTTTTTGTCTGCCTTTTCAGTTTTATTTTTCTTCTACCACCATGTTCATGCATACTGAAAGTTAGAAGGACACTTGTCTTTCTCTAAGCAATTCTGGAAAATGATGTCTGTGATTATATGTGTTCACTTTTCTCTGTCTCTAATGTCTTACCACGATAGGTATGAAAGAGGTTACCTCAAATTTTATCTTTTAGGAAAGCACCGTAGGTATTTTACTCACAACTGATTGTTCCACGTTTTGTGCTCTCATCTGCCACTAAAACTTGGTTTAACTGTGATTGGACATGTTCTATCTGCACCATTAGAAGTCATATCTCTTGGGATGAGAGTCCATATCAATTCATTTGTATATAATTTGTATAATTCTGAATATTGATTGTATGCATACATGAAAGTGCTCATTGAATTGAATACTGATACTAAATTGCTGTGATTCTTTGCATTACAAATACAAGAATCTTGAAACAGATCATCCTTGAAGGCATGATTTTATGCTAGGAGTGTTGAGTAATATACTGGCATTTTTTTAATTGCCTGACAACATCTTTCCTACTGGTTTACCAGAATTCCTGCTGAGATAATACAATCAGGAACTACACATCTTGCCAGATTTTATCAAAAAACTTTGACATGTTACTTTTCCCCAAGTGAACTTAACATTAAGTGCTCAGAATAGTTACCCTGGCAACAGAGGTGAGGGAAGCTACAAGGGACTGAAAGTTTCCACTGGAGACATGAGGGAGCTGGATCTCCTAACAAAAGTGAAAACATACCCCCATGGACAAGAGCATTCCTCTTTTGGTCAAACGGATTTAAAGTCTGTTTTTGGTAAAATGTACTCTATCTTCACTTGGCCCTTGAAATTCCTGATGGGTAACTAAAGCAGGATTAAGCTTGACATATCTGCCTTAATTTTGCACTTGTCTTCTTTACTACCTTAAATTTTGCTTAAATTCCTACTCAACTCTGCACAAAGACAATGTAAATCATGTAAGAAATATTCGGCTATAATTGGTAATCCTCCCCTGCAACACTGAAGACACCAAGAATAACTAAGTCATTTACAAGATTTGCAAGATTATACTGATTGAGAAATTGTCAATCACAGGTTTTTAAAATGTCTTATTCCCAATCATCAGAATGGTACCTAGAAATTTCTGGTCATTTCCCTAAACTTGAAAGAGCATGCATTCAAGAGGAAGACTTGTCCTCTTCTCTGAGTCATTCTTGCCTGCAGACACCTTAGTTTCCAAGTACAGCAGGTCTGAGTGATAAATATCTTGTGACAAGAGTCCAAACTTCTCCCAGGCAGCAGCAACTTTCTGTTATTGACAAGGCTCCTGGTGGCCATGCTGAGATAATGATGGTGTTAACACGACCACAATTTGGCCAAGATTGTTTCATTATACATGTCCCTCACCATTTATTCCTTTCCTATAACCCTTATAAGCTCCTTGACAACAAGGCTGAGGATACTTAGTCTCCTTGGTTCTCTCCCATGTAGCTGCACAGAATAAGTTTTTTTCCCCATTTCATCACTACTTTTCCCTTTTTTGGATGGGTGGGTGGGTGAGCAACTGGACCTGGTCTGTCTATTATAGCTCTGTTGGAACTCTCTTTGCCAGAGGTCTAGGATGTTGTGAAGAAAGGGAAGAAGGAATTGGATCTGTGAGAAATGGAAAATGGAAAATGCCAAAGGGAAATTGATAAAAGTATATATTACCTTTCCCTGAAAAAAGTATGCTTCCTCTCATCTATATAATTTCAAATACAAATGAATGGATGAATGAATAAACAAAGATTCTTAGTCATTTCCAACTACCATGTAGTGATTAAATTGTTCATATGATTTGCAAGCCTTACACTTTAGACTTCGTGAAGAGGACTTACTTTCAAACAGACCCATGACAGTATTTTACATTTTTCAGTCCAGCTATATTAAAGAGTGTATAATGATACTCCACCATAATTTTAAATTACATTTTTCTGAAAGCTATAATAGGTGTTTGAAATTTATGATACTATATATTCTATAAAATCTCATGTTTTTATTTAGTTAATTTTTGTTTGTATAAAAATAAAAACTATCATAGCCTTTTCTTTCTTTTTTTTATTACACATGTATGGTGGACCCTATTGTGTGAAGTATATTTGTCTTTTGCACAATTTTCTATTAGTTGTCTGTCTTCTTTTTGTCTGGAGCCTTGCTGTATTTATTTGGATACAACTTTCTGTTGACTACATGCATCAAAAATATCTTCTTCCATTTGACAACTTGATTAACACCTACTTGATGATTCCATTTGATGAACTGAATTTCTTTGTTTTAAATTAGACCAAGTTATTATTATTATTACTTACTTTGGGGTTAGTTCTACTACTGTCCTCTTTCAAAAAATGTACCTGTTCCAAGGGAGATGTTATATTTTCTAATATTTTTTGAAGTACCTGTTGATATAGAGTTCTTCGGCAGTTAATTTTTGTTAATTGTCTATTAGTCCAGGCATATTTTTATATTAATATCAAATCCAGCTGTGCTATTTGAAGATCATCTTTTCTTTACTGTACCAATACCATAGTCATAAAAATAGGTGACCACATATGAGTGGGATAATTTTGTTTTATTTATAAACTCTTTCTCTGCAGGTTTGCCTATATTGTGCCAATACCACACTGTCTTTATTAGGATGCTATGCATTCCTAATAGACCTTACTTCTGATAGGTTAGGACTAACACACTTTGCTTAGCTTTAAAATATTGAAATAGATATTGTTCTCCACATTCATCTATAAATATCTGCTGCCAGCTTGTTAATTACCACACAATCTAGCAAACAAATCTGTTGGGATTTTAACTGAGATGGCTTGCAACCTATAGATCAGTATGGAGAGCATTGACATCATCATAAAATTTAGTTTTCCATTTCATGGTAGTTTACCACTCCAATTATCAATTCCTTTGTTTTTCTCATTTCTGAATTTTTCAGTGTAGATATTTTATCCATCCTTCCTTACATTTATTTTCAGGTGTTTAAAATTTATACTACTATATATAATATAAAATATCTTATATCTCATGTTTTTATTTAATTTTTGTTCATATAAAATAAAAACTATTATGATCAACCTGCATTAAATGATATAGCTAAATTTGTTTACTAGTTTTATTTTTCAAAAAAATCTTTAACATTCACAACTTTTTAAAAAAAATATTTTTTAGTTGTCAGTGTAGGTTTATTTCATTGAACCAGTGCCTCGTACTCACACATGCTATGCAAGCACTCTTATCACTGAGCCACACCCCCAGCCCTTAACATCCACAGCTTTATGTATGATTTGATTTTGTTTTTGTTTTTAATGACTTCTATTCCAATTCTTAGTTTTCTGATCCTTTTTTTCCCTGATAACTGAACAGACCTAGTGCCAAAGAGCTTCCAGTCTTAGGTTAAATACAGTACTAAATACTTCACTTAAGCCCATTAGAGCTTTTGTTGCTTTGTTTTTTTGTTTGAGGATTATGTGTGCATGTATATCCTTAAACAAAAGATGATTTCCTTTATTTCAAATTTGCTGAAAGTTTATCACAAAATTTTGAGCTTATTTATATTTTTCTGTCAATAGTTCTCAGAATAAACAAATTCCTTTATTGATATTATGCAAATTTCATTATTCAACTAATTTTTTACAATTCTGCCATGAAACATGTACATGGGTTTGCACAAATCCTATAATATTCAGAAACTTTCACTTTTTATGAAATTAATTTTAAATGCAATAAAATAACCTAACATGAAATTTAACATCTTAACTATTTTCACATGCAATATATATATAGTCACATTGTTGTGTGACCAAACTTATCATCTGTCTTTAGACTTCTTTACATGTAAAACTGAAACTCTGTACCCATTAAATAGTAACTCCCATTCCTCTCTTCCTCTACCTCTGGAAACTGCCATTCTACTTTTTATTTGTGGGAATATGATTATTCTGGGATTTCATACAAATGGAATTTTTAAATATCTGCATTTTTTTGTAACAAGCTTACTACCTTTAACATAAGGTCCTCAACATTCATACATGTTATAGGATAAAATTCATATTATTTTAAAAGTTAAATACTCTTTGTACATATTGTACAAATGTACACATTACACATATAACACATTTTTATTTTTCCTTTCATCTGTTGTTGGACTCCTGTATTCTTTTGACCTTTTGTTAGCACTTACAATTTTTTAAAAAATTATAATTTTTTGGGCATTTGTGATACACATTTTTACTTAGTTATAAGCTCCTTGGAAATTTACTTGCACATTGGCTTACTCTCTTATACCTTCATTCAAGATATACTTTGACCATTGTTTCTGTAGCAACCCATGGTCTCTGCTTCTCTATTCTTATTTAAATTTCTGAGGGAAAAGAGGGCTCATGGAACCATCCTTCTTGTTTGAAAGGGCAGTTTTCATTCAGGTTCCTTTCTAGACTTGTTTTAAGCCAGCTCTTTGGTCACTTGTCTATGTCCCCGATATGGCAATAGAGTAAATAGGAAAACTCCATCATCACCTCTTCAGACACACAAGGGTCTTGGGGTCAAGTTTGTCCCAGGAATATGAGATTAAATAGAGCTAGACAGATATTTTTAATGCATTTCTTTTTTAGTCTTTGGTATTATGCCAGAAAGCACAGTGAAATGCTCTGAAAGTTTGTTTCCCACCAAAATGCTTATGTTGAAATCCTAATTCCCAATATGTTAATATTAAGTGAAGGTCATTTGAAAGGTCATGAGGTCATGAAGGTGAAGTCCACATCAGTGATATTAACCCCCTAATAAAAACAACCAAGGAAGTTGTTTCTTCCCTCTCCACTCTTACCCTTGTGAAGATAAAATGTGAAGACAGCTGTCTACAAACCAGGAAGCTGGCCTTTGCCAGACATTAGACCTCTGTGCTGCTTGATCTTGGGTTTAACCTCCAAATTTTTGAGAAATAAACATTTGTTGTTTAAGCTAGCCAAGGTGTGATTTTTTTATAGTGACTTGAACAGACTAAGCAATAAACAGAGCTAAGAGAATATGACAGAACATTAACAATATCAAAAACAATGACAGATAATAATTATTCCCCATATGTGTATCAAAATTCTACTTAAATATTGTACCCCTGTATTTCATGTACTTTACTCACTAGTTTTAACTGTTCATTTTGGCTTCTGAGATCACCTTAAATTCTGAAATAATACAGTTTACTTTGTCTTCCTACCATGTAAATTTGTTCGACTTTTCTCACCTTTCAGATGTGATTTTCTAAAGCAACTTACATTTCATAATTTTCAAAGTTCAAATATAATTTTGAGAGTATTAGTATAATTTATGTTCCTTTGAATATATTTTTCACATATAAATATTTATATTCATTACTTACATTTTTGGTAAATATTTTCCAAAGTTTTGATAAATCTTATTTTTATAACTTGCTAATTCTAACGTGATCCTTTTAATTTTCTCTTTACATTTTCACATTCTTAGTTCATGGCAAATTTATCCAAGCCCACTAATTTTACAAAAAAATTGTATGAGTATTTTACCAATTCCTACAAATGCAAAATTACCCCCTATATATCTAAATTGAGATTGTGATTAGTGTGTAAATATGAGTCCCTTTCTTTCTTTCTTTCTTTCTTTCTTTCTTTCTTTCTTTCTTTCTTTCTTTCTTTCTTTCTTTCTTTTTTAATTAGCAGTCACCTTAGGTTTAAGAAACATTGTTGAAATTCTTAGCATTTACAATCCAAAACTTGACATCTGAAGAGTTTGTTTTTCTTTCTTTAATTGCCTGATGAGTTGAAAGAGTGAACCGAGCTGATTGAGGTTATGATTTACCCAATCTAAACTCAGTCCTGTGCTCAACATATTCACAATAAACCTAACCTTCTGGAAAGCAATTAGTTTATTTATTTATTTATTTATTTATTTATTTTTTAAGAGAGAGTGAGAGAGGAGAGAGTTAGAGAGGAGAGAGAGAGGATTTTTAATATTTATTTATTTTTTTTAGTTCTCGGCGGACACAACATCTTTGTTTGTACGTGGTGCTGAGGATCGAACCCACGCATGCCAGGCGAGCGCGCTACCGCTGAGCCACATCCCCAGCCCGAGCAATTAGTTTAAATACCCATAGGCCCCATAAAGGCTTTTACACTTGACAAACCAAATGCAATTACTTTTGTCAAATTCTTATGTCTTTGTGATAAGATCACTAGGTGAACTCCAAGTTCACCTACCAGCTTCCCTACCATCCAAGAGTTATTAATTATAATTAAAATAATTCCTTCCATGTTAGAATGATAGCATAGAGATTGTGAAATGGAATCAAAATTATACTTAATAATCATGTGCTTTCTTTGTTATTCAGAAAGTTCTGGTTTATATGATGTTCCATTTAAGTAGCGAAAAGTGCTATATATTGGTGATGCACATTAATAGCATGGAATGAAATGCTTCATTCTGCATATATGCTTCATTCTGTATATATAGTATACATGAATATAAATATATGTATGTCAGAGAAAGCAAAATTCAAAAAGACCTAAGATATAAAGCAAACTTTGAAAGGAAACATATTTCTTCTGTTTGGCTTTTGCATCTAATGTGATGATCGGGAGAAAAATATTCAAAAAATAAATAACTGGAATTAGGTTAATAAGGAGAATTGTTTAAAAACCGGCATTTTATGAAAATGGTGAGTACTGCCTTAGGTCACAGAGAGTTACCCTAGGAAATTTGTGCTGGATTAACAGTTTTCCAATACTAAGACTTTGTTAAATTACATGACATAAACCAAGATGAATATACATTCTAGAGACAGGTTGTTGACATGCTTGACTGCTACCTCAAGAAATAAAACAAGAGAAGCTAATAACAAAATGTGCAAAGGGCTCAAAGAATAGAATGTTTTGAATAGGGAATTAAGAAATCCTGATTTTTCTACAATTAGTGCGTCTTGGGGGTAGCACCAGGAGTACTTCTTCAAATGTTTACATAATTACTGAATCAAAATAGATTTCAACAAAATGAACATAATGATGAAACAAGAAATAGTTTGTGATACAAACTTTCTTATATTTAAAAAGTTTTTTTCCCTTAAATATATTTAGTATTAGAAAAATATTATTATGCTCTAAAAATTTCTTAAAAAAATATTCTCACATGAGAAGAAACAAATGGAGAAAATGTGAGGCCTAAGAAATAGAAGCTTGTAGAATAGTTAACAAACTAAATTATATAGAAATACAAACAAATGCATTCGGAAAAAATATCATTAGGAACTTAGGAGAACCTCATAGTTCAGACTCACTTATTCTGCTGCCAAATACTTGAAACAACAAAGAATGGACATTTATATTTCTCAAGGAGATGATGACATTCCTTAGAAGTCTGCAGAAAATTCTGTATTTCAACATGGCCGTATGTGACCAAAAGTGGGGACATCATTAGGGTTTATTAGTAAGGGTTATATTTAATTCACAATTTAATGACGTTTTCTGACATAGTTGAATACAATTACTGGGAGAATTTTCAGGAGTATAGACAAAAATTTCCATACATTTTGAAGATTACTGGCTGAGTTTCAGGACTCATTTTTACCTGGAGTTTAGAGGAATACAGACCATCCTGGTAGATCAGGGTTCATTTCGTGTTCTCCTTACAATACTCTCCAATTTTAGTCTCAGCTAGTGAAGACCAGGGTTACAACTTATTTTATTTTTATTATTTTTAAATATTATTCTGCACTTTTACTTTCTTCCCTCTGAAGTCAATGGAGGAGATTTAGACAGAACAGAGAAACACATAGTGATCTCTCTGTGGGGTGATTTCTTAGTATTTTAACAAAAGCAGTAGGAAATTGTTTTCAGAACATGACTTTCCTGATAGATTGCAGAGGTTGAGAACATATTAGAGAGAGCAGTATTGTAGATGTCTCTGCCATTCTTACATAATAAATAATTTCTAAAGTAATAGTATCAACATTAACAACTTTTATTTATTTATCTGGCATCAATGTATGCCACCATTAATGAATGCTATTAATGAGCTAGAAATGAATAATTGAATAGCCTCATGCTAAAACCTCACAGTTTGTGAAAATTTAATAATGCATGCAAAAATACAAATATAAACCAAAGTATGAAGAGTTTAAAGGTTGGCAAAGCAAAGGTCACATCCAGTTGTGTTGCAATCGTAGAAGTCCAGAGTGAATTGATATTTGAACTAAATTTTGATGAGTCATTAATGAAGAAAGTAAGGAAATGGAAGAAAAGGCATTTCACAGAGACAGAAAAGCACAGATTAAGGTGCAGAGATCGACCTTCCCGGACTGCATGGATAACATTTAGGAAAAATAAAACTGGCTTGAATGTAGACTCCTTAGTAACAAAACATGCTACCTCAACTTGAAGTAGAATTAGCTCATGAAATCATGCTAGTACACATCTCATTACAACTATAGGGAAATTTTCAAGAGATGTTCACAAGTTAACTGAAGATTTGCTTCTCCTGAGAAATCTCCTATGAGCCATTCAGTCTATGTCCCTTTTGTCCATTTGGCATTCTTAACTTTCTCATTGATGTGTAACTGTTTTTCCCCAGAGAGCCTCTGAGATCTTAATGGGAAGGCTATCATCCTTTGTAATTTTCAAATACCCAACTAATGATATTGGAAAAACCAAAATGATCTTCCTACTTCCTTATACAATTTCTTCTGACACCAGATGTATGTGGAGGAGTGGGGTGGGTGTTTCTCCACACATTAAAGTATTTGCCACTGATTACCAAACGGGCATTCCCTAAATTTAATTCCACTCTGACGCTATCTACCTGAGATGGCTTACAACCCACAGATGGAGAGCTAGCTCAGTTGCACAGGACTGCCTTGCCTCACCCATTCTTCTGATTAACCAGCTACACATCTGGGGTCAGGTTTAATTAATTAGCTAGAATTGGTCACAGATCTCAAAGAAACACTATGTTTCTGTTTACCCATGTATTATATTATAAAAGACATTACACAAGATACAAATAGGCAGATAGAAGAGATGAATAAGAGAAGATGTGTGGGAAGTGGCACGAAGCTTTCACGAATTCCCCCCCAGCAGGGTGTGCCTCTCCTTCAAGAATCTCTCTATATGTTCAGCTATCTGGAAGCTTAACTAAACTGGGTTATTTTGAGTTTTAAAAGGGCTTCATTATATATACGTGGCTGATTTCAGCATTGGCCATTGATGACCAACTTGGCACTCAGTTCTTCTCCCCTACCTAAAAATCAGGGACCAAGATTAAAACTCCCAATCCTCTACTCCCTAGGTTTGTTCCCCCGGTAACCAGTCAAAAATCTGGCGTTATCCAGAATCCACCAAACACCAGCTCATTAGACAAAGGATGCTCTTATCATGCAGGGAATTACAAAGGTCTTACAACCTCTTGATCAACAACTACCTACAGTCAAGGACTGAAGATCAAAACAGAAGATTCTTCTATTGCTCCTATCTTCAAGGTCTTTAGAAGCTTTCTGCCAAGAACTGGAGATGGATGTAGAAAACAATATGTGCATTTTAGAATTTGTTACAAAACACTTAGAAATATATTCTTGTGGATGTCATTTGACAACCAAAATAATTTTCTGACTTCAGTAATATGAGCTACAGCATACACAAAAATATATTAATTAAAGAGAATATGGCCTTACATGAAATTATGAAATATTTTTGAATATTTCATATAAAATATTATCCTGAGGCCTCTTTCATCATTTTACAAAAATATTATGATCTAACTCTATAGTAATCATAGTTTCATTCTCTAATTTGGAGGTTTTAAAAATTAATCCAACCACCTTTTTTAAAAATTGACCTTTAATAACATGAACAGATTTGCATGTCTTTAATTATTGATAGGTATTCATAAACCATGAAAGAACTAAAATAATGAGAGAATCTTAGACCTGAAAAGGCAATATTCTCCAAGAGTATTGAAAGCCTTAGAGAAATGTGTATTTGCCTCCTATATGAGCCTCTTTCTTGGAGTTATTCCCAGAGTTACATATTGGCCAAGTAGTTCTTTATGGGTCACTGATAGTTGAAAAACTGCAATTATAACTACCATTCTTATAAAACAAGGGAAAAAGAAAAGAAATCCAGTATTTCTTTACTTAAAAAATAAATAAAATAAAACCACTCATTATGAACTTTTTGTGACACAATCTATTTCATTGATAACTACACTATTTTTATTTTGTATCAGGAATTAAATTCAGGGGCATGTAATCACCAGGTCCCATATTCAGCCCTTTTGATGTTTTATTTTGAGACAGCGTCTCTCTAAATTGCTTAGGGCCTCATTAATTTGCTGAAGCTGACTTTAAATTTGCTGCTCTACTGCCTTTGCTTCCAAAGCCCCTGGGATTATAAGTGTGCACTTCAATTCCTGGCTATTTCAAATTTTTGTCTATGATTTTAATAAGTTATTGAAAAAATTTTAATTCAGAGATAAATGATCACCTTTTGCTTATAGGTCTTCCCTCAATCATATCTAGAATGGAAATTGACAGTAAGTAGCAGATACTTGTAGACAGATGATCTTGAATTTAAGTGTCTATTTATGTATATGATCTGTTCTAATATTTCCTAGCTTCTGTGACCCTTAGTTTTCCCATCTAATAACTATCTCAGAATTTTTTGTAAGCATTAATTATGATCATAGAAGTAAAAAGCTAGCACATATTAGGAAACCACTTTATGTTATAAAGTAACATCAGATACTTAATTGTGTCACCATAGTTTAAGTGAAAACGTCAAAAGTCGCTTCAGTATAAAAAGAACACAGATTGCAGAATATGGAACCTTTCCATATGGACTCTTCCATATACAGCTTAATGTGCACAAGAAAAAAAATTGAATATGGGTTGGACCCAAGTGGTTTCATGAATCAGTTGTTTTTTATTGGACCTACTACAATGTATTTATGAGTGGTTTCTACTTTTGGGATACTTTGAACAAAAATGCTATTGAAAATTTATGTAAGTACTTTCAAAGGTTTTATGTTTGATTTGTACAAATATACAGGACTGAATGAGAAGCATATATTCAACATTATAAGAAACTACTTCTAAGTAGTTTTAATGATGACCATAAAATTTTACATACCCAGCAGCAAAATACAAGTTTTCCAATTGTATCTCAGTGACACTAACATTTTTTATTAACTTTGTGCAGAAAGAAAAAATAACATCCCATACATGTTACTTGGAATACACCCCTGTGATGAAAGAAAGATGAACAAAAGAAAACAAACAGAAGCTTATTCACACATCTATATCATATACATATGGGAAACACACAGAGAATAAATCCTTCTCAGAAAAGAGACTTTGAATTCCCTTTTATACAGCATCATTAACAAAAGCAAACACATTTTTAGTGTAGCAATAAGACATACGGCACTTTTGAATGTAAAGTTGTGGCAACTTGAAGAAAGCAAAAAACTGTCCAGTGAAGGTTTGTAAATGACATTTGTTAAAGTGGTTACCCGTTTGTTCTTGGTGGCATAAAGAGTAGAAGGGTATTCTTTGTCTTAGGCAAATGGAAAGCTCAGACCTCTCATCTATTCATTTCTTCTTAATTGCCTTCATATTTTGAGGAGGCATATTCTGTTCTCCCACCTTTTACTGTTTAAAGTTTAGCTATATTACAATATGTGAAAAAGTATTCCACTGTGACATTAATGTGCATTTTAATAAAATTATTGCAATTGTATATTTTAACCACATATATATTCTATTTTATGGAAGAAAGGACTATCCATGTCTGTCACCCAGAGTTTTAGTTAGTGGTATACATTTTTATTTTTGAGTTAATTTCCATATATATTCTGGATAGTAATTATCAGATGAATCTACATTTTTGAACATTAACCTACTTACATCTTTTTTATTTTATTGGCTTTTTAAAATTATACATGGTAGTAGGATCAAATTTGACATAATTATACAAGAATGGAATATATCTTATTCTAATTAGGAACCGAGTCTTGTGGATGCACATGATGGTGAAATTCACTGTGATGTGTTCACATATGTATAGGAGAATTATGTCAGATTCATTCCACTGTCTTTCCTTTATCTATACCCCCTTAACTTTATTCTCCTTTGTCTAATCCACTGAAATTCTGTTCTTCCCCTTTTCTCTTTATTGTGGGTTAGCTTCCACATATCAGAGAAAACATTTGTCCTTTGGTTTTGGGGATTGGCTTATTTCACTTAGCATAATTGTCTATAGATCTATCCATTACCAGCAAATGTCATGAAGTCATTATTTTTTTTTGGCTGAGTAATATTCCATTGCTTAAATATACCACTTTTTCTTTATCCATTTTTCTGTTGAAGGGTACCCAGTTTGGCTGTATAGCTTAACTATTGTAAATTGAGCTGCTATAAACATTAATGTGGTCTTGTCAGTATAGTATGGTGATTTTAAGTCCTTTGGATATATACCCAGGAATAGGATAACTAGGTCAAATATGACTTCATTCCAGGTTTTCTGAGGAATCTCCATGCTGCTTTCCAGAGCATGGTCGGTTGTAACAATTTTTAGTCCCACCAACAATGTATGAGTGTTGCTCCCTGCAACAAGGGTACCTGGGAGACAGGCAAGACCAGCCTGTCGTCTCTGAGGGGCTGAGCAAGAGGGTAAGTGTCGCGGCCCAGTCCCCATCACAAGATTGGGAAGAAACCACACTGAGCCTGGAGTTTTGTCAGCCGTGAAGGTGCTGAAAATCTCAACTTTATTGTGTTAGGGACAAGGTTATATAGTGATAGAAGGAGGGGGTAAGAAGAGAAAGTAGCAAGAACCAATAGGGGGCAGTTATGTCACTATCACTAGGGGCCTAGGCAGATTTCAGGTTAAACCATTCTGTGGGGCTAAGGTCAAAAGCCTGAGTTGGGGCTAAAAGCCCGCATGCCAATCCAGCCAGGTCACTTATATGAAAATGCTCTGGAAGAGCCCATGAGGCCACCTCAGCCAACACCCAATAATGGCCACGGTACCAAAGGAGGTAAAAGGTACCAACATGACCTTGAGTTTGTCTTATATGGGTTTCACAATGTTGAGATGTTTCTTCTATATCCAGTTTTTCTAGTGTTTAAACGTGGATTGATGCTGTATTTTGTCAAATGCTTTTTTTCTGCATCTATTGAAATAATCATGTGATTCTTTTTTTTTTTTTTTGTATCGGGGATTAACTTCAGGGGCACTTGACAACTGAGCCACAACCCCAGTACTATTTTGTATTTTATTAAGAAGCAGAAGCAGGATCTCACTGAGTTTTTTTTAGCACCTTACTTTTGCTGAGGCTGGCTTTGAACTGGGGATCTTCGTGCCTCAGCCTCCCAAATCACCAGAATTACAAATGTGCACCACCACTCCCAGCCAATCATGAGATTCTTGCTTTAAGTTTATAAAATGTATTATGTTTATTGATTTCTGTATGTTGAACCAATCTTGCATCCCCAGGATGAAACACACTTGATAATGTGCACTATCATTTTAATGTATATTTGTATGTGATTTGCTTTAAAAGGATTAATTTTTTTTTGCATCCATGTTCATCATGGATATTGATCTGAAGTTTTCTTACTTGAGTTATCTTTGTCTATCAGGTTTTGGTATCGGGTGATATCATAGAATGAATTTGGAAGAACTCTTCCTTTTTTTTATTTTATGAAATAACTTAAGGAGGATTGGTATTTGTTCTTTAAAGGTTCAGTAGAACTTGGATGAGAATCTATCTGGTGTTGGGCTCTTCTTTGTTGGTAGGTTTTTTGATGGTATCTTCAATTTCATTACATAAAATTGATCTGTTTAAGTTTTCTATATTGTTCTGGTTTAGTTTGGATAGGTCATATATCTGTAGGAATTTGTTGATCTCTTCATCAACAACATTAATTCTAGGTTATTGGAGTATAAATTTGCAAAATAATTTGTTGATTATCCTCTGTATTTCAGTAGTGTCTGGGGTGATATATACATATTTTTTTCATAACAGATTTTAATAACTTGTATTTTTCCTTTGGTTAGCTTTGGCTAAGGGTTTAACAATTTGTTCATTATTTCATAGAACCAACTTTATGTTTCATTGATTTTTTTGAATTTTTAAAAATCTAAATTTTATTGATTTCAGCTCTGATTTAATTTTTCTACTGATTTTGGTGTTTTCTTATTTTTATAGTGACGTGCAATGTAATATAATGTTATTTATTTGGTTACTTTCTCTTCTTTTAATGTATGAGCTCAATGCTATGAACTTTCTTCTTAGAACCATTTTCATACTGTCACAGAGATTTTGATATTTGGTATCACTGCTCTTATTTATATCTAAGTACTTTTTTATTTCATTCCTGATTTCTTCTGCTGTCCCCTTATCATTTAATAGTGTATAATAGTGTATTATTTAGTTTCCGGTTGTTAGATAGTTTCTGTTTATATCTTATCATTTATTTTTTTTATTTCATTCCTGATTTCTTCTGCTGTCCCCTTATCATTTAATAGTGTATAATAGTGTATTATTTAGTTTCCGGTTGTTAGATAGTTTCTGTTTATATCTTATCATTTATTTCTAATTTAATTTCAGTATGATCTGATAGAATGCAAGGAATTATTTCTTTTTTTTTTCTTTTGCATCTGCTAAAATTTGCTTTGTGGCCTAAAATATGATCTATTTAAAAAAAAAATTCTATGTGTTGCTGCTAAGCTGAAAGCATTTTAGTCATTGATGAATGAAATTCTATAAATGTCTGTTAAACCTAAATTATTAATTGCACTTTTTAATTCTGTAGTATCTTTATTTGGCTTTTTCATATTGTTTTTGTGTTTACTCATCTATCAGTATGGATCTGAAGCAGCAGGACTTATAATGTCCCTATAAGTTTCTAGCACCTCACATATTAGAGGGAAACAAATAATAACAACACCCAATGCACACAATATACAGTACTAAACTAAATACTTAGTTCCTACTATGACATCCACAGTGTTAATTGGCACAATAAATTAAAATGTTAGGAACAGCAATTGCCATTAGGAAAAATTAGTAAGTGATCATGTATTATATCTGGCATAAAATATACAACAGATGTCATCTATGACCTCTACTGCATTAATAATTGTAACAGAGTTAGTGGTGGAGACAGGTGCTATATAAACCAATTAGTGTTAAAATATATTAGGAATTGAGTTAATTAAGAGGAAAAAGAATAGATAGGTCTGAAATTTCAAAAAATGAACAGGGAAAATGATAATCTGTAGAATGTGATAACTATGAGGAAGAGAAAAAAATTAGTAAAAAATCAAAGAACAAATAAAAATAGAACAGAGATTTGCTGTTGGAAAAAAAAAAGAGAGAAAGAGAAACAAGGGAAACATACAAGTGAAAAACAATAAAAAACAAAACCCATATATGCTAATCCAAAACCCTAACCCTCAAAAGACAAAGAAAAAATAACTATCATCAAAAAATGGTATAAATGAGAGACAAGAAGCCAATATGATTATGTATAAATTTCCATAAACCATTTAGAACAGACAAACAGAAGAAGGAGGAGGAGGAGGAGGAAGAGGAGGAAGAGGAAGAGGAGGAGGAAGAGAAGGAGGAGGAGGAAGAAGAGGAGGAAGAAGAGGATGAGGAGTAGGAAGAGGAGGAAGAAGAGGAGGATGAGTAGGAAGAGGGGGAAGAAGAGGAGGTGGAGGAAAAAGAGGAGGAAGAGAAGGTGGAGGAAGAACAGGAGAAAGAGGAGGAGGAGAAATGGATCAGGAAAAGGAAGACAGAAGAAAAAGAGAGAAGAGAAAAAATAAAAAGATATTCTTGATGAAAAATTAAAAATAATTTCCATTGCAGTGGTCAAAATAGTCAATGAGAATATATATTCACTGTGGTGCCCAACTGTATTTTCTTCCATTTCTTCTTAAGGTACGTATTGAGCACAAAATTGGAGACTGTAAGCAGTCAAACCCTTCCTTTTTTGTGTGTTGTACACCAATTTGCCAGTTAAAGTTCATAAATTCTTAGCTTTCTTTCCAGGCAGTATGAGGTAGTGTGAAAAGGGAAGTATTGTCAGGTCCACTCTCTGGGTGGAGTCCCTGAAGAGTTCTGTGACAGGAGTTGCTGTAGGTGGAACTCTTAAAGGCAGGGATTAAGTCTAGTCAGCGTCCAAGTGCTTTGTTGAGTGTCAACCGGTCTGGAGATATTAAATCAATGCATCTCTTGGGCCCAGCATTTGGTGATCTACACTGGGAAACTAAATCCCAGGATTCTCTCCAGAGTTCCACTTGTGAGGGTGAGGAGACGATTCTTTGCCCCTTCTGCTGCCCATGGACCCTGCCTTTCCTGAATTCCCAGGCTTAGGGTATAGTCACAAGCACCTATTCAATTCTCCAGCCACTTCAGCTGGTCCTTCAAGCCACTAGACTCAAAGGTAGGGAGGGAGCTGTGCTCTCCTTGGCCTCTTTGACTTGTATTCCTGATTGAGCAGGCACAAAACAGCTGTAGTTAGGCTCCCTTACCAAGATTTCTGGTTATGTTTTTAGTGTGTAGCCTGGGCTGGGAATTAGCTGTGTATGGTTAGCCAAGGCAAGAACACTCTGATTAAACATGTATACTCTAAGTCATAAACTGTAACTTGTGTGTGTCTTATATTTGCATTCTTTGTTTGACCTGCATTATAAAAAAGAGCCTATGGAAGAGACTCAGGGTGAAATGGGTTAATGGGGGGGGTTAATGAGGATGAAATGGGGGCAGAATGGAACTGGCTGGTGGACTGCAACTGAAGCTGGAGGTGGGAGTCTATGGCCACTACTGAATAAAGCATGCCTACTATCCTAACTGGTTTGCATCATCTTCTACCTGCTGAATTCTGAATCTGTTTCCTGGGTCAGAGCCCCCATGTGAAAGTTGGCTTAGTGGGCAGTCTGTTCCTCAGGTGAGTGATGAATCAACCCTGGTGGACAGGAGGAACCTATGGTTATTGAGCAGCATGTAGCATTTGGTTGCCAAATGAATGATATTAGCATGAACTCCTGGGTATAGTTGGGATACTGTGGATGGGTTTCCTATGAACATAAAGACTTATGATTTCCTTGTGGTAAACTTGGATCCGGCGGAGGTTACTGTGAACTGAGCAATGGAGCCCAGCCACCAGGCCATGGACAAGGACAAAGATGGCAGTGGAAGTGCAGATGAGGCAAATGACCTGAGGAGCTGGCTATCACAGCCACTGGGCTCATGGAATAAGTGCTTCTTACAGCTTGAGAGCAAAAACTGATACAGAGTTACAAGAGATTCCCAAGATGAGGAAGTTACAAGATAAGAAAGAGGCCTTAATAGCCAGAGTATGGTCACTGGAGGAAGACATGTACCTTGAAAATACTCCTCAAACTCTGTCATAGTACTGTTGGAGTTTGAGGAGGAGGAAGAAGATTAATGCTTGCATGACTAGCCAGGGGTAATGCAGAAATATAAACAGCAGCAGCTGATGGCTCTGACAGGCAGCTGCCAGCAGGGCCGGCCTAGGTAACCAAGTTCAACACAATCCATCTACAAAGCAGAATTGGTGGATCTGGGAAAATAATTTGGACAGAGGCCAAGAGAGCCCCTGAACACTTTGATATTACCCTTGTGAGATTTAGGGGTGCTTAGAGCTGACAGAGGCATGAAACCCCATGTACTACAAGTTATTGATTCTGCACAAACCACATGTGCTAAAGATCAGTGAGGAACAATAAAGCCCAGCCAAGAGAGAGCCCAAGTGTAGTAAGAGCTTGGCAGGGGTCCCGAAAGAGAGAGATGTTAAGGTCCATTACCTATAGAGATGAACCATAAACAACCCAATAGCTTGGAGGTAAGGCACCTATAATGTTCTGTGTTTGGTACACAAATGACTCCATTGATGAAGAATTGCCTGTGTGGATGACAGTGGTTGGCTACGGTGCTGAATACAGACATCATCCAGTTTGGTTATAGTATAAGACAAAATAGCCAATTAACTGAGCTAAATGGTGATAGTAAATAAAGCATCCTCCATAGTGATATGCTCAAAAGTTGTTCTGTATACTAGGGACAAGTTCTGTAGCAAAAGCTGACTATAGGGCAAGTTACTTGTCATACCACCTGTTTAGTCCAGGGAATAATGAATCAGATGCTTTGGCTAGGGTGTGGTTGTTACAGCAGGTGCCTAACACTGACTTAGAGGGTTGGCTCAATTCAGACAACAGCATACAGATGTGAAAACTACGTGAAATATAGTCAAACAATGGAGTCTGTCTTCAAAATCAAATACCCTGGTAGAGGATTGCTAGGCATTTGTGCTCAGGAATATCCACACACCCAATGCCTTGGAGCCATAGATGGCCAGGTAATGTAGGAATGAATCCCTCTGACATTATGGCAGGTTGACTACATTGGTGCTTTACTGAAGTCAGAAAGGGACATGTTTGCCTTGATGGCAGTGAATATGGCACCAGGCTTGTTGTTTGCCTGGTCCAGGGGTCAAGCAAATCAGTGTGCTATGATTCATGCCCTGACCATGTTGAAGGCCCATCACAACAAAAAAGTGACAAAGGGACTCATTTTTCAGATCAAGATGTGCAACAATGGGCAACCCAATTACAGATTCAATGGAAGCTGCACATCTAATTTCATCAAGAGTCTGCAGGCATAAAGAAGAGATTCTGTATATCAGTGACAAAACCTCTGAAAGGGAAATCAGGACAACCACCCCATTCACAATATACTCAAAAAAAAAATAAAATAAAATATTTGGGAATCAACCTAACAAAAGAGGTGAAAGACCTTTACAATGAAAACTACAGAACACTAAAGAGGGAAATAGAAGAAAACTTTAGAATATGGAAAGTTATACCATGCTCATTAAAATGTCCATACTACCAAAAGTACTCTATAGGTTTAATGCAATGCCAATCAAAATCCCAATGGCATTCCTCACAGAAATAGAAAAAGCAATCATGAAATTAATCTGGAGAAATAAAAGACGAAGAATAGTTAAAGCAATTCTAAGCAGGAAGTGTGAATCAGGAGGTATAGCAATACCAGATTTCAAACTATACTATAGACCAATAGTAACAAAAACAGCATGGTACTGGTACCAAAACAAGTGGGTAGACCAATGGTACAGAATAGAGGACACAGAGACCAATCCACAAAATTACAACTACCTTATATTAGACAAAGGTGCTAAAAGCATGCAATGGAGAAAGGATAGCATCTTCAACAAATGGTGCTGGGAGAACTGGAAATCCATATTCAACAAAATGAAATTGAATCCCTTTCTCTCACCATGCACAAAATTTAACTCAAAATGGATCAAGGAGCTAGGAATCAAACCAGAGACTCTGCATCTAATAGAAGAAAAAGTTGGCCCTAATCTCCATCTCATGGGGTTGGGCTCCAAATTCCTTAATAGGACACCTATAGCACAAGAGTTAAAATCAAGAATCAACAAATGGGACATATTCAAACTAAAAAGTGTTTTCTCAGCAAGAGAAATAATAAGTGAGGTAAATAGGGAGCCCACATTCTGGGAACAAATTTTTATCCCTCATACTTCAGATAGAGCCATAATATCCAGAGTATACAAAGAACTCAAAAAGTTAAACAACAAAAAACAAATAACCCAATCAACAAATGGGCCAAAGATCTAAACAGACACTTCACAGAGGACGATATACAATCTATCAACAAATACACACACACACAAAAAAAAATGCTCACCATCTCTATCTATCAGAGAAATGCAAATTAAAACCACTTTAAGACACCATCTCACTCTAGTAAGAAAGGCAGCCATTATGAATTCAAACAATAACAAGTGCTGGCGAGGATGTGGGGAAAAAGTTACACTTGTACATTGCTGGTGGGACTGCAAACTGGTGCAGCCAATTTGGAGGGCAGTATGGAGATTCCATGGAAAGCTGGGAATGGAACCACCATTTGACCCAGCTATTCCCCTTCTCGGACTATACCCAAAAGACCTAAAAAGAGCATACTACAGGGACATAGCTGTATCAATGTTCATAGCAGCACAATTCACAATAGCTAGGCTGTGGAACCTACCCAGATGCCCTTCAACAGATGAATGGATTAAAAATATGTGGCATTTATACACAGTGGAATATTACTCAGCATTAAAAAATAACAAAATCATGGCATTTGCAGGGAAATGGATGGCACTAGAACAAATTTTGCTAAGTGAAGTTAGCCAGTCCCTAAAAAACAAATGGCAAATGTTTTCTCTGATATTAGGGAGGTGACTCAAAACAGAGTAGGAAGGAAGAGCATGAGAAGAAGATTACCACGAAACAAGGAAAACAGGAGGGAGGGAAAGGGAGGGAGAAGGAGAATTGCACAAAAGATGGAAGAAGACCCTCATGGGTTCACAAAATACATATACGATGGTGTGAGGGGGAAGAGAATAAAAAAAAGAGAGAGAGAGATAAGTATCACAGTAGAATGGGTAGAGAATAGTGATGGGAGGGGAGGGGAGAGGAGAGGAGATAAGGAGGGCAGCAGAATACAACTGACACTAGGATTGCTGTATGTATGCACATGGATGTATAACCAATGTGATCCTGCAATCTGTACATGTGGAAAAATGAGAATTCATATCCTATTTGAATCAAATGTATGATATGTCAAGATCATTGTATTGTCTTGAGCAACTAATAATCAAAAAATAAAGAAGTAAAAAAAAATAAAGAGATAACAACCTGCTTAAGCAAGGACCTAGAACTCCACCCAACCTACCTTCTGGGAAAAGGTGTGCACAGCACCTCTGGGTCATTCTAAGAGCTCTGAATGAGCATTTCCAGTGAGGGGGATCAGCTTCTGTTGAAGCTTTACTGCACTGCACAACAACCCTAACACAGGTCCAGGTGACAACAAAGGATGTTGTACTTAAATCTGGGATTGAGTAACAAGGGAATGTTCTTTAGCCTGTTCCCACTATGTTAAATAGGGGCAAAATGTAGATTGGACATGGCTCTGGACAATAAACACTTTCCTTCCTTCATTGGGTTATCCTTTTAGTCCCATGGGGTAAAGGTTTGGAGTGTGATCTCCTTATAACTAGTGAATGCCCTGCCCTATACATGTGAATTGGCTGGGTTTTGCAAATGCGGCACAGGTCTTAAAGGGCACTTTAGCTATTTCCCTTTGGCCAATTGTGTGTTCCCTGGTGCTGGAGTATACAGAACCTGCTGAAGTTCAAAGCCAAGCTGATTGAGTGTGGTATCAGCTCCCAGGGAAGCCACAACAGATGACCACTATACTTTCCCGGGATTCAAAGTTGACATGCATTTTCACAGATGGATGTGATTTATCTGTGCTAATTCCTGTAATTGATTTTTTTTTATCATCTATAGGTGTGGTCTTACCAACACCATTGTGAACTAGACACACACCTACACCAGAGGTACCTATTGGGTATGCAGTAAAATGCCTAAGTTTTGTTGGACAACTGGTGAATCCAGTCTGTCCTTGAACATGGCTAGGAAAGACTTTTATTGCCACCTTGATATGGGATAAAACTGACAATGGCTTTCACTAATCATAAAGATGACTGGCCTTTGGTTGTATGTTGTTACAGCTATGTTGTTGTTGTGGCCTGTGGATGGAGGACTCTGGCCCTCTTCACTAAGGGATCATTGCAGAAGACTTCAGACACATAGATTTTATAGTAAGAAATCTTAAAGGGGTGGACTGTTGGAGCAGGCTCAACATCGCTGTAGTAGGCTCCCTATTCCATACTTCCTGTGCACTATGTTATGTTTTTAGTGTGTAGCCAGGGTCGTGAACTAGCTATGTTATGGTTAGTCAAGGCCAGAATCATTCTGATTCAACATATATACTCCAAGTCATAAATATTAACTTGTAGCATGAGCCCCCTTATATAACCTGTTGGCAGTGTACCTTCTTTATTTGACCTGCATATAAAAAGGACCTATGGAAAAGATTTGAGGTAAAATGGGCTAGTGGGTGTTAATAAGGGTAAAATGGCAGCAAAATGAAACTGGCTGGGAGCTGATGCTGAAGCTGGAGACAGGAGTCTGTGGCCACCACGGAATATGTCATGGCTACTATCCTAAATGCTTGAATCCTCTTCTACCTGATGAACCCTGAATCTATTTCCTGGGTGCCCCCCAAACAAGAATTACCTTGGTTAAAACACTCTCTATACCTATTTTTCTCGCCATTTGTTAGGCATAGTCTAGATCTCCTGACAGTTGTGTGCCAAGACCATGTATAGGACTCAGCTCAGATCTTTTGGACTTAGGTTTCCAGGTCGGTAGCCACATGCTGATGCATCTCCGTTGTCTTGGTTCTCCATGGACCATTGGGAAACATAAAGCATATTTTATGCATCAGTATATTGTGCAGTACAGCCTAGGGCTGCCCCTCCAATCTTAGGAGTTTGCTCACTAAGACTGTGCGTTCTGATTCTCAGTGCTTTCCCTCTTTCTGTGCCAATGTTGCTGGTATCACTGGCAGTTTATTTCTAATGTTGTCCATTTTCCTTGTTGACTGTTCCCTAAATTTCTAAGTCCTTAAGGTACTCTGTCCTATATTGAGGTTTAGTGAAATCCCTCTTTTATCCACCTTGCAGAGAAGCAGTATTCCCGCTGCTTGAATCCTGGGTTGCTTAGTGAGAAGAAATACAGCTTTCCTCTATTCTACTACCTTGTCTACCCATATCTTTTTGAAGTCTGATTTTACTGTTTTTCCTTCTCCATGGTAAATGTCATAGTTTATTGTTTTGTGTATTTTGTTAATTCTATTAAATAACATACTTCTTATATGGCATTAAGAGGAAATAAAATGGAACTCTGAATTGTGCCTTCTTCCTTAAAAAAAATGACTTGCTTTTGATTCTGGAAGACAGTTTTATTTGGGAATATAATCTTCATCTATTGTTTCACACACACACAGAGAGAGAGAGAGACACACACATATATATATATATATATTCCAGTACTTACGGGATATTTTAAAATTTCCAGTTCATCCTTACACTTCATTTATAGGACTTCAGGATTGCAATTGAGTGCCTGAGATACTCTCTGTTTTCTTAGACAATGAGTGATACTTCTGTCAATATCTGATTTGTTTATATATCAACTAAATTGTCTAGTAACCATGTAATTTCTTCCAAGAAAGCTTTCTCAAATAACCTACTTTTATATCTCCTTTTAAACTGAGAGTTAAGGTATTACTGGAAGTCTCCTTTCAATTCTCTGGATCACAGAGACAGTTTTAAAACTTAGTGTCTACTTTTTTTGTATCAGTCATATATGTGCACATGGTAACCATAAACATGTGCCTTTCAGGAAGCATAATGCATGGGGCAGAATTCACCCTGTGATTCTATAAAATATGCTCTTACATCTGATGCCATGATTTCAGATGAATGTGTCCAGCTAGTGACTGAACATAGTATGTAGATTAAAACAGACCCATTTGAGGGACACATGAGTGACTACTCTGAGGCCTAATCATCAGCTTTTCTGAGACCTTTTAGGACTTCACTATAGTCTAGAATATTTTCCTACTCATCTTTCCTTCGATTCAATCCTCTTCTATAGGGTAAATGAGAACTTCACAATTTGCTCTCCCATACACTTTGACATTCTTCTCATTTTTACCCTCATTTTTCTCCTAATAAATTGCTTGTATAAGGAATCCTATCCATAGTATCTGCTTCTCAGAGGAGCCAAATTAACATGGTGTGAACTTGAAGAAGTTATCTAAGCTTTTCTGTGACTCATTTTAATAACTGAAAACAATAATGTTTCCATGGGAAAGAAGAGAGGCAATACGCTATATACCAGTCTTCCCCTCAGTTCATTTTTGGCTTAATTCTATACATCATTACTCTAAACTAGCAGATATAAGTACTGCAATGCAACTGATGCCCATCTGTTCTGTCTTGTCAAGTGATTGTTCACATTGGTTTGTAGGCCTTGCAGGTTACTAAATAATCTGATAATCAGTCTTGAATAAATAATACCCAAGTGGACAATATATTGCTTTGAAATAATAATACAAGTCCTGTTCCTGGGCTTGATACATGTGAAAATATAGGCTAACTTATGAGACTTCCTTAGCTTCAGTTTCCTCATCTCTAATCAAAGGAAAGAGTAGCACCCACCTTACAATTGTACTGTGAAGGTCAAGTAAAATATTATATGCATTTATATATGGCAAACTCTAAATTTATGTAATTATTTTAAGAAAAATAGATATTCTAGATTTTAAAATGTATCCTTTCCACATTAAAATATCAGTACACACTGGATTACTCCTATGCCCCTCAGTATATTTTTTAGATAAATTACACAAAGCTTTTAGTCTTGCATCCACCAGCTCAAGCATGCCCTCTTCCTAATTTGCAAATATTTTCCAAAAGATTTCTTAAAGTTCACAAAGGACTTCTCAGAAGTTGATTTTATCAATCAGATGTGCATATTCTTCATGAAATATTCGTTCATTTTTTACATTCACACAACTCAACTTCCACAGGCCTTGAAAACTCTCACAGGAGCATACCTGCTAATATTGAGTAATCCCAAGCCATCAGACTCAAGCAAATTTCACACATGCTGCTTCTTACCAATCTTACATTTGTAGGTCAACAGAAAGATACTATGGTATGGTGAGTATGGCAACACAAAACACTATCTTCCCAATTCCTCACCTAGTTGTGTATCCTGAAAATAAAATTCTCTAAGTAGTTAGAAATAACAATTTTACCAAGAGACGATCTTCAATTTTAAATTACAGAGGCTTGTATCCAATTACAAGTGCACCATTATCTTTCTACCTTTTTCTGTATGCTACTTCCAAATAGATATTTTTATTAAAGAAAATAAAACTATTTTCTTCAATACCTGATATAACTCACCTTGTATCCATATTAAAAAAGAGAAGGAGGAGAATAGACTTTGTGTGTACGTCAGGTCAAAGGAGAACCTCTTTATAGCCATATCTTAGCGTTTCATATCAGCTACTTAAAAATGTCCTATTACATTACCAATTGTAACCTAAAAGGGTATTAGGCTAGTATAAGACAAATAGCTATTAGTACATTTTAGGGCCTAGTATTAAATATTCACTGACCATTAGTTAATTTTCTAGGTTTTAACACAATATTAGAGTCCTGTTTTTTTTTTTTTTTTTTTTTTTTTTTTTTAGTTCATTCTTAAGTAAAGGAAGTCTGCTCTGAAGGCCTGTGTGAAAGCAAATTCAATCCTTTGTTACCAACTAACTATTGTATAAGCATAGTACCTAAAGGAAATTTCTAAATTGGTTTCTGTTATGGTTAGATATGAGGTGTTTCCCAAAAGCTCATGTGTAAGACAATGCAAGAAAGTTTAGAGGTGAAATGCTTGGATTATGAGAGCTTAAATCTAACACATGCATTAATCCACTTTAGAGATTAACTGGGTGGTGACTACAGGCAGGTAGGGTGTGGCTGGAGGAGTTGGGTCACTGGAAGTGTGTCTTTGAAGTATTTATTTTATGAGCTTAGTCTCTGTTTTCTGGTGCCATGTCCTGAGCTTCTTTCCTCTGCCACTCTCTTCTGTCAAGATGTTTGCCTCCTCTCTGTGCCAAAGCAATGGAATCCGCCATCTATGGAGTGAGACTTCTGAAACTGTGAGGCACAAATAAATCTTTCCTCCTCTAAGTGTTTTGGTAGTTCTTTTGGTCACAGTAGCAAAAATGCTGAATAAAACAGATTCTCGCACAAAGTTTGAGATAGTGATAGGAACTGGAAGAGCAAGAGGCAAGAACAAACGGGGTTAGATTTGATTACCTAATTTGGGGAAACAAATTACCTTGAAACAGTCCTTTTTATCATTATCATGAAATCCATGTATATAATTTAGAAATGGCTAGTAGGCTAGGCAGTTCCAATTTAGGCTCTCTCTTGAAGTTTTAGCCAGGTAGTAAATGAGGCTAGAAAAGCAAGATTCTGAAGAAACTGGGATTGGGACAAGTATTGTTCTCCTTTCATGTAGTGTCTAAATGAGAATTAGGGTTTATGCACAGTAGGGTAGTAGTTGCAGGCTACTGTTGTCAATTGTGAAGCCCCCAAGAACAAATATTGCAGAGGATGAGGCTGAATTTTCTTTCTTTTCTCCGTTTTTGTACTGGGGATTAAACCCACTGAGCCTCATTCCCAGCTATATATATGTGTATATATATATATATATTTTATCTAGAGATAGGTTCTCACTGAGTTATTCAATACCTTACTAAGTTGGTGAGATGGGCTTTGAATTTGTGATCGTCCTGCCTCAGGCTTCCAAGCTGCTGGAATTACAGGCATGCTGGGATTGCAGGAATAAGCCATGTGCTGGGTGAGGTTGAATATTCTCTTTAATCTAGTCTCTTGCTTGTAAGTAAGTCATAAAGTCACCCATTTTTCTATAGAGTGAAAAGTTTTTAGCACCTAATGTGGGACAGATGATACTCTGAGAAAATGTATGCAGCCACAATCTATCCTCTAGTCACCACAATTTAACTCCCTTTTATATGGAAAATTAATCCCTTCTCAAAACTTTCTCTAAAATTCTTATCCCATTATAGTCCAAGTTTCAAGCTCAAGGCCTAAAATTCCCTTTTCTAAGTTAGGTCAAACAGCCTTGTTGAGTGTAGTGCCTCTTCTTCATCTCTGTCTCCATCTCTATCTGTGCCTCAGTGTTCTCCTTTTACTATTTTTAAATTTATAACCTGTGAATGAAGGAAGCAAATGATTTATTTTTTCAAAACTTATCACACAACAGACATCGTAGAACATACAAAAGAAAACGTTGCTATTTCCACTCAAAACAAAAAAATAAGGAGGCATAACAGTCACGGATCCATGCCATTTCTGTACTCTAAGAAGCCAGAGCCACTTCATTAAAGTTCACACCAACTCCCTGTGAATTGTTTTTCATGGCCTCTGCTTTCATTTCCTGAACTCCTGATTCTCTCTCCATAGATCCTAACTTGAAGAAGTAGCTGGGGTTTACAATGGAATGAATTTCTCTACCATTTTCCTGACCATAAAATGGGAGTTCAGAACCCTCTTATTTTTTTTTTATACTATCTTTCTCTGAGTCATTGCACACTAATATAATTTTTACCTTTTTTTTGTATCACTATAAAATTTATTTCATAAGACAAAAGTTCTAACAACAAAAATTATTTGAGATAAGTCCTTGACCAGAGGATAGATTGTGGCTGCTTACATTTCTCAGAGTATCATCTGTCCCACATTAGGTACTACACTTGGGATCTCCATAAGGCCATTGTGGAATATTGCCCTTAAAAAAGTTTAAAAGACTATTGTCTAATAAACAGGATCCAAAAGGCGCACTTTGAGATCCTTAGGAGGTCACTTTGTCTCTAAGTAGTGTTATGTATTAATCCCTTCTGTATTTCTGATTTCTCAAAAAATAATTTTATCATTTTATCCTGAATTCTTTCTTATATATCATCTACATCATTACTTTGAAAACACCTTTATTGTTAGCTGAAATGATTGTTCTTTTCCTGTGTATATTCTTTATTCTCTACTCAAAAATAGACTATTTGGTTTTTCAGTAGATCTCACTCAACTCACCATACAGTTGTCAGACAGTACTTTTAACATCTTAACACATGACAATCAGCAAACTGTGATTGTCAAGGGCAGTCTGTGGTGGGCCCAGTATGACCACGTCTATTGTCTATTTCTTCAAATTGCAAATAGTGTATTTCATGCTATAATGGTAATAAAATATATGGCATTTCTTTCAATAAAGTATAACTCAAATATATCTATCGAGAAATATAAAACATTTGTAAATAAAGCTAACCTATATAATAAAGAAAACTGTAGGACTTCATATCGGTCAGTGCTAAATGATAGACACACCAGCCTAAGACTTGGCTCATCTAAATTAACAGTGTAAAAGTGATGGTTTTCATTCTCTGTATACCTTAAAATCCCACATGACATAAAATAGACATAACAAACATTTACTGAGTGACATAGTGCATTAAAATTATTTAACCCAGTGTCAGGAATGCAGAAATCTACAATATAAATGATGGCAAGAATTATGATTATTAGTAATGATAGTAGTAAACACAGTAGCAGAAAAGCAGAAGTAATAGAAATAGTGAAGAGAATAAATGATATTTGAATATATGATTATATAAATAATATAAATTTTGTACAAATTTAGAGCATATCCAAGTATCATAATATTATATTTTAACCTTTTAAATTTTTTTTAATTTAAAAGATTTAATTTAAATTTTTAACTTAATTTTTTTTTTTTAGTGGCAGATGAACACACCTTTATTTCATTCATATATTTTTATCTGGTGCTAAGGATTGAACCCAGTGTTTCATATGTGCTAGGCAAGGGCTCTACCACTGAGCTACAACAGCAGCCCCCCAATATTAACTTTTAACAATTTTATGCCACTCTAAATGGCATAAAATAAAAGCAGCTTCAGTTTTTTTTTTTCCATTTTGACTTGTTTTTAAGGTATTTCAACCAAATCTTCTGTTTTATCAAACAAAATATGAAACAATGTATTTTGGGAATAATATTTATTTGGGATCTTCAAAAAATTATAGTAACAATAACAATGTTATTTCACAATTCAAACACAAATTATTTATATCATAAACTTATTATTGCTGGGCCCAGGGGCACACACCTATAATCCTAGCAACTCAGGCGAAGACAAAGTCAGAGTCAGGAGAATCACAAGTTTAAAGTTAGCCTCAGAGACTTAGTGAGGCCTCTAGCAATGAAGACCATAAAACAAACAAAAGGGTAGAGGACTGTTATTCTTTTGATATGAGGTGTCCCCCAAAAGCTCTTGTGTGATAAAATGCAAGAAAGTTCAGAGGCAACATGATTGGGTTTTGGAATCTTTAAGCTAATCAGTGCATTTATCCCCTTATAGGAATTAACTGGATGGTAACTATAGGGCAGGTAGTGTGTCACTGGAGGTAGGTTATTGGGGGTATGCCTTTGGGGTATATATTTTGTCATAGTGAGAGTTTTCTCTGTTTCCTCGTATAATGTCTAGAACCACTTCCCTCCACCATACCCTGCCATGATGTTCTGCCTCCCCTCAAGTCCTGAGGAATGAAGCCAGCTCTCTATGCATTCAGACCGTTGAAGCTATATATGCCAAATAAACTCTTCCTCCTCTTAAATTGTTCTTGCCAGGGCTTTTAGATACAGCAGTGAAAAAGATGTCTATAATAGGGATATAGCTCAGTAATAATGTACCCCTACAGTCAATCTCCATTATAGGTCGAGGTAGGGAGAGAGCAATTATTCTGCAATAAAATCAGGTGTAGCTATGTTTCATTTTTATTATCCATCTATGGATTATTTAAAATTATATATTTATTTATTTAGGTAGTTAGTTAGTTAGTTATATATAACAGTAGAATGTATCTTGATATGTCATAGATTCATGGAGTATAGTTTTCTATTCTTGTGGTTATACATGATATGGAGTTACACTGGTCATGTATTCATATACGTATGTAGGAAAGTTATGTTCAATTTATTCTACTATTTTTCCATTCCCAACCCCCCTCCATTCCCCGCTTTCTCCCTTGCCTGTTCTGGTGAATCTTCACTCCCTGCTCCCCCACTCCCTTGCCTATTATAGGTCAGCATACACATATCAGAGAGAGCATTCAGTTCTTCCTTTTGTTGGATTGGCTTATTTTGCTTAGCATGATTGCCTCTAGTTCCATCCATTTACCAGCAAATTACATAATTTCATTCTTCATTATGGCTGAGTAATATCCCACTGTGTATACATACCCAATTTTCTTTATTCATTCATCTATTGAAGGTAGGTACCTTGGTTGGTTTCATAGCTTGGCTGTTGTGAATTGAACTGCTCTGAATATTGATGTGGCCATGATGCTACAGTTTGCTGATTTTAAATCCTTTAGATATATGTTCAGGAGTGGGATAACTGGGTCAAATGGTGGTTCCATTTTAAGTTTTCTGAGGAATACCCATAGTGCTTTCCAGAGTGTTTGCACCAATTTGTAGTCCCAATATCAATGTGTAAATGTACCTTTTTCCCACCTTCTCACCAACATTTATTTTTACTTGTATTCTTGATAATTGCCATTCTGACTAGAGTGAGATGAAGTCTCAGTGTAGTAAAACTATATTTAAATATCTATTGATTGCTGCTGTTGTCTACTCAAAACATATATTTGCATGTCTTCATACAGATAATGTTATTAGCCTTAAATAAAAATCTACAAGAATTTTCTGAATAAACATGATACTGAAATTTTAAAATGTGTGTATTTTAAAGAGAATCACAACCAAAAAATGGAATATTTTAATGCTTTTCCAACAACAACAAAAAAAACTAAACAGTTTAAACCTGCCTGTTTCTCAAAGAAGAAATCTAGTGCCGTTTCTCTAAAGCAAGACAAAAATCTGTGTACAACACTTTAGCAGAGCACTTAAAGGCTGATTAGAGATATTCAATTTAAATCATGATTATTTTTAAAAAATTCAGTTAGTAGCTGAAATAATGTTCACAAATTATTAAATTTTAAAACATATAGTATAAGTTATAATGAAATCCAGAAGAAATTAATGAAAAAAATAATCTTTCATTATACCCAGCTCCTATAATGCCAAGCCTAGTTTATAATTATAATGCCACATTGTTTTTATAAAATATGATATCTCTTAACTGTTCTGAGTAAACATAAAAATTCTGTAAAACAGAGAATTGTAAATACTATTTCTCAACAATAATTATCATCAAAATAAGAAATGAGTCTAGTAAAAATGAGTGGATTCAGTATCTTCAGGTTAATTAATTAACTAATTGATGACTGCATGCAAAGTAGATGTCTGCAAGAGAGAGAAATACAGTGGCTTATTTGTTCATCCCAGATAGAGTCATAAATATAGGAGAGTTTAGATAATAGAGATTTGAGGAAGCAATCCTTAGGGAGAGATGTACAATAAATCACAGGGTGTCTCAAAACTCCATTTGCATTTAGTTTTGCACATGTACATTAGCTACTTTTTTTTTTCTACAGCATATAATGTGCTATACAGTATCTGGACAAAAGAAAAAGAGAATATAGGGCTGATTCTCCCACAACAAATAAGTTGTTAGTCCAGAGCATATTTTCCAAATTACTTATGGAGCCTGAACTAGAACATGTAATAATGTGACTTACAACCATGGTCTAGACCAAACAAATGGTCAACTCATAAATGGATATTAAATCATACACTGGGCTGTTAGCTTAATATGATTCTCTATGAAGTGTGGCTTTGTAAAATTGTAGTTTATTTAGGTGGTATCTAAGAGGAACTTAGTCTTTGCATTATAAAATGTAAAGGATATGCACCCAAATTTTTTTTAATTGCAAAAATAATGAGGTTACTTTTTGACCAAAAATTCCATAATTTATTCTTTCTCTCTGATCATATCTTCCATTCCAGTGATTTACAAATTTGAATATGTATATGTATCACCTAGGGGATTTTACATATTCTAATTTAGAAGATCTCATATGTGATGTGAGATCCTGTGATTTAAATAAACTTTTAAGTGATACCAGTTGCTGATGGTGCATAAACCACATGTTAAGTAATAAACTCATATACATCTCCTCAATAGTACTTATATTATTGTATTAAATATTATGTGTTTCATGATAGCTGCAAATATCATTTTTATTTTCAGATCATAATTAAATGTCTCACATAATATATGCCTAATAAGCATTCATTGAATAGAAAAATAAATGAATGAATGTGCACATTATTTTTATATCAAATAATAATAATTTTGACTTTAATTTTCTAAAGTGAGCCACCATTAGGCTAATTAAACTTGAGTTTAAATATTCTACCACCCTCCCCCCCTCTTTTGTACATCTCCATCTTCCAAATGATGCTTTAATACTAGGTAGCAAAAAGTAATTTAAGTCATATCTGTTATCACATTATTCAAAGCCACATTGGGAAGATGTATAAGAACTGTCACTTTTAATTATAATTATATTTTATGGCACTTTTAAAAATAGGTTTTTAAAGGAGACACCAATTTCCTTTGAATTCTGATTGAAAGCACAACAAAATGCTTTTTCTGGAATTCTTTGGTACTCATCCAGATCACAGAGAAAGTAAAATAATGTCTTATGTCTTGCATCTCTGGAAATATGTGTCCTCACTATTCTCCTTTTTCTTTCATTCTTTATCAGTCATAGATTATAGCCAATTATCTTCAGGGAATATTAAAGAACTGAAGGTTCCTCAGATTACCCCTTAATCCATTTTTTCCATTTATTTTGATAAAAGCATCGTTGAGAGAGTACTTTGGCTCATTGCACAGGGCTAATTATATACAGCTCCATGGAGTTTATTCTCTCAAAAATAGAGTGAAATGTGGAATTGACTTAAAAGTGCTTTCCAGAAAATTTTGACATGGTGATATCAGGGCCTTCCAGTTCATCCAAGTGTGTACAAAATTGTCATAATTGAAGAGCTCTTTCAATAGTAAAGAATTTTGCCACTGCAGAGATTTTAGCATATTTTAGATAAGATTTTGTGTGCAATTTCAAATTTCTTATTTTATTCTCCAGAGTATAATGCAGAACAAAGATACTCAAATATTCCTCTGAAACTAACTTTTCTATTTTTATGGAAGGGTGTGAAAAGTTTAAGAATCAGGTTCTAAGATATATTTTTGTTCTTATTATATATATTTTTATATACAAATTGCCTTTTTAATTGATCACTTAATTGTCAAAGAAACTTCTTTCTTTGCTTACTCCCTCCTCTTATATAAGAGCAGACACAGCAGATATATGATGGTTTCAAATAGATTTTTGCATATATGTACTAGGGCTTATTACAGCACATCTCCAAAAATGTCTGCTTTACTTATTTCTTTAAGCCTTTAAATAAAAATCCCTGAAAAGGATATGCTCTTAATAAATATATCTGTTTGCCATTCAGAGCATGAACTGTGTCCTTAGTGGCTCAAAATAGTACTTATTGACTCTGGATAGCCAACAACCAGAGCTATAAGCACGACATTGACAAAATCGACTAGTTGTACCTAGTGGAGCTGAAGAAGGTCAAACAACAAGCTTAGAGGCCATCATTCCTGGTGTTGATCCCTTTCCTGGAACCTCATTAGTACTTCACTCTTAAACACAAAGCCTCTCCTTTTTATGCAAATGACCTCTTGCCATCTGTTCTGTTTACTCCCAGATAGGATTTTTCACTCTCTTTCAGTGAATAAAATTGAGTTGCTCATACATCTAGACTGGTCAATAATAATCTCTTATTTAAATATTTTATTTAAATATTTTATAATCAATATCCTGGGGTCCCTACACAGAATTAATGAAGAAAGAAGACAGTTTTTGTTTGGTAGCCTAAGGAAAAATCATACTATACTCAAAGAATCAAAGGGGAAACGGTGACCATGATGGTGTTGGACAATTGGAAATATAAATCTATGAGGATGCTGACTCCTGAAAATATTTTAAAGACCTCCATTAAGCAGCAGAATGAGGAGGAAGAAAAAAATCTTGCAAAGGCAAAGCACCAGGGGCAGTGAAGAGAGAGGCCATTAATGAGCTTAGCTACACTCATCAGTTCACTATGTTTATGTATATCTGATTATTGTACGCCTTATTGTACACCTACAATTTAAAAAAAACAATAAAAAACAAAAGCACCAGAAGCAAAGCTGGTTGCTTGTGACTGAACAATATCAGGGGAAAAGATTAAAGCAGAGTATATGGCATAATTAACAAAAATAGCAATGAAACAAGTGGAGAAAACAATAGCATTCTTCTTGAGATTGCTTGTTCACAGTCAAGAATCTTAATTACTTTGTGCTCTTGCAATGAGCACTGGTAAGACTCTAAATGACCTTGTTGCTATAGTTTCTGGTTGAGCAGACACTACATAAAGCCAGCTGCAATGAGGAAGCTGTGTTGAGTTCTCAAAGACGTTGATTTTTGATCATCCATTAATTCCATATTATATGAAAGTCTACATATACTGTACTGAAGTTCCAAGCATTATATGTTACATCAGGTAGTATTGTCATGATGAAAACAACTTTGTTCTCTCAATCCTATCTCCTCATCTTCAATATTTAACCTCCCATTACTCTTTCCTATCTATAGATGCACTGAAAATATAAGCAAAACCACAGGTTGAATCAGAGCTAATTATACCCAACACAGTCATCTGCTATCTACCTTCTCATTTGAAAGAAAAAATTCTTTTGTAAAAGAACAATATGTGAAGCCATTCTCTTTAGTAATTCATTAATTACTAGTAGTAATTATATAATTTTAAATTACTCAAATGAATCTTGAATAAGATATGCTTAAAGAACAATGGACTATAAATACCTAAATTGTTATGGCCTTTTATGACAATAAAACAATTAAAACTTAATTAAAAAAATACATCAAAACAGGAATATAGTTTCATATGCATAATTCAAACTAGCCAAATATAGCTAGTTGTGATTAAAATTAGTGGGAGATTTGACAGGCATAATAGATGGTAAAATTAGATTTAGGAATCTTTTCCTTACATGTGACTACAAAACAAAAATGCCTAGTTACTTAGCTCACTAAAATTCTTATAAACCATGTTGTCCCACTGAACAAAGGAAGAGATCAACTATATATAGATCCAGTGAGAGTAAAATTAGATTCAAATGAAGAGCTTCCTAAATGATTCTTTTCAAGAAGATCAAATAATCATTTGGCACCAGGAGGTTCCAATTAAGGAAATATGGATATTCTTGAACATTTACACAGAAAAACAATAACACAGAAAATAATCTACCCAGGCAAGGAAATTTGACTTGCTATGATGCAGTATAACTGGGTAAAGGTGAGGGTGGATTTGAAAAGAAGCAGCAATTGCCCAGCACAGCATGGTTTCAAATGGAATTTTGGGTTCCAGTTAGTGCTCGGAATAAAAAAGGGAGTTGGAGAAAAATCTGAAACCCTTTCTATTACTGTTTCTACTATCTGATGGCATGAATCCTCATTCAATACTAAATCAATATAACTTTCCTGGTATGTAATATTGTATACTGGTTAACATAAGGTGTGAAACCTTCTGCTTTATAATTGATATGACCTGATAGAGAAGGCATAATATCAGAAGATTAAAAGATGTGTTTTTCTTTTTTTTTTAACATAATTTTTTTTCTGATGATCAGATTCTGAATTTTCTATCCTCACATAAACTTGCTAGTATCTTTTATAGGATTATCAAGGATATGCAGACATATTATATGTGTATATATATATATATATATATATATATATATATTACATAATTAAAACTTACTGAAGTCTTTTTTTCTTCTCTCTCTCTCTCTCTCTCTCTCTCTCTCTCTCTCTTTTGTTTTGGTAGTACTAAGTTTGAATCCAAGGTGGTGTTCATGCCAGGCAAGCACTACTCGACCACTGAACTATATCTGTATCCCTTGTTGATTTGTTCAGTAATCTGTTCACAAAGGAAGTTGCTGTGTGTAAAAGATCAATGGATGAGGGCTTCCTTACAGGACACTAAATGGCAAGTGTCTCTACAAAACCTCAATTCAAAGGAAGAATCCCTTCCAAAGAAAAATAAGATATCTCTGCAGGCCTCAATTTTATTATTGAGTCTCCACTTTCCTAGACGAAAGTACAAATATGCATACCTAGGGTTGCTAGCAGTCTTCCTTCTGTTGATCTCTTTGGGGATATGCATCTTTCTTTCAAGTGTGTCTCATTTCTAACTTACTCTCTTAACCTACTGATTTATCACTGCCCCAGGTATCTAAGTCATGTCATCACATTTCCTAATTTTATGTTATTCAAGAAAAATATATCACTGATAGAATAGAAATGTGATCACCTCACTTGCAAAAAAAATGAAGTTATGATTAAAAAGTAAAATGAGTTTTCCAAGGTTCAAGTTCACAATTGAGAACTTGTTCCTGAGAGAATGACTTTTTATGATAGAACATAGCCACCTATATTTTAACAGGTTTTTCTTCCTCTAACTGCTTTAATTAATAATATTATCATGAAAACTATATTTTTTGAAAAATAAATTCTGAAATATAAATATATAAAACATACATATATCTCTCTGTTGTTTATCTATACATTTATCTCTATTGAATCTCATTGTATTTTACTCATTTTAGTTTCTTCTCTAATTTTTATTAAGTATTCTATATCTATAATTACTCTTCCCTTGTGCAATATCTCCAAAGACTTTCAATTTTCTTTGTGACACAGTTCAATAAATTATTTCATAGACTGTTTAGGGAATATCACCTAAATAATAAAGTGATCAAGTCAGGGTTAAGTGGGTGTGTACTCCAAAGTTCATTCTTCTCTTTCTATAATAGATGTGTCTGTCCTTTGATAAACAGAAATATGATTTCTTACCAACTGTTCTAATGAAGAAGTCATTTATTCAAAAGATTTCTACTTATATGTCTCATTGAAAAAGAAGTTCAGAGTTTAAACAAGAAATATAGAAATACATTTTAAAACACATAAATTCACCTACTAGAACTGCAATGCACCTATTCAAAAGAAGTAATTACTATTTTTATAAGTAAAGCAGAAACTCCATGATTCATAAATGCAGCTGGTATGATTTATCCAGTTTCCAAATGGCTGATCAATTATGAATATGCTCCTTTACATGCACTATGGAAAATATCTTTTACTAGCATCTTTCAGCAAAAGACATATGCATATGACAACTACCAGTAGATGAGCTCTGAAATCTATCAAGATAATAGCCTAATATTTTAAGAGTGTATTCTGCCTGTGCTGAATAAACACAGCATAAAGGTCACATTTTTAGATACTGAGGCGCAGAATATTCAGTGGAACATTTACAAGTTTGACCTTTCAGCGAAATGTATGTTCACATGACCATGCCACAAAAAGATCAAATAAATTTCAACCATTTTCTAGTTGTTTTGCAATCCTTATATTCTTAGTACACTTTCACATGAAAGGTTAGTGTTACTTTTTAAGTCTGTGCCTCCATCTGATGTAGTAAGAAAATGTTGCTTCTCAAATTTTTCAACATTTCCTGTTTTTACAAACTGATAATGGCAATGTTGTTCAAAGTGGTTAAATTAACACTCAGCTTCAGTTATAGCTCAACATTTTTCTCCTTCTGAATGATAGTAGAAGTTTTGCAATTTTCTGGATTTATCTCTTGTTAATACTCCAAGTGGAAAGCCAATACATTGAGAAGAACTAAAGAGTTTCCAGTAGGTATGCCTTTCAGGTTCCTGGGCTGCAATATACCAATGTAGGTTCAGAGATAATGCACTCATGATTAAAGTACCAAGTGGAAAGTTGCAGAAGTGTGGCTGAGCATAAAACCTGACAAATGAAACAAAACAAAGAGAGGAAGAAAATCTATGAGGTTAAATGTCAAAAATATAATTGATTAATGAGAAAATTAAATAGAAGATGCATGATGAAAAGAAGATAAGTGCTTTTGTAGGATGATTTTGTGATCCAAAAAGAGTCTGTATACTTAAAGAGATCCTGACCCACTAAATGTTCACTAAATATTCACTAAGGGAACTAAGTGAGTGACTTTCTGTTGGTAAGGCTCTTTGGTCTCTGCTGGAATCCTACTTAATATCCTTCTGCCTTGCTGTTTTCCTTATTGTTGAGCCACAAGAAATTCTGTTTGAATAGCATGTATTTGTGTCACAGAAAAGAAATTCTTCCTGTGTCTCCACATAGTCATGGTTATCTTAAGGAACCATCGTGAATCCCCATAGCTCCCTGAAATACAAGGACAAAATAAGGATACCTTCCTAGTTGTATGCTTCACTTTTGCTTTCACTCACACAATCTGAACACCACTCTCAACCATATGCTACTCCTCCACCACGTGCAGTCTTTAGATGTGCTACTTCACCTCTTTGGTTCTCCATATTAATATATCCATATTAATATACATCTTCCATTCCTCCTCTGGAAGTGAGCTCCAGGGGTTGGAGCTTGGGAGTACGATGTGGTGGGCCACACACAGCTGAGCAATGCACAGGATGCTGCTGCCTCTGGCCAGCACAGTCTCCTTGGAAACAGTATGCTGTGGCCACAGCTGTTTGCAGGCTCCAGATGTTCTAAACTTGCTCAGTGGCCTCAGGACTGGCTTCTTCTCTAGCTGGAATAAGCACAAAGCATAAATGAACTGGTTTCTTGTTGCTAGTTTTTAAGAAGTTTGCCACAGAAGATGTGGCCTGTGCCTTTGTTGGAAACTGCCAACCCAGATAGTTCAGAAAAGCAGGAGAATACTCATGTCCAGGTGTCCCAAGTGAAAGTAACCAAGCAGCTCCAGAAGCCCTTCAACGAAAAAGATTGAGAGCAAAGCACAAAATACTCAAGACAGAATGAAAAGCTAGCCCCTAACATGGGCAAGGACACATTTTCTTATATGGGAGAATCTGTGATGGCATATTCTACACTTATGGTTGCTGCTCCAGTAATGGGCAGAGGAGAGCAAGAGCAGGAATAGTTGTCTACTGGGCCCAGTCACCCGTTAATTGTAGGCATTAGACTTCCCAGGCAACAGACAAACCTAAGAACAGAAATCCAAGCAGTCTGCAAAGCCATCAAACAAGCCAAGGGTTCAGAACATGAATAAATTGGTTCTATATAGACAGCATGTTTACTCTATGTGGCATCACTAACTGGGTCCAAAGCTGGAAGAAGAACCAGTGGAGGACGAGCGCAGGAAAGGAGATGATCAACAAGGAGGACTTCGTGAAGCTGGAGGAGCTCACCTGTAGCATGGATATTCAGTGCAAAGCATGTCCGTGGTATTTTGCGATTTGTGGAGAATAAAAAGGCTGATAGGCTGGCAAGAGAAGGGGCTGAGCTTTCTCCAGACTGAGGGGAGTCACTGGCGTACTCAGAAGAAGGCAAGCAGTGGCTCTTGTGGCTATCATTCCCTGGTGTGGACCTAAGACCTCACAGAATAGACGGCTGCAGTAGAGGGGTACACAGCTTTCCAGCTGGCACTGTGGTGTCTAATAAACATCTTGATAATAACTGCTTAATGTGTCGGAAAGTAAACGTCTGAAACTCAATAATTCAGAGATCAGTTTTATGCTTATTAGTTTTGGTATATTTCCATTTGTTTTGTTGCAGTCTGGCCCAAAATTTTTGCACTTTGAGTTTTATAAGAATGTTGGCTAAAAGATGAATACAGGAAAAAATTATGTATATAAATAATATATATAATTTATCATAGTGCAGTAGTAGAATGTCTGGCATATATTAACGTCTCCAAAGCAGTAGTTCTTTATTCTCCTTTCTGCATGCCATGGCATATTAAATAGAGATAAAATTGGGAACAAATGAGTAGAAATTATAAGGGGAATATAGTGTAAGATATATGAAAATATGGAATTATGGAAAATGAATACAAAGAAATACTAATAAAATAACATAAAAAATGAAAGAAATACTAATAAAATAACATAAACTCTAAAAAGGAAGCATGGCACCTGAAGGAAAATTGATAAAGATGCAAGAAAATAAAATTGTTATATTTATCCTTTCCTGAAACTCACAAAGCCAAGTTTAATAACTAAGACTACTTGAATATGGAGTCTTATAGGAAATTATTTGACATATCATATATTTTATACAGAAAATAAAGCCTCAACTTAATATGTGTTGTATCAAAATTCAGAAATATATATGAGAAAAAATACCTGCGAGAATACTCCAAATACAAAGAGGAAACGGGACAGACATCCAAACTAGGAATGTATTAAGAAACTAACTCTACAATAAAAATAAACTCTAAGAGTCATGACCTTGCTGTTTCAGAGGTCTTTGCACCACAGTTCCAAGAAGCCACATTAAAAATATAAAATTGAAGAGAGATATAATCTTTTTAGAAACCTCATATACAGTTAAGATGTCTTTCATAATCATCCAGAGAATTCTACAACCCAGTCTTGTGGCTATCCAGGTCCTAAGTCCAGTTACATTAATAGATATCTGTATCTTCTTACTCCATGCATATTCAAAAATTGATAATTCACTGGGTGCAATGATGCACACCTGTAATCCCAGTGAGTCTGAAGGCTGAGGCAGGAGGATCAGCATTTCAAAGGTAACCTCAGCAAATTATCCAGCCCCTGAGCAATTTATCAAGACCCTGTCTCAAAATAAATGGGTCTTGAGCATGTGACTCAATAGAAAGCACCCCTGGGTTCAATCCCCAGTGGCTCCCCCACATCAAATTTATAATTCAACAATGTTCTCAGTGATAATTTCCAGAACAGCCTTCCACCCCTTGCCTTAAGTAGCTCATGAATAATGAAATCAAATTTCCAAATATTGCAACCACTGTTCAGAATTATGCAGAATAGAAAATTATGTTTATTAAACCTTATTAATAACATATCACTTTCCCTAGTAAGAGGCTTAGAAGTAGAAATTAGTTACTTTTCCCCAAACCCATAGGAGTTGTGGCTGTAGAAATCATTGAAATGACAATGCAGAGGTTTTGAATATGATGGAAAGGGACTTATCAAGGACACACAGTGGAAAGTTATAATGATAGCATTAAATGAATTCATTTGATGCACCAACTGTACTCATTTAAGACTTAGAGAGGATTTAACCTATCTTATGTTTGAAACATCTAAAATCTTAGTAATAAGTGAAATACTTTACTAAAAGGATTTTTTTTCTCAAAGTCTGGGTAATGCAGACCTTTTAGTAATGTTGCAGATTAGATCTATGTGCTCCACATTTCTATCATTCTTCATAGAATATCAGATACTAGGGAATTTTCTCATCTTGGTAATAGTAGAAGTTAGAGTAGATCAAAAAATGGCATGCAAAGTCAGAGTTGGACCTACCTATCCTATCTGTACATATCTAAAGCTATGTGTTGAGGTTGAACATCAAAATCAAAAGGCATGTGTAGAAAGAGAGGTAGAGAATTAGGTAAAAAAAAATGAAATCTACAATAATATAACAGGGTACCAGGACCATTCTAAGAATTGAGAATACAGAAATGAAAAACACAAAGAACCCTCCTTGTAGGAGTTTGAATTCTTTTGGAGATACAGACAAAAAATGTCTGAGCAGCCAATGTGAAATGTTTCCATAAGACCTCTAAAAACAAATCAGAAAGAAACTATGACATATAGTTATGGAAGTAATGGGTTCTATTTAAATATGTATAAGCAGGGCTGGGGTTGTGGGTCAGTGGCAGAGCACTTGTCTCACACATGTGAGGCACTGGGTTTGATCCTCAGCAACACATAAAAATAAATAAAATAAAGATATTGTGTCAGTGTATAACTAAAAAAAAAATTAAAAATATGGGTAAGCAAACTGTGGCCTATAGTCAAATCTGGGTTCTTGCCTATATCTGTAAATGAAATCTTATTATGTTAAATCTGACTGTTTATACCCATGTAGAAAACAATTTTCTATTTACCACAAAGGCTTTAACTTCTGCCCCTGGAAAACTATACAACCAACATCAAGTTGTATTCATTTCTGTTGTTCTCAGAACCACCTAAGTTTGAAGCCCTTGGCCTTGCTTTGGATTCTAAGTCTCACATAGGAAAGATCAATATAAGAATTATAGTCCTTTGTTATATGTCAAAGGAGAAAAGAGTGAAAGGATGCTTAATATCACTGAGATGTTGATTGATTTCCTTTCTTGCTTCTTACCCATGTGAAATGTTGACAATTGCCTTTTACTGACAGCCAAAAAAAGGTTAAACTTATAACATTTGACCCACAAGCCATTTACCCAAATGTTAGCAAGGACTTAGATAACTGTACTTACATTTCAAAATCGACTCAACCATTTACCCTTTTGATGACATCTATAGGTAAACTGAACCTCTCCTCCTTCTTTAGTTATGGCAAGTACAGTAACAACATAAACATAATTTTATACAGAATCTTGAAATGTTTGAATTTCCCTTATGATATTTAACTCAGTATTTATTTTTTTAAATGACACATCAATGTTCATACCTTAAAAACACAAACAAGAAACATGAGGTGCTGGAGGTGTAGCTCAGTGGTAGAGCATTTGTCCAACATGCACAATGCCCTGGATTTGATCCCCAGCAATGCAAAAATTAAATTAAAAAAAATAGTGTGAGAATGGCTTAATGCTTTTTTTTCTTCTTTACATTTCCATAGAACTGGGAGTTTTCCTAAATGAGTCCATGAATATTAAAAACTTATGTGAAATAAACTATAGTGAAATGTCACCAAAAATAACTAAAATGCATCTTTAAAATATCCCAACCACATCTCCTAATGTTTTATGCATTCTACATTCAAGTCAAATAATATTTCTTAGTATTTCTGTAACAGTTCTATCATTTTATTTTCATGTTCCCTTTATTTTCCAGTCTGTACAATAAATCCATTTCTCTGTTTTATGTGTGCACATATCCAACTCAGTATCCTGGATGCAGTCTTCTGTACTATGTTTTTCTGGTTATCCACGGGCATAAATAATTTTCTTGAATTCTATTCTTTATTTTTTTTTCAAAACATTTTTAAACTTTGTTTTATTAGTTTACTTTTTCATATGGTGTTGAGGATCGAACCCAGTGCCTCACATGTGCTAGGCAAGTGCTCTACCACTGAGCCACAACCTCAGCCCGAATTCTGTTCTTTATTGACTTTAATTAACATCTATTTGATGTTGGGTTCCTTTCCACCTTGCATTGGATATTTTTGGCATGTGTATGCCCTGCTTGTTCAGGGACATAAGTTCTTAGAGACTCATCAATACTTTTTGCTACTCTGAATGTCCTGAACCTCAATTCCTTTTAATAGTTGAGATACAACTTATAATAGTTAATACACTATATGCTAACTTTGTTTTGAAAAAAAAATTGAGTTGGAAACAGGAAAAGGAGTTAAAATTTTCACTACTAAAATAAAGAGGGAGAGAACTCAACAACAACAGATTAGGTAGAGAGGGAAGATGGGAGGGGAAGGGAGGGGGGATAGTAGGGGATAGGAAAGGCAGCAGAATACAACAGTCACTAATATGGCAATATGTAAAAATGTGAATGTGTAACTGATGTGATTCTGCAATTTGTATTTGGGGTAAAAATGGGAGTTCATAACTCACTTGAATCAAATGTATGAAAGATGATATGTCATGAGCTTTGTAATGTTTTGAACAACCAATAAAAAAAAGAGGGGTATGAACTTCTATATACTTGCCTTTGCACTCAATCTTAGTTTGAAAATGTGATGAACTGCAATTGAATATCCTGAGATATGTGCTGTTATTCATATACATGTTCTTAAAAATATTTTAAAAGATACTTTGCAATTGAAGAAGCCCATTTTCTAAAATAATAGATGGCCTATACCATAAAACTTTAGTATTCTGCTTTGTCACCAGCATGCCTGAATTTCATATAAGAAAACTATTATTCCTGGTTATTATTTGTACACTTGCTCCACACTTATTTGAGCGATATGAGAGTAGTGAAAGTTCTTTAAAAGTACTTGTATTAATCATACACTATAATCTGGAGTTCTCCCTGGGAAAAAATGTAATTTATAAAGCTAAATAAAGTGCTCCATTTTCTGAAACTTTGACCCTTTTAAACATCATACAAAACTGAAAATGGCCATCTGTATTGAGGCATACAATTTCAGCTGTTTGTTAGAGAAGATTTTAAAGAACTTATTTTAGAATAAATACCTGTTAGTGATGGAAAGGTTACCATGTTTTAACCAAATTGTCACATTACTTTAGCCTGTTACCTCACTGACTATACTTATTCCTTTCAAATGGTTCAAGATGATTATTAAAATGCAGTAAATTCAAATATATTTGAAAAAGGCAAACACTTGGAATATCGACTAAAATCTGAACTCCATAAAACTTACAGTAGGAAGAATTCCTGGTTATAACCAAACCCTGCACTCTTGATTTAAAGGAGTCCCAAAGCTTCATTGTTGGTACATGGATATGCAATTCTGCTTTCCTGTTTCCAGTAAGAAAGACCAATATGAAATAATCCAGTAATTTCTATAGCACTATTAACAATATGCATTTTGTAAAATTTAAGTAGCATAAGCGGAAGAAACGTTGCAGAGAACACTAAAATATTTGTTTCCCCTCTTTCATTTATTTGCTGGTGTTCTTCAAGGCAAGGCATTTATAAGTGCGTATATAAATTTTGATATAATTATTTGTTTTAACTGAGGGATGTTCTCTGTAAATAAAAGTATACAGGGAAAACTCAAATAATATCTTTGTTTAATGAAAATGAAAAACTATGAATCCAGGATTTTTTTTAGTCCAGGCTAGTTTTCTAAGACTTCTCATAAAGTCCTGAGTGTTTTGTTAAAAAGAATGACTCCATCTTTTACTTGTGAAGCTCATACAGGTTGGAGACATTCTTTATTCTTTCTTCTACATAAATTATATTTTCTTAAGGACATGCATCCTGAAGTCATTTGTCTAAACAACACATTGTTTAATGTTTCTTAATGCATTCAACAACTAGAAAAACTTATGGTGTAGATTCAATTCCTAGCACTAGATCCATCTTTAGCACACCTTAACAGATGAGCATAAAAGAGGTGAAGCCCATAGTTGTAGTTTTCCTCCAGTTGCACTATTTTTTTTATTCCAAATTATATCTCTCAAGTGGAATGAGAGAACATATCTCAAGTTATTTTGTTTTCTTTTCAGGTCATCAGATGCTGGTTCCCATATAAAATATCATTCAGTTCCTAGGAATAAGCAAAGTCAGAAGGCGACAAATTCCTAGGAGAATCACTCTCATCTCAGCAATTCTGACCTTGTCATTTCTAAATGTGACTGTCACTCCAACCATAAATGACTATAAATAAACTTTGTCTTTTTCCCTTTGAAATTGTGGATTAATAAAAGGGCTTTAACAACATGTAATTAATCCAAATCTTTGTTATTTTTTTAATCAAACAACTGAAGGTCATACAGAAAAATAACATGCCCATGGTCTCACAGTTGGTGCAACCAAAAAGCAAATACCTGGTCTCCAAGTTTAGTGATCCTTTATTACACATGTGATCCTGTATGTCCTGGAGTCTAAATTCTAAAAATTACTTTTCTTTTGTTTCAAGTTTTATCATGAATGATTGTTGACCTTTGTCAAATGCTTTTATGCATCTGTTGGAAAAAATGTGATTTTTATTTTTCATTCTGCTAACATTGTGTATAACATTGCATCCAGTGATAAATCCCACTTGATTGTTGTGTATGATCCTATTGATGTGCTGTTGAACTCAATTTGCTAGTATTTCATTGAAAATTTTTGCACTTATGTTCATAAGAGCTTTTATGCCAGTATCATGCTCTTATAATTCATTGAGTCCCAAATTTTCAATTCTGTGAATATTCCAAAAAATTGAGACAGAAGCTTTAAGATAGGTTGGAAATAATAATCTAGAACTTATATACTGTATTAACTAATATTATAATTATAGTGTAATAAATCGTCAATCATATATAATTATATGATATAAATATATGGTACATCATATAGTATAGTTAGGTTATATACTTCCTTCATTATCTGAAACAATGAGAAAAATGGATTAATTCTATTTCTGTTTCCTCCAAACTTTTGTTTTTCTCGTTCAATTTTTCATTTTCTCTGTTTTGATGGATATATGTCTTTAAAATATTCCCTTTGTTGTAATTTCAGTGGGATTTATATTTAGTTTAGTTTCAGTCTACTATTTTTACCCAGAACATCCCAGATTAGATTATTGAAGTCGTACCTACCATGAATCTCAGGTTTTAAAGGGTCCTCAGCATCCAAAACTATGTTTTATAGTCAATTTATAATAGTATTTCTCTCTAATAGTATTCATTCATTGATTTATCAACTACTTTTAAAAAATAACTTCGAAGTCGTACCTACCATGAATCTCAGGTTTTAAAGGGTCCTCAGCATCCAAAAGTATGTTTTATAGTCAATTTATAATAGTATTTCTCTCTAATAGTATTCATTCATTGATTTATCAACTACTTTTAAAAAATAACTTCATCTACCATTTATTAATGGTTTTAGTCTTTATAATGAAATCTAACTCCTTGGCAATGTTACCAAATTAATCACTTTTATGTATTGCATGCAAGTTTTTTTTTAATACTTGAGAACATTTAAGATGTCCACTCAAAATCATACTTGCTATAAGATTTAATCTTGATATCATTTCACTTGATGATTCATCTTATATTACATCTTCCAGGGCCTTCATTCTCCACTATACAATGACTTAGCTAGTAACAATTTCACTTCAGTTTTGCTGGCAAAAATGAAAATCAATATATATATATATATATATATATATATATATATATATATATATAGACTGATATGTGAAAGGCACATGAAGAAGCTGAATAAAATTTTGTAACTTATTTTTTTCTTCCATATCACCATTGTCCTAAGGGTTAGTCATAAGGATCCTGAGTTCTATACTACAATTTTTTTTTCTATTTTGTCCTATTTAGTCGTTTTTCTATTTATTCATTAATCAATTTATTTTTAGTCACTTAGAATATCATATGGACAGAGCAATCTGAAAATCTAGTATTATCTTGAAAATCTAGCAGAAAAATGTGTAGCAGAGGACCAATAACAGATTTAGTTCTCAAAATGATTTTATAATTATATTATTTCAAAAACCTGCCTGTTGAGACCTTCTTTCTTCCACTAAGCCAGAAAACTTTAATAATAGACTTACCTTAAGCAAGGCAGCCTTTGTGTCAGGAGAGCCCCAACCTGGGACAGACAAGCCCACAGTGAAGTTGTGTGGCATAGAACCACTCTCAGGAACTCAAGGTCCACTGGACTCAATGCTGCAGGCTGAGCTTTAGTCTGAATTGCAATGTCACAAGTAATGACAGATACTTTAGATCAAGAAATGTCATGAGACAGCAAAATCTTCATGTACTTATGCAAGTGAAAAAGACAGTACTACAGAGGGTTGAATAGCTCATAAATATCCTGTCATATTTTATTAGGACTGCACAGTGGTAACAAATGTTATTTTGCACTGAACTAGAAGAGTAGAACCAAATTCAGGGATGACATGCATTCATAGTTCTAGAAAAGTATATATTGACATTGGATACAGCAGGATGGAGTTGTCTATAGGGCCATTGTCAGTTAAAGAGTGGGGTGACCTAACGGAAAATGTAAAGTCTGGTGTGGAGAGATTGATTTGGTTGTTCTCTACAATGTGAAAGTAAAAATTAATAAATGTGGAGACAGCAGGTGGAAGTAAGTGGCTAAAGGAATTGGGGCCAGTCATTTCTAGGAAACAGGCTGATGTATCTTAAGGCTCCCTTGGACAATCCCAGCTACATTCTCATAGGTTCATTGCCATCAATGTCTAAGAAGCTTTCTTGGAGTTGGTGAATAACAATAAGAATTGTCAATTCAGAAAAGCATAACAAACACATGGCCCCAGTGTTAAGAAATTACATATGCCTGCTTTTAATAAACATGTATTTAATTGTCAAACACAACATCTAAAGCAATGACATCTAAAACCAAATCTCAAAATAAGGCAAATTCCAAATGTTCACAACATCCTGTTGTCTATTTTTGTTAACTGTTCAGTTTGTTTTCAATTTGTCATGAGGAATAGAACATATTTTACCTCTTGGTTAAGGAGATTTTCCAATTTCTCATTTATTTACATATTTTAAAAAACAATTTTTTTCTTTTAGTTCATGTTAATTTTAGTTAAAAATAATTGAGCATATTCAAATAGTACTAGAATGCTAGAATAAAAAATCACTACCTGAATCTAACAATGCAGGATATGCTATGAGAAGATCCATATTATGAGTAAATTTATGGGAACAAATTTCCTCAATTAATATTACCAAAAATTGGCAAAAATTAGTAAAATCAATTCAAATTAGTCTATAAATCATTGAATTATATTGCCATTAAAATCTGTCAAAATAGAATGAAGTTATTTTATCTTCATTTTAATTCTACAAAGTAAAAGATAAGGGGTATATTATTGTCAATTCTTTTTCTAATATTCATTTATTTGTTTTTTTAGTTATAGTTGGACATAATACCTTTATTTTATTTACTTATTTTTTTATGTGGTGCTGAGGATGGAACCCAGGGCATTGCACATGCTAGGCAAGTGCACTAATGCTGAGCTACAACCCTAGCTCACTGTCTGAATTCTTTTAATTAAGAATTAATTAATGAACCACTTTAAAATCTCCACAATACATGATTGTATATGGAAATATTTTCACTCTAAATATCAATGGCAAAACAGTAATTTATATACTTGCATATGTAAACAACAAAGGTAACAAAGGAGATCTTTATGACCTTGAACTAGCCAAATATTTCTAAAGCACCAAATAAAAATGCAATAACTACCTATGAAGGAGATGACAAAATACACTATATTAAAATAAAAATTGTTCATCATTGACATTATTAATAAAGTGAAAAACTAGCTACATATTGGTAGAAGATTTTGCAACTTGTTTAGAAGACAAGGTTTCATATTCAAGATGTGTAAAACAATACTTACAAATCAATAAGAAAAAATGGTAATTAATTAAATTAGAAACGTGGTTAAGAGACAGGAATAGGAATTTGCAAAAGAGGATATTTAAAATGTCAATGACAATATTTACCAAAATTAACCAACACAGAGAACTTCCATGTAAGTGAAAAGAGACAATATTAAACACAAATTTTAACAACTAAAACAAAAAGGTAATAATTACCAGTTTTGTTGCCTTTTTTTATGTTAGGTGCTTCCTAAACCAATGGTGTCTGGCTGATTCTCTGGGCTCAGTAAGTTGAAGGCATAGATTTCAGAATGTAGGAGTTGAAGTAGTGATGGCCTGACTTACCACAATTTCCAGTGATTATAAAAAGTGTATTTCACTTGGCCAAAAATCCTGGTTCTCACAGAAGGACTACTTCTACCTGGGGGAAACAGAAAGATGTCCTCTAAACATAAAACCCTGAATAATGGTTAAGTACTTACCTTGAGTCAGTCTATCTGTAGGTTACAGAGAAAAGGAATTAGCATACCTCCAAGGATAAATATCCATAGTAATCATGAGGAGATAATCCTTCCACTACCCAATGGTGGGTGGGAGGAAGTGTTTGTACTATGATCTTCCAAAGGACCTGTATTTATTTCTATGCCAAATTTTAATTATAAGTTGACATGTATAGCAATATGAAATAATAAGTCTCTAACGATTCATATTTGAGCATCTGGGTGATTCCACAAGACAAGTAATTGAGGCCATAAGAAGTGTTGCCAAGGGAGTGAAGAATAGGTGTTGAGAAATATTAAGTAAAGGAGGAGAAAAGCAATAATCAGTCTTGGGAGCAACTGCACTGGAGAAGTTTATAGTTCAGACCAACAACTTTCCTCTTCTACAATATTCTAGGAATTGTGAAACAAGAATGCAGATACTTTGGTGGGTGAAATGAATTGGATGTGAGATTCAAGTGCAAAAGGGACATTGTACTTTGGTAAATAAAGCTAATGCTTCCAACTAGATTTCTATTTGGTTACCCCAACTACTGTGAGTACTGCCTCTTGGCAGTTGCCCTCACTTGGCAGTAGACACTGCTGTAGTGAGGCACTATTCCACTGTCCAATCTCCAATTGTTATACTCAATGAGGTGAACAGCTCACATGCTGAGATCAACTGATATACTACAGAATTCTGGCTCCCATGTCTCCTGGGGGAAACAACACTGCAATATGATTCATACCTGAGACCCTACTGCAGATGAGGCCAAGTCTTGACTTTGTCTGAAAAGATGTTCTAGCTACACTTCTCCTTTTTGTATTCTGCTTCTCTCACGCCTATATATTTTTTTTTAAAAAAATCACTTCCTAGATAAATCAATTATATTTGAATATGTGTTTCAGTTACTGCTTCTTGAGAATAGAACTTGGAATTTGCTGTGACCCAGAAATTCCCTTTTTGGAACAGACCCAGCAGTAAATTGTATACCTTGTACACCAAATACTATGTGCAGATATATTCACAACAACATTGCTCATAATAGCCTCAAACAGGAAATAAACTGTAAATAAATCAGAAGCTTATCGACATGTATGTTTATTCTTTCACTACCTATGTTTCCATTTTACTCCCTTATATTTGAATACAGCATGTACCAGACTATATTTAACAAAAACAACTACAGCAGTATCTCCCATCCTTTCCGCCTTTCTTAAAAAATTGACTTTAATTCTCCTCCTATATAATGATTGTTTTTACAGTTCTTTCACTTACACTAACTTTTCCTTTGATACTGTTTTTTTACAACAGAGAATGGAGGCAGACATGCTATGTGACCCCTAAGGTTAGATCATGCAGATGTCATGATGTCACTTGGGTTTTTAAAGATATTTACTTTTAGAGCTCAGTCATTCTGTAGTTCTGAAGTCCAAACAAGCGTTCACAGACAAGACCCATGTAATTCTGAAGACAGATTTCCCATAGGAATCCTAAGAGTTCTACTAGACATGTGTTAGGAAGCCTCCAGGGATTCCAACTCAAAACATTGATACACCCTTGGCCTTCACATATTCTTCAATGAAGACCTAGAAATATGAGGAGAAGAAACAAATACTTCTTAGTAGGACCTGCCCATATTCCATTCCTCACAATCAGTTTGAATAATAAAGTTACTGCTTTATCCTATTGAAAATTTCTGGGCTGAAGGAGGTTGTTTTACAGCATTGGCAATTAGAATACAATCCATATACATAGTAATGAAAATGAGTGATCACATGTAATGGGTCTCACATAACGTTGAGCAAAAAATTCAGAATACGTGCACTGTGAAATTCTATTTATGCAAATACTAACAACAGGCCAAACTAAACTATGCAATTATGAATCACTAGTATTTATTTGGTAATAAAGTAAGGGTAGTGGTTTGAGAAGGCATGAGGGCTTTTGAGTGCTCAGAGAATTTGACTTCCTGACCTGAAGAGTGGTTACATGGTTGTGTCCACTGTTTGTGACAATTCATCAAGCTGTACATTTAAAAATTCCAAAAAATATATAGGTATTAATCAAACAAATAGTACATTGAGTTAAATTTTGTAATATATGTCAAGTTGAAATCAAGGAAAATATTGTCTATAAGAATAGCAACTTGGGGCTGGGGATGTGGCTCAAGCGGTAGCGCGCTCGCCTGGCATGCGTGCGGCCCGGGTTCGATCCTCAGCACCACATACCAACAAAGATGTTGTGTCCGCCGAGAACTAAAAAATAAATATTAAAAATTCTCTCTCTCACTCTCTCTCCTCTCTCACTCTCTCTTTAAAAATTTTTTTTTTAAAAAAAGGATAACAACTTACATCAGTAAAATGCACAATGTTGTTGCTGACTGGAAAGACAACTCTTTTGAAGAAGATATAACTGTGCAAGATCTCCTGAATTGTAGAGACAATTGTCTTTGTTTATACCTTTTTTTCAACTTGGTAAGACTAATCTTAAACAATATCCATTTCATTCTTTGAAAGAAGCAGATCTTTCAGTTATTTTAGTGTGATTTCTTTACAAGAATATCTTTCAATTTTAATTAAAACAGTTGCTCTTTAATCATATAAGTTGAGTGTGATCTTAATAGTAATACCAGACCCTTTTATAAAATTAATGTCTCTAAAAGCAAAATTTACCCATCTACATACCAGGTACATTTGAAGAAAAAAAAATGCACATACAGCAAGTTGGTTATGTAGAAAACACAAACAGAGCTCATTTGTTTTATAATCCAAGGTCTTATTTGAGTTTTATCAAGTTTGACTGCTGATAATATGAAGAAATATTTTATGAGGCAGCCCAAGAATTAATTAAACAAAATTAAACAAGCTGATTGTAATTACTGATTACTGACTATTAAGATTCCTCATTCTTATTGAAAAATAAAAACTTCTGAGCCTAGAAAAACACTGAGGGATATTATGGAAGGGAGATTAAATATTGTGTTCCTTGGTGATGTCTTTTATAAAGAACAGTATATTCTTTGTACTGTCAGTTGTTTTTTGCATTACATAATACATTACAGTCCTGAAAATACTTCAATATCTTACTGAATATTTTCTATACCCTCCTTGAAAAATTAATGGGATTTTAACACTTTTTAAAAAAAAAAAACTTTGGATATTGCAGAAACTTGAAAATTATAAAGAAAAAAAGCTTTGAACAACAGTTTAAACTGCTTGTTGTGATTTGGAAAAAAAATCAGGCCATTAATTTAATCACTCTGAATTGTAATTCCTTCCTCTTCCTTATGCACTGACCCAAAAGATTTTTTTTAAATTTTTCATATACTTAATGTACTGAATTTCTAAATATGAAGGATATTATAGAACACCAAAACATCAATGAACATTCTGATTCTGCAACTCATGGTATTTTTCTAATTTGGAAATAAAATATCTCATTTTAAAGTTTTAAAAATAATGATACTTTTGATACTTTGCACTTTTTTAATGGCTTTCCTGTATATCTATGAAAAATACTAAAATAAATCTCATAGTTTATATATTTTTTAGGATATCTTTGTTACAGGGTATTGACTAATGAAACAATGACTAATTCATTAGTTGATTTGAAAAAAAAAATTACTCATCATAAAAATTTTACTCATGATAAAATCATAGAAATTAAACCACAAAAGACTTAGAAATGAACTATTGTAATTTATGGGGTTTTGTTTTTTTGTTTTTGTTTTTGTTTGCTTTTGTTGTTTTTGGTCATGGAGATTGAACCCAAGGGTCCTCCATGATTGAGTATATATATCCCCAGTCCTTTTCCTTCTTTTTTTTTTTTTTTTTTTTTTACTTTGATATAGGTTCCTGCTAAATTTCAGAGACTGGCTTTGCACTTGAACCCACCTACCTCAGCCTCAGCCTGTGGAGTCTCTGATATTACACGAGTGAGCCAGCATGCTTGCTGGTCCATGTTTATTTTAATCTGTGCAAATAAATCCAGAAAAAAGTTAAAACACATGAATGGATATTCTTTGGATAATCAAATCCATACTTGTTCTATAACTCCTGTGCTAAATATAAATGACATTATACATACATTTTCTCTCACACCCTGAGACATGTTGGTATAGTAGATTCATAGAGTTTTTTCCCTAAAACAGAAAAGAACAAAAATATCTTGCAGAATGCCAAAGAAACTTAATAGCATTGTAATTTCAAAGACCAAATTTGTTCTTTCTGAAGACCAAGTCATCAATTATAACACAAAAACAAATGGTGTTGTCATAATCTTGTTCTCTTTGTACTAATTTAGGTGTTGCTTTAGAGTCCAGGGGTTTTTAAGGTTCTAGGGAGTGGATAAGAACAAGCCATGGTACATCTTTTGAAACAAACTTTACTTTGTTTGTATTGGGGTAAAAGGTTACCCATGGCTCATATTCTTAAAATAGTGGAAGAGGACAATATTTAACAGATATGAAACTAATCTCAGTTTAAGAATTTTATTTCAGAATACTGGATTATGATATAGGAGGGGAAACAATTTACATGTAGTTCAAGGAATAAGACTCTCAATAGGAAAATTTTCTAGATGGGAAAACTTCCAAAAGATGGAAAAAAGATAAATTTAAAAAGGAAGAGCTATATTGTTGGAAGATTAATTAAAAAATGCATTATTTGTCTACAGTCCAGGCTTTTAGAGAAGAGATGTCCCCATTGCTAGATTTTTCAATAGATAAACAAAGCATATATATATTAAACTACAGATCATTTACTTGAAATGATTTATTACTTATGAGTGTGTGTGTTTGTATGTGTGTTTACATATGAATCTAGTTTTTAGAGAAAATGCAAAACATTTTAATATATTATTATTTTTATAAAGTATTATTTGTTTTATTTTGGATAACATATGCTCAAATACTGCATTTTTGTATGTTGGGATTTATAAAAATCTTCAGTTCCATATTAGTTACCAGTGTATTGCCTCTGTGCTGCAAATCAACCCATGTTTGCCATGACTTTATATTACTGTAGCTCAATCCTGTACATACCTTTGCTTACTATTTGGCATTATATTGGGCTCATACCACTGTCAGTGTGGGTACATTTTTTTTTCCTGGTCTAGGGCTTTCCTTCCAGCTTCCTGCTCAGCGATGCCATAGAGTTCCCAATATGCACCTCAGGAAAGCTTTACCTGTAGAACCAAACAGGTGCCTGCTCAATTTTTAATGGAAGATAGAAGGTAGTTGGTTTACTGCCCTCCTCCCCTGTAATCTCAGAAAATTTCTCTACAATACAGTGGGTCTCAGAGACAATGCCTCAATAAATTAAATATATTAAGGCATGACCATGGTAGCTGTCTTCCTAATTTGTTTTTCCTAAGGAAATTTCACTGACTTCTAAATGTAGTTATAACTGACAATTCTTTAGGTTAAAATTACCCTATTCCCATATTGGTATGGTACCTGTATCCAGATTGAACCCTGAACAGATTAATGTTCCTACAGAATTTTGTCTCACTTTTTCAACATCTCTCATTTCCATTTCACAGTGTTATAACCAAATGCAGGGGGATCTGATTGCCTGGGTTTGAATGTGGTTTTGCAACTTGCTTTCAGTGATGTTTTGATAAATTACCCTACATTTCTAAGCTTGTGATTTCGAGCTGCAAAATGGATGTGATAAAAATGGTATTTTCCTTATAAAGACTAAATAAATAAATTCATGCCAGGCATATACAGCAGGGCCAACCAACTAGGAAACAAACAATGGTAGCAACTATAACTTGTATTTCTTTAATCTCTCCTCCTCTTTGGGTTATGGTTATAGAAGAACATAATATATAAATTTTGGTAGAATTTTAATGCAGTGTATTAAAAAGCAAAATTAAATATCTAACTTTAAATAGCCATCTTTTATGGGAAACACTCCCTAAACATCTCATCTTTTCACTTCTTTTTATGATGTTTAATTTGGTCATTTACTTGCACTGTAAATCCTTCCTTAAAAATCGTTCTTCAAGAATAAAACGAAAGGCAAAGGCTATGTTTCACTCACCCCTCCCACGGTCGTGAACTCTTCAGAATGTTTAATTATTGAGGACAAGGGGTAGTAAATGAAGATATTATTTTTCTATATCATTCCATTCAATTTCCAAGATACAAAACTAACATGGATATAAAACTGACCCAGTTACTTCTAGTCAGGGAAACAATTTTATTTTCTGTGACACAGAAGAGAAAGAAAGAAGTCCAAATCTAATAGAGTTAGGAGTCGATGGAGGTTAGGCAGAGATCTTATGTGTGTTTAATGGTTAAAGATCTATGGGCTCTGCCACTGCCTGTTCACTAGAGTAAACAATGTACTCCATCCCAAATCACCTCTTTTTCCTCTTTCTTAATTAGTTTGTTAATGAGCTAATGTTTCCAATGGACTGTGAAATTAAAACAATGTGTTGTCTACTGTCATGCCTAAACGTTTTCATTGGACATAAAATGTGTTTCACCCTCACTCTGATTTATGAAAGAAAAGGAAAAAAAAATCATCAGAAGGTGCAGGTGTCTGGCAAGTGAGTAAATAAACCTTCCCAGCATGGGCGGCTATTAAACAATCTCAACAAAATGGGGCCATAGGCAGATGCAGTCACTGCGGGAGCCATGCTTAACAGGCAAAGGGAAAGGCTCCTGCAAAATCTCAGATGGAGGAATTTCGCTCAGTGAACCAGGCCATCCTGTCTGTCCCTTTGGCAATCAAGACGACTCTGGGCACTCTCTGAATGCACCCCAGAGGAAGCTCTTCAGGCAACTTTGAGGCAATAATGGTTAAGTTTATTGTTGCCAAGCCATCAGACAACACTAAAGGGGATGTACAAACACAAAACCAGCAAAACCAGAGCACTCACTATTCCTTAAACGAGCATGACATCTTGCTGCTTTCTTGTCTCAAATTCTCTCCCTGTAAGCGATTTGGTTCTGGCTTGTAATATCCTTATTTTTATTTTTAATAATACTCATTATAAAACACTAACAGGTCACTGTTTTCATAACGTATTACCCAATAATTCACCTTATGCAACTTAAAATAGCACTCTCCCATTTTTAAATCTTTCTAACAACACTTATATTTAAAAGGTATGGTGAAAATATTTATTGAATTTTATGTAATGAAATATATCATGAAAACTACGGGGCAGAAAAGAATTTTATAAAAAAGAGACAGAAACTAAAGCAGCTTAGGATGAAGACAATTCATATTTGGTTTGGGTGATGAAAGCAATTTATAGGAAGAAGTTACTTTGATTCTTGATTCCATTCTTGAAGAATGGAAAGGACTTTAATTTGCAGAGATGGCGACAGGATATACTAGGCCAAAGTGGGCCCAGGAAGGTAGACAGGAAAAGGGAAATCATATTAGATATGAGGACTTAGCAATGAAAGAATATTTATTTTTTAGGGGTAGATGGACTTACAATACATTTATTTTTATGTATTTTTATAAATAAATGAGAATTGAACCCAGTGCCTCACATGTGCTCTGCAAGCTCTCTACCACTGAGCCACAACCCTAGCCCATGCAATGGAAGAATGTTGATTCTTGTATGGGACAAGTAGAAGTAGTCCAAGCTAAACAAGCAGGTTAAATTAGGAAGGGAAGAGTATTGAAGGTTAAGTAAGAATTTTGGACTTATGTTTTTAAATATTTTGGAACCATTAAAGGCTTAAGATTTTGAAAATTAATCACATTATGAGTTTACTTTTAAATTTGGGAGGAAAAGTCTTATGATTTAAGGAAAAAATATTTTAAGATTGAAAGAGATTAACTAACTTCTTCCACCTAGACTCAGGGTCAGGGAAATCGTCCTATAAGCTTTAGTTCATAAGAGTGTTTTAGAGGTTAATTTGCAGGTAATAGGATAGAGGAGCTTTAAAAGGGCATTCAAGCCAAAGAAAGCATGAACTAATGCACAGAAGTGAAGCAGCATGGTGTGAATAACCACAACTGGTTTAATATTTTGCTGCATTTCTAAAGGGCAAAGTAGCCTAGCAAATAAAAGGGACCGTTGGGTGCTGGGGATGTGGCTCAAGCGGTAGCGCGCTCGCCTGGCATGCGTGCAGCCTGGGTTCGATCCTCAGCACCACATACAAACAAAGATGTTGTGTCCGCCGAGAACTAAAAAATAAATATTAAAAATTCTCTCTCTCTCTCTCCTCTCTCTTTCTCTCTTTAAAAAAAAAAAATCTTAAAAAAAAAAGGGACGGTTGTAGGGGAAGACAGACCTGAACTCCAGTTCTGTATCTTTCAAATTACAGATTGTATTTGAGATTATATTCTTCAATAATTCAAGGAACTTCAGGTAATATAAATGGGTATTTATTTTTCCTATCATTATTCTCCTATCATTATTTAAAAAAAACATGTCATAAGAACACAGATGTATATATTCTTAATGAAATTGAAGGTCACTATACTGTACAGTAAAATGCTATGGGCACTGCATCGTGTGACAGATCTCTAGAACTTATTTATCTTTTATCATTGAAAGCTTAAACCCATTGAACAAAAACCTGCTTTCCCTCTCCCTAATTCTTGGCAACCATTGCTCTACTCTCTAATTCTATAAGGGGACTATTTTTAAATACCTCCTTTAAGTTCAATCATGCAGCATTTGTCCTTAAGTGACTCCTTATTTCATCTGGCATGAAGATTATGATGTTCATAAATATTGCCCATGTGACAAGTTTTCCTTCTTTGCAAAATAATATTATATCCTGTTTGTGTGCATTTATGTATGTGTAATTTTCTTTATCTACTCATCTGTCTATGGGCTTTTATGTTGTTTTCATATCTTGCCAACTAAGAATAATGCTACAGTGACCATGGAAATGCACATAACTTTTTCAAATAGTGAGTCTATTTCCTTTCAATATATACCCAGCTGTGACTCTGCTGGATCTTATGATATTTCCATTTTTATTTGTTTTTGAAAGCTCCATACTATTTGTCATAATTTCTATAGCATTTATATTCTCAGAATTTATTGTTTCCAATTCATAACTTTATCTATACATAGTCATCTTAGTGATTATGAGATGATCTCTCATTATAATTTTTATTTGCTTTTTTCTAGTGATTAATGATTTTGAGAACATTTTCATATAAGTGTTGGTCATTTCCACATCCTACACAACAAAAACAAAAAAGCCTGTGGAACTACCTGATGCCTCAAAACTTCTGCAAGGCAAAGGACACAATTAACAAATGAAAAGATAACAGGCACAACAGGATAGAACATCTCCAAACCACATATCTAATAATCAGTTAGTATCTAAAATATGTAAGGAACTCATGAAACTCAACTGCAAAAATAACAAAAGCAAAAGACCCGATGAAAACATAGACAAAGGACATGAACAGATATTTTCCAGTTCTGCTTTTTGTGTTTTAAACAAACAAAATCAGAGTCTTACTTTCCTACCTTGTTTGTATAAAAAGTCTTAAAGCAACATGTCAAACATGTCCCTGTGAGAGAGTCAGTTCTCTTGCAAAGAGATTGGAGAAAGAGGCTGATAAGAGAATATGTAGCAGGAAAACCATTTCCATGAAAGATTTGAAAGAAATGTGTTTTAGAGAGAGGCAACAAAGAAGATTAAGAGAATGGTAGAAGACAAAAAATAAACTGATCTGTGATTACTTAATTTGGGGACATACATAAACTTCTAAATAGGTATTTCCTTTAACAGATTCACTAGGCTATAATAATAACACCCTTATTTGAATGACTCTATAAAAAACATATTGCAACTGCAATTTATGATGTTCAGGTTAACATCATGATACAAACAAACACAATCAGTCTTATAATTTCATGATGTCACATTTATTTTCATCTAAAAATCACAATTCTTAGAAATATTATTCACCATATTTACTGTTTAGATAATTATTTACATTTTTGGATGTTAAAAGTACTCATAAAATGTTATGTATTTTTTCTTTAAATACTACTTATTTCCTTTTCTCTAAACTGAATATAAATACAGAGAAAAGAATAATATGATGAAGGGCATCAGGCAAAATGAGGAAAATGGTAAAATATCTACTGAAAAATCAATTTGAAAATAATTTCTGACATATTTATGCTAATATGTGTGATATTGATCCAGATGTCCATGGGATCTGGTTCCCTGCTTGTTAATGTGCTTTAATTTTAGTGTGTTACATAAAATAAATCATTTCACATGTCACCATGCCCATATAAAAGCTGGTTGATATTTATTTTTATTTTTCTATCATCATATAAAGGAAGCACTCAGCATAAATAATTTTTTTCAGAAGGTAAAAAATCATGAAAATTGAATTATAAAAAGAATAAATGATTATCAAGGCAAATCATGCACAGTAGAAATTTTTTTTTTAGCTCCAGCAATAGAGTTAATCCCAGGTCTTTGTTAATCATTCTGCTACTGAGTTTAAAAGAATTATGCTACTATTTGTCCTCCTCCCTCCCTCTCCATTCCATTCCTTACTTTATCCTTTACTACTTTCCTTTGTTTATTTTGCCCTTTGTTATTTGACATTTATCAAAGAGTCTGTCCAGGGATATTTTAATATTAATTTTATATCATCATTCTATTTAATCCCAATTAATCATCTTTATAAAATATATATAATGTATGCATATAAATTAAATCAGGCTTTGCCATTCAGCAAGAGAAGAAGAGTATTTATAATGTGTTAGTTACAGCACTTACCAGAAAATGCAATCTATATTATTATCTGTAATGTCATTCTTGATTTCTTGCTCAATTTTCAACCAATTTTCAAGTGCTTTTATTAATGATATGAAAAATGATTTTATTACTCTTTAATTAGTGTAGAGAGACATATCTCATGTAGTCCACTGCATATAGAGTTTGCCCTAGTTGAGTCTTTTAGCCCCTGGACAGGTACAGCATTAATTCAACTCAAATGTGTATTGAAGTGTGACTTACTCAGAGGACCCCCTGAGTAATCAGATTATTTTTCATTGTTAAGGGAGAAAGATCTTATTTGGAGGTGCATGCATAGTGAAAAAGAGATCTATTGGTAAATATCCTGGGGCCAAAATCAAGGTTTGCACAGACCACTGGCCAGGATCATTCAGTTCAACTTGGAGATCAGTGTCACTTGCTAGAAAGCATGTAAAAGTAGAAGTTATGAAAATTACATTTTGTGTTAAGAACTCTGTTATGTGATCATAATCTTTACACATTCAGAAACCACTCAACTGAAAAACTGGCCCTGTATATATCATTTCTTTCTCACATTTTCACCTTTCAGCATTAAAAAAATAGATTCTTCATTATTTTTTAATCCATTTATACCATCAGTTTTTCCAACATTTTCCACTCTTTTGCCAAAAACTGAGATGTATCATATTTTTCTATGTATATGATACATATATTTTCATATGGTGGCAAGAAATTGGACTTAGAAGTCGTCAGGTGCTTTTAAATATTTAAAATTTAATTATCTGTAATGTGATAATTACAACACATAATGTAATCTGTAATATGATAATTATAAGTAATTTAATCTGTGTTATGATCTGTAATGTCATTGTTGACTTGTTTTTCAATAAACTGAGGCAAAATTTTAAAGGGCATATTTCATTTGTAAAAGCACTATGATTTGCTCTTTAAGGAAATGCATTCTTTAGAGAAAATCATGTTTCAAAAAGTTTTTGATTTGTAATAAAATCATCAAAGAAAGTGTATTAAATGTATTTTAAATTTTTGTTCTTATAATATCTGCTATATCTTAGTAGAAACTTCTTCAGAAATTGTCAGCAAAGTCACATAACTCATGAAGTTCAATTACAAACCTCATGAAGAGTATGGATATATAAGATTTTACTTTAAAAAATGAAAAGTCAAGGGCAATAATACATTTATTCTCATACGTGCATCAGTTAAATAAGCAATAAACTCCATTTTGATGCCCTAATTTCAACAATGCAAAAACTGATCAATTGTTTATTCACATGAACACTTTGACCACCTTAACACAAAGAAGAGCCTCAGTACAGTAATGAACCTGACATGAAGATAAACGACTACAATTACCTTTCTCATTAGTTTTAACTAAGATTGCTTCTTTAGTCACGAATGGATTTCTCTGTTGCACTTCTGTAGTGTGCCAGGAAGCTGCCTGCCAGACAGCTAAAGCAGGTGAAGGGAGTTCATTTAAACATGAGAGAGCAACCTTCCATTTTCCTTTGGATTGATCTGTGGCTGACATTGAAGGGAGGATGCATACACATCAGCTTTTAAACATCCTGTGGGAAAATCATCAACAACATTGAAGGAAAACATTTATAAAATATACAAATAGGTTTATGATCTAACAAGTATCCAGAGAACTCTTGAAAAATACTGGGTTAAACATGGATTTTTGGCTCTCTCCCTCTTAGTTCCATTTTTGCTATAATACTACAGATGGTGAGAACTGAGGGTAGGGATAGATAGGTACATTGTTGTAATAAATTATAAGAGTGTATTGAAGTTTTGGGATTCCTCCTACATGTCCAGGTTTCCAAGGTAAGTTCAAACATGAAATTATATCATCTTCAAGTTTACAGAAAGCCGTAGACCATCAGCAGAGGAGAAATGTTCTTTGTTTTTATTTTTCTCTTTAGGATGGAGTTTCTCTGTGTTGCCCAGGCTGGCTTCAAACTCCTGGCTCAATCTTGAGATTCTCCTACCTGGAGTGCTGAGACAGTAGTCATGTGTCACCATGCCTGGCTGACTTTGTTTTGCTTCAAGTACCAGGTGAAGATTAATATTTTATGCTTTTCTGATGATATTTCAGTTTACATAAGCCTGTGAGTTTCTTCAGCACCTAGTATAATCTAGAGAGAAATGTTCTTACTTTTCCTGGTTGAAAGCTCCCAAGGATGGTACAATGGAGTGCTCTCAATCATGAATGTTAGGAAACAGACTTGAGCTTTCAACTGAAAAACTGAGACCATAGAAGCTCCCTTTCCTGGTCTAAGTTGAAGACAAATAATCAAGATACTTCAACACCTGGGTCAGTTAGGGAGTTGAGGGTACCCTAAATAGAGGCAGATAAATTGGACCAAAACATTAAAAAAAAAAAAAAAAGACCAAGAAAAACTTGTAGTCCAAGGGTCTTCTTGGACACAGAACTGATGGATGAGTCATACCTAAAATCAAACATTTCTCTAGGCAATGTTTTTTTTTTTTTTCTTCCTTACAGGAAGACATTAAGAAAGAAAGTTGTCAGATTAGGATGCTCATTACTGTAGGAGAGGCATTGTTTCCAGCCTACTTTACTGGAAAAACCTGGAAGAAGTATGTTTTAAAATTTCAAAAAAAGTACAAAAGGAAGTTTGTGGTTCAATTTATACTCTCTATATAGTTTCTATCTCAATTTCTTTTAAAATAATTATGTCCTTTCTAACAATAAAAATAACCATTATAGTTTCTTAATTACTTTTTATACTATATAAAGAAAATAATTTCAAAATAATGATGCCCATGAGAGACAGCATCAAATAATTCATATATTTCTTTAAATGTTATTATTTTTTACACTTTGCATAATAGTAGTTTTTAAAAAATTCTTTCAGAAATAATGCTTAATGAGTATAGGAAGAAAAAAAAGTATTAACAGAAGGCAAAAAGAGAAGAAGGCCACGAATTTACCTTGAAGTAACAGAATTCCTTATGGGAAAGACATGTACAAGTAAATATTGCATGAGGGGAAGACAATAAAGTGATGGTAGAAATATGATGCAAAGCTCTAGGAATATTGAAGTAAAGACAGGTGATTTTGACTGACAGTTGAAGAACGTTTTTACCTTGTGTCCTGGTCTGAAATAATAAGAAGTATTTTAAAGAACAAAAATAAATGAGGAATAAATTGTAATGAAAATATTAATTTGGGAATCAAATTAAGCCAAACTGAATAATTAGAAATATACCTATAATGGGATATTATATCATTTTAAATCTGCCTCTAAATATGAATTAGATAATGCTAGCTTTACCTCTACTTTATTGGATAACCAGATGGAGATTGCATTTAATGTCTAAGATCTTAGGTGGCTCGTATAATTCCTAGAAATTATTTTATATTGTTCCATGTGATTTTTTTATTTATGTCACTCTATTGCTACCTCTACAATTGTTATGTCTTATGTTTCTCCATTAAATTTTTCTCATTATGATTGAAAAAAATTAGCAAATATTACTAAGAACTCATATTTTATTAGCTAAGTTGAATGATACTTTAAAATATGATGCTATAGATAAAGAAGGATACAAAAAATAAAATAAAAATAAAAAAATTGGTGGATTCGAGACACATTTCAAAAATGTGAAGCTCAATTTCATATTTAATGAAAAATAAGTTATTGATTGTTAAGGCAAAGACAATGATTTACAGTAAGCAACATAATTCACAGGACTTAAGGACATGCAGAAAATAGGTTCACACTAGATACATCATTTCTTCTTCCAGGAACATAAGGTGTATATATAAATGTGGCTCACTCAAAAATTACAAATTAAGATAGTATTTCATTGTTTCCAAAGCATAATGTATTATTTTTGAAACCAGTTTGTTCCATGACAAATATACCACCAGCACAAAACAAAATATGTGAAGCTTTATGTGCAATAGCAGTATTTCAATTTTATTCTCTACAGTTAAAACCAAAGCAACAGCCTTCTCTACTTTATTCTAAATTACACCTTTACAAATGGGCATTTATACCTACCCTGGAATGGCTTAATGGAATGATACTAGACATAATTCCTTTTTCTTTCTTCCACATATCAGTAAATGATAACACCGGCTCTCTGTATGATTGTATCCAAAATGATTTTTGCTTCATGTAACAGAAAAGAAATCGGTTCATACGGGTTTTGATAAGCGGAGTTTTGGTGGTTCTGTGTAATAAACATTAGGAAGAAGGCAGTCAGGGTGAGATAGTTACTAAACATTGATTTTAGAAACATATGTTCCTTTTTCCCCCTTTGTCATTCATCATATAATGACTTACTTTCCCCAGTTACATCTTAACTCCTGTCTACCAAGCATTCAATACACCCACCCAGAGAGGAGGAGCAGGCACAGGAGAAAAGAGTCCTGATGAGTGTTTACATTGTTAAAATAAAGAACAGAAATTCAGAGCTTGCCAGAAGCCACACCTAGACTCCTACTACATCTCTTAGGCAAAAGTTATGGCACTTGGTTATACTTACCCATATGTGGTTTATGTAAATCAAGTTTTCAGTTGGCTACATTGCTATCTGAAACAAAATCCAGGACACATAAGCAAGGAGGGGAGTAGGTATATGTGACAGGCAAAAACCACAATACCCAAACCAAAAACCTGAGAATAACTTTTGACTCCGTGAAACTTACATAAATGGAGAGACATGTTTATATACAACAATATTCACATTATTAAAGAGAACTGTAAATATGACCTAATAATAAAATTTAGTATTTTTCCTGGAATTATTTTTGTGAAAATTGACTAATTGATTCTGAAATTTACACAGAAAACAAAGTTGCTTCAATTTCCAAAATTTATGATCGAGCACAAAGGTGGGGGACTTATACTATATGATTTTAAGAGTAATTGAATATGATATTTGTGAAAGGATGGAAACAAATTATTCAAACGAAACTGAGTAAAAAAAGGAGCCTCACATACATAGTTAATTAATTTCAACAGAAGTGTCAAGGCTGACAAGAAAGGGTAAGATTTTCAATTAAAAAATGAATTCAAAATGAATGAGATCTAAATATGCGAGGTAAAATTGTAAAACTTCTAGAAATACAGAAAAAAATATTCAAGACCTTTAAGGGCAAACGTCTGTTTAACGTGACACAAAATAGTAATCTATGAAAGTATGATCAACTTCACTTTGAAAATATAATAAGCTGAGCTAATGAAAATTTAACATTTCTGCTATTTGAAATTCCCATTAAGGAAAAAGAACAAAACATTTCTTAATGACATATTTGGTATGGGGAATTAAATGCAGAATACAAAACACACTCTTCTGCTTTCCAGTTTCTATTCTTCCAGACCTAGTAGTAGATACTTTGTGCTATTTTTCTATAGAAAGAAACAATGGGATCAGAACATTATTCAGAGAATTTGGACAATTGAGAAATGCAGACTTAATTAAACTTCTAACTTAATAAACTTCAATAGGACACACTTACAAGATCTTTCAGGATCTTATTTCCAATTGTTTCTTCAGTCTTATTTTCCCACTATCTCTCCAACTGACCACAATGAAAAAAATCACCATCAGCAAAAGATTTTGAACACTTTTAGTTGTGAATACAAAATTCATCTACACCTCAGGCTATTTTCAATGCTTAAACTATAAGTACTGACTCTGTTTTTTTTTTTTGAACTTTTGACCTTATTTAAGAATCTTTTGTTCTTTTGATAGCAAATGCACACCATCAAATTTAGTTAATTGTTGATGAGCATACTGCAGACAAAGACATGGAGTGATTATCAGAAATAACTAAATGGTTTGGTATTTTATATATGCAATCACTGTCAAGAATGGGTAATGAGATCAAAAGCTATTAAAATTCAAAGATAGAATGCATCCCCCATAAAAAAGCTGTTCACATTTACAAATGAAATGATAATTAGCATATATTAGAAGGGGAAGGGAACTAGCATTGATTAAGCACCTACTATGTATCAAATATCGTGACATTTAAATTGCAAATCTTATCCAGGAAACAGCTCTTTGAAGTAAGAAATAAATTCTTCTTTTTATACACATGTGGAATGTAGGTCTGAAAAAATTAAAAATTGACAAAAACACAGCTATTAAAAATGATCTTGGATATGAGCTCACATATCTCTCCTAGTTAAGATGCCTCTACTTTTCATAAACTTGCTTAACAAGAGGAAAAAATTATGCATTATCTGAAAAAAAGTCAAATTCAAGAAAGAATGAATAAAACCATTTGAGAAAACATTTACAATTTACCACATTATGTCATATCACATTTTGAAAATCCATCAACTGTAATTTTGACTACTCATATTTTAATCACTTCTAAGTAATTTTTAAAATTTTATAATTGTAGTAAAAGAATTTGTATCATTTTTTAATCAATGAAAATGTTTATATATTAGAATCTATTGTTGAGTATGTTATTCAGAGTGAACCAAACTTTTTTGGTTATATAATATTTCATTATTTTGGGAAAGTTTTACAGAAAATTCCTATTTTAATTATTTATTTTCCATAAGAAAGTTTACATGGCATTTTTTCTACAAATGTTCTTCTCTAGATAACAAATAAACATCCAGAATTGAATTCTGACCAATCATTATTTAGAGATCATGGGCATTTGAGACTTATGAGGAAAACAAGCAAAAATAATTTCACCGTTAGTTGAATAAACTACACTCATCTGGAAATAACAGAATGCTCCCCCAAATATTCCTCTGTGCATAAAAATAGTTTTCCAAGTTTTATTTAAATCTGATGAAATCAATACACATATAATAGGGTATAATGTAAAAAAATTCAGAATCTATAGCACATTGAAAATTATTCTGTTTTCTGAATGTCTCCTATAACAGTTTTTAATAACTCAGCCCTAGATATGAACTGTATCAAGAAAGAACAAAGACAAATAATTCATGAGCTAGCCACTTCAACATGTTAGCAAATTTTTGTACTGCACAGAAACTATACTTGGTCCTTGGATACAAGACCTTCACCTCTCTGCTGCCTCAGGCAATGACGTGTTCGCCTACAGAATAAACTGCAAAATAGAAATTTGCCTCAATACAGTAGCTAAAGTTATGTACAGGTAGTTGTGTGTGTGAGGATGTGTATCCATACATATATTTTTCAGGATCTTACATATCATTAACCCTATGTCTTACTCAGTACGAAATTTATCTTCCAGGTGATATTTGAAATTTTTATTCTGTCATTTTAGTGTTTCAAATACTATTATAGAGAAGCTATAAAATTACCCTAATGAACAATGGAAGTTTGAATAAAATTTGGTGTAATAGCTCTGTAAGTCATTTCTCTATCCCTGCAACCAGTTGCTTTGAGTTGAACTTTCCATATGTATAGGAAGTAATTTAACTAATCACTATGAAATAAAACTGGCATATTTCTTCCCACATATCTGCTTGATTTGCCCCTCAAAAATATATCCATAAAGTAACATCAAGTTTCAACATAAATAAGAATAGCAACTCTGACGCTTGCTTCCGCTTTATGGCTTTGGTTTTGAAAGTCAGATCTCAGGATGCTCATATGTGTAGGTCAAGGTCATTGCTGATTTAAAGTATCCTAAGTCATACTTTTAATAACTGCACAAATCAATTCCATTATCAGGTATTCATGCAAGAATCTCATACTCAATATTTAGTAATTCATCAAGAATTTTAGGATAATATAAAAAGGCACTGCATTCTTTGGCTTACTGTCCCTATGTTTTTCCCATCATTCAATGTCGCGACCCCCTTGCCCGCAAGGAAGACGCAACAACAGGAATCTTCTTTCAGCCGTTTATTCAGGTCCTTGATATTTCTTCTTCTCCCTCTCGGATGCCTCTCCCAGCCTTAATAAAGCATCTCAAGCCCCAATGCGAAGCTGCCACGTGGAGCTTTCTCATAGGGTGTTAAAAAACCATGCGCCAACTCTCCCAAATAAGGAGTTGTTTGTTACAGACCACAGCGGAGCCAGCGCCATCTTGTAATGGCGACCACAGTCCGCAGAAACGGCTCACCACAGTTCCCCCTTTTGTTTTCCAAAAACAATACAGGCGAGAGTAGAGGTCCTATCCCACTGTGCAGAAGTGGCTGCATAGTATGGCTCAGCCCCAAGGAGGGCCCTTCCCCAGATCTGAGGCCATATCAGCCGACGCCTTTTTTCGTGGGACGGGGCGTGGACGCGTCTAACCCGCATGCAATAGGACATGCTCTCCTTGAGGTCCACTTCAAGGATCACTCAAGTGCAGTGCCTTGCCTCGCATCCTGTATCGTGATGATGGTGGACGAAGGGGGATGGCTGAGGCTGAACTGTGGCTGTATAGAAATACGACGACAAACAAGTTGGCAACACCCTAAAAGAAAGGCACGGGTCTTAAGGCGATAGAAAAGCACTAGTGTGGAAACCCATCTGCGTGCAATGGCAGTAAAGCTGGCAGAGTGCAAGGGCTTTCCAACACTAAGAGAATAACAAAGAAAGACATGTCGATCCCAGTGCAATGTTCATAAAACTTGGGGTGCAACGACCATGTCAAAGATTTACTGTTTAATCTGCGCAAGCCAGACTTGAGATGAGATGCCATTTTCTAAAGCTGCAAGAGCTTGTATGATCATAGCTTTATCTGGACCAATTTCCGGCCAAATATTCGCCAATGATACGGGAGGCATTCCTGGAATCATTAAATCATGAACCGGCATCGGCATTGGCCAAGCCCGTGCCGCTGCCCACCACTGCATTGGTGTCGTCCATGTCATCGGCACCAGCACCAGAGCCAGAGCACTCAGCAGAATGAAGATCCTCTTCACGGGGTTGCTGTGGTATTTCTTGTTGCTGAGTAGCTGGCGTCAAGACTCTTCTTGTCAGGCGTTCAGGGACCCACAATGGTTCCGTGCGATCCTGGGAAAAAACACATACAGATCCTCGTGCCCATGTCAGCACGGGGTCGGGGCCGTTCCATTGGCCCGTAAGAACATCTTTCCACTTAACATAGCCAATCACAGAGGGCTGAGGGGACACATGTCTATAGGCCGCAGAGCGACCGTGAATATCCAAATTCAAAAAATTAATGGTAAAGAGAGCTAAGGACAGGCGTTCTTTAGGAGTATGTTCAGCTCCTATTCCCCCCTTTTGTTTTTGTAATTGGAAAGGTTTATCACTCTGGAGCCTGCATAAAGTAGCATGTTGTATAGCTTCTTCTACTGTCATAAGGGCCGCTCTAGCCTCTTTAGTGAGGCTACGAGGGGAAGTAAGATCTGGATCACCCCTAAGAGTAGCATACAAAGGCTGTAGCATAACATTAGAAATATGTAAATATCCTCGTATCCAATTAATATCTCCCAGCAGTTTTTGATAATCATTTAGAGTTTGGAGATCCTGAGTTCGTATGGTGATTTTTTGTGGTCGTAATTTGTCACACCCAATTGTTGCTCCCAAATACTTAATAGAATCCCCTGTTTCAGGACCTCCCCCTTTTGCAATCCGAAGGACAGCAGCTGCAAGACCTGCATTAGTTAAAGGTCCTCCAATCTCTCTACACACCTTCATCCATGCTTCTATGCCTTTGTTCTTATAAGGAGCGATTGCTGCTTTACATTCCTTGGTGCATTGCTCAAAGACCAATTGCTTAACAAGGGGCATGGCTCTATCAGGATCCCCAAAAATCTTTCCAGCGGCATCCACCATCCTTGCTACAAAGTCTGAAAAGGGTTCTGTAGGGCCTTGTATAATCTTGGTCAAATTACCAGATACCTCTCCTCTGTTTGGAAGTGACTTCCATGCCCGAATGCAAATGTTATTAATTTGATCATATACCTCAAGAGGGAATCCTGTCTGTTGATTAGCAAATCTACCTTGCCCCAAAAGCATGTCCTTATCCCAATGAGGATGTCCCGCCGCATGGTTTTGGGCGGCCTGTTCTATTGCGCCCTCTAACACAAATGTTCTCCAGTCCAAATATTTACCTGGGGAAACACAAGCCCGAACAAGGCTAGCCCAATCAGAGGGAGTCATACAGTATCTAGACAGACTCTCCACCTGAGTTAGTGTGAAGGCGGCATCCACCCCATAAGTGCGCACAGACTCCGCCAGGGTCTTCACAATTTTAAAATCTAAAGGCTCATGGAATCTTCCCCTATTATCGTCCTGAAAAACTGGATAAGCAAGACCCATCTCAGCGTGAACAGCCTTCCATGTTTGAGCATGGAAAGCTCTCCCCGAAACACCCCCACCATACGGCGGTGGATCCGGAGGATCACATTTCTTGAGCCCCTGCTTATCTTTGCTCCCTTCTCCTACAGCTAAACTCCCTAGCTGGCGAGACAGCCTCCCAAGCTCCTCCTCCTCATTCTCCTCTTCCTCTGACCCACTTTCACATGGAGGTGTGCGCAGCGCACTGAGATCTGGATACAATCGCCTCTTCCCCTGTTTCACGCTCCGCACACTTCCATCCTCCCGAGATACCTCACTTCCTGCCGTCTCTGATTTCTCCTCATGTAATTGTTCTAGAACTTCCTGTCCTTTAGTAAGTGCGTCATGACATCTGTCCTCTGTGAGGCAACTACGGACTATTCTCCAAAGGGGTATCACCCCGCCCTCTAATATGCCCTGCTCAGAAGCAAAGTCAAGATCTTTGCCTAATTTATCCCAACTAGGTATGGTAAGGCTGCCCGAAAATGCAAACCACGGTGCAGCAATATCTATCTTCTGTAAAAATCTCTGTAAAGTACGATGCTTCACTTCCAGGCCCTTGGAACGTAACAGGCCATCTAGGGCCAGGAGAAGCGGACTTGAAGATGCGGCACCCATGACACAACAACAAAAGAAACACAGAAAACAAAAGACACAGACGACAAAAGAAACACAGAAAACAAAAGTGAAAGTACACATTGCAGCTGCAATAAAATATGAGGCTCTCTCTTTCTTTGTAGAGGAGCTGACCCCGCTTTGGTCGCGGATCCCACTTACTGGGACTATCCCCGCTTTGGTCGCGGGTCCCACTTACCTGGGACTATCCGGTGCACCACCCCTGACGTCTGAAAGTTCTGGTTCCCGGGTTTCGGCACCACTTGTCGCGACCCCCTTGCCCGCAAGGAAGACGCAACAACAGGAATCTTCTTTCAGCCGTTTATTCAGGTCCTTGATATTTCTTCTTCTCCCTCTCGGATGCCTCTCCCAGCCTTAATAAAGCATCTCAAGCCCCAATGCGAAGCTGCCACGTGGAGCTTTCTCATAGGGTGTTAAAAAACCATGCGCCAACTCTCCCAAATAAGGAGTTGTTTGTTACAGACCACAGCGGAGCCAGCGCCATCTTGTAATGGCGACCACAGTCCGCAGAAACGGCTCACCACAATTCAAAGCTGCTAGAGAATGTGACCTCAAACTGCAAGCACTATACATTACATTTCTCTCATTATATCTTAATAGTTAGCCCAGAGATGCCTATTGAAATAAAGAGAAACAAAGTAAAACAAGTCATATATATTAAAAAACGTCAACAGAACTTGAAAATATTTTGTTTGGAAGGTGGTTAGAATCAGGATAAAAGTCTTCATATCTAAAAATGTGCTTCAAAATAAAATGCAAAAAGGGATAAGGAAATTAAAGTTAAGAATTTAAGTTATTTTAAAAATAATTTTTAAAAAATTAAATAATAGACTTGCTATTTGTAGTACATTTTATAAAAGGGCCACCCTTACTTTCTGAAAATATTAAGATGAATTCTTGCATTTTTTTTTCAAATGAAGAGCAGTGCTAGGGGTTGTTGGTTCCAATCAGGAGATGGTGTCTCCTACAGGTGTTAGACTAGAAAATTTGGTTGAATAATGTCAAAAATCCACAGTATTTGAAAGACCAATAAAAATCCAAACTAGAAATTGGGTCAGAAATAACTATGTAGTAGACTACTAAAAAAAAATTAAATCTTTTATTTCATGGAATATTGAGAATTCATCTAAAAATATTAAAGATCTCTTCCTCTGGTTCTGTCCCTACTGTGTGACTTTTGATAATTTATTTAGTTATCCAGAGCTTCATTTTCCTCCTCCATAAGACAGAAGAATCTTTGCCAAAATATCTTAATATCCCTCTAATAACTTTAGTTTCTTTCTTGTGCCTTCTTTACCTCTTAATCCTCTTTCTCCTCTTGTCCACTCTGTCTGTGTCCATGAGTTTCTCCATGTGCCTAATTTCTACCTATAAAGGGAATAAAAATTCCTCTGCAGTACACACTGCAAATTATGGCAAATTGTTAAATTTTGAGAATTTTTGAATATAGACAATTGAATGTTAGATTAGATTTACTCCTTAAATGTAAATGCAATATATTAAAAAATTTATGTCTGTTTAGTGTTTGTAAATTATTTTATTATTATAGGTCAAATAGAAATGTTGAATGTTCCAAAATAGAATCTAGATTTTTTTTTTTACCCTTGGCTTAATAACTGGATAGAAACATTCATGATAAAATGTGCATCAAACCTAAAGAATAATTGCACTTACATAGGTTTTATTGAGTTGCTTGTTTAAAATACTAATGTTGGTAAATAAGTGCTTAAATGCTTTAATATCGCTTCTGTTTTTAATATTAAAATTTGTGTCACACGGGACTGCTGATGTCCTGGGGCCATCTCTTCATCATCATGAGTGTCCTGGGGGAGGCTTGCTTGGACCAGCTTTCCTGCCAAATATTTCCCAGGCACTGCCTTTTTATCCTGGGTCCATTGTGCTTAATTTTGTGTTATAATTGTATTCGAGTGAATTATTCTCTTATCTGATATTACACACAATGGCTTTTTCTAGTCCTTGTTTTTTTTTTTTTCATGACATTTTAGTTGACAGCTGAACTGATGATAATTTCAGGTAGAACAGACACACTGGGATGAAGGGAATAGAAGATTTTTCCATGTAAACATCTTTATGAACAAGCATTTCCTAAAGTTTGTCAGGCCATCATCTTTCTATTTAAACTGAGAGTTCAAACACTGAGAATCTTTTAGATTGTTCTAACTCTAGTCCTCACTGTCACCTCCACACCTAGGACATTATATTGGAGATGTTTTTTTGCATGGTATTCTCTCTGCTATTTCATACATTGCTCAACAAGAGTAAATTAGTTTTTTTTTTTTTTTTTTTATCTTTTCATGCCCACTACAGAACCTAAGAGACAAATAGATGGCACTTGAATATTCATTTAATGACTAAAGGAAGATAATTTTGGATTATGCTGTGTCTCTAAGTTAATAGTTTAGAATAAACTAGCTTTGAATGTTGTTTCTAACTTTGGAAATTATTGTACCTTTGCATAATTTTTCTTTATTTTAGAAATAATTAAATTATTTTCAGAATAAAGGAATAAATATTTTCAAAGTGCTTTCTAGAAATATTTAGGGAAATAATTCAATGAGCAGAAAGCAAACAATGCTTGCCTGGACATTTCAGAGTAAATGAAATTTCATTCTTCCATCTATTATTCATGCACCTACTCATCTGCCTCTAAACCATACATTTATTAAGTGTTTATTAACTAATGGTTCTCCAACGCATTTAATTTTTAGAGTTAGAAAATAGTTCATGCACATACATGCACAGAAATATACAATTCAATACTTACAAAAATAGAGTTTTAAGACCTCCTTTGAAATAAAATTGAATAAACATATTGGCATTTTAAATAACTGGCATAATCCAATGTGAGGGCATCTGAATATATAAGAATCAATGTAAACTTTAGTCCCTATGTTTCTATTCTCTACAAATAAACATATTGTCTCCCAGAAAGTTAAGAATCCTATGTTGGAGAGGCAAATAGGATATGAGAAGATATTATTTTCTCATTCTGATACAAAACATATGGAATAAGATCAAATATTGTTGTGAATTGTCAGTGTTCACATTATTTGAATAAAAATTAAATAGTTGAAAAAGCATGCCTAGGATCATATTAAAAAATCAAGTAAAAACATTAATACATGCACATTTTCTGTTCCACTTTCCATTATGTCTGTCATGGCAGAAACTTCTCTCTGGCCATGATCTGTCCACACGGCATGTTTCTCTGCTCTGCACTCCACTTAACAAGCTGCAGCTGCACTGACCATTCTCCAATTCCTGGCTGTGCTCTAATTATTCTTTCTCCCATTAATCGACAAAATGAGGAGAGAGTCAGCATTCCCTGGTTACTTTCAGTGGAGGAGGAAAATTAGATGGAGGAGGAATTGGCAAGAGTATATGTAGGTAGAGTGTTGAAATCAAGTGGGACTCATTCCTAGCAAGATACCAGGCTCCTTCCAGCTGGCACACTTTATTGAATTTACAGGAAACTTCACCTTGTTTTTCTAGCTATTTATTGATTTATCTCACAGAAATGTTTTCTTTCATACATATTTAAAACAATTCACCTTATCCCACATCACCTCCTGTGAAACTCTTGTGGTTGGAAATGCCTATTGTCCTGAAGCTCCAATGTGACTTGCAAGCAAGTACAATTTCTTGTTACTGTGGTAAAGAGAACATCTATTACTATGGCCTACGGGTGCAAGTTTCTGCCCTCCTTGCTAAGAGATCACTGTGGAAGACGTCAGACCCATAGGTTGTGCAGCAAGGAATCCTAAAAGGGTAGATTGTTGGTTCAGTCCCCAAATGGCTATAGTTAAGCTCCCTAGCTAGCTTCTTGTGAGATATGTTATATATATATATATATATATATATATATATATATATATATATATATATATATATATAATGTTTTAATTAGTTGATGTCTTCATTTCAGAATACACTTGACTTTGGGGATTAACATCACTGGGTTATGATGTAAATTTTTTTTATTTTCTCTTAGATTAGGATTATTAACATTTAATATTTAACAATTTATCTCATGTTATGCTACTGATTTTTATTTATTTATTTTGGTTTCTTTTAGCTCATTAAAATTTTTTTTTAATGAATTTGGCATTTACTTCATTTACTTTCATTTTGTTGATATAGGTATTTTAAAGATATAAATTTCCTGATAATGCTTTAGCTTTATTTCATAATATATCTTATATTTACTACTATTGTCAAGAAATTTTGAAATCACATTTTTTACACTTTCTTTGGCAAAAGTATTAATATGTACTTTTACTTTTAAATTATTTCTAAGCAGAAAGGGTCTTTTAAACTTTGCTATTTTTAGTTTCATGTTTAAGTGCATAGAATGCTATTTGTGCTACTTTTTAACTCCCAAAATCCAGTCAGTCTTCATTCTTTGCTTAAGTTAGTTTAAAAAGAAGGTGTATCTATAGTGATCAACATTCAGATTTGGTCTGTGGGTACAAAGGATTATTAAATTTGGCTAGGATTACTGTTTGCTCTTTTTTAATTCCTCTTATTAATAAATTCATCTCTTATTAATAACTTTATTGTATTCACCTGTCTGCTCAGATCAAAAAAAAAAAAAAAATCAGGAATCACCTTAAATCTACCCTTTTTCCTCATACATCTTTCTACATGCCACACACCATTGGATGAATTCCAAAATATGTCTCTAAACCATGAACATATATCCATTTGCGCTTTATCATTCCACCACGCAAATATTCTCTTACTTTATCTCCCAACAGACATTAATGGCTACCCTTTTTATTCTGCTCAAAGCTGGCATATGAGATCACACTTTGATGCATAGAAGTCATTCATTGTAGGGTTTTGTGCTTAAGATACAACCCAAATTCATTCAAGGTTTAAGAGGGCCTTCCTATTCACCATGGTAATCTTCCAGTGTTTTCACTTCATCAGTTCACATCAGTCCATGTAGGCCTCTTTCTTTGGTTCAGCAAGTTATAAACTTTTAAGCTTCCTTATTTTGCAGGTACTTGACTCTTCACCTGAAATACCCTTTGCATCACTCCTCTTACTTAATACACCTGCTTCCTTTGTGCTTTCGATGTCATATGTTTTAGGCATAAAAGTGTTCTCTATAATTTCTCCCCTTTGTCCAATTTTAATTAAGTTTTTATAACTGTAATTATCTAAATATGTAACCACACTTTTCTGTGTGTGTGCATATGTGTTAAATATTATTCTCAATTAGATTGTAAGTTATGTGAAGGCAGTAACAATGTCTGTGTTTTACCACACTATATCTCCATAATCTAGCACTGTGTGTAAAACAATAAATGATAGTGGAGTAAACATTTACAGCCATTTCTTATAATTTTGCAGCAATGTAATATCTTAAGCATAATGATTTTGGCCTCTCGTGAGCAGAACACTGCAAATCATTATGCCTTTGAGAAATGGGCAGCATTTGCTTGGGAAGCTGAGATGAGTGCCTTGGGCTGAATGTCTGACCGTAAAATAGGAAAAGAAACTTAACAGATGCATAATCAAGCCCAATGGTGAAAGATACCATCAAAACCATCTACCAAATGACCTATATATTAAAACAGAAAGTAGATTACTTTTGAGTTGCCTAACTTGTAGCTGAGATAGTTTGGCTGATTTTGTTACTGCTAAATGAGAAAAAATGCCTAAAAATGTTTATGAATGAGATTCTTATTAGGGCTAGTTTGCCCATACATTTTACAGTCCTTCTAGATAGATTCTAGATAGACTTCTAGATAGACTCTAATTGAAAGGGAGAGATAAATACATTATAAAATCATATATATATATATATATATATATATATATTTTTTTTTTTTTTGACAAGCATTTCTTTAGAGGTTCCTCATGGCTCTATGGGATCAATGCCTACTGTTATTGAGATTTAGAAATTGTAATGTCATTTATCATTTCAGAAAGTGTTGGACTGTTCTGTCATCTCCTTTTATAAAATATCTAAAGAAGCTGATTCCTATAACCATGAAATTGTCATTAACCAGGCCTCCCCTTGACCATTCAGGGTCCTTCTTATGTTTTGAATTTTCCCCAAAATTTCATGTGTTAGCAATTTGATTCAATGTGGAAGTATTAGAAAGTGGGACTTTTAAAATTTTCTTATGTTATGAGGGCTCTGCTACTATGAATAGACTAATGCCATTATAATTGTGGTATTGGGTTCCTTTCCGTGGGGGTGGACACTATTAAAGGACAAGTTCAGTTCCTTCTTGCTCACTTGCTCATTCTTTCTTTCTCTATCACTTATCTTTGACCTTCCACCATGAAATTATGCATGAGAAGGCCATCACCAGATCCTTAAATTTGGACTCTCCAGATTCCAGAGTCAGGAGGCAATATAGTTTTATTCATTATTATTTACCTGGTCTTTGGGATTCTGTTATAGCATCACAAAACAGACTAAGACAGTCTAAGAAGGTATTGATTAATAATATTACATTTAATACACCAAGGAAAAGTTTATGACCAATATTCAAAGGAGATGGTACACTCTCAGAGACAGAGAGTCATAAGAAATGTCAATCATTACTATTTTTTTCTAATATGCATTTTTATTGAAATATCTGATTGGGTTCTTCCTGACTTCTGCCATGTACTACTTTACAGGCCACAGTAAGCTTAGCTAGGTTCAGCAGCCTACCTTTATAAATACAATACTAAACAATTTTGTTACCATTTAGATGGTATATATAGATAGAAAAATATAAAAGACAAAGGGCATGGAAATCCATTAAAATTAAATATTTTCATAATGCTATTAACAGTTCAAAAGCTTTCAAATTTTACAGTTGAGAAATCAACGTGAGTCATGAAATACACCTCTAACATGTCACAACTACTCATCAGCCCTCTCAATTCTGCAGTTAAAGATGACTGTCAGCTCTAATATGATTTTTTTTATGTTTCCTTACAAAGTATGACTTCAGTATGAATGCATGAATCTTTTTTGTTTTAAAGGGAAGTAAATCATGGAAGAAAACAAAGGACAAATTGTTTATAAAGAATGTTTGGGCAACTGGAGTGAGCAGGCCGGGACTTCAGTACTTTTGGCTATTTACTGGTATGTAATCTTCTGTGTGTCACATATCCTCCATGAATTTTGGTTTTCTCACAGATAAAATGCTAATGAGGACATTGATGTTTCTCTATTAGCATGAGGTAATATAACCAATGTAGACATATATTATGTATAGAAAGTATAAATCAAATGTATAACACTTCAAAGCATTATCACAACACCCTTATCATAACATTTAAAAATAAAATTAAAAATTTGATTTCTATTGTATCTCATCTCTGTGATATTCTAGATAGGTTGCTACTAATTTGGTACATAAATATTAATATTCACTTTGTAATTTCAAAGGTGAATTTGAATTCAATAACAGCTAAGATTTTATCTTTCAAATAAATTTCCTTAATGATGTTTAGAATAGGTAATGTCATAATAATCATAGTAGTCACCCACATATGGGGATTGAGGGGATTGAAAATGCCAAGTATCTATTTGCAGTATTTCTTCCTCTGCACCACCTGCTAACTATGAAGAATAAAACGAGATAAGTTATTTTAACGAAGCTTCTTTCTTTAAAATTGAGTTTTTAACATTGAATCAATAGAATTATAAAATATCTCATGAGAAAGTAGTTAACCATGCTCTATTAGCCTTTAATTAGATTTACAACCAGTTTGAATCAAAAGACAAATTTTGCTGAACTACAAGTCAGCTCTATTCTCCTTTTGTTCTTTCTTACCCCTCTTTCGTATTCCAATTCATCTCCCAGGCCACAGATGTTACAGGCCTTGTATTACACTCTGCTCATAATCTACTCAGAAAAATCAGACTCAGGATGTTGTCCAAATTGCTTCCTCAGTTACCTTATCAGAGCATAACCATCCCATCTTCTCCTTATGGCCTATGCTGTTCAATGGCCCCTCTTCATCTGTGAGTTTTTCTTTCCTGTAATCTTGACATAGTTTGCCAGACTTTCTGTGTAACTTGAGAACTTGTGCTTCTTTTACTCACAAAATGTCAACTACTTTATTCACCAAAAGAATAAACTTCAAACTTTCTAAGCCAAAATGTTAAGATTTTTATGAACTCTTTTGACAAAGCATTCTAATTTATACATATCATAAGAGAAGATTTTAAATTTTAACCAGAGAGATATCTTTAATTCTATTAAATAAAAATTAAGTCATTAACTGTACCAACTGGCACTATGTCTTCAAATTGGCTAATATCCTGATGCTATCTAATTAAAGCATACATAGAAATTTAAGTGACCTCCAAATTCTAAATGAGAATGCTAAATAGGATCTTAATTGGTCTGTGTGCTGATGTTGTCATTGATTATTTTCCCTTTTCTATACAGTGTCCCTCATGTATTCACTTGCTTCAAACACAAAAATTACAAATAATTATGTGTAGTAGAACCACATTGTTATTGAAAAATATCAAATTAAAGCCATTAATTCTAAGAATTTAGAGCTTTCACTTAGTCACCTTCAATATAATTAGGTTTCTCAAGAGCTTTTAAATTTTTATTAACATTACCACCCTAAGGTTTGGTTTCCTATTTATGCAATGCCTATTGTTTCTACATTATTTGTAATATAATGGTTTTCTCTTCTTCCTGCTTTATTTATCAGTGCCTTGTCATATCATTGATGGTGTGCATTAATGATACACTATCATTGATCACTTTAATCATATACTAATTTATATTAGGTTTGGAGTAGCAATCATTCATTGGCTTTCTAATATTTTTGATAAAGATGCTAAAATTGAGTAAAAAACAAATTGGCACCTAAAATCATCTATAAATGTGCCTGCCTGTATTAGTGTACAATTACCACAAAGCACCCAGACTGTGGCTTAAAGAACAGTCATTAGTCCCACAGTTCTGGAGTCCAGCAACATGAGACCAAAGCATTGGTCTGGTTGGCTCCTGCTTAGTATTCTGTAGAAGGATTTGCTCCAAGCCATTTTCCATGGGTTGTTGTTGGTTATCATTGTGTCTTCACATCATCTTTCCTTTGTAAATGTCTGTGCCTAATTTCCTCATTTTTTAATAAGGATATCAGTTGCATTGAACTGGAGCCCACACGAGTGGCCTCATATTGATATAATCAGTACTGAAAAGATTTTCATCTCCAAATATGGTCACATTCTGAGCTCTTGTTGGTCAGTTCTTTAATACGAGAATATAGCAGTAGGAGACACAATTCAGCCTCTGGTAGTCCCTAATAGAGTTCTTTCTTGTGTATAATCTGAATTTACTTTACATTTTTTTTTTTTTACTTTAAAAAAGTGTTGACACAGTTTGGAATGACCTTCTTTCTAAACTGAAATAGACTTCTATGATGTATTTCAATCTCATTATCCTTTAAGGAAAGTCAGTAATGATTCCTTCTCATAAAGTTTCCCAGTCCCCCTATTTCTTTCCCACAACCTGATTTATTACCATCCTTCCTTGTCTGAATCCTCAGAGTACATTTATTGCATCTCTTCCTAGGACTATTGCCCCATAAAATAAATACATGGTTTTAATGTGAAGGAAAATATTTTAAAGGGAATTTGTTTTATGAGAAAAAAGATTATGCTCTTTTTTCTTCAAAGAGTGATTAAAAGGTAATCACTCATTAGAAACACTTCCACTGATGAAGAGGTAATGACCCCCCCAAAAAAAAAGTGCGTTGGGGGAACTCTTAAAATAAGAGTGATAAGAAAAAGAAGGTACTATGATTATTTTCTTCTCCTTTTACCTTCTAATTCTAACCAAATCTTCCCTTCATAGATTATATCCTCAATTATCCCAAGAATTGGGATGGAAGAAAACAAAGAGAAATGGCTTCCATTTTGTTGCAACCACTGACCAAATGATGTCACACAAATGGGAATTTACTGAAATCCTCGTTATCACTATTTTTTAAGTTATCATTTCTATGTCAAAAGTGGCAAGTTGAAAATCAGAAACCAACAATGAAGAAAAGAAAGGAAGGTCAATCAGAAACAAGAGCCAATAGAAAAAATTAGCTTACAATATAATTTATCTATTCTCAAATAATCATATTGGTTGGTTCATAAATGAACTCAAGCTTCACTTATTACTGTATAATAGCTTGAAAAATAAGTATATTCTATGCAAATTAATTTAAAAATTAGCTAAGCTCTTTTTTGTATCAGATATTAACAATGGAAATAAATTCAATTTTATTTCATCTTTAAGATTATGCCTAACATATATTCAGCAGTATTAACATAAATTATCACATTGAGTGCACACTTCTTTTTTTTTTGTTTTTGTTTCCAGGGTTTGAACCCAGGGATGCTTAACCACTAAGCCACATCCCCAGCCCTTTTAAAATATTTTATTTAGAGACAGGGTCTTGCTAAGTTGCTCAGGGCCTCACTAAATTGCTGAGGCTGTCTTGGAACTCTCTATCTTCCTGCCTTAGCCTCCCAAGCCACTGGGATTACAGGTGTGGGCCACCATGCCCAGGAAGAGAATGTATTCTTATACAACAGAATTGATTTGTATACTCTGTAATAATGAGTTATGAGGAGTTATAACAGGCACTAAATTAGATTTATATAAAATCCCATTATTTTCTAGCTTATTTCCTTTTAGGAAACATGTGCTAATAAATACTTTTTAAGAAAAAAAAAGACCTTGAAGTTTATGTACATAAATAAATACCATTCATCTGAAGTCAAATATTAAATTTTATTCCATCTTTTGGTGCTGAATAAGTTATAATGATGAATCTCATTTGAATTTGAAATGACTTTATTTTTCCTGTCCTTCAGCATAAAGGATGTGGTTGAGCAAAAGAAGACTAAAATCTCTGGATTTGTAGAAAAAAGAAAGGAGAATCTATTTATCTTCTACTTGTGGATGAAAATTCAACATGAGGGACCTATGAAGAGTTAATCAGATCTGGGTGTGACACACTTGTAATTCCAGCAACTTGGGTGGCTCAGGCAGGAGGATCACAAGTTCAAAGCCAGCCTCAGCAGCTTAGTAAGGCCCTGTCTCAAAATAATAATAATAATAATAATAATAATAATAATAATAATAATAATAAAAAGGGTAAGGTAAGGGATGTGGCTAAGAATTTGAATGCCCCTGGGTTCAATACCTGCCCCCACCCCAAGAAAAAGAGTTAATCCATGTCAATGTTCATGCTCACTAAATCACTTTCTTTACTTTTTTCAACATTTAAATATTCCTATAAGAAAATAAAAATGAGGTGGCACGCGCTGGGAAGCAAGAGATAGCAATGCAAAGATACAGTGCTGTGGATTCTGTGGGCTCCTGCCAGCTGTGCAATCACTGTACACAGTGCTGAATTCTGGGTTTGAGACGGGGGAAGGAAGCGGTCCAGTTCGATTCTCCACCGGTCAGACCACAGAGGAAGCCAGCGGCCACCGTCTTGGAGAGTTGACGTCATCATCCCTGTTTTCCACTGATCACAGCTCATTCAACCATAGAACAGGTAATTTCAGGCTGCCATTCGCCTGCATCTTGCAGACAAATTACTCAGGCGCAGTGCTAAAGAACCTGTGGAAACAGCTTCTTGGGGCCTGCTCCTATCAGGACATACACGGAGGCCGGGGCGGCGAAATTCTGGCTCCCGGAACTGCTCTGGCCAAGGGCTAAGGAGCCTGCGGAGGCTGCTTCTTGGAGCCTGCTCCTATCAGAGCATGCACAGAGCCCAGAGCTGCCGGGTTCTGGCTCCAGGAGCTGCTCTGACCCAGGGCTGAGGAACCCGCAGAGACTGCTTCTCGGTCCAGATCCTGCTGAGTGCTGTGGGGGCCAGAGGGGCAGAGCAGAGCTGAAGCCCAAGTCCGGAACAGCCCCAGCGACCCGCCAGCATGGTATCACTTCACCCCAACTGCGGTGGGGGCTGAGCAGAGCTGCCGCCCGAGCCCGCAAGGTAGGCAGACCACCGGCCGATCGGCGGAACGGGCCCAGCGGCCTGCCAGCATGGTAGACACGTCACATCAATGGGAGTAGAGGCAGAGCAGGGCCGCTGCCCACACTCGGAGTGGGCCTAGTGACCCTCCGGCGTGGTATCACTTCACCCCAACTGAAGTAGGGGCTGAGCAGAGCCGCCACCCGAGCCCGCAAGGTAGGCAGACCTGCAACCGACCAGCGAGACAGGCCCAGCGGCCTGCCGGCGTGGTAGACACGTCACACCAATTGGAGTAGGGGCAGAGCAAAGCCGCAGCCCGCATCCGGAACAGACCCAACTACCTGCGGGCATGGTACTCACGTCACCCCAATTGGAGAAGGAACAGACCAGAGCTGCCACCCGTGCCCGCAAGGTAGGCAGTCCTGCGACCGCCCGGCAAAACAGGCCCAGCAATCCACAGGCGTGGTAGACACGTCACACTAATTGGAGGAGGGGCAGAGGAGAGCCGCGGCCCGCGCCCAGGACAGGCCCAGAGGCCCACTGGTGTGGTAGTCATGTCACCCCAATTGGAGTAGGGGCAGAGCAGAACCACTGCCCGGACCCTGAACAAGCCCAGTGACCCGCCGGCGTGGAAGTCACGTCACCCCAATTGGAGTAGGGGCAGAGCAGAGCCGCCTCCCGCACCCAGAACAGGCCCAGCGACCCCCCGGTGTGGTAGACACGTCACCCCAATTGGTGTAAGAGCAGAGCAGAGCCGCCACCCGTGCCTGCAAGTTAGGCAGACCTGCGACCGACCGGCAGAACAGACACACGTCACACCAACTGGAGGAGGAGCACAGACGCTGCCCGCCCTGCAAGGGAGACTTTTCAACTATACAAGAGTAATATAAGTATATAGGGGGAAAATTTCAAAAACACAACAGTTTCACCAAGCAGAAAGAAATGCGAGCAGTATGAAACGACAAGGAAAGAAAGGACCACAAGCAATGCAGGTCAACTCAACTTTAGAAGAGGTAATAGCTGCAACAGATGGAATGTCAGATAAAGAGTTCAGGATATACACGCTTCAGATGATCTGGAGTCTCAAGGAAGACATTAGACAGCAAAATCAGACAATGAAAGATCACTTCAACAATGAATTACATAAACAAATCCAAGAAGCAAAAGATCAACTATACAGGGAGATAGAGGTAATAAAAAACAAACAGAAATCCTAGAAATGCAGGAAGCAATAAGCCAACTTAAAAACTCAATTGAGAATACTACCAGCAGAGTAGAACACTTAGAAGATAGAACATCAGACAATGAAGACAAAGTATTTCAACTTGAAAAGAATATAGACTGCTCAGCAAGACTGTTAAGGAACCATGAGCAGAACATTCAAGAAATATGGGACAACATAAAGAGACCAAACTTAAGAGTCATTGGGATACAGGAAGGTATAGAGGTCCAAACCAAAGGAATGAGCAATCTATTCAATGAAATAATACGAGAAAACTTCCCAGACTTGAAGAATGAGACAGAATCCCAAATCCTAGAAGCCTACAGGACACCGAATGTGCAAAATCATAAGAGATCCACACCTAGACACATTATAATGAAGATGCCCAGCATACAGAATAATGAGAGAATTTTAAAAGCTACAAGAGAAAGGAAGCAGATTGCATTTAGGGGTAAACCAATCAGGATAACAGCTGATCTTTCAACACAATCTCTGAAAGCTAGAAGATCCTGGAGTAACATATTTCAAACACTGAAAGAAAATGGGTTCCAACCAAGAATCGTGTATCCAGCAAAATTAAGCTTCAGGATGGAAGATGAAATTAAAACCTTCCATGATAAACAAAAGTTAAAAGAAAACCATCTCTTCAAAACATCCTTGGCAAAACATTTCAGGAAGAGGAAATGGAAAACAACAATGAAAACCAACAGTGGGAGGTAGGACAGTAAAGGGGGGAAATAATCAAAGAGGAAAACAAACCATGTTTAGTAACATAAATAAACAAATATGGCTGGAAGAACAAACCATATCTCAATAATAACCCTAAATGTTAATGGCTTAAACTCACCAATTAAGAGACACAGGCTAGTAGAATGGATCACAAAACAAGACCCAACAATATGCTGCCTACAGGAGACACATTTGATAGGAAAATATATACATAGACTGAAGGTGAATGGTTGGGAAAAATTATATCACTCATATGGACTTCGGAAACAAGCAGGAGTGTCCATACTCATATCAAATAAAATACATTTCCAGCCAAAGTTAATCAAAAGGGATAAAGAGGGACACTACATACTGTTCAAGGGAACCACACACCAACAAGACATAACAATCATAAATATATATGCCCCCCAAAATGGTGCAGCTATGTTCATCAAACAAACTCTTCTCAATTTCAAGAGTCTAATAGACCACCATACAATAATCATGGGAGACTTCAACACACCTCTCTCACCACTGGACAGATCTTCCAAACAAAAGTTAAATAAGGAAACTATAGAACTCAATAACACAATTAATAACCTAGACTTAATTGACATATATAGAATATACCACCCAACATCAAGCAGTTACACTTTTTTCTCAGCAGCACATGGATGCTTCTCAAAAATAGATCATATATTATGTCACAGGGCAACTCTTAGACAATATAAAGGAGTAGAGATAATACCATGCATCTTATCTGATCATAATGGAATGAAACTGAAAATCAAAGATAAAAGAAGGAAGGAAAAATCATGCATCACTTGGAGAATGAACAATAGGTTACTGAATGATCAATGGGTCATAGAAGACATCAAGGAGGAAATTAAAAACTTCTTAGAGTTAAATGAAAACACAGACACAACATATCGGAATCTATGGGACACATTGAAAGCAGTTCTAAGAGGAAAATTCACTGCTTGGAGTTCGAGTTCATTCCTTAAAAAAAGAAAAAACCAACAAATAAATGATCTCAAACTTCATCTCAAAATCCTAGAAAAAGAAGAGCAAAACAATAGCAAAAGAAGTAGAAGGCAAGAAATAATTAAAATCAGAGCTGAAATTAATGAAATCGAAAAACAAAAGAAACAATTGAAAAAATTGGCAAAACTAAAAGTTGGTTCTTTGAAAAAATAAATAAAATCCACAGACCCTTAGCCATGCTAATAAAGAGAAGAACAGAGAGAACTCAAATTACTAGCATACAGGATGAAAAAGGCAACATCACAACAGACACTTCAGAAATACAGAAGATAATCAGAAATTATTTTGAATCCTTATACTCCAATAAAATAGAAGATAGTGAAGGCATCAATAAATTTCTTAAGTCATATGATCTGCCCAGATTGAGTCAGGAGGACAGACAAATATCAATTGAAGAAATAGAAGAAACCATCAAAAGACTACCAACTAAGAAAAGCCCAGGACCGGATGGGTGTAGAGCAGAGTTTTACAAAACCTTTAAAGAGGAACTAATACCAATACTTTTTAAGCTATTTCAGGAAATAGAAAAAGAGGGATAACTTCCAAATTCATTCTACGAGGCCAACATCACCCTGATTCCTAAACCAGACAAAGACACTTCAAAGAAACAAAACTACAGACCAATATCTCTAATGAACCTAGATGCAAAAATCCTCAATAAAATTCTGGCAAATCGGATTCAAAAACATATCAAAAAAATTGTATATCATGATCAAATAGGATTCATCCCTGGGATGCAAGGCTGGTTCAATATACGGAAAACAATAAATGTTATTCACCACATCAATAGACTTAAAATTAAGAACCACATGATCATCTCGATAGATGCAGAAAAAGCATTCGATAAAGTACAGCATCCCTTAATGTTCAAAACTCTAGAAAAATTAGGGATAACAAGAACATACCTCAACATTGTAAAAGCAATCTATGCTAAACCTCAGGCTAGCATCATTCTGAATGGAGAAAAATTGAAGGCATTCCCTCTAATATCTGGAACAAGACAGGGATGCCCTCTCTCACCACTTCTGTTCAACATAGTTCTCAAAACACTGGCCAGAGCAATTAGACAGATGAAAGAAATTAAAGGCATAAAAATAGGAAAAGAAGAACTTAAATTATCACTATTTGCAGATGACATGATTCTATACCTAGAAGACCCAAAAGGGTCTACAAAGAAATTATTAGAGCTTATAAATGAATTTAGCAAAGTGGAAGGATATAAAATCAACACGCATAAATCAAAGGCATTCCTGTATATCAGTGACAAATCCTCTGAAATGGAAATGAGGAAAAACACTCCATTCACAATATCGTCAAAAAAAATAAAATACTTGGGAATCAACCTAACAAAAGAGGTGAAAGACTTATACAATGAAAACTACAGAACCCTAAAGAGAAAAATAGAAGAAGATCTTAGAAGATGGAAAAATATACCCTGTTCATGGATAGGCAGAACTAACATCATCAAAATGGTGATATTACCCAAAGTTCTCTATAGGTTTAATGCAATGCCAATCAAAATCCCAACGGCATTTCTTGTAGAAATTGATAAAGCAATCATGAAATTCATATGGAAAAACAAAAGACCCAGAATAGCAAAAACAATGCTAAGCAGGAAGTGTGAATCAGGCGGTATAGCGATACCAGACTTCAAACTATACTACAGAGCAATAGTAACAAAAACAGCATGGTACTGGTACCAAAACAGGCGGGTGGACCAATGGTACAGAATAGAGAACACAGAAACCAATCCACAAAACTACAACTATCTTATATTTGATAAAGGGGCTAAAAACATGTAATGGATGAAGGATAGCATCTTCAACAAATGGTGCTGGGAAAACTGGAAATCCATATGCATCAAAATGAAACTGAATCCCTTTCTCTCGCCATGCACAAAAGTTAACTCAAAATGGATCAAGGAGCTTGATATCAAATCAGAGACACGGCGTCTGATAGAAGAAAAAGTTGGCTACGATCTACATACTGTGGGGTCGGGCCCCAAATTCCTCAATAGGACACTCATAGCACAAGAGTTAATAACTAGAATCAACAAATGGGACTTACTTGCTGAGGGCCATTGCCAAGTAGGAATGACACATCGATATTTCCTTTCCAGCGTACCCCATGGTAAATGGACTTGCCTTGGAAATTTGCTGTGACCTTGCATGTGTGTTTGAGAAAGGTGACCCTGCTCAATGACCAGGGTGGATCCAGGTTTTAGGAAGTATCCGGGTTTAAGGTAATTTGGTTTTAAGGCATTCCCGGTTTAAGACAATAGGGGTTTTAGGGAAGTTCGAGGTTGAAGATTATTGCTGCTGCAAATAGGGCGTTCCTGCTGCCTGAGTTCCCGTTGAGTTCTCGTGAGATTAAAAAAGTATTGGAAAAGAAAGCCTCGTGGAGTAGGTGAATTGGGCGGAGGAGAACTGGGATTGCCCCAGAGCGTGTGTGGAGGCCGGTGTGAGTTCGGGAATAAAGAATTGCTGTTTGAATCTATAAAGCTGTGGTGGCTCGTGATTCTGTGCCAAGCCAAGACATTGGCACTTACTCAAACTAAAAAGTTTTTTTCTCAGCAAAAGAAACAATAAGACAGGTAAATAGGTAGCCTATGTCCTGGGAACAAATCTTTACTCCTCACACTTCAGATAGAGCCCTAATATCCAGAGTATACAAAGAACTCAAAAAATTAGACAATAAGATAACAAATAACCCAATCAACAAATGGGCCAAGGACCTGAACAGACACTTCTCAGAGGAGGATATACAATCAATCAACAAGTACATGAGAAAATGCTCATCATCTCTAGCAGTCAGAGAAATGCAAATCAAAACCACCCTAAGATACCATCTCACTCCAGTAAGATTGGTAGCCATTAGGAAGTCAAACAACAACAAGTGCTGGCAAGGATGTGGGGAAAAGGGTACACTTGTACACTGCTGGTGGGACTTCAAATTGGTGCAGCCAATTTGGAAAGCAGTATGGAGATTTCTTGGAAAGCTGGGAATGGAACCACCATTTGACCCAGCTATTCCCCTTCTCAGTCTCTTCCCTAAAGACCTAAAAAGAGCATGCTACAGGGACTCTGCTACATCAATGTTCATAGCAGCACAATTCACAATAGCAAGACTGTGGAACCAACCTAGATGCCCCTCAATAGATGAATGGATAAAAAAATGTGGCATCTATACACAATGGAGTATTACTCTGCATTAAAAAATGACAAAATCATAGAATTTGGAGGGAAATGGATGGCATTAGAGCAGATTATGCTAAGTGAAGCCAGCCAATCCCTAAAAAACAAATGCCAAATGTCTTCTTTGATATCAGGAGAGTAACTAAGAACAGAGTAGGGACGAAGAGCATGAGAAGAAGATTAACATTAAACAGGGATGAGAGGTGGGAGGGAAAGCGAGAGGGAAGGGAAATTGCATGGAAATGGAAGGAAACCCTCATGGTTATACAAAATTACATACAGGAGGAAGTGAGGGGAAAGGGAAAAATAATACAAAGGGGAGAAATTAATTACAGTAGAGGGGGTAGAGAGAGAAGAGGGGAGGGGAGGGGAGGGGGGATAGTAGAGGATAGGAAAGGCAGCAGAATACAACAGACACTAGTATGGCAATATGTAAATCAATGGAAGTGTAACTGATGTGATTCTGCAATCTGTATACGGGGTAAAAATGGGAGTTCATAACCCACTTGAATCAAAAGGTGAAATATGATATGTCAAGAACTATGTAATGTTTTGAACAACCAACAATAAAAACATAAATTAAAAAAAATAAAAATGAAAGGTCAAAGACTTATGATTGTTTTCTTCCAAAATTCTGCTCTCTCAGATCCTGGTGTGTTCTATGTATTGTTTTATTTATTTATTTATTTATTTATTTTTTATAATGCCATCATTTATCTTTAATTTTTAATTATTTTTAATTATATATGAGAGCAGAATGCATTAATATTCTTATTATACATAAAGAGCACAATTTTTTTTATTTCTCTGATTTTATACAAAGTATATTTACATGAATAATACAAAAATATACTTTGCTAAACATCATTTCTACTCAAGAACCAGTGTTGGACACAAGCTCTGGCACTAATGTACTTATGAGCTAGCAGGGTAGAGGAGGGTACACATAGACAACAGAGACAAGAATGATGAGCGCTGGTTTCAGTCTACTACATGAAATTAAGGAATTTAGGATTAAGTTTGGAAATGGTCACATCTAATTTGTATAATTTATTAAGATCACTTTCTATGTCAGGTGCAATGGTGCATGCCTGTAATCCCAGCAGCTCAGAAGGCTGAGGCAGGAGGATCACAAGTTCAAAGCCAGCCTCAGCAAAAGTGAGGCACTAAGCAACTCAGTGAGATCCTGTCTCTAAATAAAATACAAAATAGGTCTGAGAATATGTCTCAGTGGTCGAGTGCCCCTGAATTCAATCTCACATACCAATAAAAAACAATCACTTTGTAGAATGCAATAGTAAGGATAAAGCATCCTTCATAATATTCCATTTTTCTTTTCCCTTTTATGCTTTAATAGTTGTGTTTGCAATATTATGTTGATAGGAAATTAATTAGTCAGAAGATGTGAAGTTATTTTAATTTAGAAATTGGTAAAATTGTTATGAAACTGCTATTCCAGTCTCAAGACAATCTCAACTCATGGCATAGTATGTACTCTGTAGTCAGTATAATACTCTGCTTTACTGGACAAAGGATTTTTTTTTTTTTAGTTTATGTTAATACATGTGCATAGTGTCAACAGATAAACATAAATCAGTCCTGGCAGTTATGAAATCAAGTACTATGAAGTTTCAAATGTATGTTTCTACTTAAAAATACAGGTAAGAACATGAATATAAATGTCTTTATCACACAATAACTGTACACGATGAGAGGTATGATTTAAATCTTACTAGTGACATTACAGTGGTATATTTTATGTAAATAATCAAATAGCATCAAATAATATTAGCATGAACAAAATCAAGTATGTGAAATAGAAATTTTAGCCAAACAGAGCTCATAGATGTTTAATTCTTTGAACGTGCAAAAAACCCTCAAGAATTATCTTCAACATGATGCTTTGCTTAATGCTTCCACGAGTATCTACCTATAATCTACTCCTTATATGAGTAACTTCTCCCTTAGGTGTAAATCAGGTGTCAATTATTTTAATCTCCACCTAAGAACTGTAACTAAGAACAAAGAGTGGAACAAAGGATTTTTTGGACAAAGGATTTTTTTTTCAGTACAAAATAGGTCTGGGAATATGTCTCAGTGGTCAATTCCAACTTATGAGAGGACAAAACAAAAAGATACATGAACTAATTTGTGACAGCTATCTACCATTCATTAGAAAAAATGAAAAGTCACTACAATATGATCCATCTTGCATCCTCTTTCTACAATGAGATGGTTACATTTTCCATCAAGACAGGGTGGGGGCATGGACCATCTTCTTGAACCTGACTGGTCTTGTGATAATGGGGAAATTGAGTTTATGTGGCCCCAACACTTTGCATAAAATGTGGAAAGCCTTTTGCTCTGGTTCTCTTGGAATGCTTATTCTAAGAACTTAAGCTCAAGGCACATGAAAAAGTTATGATTTACAGTAGCAGTTGACCTTCCAGTGGACAGTCCACTATTGATGGCTCCATGTCTGGATAAGAAAGCTTTGAAATTACTCTAGCACCAGTCATAAACTGATTATCAACTCACAAAAAGACTTGGTGAGAGACAGATTCACATGGAAACTGGTAAATATAATAGAGCCAAAAACAGATTAAAATAAAGAAGATATGTTAGGGAGTTACAAACAGAAAGAAGGAATGGAAGCAGGAAGACAAGATAAAAGACAAGGAATTCAAATATAAATAAAATGTGATGTTAATAGAAATATATATCTCAAGGAGAAGCTAGCACTATTGAAAATTGTTTTTAATTATATTACAAACAAAACAAGTACAAATGAAGAACAGAAATTCAATAAACAAACTTTACTCAGTTTTTGAGGAAAATTTTATTGCACAAACAACTGATGGCTACAATTTTTCCTCCTGCCTTAGCTAATGCAAGACTAGGTCTTATTCTATATAATAGGAATTGCAGGACAGAAAACTCTTCATAAATTGTAGAGGCTTACCAGAAGATACAAGTATTTGGAGTCCTTCCTATGTTTATTCTCCCTTTAAAAATGACTACCAAAAAATTAGAAATTCATATTTGTTCTTCTTTCTGGCTTAAGGAACAATTTCTGTGCCAGAATCTTAAATAGTTCTACCCTCATTTTCAATGCTACATGTGCTGGTAGGATGATCTCCAGCTAAAATGGGCTCCCTATTCTTAATTGGGATGAGGGGCCTATCAGTGGTATGCAGAGGTGGCTGCATGTTTCCACCAGAATCAAAGTAGATTCACTGCCCATCAGAGCCAGCAAAATAATCAGATCCCTTTAAGATTGGTTTAACCCTTAGAAAATTCAATTTTTTCAATAAACTAGTTATTCTAAAACATAAGATCAGTATGCAAAATAATAATAATGTAAGGATAACACAGCATACCTACATGAGCACCATGCTACAGAGTTTGATTCCTCAGTTATCTGTCACACCTAGAATACTACAACCGAATATGAAGCTTCGTAGCCTAAAGAAGAGGTTCTGCAAATTCCAAACGCACCATGTGTACCTTTCTTCTAGCTTTTGCTAATCTCAGCTAGAGAACAAAGAACTGAGAATACTAATGTAGAAATCTGGCCCATGATGGAACTTAGACAAGTGATAAAGCTCTTAACTGAGTCCATCTTTCATTGAGCTTCTTTAGAACTGAAAAAACATTTATATGAAGAATCTCATTTTCTGAATAACTACCATCTGAATTAGGCTTTATTTTTTAAATGCTATATTACAGTACACTATATATACAGGAATATATGAATCATTAAGTACAAAAAGTGATGAATTTTGACAACCAGAACAATGTAAACGTTTACTAAATGATTGTGTTCACAGAACCTCAGGATATCTTTTTACTCTTTCCTTCCTTATCTTAACCAGGTTTAAATTATGATTGTTTTTATACTTTCTATAAATGTAACTGTACAAAATATACTCTTGTGTCTGCTCTCACTACATGTTATGTTAATTAGGTTAATCAAAGTTGTTGTGCCTACTATAAATCATGCATACTAATTACAGTCTAGTATTCTCTTATATTAATATATGACTTATCCACTCAAGGAGAACAGTTTCTAGATCAGCATTATTATGAACAGTGCTGTAATGAACATTCTCAAGTTTTTTTTTTAATTTTTAATTTTAATTTTTATGATATTTCTATTCCCTCCCCCTAGTGAGGAGTAGAAATTGCTGACCATAAAGTTAGTAGTTGTGTGTTGTATGTGCATGTGTGTGTGTGTGTGTGTGTGTGTGAGTGCATATACATATGTAGACCTTTATTAGATAATGCAAAACCATTTTATAAATGAATTGTGTTAATTTAAATTCCCACTAGTCATGCATAGAAATAGTAGCTGTCCCATATGCTGAAGTGTTATACTCACAGTAGAATAATTTGTTTTAGTTATTCCTGTGTGGTTGTATTGGTACAGAATTTTGATTAAAGAAACTGATCACCTGTTTATATATTTGTCATTTATTTGGTAACATTTTTTTTGAAGTGCCTTTTCAATTTCTTTACCAATTTTTAAAATTAGGGTTTACAAATGCACATAAAATAAAATTCTATTATAAAAATTCTATTATAAAATTTCCCCCTATTCTATAAGGGGAAAATTAACCAACTCTTTGAATACTTTCTCAGTTCAGAGCTTAACCAGTTATCTCATAACAAAGCAGCTAGTGGGAAGAATACAATCCAAACATACTCACAATGAAATGGAATTGGATTCTCTAAACAGCATTGACATTAGTACTGCAATTTCTTCAAGTCTAATTTACTACCCAACATGACTGACAGAAATAACTGTGGGACTGTCCAAACTTGGTAAGTTTACATTTATTTTATGTCAATTTCTCCATCACAACTTTCCCACTACCATGGGCTAAGAAACAGCAGATGGAACTTCTCTCATAAGATTCTAGAAACAAATTTGTCATATCATCTCTTCTCCATTTTTCTTCTCTGTATAGCCCTATGTAATATTTTACTTTAAGGAAAAGGGCCATTGGGGGTTTGGGGATGTTTATTTTCATCTCTAATATGTTTCTTAAACCTCTCTCTTAGTCAGAGTTCCCTAAGATGTCAAAAGTTTAAAACCAAATCTGGAAAAACACTCATATTTTCTTTCTTCAAAATCTCTTTGTTGGGGCTGGGGATGTGGCTCAAGCGGTAGCATGCTCGCCTGGCATGCGTGCGGCTCGGGTTCAATCCTCAGCACCACATACAAACAAAGATGTTGTGTCCGCCAATAACTAAAAAATAAAATATTAAAAAAAATTCTCTCTCTCTATCTCTCTCGCTCTCTCTTTAAAAAAAAAATCTCTTTGTTAAAGCATTGATTGTAGAGTTGGTGAAGTCTTAATTAGTGAAGTAAATGATAACATAAACCTCAGGAAAATTGTAATATTTCAAATATAGTATCCTTATGAAATAATTCAAGCATAATACTTCATAATTTTTAAAAATTTTAATTGGATGAAGTTAATCAAGTTACTAAACCTTTCTAAGCCTCATTTCTCTAACATGGTAGGGTAGAGGATCCACAAGAACAATGTTTGAAAAATGTTATGATTATTCTATGGCATCCCTACAAGTTAACTGGATATAGTATCTGATTCCTTTTAAGCATTGCTCAATATATATATATATATATATATATATATATATATATCTCCATGTATTTTTATTCAAATAATTCATAAAACAAAAGCAAAATTGAATAATTTCTATGAAATGTTCCCACAATGGTCTTCAAACTCTGACTGCTACAGTCATTTAACTGTGAGCAGCACTCTTGTTATGTCACCAACAATTTCAGAATAAAGTTCACAATAACTTAATTTCTAAAATTTCTTCAAAACTAGGGTTGCAGGAGTCATCCAGCAAAATTGAATAACTAGCTAAATTGACAGCATCTCCAAGGAAAAATGATGGGGTAAATATTCACTGCCAGAGATCTTTGCTCCAGTGCTTCAAAACTCAGAGTAGGTCACAGATAAAATAGCCTCTCAGGGCCTCCAATGGTTTCCTGATGTAACAAGTGACCCTACTGTCCTGTGATGGGTGTAAGGTCCCAGAGATAAAAGCTTTATTTTCTGCTCTTCCTTAGCAAGACTCTCTGATATATATTTCTAATGTTAAGAGGAGACAAGTGCAACCATTCATATATAGTAGCTTAAGCCCAAAACTATTCCTGAAATCTTATTTACAATCCTGTTACTAATTGTAACACCCATGTAAAAAGAGGGCTAAGATTGCAATATATCATTTGTTATTTGAAAAATAAATAATCCTTCTGTTGCATTGGAGAGGATGTGAGTGAAGGCCATAAACCCATGTGCTAGAACGAATTCATAGTATGTGTTTTAGTCAGCTTTTTTGCTCCTGTGACTAAAGGATCCAACCATCACATTATAGAAGAGGAATAGTTTATTTGAGGGCTCACAGTTTCAGAGGTCTTAGGCTATAGAAGGCCAGCTCCATTCCTCGGGGCTCAAGGTGAGGCTGAACATCATGGCAGGAGAGGGTGGCAGAGAGAAGCAGCTCACATCACAGTGATCTGGAAACAGAGACTCCACTTTTACAGGTATAAATATATACCTAAAGCCACAACTTAATTCCCACCTCCTCCAGCTACACCGTACCACTTCAGTTACTACTCATTTAATCCCTATCAGGGGATCAAACCATTGATTGGGTTAGGACTCTTACGACCCAATCATTTCACCTCTGAGCCTTCTTGCATTGTCTCACATGAGAGCTTTGTGGGGATACCTCACATCCAAACCTAACAGTATGTATTCATGTATTTGCTATGACTGTTAAGCATCCTGAATGGAAAATTAAATCACTTCTGGGATAAGGAAATCCTTAAAGATCAACTATTCAAATTTCATAGTTAAGAGTATAATAGTAATGTAAAATGCTATGAGGAAAGTGAGAACTCAAAGTTAGTATTAGTTATCTTCTCACGAGCATAGATAAAAAAATCAATAGCTGTTCTAGAGGCATTACCTTCTTTGCATATTTTGCTTATTTTTACTCATGATAATGTGATCTCTTATTTCTCTCCCCAGAACACACATTCATAACAGTAAAACCTTTTGTTTTCCATATGTGCTTCAGTAGTTCTGCTTCTAAAGTTTATATTTCAATGTTTTTCTTTCTGAATTGAATTGCTGTGATGCACCTCATCTCTAACACGGCTTTTTGACATTACAATGTATGTTATAAAAGTGTTAAGCCATTTCTTTTATTTTTTATGGCATGTGTTTTTATATTTCCTTAATTTTATCCTTTCTCAATAATCATTTTTATTTTAAATATACTAAATATTATATTTATGTGTATACCAAAAATAGTGCTTTATATATGTTATATATAAGCAAATATATATATATATATGTATATGTGTGTGTATACACACAGATGCACACACACATATACATAATTTGTATTTAGTTTTTATTTCATATGTATCAATCTACTCAGGCTACCACAACAAAATACTATCGTAATTTAAGCAACAAAAATATATACCTTCACAGCTATGAAGGCTGAAAGTCTAAGTTTAGGGTGGGCATGGTGGATGGTATCTGGTGGGGATATTCTTCCTGCTATGCTCAGAGATGCCTTCTCACTGTGTCCACATGGCATGTCACTGACAAGTGCTCATGGAGTAGTATTTCTTACTCTCTTCCTCTTCTTATAAAGCTACCAATCCTGTGACATTACAGTCCCATCCTTATAACGCCATTTAACCTTAATTAGATTCCCTGCCTATCTCCAAACAGTTACAACTGGACAAGGATTTCAGCATATGAATTCTGTGAAGATAAGCTTCCATATATAATTGTGTAACAAAATAAACAGAATTCATTCTATTTTCACTACTATTATTACAAAAAAATTCAATTAAGCTAATTTTAAATACATTTGGTTTGTATAGTTTTAGACCTTAGATTCAGGATTCTAATTCGTTTAGAGTTATTTTTTCATTATGGTGTGAGGTAAGTATTTTAACTATGGCTATAGTAATCAATTACTGAAGTGATATTCCTGGCATTGAAGAGAACACACACACACACATAAAACTAAATAGTGGGATGAACCATCTTAGTGAAATAAGTTGAGGTGACAATAGAAATTGGAATGAAGGAGATGTCTAGGTAGCATTCACACTTCAGTTTCTGAAAGGAAAAAATATATATATATTTTTTTTTAGTTTAATGAAGTCCCAATCTCAGTGTCTTTATGATTTTATGCTAGATATCTTTCTTATTATGTAGTTTTGATTTATTTTGTGTGCCTATTACAATATACACTCTCCTAAAAAGTCTATAAAAAGTCATTACTTATTATTTTCTTCTAAACTGAATATCAGAGTTTATTCTGTGATCAGGTTTCAGTCACACAGCTATTGCTACAGCTAGAGCTTATCTATCTATCTATCTATCTATCTATCTAATCATCCATTACCTATCAATCATCTATCTAATGTATATATCTGTAATATCTATCTAAATTATTATTCTAACCAGAGAGATTGTTCAAACCTAGGTAGTATTGTTATGGGACAGACAGATGTGTATGGTGGGAACACAGGTTAATAAAATAATTCTATAAAATGGGCCCACTCTGGTGACCCCAAGATGCTTTCTTTTCCAAGAAGCAATTTATCTGAAGCCCTCCCTGATCTAAATGGACAGGATATGTCACATTCCTCAGCAAACTACCTGTTATCTGCAGGAGAAATTCAGGCCCAAGATAGCTGATGGAAGGAACCCAGGAGACTTTTGTGACAAGATCTTGAAACTCGAGGAAATAAGGATCATTCCTCTTAACAACAAAATCTGTAAGAATTTATGACCAAGAGTCCAATTAGAACTGGTCAGCCTGAGCCAAGATAACCTAAAGTGGTCATGGCAGTGGGTAGTTGAAAGTCTGATGTCATCTTGCAATCAGTCAAAATACAAGAGGTGGCCTGTGGCAGGACTCTCTGAAAATTTCTGTGGGATCCCAAGTAAAACTGGAGTGCAGAAGACGCCATGTTGTCTCCTTTACCTTTTCCGAACCCCATTCCCATTACTCTGAGCAACATGTCTGAAATCTTTCTGACTTGATCACAAGAATCAAGGTTTGTTGGAGAGGTCTTTACACTGCCTCAGTTTCCCAGAAGGCCTCACTCTGTAATAGTAGGTGGTCAGCAAAATACAGAATCCTTTGTTGAAGACATCATGCAATTTATTACATATACTTCAGAGCAATGGATTCTGAGTTACTGTCCATAAATTAAAAGAAATTTTATGAAGAAGTTAGGATGGCAGAACCCTAAAGTAACCTCACAGCAGTTTCAGGCAAATTCTGAGTAAGGACTATAAAGAGCTATGATGCACACTCAACTTTTTCAAAAAATGCCAGTTTTGTCTTATGGTGTAATCTTATGTGTTTTATAGATGTTATAAGTTTACGTAGTGTTTTGCACAACTTTTGCAACCAATAGCCCCCCTAAGAATAATTTTAATGAGAAAAAGTATATTTGGAGCTCATGCTTTCAGAGGTCTCATACCATATACAACTGCTTCATTCCTTGGGGTGAGAGGTGAGGTAGAAGTGTGTGCAGAGGAGAGCTGCTGGAAACATGGCACCCAGGAAGCAGAAAAAGTGCTCTGCTTAACTAGGATAAAACATAAACCCCAAAGGCATGCCCCAGGAATCTACCTCCTCCAGACACCTTACCTGCCTGTGGTAACCACCCACTCAATACTTATAAGTAGATTAACACACTGATTGTGTGAAGACTCTCATAACCAAATCATTTTATTCTTAACTTTGCCTTTATTTAAACATGAGCTTTTGGGGGACACCTCACATCTAAATTGTAACACCTAGGATGCAAAGACCTGCCCTTCTGTAAAAAGTGGAGTAGATTGAACCATGGTTCACCAAAGACATGTCTGTCTGAGTACCTGTTCTGGTGAATACGTTATGCTTCCCTGAAAAGGGGAATTTAGTTTGCAAGATGAAATTAAAATTGCTAATCAGCTGATTTAAAGAAAGGAAGAGAGATTATTATGTATTATCCAGGTGAGTCCAGAGCAATTATAAAGTTTATTAAAGTGTAAGAGAATGTCAGAATGTCAGAACAAGATTTTAATATGGAGAAAAGGTACAAAGATATGCAACATTACTGGTTTGAAGACCGGAAAAGTGTGACATTAGAAACTTGATAAAAATAGGAAATGGAATCTCAGGTATAGTCTACAAACAGAAACAGAGTCCTGATAATACCTTGAATTTAGCCCATTAAAAAAATTATTGGACTTCTAATGTAAAAACTAATAAGATAATAATTGACTTGTTTCAGTCACTAACTTTCTGAAAATTTGTCAAAATAATAAAAAAATAATGTAAGTGAATATATTTATGTTTATTATAAGCAATGTCCCCAGAATGGCTTTTTTTCCTCTTTTCTATTAAAATATTTCATTGACAGAAATCCTTATTTCTTGTTAGGAAGAAATAGATCACCACTTAACAGTCTTCATAACAAATCTAGTAATTACATTGCCATCGTGGCATTTATTTTATAGATTAAACAATTAGGGCACCATGAATTTGTAAAATGGAAATTCTTAGGAAATTAAAATTAACAGCTTAATTGATTAAAAAATGATTTGAGAATTAGGCAGTACTCAAGAACAAGAGGGCCAGAAGTTCTGCTTCAGCCTGGGTAGGAAGAAATTGTAGCCAGAAAACAGAGTGGCAAAAAGAAATAACTGTAATTCACATTTATCTTACTTGAATGCAGTCTGGTAGTTAGCAGCCTATGATAGATGGATGCTCAGCTGCTTGGTACAAAAAAAAAAGAATATACTCTTAAATAAATTAGGTTACTGTTTGTTCACTTACGAAATTAGATTATAGTTGACTACATAAAGACAAAAGACAGAGTCAGTATTGGGTCAATACTATGGTGGTGTTCATTTTACAGATTAAGAAAACCAAAGCTCATGAGCTTGAGTAACAAGTTAATGAAGAATCTAGGATTCAAACTAATTGAACTTGCTTGAGAGAACACAACATTAATAACTGGAGAGATTCTGCTTTCCATTATATCCCCAGGGATAAGCCTAGGGCATGTGCAGTGTGAGGAATTCTGACTTTCATTCCTGGTTGAGGAGGATAGGTCTGACTGAAAACCTCTGTGCTCACTGATGCTTGGGCAGCTTTGTACTTAGACATCAGCTATTTCTTCTTCTTTATATAAAAAATGAATAGGAAATTGAATAAAAAGTCCAGTTAGATTAAAAGAGTCTGTTCTGCTTTGAATGTACAGTTAAATGAGATTCCTTATTTCTTTCACAACACAATGAAGCAGTTCTTATGAAAGAATAGTTTGATACCTACATTTTAATCCTGGTCATTTTTATATAGATTACTCAATAATCATGACACTTCTGCTCCACATACTTTACTGCATTAAATCCCATCTAATTAGTACAGTATAACTGTACTTACTGTGAGCACCTGTAAAATGCATTTTTAAAGTGGCTTTTCACAGTATTCATATAACATTAATCATTGTCAAAGATGACTCTCAGGAAAGGAATAATATTCTTATTTTCTCTATTTCTCTCCAAAAGAATGTAAATATCAGGGAGTAATAGACAAGTTAAAGTTATTTCTGGTTAAAAATTTGTCTTTGGAATTTTCATCTTGTGACTTTCCTTTCTATAAATACAAATCTTTTTGGATGTGAGAAATGAAAGTTTTCAATATTCATCCCAGAAAATAATTTCTCTTGCATATGCAGCTTGAATAAAGAAGTATTTTGTAAATCAGGGGTCATATAAAAAGGGAAGTTGCTACACACACAAGCATCTGGTAAACATCAGCCATGATTTACAAAGCTCAATAGAAGAGAAATGAGCCTCAGGCATAGCAAAAGCAAATACACTTCCATGAAACCAGTCACCTGAAAAAATGGAGATTAAAAAGGTATAAATGGCTGTTTCACCATGCATAGAGAAAAAGTAAATGAGTAGAGGAGATGAAGCATCAGTAAAAATTCTTTGATGCCTGGGGAAGAAAGGGAAAAGTGCGAAGAGAGAATGGATGGTTTAATTAAAATGTTTTCCCCTACCTCTGTTATGAAATGAACATAGGCTTTTTGTTTAATCAAATTACCTTCATATTTATATTATTCTCTGGTGTTCTGAACCGATGATTTAGGGCAAACTCACTCTTTAGATGTGGAGAAGAAAAACACACTCTGTAAGGCTCTGAGGATATATGCTGGTATTTCACTGTATAATCTAATACAGAAATATACATTTCAAAAGGATGTCACAAAAATGAACAAAATTATATTACACTTTATTATCCTCATATTCAGTCCAACAGAGCCAATAGATTCTACCTGGTAAGTATAGTTTCAACTCTGTCTTCTATATTCCTGCATTTTCCTCGGCGAGGCTTTTATCATCTCTTACATGGTCAATGTGCTCCTTCTAAGTTTTCTGCTCATCTCACTGTCCATCCTTTTGATCTATCTCTGCATAATTGCTGGAATAATATTTAAAATTTTATGTGTAAACCTGCAGTGGCTTCCTGCTTTTTATCAACTACATTCAAACTTCTTGCCATATCCCTTATACTAACTCTCCTCCAAGTTAGGACACCCTCGAGAATAAAATGGAACATTGTTAATAATTATGCTTAGCGTTGACACAGTTGTCCATGCCTGTGATCCCAGCAACTTGGGAGGTTGAAGTACTAGGATCACAAACTTGAGATCAGCCTCAGCAATTTAGCAAGACCCTCGCATCTTAGCAAGACCCTGTCTCAAAATAAAAAAGTAAAAGGATTGGTGATGTAATTAGGTTGGTAAGTGCCCCTGGATTCAATCCCAGTACAAAATACTACTAGTACTACCTACTATTATTAATACTAATAATAATGCTGCTTGGAAAATAGACAAAAACCAGTAATTTGTGACAAACTGGATCATACGATAACTTTACCTGTAGAGTCTACCTGCTCTGTGCCTGCATCTTCAAACCTTTATGATTTACTTCCCCTCTTTCAACTCCCTTCCACTTTTAAGCTATTTAAAGAGATAATTTTTTATCTCAAGCTATTTTCTCTTTCCAGATCATCTTTTCCCTTTCTACTAAAGTGGATTACATGTTAATTTCTCACTACTTTCTTTTCTGAACAACACATCTAATATCATTCTCCTACACAAAATAATGATTGTTGACCCTTATCTACCTCTTTTAAAGAAAGATGTGCGATTTTATTTTATTTTTTCTATCTTTCAATACAAAGTATTGTAACTGTTTTCATATAGGGACTTTGAATTATCCCTAGTACTTCAGCAGAATGTCTTGTGGACATTGAACAAAAAATCCAAATGGTGAATGCGACAGACAGAGTGTGGACTAATCCCAGAGAAAAGTGTTGATTAACTCTTCAATGTGATTGTGAAACATTGTTCTTCTGTAATGGAATATGAAGGATGAGTCAGGTCTTAGTATGGTAGCAAATTATTTTAAAACTCAGAGCAACTGAGCCCCAGGAAATGGAGTGTTATAGGTTACCACAATATGCTGTGGTGTCCTGTAAAAATGACTCCTGAACTTTAAATAATAAGAAGGCTAAAACTGGACCATTTAATAGAAGTGCAATCCTACAGAAGAGAGAGAGAAAGCAGGAGAAGAAAATTGTAAATTTCATCTGGAAACAAAAATAGAATCATAACAGTAATTAAATGTCTTATATATCGCACAAAATTATGATTCTAATACCACAATCCCAGATAAATATCATCTATGTAATTGAAATGAGCTATCTATCTATATTTTACTGTATCCCTCACATAACATACCAATTAATCTTAAAATAAGAATGATTTTCCAAACCCCTTGTGTTCAACTATTTGAGACTTCTAGTGCGCTACAGCACTTGATTCATGTTTTATACCGCTTATCATATTATTTCCCAATATGTCAATTTACATGTTTTTGTTCAGACTCAAATGAAATGTTGAAATGAAGGAAAGTGAGTTTTGTTTATTTTCCATGGGACCAAAAACAGGGTCAGGTAAGCAGTGAGATTTAAAACAAGTTGGTTTTAATAGTAAAATATCTTTTTTATTATGCCTTTTTCTAATTCAAACTTTCAACTCTCCTCATTGCTAATAGATACAATTCAATATTTAGCATACCATAAACATTATACAAACACTTCAGGTTGACATCAAAAACCACTCCATCTGACCTAAGCAACCTGAAAAAATAAAATAAAATAAAAATGGAATACTGAAATAACAGAAGTCATCCATCTCCAATTTTTAGTATAATAAACAGCACTTAATCAGAATATGAGTTTCTTGAACTGACTTTGCTTTGCTGCATCTACACTTTTGTAATTTTTGAATTGGAGAAAGAGTGTTTGTATTAAAGGAGATTAAAGGAGAAGATGTAACCTTAGGAATAGAGTGTTGTCTGTGGCCATAACATAAGGCAGAATGTAGTCGTGGTTGAAATGATCAGATGTTTTGGGTTCAAGATCAAAGTCCATGCTCTGTGGCTTTGAGTTTAGCCATGATACACAGCATAGCTTGTGATGTATTTTTTTTCCTCTGAAATTGTCAAGTAATAATAGAGTAGAGGATAAAATGCTGGAAAATTTGTTACATTGAAGAGTCAAATCCTTTATTTTAAAGGTGTTATAGAAAATGCAGACAAGCTGATATTTTTTGGGCAGATCAGTTAACAGGCAGCAGACAAAATTATATAAATAGTTTGTATGCTATATTTTACTCTCAAAGTGAGAAATTTAAACAATGTAACTTCTAGAAATAGTTTACTATAGGGAAAATTACAATGAGAACAGAGTAGCAAACATAGTTCTCTTCTTTCAAAACATTAAGTTTCCCATTGTTTCCATAAATTTTCTTAAAAATATACTAAAGTTTATAATCTAAACATCATTTCCTTCTCCTACTAAAAGTGCTTACAGGGTTAGGGTTGTGACCCAGTGGTAGAGTGCTTGCCTCATTACATGTGAGACACTGGGTTCGATTCTCAGCACCACATTCAAATAAATGAATAAAACAAAGTCCATCAACAACAAAAAATAATACTTACAAAAGCACTTACAGATTGGTACAGTCGAACAAGCAGATCAGAAGAGGGAAAGAGAAGGTGCTGGAAATGAGATGGATTATGTTCACAATGTTCTCATTGTGATTTATGTGCATGTACAAATATGGAATAATGAATGCCACTAACAAGTATAATTATAGTGTGCCAATAAAAAAAGTGACTTTGATACCGCAAGTTACCAGTGAGGAGTCCTGCTTCCCCACATGTTGAAGTTTGAACATTAGAGAAGCAGGCCAAGGCAAGAATATAAAGCAGAGTTTATTTAAAAAGGGATAACATAAATTTCTCCCTCAAGGGAGAAGGGGGTCATAGCTGGTATCCTGGTATACCCGTAAGCAAGGTGTTCTGCCCTTTTTACATGTCCTAGGCTTCCTTTGTTCTCCTGCCCTTTTCCCCTTATCTTTCTGCTTTCTGCATCCATGACTTGGCCCAGAACTGCTTGGTGGGATGGTCAAAATGTGGGAAACAGGTGGGCTGAAGGGGTAAGGGGAGGGTGCAGCCCAGGACACATTAATTAGCAACTTTATAGCTCCCTGTAGGGAAGGGCAATTCCTGGACAGGTTACCTTAACAACAGGTTGGAGCAGGAGCAGGTTCTTGATAAGGGTGGAGGAAGGGCTCCAAAGGAATTCACATTTCAATCTCTCAGGGGACAGTCTCCAACTTCCCAGACTCACTCAAAACTGGTCTCCTTGATCCAACCTGACTTGATTTACCTATCTATACTGACTATCTAATTCTGGCTTCAACTTCACAGAAAAAAAAGTGATTATAATATTTCTATCTAGTTTATACAGAGTGAATACAAGAATTTAAAAGATGCTGACATTTGTATCATGAGAAACAAAATCTATGTGATTTTGCTCACCTTGATTTATTTAAATATATCTTAGAATATGCAACACTGTTCAAATCAGTTGAATATCATTCCTTATTGACTGAAAAATTGCTGCACTCTTGGAAGGTTTAGACTCTTGGCAAAAATGGACTGAATATATGACAATTTTTTATTGGAAAATCTGGGTAAACTCATATTTTTTATTTAAATGACTCTATTTGTTTCCTAAGAATTTTTAAACCTAAACCAGGAAAACAGTGTTCATATAAGTCTCTTTACCATTATAAGTTTTCTCTATAACCAAATTTGCTTACTTGTCATTCTTTAAACTTATATGTCTCTTGTAAATGAAAAATAATAAAACAACACTCCTAGGTAAACTTTTTTGAGGGTTACTAACTGCAGGTCCTATGTAGACTACCTTAATGTCTATATCTTATTTAATATTTACAACATTTATAATGGGATAGATGCTATATTTGTGTTTATATTGAATAAAGAATAAAATGCCATGGTTATATTATTAAGAAAAAGGAGAGAGAGAAAGGGGAGAAAAGTAAAGAGAAAGAAGATAGAGAAGGAGGAAGGAAGGGAAGAAAGGGAAAAGAAAGACAAAAAGCACATAAAAACATTGTTGAACACTGGTTGCTCAACTGCTTAGCTTTTGGAATGTATAAATGCTCTTTAGACATCTGTTCATTTTCTATCTTCACCAGGGAGCATTTCCTGCCCATACCAGACCATGTTTCCTCATGTGTTTTAAAATGTTTGTTTAGAAAAAGAATAAAATCACCTATTTTAACGTAATTCATTCCTGGAAGTTTTCTTTGCTGAAGATACAATAAATAATCTGAATATATTGCACAACATAATGTGAAGGTAAAAACATGTTGTGTTTTATTCAAATAAAAAAAAGCCTTCCAGTTATTTAAATAAAACGTATTTAAGATCAAATGATGGGGCTGGGGTTTGGCTCAGCAGTAGAGCACTCACCTTGCACGTGCAAGACCCTGGGTTCAATCCTCAGCACCACATAAAAACAAATCAGTGAAATAAAGGTGTTGTGTCCAACTACAACTAAAAAATATAATATTAAAAAAAGATCAAATGATAACTCAAAACAGAAATGGAGATGTACGATTTGATTCGATTTAAGTATTAAGTGGATAACAACAACTATTCATCTATTCTATGTATCAATAATTGGATATCGAATTGAAAGTTATTACTTCTATTACTGTATTGAATAGAATCCCTTTCCTAAGCAAACCAATTTTCTCTATGTCCTCTGAAACACATACTGATTAATGGCTGCAAGACACGGAAACCTTAGGGCTAGCTGGTTATCCTTAATATGCTTAAAATCTCATCTTGTTTGTTCACCAGTACCTCATAAATAAATTTTTCCCCCTTTCAATCTTCAATGTTGTTTTTTTAACCTTTTTCTTGTAGTGACATTGGTGTAAATATTCTAGTTGTAGAGATTCAATACTTTATATTAAAATATAAATTTAATTTAATTAAAAGATGTAAATAAGAGTGCATAATTCATAAGTGTACAGCTTAATACATTTTATCAGCAACAACACTCCATATAGCCAGAAGATATACCAAAAAAAAAAGAGAATATTGCCACCACCCTAAAGATCCCCACAACTAAAATTCCTTGAGGATAGATAATTATTATCTACTATAGCTATGACTTATAACATCATAGGTTAGGATTGCCTTTTTTAATATAATTTTTTCAATGGGATCAGAGTACATTAAATTCATGGGACGCTTCTTTCTGTTGCTATTGTATTCATCATATTCATTCATGCTATAACAGACAGTGGTCATTCATTTATTCATTCTCTTTTTGTAGAGTATTAGGTCCTATGAATATGCCGTATCCATTGAACTGTTGGAAGGTATTTTATTGATAATTTGCATAACGCTGTTATGAAGATGTATGTGTTTTAATAAATATGCCTATGCCTTTTTTGTTGGATATGTACCTAAAAGTAGAATTGCCGTGATCTGCTCTGAAGTGTAAGCTCAGTTTCAGTAGATGCTGCCATATAGTTCAACAAAGAGCTTGTACTAATTTAAATTCCTGCAATCAATCTGTGAGAGGACAAGTTGTTTCACATCATTGATAGTTCTTGGTGTTTTGTTTCTTTCTGGAGACAGTAAAGTAGCAAAATATTTTGATTTATTTTGCATTTTCTTGATGATTAGAGAGATGACACATTCAAATAATTTTTCATGCAATGTCATATTGGATATTATTATCAGAATGATCTATGTACCTATTTTTCCTCATGAATAATTTCATTACTTCATATTTATTGATGGGGATTGGAAATTACTTCATTTGCTTTGTTTACTTACTAATTCAATCCATTCATGTATATGAAAAGCAAAAATACCTGAAAACAAAACACAAAAAAAACACACATCAGGGAACTTTACTGGTGTTTTTCTAAAATTCCTACCTAGGTGGTCTTTTTCCTTGGCCTCTCAGAATCCAATCATTGTTTCTTCATATTTCACATCTGAGGATATTATTGTTTTGTGGGAAGAAAAGAGTAAAATAGTTATGTTTTATACTTTAAGTGTAAATATTAAGCACATTTTTGTTAGATATATTGATAGGCAAATGTCATCTCCAGGTCTTAGTTTTTAATTTCTGGGTGTTCTGTACCTCACACTGCTTTCAAATTAATTAGTTCTGTGTTTTAGCCAAGTTAAACAGTTATTTTTGGCATGAATTTAGGTTTATCATCCTTTTTGATGCAAGTTTCAAATATATATACACACATACACATATATATTATAATACTGTTAAATTTTTTCTCATAATAAAAAATTTTAAAATCCTAAATATCATAGTAAAATGTGTTAAAATGAATACTGCTAAGGAGAACATCTAAATAAAATGCCAATACAACATTTCAATTGGTCATAATCTATTTAATCTTATCTCAGTGTGCAATTCTACAAAATGAATGCAACAATAAGATATATAAGCATTCATAATTATTGAGTGTGAAGTGAAAATTATTTGCATAAATATATGTATTTTCTGAATACAGACATAAAGTATGTTAACACATTTCCATTTTGATAGAATTCAAGAAGTTAATCTAACAGCCTATCTTCATGATAATGTAGGAAATATTTTAAATTAGTATGAAAATAGAAAGCTTGAAAATAGCCTCAGAAGTATGAACAATTTTAAAGTAAAAATGATAACTTGGCACAAAAAGGGTTTGGTGTTACAAACCTTTGTTATCTACTCAAATACATCTTCTCTGTAGCATGAATTGGGTAGAATATATATTTTTGTATTTTGTACATGTAAATACCTAGAGAAAATAATTCAAAAATTATTTCAGAAGTGACCTTCATTTTGAGAAAATATTGTTGTTTTAAAGCATGAGGCACACAGTTAATATTTTATGAGTTTTAGAAATATTTTCAAATAAATGGTGGAATGCAATATTTAGCATTTGAATATGAAGACTTTATGTGTGAAGCTGCAGTCCTTTTTCCTCATGGTAGATGTGCACTTCTTTTCTTACTGAAGAAAAACAGTGGTTGCCTTTTAGTCTAAATGGTTGTTTTTTGTCTAAACAAGTAAGTACATATGTTGACAACTTATGAAAATGTGATTTTTGAGATGGTCATATTCAAATAGGAAGAAGTACTATATACCATTTGTCCTCATCTGAGATGGGAAGTAGATTCAAGGTATTCTTTACCACTCTGCAGATAGAACAACTGCAGAGATGGTGCTGTTCTTCTCCCTGGCCAAGGGACATGACTGCAATTGCTATAGAAAATATTATGATTTTCTTTTGAGGAAAACGGGTTAAATGATGATAGGGTGAATGAAGGGCAAATATAGCAGTAGCCTGCGATGTAATGGCTAAAATAAGGACATTTGAGTCAGACATAACAATATTTTTAGCTCTGGCAATGTGTAATTCTTGTGACTTTGGTGAATATGTCATATAGTCAGTCACATTCTTCAGTTCTATGTTTTCATGTATATTAAATGAAGATAAGTTCATACCATCCAGTAAGTTAGTAAAATCACATATGTGAACTGGCATCACAGACGGATTCTCAGTGACTATTTGCTATTATAGTTTCTATTATTATTTAAATTTCTTAGAATTGACATCAAAAGAATAAGCAACAAAAGCAAAAATAAATAAATAAATTTGCACCAAACTAAAATGCATACAGAGAATAAAGAAATCAAGAAAAAGAAAGAGCAAACTATAGAATGAGACATTTGTAAATCATATATCTTTTAAGGGATGGAGATATATACAAACACATTTCAAAATATTTAAGACATCTATATGGCTCAATAACAAAAGGAAAAACAAAAGGTGAAAAGAGATAAAGAACCTGAGTACAATTTTTTTCCAAAAAAAAAAAAAAATATTCAAGAGGTATTTGAAGTGATGCTCAGGGTTAATAATCATCAGAAAAATGTAAATCAAAACCACAGTGAGATATTATCTCACAATGTTGACTACTATCCAAAAAGTCAATGATGAGTGCTGGTGAGGATGAGCAGAAAAGAAAACCCTTGTGCGCTGTTGGTGGAAATCTAAATAGGTGTAGCTATTATGCAAAACAGAATGGAGTTCCCTTAAAAATTTAAAAATAAGCAAGACATGGTGGCACATGCTTGTATTCCCAGCTATCTAGTAGGCTGAGGCAAGAAGATTACCTGAGACCTCACAAAACCTCACTGAACAGCATAGTGAGGACCCCCCCCAAAAATGAAAAAAGATTAAAAATAGAATTTACATTAAATGATCCAGTAATGTCGTCGCTGGGTAAATACACAAAGGAAATGAAATTTGTATGTCAATTGACATGAATGAATAAAAAATGTGATATATATATATATATATATATAATATATATATATATATATATATATATATATATATATATATAAAGCATAGACACAGTATCTATATTTCCATATATATTGTGTGCACATGTATACGTCCATCACTCTGTTATTCTATGAGGACTGTTATAACAAAACACCATAGACAAGGAGAGTTACACAAAGTAAATTAATTTTCTTATGCTTCCATAGGCTGCAAGTTCAAGATGAGGGCGATACAGATAGGCACCTTCTATTTGTGTCTTCATAAGAATTTGTTCTCTGTGTGGGCAACCTGATGTCTCTGTTTTTACAAGGATTGTCATGTATAACTAATTAAAACAGTCCTATTGTATTAGCATCCCATCATTACAAAATCAATTAACTGTACCTTATTCTTGGCCCTATTTCCAAATACAGTGCATACTGGTATGGAAACATCAATGAATGAATTGGAGAGGAATGCTATTCAGCCCACAGTTGTTCCTAAGAAATAGTACTTTCCATTCACTATTCTTCCATTCAAGGATAAATTTGTTTGCTCAGTATGTGTCAGACACTGGTCAGTGGTTATGCTGCTAATGATGAAGAGGAAGAAAGGCATTTTTCATAGTCTCAAATTGATTAATCAAAAATTCATCCTGAAAAACTAAAATTTATGAATATAATATGTAATAAAAAGCAGAGCTTGAGAGGACAAAATTGATGGATTTTTGGTTTACTGAAATTAAGAAATTCCAAAACCCAGAGAATATGGATCATGTGGTTAAATTATAACTCTTCAAGGTTTATCCACAATTGCACTTCTCTTTGAAGTTGTTTGCCAGAAGAATCATGGTGGGGAAGAGTTACCTTGTCTCCACATGCTCCTCAGTAGCACTTGTGTTAAACTTGTTTTTGTTTGTTTGTTCATTTTTTATATTGGAGATGGAACTCAGGGCCTTGTGCATGCTAGGCAAGTCCTTTACCAGTGACCTACAACCACACCCTTTTTGTCTTTTTTTTTCTTTCAACTTTTTCTTTTTGCTTTTTAAAAACTGCTATTGTTTATATCTCATATCATACCATAAGGACAATTTCTAGTCCAAAATTGTCTTTTTGGTAATAGCCATTCTTACTGGAATGATGCTACATTTCTTTGTTCTTTTTAATTTGTTTTAATTAGTTACACATGACAGTAGAATGCAATATGATATATCATACAACTTCTCAGTCTTCTAGTTGTACAGGATGTAGAATCACACAGTTCTTGTAATCATATATGCACATAGGGTAATAATGTCTGATTCATTCTACTATCTTTCCTAACCACATGTTCCCTGCCCTCCCTTCATTCCCCTCTGTCCAACCCCAAATGCCTGTATTCTTCCCTAGCCTTCACTCCCTTATTGTGAACTAGCATCTGCATATAAGAGAAAACATTCAGACTTTGGTTTTGGGAGATTGGCTTATTTCACAGCTCCATCCATTTACCTGAAAATGTCATTTGCCTGCAAAAGGCTGAGTAATATTCCATTGTGCATTTTTACCACATTTTCTTTATCCATTCATCTGTTGAAGGGCATTTTTGTGGTTTTAATCTGTATCGCTCTGATGATTAGTAATGTTGAAGATATTTTTTTCATATACCTGTTTATTATTGTGTCTCTTCTTTTGAGAAATAACTATTTATATCTACTGCCCACTTTTTGATCAGGTATTTCGTTCTTCCTTTTATTTCCTGTATATGCTGGATATTAAGCCTTTGTTTGTAAATGATAAGATTTTCTATAAGGGAAAGGCTAAGAATGTCTCTAAAAGGTAATTAGAATTGGAGGATGAATGCAGTGAAGTTGCAGGATACAAAACCAACGTAGAACTCTCTCACTCTATCTTTAAAAAAAAAAAAACAACGTAGAAATATCAGTGGCATTCTTATAAATAAATAAATAACAACATAACTGAGAAATAAATCATGAGAGGAATTTCATTTAAAATAGTTATCAAAAACAAAATAATAACACTAAAAACCCTAGTAATAAATTTAACCAAAAAAAGTGAAAATTAAAATGAAAATTAGAAACCTATGATGTCAGGAATTGAAAAGGACACACAAACACACACACACACACACACACATACACACACACACACACACATACACACACACACACACACAGAAACTCTCATGTTCTAGGATTGAAAAAGTTATTATTGTTAACATGTCCAGACATTCCAAAACAATTCAATGCAATCTCTGAAATCTCCATCAAAATACCAATGACATTTTCCTTCAAAATAGAAAATTCCTAAAATTTATATGGAAGCAGAAACAAAATGCAATGGCCAGCTTCAACAAAAAGAGCAAAGCAATAATATTTACACTACCGACTGTAAAAATGTAAAAATCTGTTACAGTCACAATAGCATGGTAATGGTATAAAAACAGGCACATAAACCAGTGTAACAGAATAGAGTGCTGATTTTCAGCAAAGGTGCCAAGAACAGGCATTGGAGAAAGAAGTCTTCAACAAATGATGCTAGAAGAAATGTATATCGACATTGAAAAGATTTAAACTAGACTCTTCTTTCACCACCTAAAAACATTAACTTCCAATGGATTAAAAATGCATGTAGACCTGAAATAAACCAACCAACAAATTTTTTTTAAAAAAAAGCTATAAAGTAAACCTTAGGGCAAATGCTTGGAGACATTGGAATGGGGAAGGAATTGGGGTGGGGCAAGAAAAGCACAGGAAACAAAAGAAAAATAGACAAAGATATTAAACTAAGAAGTGTCAGCACAAGAAAGAAAATAATCATTAGAGTGAAATGACAACCTACCAAATGAGAGAGACTATTTTAAAACTGTGGATCTTTCCCTTCTTGTACTGCTTTGAGATGATCTGATTTTAATCATTGCTGATTAATTCATGTTCCATTGTTTCTTTACACATTCTCTTCTTAGGGGACATTTTAATGTTCTAATTTGGGGTTTTTAAGAAAAAGACGGCTAGAAACATTTCTGTGTAACTTTTTAGGGCACTTTTCTTTCCCACTTTGACAACAGTCAAAATTGGACTTGCATAATCATAAATTAGATAGCTGATTAATTTGAAAAGAAATTTCCGATTTCCAAAGTGGTTTATACATATCCAAAATCACTACATGAAAGTTCTAGTAGATCTGAGATGTTTGTCAATCAATATGTGATTTTGTCAGATTTTTAAACTTATGCCATTCTAGTGTAAATGAAACATCATCTCATAAGGGTTTCATTAGCATTTCTTACATCTGCCACATCTGTCCTGGGGATTGAATCTTGGGACACTCTACTACTGAGCTAATTCCCCAGCACTTTTTATTTCTTTTTAATATTTTATTTTGAGTTGTCAGGACTGGCTTAGAACTTATGATCCTCCTGCCTCAGCCTCCCAAGTTGCTGGGAATACAGGCGTGTGCCAACATGTCTGGCCACATAGAAACTTATAAAATCATTCTTAACAGAATTCAAACTGCTGCACTTTTCATTCTAGAGATAAGTATTTTTGTATCCCAGGTAGAAACTGAGGCACATGTTCATTTGTTTGTCTTTAAACAGTTCGACTTTTCTTTAAGTAGATAAGTTTCAATAGAATCCATATAAAATGTTCATGTTTCTGGATTTCTCATGTGCATTAAACTTAGTGAGTAAATCTAAGAAAAATTCAATGAATAATTCACAGAATTTTATATTGTATAATTATTTTAATTAAATAAAGCCATATAAATCTTTAATTGAATTCTCATTTGCCCATTCTATAAATAAGCTGAATCATTTATTTGTGGGAGATAATTTCCTTTTATTAGAAATTCACTTGGATAATACAGAAATTTGAAGAAAATGGCTTACTTTACTTGCAAAAGTAGCTCAGCTCTTTTTGTAAAAATAATATTAAAACTCTAGAAATTTTTTCAAAAGATAAGAAGCAGATCAATTTTGTAGGGCTTTAATTAGCCAGTATTATTTTGTTTAAATTAAGAGCTTTCTAGTATTATTAGCTACATGAGAAAACATTTTAAAATAGGTTCTGATTTTGAGAAATAAGACCAATTAAAACCACTTTCCTCCCAGCCTTCAAACCCATATTATAGAGTTATAGTTCAATAAATGTAATAATTCTTCTTCTTCTTCTTCTTCTTCTTCTTATTATTATTATTATTATTATTATTATTATAATTTATAGTATCAGTTGATGTGGTCTCTGTGGTTACTTGCTCTCTTCATCATGTTATTTCTCTACAAATCCTGAAAATATACATGGGATAGGCCCTGGATTCATACTGACCTACTCAGTCAAAACTGCTGTACTTCTAACTTTTGCAGAAACAAACAAAAAATACTAAGAAACTATTATTCACAGATGCATTCTTAGAGACTAGCATTATATTGAGTGAAATCAAATTGTTGAAAAATAACAACAAATCCAAAGAACAGAAATAGAAATAAAATCATTAAATTTGATGTTAATAACATATTTTATATTTTAGAATGTCTTCCACTTACGTTTTTATTTGCTCAATTCAATTAAGCAAGGCATTTGAGTCCCTACAAAGAATCCTTTACTTTTACTCATATATTTTAAATTTTACAGGCCATCCATTTTATTATCAATGCAATGAAGTAATTTTCAACATCATTTAACAAAATCATTTTTCTCTTTGTAGAACCAAAATATGGCAGAATATTTTGGTGTCTGAAGACTTAACTACTTTAAATTATAACAATATGTAAGACATTATTGAAATTCATCTTTAAGCCTGATGAAAATTTATTTGAATATATAATAGAAAGTCTTACTAGCAATAGCAATTGAAAAGTGACATATTTAACTTTCTCAAGTCCTTTTGTCCTTTACATTCATAAAGGCTATTGTATTCAGATCAGACTGTGAGACACATGTATAATTTCAAATGTGTGCTATATATATATATATATATGTATATATATATATATATATATATATATATACATATATATATATATAGTTCTATAGTGCTTATATATATTATATATATACACATTCATGTCCATATATATAGATATTTTTTTCCAAATAACCTATTTTAAAATATTATTCACAAAGTAGTATGGAGGTGATGCACATAAGTACAAATTTTAATGTTTTATTTTGTTTAAAATAACTTTTCTGATAGAAATATTCCTTGAGTTTAGGACATTCTTAACAGACCTCAAAATCTTTTGGTTCATCATATAGTTCATCAACTTATCTAGAAAATAACTTTTAAGATAAAATTTCTTCGAGCAAAATTTATTTGATGTTTTCCTTTTCTTATCTGTAAATTAATATTCAACAACTGATTGTGAAAATCGGCTTGGTACATATATGTGCCTGTGGGTTAGTATTTATCTGAAACACTTTCAACTATCTTCAGACTATAAAAAATAATGTCAATTAGCTCTTGAGGCTTATAAATATTTAGATGATTTTATGAGTCTTTGTTATGAAAGGCAACAATTTTTTTTCCAAAACAGTTTTCATACTCCAGAATATATACAACTGGGTGTTATGGAGTGAAAGGAAAAAAAATATGAGAATGTGGCTGTGAAATTTGGTCTTACAGTTTTATTCATAGCTACAGAAACTTGTGGTTTCATGTTAAACGGAAGGTCCTTACATACCTTCTTGTTTTCTTAGGAATGCATTTAAAGCAAGCAAACAGATAAAACCCAATAAACTGCAGGGCTCAAAAAACATAAATTTATTTTATTTGTTGTTTTTTAATGTTTTTAGATATACATGACATTAAAGTGTGTATGTATGTATATATATATATATATATATATATATATATATATATATATGAAGTATAACTCATTCTAATTCAGATCCCATTCTTATGATTGAACATATTTTCTTATATTTCTGGAGGCTAGAATCCAAAATCGAGATTTTTTTCCCTTGGGGGGATACCAGAGATTGAATTCAGGTTTCTCTACCACTGAGCCATATCTCCAGCCCTATTTTGTATTTTATTTAGAGACAGGGTCTCACTGAGTTGCCTTAGTGCATCACCATTGCTGAGACTGGTTTTGAACTCGGGATCCTCCTGCCTCAGCTTCCTGTGCTGCTAGGATTACAAGGTGGGTTTTATTTTTGTTTTTATTTTTGTTTCTGAAGCCTCTCTTGTGTTGTTGATGGAAGTTTTCTTGCTCTATCTGCACATATTGTTTTGCTTTATAAATGTATATCCAGAATATCTCTTTCTATTTCTATAAGAACTATAGATGCATTAATATCAAGCCCCACCATTTATGATGTTTTAGTCTTAGTTAACCCTTTAAGGATTTTATTTCCAACTATATTTATATTGGATGTCAGAATTTCACCATGTGCTTCAGCTCATAAAAGTTACCAGTGGGAGAGTTCCTGCATTGGGAGAGACGTGTTTAAAGTTTATGGTAAAGACAAATAATTCTGTAAAACAAAAAGAACAAATTTTCTTTAGTATGGAATAAAGTAGAATGATATATGTACTTCTCCTAAACCAAGTCTCAGTGAAAAATGATGCCAAGAATAGGCCCCTTATATCTAAACTTTCAGGCTCAGCAGAATTATCTTGTGTCTCATTTTGGAAACTTTCTTTAAGAAAGATAATTGAAGTTTACGCACACTTGAATTTGACAAATATATATATATATATATATATATATATATATATATATATATATATATTTGTTTTGTTCCACTTTCTTTTGCTGTAATGGAATACTACAGACTAGGTAATTTGTAAAGAATAGGGATTTATTCGGCTCACAATTCTGAAAAACTAGGGAATCCAAAAGCATGCCAAATTATCTGGCAAGAGCTTCATATCATGTTTGAAGGTGAAAGAGCAGGTGTGGAAAGGATAGACAAAGTGGGCTGGACTCACTTTATAAGAAACAACTCTTAGGATAATTAATGTCTTCCCTTGAGAATTAAGTCTCTCTTTGGAGAAAAGCATTAATCCCAATTAAAGATCTAATTTGCTTCTCAATAAAATCCTGGTGAATCGAATACAAAAGCATATCAAAAAAATTGTGCACCATGATCAAGTAGGATTCATCCCTGGGATGCAAGGCTGGTTCAATATACAGAAATCAATAAACACTATTCACCACATCAATAGACGTAAAGACAAGAACCATATGATCATCTCGATAGATGCAGAAAAAGCATTTGACAAAGTACAGCATCCCTTTATGTTCAAAACACTAGAAAAACTAGGAATAACAGGAACGTACCTCAACATTGTAAAAGCTATATATGCTAAACCTCAGGCTAGCATCATCCTAAATGGAAAAAACTGAAGGCATTCCCTCTAAAATCTGGAACAAGACAGGGATGCCCTCTCTCACCACTTCTATTCAATTTAGTTCTTGAAACACTAGCCAGAGCAATTAGACAGACAAAAGAAATTAAAGGCATAAAAATAGGAAAAGAAGAACTTAAATTATCACTATTTGCGGATGACATGATAATATATTTAACAGACCCAAAAGGGTCTACAAAGAAACTGCTAGAGTTAATAAATGAATTCAGCAAAGTGGCAGGATATAAAATCAACACACATAAAACAAAGGCATTCCTGTTTATCAGCAACAAAACTTCTGAAATGGAACTTAGGAAAACCATACCATTCACAATATCCTCAAAGAAAATAAAATACTTGGGAATCAACCTAACAAAAGAGGTGAAAGATTTATACAATGAAAACTACAGAACCCTAAAGAGAGAGATAGAAGAAGACCTTAGAAGATGGAAAAATGTACCCTGTTCATGTATAGGCAGAACTAACATCATCAAAATGGCGATATTACCCAAAGTTCTCTACAGGTTTAATGTGAGGCCAATTAAAATCCCAATGGCATTTCTTGTAGAAATAGATGAAGCAATCATGAAATTCATATGGAAAAACAAAACACCCAGAATAGCAAAAGCAATTCTAAGCAGGAAGTGTGAATCTGGAGGTACAGCAATACCAGAGTTCAAACTGTACTGCAAAGCAATAGTAACAAAAACAGCGTGGTACTGGTACCAAAACAGGTGGGTGGACCAATGGTACAGAATAGAGGACACAGGGGCCGGGGATGTGGCTCAAGCGGTAGCGCGCTCGCCTGGCATGCGTGCGGCCCGGGTTCGATCCTCAGCACCACATACAGACAAAGATGCTGTGTCCGCCAAATACTGAAAAATAAATATTAAAGTTCTCTCTCTCTCTCCCTCTCTCTCACTCTTTCTTTAAAAAAATAAATAGATTAAAAAAAAAGAATAGAGGACACAGAAACCAATCCACAAAATTACAACTTTCTTATATTTGATAAAGGGGCTAAAAGCATGCAATGGAGGAAGGATAGCATCTTCAACAAATGGTGCTGGGAAAATTGGAAATCCATATGCAACAAAATGAAACTGAATCCCTTTCTCTCACCATGCACAAAAGTTAACTCAAAATGGATCAAGGAGCTAGATATCAAATCAGAGACACTGCGTCTGATAGAAGAAAAAGTTGGCTACGATCTACATACTGTGGGGTCGGGGTCCAAATTCCTTAATAGGACGCCCATAGCCCAAGAGTTAATAACAAGAATAAATAAATGGGACTTACTTAAACTAAAAAGTTTTTTCTCAGCAAGAGAAACAATAAGAGAGGTTAATAGAGAGCCTACATCCTGGGAACAAATTTTTACCCCTCACACTTCAGATAGAGCCCTAATATCCAGAGTATACAAAGAACTCAAAAAATTAAACAATAAGATAACAAATAACCCAATCAACAAATGGGCCAAGGACCTGAACAGACACTTCACAGAGGAGGACATACAATCAATCAACAAGTACATGAGAAAATGCTCACCATCTCTAGCAGTCAGAGAAATGCAAATCAAAACCACCCTAAGATACCATCTCACTCCAGTAAGATTGGCAGCCATTATAAAGTCAAACAACAATAAGTGTTGGCGAGGATGTGGGGAAAAGGGTACACTTGTACACTGCTGGTGGGACTGCAAAATGGTAAGGCCAATTTGGAAAGCAGTATGGAGATACCTGGGAAAGCTGGGAATGGATCCACCATTTGACCCAGCTATCGCCCTCCTCGGACTATTCCCTGAAGATCTTAAAAGAGCGTACTATAGGGATACTGCCACATCAATGATCATAGCGGCACAATTCACAATAGCTAGACTGTGGAACCAACCTAGATCCACTTCAACAGATGAATGGATAAAAAAAAATATGACATCTATACACAATGGAGTACTACGCAGCAATAAAAAAATGAGAAAATCATAGAATTTGCAGGGAAATGGATGGCATTAGAGCAGATTATGCTAAGTGAAGCTAGCCAATCCTTAAAAAACAAATGCCAAATGTCTTCTTTGATATAAAGAGAGCAACTAAGAACAGAACAGGAAGGAAGAGCATGAGGAAAAGACTAATAGTAAACAAAGACGAATGGGGGGAGAGAAAGGGAGAGAGAAGGGAAAGCATATGGAAATGGTAGGAGACACTCAATATTACACAAAATTACATAGAAGAGGATGTGAGGGGAAAGGGGGGGGGACAAGGGAGAGAATTGAACAACAGCAGATGAGGTAGAGAGGGATGATGGGAGGGGAGGGGAGGGGGGATAGTAGGGGATAGGAAAGTTAGCAGAATACAACAGTCACTAATATGCCATTATGTAAAAATGTGAGTGTGTAACCGATGTGATTCTGCAATTTGTATTTGGGGTAAAAATGGGAGTTCATAACCCAATTGAGTCAAATGTATGAAAGATGATATATCATGAGCTTTGTAATGTTTTGAACAACCAATAAAAAAAAATCTAATTTGCTGTTAAAGGTCCCATGTTCCAACACCATCACAATGATAAATAAGTTTCAAAGTGCATTTTAGAAGAAACAAGTCATATTCGAACTACAGCAGTATGTCATGAAAAGGGAGCCTGAAGCAACCAGGAATGACTAGCCTGCAGAAAATATATAGAGGAGAAATTATGTTCATCTTCCAATATTGGAGATTTGCTCTATGGAAGAGGAATGAGATTTTTTTGTGTTGTCCCAAGGGTAGAGATTAGACAATTTGGTGAAAGCCATAGGGAAACTGTAAAGAAGACTGTTCTAATAATTATGGTTATCCATCAAGTTAATGCATGGCATTGTATGAATGAGAATCTCAATTCTACAGAGTTACAAGCAACTTGGACAGCCACTTGGAGAATAAAGGCACATAGTGGGAAATCACACTTGAAGTATTATATTTGAGCAATAATATTTTTTAAAAAATCTTCCAGTACTAAAATGAAGCATTCTAAAATAAAAGTCCATTATAGTTTATATCTATGAAATAAATTGAAACAGATTTATTTAGACTCTACACAGGGACAGAGATTATATAACTCAATGATTTTCAGTCCATGATTGAGAATTAGAAACTTCCCAATTTATAATAAAATTAGTATAACCATAAAATATGAATCACATTTTATATTTTCTTAGTCTTGAAAAAGTGTTAATGTCATTATACAAAATGTCTTTTATTCTTTCCTATAATTATAATCTAAACAAATAAATACATATTTGTACTTCTCAGAAATAAGTATTCAGAATGCAAACATTAAAGAAAAGTATTTTATAGTTCCCTGTTCAACAATGTATATAAAATATGAATCATATAGATGAATATGAGAATATAATACGGATATAAGTATATGCATATAAATATAATAGTGTAATCAAACTAAAATAATTCAATGAAAAGAAGTTACTTTAATAGGGCAATGAACATTTAAGTGAATTTGTAATAAATCAGAGTTGCCATAAAGCAGTAAGGAGAAAATAACCACTGTTTCCTTCGGAATTCATTGGGGTGGGAGAGACAAAACATAAAGGTAATGAGATGAAAAGTTTTTTGCATATTATTGCATTTAATAGCCTAAGTTATAAACACTCCAAGTGAAGAGAGTGTTCCTCAAAGCAATGCACTTTGGGCATTAAAATCTATTTCAAGATGGTTAATAGGATTATGTTATTTCATGCTCTTTTAAAACTGTTCAATAGGAAAAGCAAAAGCTATTTCCATCTGTTATCTCAACTACAAATTTCATTGATTCCTATTGATTAAACAAGTTTTGCATGGTGTATTCTCTCTTATATATTATTCCCATGTTTCTATGACTTTATTTTGTATATGTTAAAATTGTAACATTTTACCTATGAAGAAAGAATCAGACATAATGTAAGTACCATCACTGAGGGCTTCAGGTTAGGATAGAAAGAATATTAGTGTCATCCAGGGAATTGCAATAGTATATTCTTCTCAGATCTAGCAGTGATGCATTGTAATTGTTCCCTACTAGTTGACAGTAGGAAAATACACACATAGATGAACAAATGGAAAGACAGATAATTTGTTATAGTTTAAAATTTCATCTGGTTAAGAAGATGGCAAAAGCGAGACAGCTTCTTGCTCCAGTACTCTGATTCATAATAATTGAAGTGATGATAATGATAATAGCAATTAACACATTAAAATAAATATTGGAAACTTATTATTCAGCTGTGTTTGGTATAATCTCCATGCTTTGAGAAGCTAAGATAGGAGGATCACAAGTTTGAGACCACCCTGGGCAATTTGATGAGACCTGTCTTAAAATAAAAAGTCTGGGAATTATAGCTAGATGATAGAGCACTTGCCTAGTATACATGAATTCCTGTGTCATTTCCAAATATTGTAAACAGAAAAACAAATGCAACTCCCAAATAACCTTACAATTCATAGAATACCTTCAAATATGTTTATATCAGCCAAACCTTACAACATACTTACAATATACTGATAGAAATGAAAAATATTATTTCACTATTTTATAGATGAAAAGCTAATGCACCAAAGTCTCACGTGGTCATAGTTACCCACCTAGCAATGAAATTGTATTTTCATTATCACACATGACCCCAAATTCATGGTGTGAAATGTGCAATTGTTGGAGATTTATTACACACACAGTCATAAAGACAGTCATAAATGTCCTAAATACGTCAAAATATTTTTTACAAATAAATTATATGTATCATAACAAGCAGAGGGATGAGTTAATTTTTTATCACAAAATCATTGTCTTAAGGGAGTTGTCAACATTTTAGTTCATACAGCCATTTTTGTGACTGAATCATTTCTAAATTTCTCTCAATGTGCATTCTTCTTAAGAGGGCCCAAGTGATCTTACAGATTGTTGTACTTGAATCAATTTTATTCCCCTAGAGTTCTTTTGTCTACAGTACATCAAAGCTATTTCTATTGTTAGTTATATCAGTTTTTATATCCTTATTATCTTACCATTTTTACTGCAGATCTTAATTTGCTTACAATGTGTTCTGCTTTTTATAATGTTTCATATCTCCTTACTTAGTTTCATTTCTCTTACTGTGCTGACTTCTCTGAATTTTAGTTATCTCTGCACTGCTCTACTCTCTAATAATCCTCATAAGTTTTTAAAGTCTCTATGGAGTTCATTTGCTTTCATCTAAACTTTAACCACTATGTTTCATCTCCATGCTGTATTATTCCATCTTTGCAGATTCTCCCTGGCTACAAATTCCCTGTCTTCCCCACTTCTGAGTCACTACTCAAAAGACACTTTGCCCTGCCTTATTTTTCACCAGTCATCAATGCAAAGTAATTTTGCTTCCTCTTCTAAAGTTCTCTGCACAAGTTCAAGGACTTCCCAGTTGCCACATCAAATTGACAGTTTACAGACTTTGTTTTTCTGCAGCTCTCAGCTGAACATAGAACCATTCACCATTCCATCCTTACCACTCTTAGATCACCTCATTCCTCTCAGATCTCTGAGGGCTAGTTTTGTTTTCTGAGCCTTCTTTTCATTCCTCGATGTCTTGACTCCATCTGCAGTTAACTACTTTCATTACATTTTCTCACTCTAAATGCTCTGAGTTTACCACTTCTCTAGATGGTAACTATTTAAATACACATGATTCCCAAGCAGATATCTCAGGTTCAAAGGTCTTCTCCAAGCATCACACTGTTTGCTTCTATACATGCCATACACGAACATTTGAATGGCCTTGAGGCAGCTGCTCCGTTTGTCCAAAATGGATGTAATTATCTTCTTCCCTGAGCTGACTTTATCTTAGAAGGCATCTTGGCTATTCACACAGGCTTCTAACAAGGTAGACATCCTTGACCCCCTTGCTCTCTTTCACCAATTAATATTAGTGATTTTACCACCCAAACTGTAATGTTTAGGGTTTCAGAATCTTATCTGAGCTACTGTATTGACTTACAAACTGCATGTCTTTAGCCTTAAAAACTCTATAATGGTTAAAGAATGATAGCTTTTATGTTATTTAATGGTGCTCCACTCTAACACCTACTACACTTATCCTGTGATATAAAAATGCACTGTCTTATTTGTTCCTAGATTAAGCATGTGTTTTAACACAATAAATAGTCCATATATAAGATATAAAAATATTTTTTGAAAAAAATTGCATTGAAGCATATAATACATACAAAAAATGTATGCAAAATGTAAGTATGCAATAGAATGAATTCTCACAAAGAAATTACCAATCATTTACTCAGCCTCAGGGTTAAGTGAAAGAATATTATCAGCAACTAAAATTCTCCCTGTGGACTCTATGTCAAGGATCCACAGTGCTGCTTTCAGAATTTTGCTAGTTCTGGTAATGGACTCACAGGTCTCAGTAAAGTGTTCATACTCATGGTTATGGTTTTTTTTACAACCTGAAGAAAGCAAGAAAGACACACACTGGGGAGGCAGGCACAAGATTTCTGGTGTCCTTTCCAGTGGAGTCACATAGAAATGTGATCAGTAGGCTCATGAATAACATTTGCAAACACAAAGTAAGTGTTGCCAGACAGGAAAGATTACTTGAGCTTTAATGTCTGGGTTGTTACTTGGGGTCATTCACATAGGCTTCATTGTTGCATGGCACAGGTACTCAGATTGTGGCTGCCTCTCCACTATCCTCCCCAGCAAAAACAAGTGTTCAACACAATCTTTTTGTTCAAATTAACTTATTTTTATTTAAACAAATAACAATATATATTAAAAAGTTGATCTACTTCATTAATCATCAGAAACATGAAACCAAAGCTATAATATGGCACCTAAGAATGCTACAATGTAAGACTAATGCTACTCAAAGTTCACAATATTTCAAAATGGCAGGAATTCTGAGACTACAGATTACTTTCTAACACTGGAAATCATTTTATAGTATCAACTAAAGGTGCATAAGTCTATGACCCTGCAATTCCATGCATTCATCAAAATCACATTGGTTATATATTTTCAGTAAAATTCATGTTCATAGTCCAGGGTCTCAAACATATAAAACCAGTCATTAATGATAAATACAACCTGGCTAAAGTCACAAGCATGAAAAAATACTCTTACGAGGCACAATTTTCTAAGGGCTCAAAGTACATATCTCAGAAGCCAGCATCTCTCCCAAACCCAGTAGTGGAAGACAGACTTTATTTTGAGCATGCTGAGTCTGAGTAAGATAGGCTATTAGCATCTTCCTGATCAGGTCTTCTGCTAAGTTACATGGAAACTAACATTTATTGCAAATTAAAGCATCAACATTATTTTTGCTGAATTTGAACATCACATAGATACAATTATTCTGCTATTACAGATTCTTTTAATCGACCATCATAAAGGATTCAGTTATGATAGTTATAGAATGTTTATTCTCCTTTCTTTATAACATTAATATTAACTGAGATTTCATAACTCATACATATTTTATTGTCAATAGGCATTTGGGAGAGGTATAGCTGAGTTTATTACAAAAAAAAAAACCCATCACTATACACACACAAACACACACATATATAATACACATATCCATGACCATGTCTTATACCGAACATATACAACAAATAGAATGCTAATGAATGTATGCATATGACCTTATAACTACAAAATGTTTTCCATAGTGTTACAAAATGTTTATCAACAATATCTCAGAAATCCTGCTGTTTTGAAAACTTATAATCATTGATCTGTTCAGTCTTACTTTGTGTCATTCATAGGAGTTATCTTATAGCTTTGATTTCATTTTTATGATGTTTAATGAAGTAGGTCAGCATTCTATTTTTATTGATATTTGATGATCTCTTTTGTGAAATATTCATTTACTAATTTAAAAATATTTTTGGTATTTTCAAGAGCTCTTTGGGTATTGCTTTCATTTTTCATCATATATATCAAATATCACCTCTCCCTCTGTACCTCTTCTCTTCAATTAGTAGCTGTTGATGGAGAGTAATTCTTGTCAATATTACCTAATTTATCATTATCTTTCATGTTACAATCAGTGCGTACTTTCTTTGTCCTAAGAAATCATTTGTCCTCTGTTGTCTAAAACCTTTGACATTTAGGTGTATGATTCATCTGGAATTGATTTTGTGTATGCTCTAAAGCTCAAGGTTTATTTATTTGTTTGCATATGGATTTCCAAATGAAGTAGCACCACTTATTTGAAAGACTGTATTTTCATCCATAATTGAAGTGCCACTTTTCCACAAAGTAACAATTATATGTATGTAACCTTGAGTCTGTTTTATTATTCTGTTCCACTTGCCTGCTTGTTTAGTCATTGTGCCAATTTGAAAATTTTATTGGGATCATTTGATTATATATAGATCAATCATGAGGTATTTTTCTGTAGTTGTAGATGGATAGCATGCCTTTATTTTATTTGTTTCAATTTTATGTGGTGCTAAGGATTGAACCCAGTGCCTCATACATGCTAGGGAAGTGCTCTGCCACTGAGCTATAGCCCCAGCCTAATCATGAGTTAGTTTTTATGTGTTTTTTTTTTTTCATTACTGCATAATCTGTAAGAAGCTTGTTACCAGGCACCAAGAATTCCTATTGCTTAGATTCACAAAGTTTAATAGTCATGTGAGAAATACAGATATTATTCTTAGGTGTGGAATGCTGGGGTTTTATTTTCTAAAGGGATATCTATTGTTACTTTTAAACATTTGTAATATTTCTCAACAAGGAAAGTTTAGATATGTCTTGTTTTATATTTTATTGTTTTTGTTAATATTTTACAGTGCTGGAGATCAAATGCAGAATGTTGTGCATGTCAGGGAGGCACTCTACCACTGAGACACACTCCAGCCTCCATATGAACAATTTTAAAGATTTTTAATTCTTCTCACATGGTATTCCAGCTATCTACAAAATATTCACAAAGAATCACTAAGTAGCACTATCAGAAGAGCAGCACGAAGTCCAAAAACATTCCCCCAGTAACATTCAAAACTCCTATATGGTCATAGCTGCTTTTAATTCCCTTGCCTTTTCACAAATTGTGAATAAAAATGCTATTTCTCCATATCTATTAAGTGTGAATGCACCACAGTTTGAGTTGAGCAAAGAGAGAAGATATTAGGTTAGTTGTTACTGCTTTAGTGAAATTATTATGATATAGAGATTGATATTTTGATCAGAGCAAGTCATCAACAGCAAGCTTTATTAGCCACCGGTGAAGTTCAAATAAAAACTAAAATGAGATATTATCTTAACCCCATTAGAATGGCTATAAGGAGAAATGCAAATCAAAACCACCCTAAGATACCATCTCACTCCAGTAAGATTGGCAGCCATTATGAAGTCAAACAACAATAAGTGTTGGCGGGGATGTGGGGAAAAGGGTACACTTGTACACTGCTGGTGGGACTGCCAAATGGTGAGGCCAATTTGGAAAGCAGTATGGAGATTCCTGGGTAAGCTGGGAATGGATCCACCATTCGACCCAGCTATCGCCCTTCTCGGACTATTCCCTGAGGACCTTAAAAGAGCGCACTATAGGGATACAGCCACATCAATGATTATAGCGGCACAATTCACAATAGCTAGACTGTGGAACCAACCTAGATGCCCTTCAATAGATGAATGGATAAAAAAATGTGGCATCTATACACAATGGAGTATTATGCAGCACTAAGAAATGACAAAATCATAGAATTTTCAGGGAAATGGATGGCATTAGAGCAGATTATGCTAAGTGAAGCTAGCCAAGCCCTAAAAAACTAATGCCAAATGTCTTCTTTGATATAAAGAGAGCAACTAAGAACAGAACAGGAAGGAAGAGCATGAGGAAAAGACTAATAGTAAACAAAGACGAATGGGGGGAGAGAAAGGGAGAGAGAAGGGAAAGCATATGGAAATGGTAGGAGACCTTCAATGATACACAAAATTATAAGAGGTTATGAGGGGCAAGGGGGAGGGAGGAAAAAAGGGGAGAGAATTGAACAACAGCAGAGGAGGTAGAGAGGGAATATGGGAGGGGAGGGGAGGGGAGGGGGGATAGTAGGGGATAGGAAAGGTAGCAGAATACAACAGTCACTAATATGCCATTATGTAATATTGTGAGTATGTAACAGTTGTGATTCTGCAATCTGTATCTGGGGGTAAAAATGGGAGTTCAAAACCCAGTTGAGTCTAATGTATGAAAGACGATATATCATGAGCTCTGTAATGTTTTGAACAATCAATAAAAAAAAAAAAGAATGGCTATAAGGAAAAAGCAAAATAGTGAGAATGTGTGCTAAAAGGAACTCGCACACACTGTTGGTGGGAAAGTAGATTCATTCAGCCAATTGTTCCTCAAAAAACTGAAATATTTCTACCATGTTGCCCAGCCAACCCACTTCTAGGTATATACATATAAAGTAAATGATTTCAACATACCAAATAAATACATGTGTACCTAATTTAGGACAGAACTATTTACTAAGATATGGACTCTGCCTCGGTTCCCACCAATGGATGAATGCATAAAACAATGTGGCACATATAACGATGAGATATTGTGTCATAATAAGAATAAATGTTTTCATTTTCAGAAAAAAAATGATGCAACTGGAAGACATTATCTTAAGTAAAATAATTCAGACATAGAAAGGCAAATATAACATGTTCTCTCTCATATGTAGAAGCTGAAATACTGTTTACATGAATGTTCAAAAGCAAGTATTAGGGATTAGAAAGACATGGGGGGCTGGATTTCATTTGTGTGATGTATACATGTTTTTAATTGTCAGGGTGAGCACATTAACATACACAATTTATTCATGGAAATAAAAAATAAAATAAAAATTTTAAAGCCCCAAATTCCTCAGGCTAGATTTGTAATCCTTCAATGAGATTAGCTAGAGCATAGTCTTATCAGAGAGAGAAAGCTCATCTCATGTGCATTTTTTGTGCACCATTTATTGAAGAGACTAACATCTCACCCATATGCTTTCATGTTACCCGTTCCACAAATAATAATTATATGTATAGTTGTTTGTGTGGATATATGAACATGTATATACATTTATAAATATATATGGTATATATATGTATATTTACATGAAATATGAATTAATTTCAATTTACATCAAATAAGAAGGCCTTTTAAATTCATAACTAGACATTCATTAAGTTCCTATTGAACTAATACTATTTTAGTAATTGTTGTTAGGCTGCAATCAAAGAGTCTTATTGCTCCTTGAGCAAACAAATCTTGCATGGATGGTCATTAAAATAAAAGTTTCCCATTTGCCAAAATAACCTTCATCATATCTTTTAAGGTTCAAGAGCTCACATTTTCCTACTATATGGTGCGATTTGTTTTAAATTTTATAAGGTGCTTTCTTGTGCTATCTCATTTGATACAAGAAAATTTGAGAAGCTACAAATTCAGTGTAGTTCATTTTCTTGCTGAATTTTTATTAAGGGAATAATGGGCAGCATTCATGAGATCCCAATAGTAACATCAAAGCCTGCTCTTGCACTTTAATTTGCCAAATTTCCTACTAGCAATATTCAGCTTGAGAAAGTGCAATAAAGGCAAATCTGTGTACAGGGATCTCAGTTGGAAGCTTCAAATAAAAACTACAGCTATTTAATAAACTATATCTCAAGACCAACATTTTCAAATATCAAATTAACAGAAAGCATAAAGCTCTCTTTATATCAAAGAAGACATTGGGCATTTGTTTTTTAAGGATTGGCTAGGAAAAGACTAACATTAAACAGAGACGAGTGGGGTGGGAGAAAGGGAGAGAAAAGGGAAACTGTATGGAAATGGAAGGAGACCCTCATTGTTACACAAAATTACATATAAGAGTTTGTGAGGGGAAAGGGGAAAAAAAAACAAGGGAGAGAATTAAACAACAGCAGATGGGGTAGAGAGGGAAAATGAGAGGGAAGGGGAGGGGGATAGTAGGGGATAGGAAAGGTAGCAAAATACAACAGTCATTAATATGGTATTATGTAAAAATGTGGATGTGTAACCGATGTGATTCTGCAACTTGTATTTGGGGTAAAAAATGGGAGTTCATAACCCACTTGAATCAAATGTATGGAAGATGATATGTCATGAGCTTTGTAATGTTTTGAACAACCAATTAAAAAAAACCATGAAGCTTGATAATGCCTCGGATTGATAAATGCAGGGGAAAGTATGTGAAATCATACAACAGTGAATCTTTCACAGTGCAAAATGAAAATATCTTTCAAAATTGAAAATGAACTTCCATTTTAACTCAGCAAGTCTACTTCTAGAAATTTATGTTATCAATAAAATCACAAAAGTTCACAAAATAATAGAAAAGAGTTGTGCAATATCACTTATACTAACAAATGACTGGAAAGAACATAACTATCCATCAATGGAAAACCAATGAAATAAATTGCAGTAGATTCATAGGATGAAGTACAATGACACCATTAAAAAGAATGATATTGATCTCCATCCTCATATTAAATAGCAATCTGATGTGAGGAAAGAGAGTATCTATAAAACTAGGCAGTTTTCAGCTTTGTAATAAATTAAGATAAAATTTAAAGTGAAAAACCTGCACTTTTATTCCCTACAGACACATTGTTACAGGCATATTTTACAGTTTTTGGAAGAATCATATCAGGAATTAAATAAGACCTACTTTCTCTAAAAGGTACAAATTCAAATATTGTCACAATTTCTATCTAAATACCTACCCGTGCCCATTTATCTCATTTTATTGTATCGTATTTTATTTGTTGTAGCGATTGAAACCAGAGGCGCTTAGCCTCTGAGTCACATATCCAGCCCTTTTTTTTGTACTTTATTTAGAAATAGGGTCTCACTGAGTTGCTTAGGGTCTCAATAATTTGCTGAGGCTGGCTTTGAACTACTAATCCTCCTGACTCAGCCATCTGAGCCACTGGGATTACAGGCATGCAACATGATATTTGGCTCTACTTAATTTTAATGTACTATATTGTATTTAATCCAAACCAAACTACAGAATGACAGTAGTGGAAAGTGTCTTATACCCATATCCTGAGGCCACAGACCATAAAAGAATACTAAGGTTTTCCTCATTTAGAAGTTTTATTCTATATTATTTAGTTAATCATTAATGAATAAAATATCAAAAAGTTTTTAAATTATCTTTGGAGCAATTATTTAGAATTGCTTCTTGTTTTGGAACTTTAAACTGCAATGGAGAAGATATGTCTATGATTCTTCTACCACTAAAATAGTCTATTTATAGCTATTAACTCCTTAAATTTTAGAGGAAAACAAAATGTAAATGACAGTAAATTGAGAGATTGAGAGTAGATTTTTTTATTTGCAAAACAAAACAAAACAAAAAAACCCTAAACCAAAAAATTAATAAATTCTATATTTCTGTCCTACAAAGTTAAATTTATAAAGTGAAGGAAACAGTGTTTTCACTACTGTGCACAACCTTCGCTTCCCACATGCCTAGGCCATGAACAGTTTTCCAAAATCATTTGCTGATAGGGTAGGAGTCTCCTGCTGATATCACCATTTTTAATTCTCCACTATTTTAGGCATTGTAAAGTGTCATATAGACAATGTTTGGAGGGTGCAAAGGAATATAGAATATTAGAGTATTATAGGAATTTTCAGTGTTTTATTTAAATATTCTTTAAATATTATCCATAACAATAGCAAAAAAAATTCAGTAACTATTCCTATAGATACATCTACAATTTTGCATAGCTATGGTATCCATTCTGTAACATTTTTCATTTTTTAAGAATATATCTTAACCTGAAATACTTGATTTTTTTTTTTTAGTTGTTTTGTTTTGAGCCACAGTCTCACTTACTTGCCCAGGATGGTCTCAAAGTTGCAATGCTCTTGTGTCAGCCCTGCCAACTTGCTGGGATTACAGGTAAGTGCCACCATATTAGCATAAAATAACATCTCACATTCTAATATATTCCAATAGCACTTTTCAATTTACAAAATGCTTCCAAGCCAGTGTCTCTTGCCATTCTCAAAGTAACCCTATGATGCTACCAAAAGTTTTAGTATCCCTTATCCAAAGTGCTTGGAACCAGGATGGTTTCTGATTTTAGCATTTTGTTGTTATTGTTGTTTTTTCAGATTTTTTTTAATGTTAGACCAAAGTCTGAACACTCAAGTTTCAAGTATAACACACACACACACACACACACACACACACACACACACACACTATATGTATTAATGTAAATTTAAATTTAAACAATATTTTAAAAATTTTGCACATGAAACAAAGTTTCAATTTGTATAATTTTCCGCTTATGACATTCAAGAAGTTTTGGATTTGGGGTGATTTTAGGTTTTATATCTTTGGTTACTATTGTGCAACCTGTGTTGTTCTTTTTTTTTTTTTTTTTTTTTTTTACAAATGAGGTAGGTCACTACAAATTATGGAAGTAAAATGATTTTTTTTAACATCTCTACAAACAGTACATAGCAGAATTAGTTTCAAACCATATTTCTTGATGGTTTTGCCAGTGCTCTTTCCAATGTATCATGTTCCTTAGAAAAATAATGGGCCAACTTTGAGTTCAAAGAGGATACGGAGGTACAAAGGAATAGCATGGAGGTCACAGGATGATGAACAAGTAGATATTTGGGAATTTTATATGACAATTTATATTTACCCAGTACCTAAATATCAAAAGAAAGCAAGTAGTCTTTTCTGAAAGTACCTCCCTGTCATAAAAATATCTGCCTATTATCTTTTTCTTTGAATTAGCTGTATTTTTCTCTGCTACAGAGAAAAGAATTTGTGCACCTGGTTTAAACCAGTGTATCATAATTACTTTGAAAAGAGAAGCAAACAAGGATTAACAGAATGTACAAGAAACACAAAGCAAGAATGATTATTAGAAACAAAGAAATTAAAATATACACTGCTCCTTTACAAGGTTATCAGGAATGGTCAGCTCAGTTCCCTTGAGTGAAACCTGTGATGAAAGCACTATCAGCACTGGCAGGAAATAGAACATCCCATCAGAAAAGTGCTCGAACTCTGTGGTTAAGTGAAACTGACCTCAAGCCCTTAAATCTTCAAATTGCTAGATGTTTGACCTCAAGAAAATAGCTTAATTTTCCTACATCTTAATAACATGTAAATAAGCTTGAGTTTTATCATAACTTTTTTTTTTTTTTTTTGGAAATCTCTAAGAAAGCAGTGTTTGTCCCACAATAGTGTTTACAGTCATTATTTTTAATTTAATTTTTCCTTTGTTTCTTTGTGGTAGTCTCTTCGTATTTTTTTAAGGATGCATAATGCTGAAGGATATTTTCAAAGGCAAAAATCTAGTTTCTCCTAGGACTAATTTTTATAATGTAGATATGGTTTGTTTTAATGTTAATACAATGAAAATATATGCAGCTGAAAACTTATTCTAAATTTATTGTCATTATATTCATGGCAAACCTTTAAGAAAATTAATACATCTTTCATACAAAACTAATCAGATAAAACTAATCAAAACCAGACAATATTTATTATTTGAAACATCATAGCCTCAAACCTCCTTTTCTTTCTTTTCCATCTGACTTTTTTTTCCCTCTTTCTTTTTCCTCATGTGTGGGCAAGGGACTAAGACAGGACAGTAACTCACAGGTAGAGACACTGGAACCACATAGATACTGGTCCTCTCATCTGGGATTCTTTCATCTAATACTTCATTGGAATAGAAAACAAAGCCACCACCTACATTTTTTATTAAAGCTACTTAATACTAGGGGGCCTGATTTCTTTCCCCAGGAAACTACATCATGTAAGAAACTATTAATTACCTCTAGGTACATATATAATCTCATTAGTCTTCATATCCACATCAATTTTGAGTGCTGGGATTGATTTTATTTTCTATGATGAGTTACAAAATGGTGTCATTTTAATAATGCAAGTTATTCATATTCATGTTGATACAAGAACAAATAACTGGGAAAATGAGTACACACATTCCATGTGTGCACATACAGCATGCTCAAATGTAAAGAAAACAGGTTAACTTGGAATTCTGGAAGATAGTATGTCTGCTAGCACACTGGGTGAAGAAGAAAATGAGAAAGATGTTGCCATTCTATTTTTTGTAACATACTCCATGTTTAAATAGTGCATCTTAATCATGCAAAGTGATGGGTTTCATTTTGTCATATATGTACAAATAACATACTTAGAAATATATTCATGCCATTATCACCCTCTGTTCCCCCCGTTCTTTCTGATTCCCTTTCTGTTCTCTGATTCTCTCCCTGTTCTTTAATTTTATCTCGCCCTCTATTCAAAACATATCACCTAATATAATCAAGTATAAAAATCACATAATCATCTGGAGAGATGCAAAAAATAAAAACCTTTGACAAAAGTCAACACTCTTTCATGATTAAAAAGAAATTTGGAAGTACACAAGGGCCTTGTCTTAAAATAAGAAGTAAAGAAGAACCTTGTTTATTATAAGAAAGCTGTATTTGAAAACCCCATAGTCAACATCAGGCTCAGACTGAAAGGAAAAAAATGAAAAGTATTTCCTCTGAAATCACAAAAAAAAACCCAAGGATGTCCACTTACATCACTATTTTTCAATATAATATTTAAAGTTTTTAGCCAGAGCGAATAGGCAAGTGAAAGGTCTAGAAAGAAGAAAGGAAAAAGCCAAATTATCCCTCTTTGCAGATGGTAAATTTCTGTACCAATAAAACCCTAACTACTTCACCAGAAGATGTTAGATCTGAAAACACATTCAGCAAAATAGCAGGAAATAAAATCAACATCATAAAATCTATCATGCTAATGCATGTATGAATATGCCATGATAAGACTCATTATTCTGTACAATTAACATGCAACAATAAGTCAATAGTTTTTCTATACACAAATAATAAATATGTTAAGAAGGAAAATGTGAAAACAATTTCATTTACAATGGTTTAAAAAAATACCAAGGAAAAAGCCTTACCAAGGAGATGAAAGACCTACACAATGAAGAACACTGAAGAAAGAAATTAAAGACAATAAAAAATGAATATACCTCCCATGTTCATGAATTGGCAGAACTAATATTTTTAAATGCCTATGTTAGAAAAAACAATCTATAGATTCAATACAATCTCCATTAGAACCCCAAAGAGATTCTTCAAAGAACTAGAAAATACACTATAAAATTCAGGAAGCCAAAAGCTCCCACATAGCCAAAACAATTGTGAGCAAAAAGAACAATAGTGGAGACATCACAATACCAGCATTCAAAACATACTACAGAACCAGCATAACAAAAAGAGCATGGTACAGGCACAAAAACAGACACCCACATGAAAGCAAAAGAAGAGAAGACATAGAGACAAACCCACACAAATACACTATCTGATTCTTGACAAAACTGACAAAAACATGCTGGAGATACCGATATTTGTGATCGATTGTAGCCACTAACCTTTTTATTTGGGCTATATTTTGTGAATGACTTCATATAATCCCCAAAGAAATAACTTGAAGACAAAGAATAAACTCAATAGTTGGAAATCTAAGACTTTCTGCATTGGGTTTCAATTCAGGGTTCCTTTGATCAACTCTGGTAAAATCCACGCCTCTATAGTAAATCACACTGGAATGCCCACAGAAGCACAATCACCTTCTTAATTTCGAGAGTTCTTGGAATGAAGGGTAAAGCACCTCTTGTCTCAACCAATCATGAACTAAATAATTTAATTTTTAAAGACAAGTGAGCAAGCAACCTGCTTCACACCAGAACACTCCATTTTAGTGTGGTTTAAGTAATGTTTAGACGGAATTTCTAGTAAAATTTGCCTTGTCCCATAGTAGTGAATATATATCCCATTAAAACAGAAAGCCCAGGCTATCAGTGAACAAAAAAAATTAATATGATCAAATTGTCATTTTAATTGAACAGGGAAATGATCAAATAATATTATGGACATTGCTGGAAAAATTAATTTCAGAGACGAAATTCTTAAACTTCTGATTTATAATATACACAAAGTTGAATCCACATGAATTAAATTCCTAAATGTGAATTTTTTAAAGATTTCTAAATTTTCATTTAGAATTAAATATTAGTAACTTTCAAAAGTTGTGGAATTGGAGAGAATTTCCAAATGAACACCCAAAGACACATTCTACAACTCTAGGATTTTTATATTATTGTTATAATGCAGAAGGTACAATTTTGAAAGCAACATAGACATATATGTGAAAATGTTCATATGCAAAATCTTTGATAGCAGTTTCATGTCTAGGAATTTAATGGACATGAATATTAATATAATCAAGGTTAGTATTTGTTTCTTGTATATAAGCATACTTATATTGCTTGCCTCATGGGGTATTGCCATTATGGTTTTGGCATTGCTTCTTTGCATAGGTTGTGTACTCTGTCAGTGTATGTGTCCTACTGATATTTGTGATATTTGCATATATGGAGACTGGACATGTCTGAGCTATACCAACATCTCTGTAATATAAATTTTATACTAATACAAGCTGTGTATTAATTAACTATTATGTTTAATGATAGTGCTTGCTGCTGCACAGTGCAGGAACTATTAAATGGGTAATTTAAAATCCTAAATAATAATTACCTGCTTCATTTTTGAAGCAAATGACAGAAGAAAGAAGCTTCAAAAATAGTTTAAAATGGATTCTGCTATAATCCAAATATCCCAATTAAATTTCCATTATAAAAGTACTTTATGCCTTATCTTTCCCCACTCTCATATTTTAAATTGATCATATTTTGAATATGCCAGGTAATGTTAAGTATAACATTAAATTTGTTTAACATTTATTTTTAGTTGTCATTGGACATGGTGCCTTTTTAAAATTTATTTATTTTTATGTGGTGCAGAGAATCAAATCCAGGGACTTACACATGCTAGGCGAATGCTCTACCACTGAGCCACAATCCCAGCCCTATATAACATTACAATTTATTTCACATTTATTTTTACTTTTTAAATGAGGTTATGAGAAAATTTACATTACATCTGTGACATGAATGCATGACTCATTATATCTTTTTTGCACTGTTTCAGAAACTTCTGTTCAATAGAAATATTTTTTGAGACAATTGTAAAACTTTCCTGTAAGTTGATATTTATTTAAAAACTAAGTGAACCCCTCTTCCAGTTGGCCACGATATAAGGCTTCTTGAAACACTGATCTTTCAGTGCTAAAATAGGAAAGTCTCAGGAAAATCAGAACTGCTGAACATTTTATCTTACTAAAATGAAGTTATACTATGATAAGTAAAATTTTTTTCATAGTAAATAAAGTTTGATTGTCTTTATCTGAGGTTTCACAGGTACTTAAACATTGACATATCCACAAACTGATTAATCATTGTCCCCAATTCCCATCTCATGATTTCTAAACTCAATGAATGATACCACTACCCACCTACCTCACAGATTAAAAAGAGAAAAACAAGGAAAACAAAACCTGTAGGGTTATCTTTAATCTATCAACATTGACACCTTTACATTCATAAAATTCTGCTAAATCTTCCTTCAATCTAGCTCATTCTCTTTGTTCTTCCAAATTTTATCTTTCTTCAAGTGCTCATTACTGATCAGCTACCCATAAGAGAAGATGAGTTGTGGATTTTGTATAGGTTTCATTTGTGGTGTTTATGTGGGAACTGAGAGGACATATGTGGTTTACTGTTGGGCATATAATTATTCAATTTGATAAACAGCCTTTTGTAGCCTATGAAACAAAAAAAAAAACACAACTGTTTGATTTTCCTTTGGTATTTTCAACCAAAAAAAATTCAGAAAATAGATTTTGAGCAATGAGTACTTAAATCCTACAAAAAAATCAAAAGAGGGGATTAAAGTATATTGAGAAAATATAGGCATAGTTTAACAGACGATAATATAAATTTCTCATTGACAATAATAGACTGAGCACAATGCAATACTTCTACTTATTCGAAAATTCCCCTAAAATACAAAATAATAATACTAACAATAAAAAGCAGAAATAAGTCAATAGATAGATAATTCAATAAAGCTCTAGAAACTGGAAAATTGTAATATTGATAGATAACGAAGACTAGTCTGGAATACATGCAGACTGAACTTCAAACAAGAAGAAAACCAAACTTTTCAAAAGGACTTCTTGAGTCTGACCTATTCTGGTGGTCAATAGAGCAACTGCTGGTTGTAACAAGTTTTTAAATTTGATATTTTTGAGTGAACTTTTGTTTATTTGTTGTTTGTTTTACGCTCTTTTGCAATATCCTTAGCTTTAATAAACTCTTTTTTTCTTTCTTAAAGTATTGGTTCTTTTTATTTATACATGACAGTATAATTTTTTGACATAATTGTAAAAGCATGGAACTCTTTCATAATGCCCCTTTGTCAAGCATCTTCCAAAGAGATGTTTAATGAATATCTAATACCTGAAATTGATTAACAAAGTTATAAAAGAATTTCAGTTATAAGAAACTTTTAAGTAAACAAAACTTTTAAGTCAATAAATATCCACTTTTATTGAGCACTTAATAGATCTATAAGTTCAAGCATTACATATTTAAAATTAAGATCCATGATTAAGAAAAGAGTTTAAAAGAATCAACATTGAAAAAAAGTCAACATCGCAGATTTTAATAAAAAATGTGTTTCATTTACTACTTTAAAGCAGAACTCTTACAAATCTGTTCTGTGTGATCTTAAATCAAGTACTGTTGATTTACTGTGAAGAGATTTGAATTCACCATAACACCATCTGTTTATGATGAATATTTGCTATGACAGAATTCTACATTTCAACCATGTGCATGGATATAGAGTCCACATTGCAAACAAGAATCATCTCCCTTATCAATTTGGTGTAAGTTGGGGAAATCTGAGAAAACAAACAAATGAGAGGAGATTAAATGAAGTAATAATACCTTTAAAGAATTGGACCCTTTTTTGATAAACTGTTTATTCTCAAAGTCCCTCATTATTTTCTCACTTCATTTTCCTTCCCTATCAATATTCATCTAGGTGTTGATCCTTCTTTGGCTTCTTCCTAGAATAGAAATGGTTTAGTTTTTACTTTTCAAGTTTATACTGAAAGAGTATCAAATTAATGCCTTAGAAAGAGTTCCCTACATAACTGAAAAGACAATTAAAAAGATCTTTCAACTGGAGATTTTTGGCATGGTCAAGGAAGAGCAGAGAGGACAGGTGCATAGAGATGGAAAAATCAAGCATTGACTAAGTTAGAAGAACAAGTAAATTAGAAGAACAAGCTAATAGCAGAGGCACCCAGTCATGTAGAGAGTACAGGCAACAGTAGAAATGTTGGAGTTAAATTATAGTAATTGTGAGATGAGAAGTTATCGGAGGAGTTTTAAAGCGTGCCATAATTTGACATTACTTGAAAATAAATCACAGTGATTTCTGTTTGAATAATAGACTTATGTGGGAGTTTGGGAGTACAGAACCTATTAAGCAGTTAATAATAATCCAGGTAACTGATAATGCAGTTTGCTTAGCATTGACTAGAGGGGTGCAGTGAAATTTTCCTACAAGATTTATTAATAAATTAGTTGTGAAAAAGTGAAAAGAAAATGCAATTCCAAGGTTTGAGCCTAAATACATATGGCCTTGGGAAGAGTAACTTTAATGGAGGTGAATGAGTTCAAGGATGAATAGGAGAAGAAGTAGACCCACAGAGACAACTGTCCAAAGAATTTTGTTGGAAAGAGTGGTAGAGACAAGAAGTTGGCAGGCAGAGATGTGGACAGAGTAAGGCTTTTTAAAAAGCCTTCTAGTGTGTTTGCATATAGTAATAGTAATGCATGTGTATAGAGATTATTTTTATAAAAAAGATAACTGAGAAGAGTGTAGAATAGCCTGCGTTAGTGCAAAATCTTTCAGTAGGCAGAGAAAATAAGAAATATTGCAGAGTGCAGTGTGGAAGTATTCTTTTACACACTGTTAAGTATATCAACTGAAATTCAAGAAAAATTAGAAATGTAACAAAAGCACCCTGGTAGATTTGGTATTGGAATTACAAGGAAGTCCTTTCCTGATTTCTTTGTTTTCCTCAGAGAATATTGAAAATTCGAGAAGGCATAATTGCAGGAAAAAAATGTTCAGTAGAATAAATTTACCAGGTTAAATAGAGTAGAATTTACGGACTCTACTTAGAGCTCAAGTGTAAATAACTTTATATTGAAACAAATTAATAAATTGAATATTTTTTCTAATCCCATTGGAAATGAGGAGAGAGATATAAGTATTGAGCTTAGTTTGCATCCGTATTGGGTGAGTTTTCAGACACAGGGAGAGGCAATAGAGTTAATAAAACAGGCAAATATTTCATCTTATTAGACCACAGAAAAAGAGTGAAATAAGAACATGAAAAAATAGGTAGTGGATAGTTTAATGTACAATAAGTTCAAACCAGGAAGTTTTTCTGTTAGGTAGCTCCTTAGCCTTCTAACATATGCCATGACAACAGAATCAGCTATGAGTCAGGACATCAGCCTTTACCAGACACCTAGTTTTCTATTTGATCTTGGTGTTCTAAACATAAAAGAATTATAAGAAATAAATATCTGATGTTTGAAAGCCACCCCTTCTTTAGAATTAGGTTAGAAGCCTGATTTAGTTAGAATTTGGCTAGGAACCTGAATGGAATAAGATAGTGAGTAAAAGGGAAACAGAATAGTTACTGGAAAATGAGATGCTTTAATGTTTTAGAAGGCATGACATTACAGGAAATAAAAAGCATAAAGCAATGGTAATGTTGGGAGAGGGATGTGAGGGTCACAGCCGGTGGAAAGTCTGAAAACCTAAAAGTCCAGAGCATTGTCAAAAAGACGGAGAAAATTATCTGGAAATGAAAGATGCCAAGCACTGTCCAGCAACAAGGCAGGGTAGCAGGTGAGGGAATAAATTTCAAAGAAGATGTTAGAGAAGAAAGAATGGAACTGATATGCAAATGTAAATAGGGAGAAATATGACACTTCCTTGCGAAGGTTGAATATAAAATAAAACTATTTTGTGCTTCAGGGTCCTAACATTACAACATTACAGCCAGATTGTTATTACAGTGAGAAAGCTAAGAAAGGATTCAAACAAGACTTTACAATAGAGATAACTTTGCTGAAGCCTCATTATAAGTTCCAAGGGTCACAGAGGAAATGCTTGAATCACTAGGAGATGGGATAGGAAAAGAATTATATACAGATAAATGAAACATAAACTATGAGCATTGATTTTTTTTTTTTTGGTGTGTATGTGTATGTGGTTACTGAAGTTAGAACCTACATAAGGCAGGATGAATTCACGCTGAAATTCTCTAAGAGGAGGTCAATAATTCATTCTAATTATAGCCTCCTTCCTGAAACTGCTCTGGTAGACAGATTGTAATGGTCATTTTCATAGTATGCAGAGGGAGAAAAAAGAAGTCCTGCCAAAATTTGCAGAGCTTTATACATTCTCTTTTTAAACCTGCCAACAATAGTGTCAATGCCAAGCAACTGAAGTATTTCTCAGACAGAAAGTTATAATGCCGTTGATCTATGTATGTTTTTGCATGTTTTAAAATATTTTGTCTAGTTTTAATATCCTTGTATTAGTTAACAGATTCTTCTCAAGCAAATTTTTATATAAGTATTTTTAAATCATGCTCTGAAGCATACAAATTTTCAGGTGCTTGCCTATTCGCGATAATTCAGTTCACTGATTCCTAGCAAGGAAAATGTGAACCAGTTTTGTTCCTAATTTAATTCCTTCTATTTTCTCATTGTTTGAATTGGATTGTGATACGTAACATTATATATCATCCCATGCTAGAAATATAAACAGAGTAGTGCATATAATAAAAAGTTTAAAGAGTTGTAGTATATTTAATATGTATATGCTAGGTCAGATATTCTCAAAATGTAGTGAATGAGGCACTTTCATCAGAACCATGTCTATTTAACATAAAATGTATGTGCAACTAAAAATACCTCCTGAATCATATTCCAAGTGTAAAGGTTGCTAAACTTTGATAGTAATTAGTCATCATATGCCTTAGAGTAATTCCACTCTAGCAGAGAGTAAACTGAAATATTTATCCACCAACTTCTGTGAATCATTGGTTAAGATCTGTTGCCAAGAAGAATTCTACAGGTCTTCCAAACTTGCACATCTATGTGAAAATCAGGCTCTAGGGGCCAGATAAAGCCATCCAGCAAAGAGGCATAACTGCTCGTAGATGCAAGTCAGTGATCTAAACAGAAATGATGGGGTCATGAGGATGTGTCGATTTGTTTCTGAGAAATTTATCAACAATGGCTCTTTTATTCTCACAGAAAATCTATAAGGTATTCAATATTATTTATACTTGTTGATGAGGTTAAATAAAAAGAGAAAGATATAAATAGGAAGCTTAGGCAAATTTCTCAGTCGTAAGAGGAAAATTAGACATTTTATCCTGGTTTAAATGATTTCAAATCTGTGCTTTTAGTCACTGTGGCAGCTGCCAAATCTCTATTCAACTTTTAAAATTCTGTATAATTCCATAAGTAGTTGTGATTCTACTGGCTTGTGGAGGAAAATCAGTTTCACTCTTCAAACTATTATAAACTATTTGGGATTAATTGTTCAGACTCTCTTTACATTATGGAGTCTCATCATAAAACAGGTGCATTTACAATGAGAAATTAGCCTAAAAATGTCTCAGGAAGAAAATGGGCCTAAAAAAACTAGCCAACTCAAAAAGTACAGATAATGGAATTTGCCTGAAGATATTTTTCATATTCATTTGTTTTTCTCCATAGTCTCCAGTTATACTTTAGGAACAAATAGAAAATGAAAGACTTTGATAAGAAGTTAAAAAAAAGTATAGTTAAGGCAAATCTATACGATAGAACTAAAATATAAAACTACAGAGATTATAAATCCAGTAGTTTAGTAATTGAACAAAGGTGTGTTCAGCAATTAAGGCAGGGCCTACAAATAGAAACAATCTGAAGAAGGAAGGAAAGAGAACTCTTGCTACACAGATGCTAAAGCAGTCCCATGGTGTCGGGCGCCCCTGCTCTAGCCCCAATTCTCTCAAATCCCTGCTTTATCTTCTCTGCTCTGATTTTATTGAACTATTTGAAAATTTACCAGCCTGTTCTATGATCTCTCACCTTTGGAACTCTCAACATGTTGATTCCTTTACCTATAAAATATTTCCCTGTACAACTAATAACATACCCAGTGGTAAAATCCTGAATTATTCTCTATAAATATTAGGAACAAAGCAAGGATACCCATTATTATTTCTATTTAATCATGAACTACAAGTTATAGTCAGTGTAGAATAGAGAAAATCTTACAAAAGTGTTTAAAAGATCAGAATGAGTGAAGTAAAACCAATTTTATTTGAATATATTATAAATTTCTATGTAAAACATAAACAAATGCATGATAAAATAATTTATATAAGTAATAAGTAAATTTATCAAGCTTGTAAAATGCGTAGTCAACACTAAGAAAAGCATATGTATCTATACTAATAACCAACAATCACAAGATGAAATTATATGAATCACATTTTTAAATGAAAAAATATAAAATGTTTAAAAATAATTTGGAAAAAGGAATGCAAGATTTGTACACCAAAAAACTACATAATTCTGTTAAGGTAAATATAACATCCAAGTAAATATAACATACGAGTGTGTGTGTGTGTATGTGTATACACACATATATATTTAAACAAATTCAAATATTATATATATATATATATATATAATATAACATTTAAGTAAAGGCAAAAGTAAAGGCATAATAATTGGCTTGAATTTATCTATGATTATTGATAATTCTCAAATTAAGCTGTAGATTAAATTTAATACAAATGAAAATCACTCTCAGCTTCTTTGTAGAATTCATTAAGCTGATTCTGAATTTTGTATAGGTATGAATATGCTAGAAGATTGAAAAACTGTGAAAAGATTAGCAAAACTTAAAATTTGCATCTGATTTCAGGAGTGAATGAAAAGATATTAAGACAGTATAGTAATGGTATAAGGATATACTTATATATCCATGAGGAAGCAAGTCCAAATGTAGACCCACATGTAGGTTTTCAAATAAGATCTGATGAAGGAACCTGAGTAATGTAATGAGAAAAAGACAGCCTTGTTCACAATTGTGGTAAAACCACAAGAGGTTCATATGGAGGGAAAAGGCATCCATTAGTGCCTCAGTCTATACCAAATATACACTTAAATTTTATTTTAGTCCTAATTACAAAAACTAAATCTGTGTATTTTCTCAATGAGAAAAAAAATCTTGTGAAATTTGTAAAAGCAAAGATTTCTCAAATTGAATGCAGACAGAGAAACCATGAATTTGAAGAAAAAAACTGTATATATCTACTAAAATTAAAATGAAACAAATATTTTATATGACATTGTACAGAAACTAAACAGTCAATACTATCCCAAGTCAAATATTCTCAAAACATGTATCTGACATAGGCTTTCTTTACAGAATATCTACATTCATGTATAACTTTAACCATAGAGTATAATGCATGAAAAACAATAAATAAGTATAGTCAAAAATGTGCAAAATATGTGAAAATTTTGCAAATGAAGATATGTGAATGCACAATTACTACATGAAAGTTATACCAGAAGAGTAGTTGCCTGGAAAATATAAACTAAAACTCTTGACTAAAATTATCAGATGTTTATCAAAATATGAGTAAATGAAATTATCAATTTGTCAATAGGAGTGATAAATAATGTTTCTATTTCTTGAAATCTTTGATAGATCTATCCTAAAATCTAGTCTTTCCACTCTCAACTGTTTACCAAGAGAATAAGAATACCATCTAAATAAAATAAATTTGTATTCTTCATGGTAAGCTTTATTTGTAATATCAACCAAAATGTCCACCTAAATGTCTTCCCAAAGGTGAAGGGGTAAACTCAACATGGTATGTTCACACAACTAAATACTATCAGCAATTTAAATAGGAATAAAGTCTAATGCACACAGTAACAGAAACAAACCTCAAAATCATGATGCAGTCTAAAATACAGACTTAAGGAACACATACCATATGTTCCCCATTACAAAAACATTCTTAAACAAAACTTTTTGAGGAAACTCCACATGGTTTTCTATAATGACACATTAACTGTACTCACATCAACAGTGTGCGAAGGTTCCCTTTTCTTCATGACCTCACCAGTACTTGCTGTCTTTTGTATTTTTGATGATACCCATTCTAACTGGGGAGAAGTGATGTCTCATTGTAGCTTGACTTGAATTTATCTATGATTATTGATGGTTGGGCATTATTTTCATATACCTGCTGGGCATTTTTATGTCTATTTTTGAGAAATGTCTTCTTAGGATTATTGCACATTTTAAAAGTGGATTAATTGTGGATTTGTTGTTTTGTTTTGTTGTGTTGTGTTTTTGATATACAGTTGTTTGAGTTCCTTATATATGCTGGATATCAACTCTTTATCAGATACATGGAGTATAAATATTTTCTTTCTGTAGGTTATCTCTCTGCTGATTGTTTCCTTTGCACTAGAGAAGACTATGAATTCAACAGTATCCCAATTGCTCACTGTTGAAACAAACTACTTTTATTTCCTGTGATTAAATATCTGTGCCCATTCCAAGGTCCTGAAGCACTTTCCCTGTTTTCTTCTAGTCATTTCATTGTTTCAGGTTTTCCATTTAAGATTTTTACCCATTTTTATTGACTTTTGTAAGTTGTCCAGAGATGAGGATCTAAAGTCCCTCTTCTGGATATGGCTGTCCAATTTTTCCCAGAACCATGTTTTGAGGATTCTCCCTTCTCTAATGTGTGTCCTTAGCACTTTATTATTTTTTAAATCACTTACTGTAGATGTGATTACTCCTAAGCTCTCTATTCTGTTTGGCCTGTGCATTTGACTATATGCCAATATCATGCCTTTGTACCATAGCTTTATACAATATTTTGTAATAGAAAATAGGTATCATTATGTGTTTTGGTTTATTCTTTTTGAGCAAGATGCTTTGGTTGATTCAATTTGTGTGTGTGAATGTGTGTGTGTGTGTGCACACACAAACATGAATTTTAGGATTGCTATTTCTATTTCTGTGAAGGTCATTTTTTAAATTCTAATTTGTTATGTGTGACAGCAGAATGCATTACAATTCATATTTCACATATAGAACACAATTTTTTATATTTCTGGATGTACACAAAATAGAGTCAAACCATTCATGTCTTCATACATCTACTTAGTGTAATGATATCTTTCTCATTCCACTTTATTTCCTACCACCATTCCCCTCTCCTCTTTCCTCCCCCTTTGCTCTATCTAGAGTTCCTGTAATCCACCCATGCTCCATACCCCGAATCCCATTATGAATCAGCATTCTTATATCAAAGAAAACATTCAGAATTTGGTTATTTTTTTGAATTGGCTACATTCACTTAGCATTATATTCTCCAACTCCATCCATTTACCTGCAAATACCATGATTTTATTCTCTTTTAATGCTGAATAGTATTTCATTGTGTATATAAACCATATTTTTGTTATCCATTCATCAGCTGAATGGCATCTAGGTTGATTCCAGTGTTCAGATATTGTGAATTGTGCTGCTATAAACATTGATGTGGCTGTGTCCCTGTAGTATGCTGGGTTTGTTTGTTTGGTTGGTTTCTTTTTGAGAGAGAGAGAGAGAATTTTTTTTTAATATTTATTTTTCAGTTTTCGGTGGACACAACATCTTCATTTTTATTTTTATGTGGTGCTGAGGATCAAACCCAGTGCCCCACGCATGTCAGGTGAGCCTGATACCGCTTGAGCCACATCCCCAGCCCTAAGTATGCTGTTTTTAAGTTTTTTGGGTATGGACTGAGGAGTGCTATACCTGGGTCAAGTGGTGGTTCCATTCCAAGTTTCCCAAGAAATCTCCATACTACTTTCTATATTGGCTGCAACAATTTGCAGTCCCACCAATAATATACAAGTGTGCCTTTTTCCCCACATCCTCACCAACATTTATTGTTTGTATTCTTAATAGCTGCCATTTGGACTGGAGTGAGATGAAATCTTAGTTTTGATTTGCATTTATCTAATTGCTAGGGATGTTGAACATTTTTGCATATATTTGTTGATTGACTGTATAGCATCCTTTGAGAAGGGTTTGTTCATTTCCTTGGCCCATTTATTGATTGGGTTATTTGTTTTTTTGGTGTTTAGCTTTTTGAGTTATTTATGTACCCTAGAGTTTGGAAGGACTCATGTGTGAGGGGTAAAAATTTGCTCCTAAAATGTAGGCTTTCTATTCACCTCACTGATTGTTTCTTTTGCTGAGAAGAAGCTTTTTAATTTGAATCCATGCAATTTATTGATTCTTTATTTTAATGCTTGCGATATAGGAGTCTCATTAAGGAAGTTGGGGCCTAATCTGACATGATGGAAATATGGGCCAATTTTCTTCTAATAGATGCAGGGTCTCTGGTATAATTCACAGGTATTTGATCCACTTTGAGTTGAGTTTTGTGCATGGTGAGAGATAGGGGTTTAATTTTATTTTGTTGCACATGAATTTCCAGTTTTCTCAGCACGATTTGTTGAAGAGACCATCTTTTCTAAAACGTACATTTTTGGCGCCTTTGTCTAATATAAGATAACTGTAGTTATGTGGGTTTGTCTCTGTGTCCTCTATTCTGGGCCATTGGTCTACAAGTCTATTTTGGTGTCAATACCATGTAGCTTTTGTTACTATTGCTCTGTAGAATAGTTTAAGTTCTCTTATACTGATGCCAACTACTTTACTCTTCTTGCTAAGGATTGCTTTAGCTATTCTGGGTCTCTTATTTTTTGAGATGAATTTCATGATTGCTTTTTCTATTTCTATGAGGAATGTCATTGGGATTTTGATTGGAATTGTATCAAGTCTGTATAGTGCTTTTGATAGTATGGTCATTTTGACAATATTAATTCTGCCTATCCAAGAACAAGAAAGAATTTTCCATCTTCTAAGGTCTTCTTTAATTTCTTTCTTTAGTGTTCTGTAGTTTTCATTGTAGAGGTATTTCACCACTTTTGTTAGTATGTGTCCAAAGTATTTTTTTTGAGGCTATTGTTAATGGGGTAGTTTTTCTTGTTTTCCTTTCAGATAATTTGTCACTGATATACAGAAATGTCTTTGATTTATAGGTGTTGATTTTATATCTGCTACTTTGCTGAATTCATTTATTAATTGTAGAAGTTTTCTGGTGAATTTTTTTGGGTCTTTTAAGTGTAGAATCATATAATTGGAAAATATTGCTAATTTGAGTTCTTCTTTTCCTATCTGTATCCCTTTAATTTCTTTCATCTGTCTAAACGTTCTGGCCAGTATTTCAAGAACTATGTTAAGTAGAAGTGATAAAAGAGGGTATCCCTACCTTGTTCCAGATTTTAGAGGGAATGCTTTTAATTTTTCTCAATTTATAAGGATGTTGTCCTGAAGCTTAGCATAGATAGCATTTAAGATGTTGAGATATGTTACTGTCATCCCTCATTATTCTAATGTTTTGAACATGAAATCATGCTGTATTTTGCTGAATGATTTTTCTGCATCTATTGAGATGATCATATGATTTTTATTTTTAAGTCTATTGATGTGATGAATTACATTTTTTTGATTTCAATATCTTGAAAAATCCTTGCATCCTTGGGATGAACACTACTTGATCATGTTACAGTATCTTTTTGATATGTTTTTGTATTCAAATAGGCAGAATTTTATTGAGAATTTTTGCATCTATATTCATTGGAGATATTGGTCTGAAGTTTTCTTTCTTTGATGTGTCTTTGCCTGGTTTTGGAATCAGTGTGGTACTGGCCTTTTAGGATGAGTTTGGAAGGGCTCCCTCTTTTTCTATTCATGAGATAATTTGAGTAGTATTGGAATTAGTTCTTCATTAAATGTCTTGTAGAACTCAGCTGTGTGTCCATCCAGTCCTGGGCTTTTCTTAGTTGGTAGCCTTCTGATGGCATCTTCTATTTCATTGCTTGATATTGATCTGTTTAAATTGTGTATATCATCCTGATTCAATTTAGACAAATCATATGACTCTAGAAATTTTTCGATGCCCTCAATATTTCCTATTTTATAGAGTACAAGTTTCCAAAATGATTTGTATTTATCTTCTTTATTTCTGTAGTGTCTTTTTGGATATTTCCTTTTTCATCACCTATGTTAGTAATTTGAGTTTTCTATTTCTCTTTGTTAGCACGACTAAGGGTTTGTCAATTTTGTTTATTTTTTCAAGAAACAACTTTTTGTTTTGTCAATTTGTTCAATTGTTTCTTTGGTTTCAATTTCATTGATTTCAGCTCTGATATTATTTATGATCTGTCTTCTACTGCTTTTGGTGTTGATTTGTTCTTCTTTTTCTGGGGCTTTAAGATGTAGTGGTAGGTCATTAATTTGTGGACTTTTTATTCTTTTAAGGAAAGAACTCCATGCAATGAACTTCCTATTAGTACTGCCTTTATAGTGACCCAGAGATTTTGATATATCAGTGTTCTCATTTACCTCTAGGAACTTTTTAATCTTCTCCCTGATGTCTTTTGCAACCCATTGTTCATTCAGTAGTATATTATTTAGTCTCAAAGTGTTGGAGTAGATTTTATTTTTTTGTTTTATCATTGTTTTCTAGTTTTACTCCATTATGATCTGATACAGGGTAATATCTATACTTCTTTGTATTTGCTAAGAGTTGTTTTGTGGCATAATATATGGTCAATTTTAGAGAAGAATCTATGTGCTACTGAGAAGAATGTGTATTCACTCATTGAAGTATGAAATATTCTATATATGTTAGTTAAGTCTAAGTAATTGATTATATTATTGAGTTCTATAGTTTTTTTGTTCAGCATTTGCAGAATATCTATCCAGTAGTAAAAGAGGTATGTACAATCACCCAGAATTATTGTGTTGTATTCTATTTGACACTTGAACTTGAGAAGACTTTGTTTGAGGAACAAAGATGCTCCATTATTTGGGGCATTTATATTTAAAATTGTTATGACTTGTTGGTGTATGGTTCCCTTGAGCAGTATGTAGTGTCTTTTTTATCCCTTTTGATTAGTTTAAAGTCTATTTTATTTGATATGAGAATGGAAATACCTGCTTGTTTCTGCAGTCCATGTAAATGGTATGATTTTTCCCAATCTTTTACCTTCAGTCTGTGGATGTGTTTTCCTATGAGATGAGTCTCTTAGAGAAGAATATTGTGGGTTTTTTTATTCCAATATGCTAATCTATGTCTTTTGATTGGTGAGCTTAGACCATTAATATTTAGGGTTATCATTGAGACATGAGTTGTATTCCCAGACATTTTTGTTTATTTTTGGTATTTAATTTAACATGGTTTCTCCTTTGGATAGTTTTTCCTTTGATGCAATATCTCCCTGTGCTGATTTTCATCATTGTTTTTCATTTCCTCTTTGTGGAATATTTTGCTGAGGACATTCTGCAGTGCAGGCTTTCTATTTGTAACCTCTTTTAACTTTTGTTTATCATGGATTTTTTAATTTCATGATCAAATCTAAAGCTTAATTTTTCTGGATATAAGTTTCTTTGTTGGCAACCATTTTCTTTCAAAGCTTGGTGTTTGTTGTTCCAGGATCTCCTGGCTTTGAGCATCTGGGTTAAAAAATCTGCTGAGATACTGCCACAGTCTGGCTGGGCACAGAATCACGAGCCACTCAAGCAGGAACAGAACAAAACTTTTTTTTTTTTTTTTTGAAAATGCCGCCAATACCCCATATACGTCCGGGAAGAAGTCGGTCCACCCACACGGTCGTTCTACTGGAACACCAGAACAACTTCCTGCCCCGGAATTCCCTCCTATTGTACTTCCCCAACCAATGGGAGCTGGAGGTGAACAGCAGGAGTCCAATATCCATATGAATGCAAATCTTAACATAATTGTATCATCTCAATGGCTAGCTGGCATCACCTTACAACCAAAAGTGCCATGCATCATATTACTTGGCTGTGGCTCTTAGCAAGATACGAATTGGTTTTCCCCTATATGTGATCTGATTCCTCTCTCTTGAGGCCTTTATGATTCTCTCCTTAATCTGTATGCTAGGCATTTTCATTATAATGTGCCTTGGTCTACACTTGGTATGTTATAATTTTGTCCTGTAGGCCTCCTGTATTTGATTGTCCAATTAGTTCTTCAGCTTGGGAAATTTTCTGATATTATCTCATTGAAGAGATTGTGCATTGCTGCGATTTGAAATTCTGTGCCTTCCTCTATCCCAATAACTCTTAAACTCGAACTTTTGATGCTATTCCATAATTCTTGGATGTTCTGTTCACAGTTTTTTTTTTTTTTTTTTTTTTTTTTTTTACTATTTCCACTCTGTGGTCAATTTTATTTTCCAGATTGTATACTTCATCTTCATTATCTGATGTTCTGTCTTCCAAGTGACTAACAGACCCCAACAGCACAACTGGGGAGGAGAAAGAGTTTATTTGAGGGTTCATGGTTTCAGAAGTCTTATTCTATAGAAGCCAGCTCCATTTCTCAGGGCTCAAGGTGAGGCTGAACATCATGGTGGGATAGTGTGGTGTAGGGAAGCAGCTCACATCATAGTGATAAGTGGCAGAGAGAGGTTTCAACTTGCCAGATACAAACATATATATCCCAAAGCCACACTCCAATTCCCACCTCCTCCAGCTGCACCCTACCACTTCAGTTACCAGTTAGTTAATCCCTATCAGGGATTAAATCACTGATTGTGTTAAGACTCTTACAACCCAATCATTCTCCTTGGAAACTTATTGCACTGCCTCACATGTGAGTTTTTTGGGGGACACCTCATATCCAAACCATAACATGTCTTCTCAGCTGATCATATGAAATACCATAAAGAAAGGGGGGGGGAAGCCTCTCTCCCCTTGGAACTCAGCCTGGATCCCTGTGGCATAATCCTCCCTGTGCCTTTTACAGTTAGAGTTGGGCTGTACTCTACCCCATGGAAGGCATTTACTGTGAGCGTCTGTCAATATTTTTTATAAACTCCCAAGCTATTGACATTGGAAGCTCCTACAAGGCTACTTGCAAATGGTTCCTGTCTCAACCCTCCACTCACCAGCCAAGAGTTTAAGAGCATTTTTCAATCATCAGATTTCCACACTTTCTCTGGTTCAATTAAGATCACCCTCTCTCTATGTTCATAGGTTCTCCTGAAAATAGATAGATAGATAAATAAATAAACAATTTGCAAATTTTAAAAAAGTGTAATGTTTTTATCTCTTTCTGCTCTTTTTTTTTTTTTTTTTTTTTTTTTTTTTTTTTTTTTGCTCCTCCTCTCTATGGTGAACTGGCAGTATGATTTTGGGAAAAATCATACCACTCACATGGACTGCAGAAACAAGCAGGGCTTTTCATTCTCATATCAAATAAATTTAAACTTTAAATTAGTTTCTATGAAAGCTAATTTAAAAACTAAAACTACAGCAACAGGAAGGGGCAGAAAGCTGGCCCATCTCTAATCTATTGTTTCTTTTTTATTTTCAAAACTTCTGAATTTCTGTGTCTCTATAATTATTTTCCTGTTCAATGTTGAATTTCATTGAAATCCTTTAGTCACCTACCTTGTTGTAAAGAAATACTCCTGGTGCTTGAATCTCAAGTTGAGGGAGCAACTAATTGGAAAATGCTCCCTTCTTCTCATCCACCGTCTTCTACTGCTGCATTGTTAATTGATATCTGCATTACTATAATAATGGATACTGATGTTTCCAAAGTTAATAAATACTTGTTAATTGTCAAAGACAATGTTTTCACATTCTGCTTGACAGTAAACTGTAGCTGTGCCAGAACAATTTTTAAAGCACTAAAAGCTCACGCATGTCATTTCACTAATAACTGATTTTATTTTCATCACTCTCAAGATCCTTGAGGGAGAAGAAATACTAACTAATAAATCAGAATCACCACAGGGAGTAATTTTTTCCTATGATCTGTTTTGATACTCCTATTCTATTGAGCTTCATCTAAATAACTACATGTACAATGTCTTGTTTCTATGAAAACTAATTTAAAAATTATTGTGATTTTATAAGAAAGACAAAGATTAACTTCCGTATTCTGCTTCTTATATACTGCTAATAACTTTTGAGCATATTCAACACACTTAAAAGTTATAATTTCTGAATTTTCTCTTAACTCATAAATGTCAAATGGCAGAAAATTTAGCAGATTGATTGCTTCATCTCTTGTTTTTCAAATTTCTTTCTATTTTGGATAAAATCACAAATTTCTTCTCTATGTAGTCTTTAAAAAAGGAGATAAGTATCCATATCCATATTAAAATAATTTTACCACATATATATCCATGCATTTTATTTATATGTGCTCATTAGACTTTGTATTTGGTACACAGTTTAATTTAAAAACTTGGTGTCTGTTCCAAGATACTGTTAAAGCATGTCAGTTCAAGTCCTTCAATGAACAGAAGCAAGTCAGAATTATAAATGCAATAGCTTCATTCAGGAAAACCATTTTGAAGTTCCAGTGGGAGAAAATTGTTAAAAGGCAAGAAGAACCTGAAGATCAATGTGTAGTTCTGATAATTTTAAAGAATAGGAGAAATATTGTATAATAAGAGTCTCAGCCTATTGCATTAGTCTAAGAAAATTCAACCAAGCAAGTGGAGAGTTACTGAGTCAGAATTGTTGTCAGAGGTACTCAACTTCTTTTTTTAAATATTTATTTTTTAGTTATAGGTGGACACAATATTTTTATTTTATTTTTTATGTGGTGCTGAGGATCGATCCTCACACATGCAAAGCAAGCACTCTTCCTCTGAGCCTCAATCCCAGCCCAGGTACTCAACTTCATAGAGGAATGTTTCAAAAGTAGTATCGCTTCCATTATCAGCCCTTAAAGATTAGACAAAGGAAAATGGCTTTGGTGTGAATACCATTGGTAACTCACACAGGAATCTTCTGGAGCCATCAGTCAATAATGCAACACACAATTAATTAGAACAGAGCCTTTTTTTGACCACAATATGTTACCCTTTCAACCACACTGATTATTTTTTCCATGCATCTTATTTTCTCCTATTGACTTTTTTTTATTTCCCTGAATGGGAAACTCAGAAAAAGGAAGTAGATAGTTTTCAGTATTGTGCTGTTTGTGGGCTGCATTATATTTAGTCATGAATTGTAGATCTGAAAATTGAGATTGATCATAATTTTGTATTGGGGCAATCACACTCAAAGCCTTCTGTCTTATTCTCCTTTTTTTCTGGTTATGGATGTTAAATGTGACCCTTATTATCTGTTCTTTTATTTTTCTCCTAGAGAGGACATACTCTAGCAACTATTTTTATACTACCTTGCAGATAAGTTCTTTGGCTTCCTCTCTAGAAGTGACCACATTTGAAGCATCAGGGACCTTGGCCTCTCCCTTCTATTACATGAAGTCTCATAATCCTATTGGATATTACAGATCCCAGCTCTGTGCCACATTTCCTTATGTCACTAATGACTTATGCTGAAGAGTTGCCATTGGACATTTTTGTGATGCTGATTCTTCTTTTACTAGAACCTTCTCAATGACTTTAGTGAAAGGTGTGTTATTTGGGCCCTTCTGTGAAATATGGGTTCTACCAGGTTTCAGTTCTCACATTATGTACTCACTCCAGCATGACTTTTCTAATTTTTTTTTTATTTAGAGTTTGCCAGGGAAATTCAGTCATTACTTTACTCATTGTTGACTGATTCTCTGGGCCTCTGAAAGCCACCCAAAGGACATATGCTTAAAATCCCATTATAAGGCATGTTTCTTCCCAGATGTGCAAACTGTTTACATCAGGGCCTTTGTTGGTAATACATTTTATCCCTTATTAAGCACAGCATGTCTCTGGCTAATTTATAAAGGAGTTTAACCATGGTTATTAGCCTGTTTGCCAGGAAAAATGGGCAGCGCTGAAGAATAAGGTGTCACTTTGCTCTGGAGAGGCCTTTGGTGAATCTTCCAGCAGAAATGTCATACCAGGATTTATGAAGAAAGGGAGGCCAGCTTATCCAAGCTCTGAAATTTAGGGTAAATCCACTGGGAAGAAAACATCATGAATTTCATCCATATGTTTCCATTTATATTTCCTAGTCCCAGATTTTCCAAACAAGGTCCTGAACTTAAAATAAAAGGTTTGTGTTAGATAAACATTAACACATTGCTAGAGCCCTGTGACTCTATTGGATCCTCAATCTACTGATCATGCATTCCAATTTTACCACTTCAGGAAATGAAGTCCTCTTTTAAGCTATCAAGACCTCTTTGGCTTTCACATTTAGGCCTTAACTGTTTGCTATAGACCCTATACTCATCAATAGTATTCAGAAATAACCAGACTACTCTGTTGCATTTTTCTGTGCTCCTCTCATGTATTTCAAGTGTCTTAATCCCACATGCAAGTGGTGTTTCCCCAGATCACCAATTGCATCAGTAATTGGTCTCTCAAGTTGTCTAGTAGCTGTGTGATTCACAATGGGGCCTTCTTTGCCTGGGAGGTGGTTTGTGGGCCAATCTCCAAGCATCATATTTTTGCCTATATTCCTTTGATACCTTTGGCTCCATTTATTTTACTTCAAGTCCTCTGCAAAGCAAGTGGCAAAATAGAATTATACATGCAAGGTGCATATTGAGAGAAAGGCCCATTAAGAATAGAAGGAGTGGTTCCCTCCCAAGTTTTCTGAGGAATCTCCATACTGTGTTCCATAGTGATTGCACTAACTTGCAGTCCCACCAGCAATGTAATGTTAGGTTATTTATTTGGTGACTTTCTAACCTTTTAATGAATGAGCTATATGCAATAAACTTTTCTTTTAGAACTGCCTTCATAGTGTCCCAGATATTTGATATGTTGTAATTCTATTATCATTTACCTTTAAGTATTTTTTTAATTTCATCCCTGATTTCTCCAACTATCCATTGGTCATTCAATCACATATTATTTAGTCTTCAGGTGTTGGAGTAGTTTCTATTTTTTATTGTTTATTTTTAATTTCTTTTCATTATGATCTGATTTGAATGCAAGGTATTATCTCTCTCTCTCTCTCTCTCTCTCTCTCTCTCTCTCTTTATTTGTTAAGAGTTGCTTTGTGACCTAAGATATGGTCCATTTTAGAGAACTTTCCCTGCGCTGCTAAGAATAAAGTATATTTAGTTATTAAGAGATGAAATATTCTATATATTTCTGTTTATTCTAAATTATCAATTGTATTTTTTAGTTCTATAACTTCTTTATTTAGTATTTTTTTGGAGGATCTATCCAGTATTTAGAGAGGTGTGTTAAAGTCACCCTGTATTGTTGTGTGGTGGTCAATCTGATTCCTGAAATTGAGAAGGGTTTGTTTGATGTATATAGATGTTTCATCATTTAGGGATAAATATTTAATACTATTAAATCATGCTGATGTATAATTCCCTTAAGCAGTATGAAATGTCCTTCTTTGTTCCTTGCAGTTACTTTAAGTTGAAGTCTACCTTATCTGATAGGAGGATAGTAACCTTTGCTTGCTTATGATATCCATGTGAATGATGTGGGTTTTTTTTCCCCCATCCTTTTATTTTTAGTCTGTGGATATCTCTGCCCATGAGGTGAGTGTCATAGAGACATCATAATGCTGGGTCATGGTTTTTTTAATCCAATCTATTGCTCTATGATTGATGAGTTTAGGTCAATTACATTCAATGTTTTGATTGATGAGTTTAGGTCAACTACATTCAATGTTATGGTTGAAAAATAGTTTTTACTCTCTGTCATTTTTATTTTTTTTGTTTTTTTAATTTGTATTAGTGTCTCCTTTTATTGAGTAGTTCCTACTTTTTCTGTTTTTACTTTTATTTTTCAATTCTTTTCATGAAATATTTTATTGAATGTCTTCTGTAGAGAAGCATTTCTAGTAGTGAGGCATTTTTTTAACTTTGTTTATCATGGAAGGTCTTTATTTCTTTGTCCATTCTGAACCTTAATTTTTCTGGGTATATCTTCTTGGCTGGCACATGTTTTCTTTCAGAGCTTGATGTATACTATTCCAACACTTTCTAGCTTTGAGGGTCTAGGTTGAGAAATCATCTAAGATCTGGACTGATTTCACTCTAAATATGATGTATAGTTTTTCTCAAAGAAACTTTAAGATTCTATCCTTATTCTGTATGTTAGACATTTTCATAATAATGTGCTTTGATATGGGTCTGCTGTGATTTTGTATATTTGGTACCAGTGGTACAAAACAGAAGACATAGAGACAAACCCACATAAAGAGAGTTATCTCATACTACACAAAGACAACATAAAAATACATTGGGTAAAGACAATCTCTTTAACAAATGGTGCTGGGAAAACTTAAAAATACATATGTAACAAAATGAATTAGACCTATATCTCTCACTCTGCACAAATCTCAACTCAAACCAGATCAAAGACCTAGGCATTAGACCAAAGACACTGAATCTACTGGAAGAAAAAATAAGCCGAAGTCTGCATTATGTCAGCTCAGGAACCAAATTCCTCAACAAGACTGTTAAATGACAATAAACAAACTCAAAAATCAACAAATGGGATGGAGTCAAGCTAAAAAGCTTCTTCACAGCAAAGGAAACAATCAAGAACATAAAGAAAGTGTCAGCAGAATTCAGATACAGGATTAATCTCTAGCATATATAAAGAACTTAAGAAACTTAACACCTCCCCAAAAAATCAATAAATGGGCTAAGGAATGAATAATATATGAACTGAACAGACATTTCACAGATGAAGAGATACAATCGATCATCAAAAACATGAGAAAATGTTCAACATATTTAGCAAATAGAGAAATGCAAATCAAAACTACTCTAAGAGTCCTTCTCACTCCAGTATGAATGGCAATTATGAAGATTAAAAATGACAATAAATGTTGGTGAATACACTCATATATTGCTGGTGGGAATGCAAATTGTTGCAACCACACTGGAAAGTAGTAAGGAGATTCCTCAGAAATCTAGGAATGGAACCACCATTTGACCCAGCTCTCTCACTTTTCAATTTATACCCAAAGGTCTTAAAACTCAGCATATTATAGTGATGCAGCCACATCGGTATTTATAGCACCTCAATTCACAATAGCTAAACTATGAAACTAACCTAGGTACTCTTAAACAGATTAATGAATATAGAAAATGTGGTATATTGAAACCATAGAATACTAGTCTGCTTTAAAGAATAGAATTATGACATTTGCCAATAAATGACATTTGACATTTGCCAATAAATATTAAGTGAAATATGCCAATCTAAAAAAAAAAAAAAACAAAGGCCACATGTTTTCTCTGATATATGGGTACTAATTCACAATAAGGGGCAGGGGATGGTGATTAGGGAAGAATAAAAGTATTTTGGATTAGACAAAGGTGAATGTAAGGAAGGGAGGGAGAATGAGAATAGGAAAGATAGTAGAATTAATCAGATATTACTATTCTATGTGCATACATGATTATATCACCAATGTAATTCTATATCATGTACAAACAGAAGAATGAGAAGTTATACACCATATATGTATAATATGCCAAAATAGATTCTACTCTCATATATAACTTATAAGAACAAGTAAAAAAATGCATAGAGTAAACGTTTTCACCTGTGGTTTTATTCACTCTTCATTTGCTGAGGGCTCTCTGGAATAGCCCTGTAAGTGTCTACACAGTACTAAATGCAAAGGTAAAACTGAAGCTCTTAGAAATATTCACAGTATTTAGAAGTGTTTAGTTATTTCATTACACATAATACTTTTTTACTAAAAGATCTATTTTCAGACATATTTTCCACTTAGAGGTCCTCAGTCACAGAAGTACATAGCTTCAGTTTTTAAAGAATTTATACAAAACATCAAATCCTCTCTGCCCCTGTGTGGACTTTACCTGATCATTCACACTGAGTCCACAAATCCACCATTCATGCACTGTCATTTACATTGAGGACTTCAAGAGGCTCTTGCCTTGTTTGCACTTGGTCCATTGAGATGAAACATAATTAATACAACACTGGAGTACAATTTTCTAAGTACCATCAAAAGAGGAAATGGCATTTGGGTTTATGAAATCACTTCATTTCACATCAGTCAGAAAGCTGATAAAATTGTTTCAGTAAGTGCAATGAAGAAAGTAAATATTTAAATTTTTTCAAAACTAAAAATTTGAACAACAGAAAACATTTAATTTTAGAATTAAGAGAGTCTTAAAAGTATTCTGATATTTGATAGTAAACAAATTTTATCTTAAGTAACCAATCTACTTCATTGTTAGAGACCACATTGAAGTTTTAACCAAGAATGATTTTAAGACTGATTTATTTACTGATTTAATTGTGGGAAAACTATAATGATTGGAAAAGAAAATAATGAGTGTGGTAAGTAGAAATGGCAAGAAAATTTCTAGGGATTTGACAAATTTAATTTAGTTTCCTCTAAAACTGAAATGTAAATAAAATAATATTCTAATGCCATGAAGTAATACTAGTGGATCACCTAGAATTTTGGTTCTTCATTTCCCAAATCAGTGTTTAATTTTACTGTATATATATATGATATATATATATATATATATATATATATATATATATATATATATCATGTATATATACATGATATAACTTATAAGAAGAAGTAAAGTCCTAGCAAACTAGTTTATAAACTGCCTGCTTAAAACACTTAGCTGTAATGAGAGTAAAATTTCAATGATAGTATAAATTATTAAGCATCAAAAGAAAATTATTTCAAAAGGCACTTAAGGGATTTAATTTTTAGATTAATTTATAAATGACATAATTATGTTAAATGAAATATTCCAGTATTATGTTTTGATGTATATATACAATAACATTTTATAGCAAACCTGGGAAATGTGTAAAATGACATCTAATTAATTTTCCCGTCTTAAATATAGGAATATACATATGCGTTCCCTCCCTCTCTCTCTCTCTCTCTCTCTCACACACACACACACACACACAAACACACACATATATACATAGAGAACACATACATGTGTAATTATTATATTTTTATCATTTGGGAAGAAAATGTGTCAAAGATAAATTCTTTTAACTGTTAAGCCAGCATGATAAAAACTGGAAATCTTTCCCCACCCTGTTGCCCTCAGCCCAGATATTTTGCATGTGAATAAGAATGTGGCAAATTTCAAAATAAAGATGAAAAAATATGAACTTTCTTCTACTTCCACTAAAATGGTACCAAAACAGCAACAAAAGTATTTCCAAAGGACAAACAAAACTCATAGAAAGGAAATAACAGTAGCAAAATTTTGGTGACTAAAAGACAGATGATGATTGCAATGAGACTAGGAAATAAAACAAAATTCTAAGCAGTCAGTGGAAAGAGCCAGGAGATAGCTCTACATGCACAATAAAACCACCAAATATGAAGACATTAACAATAATCACTACCTCTAGAAACTGAATTGGCTATTGGACTTAAAATAGCAGCATTTCAAATGAACTGCAAATAAACTTAAATATCAAGTGGGGGGGGAAGCCAACTTCAAAGATCACATACTGGATGTTTTAAAAAGGGATAGTTTTAAAAAGGCAACATCTTCACACAGTTATTTATGCAGAAAATTCAGGGGAGAATGTGAGAAACAAATCACTGTGTTCTGCAATTTAACATAACTATGAGTATTGATACTGTTTCAGTTAGTGGTACCCTCTGAGAATGATTTTGTAAACCACTTATGCACACATTGAACTCTATGGTTTTTAAACCCTTACTTTTCCACTTTCCAAAACTATAATGAAAGAATTATTTGACTGCATTATTGAACCAAGACACTTCAGGCCTAAATTACTGCCTTATTCTACCACATAGAGGGAGGAAATGCTATAGATTGATTAGCTGTGATGGTTCATTAATTTCTTTACCCAGAGATCTCAAACAGTATCCATATAAATCTTTTCCAGAATGTATTAAGGATTTTGACATTAAATTTATGGAACAATAGATTCTGACATCCACTTTAATTTCATTTATAAAATTATGCAGTGTTTGGGCCTTTTCAGCTTCCAACATGATCACATCCCCACGGTTTATCATGATGACACCCACTCTCAGAAACTGCATTTTTCCTTTCCTTCTGCATGGAAGATAATGTTTCTTTTATCGTATCATGGAGATAATGTTTAGAGTCAAACAATCCATATTCTTTAATCTAATAGAGTAATCTCTAATTAGTAATCTATAAGTAATCCTAAATTGGTAATTATTTTTTTCATTTAGACTTGTATTTTCTAACTTTACAGACTGAAATCATTTTACTTTGAAAAATAAAGAAAGTATATTTGGAGATTAGTATGACGTACTTTTCTGTCAACACTACAAAAATTAAACATTAGATATTTTAGTTTGTTTTATTTCATATTTCAGACAGTCACCTTATATTAGAGGGCTTATTGAATTTTAATTATAAATTCGTGTAATATTTTAATTTTTTTATTTTGAAGTATATGCCTATGAAACACGATTCTCTTTTGTGCACCTAAGAATTTAAAAACTTTTAAATTCATCATTGTAATGGTCAGAATCATACTACAGGCTATTTTGAATAAATATTGTTATAACTTTTATATTGATGCATTTTAAAATTGAAGATTAGAATAAACAAGCCTACTACCAAGAGTCTTTAATCAACCCCTTTGCTTCGTTATTTGGGTTCTTTCTCTTTCTGCATTTATTGATAATAAATTACTTCAAAATTGATAATAAATTGACTTTAAAAACTATAATGTGTCTATGAAAATAAGATTTTAACATTGATCCATTAATTTTATCTAATCCACCCTCCATATTAAAATGTTATCAGTTATCTCAGTAATTTATTCTATTGTTATTTTTTTCTCCTAATCTAGGATCCACTTAATGATTATGCATTAACTTATGTCTTTGCAGTTTCCATAGCAAATAGCAATACCTAGCACTCAAATAGCAATACCTAGCACTTCTCAGTATATCACATTAGGAAGTTCATAATGTTGATTTGTCCCATTGTTGATGTTAATTTTAATCTCTCAGTTAACTGGTGTCCACAAAATTTCTGCCTTCCAATTATTTTTTTCTTCTTTTTAATTATGAGTAAATTATTCTGATCCTGTGAAAATAAGTCTGCTATTCCTCATTAAATTTTCACCTACTAATTTTAAGATCTAATTATGATTTATATCTAATCCAATTATTGCTGTTAGTCACCAAATATATATTTTAAACTTATTAATTGATATTTTACTAAAGTTTTTTTGTTTGTTATTGTTGTTTGTTCTTTTATCTTAGTTTGAAATTTAAGTCCATGTGTTCCTTTTTGTGTGTGTGTGATATCAGAGATTGAACCGAGGTGCCCTAAACCACTGAGCCATATCCTAGAAATAAGTCCTTTTTTTATTTAGAGACAGACCCTCACTAAGTTGCCCAGGCAAGCTTTACATTCATGATCCTCCTGCCTCAGACTCCAGAGATACGCCACCGTGCCCAGTAACCCATGGGTTCTAAATTTATTCAGCAGATTAGTATATTTATCAATTTTTAAAAATATTTTATTTATTTTTTTTAGTTGGACACAATATCTTTATTTATTTTCATGTGGTGCTGAGGATCGAACCAGGGCCTCGCACATACTAGGCAAGTGCTCTACCGCTGAGCCACACCCCCAGCCCTATTTATCAATTTTTAATGTAAAGTTCTCTGAGTTTTCAGAATTCTTTTTTGAAATTTTTTTATTTTTTAAGTTGTAGATAGACACAATTCCTTTATTTTAATTATTTATTTATTTTGATACAGTGCTGAGGATTGAACCCAGTGCCTCATACCTGCTGGGGAAATGCTTTACCCCTGAGCTACAACCTCAAGCTCCCAGGTTTAGGAATTTTGTTTTTATAGCAATTTCTTTCTTTTTCTTTTATTTTCATATCTTTCTTTCTTCTAAAATTTGTAATGCAAGATTATTTCAATTTCATCTTGTACTTTCTCTGTTTCTCGAAGTCATATTTTTTTTTTTAAATCTGTAATTTCAAACTAAGAAAAAGAGAACAGACTTTTACACAAACACCAAAACAAAATTATGGTTAAGAAAGCAATTTAATACTACACTTTGAGCAAAGCTTACTTAAAAAATTGTATTTTTTATACTTTCATATATGTTTTATATGGAATTAATATTTAATAGTTTAGATTAATTGTACAAAATAATGGGTTTTACTATAAAACTCCCATATATGCTTATAATGTGTTTTGATAATTTTTACCCTTCCTTGTCCCTCTTTTGTTCCTTTCCCCTTCTCAAGGTGCTCTGTTCCTCTCTTCCTCCCCCAATTTACTACTACTTTTATGTTAAAAAATAAAAAAAAAAAACAGAGAGAATTTTAGAGAACAAAATGAAATTAAATTAAACACATTTTATTTATTTTTAAACACAGGAAAGCACTAAAGAATGGGCATAGGACCTTGTGTGTGGCCACTTAGTCTGAACTTTGATGACAAATTTCTAAGAATGGAAAGGACACATAGAGACAACATATAGCAACTATCAGGTCAGAAGTTGTACTGTTATAAATAAAACCATAATGGAAGACTAAAAGAATGCAGTAGTAATTTGTAGGGTTTATATTGTTTTCTTGCTTACCTTAAATTGTTTACTTTCATTTATGTATTGATATCTTCCTTAAAGTTATGGAAAAATATGTAAAATGTGAGAGAAAACCAGAAGTCATCTCTGACAGGGCATTTGTTGGCGAGGTGTCCTATAACAAAACAAATAATAAAGGCTGTGATGTGTGCTTTGCTTGTTACATATCCCAGGTGATTTTTCACAGAGCTTCCTTAGTCATTTCATAGACTAGTATAATCAGGAAAACTTGCTTTCTGCACTGGATTTAGAAAGGCAAGAAATAAAGTGTCATCATGTTAATCAATTTTATTTAATTGTTACTTTGTTATTCTGTCATAGTTTCCTATTATTTGAGATACTTTTCTAACTTCTCTCCTTGACTACAAAAAAAAAATTCCATTTTATAATATCATCCATGGGGAAACAGAGAATGAGCATCATAATAAACATGCAGATTTACAAATAATGCAGATTCACTAATGCTCATTTAGGTTAAGTATCATTGTATCATTTTCAAATTCTCCTTGAGATAGTAAAGTCTTTAAAATGGCTCTGCCTTGTCAATTTAATTATTGGAAGAAAAAAATTTTTCTGTAATGATTATGAAGGAATGCATAGTCAATATTATTTTTTATAAAAATCTTACCATAGAGAATAAAATGAAATTTCTTTCATGAACTAGCACTATCTTATATATTTCCCCCATAATATAATCAATAAGATGTTCTGAATATTTTTTCATAGTAAAAATGTATATTATCTCTGTTTTATTTTATTATTTAAATACATTTTAACAGCTAATATAAAAGTTTCTCTTATAATAGGAGAAAAAGCTCCATATCTGTATAGGTCATTTGAAAGAAGCAGCGTGCTTCCAGTTTGTAATCAGGAAAGATGAATACGAATGTGGTTAATTTTTATGCATAAAGGTATTATAAGTTGGTGCTGACTTAGAGACTTGAGAAAAATATGGTCTTTTTACTTCTGAGGGTTGTTCTCCAGAACCTGCCTACTTTTTCCTAATAGAAGTCAAATAAAGATTCTATTCTTCACTCCCAACCCTAAAGATGAGAGTCGGAAAGAACACTACATGACTTTTCTTTCAAGGCAGCATCCAGATCTTAGTTGTCTCAGAGAAAGTCAAGATCATCTGTGTTCCACCAGAAATTATCTTAGATGCTGAGAATACCGTATTTGTTCAGATCAGATGCTAGCATCCAGAGTGCACTTATTTCATGTCTTGAAAGTTTCTTATTCCTCCTACTGCAATTTGTTGCTCCTTATCTCTTCTATGACATGTCTAATTTCTTGCCTACTGAACATGAACTTCCCTTTACACAGCTTGCTTTAATTGAATGCTCTAGTTTTTATGGTTGAGATACTTTATCAACTCTATTAAATCAAGAATGTTTCCCACAATGGAATTACATCCAAGAAGTATATTCTGTCTATAATAGGGAAAGGATGATGCTGCTGATAAAGTAATTAGGACTCTATTTATCATGACTCCATCTGTGCTCATTTGACCTTTTATCCCGTTGATCCCCACATATAAAATCACATTTTTACATTAAATAAATTTTGGTCAATTCTCTTTAAGTTTAATCCTGACTTTCCATACCTCATATACTTTTTGAGGCTGTTTTGTATACGAGATTATGATTCCAGATTAAAATACCAAGTAACTATGATTCTTAAATGCTAGTGGCAATAAATAACAGAATCCACTTGCTACATTTTCTAAATGTTCACTATGATCCAGATATTGTTAAAGAAACATTACATACAAAAATATGCAATCCTTCTGTTGTTTCAATATGTTTTCTATCACAAATTTGAGGTGACAGTGGGTATTGTAAAACTCTTCTACATGAGTGAAAACACTAATTAATTTTTTTGTCCTCTTTTTAGGAATATTTGAGGTAATAATTTTCTTTGTCACAAAATCAGTAATTTATGCTCAAAACTGTTGCCAAGATTTATTCTTTTATTTGGGAGATTCCAATTTATGACAAAATAACCAAAAATAAAACCTCAGATCTCTAATAAAGGAAGTGTTTGCTTCATGTTTATACTATAAGTAAAACAAGGAATGGCAGATGGTTTTTGCTCATCACAGGCAATGGTGGACTCAGGTTATAAATAACTCAGGTTATAAATCATAACTCACCTTATAAATTATCAGGATAACAGAATATGCCCACCTTGACATATGCATTCAAACTCATTTAAACATGAGCAATAAACACAGTGAATAGCAATCTTAATCTTTTACATCTAAATTTTCCATCTAAAGAAGACATATGTCAATTCATATGCATAAATATGCCCACCTTGACATATGCATTCAAACTCATTTAAACATGAGCAATGAACATAGTGAATAGCAATCTTAATCTTTTACATCTAAAGTTTCCATCTAAAGAAGACATATGTCAGTTCATCCACATTCCATTGGCCATTACAAATTATGTGGCCATGTTCTACTTCAAAGGAAGATGAGAACGGACAAAGCTACCATGACCCCAAGAAAGATGGTTGGAAGTATTTGATGATTATGCATAAATCTTGTTTTATTCACATCTGTGATCCATTTTATTATCTCAAATTTTAGTCCATCTATAAATGGAAAACAGTAACGTCAAATTACCCCAACCTAATGGTTAAGATTGATTGTTTCAAAGATCAAAAGTGGTGGATGAAAGAGAAACACCAATGAGAGATCATCTGAGGCAGTAAAACCCAGTGCTTCTCAGTTTTAAATATGTTCACATAATATGTCATGGATTGGATTTATTATTCAAATGTAATTTTTGTAAACTTTTTATTTCTCATATCACCATATATTAACTTATTTTATAATGTATTTAATCAACTTAACCAACACAAAAAAGAAACCAAAAAAACCTCCCTTTCCAAACCTTATATTTATAACAGGAATTGTTACTTTTCTAATATATATCCTTCCATGTTTTCATCAATAGTGATAAATATATCTTTTAAACATGCCATGTGAGCAACAGTTCAACTTTCTACTTGTTTATTTATTATACATATTACTTAATATATTTGACATTATATGCATTGGTCAGAGTTTTCCAGAAATATAGAACCAGAAGCTACAAGAGATATTTAGCATGGAAATTTGCTGTTGTAATTATGGAGGCAAAAATTGCCATGTAATGCCAATTTCAAGCCACAGAACCAAGAAAGCAAGCGGTGTAGTCTCATCTGCTTATGAGGGACTCAGAACCAGAGTGTGGTATAACGGTGGTGTAACTCTGGGTTCTAGGAAGGTCAAGAACTGGTGTAGATCCCAGCGTATAGTATTTGAAACCCAAGAAACAGGAGCTCAGAAAAATAATGGCTTAGGAAGAAGAGAAGTCACCATTTCCTAACCCTTCTGTTCTAAAGAAGAGACCTCAGAGCCTACCATAAGACTTGTCTACTGTGTTGAGGGCAGATCTTGACTCACCTTTCCAATTCAAAGGCTAAACTCTTTCAAGAACATCCTTGAAGACACATTCAGGAATAATATTTTACCATTATCTGGGCATTTCCTAACCCAGTCAGGCTGAAACAAAATATACTGTCACATTATGCTTTTAAATGTAATGATTGCATGAACTTTCTACGTGGAGATATAACAACTTATATCCTCATTATCTAAAAGTGGATTACAATATTTTATTAGGTGATTATGGCTAAAGTAAATGTGATTTTTGTCTTTTCTCTTATTATTTTTTAGGATAAACTCCTAGGATGGAATTGTTAGATAATTCAAGGGTGAAATTCATATGGAAGCATAGATTATGATTTATCCAATTTTGTGCAGTTATAGTCCCTAAAATATTATTCATTAGAACAAATAAAACAATTTCTCATAAGTAAGCATTATAATATCTTTCAAAATTTTATGTTATCTTTAAAATATTTCATTTATTATTTTAATTATTTTTCAGACTAAGGGTATTTTAATAAAAATTTCAGAATAATCTTTTAAACAGCATGTATGCAACAAAATGGTATTCTTTTTTCTAAACAGACAATAATATTTCTACAACCTTAATATACAATCAATATTACTAATAAAACATTTTTATTAATTTATTTATTTTAACTAGTTATGCATTTTCATTCATTGCACAGAATTGCAGCACAACTTTTTATTTCTCTGGTCATACACTATGTGTGTACACTATATGTACAGCCATACATGCATCTAGGGTAATGATGTCCATCTCATTCCATCTCCATGTCCATTTTTCCTGCCCCCATGCACCCTCCCCAACGTCCTTCCCCTTTGCCCTATTTCATCCATTTTTTCCCAAGCCTCCCTCCTCACTCTCCATTATGGATCAGAATCCACTTATAAGAGAGAACATCGACCTTTGGTGTTTGGGGATTGTCTTACTTCACTTAGCATGATATTCTCCAATTCCATCCATTTACCGGCAAATGCCATGATTTTATTATCTTTTGACACTGAGTAATATTCCATGATGTATATATACCCCAGATTCTTTATACATTCATCTACTGAAGGGCATCTAGGTTGCTTTCATAGTTTACCTATTGTGAATTCAGTTGCTATGAACATTGATGTGGCTGTGTTACTATATCATGCTGATTTTAAGTTCATTGGGTATAGACTGAGGAGTGGCATAGCTGGGTCAAATGGTGGTCCTACTCCAAGTTTTATAAGGAATCTCCATACTTCTATCCATATTGATTGCACCAATTTGCAGTCCCACCAGCAATGTATGAATGTGCCTTTCCCTCTACATCCTCACCAACATTTATTGTTGTCTGTATTCTTGATAACTGCCATTCTGATGAAATCTTAGTTTCAATTTGCTTTTCTCTAATTACTAGAGATGTTGAACATTTTTCATATATTTGTTGATCGAACATATATCTTCTTCTGAGAAGTGTCTGTTGAGTTCCTTAGCCCATTTATTGATTGGGTTGTTTGTTTTTTTGATGTTAAGTTTTTTGGGTTCTTTATATATCCTGGAGTTTAGTGCTCTATCTAAAGTGTGTGTGGCAAAAATTTACTCCCAAAATGTCGGCCCTCTGTTTCCCTCTTTGATTGTTTCTTTCACTGAGAAGGAGCTTTTCAGTTTAAGTCCATCCCACTTATTAATTCTTGATTTTATTTCTTGTGCTTTAAGAGTCTTGTTAAAGAAGTTGGGAACTAATCTGGACATGATGAAGAATTGGACCTACATTTTGTTCTATTAGAAGCAGGGTCCCTTGACTAATTTCTAGGTCCTTAATCCACTTTGAGTTGAGTTTTGTGCATGGTAAGAGATAGGGTTTTGTTTTCATTTTGCTGCATATGGATTTCCAGTTCTCCCAGCACCATTTGTTAAAGAGGCTATGTTTTCTCCAATGTATGTTTTTGGTGCCTTTGTCAGTATGAGATAACTGTATTTATGTGGTTTATCTCTGTGTCTTCTATTCTGTATCATTGGTCTACATGTCTATTTTTGTGCCAATACCATGTTGGTTTTGTTACTATTGCTCTGTAGTATAGTTTAAGGTCTGGTATTTTGATGCATCCTGATTCACTCTTTGTGATAAGGATTTCTTTGGCTATTCTGGGTCTCTTATTTTTCCAAATGAATTTCATGATAGATTTTTCTATTTCTATAAAGAATGACATTGGTATTTTAATTGAAATCACATTAAAACTGTATAGTGCTTTGTGTAGTATGGCCTTTTTGACAATATTTTGCCTATACAAGAGCATAGGAATCTTTCTATCATCAAAGGTCTTCTTAATTTATTTCTTTAGTGTTCTGTAGTTTTCACTGTAGAGATCTTTCACCTCCTTTGTTAAGTTGATTCCCAAGTATTTTATTTTATTTTTTGAGCTATTGTGAACTGGGTAATTTCTCTTTCAGAGAATTCATCATTAATGTATGAAAATGCATTTGATTAATGGGTATTGATTTTATATTCTACTATTTTGCTGAATTTATTTATTAGTTCTAGAAGTTTTCTGGTGGAGTTTTTTTGGACCCACTAAGTATAGAATCATGTAGTCAGCAAATAATGATAGTTTGAGTTCTTCTTTTCCTATTAATACACATTTAATTTCTTTTATCTATCTAATTGTTCTGGCTACAGTTTCAAGGACAATGTTCAATAGAAATCATGAAAGAGGACAACCCTGTCTTATTCCAGGTTTTAGAGGGAATGCTTCCAATTTTTCTCCATTTAAAATGATGGTGGCCTTGAGTATAGCATAGACAGCTTTCACTACATTGAAGTAGTTTTTCTAGTGTCCTGAACATAAAAGGGTACTGAATTTTGTCAAATGATTTCTTTGTCTCAACTGATATAATTGATATAATCATATGATTCTTATCTTTATGTCTATTGATGTGATGAATTATATTTATTGATTTCTAATTTTAGTATATGTGCTGCCGAAGCGAGCACATATTTATTGATTTGTGTATGTTGAACCAATCTTGCATCCCTAGAGTGAACCCCACTTGATCATGGTGCACTAATTTTTAAATAAATTTTTGTATGTGATTTGCCAGAATTTTATTGAGAATTTTCGCATTAATGTTTCTCAGGGATGGTGGTCTGAAATTTTCTTTCCTTCATGTGTCTTTGCCTTGTTTTCATATCAGAATGATACCAGCTTCATAGAATCACTTTGGAAGGGTTCCTTCTTTTTCTATTTTATGTAATAATTTGAGGAATACTGATATTAATTTTTCCTTGTAGGTCATGTAGAACTCAACTGTGCATCCATCAGGTCTTGGTTTGTAGGCTTTTGATGGCATCTAATATTTCCTTGCTTGAAATTGATCAATTTAAATTGTGTATATCCTCTTGACTCAGTTTGGGTTGATCATATGCCTTAGAACTTTCTCAATGTCTTTGAGATTTTCTGTTTTACTGGAATATATATTTTCAAAAGAGTTTCTAATTGTCTTCTGTATTTCAATAATTTCTGTCATGATATTCCCTTTTTCATCACAAATTTTAGTAATTTGAGTTTTCTCCCTCCTTCTTTTCATTAGAATGGCTAAGGATTTGTCAATTTCATTTATTTTTTCAAAGACCCAACTTTTTGTTTTGTCAATTTTTTTCAATTGTTTCTTTTATTTCAATTTTATTGATTTCAGCTCTGATTTTATATATTTACTGTCTTTTACTACTTTTGGTGTTGGTTGTTTTTTCTTTTTATAGGGCTTTGAAATGTAATGTTAGGTCATTTATTTGTTGACTTTTTCTTCTTTTAAGGAATGAACTCCATGCAATGAACTTTCATCTTAGTACTGCCTTCATAGTGTCCCAGAGATTTCAATATGTTGTATCAGTGTTCCTATTTACTTCTAATTTTTTTTTAAAGAGAGCAAGGGAGAGAGAGAGAGAGAGAGAGAGAGAGAGAGAGAGAATTTTTTAAATATTTATTTTTCAGTTTTCGGTGGACACAACATCTTTATTTTATTTTTATGTGGTGCTGAGGATCAAACCCAGCACCCTGCGCATGCCAGGTGAGCATGTTACCACTTGAGCCACATCCCCAGCCCCTATTTTTTTTTTATATTTTTTTATTGATTATTTAAAGCATTACATAGCTCATGATCTATCATCTTTCATACATTTGACTCAAATTGTGTTTTGAACTCCCATTTTCACCCCAAATACAGATTGCAGAATCACATCTGTTACATATTCACATTTTTACATAATGCCATATTAGTGACTGTTGTATTCTGCTACCTTTCCTATCCCCTACTATCCCCCCTCCCCTCCCCTCCCCTCCCATCTTCCCTCTCTACCTCCCCTGCTGTTGTTAAATTCTCTCCCTTTTTTTCCCTCCCCCTTGCCCCTCATAACCTCTTATAATTTTATGTATCATTGAAGGTCTCCTACTATTTCCATGTGCTTTCCCTTCTCTCTCCGTTTCTCTCCCCCCATTCGTCTTTGTTTACTGTAGTCTTTTCCTCATGCTCTTCCTTCCTGTTCTGTTCTTAGTTGTTCTCTTTATATCAAAGCAGACATTTGGCATTTGTTTTTTAGGGCTTGGCTAGCTTCGCTTAGCATAATCTGCTCTAATGCCATCCATTTCCCTGCAAATTCTATGATTTTGTCATTTCTTAGTGCTGCATAATACTCCATTGTGTATAGATGCCACTTTTTTTTATCCATTCATCTATTGAGGGGCATCTAGATTGGTTCCACAGTCTAGCTATTGTGAATTGTGCTGCTATAATCATTGATGCAGCCGTTTAATCTCCTCCTTGATGTCTTTTGCAGCCCATTGTCCATTCAATAGCACATTTTTTAGTCTTCAGGTGTTAGAGTAGCTTTTATTTTTATATTTTCTAGTTTTATTCCATTATAATCTGATAAAATGCAGAGTAGTTTCTCTAGGTTTTGTATTTGCTGAGAGTTGCTTTGTGGCATAACATATAATCTATTCTGGATCATAAGTTTGATTTCTGTATTTGCTCATTGATGGATCGAATATTCTCAATGTATGTGGTAAGTCCAAATTATTGACTGTATTGTTGAGTTCTATGTTTTTGTTTGTTTGTTTGTTTAGTTTTTATTTAGACTCTCTATCCAGTGGTGAGAGAGGTATATAAATGTCACTCAGTATTATTGTGTTATGGTCCATTTGGTTCTTGTATTTGAGAAGGGTTTGTTTGACATGCATAGATGCCCCATTGTTTGGGGTATAGATAGTCATAATTGTTATGTCTTGTTGATGTATAAATCACTTAAGCAGTATGAAATGTCCTTCTTTCCTTTTTCATTAGCTTTGGTTGACGTCTCCTTTACCTGATATGAGGATGGTATCCCCTGCTTATTTACCTAGTCCATGTAAGTGGTACCTTTTTTCCCACATTTCACCTTCAGCTTGTGGATGTCTTTTCCTGTGAGATGAGTCCCTTGAAGGAAACATATTGTTGGGTCTTTCTTTTTTTAAAATCCAGTCTCCCAGTCTATGTCTTTTAATTGATGCATTTAGGCCATTCACACTCAGGGTTATTATTGAAATATTATTTGTATTCCTGGGCATTTTGGTTTATTTTTATTTTTATTTGTATTCCTGGGCATTTTGGTTTATTTTTATTTTTATTTGTATTCCTGGGCATTTTGGTTTATTTTGGTTTTTAACTTGACTTGATTTCTCCTACGACTGGCCTTTCCTTTAGTATACTTCCTCCCTTTGCTGATTTTCATTGCTGTTTTTCATTTCCTCCCCCTGGAATATTTTGCTCAGGCAGCTCTGTAGTAAGGGCTTTCTCACTGTTAATTCTTTTAAAACTTTTATTTATCATAAAAGGTCTTTATTTTATCATCAAATCTGAAGCTTAAGTTTTCTGCATATAAGATTCGTGGTTGGCAACCATTTTCTTTCAGAGCTTGGTATATGTTGTTCCACAATCTCCTGGCTTTGAGGGTCTAGGTTGAAAAATCTGCTGATACAAATTGGTCTCCCCTTATATGTGACCTGATTCCTCTCTCTTGCAGCCTTTAGGATTTTTAGGATTCTCTCCTTATCCTGTATGCTAGACATTTTCATTATAATATGACTTGGTGTAGATCTGTTTTAATTTTGTACATTTGGTGCCCTGTAAGCCTCTTGTATTTGGTTTTCCAATTCATTCTTCATGCTAGGAAAATGTTCTCATATTATCTCATTAAAGAGATTGTATATTCCTTTGGTTTGAAACTCTGTGCCTTCCTCTATCCCAATAACTCTTAGATTTGGTATCCCATAATTCTTGGATGTTATGTTTATGCTTTTGTAACATCTTCACTGTATGCTTACATATATTTTCCAGATTGTATACTTTGTCTTCATTATCTGACATTCTGTCTACCAAGGGATCTAGTCTGTTGGTCATGCTTTCTATTGTGTTTTCATGTGGTTTATTCTTTCCTTCATTTCAAGGATTTCTGATTTTTTTTTCAGAATCTCTGTCTATTTCTTAGAGTAGTCTTTTGTTGCATGTATTTGCTCCCTTTTCTCTTTGTTGGTGTCATCAATTTTTGTTGAAGTGATCAATTTTTGCCTGTATTTGCTTATTTAGGTCATTCTTTAATTCACAGATCATTTTAATTATGTACATTCTGAACTCCTTCTCTGATATTTCATCAACTGCTCTGTCCATGGATTCAGTTATTGTAGTATCCTCAATTTTCTGGGGCCCTTTTTTTTTCATGTTTTCTATGTGGCTTCCTTTCTTGCAGTGTGGATCTGAAGTATTATAGTTTCTATCCTATAATCTTATAGTATCTGTGCAGATTATCTGTACCTCAGCTTGTGCTTCCAGACCCTGCTCGTGTCCCACAATGGATGCTTCTGCAACTATAGGTGGTGGCAATAATGGAGGTAACTCAAAATAGCAGTTGGGTGTCCCAAGATGGATGCAATAATGGAGGCAATAATGGAGGTAACTTTTGATAGCAGTGGGGTGTTCCAAGATGGATACAACCTCTTTCAGAGATGGGGCTAAAAAGGTGGGCCTTATACTGGCTTCGGAATGCCTTTTCTGAGATGGAGCTGCTTCTATGCCTTGACTGTCGCTAGGTAGAGGCTACTGAATGGTGAATGCTATGGCAATGGTTCCTGTGTCCAAGATGAAGGTGGCTTAGTCCTGGGCTCCCAGTGCAGGGGGATCTGGGTTTGCACTCCCACATGGGTGGGAGTGGCAGTCTTGAGCTGTGACCTGAGCTCCAGCATGGGTCTGCCAGTCAGCAGGGTGGACCCATGCCTACCCTGGGCCTGGGCTCCCCACAGGTCAGCAGACGTGGTCTATTAATTAAACTTTGAGCAAATAAATACATGTTTAAGAATTGGAGAAATAAGTCTGGGAATGTTTACCAGTGGTAGAGCACTTGCCTAGAGTATGCAAGCCTACTGCAACACACACACACACACACACACACACACACACACAATGATTGGAGGAGTAGTAATTTTACTTTCTATACTCAAACATTTATTGGATATACAGTTTTGAGAATTTAATATGTCCCATAAATATGATAAATATTGGAAAATATTTAAGAAAATTACATAAAGTTCATGATGTAGGAAAGAAATAATAAAAGGGTCAAGTTCAAGATTGACAACTGAGAGCAATAAGCATTAAAACCTAAAAAATAAAAAAAACATTTGCCAACTATGCTGTCCAAAATGACACAAGTAGCTATATATATATTAAAATTCAAATAAATTAAAGTTAAATAAAATTTAAAATTCAATTTTCTAATCACATCAGACAATTTTCAAATGTTGAATAAATGTGCGCAACTAAGCTCTATTGTATCACAGAGCACAGAACATTTTCAGCAACACAGAAATATCTACCCTTCATCTGGTAGAATATGTAGTATGTGTGAGAACAGGAGAAATTCCACAGAATGACATAAAGCTAAATTGATAAATCCTCCTGCTTAAGTGTTCCCTATTAAATAACTGGGAGCCTTTTCTAAATTTTCTAAATTTTGCCATAATTTCATTCTTCTTCTTCTTCTTCTTCTTCTTCTTCTTCTTCTTCTTCTTCTTCTTCTTCTTCTTCTTCTTCTTCTTCTTCTTCTTCTTCTTCCTCTTCTTCCTCTTCCTCTTCTTCTTCTTCTTCTTCTTCTTCTTCTTCTTCTTCTTCTTCTTTTCTTTTTCTTTTCTTCTTTTTTTGACTTTCTGTCTTCTCCTTTGTTTTTATATATTTAAAACCTTTGATGGATAAAACTGTGCAAACTCTTGTTTGAAATTCTCATAGTCCCTGGATGCAATGTCACACATCTGGAATCTCAGTAGCTTCTGAACCTGAGGCAGGAGGATCACAAGTTCAGAGTCAGCCTCAGAAATTTAGCAAGGCCTTAAGCAATTAGCAAAGCCCTGTCTCAAAATAAAAATAAAAAAGGGCTGTAGATATGGCTTATTGGTTAAGAGCTCCCATGTTCAATCCTAGTACTTAAAACAATTCTCATAGTTTATCTCACTAATATGGAGACACATTTGAAACAGCATCCTATGATATAGGTAATGCCTTGGATGGACTGTTTTAATATTTTACATATGAAAAAATCAAGTGTCAACTCATGGCTTTGTGGAAAGTCAATATTGCTTCTGATAAAGTGAATCTATTTCTCCCATTTTACTGGAGCTTGTCTTCCTCATAGATTCATTGGCTTTACTTTATTTAAGCACACATCAGATCTAAAGTAGCATTTTGTCACATTAGAACACAGTGAAGAAAACAAACAGGATGATCTCAGAGGAGACAAAACATTGGTATGCATAGGTATTTAAACACCCTGCTTGAAAAGCTTCAACTCAAACCATGACAAAAATGGTGGACTTGAGAATTTCATTCTAGATTTGTCTGAATATGTTTGCAAAATTATCTGTAATGTAATATTAACATTGTACAACAATACAGTAATTGAAATGTTCCAGAATGTAACAATGATAAATGTATTTTGAAATTTAAATAATTTTAAAAAATGGATCTGAAAATAATTGAAGAGGAAAGGGAATTAATTTGTTGACTTTAATGCAACATGAGTTATTGAAGCTCATATAGTGTATGATTTGTCTACAAGGACAATGAATCAGTCTGATGATAAGAAGCATTGTGATGTTGAAAGATAGAAAATCAGTTGAAAAATCCTCATCGGGGAGAAATGGATAAAGGAGCTTTGTAGGTGACCACAAAAAAAGGGAGTGAGCTCAAGAGCAATGAAATGAGGGATCAGGACTTCAGAGAAGAAGGATTTTGTGTGTTATGCTCAGTTTGTTTTAAGCAAGTGGAAAAGTAATATTGGAAACAACTGGTAAGAACTCTGAAGATGGTAGGTTATATCTCTAAACTCTTAAATCTGTGGAATTTAGGAGACTAAATGGCTTTTGTTTAAAAAGGACACCTGGAAAGTAGAGCCCTCTGATAACATCCAATTGTCACTGAGGCAAGCAGACAGAAACTACATTGTGAAAACAAGAGAAAAGAGAGATAAGACCAGTGAATGTAATAAAGTGTCCTGAGGGCTGCAGTGTATGTGTTAAGGGTATTTTGAAAGAAGGAGTGTGGAATAACTATACTGGACATGAGGAAACATGAAACTTGTCTATAGAGAACTGAATTTGCTAGGTGAACAAAGATGATAGAGATGAGACATAGGGCAGAACTGACTCTTTAGGCACAGACGAAAGAAGTGATCTAGAGAATTCAGCAGACTGAAAACTTTGCTCAACATTCAAGATGGATGCTATTGAGTCGTTGAGTATCTTCTAAAATAAATAAAGCAATCACATTTTGTATGTTATTATCAGGAAGCTTATTTGACTTCCTGCCTGTTCAGTTTTGATTGATATAGCCATCCACAGTGTCTAGAAGTTTCAAGTCTTGTCAATGTGAACTATTAAATTTTATCCCAGACATTATGAGGCTCAAATTTGGACCTACTTTAGAAAGCTCCTGCTTATTTAATAATTAATAAGAATTTAATGCATACATGTCATGTGAAAATTATTATTCTAATTGCTGATTTGAATGATAAAACCTCTTCAAGCATGAAACTAACAGTCCAGTGATAAAACAATTAAGACCATAAACAATAAATTAAAAAATTAATTACTTCATTTAATTACAGTCATGGTACATATCTGAGAAAGATTTATGAAATACTAAGAAATGTTAATACAGGAGAAGCTGTCCTGATGGGACGAGGGTGGTAATTTTAGAGGATGAGAAGTAAAAGGAGACAGAGGGGAGTTTTATTAAAAGATAAAACTTTGCCTGAGAACTTAAAGGAAACTAGTGGTGCAATAAGAAGATGGAAGGGAAGAAAAACATTCTAGGCAAAGAAGAATAACAGTTCTTGGGTGAGAAAAAAGATGTGGTTCATTTGAGTAACTGGAAAAAAGGAGTGAGCCTGGGGCATACTGAACTAGAAACAGTGTGGCACTAAGTTAACCAGTCCTGATGCCATGCCCTTCCTCAGCTTCCTCAGCACATGCATGTACTCTCTCAAGCCGAGACATATCATCTCCTTTCCCATCAAGAGTCCTTGTCTTTCTTAGCCAAAATGTGTTCAGTCTATCTTTGAATTTCTATTCTGATTTTTCCCTGTGTTCCTCAACCACATTCTGGGTGTGTTCACATACAGAGCCTTCTAGACTCACTTATCTGATTGTCTTATCCATTTGGATAAGACTCATTCTGTTTTCAGAGTGTTGATCATTTCTTACATGTTCATATATATTGCCTTTGGTACCTAGCACACATATTTCTTTGCAAACACTGAGTTGCAACTACTAGTAGCCAAATTTGTGAATTGCCTTGGGTAATATATCATAGGTGTACATTGTATACATTTGACTTTCATCTCAGTATTTGTGAGCACCATCTCTGTATTAGGCTCTGTGGTAAGTATTTGGGCTGCAATGATAGCTTGTACCCTAAGTAGGTCAGTGTTAAACCACATAATGTATAAGTTATCAAGGAGATCAACTGCTAATTGTTTTTTTCTAAGAACAGGAGAATGAATATAGAGACAGATGAGCAATGACATGGAAGAGGAACTGCAGAATAGAAAGACTGAAGAAAGAACAAGCCCACTGCTTTATCACTGATGGTGGATATGAGTAAAGAGTGTCTACATACTCTCCTCCTTTCAACAAGCACCTTTTGGTGTATAGTATTCAGTATGCGCTGTTGTTCTAGGAGTAAGGAATACCTAGGGAATGGGCAAGCAAGCCCTGCCCTTAAAGAACTCACATTATGGAGGCGAAGATGGCGGCCAAGGGAGTGCAGCACACCAGTACGCTGCGCCACTGTGCGGGAGAAACACGAGGTGAAATGGCTGAAGGCTACCTTGGTGGGAATCCCCAGTGAAATTGAGGTGCTCCAGAATCTAGAGGTCAGAATTCCAGCGTGCGGGATTCGGTTGCAGGGGCTTGGTCGCGGGCGATTTCTCCGAACGGAGGGAAGCAGTACTTGGTCGGCGGACCACCCCGTGGATGGAGTCTGGGACGCGCCCGAGTTAATTAGCCGCGAGGTACCAGAGAGGGATTACAGCAAAGCGGATTCTGCAGGCTCCTGCCAGTGGCACACTGGCCGCGCTGAGTGCTGAATTCCAGCTTTGAAATACAGGAGAGAATAGGTCCAGTTCAATTCCCGACACCGGTCGGAACACGGAGGAGGACTGCAGCCGCCATCATGGAGAGCTGATGCAATCATCCCTGTTTTCTACTGATCTCGGCTCATTCAACTACAGAACAGGTGATTCCAGGCTGGTATTTGCCTGCGTCGCGCAGACAGATCGCTCAGGCTCGGGATTGGAAACTCTGAGGAGAATACTCTTCAGGCCTCACCCCTGGCAAGGCAAGGCGGGCGCCGGGCTTTGAGCGGCCAGATTCTAGTTCCCCGGGTTGCTTTGGCCCAGGGCGGGAGATCCTTCTTGGCCCGGGGCTACGGAACCCGCGGCGACTGTGTCTTTGACCCTGCCCCTGTCTGAGCGTACACTGAGCTGGGAGAGGTTGGAGCTGCCAGGCTCGGGCTCCCGGGGCTGCCTGAGCCTGAGGCTGGGGTACCTCTGTGGAGCCTGCTCCGAGCAGAGTGTGGCAGGGATCGGAGAGGCTGGGTTCTGGCTCTCGTGGCTGCTTGAGCTCAGGGCCGCGGAGCCTGCAGAGACCGCGAGCTGAGGCCAGCCACAAGTGAAACTTGCGACGAGGGGCAGCGGGACTCTGTCTCCTGGAACAGTTTTGACCCGGAGCTGGGGAGCCCGCGGGAAGTGCGTCTTAGACTCTGCTCCCAGGGGAGCGTGCACCGAGCAGGGAGAGTTTGGTGCGGCCAGGCTTGGGCACCGAGCAGGGAGAGTCTGGAGCGGCCAGGCTTGGGCTCCCGGGGCGGGTTTGGCCTCGGATTGGGGAACCCGAGGCGGTAGCCCTGAGGAGCCTGCTCCTAGCAGAAAGTGGCGGGGATCGGAGAGACCGGCTCCTGGCTCCCGAAGCGGCTCTGGCTCAGGGTTGGGGATCCTACAGGGACTGCTTCTTGGTCCGGGCCCTGCTGGGTGCTGCGGGGGCCTGGAGGGCAGAGTGGAGCTGCCTCCTGTGCCCAGAGCAGGCTAAGGGTCCCGCCGGTGTGGTATCGCGACACCCCAACTGCAGCTGGGGCCGAGGAGAGTAGCCGCCCACGCCTGGAACAGGACCAGCGACCCGACGGCAGGGTAGCCAAGTCAACCCACTTGGAGTGGAGGCCGTGAAGAGCTGCCGTCTGACCCTGCAAGGTAGGCAGTCCTGCGTCCCACTGGCAGGACAGGCTCGGCAGCCGGCCAGTGTGGTGGACGAGTAGCATCGAGGCAGTCACGTCACACTGGTTGGAGTGGGGGTTGAACAGAACCGCCGCCAGCGTCCAGAAGGAGCCCAGAGACCAGTTGGAAAGGCAGTTAGGTACCCCCTCTGGGAGTGGGGGTTGAGCAGAACTGCCGCCCAGGCCCGCAGGGTGGGCAGATCTGAGACCCACCGGCGGAACAGGCTTGGAGGCCGACCAGCATGGTAGACACGTCACATCAATTGGAGTAGGGGTGGAGAAGAGCTGCTGCCCACGTCCGGATCAGGACCAACGATCCGAGGACGTGGTAGGAACGTCACCGCAATTGGAGTGGGGGCAGAGTAGAGCAGCCACCCGTGCCCGTAGGGCGGGCAGACCTACGACCAACCAGCGTAGTGGATAGATCACCCTGATTAGAGGAGGATCACAGCCACTACCCGCCCTACAAGAGAGATATCCCAAATATACAAGAGCAACATAAATAAACAGGGGGAAAAATTTCAAAAACACAACAGTTTCACGAAGCAGAAAGAAACGCAAGCAACATGAAAAGACAAGGAAAGAAAGGACCACAAGCAATTCAGGTCAACTCAACTCTAGAAGAGGTAATAGCTACAACAGATGGAATGTCAGATAAAGAGTTCAGGATATACATGCTTCAGATGATCTGGTCTCTCAAGGAAGACATGAGACAGCAAAATCAGACAATGAAAGATCACATTGACAAGGAACTACAGAAACAAATCCAGGAAGTAAAAGATCAATTTCACAGGGAGTTAGAAGTAATAAAAAACAAACAAATAGAAATCCTAGAAATGCAGGAAGCAATAAACCAACTTAAAACCTCAATTGACAATACTACCAGCAGAATAGATCACTTAGAAGATAGAACATCAGACAATGAAGACAAAGTATTTCAACTTGAGAAGAACATAGACAGTTCAGCAAGACTGCTAAGAAACCATGAGCAGAACATCCAAGAGATATGGGATAACATTAAAAGACCAAACATAAGAATCATTGGGATACAGGAGGGCACAGAGCTCCAAATCAGAGGAATGAACAATCTATTCAATGAAATAATACGAGAAAACTTCCCAGACTTGAAGAATGAAACAGAATCCCATATCCTAGAAGCATACAGGACGCCAAAAGTACAAAATCATAAGAGATCCACACCTAGACACATTATAATGAAGATGCCCAACATACAGAATAAGGAGAGAATTTTAAAAGCTACAAGAGAAAGAAAGCAGATTACATTTAGGGGCAAACCAATCAGGATAACAGCTGATCTCTCAACACAGACTCTGAAAGCTAGAAGATTCTGGAATAACATTTTTCAAACACTGAAAGAAAATGGGCTCCAACCAAGAATCGTGTATCCGGCGAAATTAAGCTTCAGGATGGAAGATGAAATTAAAACCTTTCACGATAAACAAAAGTTAAAAGAATTCGCAGCTAGAAAACCATCTCTTCAAAAAATCCTTGGCAAAACATTACAGGAAGAGGAAACTGAAAATAACATTGAAAACCATCAGTGGGAGGTAGGACAGTAAAGGGGGGAAAGTAACCAAAGAGGAAAACTAATCAGGTTTAGTAACATAAATAAACAAATATGACTGGAGGAACAAACCAAATCTCAATAATAACCCTAAATGTTAATGGCTTAAACTCACCAATTAAGAGACACAGGCTAGTCGAATGGATCACAAAACAAGATCCAACAATATGTTGCCTACAGGAGACGCATTTGATAGGAAAAGATATACATAGACTGAAGGTGAAAGGATGGGAAAAATCATTCCACTCATATGGACTGCGGAAACAAGCAGGAGTGTCCATACTCATATCAAACAAAATAGATTTCAAGCCAAAGTTAATCAAAAAGGATAAAGAGGGACACTGCATACTGCTCAAGGGAACCATACACCAACAAGACATAACAATCATAAATATATATGCCCCAAACAATGATGCAGCTACGTTCATCAAGCAAACTCTTCTCAAGTACAAGAGTCTAATAGACCACCATACAATAATCATGGGAGACTTCAACACACCTCTCTCACCACTGGACAGATCTTCCAAACAAAAGTTAAATAAGGAAACTATAGAACTCAACAACACAATTAACAACCTAGACTTAATTGACATATATAGAATATACCACCCAACATCAAGTAGTTACACATTTTTCTCAGCAGCACATGGATCCTTCACAAAAATAGATCATATATTATGTCACAGGACAACTCTTAGACAATATAAAGGAGTAGAAATAATACCATGCATCTTATCTGATCATAATGGAATGAAACTGAAAATCAACGATAAAAGAAGGAAGGAAAAATCATGCATCACGTGGAGAATGAACAATAGGTTACTGAATGATCAATGGGTCATAGAAGACATCAAGGAGGAAATTAAAAAATTCTTAGAGATAAATGAAAACACTGACACAACATATCGGAATCTATGGGACACATTGAAAGCAGTTTTAAGAGGAAAATTCATTGCTTGGAGCGCATTCCTTAAAAAAAGAAAAAACCAACAAATAAACGATCTCATATATCATCTCAAAATCCTAGAAAAAGAAGAGCAAAACAACAGCAAAAGAAGTAGAAGGCAAGAAATAATTAAAATCAGAGCTGAAATTAATGAAATTGAAACAAAAGAAACAATTGAAAAAATTGACAATACCAAAAGTTGGTTCTTTGAAAAAATAAATAAAATTGACAGACCCTTAGCCATGCTAACGAAGAGAAGAAGAGAGAGAACCCAAATTACTAGCATACGGGATGAAAAAGGCAATATCACAACAGACACTTCAGAAATACAGAAGATAATCAGAAATTACTTTGAATCCTTATACTCCAATAAAATAGAAGATAGTGAAGGCATCGATAAATTTCTTAAGTCATATGATCTGCCCAGATTGAGTCAGGAGGATATAGACAACCTAAACAGACCAATAACAATAGAGGAAATAGAAGAAACCATCAAAAGACTACCAACTAAGAAAAGCCCAGGACCGGATGGGTATACAGCAGAATTTTACAAAACCTTTAAAGAGGAATTAACACCAATACTTTTCAAGTTATTTCAGGAAATAGAAAAAGAGGGAGAACTTCCAAATACATTCTATGAGGCCAACATCACCCTGATTCCTAAACCAGACAAAGACACTTCAAAGAAAGAAAACTACAGACCAATATCTCTAATGAACCTAGATGCAAAAATCCTCAATAAAATTCTGGCGAATCGGATTCAAAAACATATCAAAAAAATTATACACCATGATCAAGTAGGATTCATCCCTGGGATGCAAGGCTGGTTCAATATACGGAAATCAATAAATGTTATTCACCACATCAATAGACTTAAAAATAAGAACCATATGATCATCTTGATAGATGCAGAAAAGGCATTCGACAAAGTACAGCATCCCTTTATGTTCAAAACTCTAGAAAAATTAGGGATAACAGGATCATACCTCAACATTGTTAAAGCAATCTATGATAAGCCACAGGCCAGCATCATTCAGAATGGAGAAAAATTGAAGGCATTCCCTCTAAGATCTGGTACAAGACAGGGATGCCCTCTCTCACCACTTCTGTTCAACATAGTCCTTGAAACACTGGCCAGAGCAATTAGACAGACGAAAGAAATTAAAGGCATAAAAATAGGAAAAGAAGAACTTAAATTATCACTATTTGCAGACGATATGATTCTATACCTAACAGACCCAAAAGGGTCTACAAAGAAACTATTAGAGTTAATAAATGAATTCAGCAAAGTGGCAGGATATAAAATCAACATGCATAAATCAAATGCATTCCTGTATATCAGTGACAAATCCTCTGAAACGGAAATGAGGACAACTACTCCATTCACAATATTCCCCCAAAAAATAAAATACCTGGGAATCAACCTAACAAAAGAGGTGAAAGACCTATACAATGAAAACTACAGAACCCTAAAAAGAGACATAGAAGAAGACCTCAGAAGATGGAAAAATATACCCTGCTCATGGATAGGCAGAACTAACATCATCAAAATGGCGATATTACCAAAAGTTCTCTATAAGTTCAATGCTATCCCAATCAAAATCCCAACAGCATTTCTTGTAGAAATAGATAAAACAATCAGGAAATTCATATGGAATAATAAAAGACCCAGAATAGCAAAAACAATGCTAAGCAGGAAGTGTGAATCAGGTGGTATAGCGATACCAGACTTCAAACTATACTACAGAGCAATAGTAACAAAAACAGCATGGTACTGGTACCAAAACAGGCGAGTGGACCAATGGTACAGAATAGAAGACACAGTAACCAATCCGCAAAACTACAACTACCTTATATTTGATAAAGGGGCTAAAAGCATGCAATGGAGGAAGGATAGCATCTTCAACAAATGGTGCTGGGAAAACTGGAAATCCATTTGCATCAAAATGAAAGTGAATCCCTTTCTCTCGCCATGCACAAAAGTTAACTCAAAATGGATCAAGGAGCTCGATATTAAATCAGAGACATGGCGTCTGATAGAAGAAAAAGTCAGCTATGATCTACATACTGTGGGGTCAGGCCCCAAATTCCTCAATAGGACACCCATAGCGCAAGAGTTAACAACCAGAATCAACAAATGGGACTTACTCAAACTAAAAAGTTTTCTCTCAACAAAAGAAACAATAAGAGAGATAAACAGGGAGCCTACATCCTGGGAACAAATCTTTACCCCACACACTTCAGATAGAGCCCTAATATCCAGAGTATACAAAGAACTCAAAAAAATAGATAATAAGATAACAAATAACCCAATCAACAAATGGGCCAAGAACCTGAACAGACACTTCTCAGAGGAGGACATACAATCAATCAACAAGTACATGAAAAAATGCTCACCATTGCTAGCAGTCAGAGAAATGCAAATCAAAACCACCCTAAGATACCATCTCACTCCAGTAAGATTGGCAGCCATTAAGAAGTCCAACAACAACAAGTGCTGGCGAGGATGCGGGGAAATGGGTACACTTGTTCATTGTTGGTGGGACTGCAAAATGGTGCAGCCAATTTGGAAAGCAGTATGGAGATTACTTGGAAAGCTGGGAATGGAACCACCATTTGACCCAGCTATTCCCCTATTTGGTCTATTCCCTAAAGACCTAACAAGAGCATGCTACAGGGACACTGCTATATCAATGTTCATAGCAGCACAATTCACAATAGCAAGATTGTGGAACCAACCTAGAAGCCCTTCAATAGATGAATGGATTAAAAAAATGTGGCATTTATACACAATGGAGTATTACTCTGCAATAAGAAATGACAAAATCATAGAATTTGGAGGGAAATGGATGGCATTAGAGCAGATTATGCTAATTGAGGCTAGCCAATCCTTAAAAAACAAATGTCAAATGTCTGCTTTGATATAAGGGGAGTAACCAAGGACAGGGTAGAGACGAAGAGCTGGAGAAGAAGAATAACATTAAACAGGGATGATAGGCGGGAGGGAAAGTGAGAGTTAAGGGAAATTGCTTGGAATTGGAAGGTGAGCCTCAGGGTTATACACAATTACATGTAAGAGGAAAGGAGGAGTAGGAGGAAAATTATAGAAGTGGAAGAAACGATTTATAGTAGAGGGGATGGAGAGAGAGAAGGGGAGGGGAGGGGAGGGGAGGGGTGAGGGGACAGTGGAGAATGGGATAGACAGCAGAATACATCAGTCACTAGAAAGGCAATTTGTAAATCAATGGAAATGTAACTGATGTGACACAGCAATCTGTATACGGGGTAAAAATGCGAGTTCATAACCCACTTGAATCAATCTGTGAAATATGGTATATTAAGAACTATGTAATGTTTTGAACAACCAACAATAAAATAATTAAAAAAAAAGAATACCTTAAAAAAAAAAAAAAAGAACTCACATTATGGATGAAGAAACTCCCAGCCCAAGTTATGAACACTGACATTCTACTTCTTACTGTGTCACTATATCTACATTGGACCTGGGTAGCACCTCAGCAGAGGACTAAGAAGAATGCAAAAACAACCTCAGAGGTTTTAAAGTGCTGAACCCTGACATTCTGCTTCCTGCCCAACTGCTGTGAACACTGAGGTGATTCAACAGTGATCTACAAGAAAGCAGAGCACAGAGGGGAGAAAAAAAGAAGGGTCACTGAGTTACACCCTCTTTAGCAAAGAAAATCTCAAATGTTATTCCCAGATGTGACAGTCACTGAAGTTTGGCTTTCAAGTTTGCCCTCTGGGTTTCATTCTTTGTAATCTGAGAGTAAGCATACCTCTGTGTTCCAGACAATAGTTTTCTGCTGCAGTCTGGCTGGGCACAAAATTACGAGCCACCACACATCTTGTAGATTCAAACACCAATTCTTTATTCCCGAACTCACACCGGCCCTCTACAAACACGTTCTGGGGAAATCCACGTTCCACCAGGCTCTGAATCCAAAATACTTTTTGAATCCCATGAGAACTCAACGGGAACTCAAGGAGCGGGTGTGCCTGAGGCAGCAGGATACGCCCTATTCCCAGCAGGGTACACCCTAAACCTGGATCTGCCCTAATCCATCCCTAAACCCGGATCCACCCTGGTCCTTGAGCAGGGTCACCTTTCTCAAACCTATATGCAATGTCACTGCAAATGTCCAAGGCAAGTCCTTCCTCTAAGCAACATGGGGTACGCTGGCAAGGAAATTGTCATACCTACTTGGCTAATGGCTCTCAGCAGTTTTCTGTCCCCTTGAGTAGACTATGATGTGCAGACTTTTGTAATCTTTCTATAACAGAAAAGAGTTCTTAACTCAAAATGTTAAGATGGCAAGTGGTTGGTTCTATGTTTGCTAGACCTACTCACCTCTAGAAATGCCACAGGAAATGTCTAAGTTCTCCAGAAAATCTTTTGAAGTTGTCACTGCATGGGGGATGCCTCAGACCTAATATTTCATTGGGTTAAACATAGTGAATGATTTTTATTTCCCTGGGACCACAAACGGAGAGAGTCAACCTGGGTCATTATATTTAATTCTTGAATGCAAATATTTTTCAATGTGTCTATTCTTTCCCCTATCCAGACTGTGCCCACAAAACTATTTTGTGAATTGCAGATAAACTGGAATTGATTTGATTTGGAATAACTAGGGATAACTAGGAATGAATGTGACATGGGAAAAAAAGTATGTCATTAAATAAGTGAAATAATCCAATAATGAAAGTCCACACAGCCTACTTTTGTTCAGGCCAACTTCTGTATCTCTGATTCATTATTACCTAGGTTCACCTTTGGCTCTAAATTTTGTATGTCCTTTGTTCTGCTAAGTTTTATCTCATTGTTTGCATCAGACAAGCTCTGACAGTGTTCCTTATCCTTTTACTCCTCCATTCATTCAATGAACATGTTTTACCCATGTGCTCGGCCTTTGGCTAGTGCAGAAATAAAACACAGGTGCCCGCCTCTGTGAAGTTCACAATGCTGCTATTTGTCTGATTTTTCACTTTTATCATATTTAATTTTCCTGTTATTGTATCCAAATGAGCCTATATTATTTCCTGATTTTTTTTCTATTCCTGCTACCTATCAGTAAAATATGAAAACTACTAACCCAAATATGTGGATGTGATACATGATTTTTGTCTTTATTTTCACATTACATTATTAGGTCCTCTGAATAATGGGTTATCTGTTTAATAAGAAAAAAATTGAAAGAAAAACTTTAAAAAAACCCACTATTAATCAAGGAAAATAATACATTTGCATTTTTAATCTTGCTGCTAAAAAAAGCTTCACTAATATTTTGTTTCTTTTTGAATGCTGTAGTGATTCTATTTCATAGAATAATTTCAGTATCATTTCAATACATCATCTTTAGTAAAATTTTTTTAAAAAATATATTGTTTATCCTCAGAAATTTTATTCCATTTGATTTCAAAACAAAATGATCATAGGATCCTTAATGAAAACCCTGTTTTCTAGATAAGGTAATGATAAAAATCTGAGAAAAAAATTTAAAAAGTTATTAATGTTGATTTATGCAATGTCTTCCTATTTGATTTTGTTTGCTCATTCTGGATTTTGATTTTTCATTTCTTTTTATTATTTACCCTAGTAAAACATTTTCAGGGGCTGGGGATATGGCTGAAGTGGTAACTGTGCTTGCCTGGCATGCATGGGGCGCTGAGTTCGATCCTCAGCACCACATAAAAATAAGATAAAGATGTTGTGTCCACCGAAAACTGAAAAATAAATATTTAAAAACACTCTCTCTCTTATCTCTCTCTCTCTCTCTCTCTCTCTCTCTCTCTCTCTTTAAAAAAATTTTTTATTGTAGTTCAGCACAACCCATAAAAAGTTTTATGAACAATTTATTTTTAAAAAACACAGGCATTATGAGTTTACAACTTCTAAGTTCTTTAATTTTACAGATGGAGACATGCAACTCTACCACTGAACTACATGCCCAGCCACACAAAACTCTTTTAACTAATCTAAGGGTATTTCTTGTTCTATAATATAATCACCTATTTCACAAGAATTTTCTAGACCTAACATGTATTAATTTCTATATAGAACACTCTAGTAAAGTCAAAGCAAGATACATATATTTATAGCATTACAATTGATGTACTTCAAAGATATTCTCCATTTTTTGTGTATAATTTTCCTATTCAGTGTTTAAAAATATCCATTTACAACAAACATTTATTTCTGAAACTCCAGTCAAAATCCTGGTGAGGCACTGGGGATGTAACTCAGTGGTAAGGTCCTTGCCTGTCCTGTGTGAGGCCCTAGGTTTGATCTCTAGTACCATAAAATAGATGAATCAGTAAAGAATTAAATAAAAATAGGGAATAGCTCACTCAAAATAATTGTGCATACTCAGAATGCCTACATGGATATTTATAATATCTTTTGGAAGAATTTATCAGTTTTCTGTGTTAAGCTACTTTTTATATAAATAAAGTTATAAATAATACAGAGTTTCCAAACTGAGCATAATATAACCTTCAGACAAGCCACAATTTTGAAATACTAATGTTTATGAATTTTGATAATGATAAAATATTCAAAATTATTTTTAAAAACATTTAAAATTGTGTGACCTTTGTGATAATATTTTGGGCATTATTTGTTGCCGCAGTCTTGGCTGGGCACAGAATCACGAGCCACCACACAGCTTTGTAGATTCAAACAGCAATTCTTTATTCCCGAACTCACACCGGCCTCCACACATGTTCTGGGCAATCCCAGTTCTGCTGCCACCCAATTCACCTACTCCACGAGGCTTTTTTCCCAAAATGCTCTCTGAATCTCACGAGAGCTCAACGGGAGCTCAGGTAGCAGGAACGCCCTATTTCCAGCAGCAATAGTCCTCAACATCGAACTTCCCTAAAACCCAAGGTCTTAAACTGGGAATGCCCTAAACCCAAGGACCGGGATACTATACTTCCTCAAACTGCAGGATACACCCTAATCCTGGATCCACCCTCGTCCTTGAGTAGGGTCATCTTTCTCAAACACACATGCAAGGTCACAGCAAATTTAACATGGGGTACGCTGGCAAGGAAATCGATGCGTCATTCCTACTTGGTAATGGCCCTCAGCAATTTGTGTATTCGTAGAGTACCCTCTCTAGAATATATACATCAAGTAATATTTTATTTGGGCACAACATATTTTATGCATAGCACCTGCAGACAAAAAAAAAAAAAAACATTCTTCTGGGGTCTCACAGAATCTCACCTTTTTCTTTGAAATACCCAGAAAATGTGATTATTCCTTTAGATAAAGTTTAGATAGCAAAGTTCTTCATTTTTCTTGCATGTAAAATTTCTTGTTCCCTTTAAGATAAACCAGTTCTAATTTTTGAAAACATCTTTGTAAAGAATGTATGTATGATTCATAGTTTTAATAATAATATTAGCAGCACTATTTGGTAATGGATATTTCCCTGTAGAATATAATTGTACATACATTGGGTATTAAAAGATTTATCAAATTCTTGCTCATGATTCCATTAGGACTAGCTACTTATTTTCTCTAACTGCCAATTAGTGCCTCTTTATAAAAATAAACATTGTCAAATGATTTGATCTGATAATTTATAAGAACTTTACACACTTTTTTCAAAATTTTAAATGTTACATAGCATAAAATTTATTATTTTAAAAAAATGTTATTGAATTGAATGAAAATTGATACAAAATATTTTTATCCTTTTAATCTCTTATATTAACAGCTCTTATTTGTAATGATAATATCACATTTAGTTTACATTCAGTATATTTCTCTTTCTCAGGCTAAGGGCCTTACATAGATCATAAAGTAATAAAATGAAACATCCATACTAAACCAAATCCCACACCAAACCAAAGAAAAGTAAATAAGTTAAACTAACTTCAGTTTTTTTAAGTATAAATTAAGAAATTCTATGCTATTATGAGATCAATTATGTTTTAATATCAAGCTCAAGAAGTTGTTTTAAAACTATTAAAATCAAGAACTATATGTAAAGGCTGGGGATGTGGCTCAAGCGGTAGCACGCTCGCCTGGCATGTGCGGGGCGCTGGGTTCAATCCTCAGCACCACATACAAATAAAATAAAAATGTCGTGTCCACTGAAAACTAAAAAATAAATATTAAAAATCTCTCTCTCTCTCTCTCTCTCTCTCTCTCTCTCTCTCTCTCTCTAACAAAAAAGAACCAAAAGTAAAATGTCACACACAGTGACAAAATTGCTTATTTTCCTAACCTATTGAAATTTGCAATGCTGTTACACATCAATTCACCACAAAATAAAACATTTATTATCCAAATGAACTCTTATGACTACAAGTGACAAAATATGAGGTGACACAAAGACAGCACAAACCCAGATGATCACTGAATGTTTTTCATTAAATTTTTAAAATTTGGTTTAATTATATGTGACAGTAGAATGCACTTTGATACATTATATATAATTGAGTATAATATCTCATTCTGGTTATACATGATGTAGAATCCCACCCATTATATAGGTATATATGTACAAAGGGTAATAATATCTGTTTCATTCTACTATCTTTCTTACATCCATACCCCCTTCCCTTCCTTCATTCTCCTCTATCTAAAGTAACTCTATTCTTCCCAAGACCCCCAAAACTTATTGTGAATTAGCATCTGTATATTAGAGAAAGTATTTGGCTTTTGGTTTTTCAGGATTGGCATATTTTATGTAGCATGATATTCTCCAGCTCTATTTATTTACTGGCAAATGCCATAATTTCATTCTTTAGGCTGAGTAATATTTCATCATAATATATGCACATATGTCTGTGTGTGTATTTATGTGTGTGTGTATTTATATGTGTGTGTGTGTGTATATATATATATATATATATATATATATATTCATTTATTCATCTGTTGAATGGCACCTAGTTGCTTTCATAGTTTAGTTATTGTTAGTTGAGCTACTATAACCATTGATGTGGCTGCATCACTGTAATATGCTGATTTTAAGTCCTTTGGATATAAATCAAGAAGTGGGAGAGCTGGGTCAAATGGCGGTTCCATTCCGAATTTTCTGAAGAATCTCCATAGTGTTTCCATAATGGTTGCAACAATTTGCATTCCCTCCAACAATGTATGAGTTTATCTTTTTCCCCACATCCTCACCAACATTTATTGTTGTTTGTATTCTTGACAATTGCCATTTTTACTGGAGTGAGATAGAATCTTAGTTTTGATTTGCATTTTTGAAAAAATGTTGAACATTTTTTCATGTATTTGATGATCGATTGTATTTATTCTTCTGTGAAGTGTCTGCTCATTTCCTTAGCCCATTTATTGAATTGGGTTGTTTTTGTGTGTGTGTGTGTGTGTTATGTTTTTTGAACTCTTTATATGTGCTAGAGATTAACGCTCTATCTGAGGTGCATGTGGTAAATATTTTCTCTCATTCTGTATTCAACATTATTGATTGGTTCCTTTGCTGGCATGTAAAAAAAAATTAAAACCTATCTCTCATTCTGCATGAAACTCAACTCAAAGTCAATCAAAGGCTTAGACACTAGACCAGAAACCCTGCGCCTAATAGAAAAAAAAGTAGGCCCAAATCTTCACCATATCAGCTTAGGATCTGACTTTCTTAACAAGACTCCTTAAAAACAGGAAGTAAGATCAAGAATCAATAAATGGGATGAATTCAAGCTGAAAAGCTTCTAATCATTGAATTTTTAAATCTTCTCTTGAGAGTGGTGGATCTACAGCTATTAGTACCTGTTTGCAGTTAATAGACTGGATAGGATTCCTGAAATAAAATGTAAGTGTACTTCAAAAATATGCCAAAACAAACTTTAAAGCATTGAATAAGTACTTTTAAAAAAAAGATATAAAGGAAACCTATGTGTATGCAAATATGGGGCTGCAATGAAAGAAGAGAGATGTGTTTTTATATTGTCACTGGAAAAATACTGAAATGCATATGAAGAATGAGTTTAGTAATAAACAAGCTTTCCAATACTCTTTGAAGTGATGGATATATATATATATATATATAGATAGATAGATAGATAGATAGATATTATCTTTTGAGATGTGACAATAGCTTTTTAGATTTGTATATGCCCAAACTTATAAAATCGTATGCATTAATAGTTGCCAGTTTTTGTGTATCAAATATAACTCAAGGAATTTGTTTTAAAAATGAAAAACTAAAGAAAAAAATAGTTTGTGCACTCAGGAATTTGAAAAAGACTTGCACTTTGCAGGTTTGTTGAATGATAATTGCTTTTCTTAAAATAAGTTAGTTCCATGACCTTGTTGAATTCTTGAATGAACTTAATAGAACTTGCTATAATTTGGATCTTAAGCATCCCCCAAAGATCTATGTGGAAAGGCTTGGTTCTCATTGTGGAGCTGTTGGGAGGTCATGAAACCTTTAAGAGTCTGTCCTATTGCAAGGTCTTCTGATCACACAGGATACGACCTCCAAGAAAATATTGAGATTTAGACTGCTTCCTCTCTCTTTTTCACTTCTCAACATAAAGTGAGCAGCACACACTCCCCATCCTGATGTGCTGACTTACCACAGGCCCAAAGCAATGGGGCCAAATAGTTTAGGGGAGAAATCTCCAAATCTAAGTTGATGGATGAAGAACTGGCAAACACAGAAATTCAAATGTCCATGAACAACTGATATATACTGAAGAAGCACAGGGAGAGCTGGAGATCTAACTTTGAAAAAAACACTTTCAAATTAAAAATAAACAAATATACAGACTAGGAGAACAAATACAAATACTTTAGGGAAACCTAATTACTAAATTTTTAAGATAGAGAATTCTAATTGATTTTTTTTTAAGCGAGAGAGAGAGAGAATTTTTTAAAAATTTATTTTTTAGTTTTTGGCAGACACAACATCTTTGTTTGTATGTGGTGCTCAGGATTGAACCCGGGCTGCACGTATGCAGCCACATCCCCAGCTCTCTAATTGATTTTTAGATACATTTTTAAAAGTCATTTTAACACAACATATATTTCTTAAAAATAGAAATGTCATTTATAAAAAGTAATTATAGCTTGACATAAGTTTTAAAGAAATAAACAGAATAACAATAAAGATTAATTGTCAAAGATTTTTTTTAAGTGAGTGATCCACATATATGCCTGTATTATGCATGTGTGTAATTTATCACTGATGATAAGTGGAAATACGATGTTAAGATTATATTAAAATAGTTATATCTGAATGTTTATGAAACAAAGTTGATTTAAAATTTTTATTTACAGAAGCAGGTTAAAGTTTTTCCTTTAGAAGTTAGAAAGTTTTATTTTAAAGTTTTATATAAATTTAATATTTCACATCTTTGTATAACATACATTTTTCTTATGATTGTATAATTTTACGATAATATAAAGACTTATGTTATCAGGCATCTTGTTTTTCTATTTTTTTCTATTTCTGTTAAATCTTCCAAGATTATATTATTACTCATAGGTGAAATGATATGAAAATATTGAAAAATGCTGAGATAGTATATAATATAAGCATATATATATATGGCTGATTACTTCTGATGAAATTGGGTCAAAATTCTTATTTAGAATCTAATAAAATAAGAATATATGTCATTTTGGAAGATTGAAAAAGGGAACAAAAATAACAACCAAACCATTGGACTTTCCCCAAAGAAAGTAATCTTTATGGAAAACTCATGTAAATAGGTCAGGTAGATTTGATACAGCCTGAATACAAAGATATTGAAATTCAGATGCATGTGAACTATATTTAAGTTCTAAACAGCAGCTAGAAAATTACTTGTAAATAAACTTACATCAATGGATTCTGAGAATGGAAATAATTCTTAACAATTTTATCAGGAAGCCAGAAGAAAACTGAAGTGTCCTGAGCAAACCAAGAAGGTCACCACAGCACAAGGCAAAATAACAACTGCTTATTTCCATCATGCTTTGTAAGACTATTGTGTAGTACAATGTCAAAGAACATAAGTCACATACTATCTTGTGCTTCTGAAGGCACAGGTCTGAAAGAAACCCACATGAATGGTAAACCATCGTGCAAAGTGGTGGTCGTGTCCATAGTTTAAATCAAAATGCTTCTGAGGGCTTTATATTATACTAAATACTGTCTTCCTACTTAAGGACTTTTATACACAAGGAAAGGATAGACCTTAAATATTCTGCTAGTGACATAGAGGTAGATACTAATGGAGTTGAGACTTGAATGCAGGCAATGTAATAACATATAACTACATTATATTAACACTATAGTATTGCCATCTACCCTAGCTGGCGACCTAATGCTGGGTTCACAAAACCTGACTATTCCAATAACTTAAGGAAGCAGCAAAGAAAGCATTAAAACACACAGAAGTACATTTTCAAAATTCAGGGATGGCTCTCTGAACTTAGGAGTCTGTGGAAAAAGAGAGAGCCACTAAAATTCTTTATTCTTATGTAGGGGACACACAATGGGAATTTCCATGGAACATTCTATCCCCAAAAGGGTAATATTACAAAAGAACAGGTGAGTGTAACTCAATTCCAACAGGTGACACCTACTCCTGAAGCCATGCCTTGTTATCCAAGGTAGGGTAACACCGAAATTACTATGACCTGGCACTACCATGACAGAGTGAATGCAATAATTGTTCAGAACCCTGTGCATCAGGACCTAAAGACATCTGCATTCAGGGCAGCTACAGACACTCTAGTAATATTTTTCTGACTGGGGTTTAGTTCAGTGACAGAGTACCTACCTAGCATGCATGAGACACTGAGGTTGACACCTGGTACCATAAAAAATTAAATATTTTTCTGCAGTATATTTTTTTCAGCAAATTATTCATTAACTTTAGGTAATGAAGTTTGGTGTCATACACATGCATTTCAAGCTTATTCTTTTCAAACAATGTCTACTGTATTGATGCTAAATATAAATACAAAATATACATAAGTGATCTGGGAACATTTCACAGACTCACAAAGTGATCTATTTCTTCATCTACCTATGATAATTTTAGTTTGAAATATAAATCAATGAACAGATTGTATAATGTTTATTTTCCTAGAATTATACTTTTTATATCTCTTCTTCACAATTACTAGCTCAATGAAGATGAAAAGAATCATTTCTCTGAAAAGATTTACAACCACCCTTCCCTGACACAGTCACTTGAGCAGACCACACTTTGAACTAGTTTCTCTCCCCATTCGGTCTAAATGTCTGCTGTAAAATACTTCCCTGAAGGAGGGATTTTAAATTAACCTTGATTTAAATCTCAGGTCTGAAGCTAAGCAAGAATATTTCTTATTTTTCTTGATATATATAATGTTTAAAACTCATACTCCATATTATGTGTTTATTATGTTTATTCTCAACCCAGGATGTAAATATGCAGATCACTCCAAGAGAAGAGCAGATACATAACAGAATAAATAAATAGATAAATGGCAGGTAAAGTCATTCTTCTATACAAATAACAGCAAATCTTGGAATAAAAGTGAAGTAAGAGCAAGTAATTGAAAATAGCAGTACAGTGTATGTAAAAAAAAATATGTAATGGCTAATGCTCTTAATTTTGTTTTTAAATTAAAATACCAATTATGCAACTTTCATGCCAAAATTGTGAATATTGAGAATCTAATTTGGGATGCACTGTGAACATTGAGAATGCTCATAAATTGGTACATTATTATGGAAAATGTTGACTTCACAAACCAATGTTGTCTTACTAGGATTTCAAATGTCCGAAGAAACTAAACTTTTATCTACTGGACAGTAAGAAATTTTATTCATTTAAAGAAATGCCTGTGATCTTTCACTCTAAGTAAATACATAATTGTTGTCTGTATATAAATTCTTGTGTTTTTAAATCAAATTAGATAATAAACAAATAAGTGTTTCATCCTGTGAAAATACCTAAATGAATATTTTATTTACTTTTGCTTAGGTTGTAAAGCAGTTGGAATATAAGAAAAACACTAGGAGTTCCTCTGGGAAGTATCCACTGGGACTTGAGAGGGATTAGCAGACATATTGATGAGCATGTGAGCAAATCCATACTCTTGAGTATAAACATGTCAATTGAATAGACAATCATTAATCTAAGCAACTGTAAGGCAGAAAACAATAAAGAAAAGCCCATGAGATTCTTACTATAGCAGACCTTATATAACATCAATGTGTCATAAATCAAAAGAAAGTGGTTCCAAATATGAATGCTAAGTGGGTGTCAAATGATTTTCAGAAGAATTAATGCTTAGATTTTCAGGGGTCAAATTTGAAGCCAATTTGCTTGTCATTAGCAGCACTGTGTAGTGGGTTCCATGAAGATTGACATAATCATGGTTTAAAGTCTCCCCAGCAAAACAAAAGAGCCAGCATCCTGTCTGTACATTTACCATGTAACACAAAAACCAAAGCTCTTCTAGAAACCCTTCAGAAAACACATGTCTCAATGATCAAGTGAGTGTTGCAGAACCTGTCAGACATTGCTGTTTATGAGAATTATACTTCTTCAAAATGCATTAGATTTGAACCCTAAAATGCATGTTGCAAAAATATAGGTAATTTTTGCACAATTTGGAAATGAGCAAAAATGATGAAAGTATATTCTCCTAAAAAAAAGAAAAAGAAAAAGGAAGAAATTCAATACAAAGTCTTTCTTTCCAAGACAAACTGAGTAACAAACAGAACTCAAACTATATTTTACCAATATTTTAATGAAGTATTCATTTTCTTTGCAAAGATTTCTCTAGATTTTGAAAACTTGTCTGTGGTTACCACAACGAGAAAATCTAAACAATAAATGTTATATGAAATGCATTTTTCACATGTCTCTACTAAATAAACCACCTAATCTTTTGATAATTTTTTTTAAAAAAAGATATAGATACTTAAGTCTGATAGACACTTTCTTAATTCACGTTGGCACAAAACTAAATAAAGTCCCTATTTAAGAAACAAAAATTGATAGCAAATCTGATATAGAAGCAAACTGTTGAAAAAAATTAAAGCAAAAACAAAGTTGTTGTAGTCCTAGTCCCACCGGGATGTATACAGGTTCAGAATCTTACGATTCTCTCCAGATAACTATTATTCAAAAGGAAATACGAGTTCAGTAATACCATTTCAATCCTTTTTAAGCTTACTTTTTGTTAGTAAAAATTATATTTTAACTATTCTTAATATTTTGAGAGTATTGGTATACATAAGTACTAGTGAATTTTTCTAAGTGACATTTAAAAATTAACATGTCTAAAAATTTATTGTGGTTACTGAACACTTATTATAAAGACATCAAGTTTTATAAATATTCCTGTATAGCCAACTGTTTCTTTTAGACAAATTTCTACATTCAACTTTTGAGTATACTATCATATCTCAGAGTCGTTATATATCTATCTTCATGAATTTTCAGGTTTGAAGATTAATAGCTCATGTGACAGCTAACAAATAGGACCCTACTTCCAGATCAATCATTTTACCCAAACTCTTCACAGCCTGTGTTGTGATGAGGAATCAAAAGCATGATCAAGCTTACAGTAATATTTGCAAGAGAAGAAGCAAAAAGGAAATATGTTTTCTAGCTGAGTTTTACTGATAAATGAAAGAAAGATCCAAGCATACCTATTGCAATAACAGTGCAGAAGGGTTAAGGTTAAGTTTGTGCTTACAATGAAGACTCATTAAGTATTTCCTTAATCTAGAGGAAGGAAGTTTCCTTAACCTACACGGGGTAGGTACAGAATAAGAGGAGAAAATAAATATAGATGTATTTAGAAAACTTGGATATTTGAGAGTGCCAGTATCTATCCAAATATTAATTAGTAGATGTGATTGACTTCTTATACTTCAGATAAAATAAATATAAATAGAATATTCTATTATGCTTCCAAAAGTATCATCATTTATGCCCCCAGTTTGAAAGTCACTAAATTACATAAAGAAAATGTTTTTCAGACAATAGCAGATTCTTATATCCAGCTATCAAGTAGATATATTTTATTCCAACTTGGCTGTGTAAACTAGATTGGGAAGACACTATTAATGAATAACTTTTTATGTGTCACAACAAGTTTAAAGAGTATAAGTGTCAGGGTAATCCCTTGGTATTTGTCTTCTAAAGGCACACTTGCATTCCTTATTCAGATTACCTACACTTAAATCTGCATGTCAGTCAACAGGAAGTGAAAAGTTTGATATACTGGAGCTAGGCTTAGGTTCTAGTACTGGATTTGCAATTCAATTACCATTCACTCATTCATTCTACAAAAACTTTATCCTATGCACTGGGATACAGTACTGAACAAAACACAAATGTTCTGGTATCACAAGGCATTGAGGGATTCACAACACTTAGTTTTACTTTCTTCATTTTTTTTTCCAGTGACTTGTTCTTGGAATTTAAATACCTGACATCTCATGAATATAAATTTTTAATGACCAAAATAACACAATGGAGAAGTTAGATGATTAGGACCACCATCTCTATCATCTAAGCTTCTGTCACAAAATACCTTAGACTGAGAAATTAATAAACAAAAAGAATACACTGATTACAGTTCTAGATACTGAAGTCTAAGATAAAGATGCAAGTAGATTAGACACGTGTTGAGGTCTTATTCCTCACAGACAGCATTCTCTATGCATATTTTCATTGGGTGAAATGTACTAGGAACCAGTTCTTTTAAGCTTCTTTTAAAAGGGCACTGTTGTAGTCAGCTTTTTCACAGCTATAAGTAAAAGATCTGACCAAAACAATTGTAGAGGAGGAAAACTTTATTTGGAGGCTCATGGTTTCAGAGGTCTTAGTCAGATAGCCAGTTCCATTCCTCAGGGCTCACTGTGAGGCAGGACATCATGGTGGAAGAGTGTGGCAAAGGAAACCAGTTCAGGGGATAATCAGGGAGCAGAGAGAGAGATTCCCCTCCTAGATACAAATATAAACCCAAGAGCCACACCCCCAATTTCCAAATCCTTCAGCCACACCCTACCTGCCTTCAGTTACCACTCAATTAATCCCATGAGGGAATTAATTCACTGATTTTGGGAAGACTCTCACAATCCAATCATTCCTTCTCTGAACCTTTCATTGTCTCACACGTGATCTTTTGGGGATGTCCTCACATTCAAACCATAACAGGCACAGATTTAGGAGGGCTTTGGCCACATGACATACTTACCAGTGGCCCCCTTTCTTCTTACCAGCACATCAGGCATTAGATAATTTTTATTCACTTATTGATTTTGTCTTCAGTGCTTAGGTTTGGAGCCAGGAATTTGCACATGCTGGGCAAGTGCTCTACCACTCAGCTACATCCCTAGCATAGCAGATTACATTTTAACATGTGAATTTTGGAGAGACACAAACATCCAGACCATAGCAATCACTTTCAGCACAAATTTCCCATAAGGCAAAGTACTTTTTCACAAGTAGAAATTAACTCAAAGTATATCAGTACATCTACTTACTAATGCTAAAGAAGTAGCATCAGCCATATATATATATATATATATATATATATATATATATATATATATATCACAATATAAAATATAAATTATAAGGTTTATACATCTTCCTCTAGAAATATTTATAAAAATTAAATTAATTGAAAGCCAAAATTTGTAAAGGTTTTGACTTAGTAGAGAATCACTAAAACTATGCTTCTTCTTAAGATACTATCAAAAATATATAAAGCTAAAGTAAAAAAAATTCAGATATAATATTTAAAACATTCATCACAAAGTGAAGAAATTTGTAGTACACGTCCCTCAGGATTTTTATCCAGATTGAGTAAAACTCTTTGTGAATATCTAAATTGCTTATAAAATTAAATTTTTCACATTTAGATCTCAGCTAATAAATAACAACCTTATTTTCAAACTATACACATTTGCTCACTTGAAAAATGATTTTACATGCAGAGTTATGAATTAAAAGGAAAGATAAGCATAAATTTGTGGATGAGTGTCATTCCATAATTAGACATATTAAAAGTGTATAGGCTATTTAAAATTGTCCAATATTCATGTATTTCTTTGTAGTGGGTTCTATAGGCCATATAACTGTCCAGCAGTGATCACCATTCCCTAGTGATGTTTCACGGAAATCAGAATAGTCACCTGAGTACAATTTTATGCAAACAGTATGCTCAATTTTCTCTCAACATAGAAAATCATAGATACAGATATAGAACTTATTTGTGTATAGTTGGTAATTTCTTTTCAATTTTACGTAACTATTTTTCTTTTTTATCTCTCTTTTTATATATAAGTATAACTTTATTTATAAATATATTCATAGTGTTGTAGGGACAAACGAGGCAAGGCATGGAAGACAGCAGGAAATCGTTTTATTTGGCTGCAGTCAGGTTCAGAGGGTACAGCTTTTGCTGTAATCAATTAATCCCCTGAACTCCGAGTTCAGGTAGTTTCAGAGTTATATACCCAGCATGTAAGGGGTGGGGTTCAGAAGTTCACAGTCTGCAGAAGTTTACATAAAAGCAGCTTTTTCTTTCACTGCTTTGGACAAGTTAACCCTTCAAGGACAATGCCTGAGAAGGGGAAAGCTTCTTCTCCCCTTTCTTTCTATCCATGCCAGCTGTTACCATGGAGCCCAAATGGTGATTTACCTTAAAAATGTAGACATCTATGTGAATCCCCAGCTCAAGGCCAGAGGCCTTGTTTGCACATTTCTACAAAGTACTATACTGGATATGTTTGTGAAAAACTAGTAAGGAGGTGTCCAGCACCTGGAGTACTGGTATCTCCTCAGCCAGTGTCCAAGTAAAACAGGGCAACACAAAAATAGGAAATTTATCTACACTGAGCTCATTTGCAGAGACTCTTTTGCTGACAGTCCTAAAATCAGCCATGGTGAAGATTTCTGGAGAAGCCCAGTTAAGACTTCTCTGTGGAGAAAGAGGGTGCCACTTCACTAGGAGGCTCCCTTTTTCATCCTACTCTCTGAGATTTCCAAGTGAAAATCACTGGAATGGAATTTTAAAATGGCAAGCACCATAACTATAATATATTAATTTGGAAGCAAAATATTGAAATAGTTCAATATTGAGCAGAATCCATATAACATATACCTTACCTCTCTTTTTCTAACTTATTCATTTCCATTTTTTTCTCATGTTCATAATTCTTGCCCACTCTATGGAATTCAAGAGTTTTTAAATGTAAAAAAATATGCTTGGTTTATCTTTATATTAACTACAGTAATGACTCTCAAACCTCCTGGAAAAATAGAGTCAACTTACCCCTAGCAAGAAACCTCACTCATATTCTTTGGGAGCAACTCAGATATGGTGATTATATATAATCACCATATATATATATGGTTATTGCTGTGGCTCCAGAGTCTATATGAAATGACTATGCAGAAAAATATTAGTAGATTATTTTTCTTACCTAAAATGCATGTTTTTAAAAAGTTATATAGCTTATCAAGTTACAGCCATACATATTTTAAAGAAATATTCCCATTCAGCTTTAGATATATACTAATTTAAATAGTTAATATTTATAATTTAGGTTTAAAATATCAGTGACACATATCTATATTTAAAACAAACTGTTTTCAAAAAAGTAAATTAAATATCTCCCATTACATATCCTAAGATAAAATAAATAAATAAAAATCATGGTTACATATACCTAAAATAATATTTTGAACTCCAGATTTATCTTTCAATATATAAAAACTTATTTTTTATTTAAATTATTTTTATTTAAACCCTACTTTGAAATTGTCAATATGTACTGGTCATCAGATTTGTCATATTTAATACTATCATCCTCTCTTAGATGATTTCATTTGTAAAGGAAAAAAAAAGATATGTTCTATTCAAATAAATCAGAATAAAGAACCACCAACTTCTTTTTGGCAAAAAAAAAAAAAAAAAAGAAAAGAAAAAAGAACAAGAAGAGATGTAAAGTGTTACATGTATTAAAAATTGTGTGAAATGCAAATGAAACATAGACTTAGGGTAAATGCTTTTGATAACTTCCTTGTAAAAAAACATTGAAATTTTTGGAAAATAATTTTAAAGAAAATTGCCTTTTTAAGTTTAAATCTGGAATAAAAATTGTAGATTATTAAAAAAGATTCTGGAAGGGAGAATGAGTATGTAAAAATGTGCTAAATAGAAGTGATACAAGAGAAATTATTTTAAATGGTTTATTTAGCTATGACATTGACAATTGATAAAATAAAATATGAATATAAAGAGAAATTTGTAAAGGAACACAAAAAATCGAACCACAAATAGTGAATAATAAAAGAAAAAAAGAAAGGAAACATAACTAGATTAAACAAATTAAGAAGATAGGATTCATGTCAGATACATGTGTTCACAATAAATGCCTTTTTTAAAATGTCAAAGATACAAGACCAAAAAACCTGAAATTCATCCTTTATAACTCCCTCTGTCTCTCATCACCTATATAATGTATCCTTAATCCTAAAATATTTTCTACATCTAAATATTTCACCAACTCATGTATTTCTCTCCATTCCCATACCTAAAACATGACTCCAAGATCTTTTACCTGTGAAACATCAATAGCCTTCTGTTTTGTGGAGTGGTGGTTGGGCATTTATGGGCTCAGCTTTCCATTAATCAATGACCCTCTATTCTGTGCAGTAGCACAAAGGCCTTAATATCGAAAGCCAAAGCTTAATATTGAAAGCCAAAAGCTCAATATTAAAACTAACCTAGAACTATGGAATTCTAAAATGTTATATCATCTGATTTATAATTTAAATTTTATGTTAGATTTGGTAAGATAAAATTTTAACATATCTAGAGAACAATAAGGTAAGCAGTGTCATGTCAATTGTTCACATTTATTTGAATAATAAGTTTGCACGGAAAGGAGTATTTCCTGATTACTCTAATTAAGACCCACATGAAAGACAATGAAATAATAAGGGAAAAAGTACAGAGTTTTATAACTCAGAATAAACATCTCCCTCATGATAGTTCATCACCAATAACAGGATCTAAGCAGAACTGACTCTTTGATAGAGCCTCACTTCTTTAGAGTATGATGCCAAGATTTATAATAGGAAGATTATTATGTACATTTCTTACTATGAATAAAAGTATCTTGCATTATATTTCAAAAATAGGTTGGTAAAAATATTTGTACTCTGCTGATTTCATTTCATGCCCATTTCATATTTTAAAAGAGCTTTTTAAAATATATTAAACAAGCAAGAAACTCATTTATTGTGAATGAAAATATAAAACAATTTAAAAAAAGAAAAAAAAATGCTTCATCACACTTTAGAGTACACTCTGATTATATTTAAATAAATCATGATTCTCACATTTACCATTGACCTATTTCAGAAGGTTTATATAAGGAGGTGATAGATGATAACAGTTCTAAAAAAAGGCTGATGTTGCCTGGGTAGTACATTCTATGTTCATCACATTTGCTTTGGATATTCAAACAGATTCACTGATAATGTAAAAAAAAAAAAAGTTGTTTAAAATAGAGAATTAAAGCATTTTCCCCTAAATTTGTTATTGTTCCCATGACAAATTTTCCTACTAAGCCATCATATTACAATTTCATTACAAACAAATGACCTAGATTTTGAGGCTATTCATGAATACCTATGTAATACAAATGACACACAACTTAGTTTAGCTGAGGATGAAAACACATATGAATGTACAAAAATCCATCCTATATAATGATCAAAACTATCTCTCATATATGAAGATGCACCCAGGGAAGACTCTGGAAGAATGGTATTTGTACATTTCTTGTTCTTTACTATTATTGCCATGAAAGCTTATTTATCGCCTCCCTGACTTATAGGGAAATAAGCAATCCCATGTGCAAATTGCTCTTACATTGTGGATTACATTTAAACAGAAGCTTTGTATTTGTGAGCCAACCAACCCTCCCATCTTGTGCTAAGGAGCAGGAATTTCATATTGGCAGAAAATTGTGCCCTTGTGTCCCCTCATAGAAATCATCTCTTATTTACTTCTTATCTGATGTAAAAATTTGCTTCCCCATAAACCAAAATTCAGCATTCCTCTCGGCTGTAACTGGATCATAATTAATTCTTACTTGGTAGACATGGACATAAAATTGCATCATCAAGAACTACAGCTGTTATGGGCCAGGCTATGTGGACAATAAACAGACTCCATCTTACCCTAAGAATCCATATCATGTAAGAAATGCTTCTACCATGGGAAAGCCCCGGCTCTGTATCCATTGATAGTTGCCTAGCATAACATACTTGGCAACACAAAATAGCAATTCTTTTTTTTTTTTTTTTTTTTTTTGATCAGAGTAAGTCTTTATTCTTCACTTTTTTTTTTCTTTTTTTTATTGGTTGTTCAAAACATTACAAAGCTCTTGACATATCATATTTCATACATTAGATTCAAGTGGGTTATGAACTCCCAATTTTACCCCATATACAGATTGCAGAATCACATAGGTTACACATCCACATTTTTACATAATGCCCTATTAGTAACTGTTGTATTCTGCTACCTTTCCTATCCTCTACTATCCCCCCTCCCCTCCCCTCCCATCTTCTCTCTCTACCCCATCTACTGTAATTCATTTCTCTCCTTGTTTATTTTCCCGTTCCCCTCACAACCTCTTATGTGTAATTTTGTATAACAATGAGGGTCTCCCTCCATTACCATGCAATTTCCCTTTTCTCTCCAGGTAAACATGTTCTCTTTGTTTTTCATTTTTCTTGGGCAATATACCTTGCCAGAGATTGATTGTCTAGACTTTAGTAACCATTCTCTAAGTTGTACTGAACTAGGGTCATTTTGAACCACTTCCCTTCTGCTTGCTGTTATGCCAACCAGGAAAGTCCCATATGTACCCATTGCATTGTCTTACTAACTGCCAAATTCAGCTTCTGTACCTGCTTGCTTGCAGCTACTTCAACCCAGATGTGGTTTTTGCCTTTAAATATCCTAAAATGCTCAGGCTTGGGGTTGTTCCTTGCAGAGACAGTTATGTGTCCTGTGGAGAATAGTCACTAGACAGCTAAATGAGGACTCTTCAATTTGGACAAAACTGGGACTGGGTGTGCTTTCTGACAGATCTGCCCCACAACACAACAGTCCTGTCATATTTCTCAAATTTTCATTTGTAGCTGTTTCCCCTGAAATGAGTATCTCGTAAGAACGTCTTGTTTCAAATATAATAAGCATATCCATAATATTATTTAACTATATAACACTGAAGTCACTGTGAAGTTGTCATTTAAATAAATAGGTCAGAAATAAGAATCTATAAATAAAAGAAACAAGTGTACTACTCTTTTAACTTAAAATTTCAGCACTGATAAATCATTGCTCTAATATTTAAAATTTGCCAAGGGAGTCTTTATGATATTACCTAAAGTCTGAGAATAAAGCATTAATATGCTGAGTTTTTCTATTTCATGATAGTCCATGGTAAACACCTTAAGTATTCATAACAAATCTCCAAGCTTTTGAGGCCCCAAAACAGAAGAGATAGAAGTAGTTTTTGCCTTAGAATCTCCAAAAATAAGACCCTCAGAGGTAAGAGGCCCAGCAGTGTTCCTCTTAAAGGTAAAGTTGCCTAGCAACCAGCCTCCATATACCACAGTGGAGCCCTCTGAACACTTCAGTGCCAAGAGCAACTAGCCTACAGATCAATTATGAAGGAAAAAACATAAAGATAAAAATGAAAATGTTGGTGAAGTACTCCATGGAGTAAAATAATATTTAGCTATTGCAAGTCAAACCTGCCATAAAATAACTCTCTTTATTTTTTTTTCTTGCAGAAACACATATGCAAAGACCTTGACAGGTAAGACTTTATCATTTCAAAAATCACAAGCCTTGGGCCAAAAGCAAGAAATGGTAATCTGTAGTTCTTTAAATATTGCTTCTAAGTTACCTATGAGGTGATGAAGAAAATGTTTGTATTTTTACTTGTTTGATTCTTCAAAATGCAATTTTTGGATATATGAGAGCCGTGAGTGAAAGATTTATGCAATACTTAAGGTACATTTTTAACTGATACTTACAGATCTATTTAACTATTTAGGCGATGGATTAAGCAGTCACTTTACAGTTTGCTTCTTAAATTTCTTAATCTGTCATTGGAGTTACTAATGAAAAGACAGTGCAGACTACAGGGAAGTTATAATGTGAAAGCCAATCCCAGCCTGAGTCTGAATGCTCAATCGATCTATTAAGTAAGACATTTCAGAGACATGTTCTTCAGATTCTTTCTAGCCACCTTTCACTCTTCCAGCCTACTATAATTTGTCTCATACTGCACATCGCCAGTCTAAGAAAAAAATCACACTAAAAAAATTAAAGGGCCACTGACATAAATTCAAAAATCCAGAGGCCTAAGAATCTGGAGTCTTGTATTTGAAGGACAGAAGGGTGTAGCAGCTCCAAGAATAGCTTCCTCTTTGCCTTTCTGCTTTAGCCGGGCCCATAGTTGCACTGTTGTTTGGAAGGTGTCCAGTCAAATTGGGTGAGGTATGTCTTTGCACTGATTCAAATTATAATCTCTTCTGGAAACACTCTCATAGATATATCCAGATTAGTTATTTACAAGCCATTTAGGTAACCCATAATCCACTTCATTGTAGAATGACACCTAAAGTTAGCCATAATATCAATCACAATATATCATGGAATGGATATGAAACAAATGCTCATATTTTCCTTTACTAGAAAGTTCTAGAATATCTTATATAACAATTTTAGGATTCATTATAAAAATTAAATTGTAGATTAGAAAATGTTTTTTATGATGTGATGGCGCATGCCTCTAATCCCAGCACACAGGAGACTGAAGCAGGAAGATTACAAATTCAAGGCCAAATTCAGCAAATCAGTGAAACTCTGTCTGAAAATAATGACATAAAATACCTGGTGATGTAGCTCAATGGTAAAGGACCCCTGGGTTTAATTCCCAGCATATGCTCACGCTCACACACACACACACACACACACACACACACACACACAGAATTAAAATGCTTTGCATAGTGAAGTAAAATATAACCAAAATTCATCTTTGGATCTACTGGTTTATTGTGGTGATTCCTAGATACAATTTATGGGTCAATGAAGGATCCAAGCTTCTTCCACCAATCTTTAGCAAAATAAAATTTAAGAATATAATGTTGCTCACATTTTGTTGTTTCATGGAAGAAAAAAGTTTCCTGCTTAAGTTGTTATATTAACTAGTAAATCAGTGGAAGTTTATGAATACAAAATGGAATTTTTGGATATAATATAAAGATCTAACATTTGTTGCACTCATTTTATATATTATAACTCATGAAATCTTCACGTGTACTTTATAGATAACTGCTACTATAATCTATTTTCACATTTGATAAAATGAAAGCACAAGATTTTTGTATTTTGCAGAGGATCAAGCAGCAAGTTAGTGACAGACCCTGGTTACAAATTCAGATAATCTAATTTTAAAGGTATTCTTAAATAATTATTAAATAACACTGTAACCATTAAAATACAGCCACCTAGAAGACGGATTATATTCCCAAGCATCTTCATGTCTTTCTTTTTTGGATTTTTTTTTAGTTGTATAGGAACACAATATCTTTATTTTATTTATTTATTTTTATATGATGCTGAGGATCAAATTCAGCACCTTGTACTTACTAGGTGAGCACTCTATCAGTGAGCCACAACCCCAGCCTTAATCTTCATAACTTTCTACTTACATAGCTGACTGAGTTCTACTTACATAGTTTATGTGTAAGTCTTTACTTCATCTTTTTTTTCCTACTTGCTGTCTATAATATGAAAGTCAACATTTTGAACTATGAGAATTGGAGCCACACATCAAAAATGAAAGATCAGAGCACATATAATCTCTGGGCTGCAAACCTCTACATATTTATAAAAAAGATAAATAAATTTCTCTTTTTCTAAGCCCTGTGAATTTGACTCTGTTTCCTGCTGTTTAAACTAATCTCCCCACAGAAGGTAGTACTCAGAAATTTGAAATGGCTAAAGTCACATGTTCAACACTATCAAGAATGGAAAGATAAAGCAAGAAGAAATACATGTTTCTACTAGGGAAGAGACAATGTTCTATATTTTAATATTTCTTTTTCTCCCTTTATTCTGGTTAATGTGTCACTTTATTGAAAAAATGTATTTAATATAAATTATATTTTACAAATACCTTAATTTGAACAGATTTCAGTTCTCCAATTTAAAACAGAAGTGTTTATTTGGTCAATGAAAATATTTAACATTGTTCATGTAAGCAAAATCTTTCATTTTTCACAGTTAAATTAACAGCGAATTAATTCTTAAATATATTATATTCATTGTTCAAGGTTTCAAAGATTTTAATTCTAAAGAAATAGAATTTTCAAAGTGATGATCTTTAATATTTTTCACATGAAAATAAAAATACAAAATATTTTAGCACATTATATGAAATATATTTTTTAAATTTTTTGCTGACAACATGGCTATAAACTATTAAAAATCTACTAACTTATACATACTCGTAAGGCTCTTAACTACTAAGTCACATCCTTTTTATTTTTTATTTAGAGATAGGGTCTCATTAAGTTGCTTAGGGCCTTACTAAGTTGTGAGGCTGGCCTGGAACTTACGATCCTTTTGCATCAGCCCTGGTTTTGCTAGGATTATAGATGTGCACCACTGCATCTGGCTTCATTTATATTCCTTTTGCATTTTATTTAAAGAAAAGGTCTCACTGAGTTGCTTAGAGCCTCACTTTTTTTTTTTAATAATATTTTATTGTTGGTTGTTCAAAACATTACATAGTTCTTAATATACCATATTTCACAGATTGATTCAAGTGGGTTATGAACTCCCATTTTTACCCCGTATACAGATTGCTGTGTCACATCAGTTACATTTCCATTGATTTATAAATTGCCTTTCTAGTGACTGATGTATTCTGCTGTCTATCCCATTCTCCACTATCCCCCCTCCCCTCCCCTCCCCTCCCCTCCCCTTCTCTCTCTCCACCCCCTCTACTAAAAATCGTTTCTTCCACTTATATAATTTTTATCCTACTCCTCCTTTCCTCTTATATGTAATTGTGTATAACCCTGAGGCTCACCTTCCAATTCCATGCAATTTCCCTTAACTCTCCCTTTCCCTCCCGCCTATCATCCCTGTTTAATGTTAATCTTCTTCTCCAGCTCTTCCTCTCTACCCTGTCCTTGGTTACTCTTCCCTAAAGACCTAACAAGAGCATGCTACAGGGATACTGCTACATCGATGTTCATAGCAGCACAATTCACGATAGCAAGATTGTGGAACCAACCTAGAAGCCCTTCAATAGATGAATGGATTAAAAAAATGTGGCATCTATACACAATGGAGTATTACTCTGCATTAAGAAATGACAAAATCATAGAATTTGGAGGGAAATGGATGGCATTAGAGCAGATTATGCTAAGTGAAGCTAGCCAATCCTTAAAAAACAAATGCCAAATGTCTTCTTTGATATAAGAGCCTCACTTTTGCTTCAAACTGGTGATCTCCTACCTTAGTCTCCCCAGCCACCAGGATTACATGCATATGTCACCTCACCTGGCTACATTCATATTCTTAAAGGCATCCTGTAATAGTTGTTTTAGAAAAAATAACTGAAACTAATTCATTGATTTATTTAAATCTAGTTCACAGATTCTTTGTACCTGAACTACCCTTTGACATAGATCACAAATGGTGGATGGAGGGAAAAATAGAAGTCCAATGGATTACACAAAGGGAAATGAAGGGAAGGGAGAAGAGATGGGAATAGGAAAGACAATAGAATAAATTGAACAGAACTTTTTATGTTCATATATGAATACATGACTAGTGAAATTTCACACCATGTATAACTACAAGAATGGGATCCTAATTAAAATGTTATGTTCCATTTATATATAATTTGTCAAAATGAACTCTACTGTCATATATATCTAAAAAGAACAAATAAAAATAAAGTTTCAGTTACGATGTAACTCTTAAAAATTAAGAAAACCAATCTTCCTAGAGACTTTTTGATGCTCTTGACACCTTTATAATAAACTGATTCAGATCACTGACTTGCAGTCAAATTGATCTGAGTTTAAGTCCAAGCTTACTTACTCTGTGGCCTTGGGGAAGTATTAATGTTCCCTAAGCCTTTCTTCATCTGTAAAACAGTGATAACAACACAATTCATAGTATGGAATTCCACTGTGTGGATTAAATGAGCAAAAAATGTACCCAAAGTTCTTAGTGCACTTTCTGGAAGTTAATAAGCTCTAGGAATGTGCCTATTGCCAAAGAATTTAAATCAAGAAGAGGAAATACACTGACACAAATTCAAAAGCCCAAGGAATACAAAGCTCCAATTTAAGTGTAATTCAGGAAAAATTCCATGGTAATGTAGTAAGAAAAATCCTGAATCACCAGCTTTGCAGCCAGTGTCATTACTACCCATGCAGGTGGGAAAAGGCCTGCACACTGGGATAAATGTCACTAAAATGAGATAAATAATTGGACTGGTAGAATAAATGATGATTGTGAAGGTGTTTGTGTTATTTAAAGTTCTGAGGGAGAGGTTAGGGAGACCATATTGTCCATGCACATATGCCCTAAGGCAGGGGAGGTGAAACTGATAGTCTTTTTCTCTTCTTGGGTAGGGATAAGGAAGGAAAGAAGAATCTTTTGATGTAGAGCTCAAAAGAAGAATGTAAAAGCACTTCACAGTAAGTCTGTCTGAGAGAAACTATATAAAACACCAAGAAATGTCCCTCTTACTAGTAGAGCCAGTGAGCTAAAGCTTATCATGATTTTTTAAACTGATTAATTAATGTTTTATTCTAATTTGTTATATATATGACAGCAGAATGCATTACAATATGTATTACACATATAGAGCACAATTTTTCATATCTGGTTGTGTACAAAATATATTCACACCACTCTTGTCTTCATGTACTTAGGGTAATGAGGTCCATCTGATTCCACCATCTTTTCTATCCCCATGCCCCCTTCCTTCCCCTCCCACCCCTTTGCCCTATCTAGAGTTTGTCTAATCCTCCCATGATCCCCCTCCCAACCTCACTATGAATCAGCCTCCTTATATCAGAGAAAACATTTGGCAGTTGGGATTGGCTAAATTCACTTAGCCTTATATTCTCCAACTCTATCCATTTACCTACAAATGCCTTTTTATTGATGAGTAATTCCGCAGTCTGACTGGGCACAATTCAGGAGCCACTTGTCAAAAGAAACTAACTTTATTTTTAGAACTACAAACGACAAACAAAACAGCTCCTCAGGAAAAAACCCTCAGAGCCCAACTGCCACCACCGACTTCCCCAAGCCTCTCACCCCCACACAAACCTCACCACCTCCCACAATCCTCCTGCTCTTGAGGCTGATTGGCTGGGTCATGTGGGCGGAGCCAAAGAAGTCCCCTAATGAGCAGCTCCATGGAGGAGCCAATCAGCTAGATGTTGCTGGGGCTGCTGTGAGCCAATCATCAGCTGGCAGTCTGAAGGGCAGGGAAACAGCCCAATGAACATCACCGCAGAGGAGCCAATCAGCTAGATGTTGCTGGGGCTGCTGTGAGCCAATCATCAGCCGGCAGCTGGAAGTTTGCTGGCAGCTGGAAGTTTGCTGGGGCCCCTTTGGCTGTGGCTCTCAACATCTCCCCTCTCTGTTTAAACAACAAGCATGTGGCTTAGGGACCGTGCCTGCCTTAGGTTGTCCAATACTACATATGGTCCTTACCCGTCTTTGGATGAGCTGACCTCAGGGCATCAGCCTCCTGTCTTAGGTTGGTACCATTGTAATTGGATCTTACCCGTCATTGACTACCGGTCCAGTATGCAGCCACACCGGTGGAGAGGTCTTTGTCATGACAAGCAGAAGGGAGGAAGATACACCAAGCCAATTGACGGCTCTTGTTGGAAAAATTGTACAACCGGTGACATCATCAGTAAAAAATACTTCAACACTACCACAAGTCGCTGCACCAACAGATAGTTCACAATGCATACAAGTGAGTTCACAATGCATACAAGTGACACATAGTTTAGGCAAGTTCTGCAAGCAGTTCAGTGATGGCTATTGCAGAAACTGTAGATTAGTTTTATCTTTGTCTTCACCGGCACTGAGATGAAGATAGGAATTCTAGCAATAATGGCTAAAGAAAAAATTATGTAACATTCCAGAAGGCACTAAAAGAAAACAATTTTCTTAACAATTTACATTATCTTGAAGAGAAAAGAAAACAATTTTCTTAACAATTTACATTATCTTGAGAATTATTAAATATAATGAAAAGGAAAGGTGAAAGTAAACAAACAGATCTGTTAACCTTATTTTTTGTTTACATATTAAAACAATTCTTAACAGTTATTTACCCAATTTAAATTAAAACATTTAAATCACGTGAATAAAAAAATATTTGGATCCATTTTTTCATGAGCGCTCCTCATATATGATATATGGACATACGTACATTCAAACATATAACACAAAACACAAGTGTGCACACATAATATAATACATACAACACATAACATAATAGTAAAGGCCTTATAACTTTTTACAGGTGAAATCTCCATTGCAATGTTTAAAAACTCTATAGTCAAAAAAAAAAAAAAATAGAACTGATCAGCAAAACATTAACCTAGGTCTGTATGAGCTCAAAAAACAAAATAGAACTTCATGATATGGGAAAGGGCAATAAAAAGCATCCTGGTTCTGTCGCAGATGTAAGGATAGCCAAATTGGAGTTTTGCATATCAGCTGTTATGGATTTGAGCCAAATCATCTTCTTTTTGGTCTGTAGAAATCGCTTTAGTTAATCTCTCTGGAATCCAAATCGGCTGCTGTTCTCCCTGTGGAAATACACAAACAGGCCCCCGACTCCAGACAATCACTGGGTCAGGACTTTAGTTAATCTCTCCGGAATCCAAATCGGCTGCTGTTCTTCCTGTGGAAACACACAAACAGACCCCCGACTCCAGACAATTACGGGGTCAGGACCTTTCCATTGTCCTGTTAGAATATCTTTCCAAAGTACCTTGGGCTTATGTACATTTTTTGGACACATATGCCTTTCTGCAGCACTAAGTCCTGATGAATCCAAATTTAAAAAGTTTAGAGTAAAAAGGGTTATTTAAGTTTATCTTTGGGGAATATATACCCCTTCCCAATTCCGTCTTTTTGCTTTAATAAGTACATTTTAATAGTTTGATGAGCTCTTTCAACTATGCCTTGTCCCTGTGGATTGTATGGGATTCCTGTTATATGAGTAATGCCAAATGATGAGCAAAATTGTTTAAAAGAGGTAGAAGTATAACCAGGGGCATTATCTGTTTTTAACTGTTTTGGAATGCCCACAGTGGCAAAATTTTGTAAGCAATGAGCTATAACATCTTTAGTTTTTTCTCCGACATGAAGGGAGCCCATCAAAAATCCAGAAGAAGTATCAACTGTAACATGCAAATATTTTAATTTTCCAAATTCTGGCAAGTGTGTGACATCCATCTGCCAAATATGGTTAGGTATCAATCCTCTAGGATTGACTCCAAGATTAACTTGTGGTAAAAAGGTCACACAATTTTGACATTGTTTTATTATTTGTCTAGCTTGTTCCTTAGTTATTTTAAAGCATGTTTGTAAAGTATTAGCATTGACATGGAACCTTTTATGAAAATTTATAGCTTCTTCTAGTGTAGAGAAAATATGTATGTCATGTGTAGTTTTATCTGCTAAATCATTGCCCAAACTAAGGGTTCCAGGCAATCCTGTATGTGCCCTGATATGTCCTATAAAGAATGGATCTTTTCTGTCCCAGATTAAACTTTGTATAGTGGAAAACAAAGAGAAAACAGTAGAAGAAGGGGAAATCCTACCAGCATCTTCAAGGGTTACTATAGCATTGACTATATACTGACTATCAGAAAATAAATTAAATACAGAATCTTTAAACATCACAAAAGCTTGTAATACTGCATTAAGCTCTACCTTTTGAACTGATTGTTTGGGTACTAAAAATGTAAAAGTTTGATCAGGTGTAACTATTGCTGCTGTACCATTATTTAACCCATCAGTGAATATATTTGGAGCATTCATGATAGGGGTTTTTCTTGTCATTTTTGGAAAAATTACAGGATGCATTGACCAAAAAGACAATAAAGGATTAGATGGTAAGTGGTTATCAAATGAAACATTAGATTTGCACATGATTATTGCCCAAGTATTTAACTCATTAGCTAATTCATCAATTTGATTCATAGTATATGGAGTAATAATTTTATTGGGAGAAATTCCAAATACTCCCTTTGCTGTTTTTATTCCTTTGAGTATTAATTGTCCTACAGCCTCAGGATACCTAGTAAGAATAGTGTTAGGAGAATAAGACAAATGTATCCATAATAATGGACCTTCTTGCCAAAATACTCCTGTAGGAATATTTTTTGTTGGTAGTATAATAAATAATAAAGGCAAACTTATATCAATTCTATCCAAATGCATATTTTCCATATATGTTTCAATGATTTTTAATGCCTTCTTGCTTCAGGCATTAACATTTGGGGTGAATTTGGATCTGATGGACCTTTTAGGATATCAAATAAAGGTCCCAATTCTCCTGTTGGAATACCTAGATAAGGCCTTATCCAATTTATGTCTCCTAATAACTTTTGAAATTCATTAAGTGATTTGAGTTGATCTACTCATATTTGAATTTTTGGTGGACGGATCATGGTTGAGGATAATAGAACTCCTAAATAATTAATTGGAAAATTTAATTGTACTTTACCTATTGCTATCTCTAGATTATAATTTTTAAATAAATTTTTAAGTGTGGCATAACATTCTAGCAATGTGTTTTTAGCTTTGTGTGCTAATAATACATCATCCATATAGTGAAATATTTGTAGTTCAAGATTTTGATTTCTAAGTGGCTGGATTACTTTGTTAACATAAATTTGACACATAGTTGGGCTGTTAGCCGTCCCTTGAGGGAGTACTTTCCATTCATATCTCTGATCAGGACCTTCATGATTTAGTGCAGGGATAGTAACTGCAAAACGTGGACTATCCTCAGGATGAATTGGAATTGAAAAAAAAAACAATCTTTAATATCTATAACTAAAACATACCAAGTTTTTGGCAAAGCAGACAATTGAGGAATCCCCGATTGAGCAGGTCCCATAATGACCATTTCATTATTAATGGCTCTTAAATCTTGCAATAATCTCCATTTACCAGATTTCTTTTTGATGACAAAAATGGGAGTATTATGGGGAGATACAGAAGGTTGTATATGTCCTTCCACTAATTGTTGTTTGACCAGATCATGGGCTACTTGTATCTTTTCTTTAGTCAAGGGCCACTGAGGAACCCATACTGGTCTTTCTGATTTCCATGTAATTTTTATTGTCTCAGTGGCTCTTTGTGAAAATCCAACCCATGTCTGTCTGTTCCTTGATCTATTTGTATTGCTGCTGCTATACCTTGTTCTTGTTTTTCTAATCTTTTTCCTTTCCTAAAACCTTGTCTAGCCATAATACTGGGTGCATTTTGATTGATATTATTTGTTAATGTCAAACCTAATTGATCTAAGACATCTCGTCCCCATAAATTTACGGGAAGATGATCCAATACATATGGCTGTATAGTTCCTTCACATCCTTCAGGATCCTTCCAATCTAATACCATTGCGCTTCTATCGGGATTAGTCACCACTCGTAGGCCTTGAAGTGTTTGAGTGGCTTGTTGTAATGGCCAATGTTTTGGCCATTCTTGACGAGAGATGATGCTAAGGTCTGCATCTGTATCCAGTAGCCCATTAAATTCATGTCCTTGAATATTTAGTTTTAGCATGGGGCGAGAATCTAAATTTAAAGAAAGCATAGCCCAATCTACACCTGTGGAGCCTAATCCCTTGGAACCTCTTTCTACAGCATGACTGGAAAATTTATCATGTAGGCTTGGTATTATTAGTAACTGTGCTATTCTATCTCCTGGTGAAATTACTGATATACCCTTTGGAGAACTGGCTATAATTTTTATTTCACCTTCATAATCGGGATCAATTACCCCAGGACTTATCAAAAGTCCTTTTAGAGTAGAAGAGCTGCGTCCCAATAATAAGCCTACTGTTCCTTTGGGAAGAGGTCCTTTTACCCCTGTGGGAATGATTTAAACTCCCATCTCTGGAGTTAGTACTGATCTGGCGGAGGCGCAGATGTCCAACCCTGCGCTCCCTCTGGTTTGTCTGATGAGGGATCTGATGGACAATGTGTCCTGGTCACTACCCTGATGGGGTTGCTGGGTTCCTCCAGTGCTCTGTATATTTGTGGTTTTGCGCCCCAGAGCATTGGGGCCCCCTGTCCATTTTTTGGCAATGGAGCCCAATGCCTTTCTCCACGATATCGTGGATAAACACTTGGTCCTGGATCGTTTTTTGATAATGGAGTACCCTCTATGGTGGTTTGAGAATGGCATTCATTAGCCCAATGTCTCCCTCTATGGCATCGTGGGCAAATACCTGGTATTCTACTCCTTTGATACCTAGTTTTGTTAAACCCTCCTCCTATGGGGCAATTCCTTTTAAAATGTCCTGTTTGTTGACAATTGTAACATGTTCTTGGCCTGGCATATAAAGCCTGTTTTACTGCAGCTGCCACAATTTGCCCTTGTTCATTATTGTCTCTGGCATCTAAAGCCTGTTTTACTGCAGCTGCCACGACTTGCTCTTGTTCATTAATGTCTCTACATAATTTAATATATGTGTTTAAATCTTCCTGTTTCCATGGTCTAATGATATCTCTGCACCAACGATTCGCTTGGTCATAAGCCAGTTGTTTTATTAATGGCATTGCTTGTTTTGTATTCCCCAAAACTCTGGTAGCTGTTTGAATAAGCCTATCTACAAATTCAGCGTAAGGTTCATTAGCTCCTTGTATTATCTTAGATAATTGACCTTGTAAACCTCCATGTCCTTGTAAAGTCTTCCATGCCTTAACTGCATCTACAGCAATTTGTAAATATACACCAGGATCATATGCAATTTGTTGCTGCCGATCCTCATAAGGTCCCTTTCCTAACAACATATCTAGATTTCTCTGAGGATAACCAGCTGCTGCATTTTGCCTAGCTGTCTCCTTGCAAAATTCCTCATTGGCAACCTTCCATAACAGGTATTGTCCTCCATTTAGCACAGCTTTACAAATATTAGCCCAATCTGCTGGCGTCATGTTTAAGTTGGTAATGGATTCGACCAAGCTTACAGTGAAGGGTGCTTGAGGACCATAGGTTGTTACAGCCTCTTTTAGCTCCTTCACTGTTTTGAAATTTAAACCCTGGTAAATTCGCTGCCCTCCTACCTCAAATACAGGGCATACTTGAGATCCTGTCTCACGATCCCAACTATCAACTGCGGGGGTTGGGAGTCTCCTAGCATATGGAGGTGGTGCTGTTGATTGGACACTTATGCCCTCTGGTGATAGAATGCTGTTAGTAGCAGTCTCCTGTAGAGGTGGTGCTGTTGGTTGGACACTTACGGTCTCTGATAGAAAGGTGTTATTAGAAGTCTCCTGTTGTTAACTTTTCCCCTGATGGCTTTTTCTGCTCTAAACTTCCTTCCTCTGTCTCACTAGCTCGAAAGACCTTCTCTTTTACTTGAATCTTTTCCTCTTTCTGACTAACTTGAGAGACCTTCTCTTTTACTTGAATCAATATATCTTCTCCTTGCTCTACCTTTGTCTGAACTGAAGGCTTTGGACTAAGCAAACCAGATACGAACGTCCACAATGGCAATGTGCCAACTGGCAGAGTCCCTGGGTTGCTCTTTTCTATTCTTTTTAAATCTTCACCATGATGGTTCCATTGTGATATATCTAACAACTCCTCCTTAAAAAGCCATGGGCTACATTTTTGTATTATATCAACGTATGCCCTGACTGCTCTTGATTTTACTGGGAAGCCTCCTTCCTCTAATAATTTACTTAACAGTCTTTTGGTTTGTTTTTTACTAATTTCTGATCCCGTATTTCTACTATAATACAACCCAACAAGATGACGCCAAACAAAACCGAGACAGAATGCAATAAAAATGGAACAATAATTCATTATATCAGCCTTTCTATCCTCCTGAAATGTGCATCTGTCCTTTCTCCCTATCTGTTCCTCAGACGCAAATAGTTTTTCCTCAGATGTGAGCAGTTTTTCTTCCGTCTCACTCATCTCCAGGGACAGGCAACTTAAAACAAAAATGAAGCAAAACAAAAGAGAAAACTTAGAATGGCTACCCATCCTCCTGCCCTGCCCTCAGGGGCGAGCAGTTTACTTACCCTCAGTTGCTCCCCATGCGAGCCACCAAATGCCGCAGTCTGGCTGGGCACAATTCAGGAGCCACTTGTCAAAAGAAACTAACTTTATTTTTAGAACTACAAACGACAAACAAAACAGCTCCTCAGGAAAAAACCCTCAGAGCCCAACTGCCACCACCGACTTCCCCAAGCCTCTCACCCCCACACAAACCTCACCACCTCCCACAATCCTCCTGCTCTTGAGGCTGATTGGCTGGGTCATGTGGGCGGAGCCAAAGAAGTCCCCTAATGAGCAGCTCCATGGAGGAGCCAATCAGCTAGATGTTGCTGGGGCTGCTGTGAGCCAATCATCAGCTGGCAGTCTGAAGGGCAGGGAAACAGCCCAATGAACATCACCGCAGAGGAGCCAATCAGCTAGATGTTGCTGGGGCTGCTGTGAGCCAATCATCAGCCGGCAGCTGGAAGTTTGCTGGCAGCTGGAAGTTTGCTGGGGCCCCTGTGGCTGTGGCTCTCAACAGAGTAATATTCCATTGTGTGTATACACCACATTTTCTTTATCCATTAATCAACTGAAGGGAATCTAGGTTGGTTGCACAGTTTAAGTATTGTGAATTTTGCTGCTATAAACATTTATGTGGCTGTGTCCTCTAGTATGCTGTTTTTAAATCCTTTTGCTATAGGCTGAGGAGTGGGATAGCTGGGTCAGATGGTGGTTCCATTCCCAGTTTTCCAAAGAATCTCTGTACTGCTTTTCATATAAGAGAGTATGAGTATGTGTCTTGAATTACAACACAAAGATGGCTAGTGTTCTCTAACTACAGTAGTACCAAAGTCTCTAGACAGTGATGATAAAAACTATATTGGCTAATAAATAACTAATCCACAGTATTTAAGCTCTGAAATATATGAACCCTATATATACTGTGATTTTCTTTGTATATACATCTATATGGGAAAATTTAATATATAAATTAGGCACATCATGAGATTAACAGTAACTAATAATAAAATAGAAACCTTGTGCAGTGGCACACACCTATGTACTTGGGACACTGAGGAGGAGGATACAAAGTTGGAGGCCAAACTCAAATTTTGAATGAGACTGTATCTCAAATTTTAAAACATAAAAGGCCTGGGGGTTTCATTCAGTGGTAGAGCAGTCCTCAATTCAATCCCCAGTGCTACAAAAATCAACAATAATAATAACAGAAAAGATACAATATAATTCTCTGATAAAAATGCTAGTATAGCTATTCTTGCACTTTGAAGTCATTTTTAAGCAAAATAAAGTTTTTTGAACATAATCATGAACTTTAGTGACAGGGAGTCTAACAGCTGAGACAGCTTCAATATGATTAATGGAAAGATAGCATATGTAGCATGGAGACTCGTGAACTGAGTCTCACTTTCCAGTGAGGATGTGATAAGATGCAGTGAGATTTTATTATCCTAGAGAATGGTGTTCACTTTAGAACTTATACATTATTTATTTCCATTAAATTCCACTTAATAATTTGAACCATGATTGACCTGAGGCAGTTGAAACCACAGAAAGCAAAATGGCAGATATGTGGGGACTGCTGGACTCCAATCTTTGCCTGAATAGTCACAAGTCTTTATCTCCTTGTCTTTTCTAAGAAGAACACTGGTCCCATTCCATTCATCCAGTGTGACTTATTCTTAGCTTGTTATAAATTTAAGACTTTGGGTACACAAAATGTTTTTAGAGAGGAGAGTACTCTACAACCCACTGTAATTCACCTTTTCTTTTCCTCTCAATACACATTCATCATTTGTGTAAAATGCACTCTCACTTTCCCAGCATCGCCAAATATTTTGGCTAATTCCAGCATTAATCCTTATTCCAAACTATATTATAAATATAATTGACAAAAAGGGTTCCCGATATTTTTATGTAAATAATCTAAATCAAGTATGCTTATCAGATTTAATGTACATTTAGTGAGAGACATTTTTTACTAGTAGTGATTGCTACTGTAATTATATAATTTAAAAATTTAAAAAAAACTAATAAAAACATGAAAATTTAGCTTTTTGGGTTAAAAAATATTTTATGTTTTAAAAAAGTCTAATCACAAAACAGTATACATATTACCTAAGTCCATTAATATAAAGATCAGAACTGGAAACACTAATCTGTGATGATAGTATTCAAAGAGCAGACATGATATTTGGGGTGAAAGTTATTAAATGGCAGGAATAAGACACATAAGGGAAACATTAAAGTGAAGAACATAATTTACATTTTGGCTTCAGTAATGTTTGCAGAATTATATATACATATGTAAATATATAACAAGCAATATATTTAAGCTATCTGCAGTATGTGGAATTTACTAGGCTGTAAAAAAAGTTACAATAAAAATAAATTTCCAAAGAGTTGTATTTTCTCATGTAAAATCCTTTCTAAATGTATTTTTTTCAGATTCAAGAAATATAACATATTACTTGTCAAGCAGGCAAATATAGAAGAGGCAAATGTAAAATTTTGATAGAAAGACCTAATAATCTAGGGATATTACCTTATCATATTGTCTCATAAGGAATTTATTTCCTATGGACAATTCCATGTTGTCTATGGGTTATTTAAAGATAATATCAGAACATCATTCAACAAAACCTAGTTCAGATGTCTCATTTTTGGCACTTGAACGTATATTTATACATTTCAAATTAACATATTTTATTTAAGATGTGTGTTTTTAAAAATTTATTTCCCACTTAGCTGATATTTTTATTAATACAGAAACTTAATTCAGTAGTAGCATTAAAATTGGACGATTTTAGTGTATATACAAGCAATATCCTGTTATATAGATGAGAAATTTTAGTGTTAAAAAAAGTCTAAGAGCATTGTCATTAAGTAATAATCAGGGCATAAATGCAGAGTCAGAGCCTAACTTTCTAATTTTTGTGCTTTATTGCTTTTCAAAAGTAATCTGTTAATCAAATGGTTCACATAAAATCTGATTTTACATGATCTGGGAATGGCAGGATTAAAATATAGGATAGAATATATTTATCAAATTTTGCTGAAGTAATCGAAAGTAAAAACAAATATTTCCTCAGATATGTTTAAGTTGGTCAAACTAAATTTATAAAATCGTTGCTTTTAAAATGAGTTATTCAATGATTTTAATTTAAATAATTTACTTTATATTTTAAAAAATGAAACTAAGATAAACAAGTAAAACATTTTGTTTTCCAGGATAATGGAATAAATGCTTGGATTTTGTTTTGTTCTCTCCTCTTGGTGGTGGGGATCAATTCCAGGGTTTTGTGCACACTAGGCAAGTGCTTTACCACAGAGCTTCATCATCAGCCCAGCTGGAATAAATTCTAATTTAGAAAATGCCTGGATTCCAGAGTAGGCATTTTTCAGTTTCTCTTGAGTACAGAGTATGAGAGAGTTTCCACAAAACAGTGTTTCGTACTTTACCTTTACCACAAAATATAGAACAAAGTTTATGTAATTGGAAAAAAAAATTAAAACATATTATGTTTAAAATATCTCTTTCTTTAATAAGTAATATCTGAAATAGTATGTGTAAAAATGAGAAAGTATTGTAATAATTTTCCTTTGCTTTTTCACAGCCTATTTATTTTGGAAACCAGGAATAGTTTCTCTGAATATCTGCAGTCATTTCTCTAAAATTATCTATCATGTCTCAGAAGATTGATAACATGAAAAGGGTGGAAGTCTAAATCTGTGCATGGACTCACTGGCTTTTCAACTCAAGAGAATGTGTTCCCATTGAGCATGTTGCATAATAATGGCTATCACCTTGATCATTGTGAATGAAATCACCTAAGTGATATAATAAGAATTCAGGAAAATCCGTTTCAGAGGGTCATGTGGAAGGGTAGTTTAATGCTCTTAAGCTAAAAAACAGACAAGAATTAACTTATATTTTTATCATTTCATATACTTTACTCTTCTCAAAGAATTTTTTTTTTCAATCCTGATTTACTCTATTTCACTTCTGTAAGATTTCTGTAACAGCATGTCTTCTTGCTAGATAATTGTTTCAGTCTGTTTTTATCTGCAGTAGGACTCAAAATTTAATAGACATGGTTAAATTGTGCTTTTGCCAATTTTCCTTATAATTCAGGAAGACATTTAGTACCAATATATTAAAATACAAAACACTTGGTAATTCCCTTAACATAACAGCTCTGTTCCACAAGTATTGATAACTATAATAAAAAAATGAAAAAAAATCTATAGCATTTTTGTCAAATTTTAATGGCATCAGAACACCTGAATATATTGTTAGTTTAGGGTTTTCAAAACATTGTCAATATTCCATTTCCTTGAACCATTCCTGGCATCAGTTGGGGGTTAAGAAGGATCCTCTCTTATACTGATGAAGATATTAGGAAGACATGCGATTTTGGAGTAAATACTTGGTAAAGATGGAGGAGAAGAGGATAAAAAAAGATGGTAAAATAATTCATATGAAGATGTGCGTGTGGGACTTGGGGTGTAACTCAGTAGTTTGCTTGCCTACAATGCATAAAATCTGAGTTTGATCCCCAGAACTTGGGAATGGGAGAGGGATAAGTATGACCCCAGTGTGAAAGAAGAAAAAATAAATTGTATTTAATATAAGAGGTCTCAGACTGTAATACAATTTTAAGAATGTTTTGGCAAGTCTAGTACGATGGGTCAAAGTGGATTGTGAAAAGAGTCCTGCATCTTGCAGAATGCCTTGCAGAATACATCATTTAATATACTTGGGCTAATTAGTCATTGGCTGGGAGCAATCTTTGAACAAATTGGGGACAGATTCAAAAGGGCAGCAGTTGGGGTCAATGGTTAATATTGCTCCCTTCAGCAGTAGATCTAAGCAGCACATTGCCATGGTCAATACAGCTTGTCAGAACACAATTTTCTGAGCTCTACTCTAAAGAGTTTCTGATTCATTAAGTGTAGAAGTGGATCTTAGAATCTGCATGTCTAACAAGTTGCCTATGCTACTGTATTATGCAGTTTTCCATTATCATAAAAAAAATTCTGAAATAATTAAATTCCAAAGAGAAAAGGCTTATTTTGTATCACAGCTTGAGAGATTCCAGTCCATCGTTGATTTTGGTCCTTGCTTCACTGGGCCTGTAGCACATAATCACATTTAGGAATGGTGGAACACAACTGCTTACTTTATGACCCAGGATGCAGAAAAAAAGGAGGCAGGGGACAAAGTCCCATCATTCCCTTCAGGGGCACCCCCTAATGACCTAGGGACTTCTTACTACCCCTGCCTCCAATAGCACCACCCTGGAGACCAGGCTTCTGATACATTGGCTTTTTGCGGCATTCAAAACCCAAACTAGAGTTGTTACTGATTAATGGACAATATTATGAAATATTATTAGCTATAAATAAACAGGATTTATTTATTCGCTTTCCCCTTTAGATATCTCAGGGTGGTAACTTAAATACATAGGCTAAAATTAACTCTTTGGATATAAAATTTTCTGCAAAAGTTTACATTACTAAAATATTGAAGAGTTTGATGAGGGTGAGGGATAGTTCAGAAAAATGCATAAATGCTATTAGAAAAAAAAAACTGCTTTTAAAGCACTTTACCAGCTTGAGAAAAAACGTGATATTTTTGCTTTGTACTCAGCAAAGAAAACCTAACATTTCTTTATATCTTTATATCTGCATATTGAAAGAACACATTGAAAATTCATAGTGTCCTCAGAAATAAATTTGTGGGGTGAGAGTATATTTGAAGAAAGGGGATTTATTTAATTCATAAAATCTAATGATAAGAACAACAGAACAAGAATCCTCACCCACTGTACCACAGCAAGTGGGGGGGTGGGGAACCTCACTCGAAAATTCTCTAGAAGGAGTAACACTCAAATTCCTCCTCAAATTTTCTTATGTAAAAGTTTGGCAAGAATTGTAGTAAATAATTTTGGCAAACAGATATTCTATCTAGGAATTTGTCAATAGAAAATATGGTTCTTTATTTCAACGTGGGCAAAGAAAAAAAAAATGAGACTTAGCACCCTCAGGTGCTAAGGAGGATGAGAAGAAGCACATGGAACTAAAAAATAAGGTACTCATGCTTATCAACAGAAGATAAGGACCCTTTTAGTGTGAAAACTAAAAGAATAGTAAAGAAAGAGTGCAGTCTAACCCCAGAAGCAATGGGGCACCAAGTACAAGGTCAAGTGGAATGAATAAAACTAAGGTCTCTGATCTGAGATCTAGAATTGGGGAAGAGAGGGCAATGTACTAGCAATGTTCATTCAATTTTTCTTAGGAATGAGGAAAGCAAACAGTACACAATTAGTCTAGGTAAAGCAGAGAAGGAAAATTGTTTATTGTCATTGAATAAGCTCTCAAAAGAAGTCTTCACTGAAAGTAAATATATAGAGAAAGTGTATGAATCCTGGGTTACAACATACTCTCCATAAATTCAGAGATATCCTTTTTGCAGATTTTTAGTTTCATATTTCAACTCTTTACATCTCTAACAATTAGGACAAAATACGGGATATAAAAGGACTTGATAAATTTCCTTCATAAATTTATAACAAATTTGAAAAATGAAAATGCAAAATTATAAATGAGAATTAAAATATTTATAGCTATAGGAAATTAAATTAATATTTGAAAATATTTAGAAGAAATTAAAGAAAGATGATTCTTTTTCAATATTCTACACATTTTCATGCACTAAATATAAATTGAACTTTAATACTTCTTAATAAAGCAAAAACAGAAACATGGAAAAAACATGCTAGTTCTTTGGACTAGCTAAGATGAAATTTCTTTCACAATTCTTAGATCTAAAAATAATAATTTCTTTCTTTCTCCCTCCCTCCTTCTGCCCCCTGCCTCTCTCTCTCCCTCCCTCCCTCTCCCTTCTCTCTTTCTCTCTCTCTCTCCTCTCTTTCTTTCTCTTTCTCTCTTTCTCTCTCTCCCTCCCCCCCCCCTCCCTCCCTCCCTCCCTCCCTCCCTCCCTCCCTTCCTTCCTTCCTTCCTTCCTTCCTTCCTTCCTTCCTTCCTTCCTTCCTTTCCCCTTTCCTTCCTTCCTTCCTTCCTTCCTTCTTTCTTTCTTTCTTCCTTCCTTCCTTCCTTCCTTTCTTTCTTTCTTTCTTTCTTTTCTTTCTTTCTTTCTTTCTTTCTTTCTTTCCTTCTTTCTTTCTTTCTTTCTTTCTTTCTTTCTTTCTTTTCTTTCTTTCTTTTCTCTTTCTCTCTCTCTCTTCTCTCTCTCTCTCTCTCTCTCTCTCTCTCTCTCCTCTTTCTTTCTTTTTTTCTTTCTTTCTTTCTTTCTTATACCAGGGACTGAACCCAGAGTTGCTTAATACTGAGCTACAGCCTCAGCTCTTTTTATATTTTTAATTATTTTTTATTTTGACACAGGGTATCACTATGTTGCCCAGACCGGTCAGGAACTTATGATCCTCCTGCCTTAGCCTCTTGAGTCACTGGGATTATAGTATGCATCATCACACACGTCTTAAAAAAATGAGACTTAACAGAAAGTAATAATTTTTGAGCAATTTTTTTAATCTCATCCCTCTTCTAAAATTAACATTCTTTGGGAATCATAAATGCTAATCAGAATTACAGTGCTTATGCAGCTTTACTATAAGCCTGATACTTTTCTCATCCCTTTTATAGACATTATTTTACAAGCTCTGTAAATCCCTTGAATCACAAATCTCTTTTTATTTTCACTTAAATGAGAATAATATTAAGGTCCATAGAAATCAAGTAACCTATTCAAATTCGTAGAGCTAGTGAGTGAAGAAGGCAGTGTTTTACCTTCTAGTAAATAATTTATTTAAAAAATCAATAATGATGAACCAATATCATAGATAAAATTCAACGATGATTCCCCAGTGTTTTGAGTTTTGTTTCTAATATTATCTTTTATATTTAGTTTTTATTCTAAGAACTTGAAGACACTACTTCAATTGACTAGCATTAAGTAATAGACATTCCAAAACCAAATGTCATAAAATAACTTTATCAATTTCTCAGGGTGCTATATAGAATGAATGTGGCTTCTGAGCAGCTGGGGTTACTAGTTCAGATGTATTCAGCTGGTAGCAGGACTGAAAAGTCCTGGGAGTTTGCACCTACAGAGCTGTTTATGAATCCTCCACATAGGCCTTGGCTTCTTAACAGCATGTGTCTTCAGGGTGGTAGACTCAGTAAGGCGCAGGTCATTTCAAAGGGAAAAAAGTGTAAAAGTTGTCACTCTGAATAAAATATGAACATGGACCATGGACCAAAAGGTACCCATTGTTTTATCTGTTAGACAAAATATGTCACTAGGCTGGTTCATATTCAAGTGAAACAGACTTAACCACATGCTGAGGGTTCCAGTGATCACATGTGGGGAGGAAAAGAATTGTCTATGACCATCTTTAAGGATTGTAGCGCAGATACTGTATTTTTACACTATATTTTCTTTTTATTTGTCAAATGTTTATTTCCCTACTCTTTGGTGGCAGTGCTAGAAATCCTAAAGTATGTAAAAGAGAGTAACAGGGAAGAATAGAAGGACATGAGAGGCCAGCTAGAAGCAAATATTAATATTTTAGTGTGGAATTTGAAGTGGCTCTCAGATCCTTGATTTTTCTTTATGCTTATGTGGGGCAGACCGAATGATCCACGTGACTGGTGGGCCAGGAACAAGACAAGAGTGTCAAACTGAAGCAATTCTTGAGATCCAATAAGAGAACAGAAACCACAAATACAAATAAAAAGCAGGAAAAAAAAACAGGTGTTTGATGGTTTCATGCAGGATCAGATCAGAAAAGAAAGGAAGGGACAAGATGTATTGATTTTGAATGACAAGCTGAGAAATTAAACTTGACCTTTTTGCACAGACTCAGCCCAAAGCTTACTCTTTCAAATGGCAGTGGAGACAACATAACTAAGGGAGAATCAAGAAATTATTTTTACTTACTCAATGATGTCCAAATCTTGTCAAATATCTGATCTGTTTCTGAGTACACATTTTTATGGTCTTAAAATATGATGACACATGTTTTGGAAAAATATATTCTTGACAGTGCAAAACAAATTATTACAGTGTTAAATGTTTTAGAAAAGTGTCATACTCAGAGAGTAGATTATATAACTTAGAATTGCAAGGTGAAATGGAATTCTGAAAATTATTAGTCTTCCAGTTAACATAATACACATTCTTAATATTGAATAAATGTAATTAATACCACAATTTAATATAAATACTCAGAGTTTGATTTCTACTCTACGAATCCAGGATGACTGATATTCCCATCCCCCATCAGCATACCTAGCCAACCCAAGCCTGAACCACAGCAGCAAGAAACATGTCACCAAAAGCAGATAATTCAAAAGAAGACACATTGATTAAATTATCTGACCAAATTTGAAAGTTGCTTTTAATTGAAAGGTCTGGTTAATAAATAGGAAATATCAGAAAAGGGAGAAGATACGTTGGAGATTTTCAAATAAAATTTCAGTTGTCTTTCAATAAATCTTCAGGGCACTTCATGCACCAGGCTATCTTCTAAACACTGTATAAATGTTTTTTCACATAATCTTCATAAAGATGTCCTTTGGAAGGTGCTGCTATTATCTTTATTTCACAAATATCACACAAGAAATTATACTCTTGTCAAAAGTCATCTTTGTACGTAATGTCAACTCCAGCTGACAGTTTCTTTCCCAATGCTAAATAATGGGAAGGAACTAGCCATTTGAAGAGCAAAGGCAAAGGATTGCAGGAAGAGAAGCAAACAGTGCAAAAGCCCAAAGGTGAGAAGGAGCTTGGTTTGTTCAAGGAAGAGAGAGAAGGTGAATGTAGTTATAATGTAAGGAGTGAGGGAGAGAGCCCATGAATGAAAGCGTCAGGCACAGACATGGGCAGACAACATGCTGTGGGGAGGCATGTAGGCTACAGTCAGGGAGTCAATATTTGATTACTGAATGAAGCTTTATGGTAGCTTTAAAAGCAGGGAAGGAACATTTCCGGAGGGAAGACTCATTGAAGTTTATTTTACTTGCTTGGTGATGAAAGTGACATATTCAAGTCATCAAAATTAGAAGCACTACTTTCAACTCTTCTTGCTATTTTATTTATAATAATAGCTTATTATAATGTGAATGAGTATTTCTACATTTAATAGAAGCCTATGCATTTAGTGTACTTGAAATATGGCTGACAATGCATTCATTTGGCAAATTTCTCTTTGTGATGGTTTAAAGCCTCTGCTCTGGAGGACACTTAGGTTCATTCCATTATGTGTTTTAGAATGAAGAAAATATACACTTTAATGCTTAATGTGACAGTCTATTTCTGTAGTTTCTGTTGCAATACATTTTATATAACAGAATAGATATATCCCTTGTCTTTAAATTCTCTGAATTTAATTTAAACTAGTGCACAGCAAGAAAACAAACAAACAAAACAAAACAACAAAACAAAACAAAAAACTACAACAAAAGTCTTTGCAGGGAAAGAATGTAGAATGGAAAAAGTCATTTGTATAATCCAGACCACCCATTCTCATACTCCTATGACAAAAGTTAACGTTTACAAAGCCTAGACAATTGAGTCATGTCTGATAAACCAAAAGTCAAAAACTCAGTACATGCAGTAGGATTCAAATCTTACATAACAACATCCCTTTGTCACAATTGCCATTTTGTTGAGTATTATGAAATCTTAAAGCAACACACATGTGCGTGCATGCACATACACACACACACACACACACACACACACACACACAAACACACAAATGTACTTTAATATTTTCTGGAACAAAGAAAGCAGCCACTAATATTTGAGAACTGTTTTCCTAATAAGATGATGTTTTACTCATCATCTCATAAACAGGTAATGTTATTTACCTCCAAAACTTTAAGGTAGCCTCACTTCTTTTTCATGATGCATTTGATTCTTTTATACAATTTTACATATTACATATTTAGCTGAAATTAAATATTCATAACTTTTATCACAGCCACAAAGATTACTCTTTTAGAAACATTTGCTTCTTAAGGTATTCTCATTTTTTAAGTTCTATATATTTAGCATAAATAAATTTTAATGAGTGTATCACCTTTTTTTACCCTCAAATAATACTTTTCTTACTAATATTGCTTAATATTATTAACCACATTCTGTAATAAGGATTGAAAAACCCTCATATTTTCCTGTGTATCCGTATCCCATATTATTCTCAAGTGGAATAACTGATTACATGTGGCAATTGATTTTGAGAAAAGCTGATTCTATGTGTAGTCCATTTGCCTTTGCTTTAACTAAGCAAAATGAAAAATGTCTTATACTTTATTTGACTTATTAAAAATATGCAACTTGCATTTCTACTTACCATTCCATAAATTATAAGGATAAACAGACTATTTAAAATTACTATTAATAGAGAAATTGCCTTGAATTTTAAACATCTCTAAGGACATTATATTATTACTTTGGGTTTTAAAAATCATACACATAACAAGCAGTATTTTTATATTTCCCAGGTGTTCCATACAGATGCTGATAAATAGGTGCAATTCTGAAATACCTAGAAATTGTTATCCAATTTTCTGAGCTAGAGTTAAACAAACAAATGAAAAGAATAAAAAGAAAGAAAAAAAAGAAACCCTAGTGGTTATTTGCTAGCTTCAAAACATGAATCAGAGGCTGGGGTTGTGGCTCAGCAGTGGAATGCTTGACTAGCACATGTGAGTCACTGGGTTCCATCCTCCACATACAAATAAATAAAGGTATTGTACCCACCTACAACTAAACAATATTAAAAAACAAAACATGAATTGGTCATTTTAATGATGCATGTCTTTATCTAAACATAAGGAGTGTCATAAATGTTTTTAAATAGCTAAAATTACTTATCAATTGTTGAAAAAAACAGAGCTATATTTTAAAGGAACACAATATAATCAAAACATTGTACAGCCACACCTTGGTGATAAATTGAAAATTAAATTAGCTTTGCAGGTTGTGCGTCACCTGCGGGCGCTTGAACAATACGGTGTGCGTGCGCTTCTTTATCATGGCCAACCCTAAATGAGTGGTTGAGCGGCCGAACTGCCACTGCCATAGCTCTCTGAAGCCAGCTGAAGTTGAGGGGTCGTCAGCCACAGAGAGCAGATAAGGCAGAGTTTTGAAACAGTTCAATTCCTGCCCAAGGCTGCTCTGGGAGACATCTGGTGTTCTAGTTGGTCAGTCATTACCAGCCAGAGAAGAGAAATGATGCCGAGTATTTTTCCAGTCCTTCAGATGCTGGAATTCTAATTCCTACTCCACTGATCTGCTGTCTCCCATGTAATGCCCTTATGTGGATGGATTTAAAGAGATGGACACAATGCCTTTATTTATTTATATGTGGTGCTGAGGACTGAAGCCAGTGCCTCAAATGTGCAAGGACATGGAGATACTAGGATCAAACTCAGGGTTTATTGTGAGAATGAAATGAAGTATAAAACCGTGTAGAGAGAGGGGAAGATGGCGGCGAAGGGAGTGCATCACCCCCGTATGCCGCGTCACTGTGAGGGAGAATGATGAGTTAAAACAGCTGAAGGCTGTCTTGTTGGGAATTTCCAGCAAAATTGAGGTGCTCCAGAATCTAGTGGAGGGACTTTCATCGCGTGAGGATTGGCGGCGGGGGCTCGGTCGCGGGCAATTTCTCCGCACGGATGGTCGCACGGCTTGTTCAGCGGATTGCCCCACAGCCGGAGTCTGCGGTGTGCGCTGGGAAGCGGAGAGGTGGCGGCGAGGAGGTGCAGCGCTGCGGATTCTGAGGGCTTCTGCCAGCGGTGGAATGGCTGCGCTCAGTGCTTAGTTCTGGGTTTGAGACAGAGGAGGGAAGCGGTCCAGTTCGGTTCTCCACACCGGTCAGTCCACGGAGGAGGCCAGCGGCCGCCATCTTGGAGAGCTGACGTAATCATCCCTGTTTTCTACTGATCTCAGCTCATTCAGCTACGGAACAGGTGATTTCAGGCTGTTATTTGCCTGCATCTCGCAGACAGATCGCTCAGGTCCAGGGCTAGAGAAGCCGCGGAGACGGCTTCTTGGAGCTCGCCCCTAGCAGAGCGTGCTCCAAGCTCTGAGCAGCCGGGTTCTGGTTCCTGGAGCTGCTTTGGACCAGGGCTGGGGAACCCACGGAGACTGCTTCTTGGAGCCTGCTCCTAGAGGACCGTGCACCGAGCTCTGAGCAGCCGGGTTCTGGCTCCCAGAACTGTTTTGGCCCAGGGCTGGGGGAACCCGCGGAGTCTGCTTCTTGGAGCCCGCCCCCAGCAGAGCATGCACCGAGCTCGGGGCGGCCAGGTTCTGGCTCCCAGAGCTGCTTTGGCCCTGGGCTGGGGATCCCGCAGAAACTGCTTCTCGGTCTGGGTCCTGCTGGGTGCTGTGGGGGCCAGAGGGGCAGAGTGGAACTGCCTCCTGCACCCAGAACAGGCCAAGCGACCGGCTGGCGTGGTATCACGTCACCCCAACTGCAGCTGGGGCCGAAGAGAGCATCCGCCCATGCCTGGATCAGGTACAGGGACCCGATGGCGTGGTAGTCAAGTCACCCCATTTGGAGTAGGGGCAGAGCAGAGCCGCAGCCCGAGCCGGCAAGGTAGGCAGACCTGCGACCCACCGATGGGACAGGCCCGGTGGCCTGCCAGCGTGGTGGACACGTCACACCGACTGGAGTGGGGGCTGAGTGGGGCCACTGCCTGTGCCCGGAAAAGGCCCAGCAACCCACCGGCATGGCAGTCAAGTCACCCCATTTGACTGGGGGCCGAGCAGAGCTGCCGCCCGAGCTCGCAAGATAGGCAGACCAGCGGCCCACAGGTGGAACGGGCCCAGCGGCCGGCCGGCGAGACAGACACGTCACAATGGTCGGAGTGGAGGCGGAGCAGAGCCGCCGCCCGTGTCCGGAAAAGGCCCAGCGACCCGCCGGAGTGGCAGTCAGGTAGCCCCATTTGGAGTGGGGGCCAAGCAGAGCTGCCGCCGGAGCCCGCAAGGTAGGCAGACCTGCGACCCACTGGCGGAACAGGCCCAGAGGCCTGCCAGCGTGGTAGACACGTCACACCAATTGGAGTAGGGGCTGAGCAGAGCCGCCGCCCGCATCCGGATCAGGCCCAACGACCCGTTGGCGTGGTAGTCACGTCACCACAATTGGTGTGGGGCCAGAGCAGAGCCGCCACACGCGCCCGCAGGGAGGGCAGACCTGCGACCAACCGGCAGAGCAGTCCTAGTGGCCCGCCAGCATAGTAGACAGATCACCCCAATTGGAGGAGGAGCACAGCCACTACCCGCTCTGCAAGGGAGATTTTTCAACTATACAAGACCAGGGGGAAAATTTCAAAAACACAACAGTTTTACCAAGCAGAAAGAAACGCGAGCAGTATGAAAAGACAAGGAAAGAAAGGACCACAAGCAATGCAGGTCAACTCAACTTTAGAAGAGGTAATAGCTGCAATAGATGAAATGTCAGATAAAGAATTCAGGATGTACATGCTTCAGATGATCTGGAGTCTCAAGGAAGACATGAGACAGCAAAATCAGACAATGAAAGATCACTTTGACAAGGAATTACATAAACAAATCCAAGAAGCAAAGGATCAATTATACAGGGAGATAGAGGTAATAAAAAACAAACAAATAGAAATCCTAGAAATGCAGGAAGCAATAAACCAACTTAAAAACTCAATTGAGAATACTACCAGCAGAGTAGAACACTTAGAAGATAGAACATCAGACAATGAAGACAAAGTATTTCAACTTGAAAAGAACATAGACAGCTCAGCAAGACAGTTAAGAAACCATGAGCAGAACATCCAAGAGATATGGGATAACATAAAGAGACCAAACTTAAGAGTCATTGGGATACAGGAAGGCATGGAGGTCCATACCAAAGGAATAAACAATCTATTCAATGAAATAATACGAGAAAACTTCCCAGACTTGAAGAATGAGACAGAATCCCAAATCCTAGAAGCCTACAGGATGCCAAATGTGCAAAATCATAAGAGATCCACACCTAGACACATTATAATGAAGATGCCCAACATACAGAATAAGGAGAGAATTTTAAAAGCTACAAGAGAAAGGAAGCAGATTACATTTAGGGGTAAACCAATCAGGATAACAGCTGATCTTTCAACACAGACTCTGAAAGCTAGAAGATTCTGGAATAACATATTCCAAACACTGAAAGAAAATGGGTTCCAGCCAAGAATCGTGTATCCGGTGAAATTAAGCTTCAGGATGGAAGATGAAATTAAAACCTTCCAAGATAAACAAAAGTTATAAGAATTTGCAGCTAGAAAACCATCTCTTCAAAAAATCCTTGGCAAAACATTACAGGAAGAGGAAATGGAAAATAACAATGAAAACCAACAGTGGGAGGTAGGACAATAAAGGGGGGGGGGAATAATCAAAGAAGAAAACAAATCAGGTTTAGTAACATTAATAAACAAATATGGCTGGAAGAACAAACCATATTTCAATAATAACCCTAAATGTTAATGGCTTAAACTCACCAATTAAGAGACACAGGCTAGTTGAATGGATCACAAAACAAGACCCAACAATATGCTGCCTACAGGAGACGCATTTGATAGGAAAAGATATACATAGACTGAAGGTGAAAGGATGGGAAAAATCATTCCACTCATATGGACTGCGGAAACAAGCAGGAGTTTCCATACTCATATCTAATAAAATAGATTTCAAGCCAAAGTTAATCAAAAGGGATAAAGAGGGACACTACATACTGCCCAAGGGAACCATACACCAACAAGACATAACAATCATAAATATATATGCCCCAAACAATGGAGCAGCTATGTTCATCAAGCAAACTCTTCTCAAATTCAAGAGTCTAATAGACCACCATGCAATAATCATGGGAGACTTCAACACACCTCTCTCACCATTGGACAGATCTTCCAAACAAAAGTTGAATAAGGAAACTATAGAACTCAATAACACAATTAACAACCTAGACTTAATTGACATATATAGAATATACCACCCAATATCAAGCAGTTACACTTTTTTCTCAGCAGCACATGGATCGTTCTCAAAAATAGATCATATATTATGTGACAGGGCAACTCTTAGACAATATAAAGGAGTAGAGATAATACCATGCATCTTATCTGATCATAATGGATTGAAACTGAAAATCAATGATAAAAGAAGGAAGGAAAAATCATGCATCACTTGGAGAATGAACAATAGGTTACTGAATGATCAATGGGTTTTAGAAGACATCAAGGAGGAAATTAAAAAATTCTTAGAGTTAAATGAAAACTCAGACACAACATATCGGAATCTATGGGACACATTGAAAGCAGTTCTAAGAGGAAAATTCATTGCTTGGAGTTCATTCCTTAAAAAAAGAAAAAAACAACAAATAAATGATCTCATACTTCATCTCAAAATCCTAGAAAAAGAAGAGCAAAACAACAGCAAAAGAAGTAGAAGGCAAGAAATAATTAAAATCAGAGCTGAAATTAATGAAATTGAAACAAAAGAAACAATTGAAAAAATTGACAAAACTAAAAGTTGGTTCTTTGAAAAAATAAATAAAATAGACAGAACCTTAGCCATGCTAATGAAGAGAAGAAGAGAGAGAACTCAAATTACTATTATATGGGATGAAAAAGGCAATATCACAACAGACACTTCAGAAATACAGAAGATAATCAGAAATTATTTTGAATCCTTATACTCCAATAAAATAGAAGATAGTGAAGGCATCGATAAATTTCTTAAGTCATACGATCTGCCCAGATTGAGTCAGGAGGATATAGACAACCTAAACAGACCAATAACAATTGAGGAACTAGAAGAAACCATCAATAGACTACCAACTAAGAAAAGCCCAGGACCGGATGGGTATACAGCAGAGTTTTACAAAACCTTTAAAGAGGAACTAATACCAACACTTTTCAAGCTATTTCAGGAAATAGAAAAAGAGGGAGAACTTCCAAATTCATTCTATGAGGCCAACATCACCCTGATTCCTAAACCAGACAAAGACACTTCAAAGAAAGAAAACTACAGACCAATATCTCTAATGAACCTAGATGCAAAAATCCTCAATAAAATTCTGGCGAATCGGATTCAAAAACATATCAAAAAAATCGTACACCATGATCAAGTAGGATTCATCCCTGGGATGCAAGGCTGGTTCAATATACGGAAATCAATAAATGTTATTCACCACATCAATGGACTTAAAAATAAGAACGATATGATCATCTCGATAGATGCAGAAAAAGCATTCGAGAAAGTACAGCATCCCTGTATGTTCAAAACTCTAGAAAAATTAGGGATAACAGGATCATACCTCAACATAGTAAAAGCAATCTATGCTAAGACACAGGCTAGCATCATTCTGAATGGAGAAAAATTGAAGGCATTCCCTCTAAAATCTGGAACAAGACAGGGATGCCCTCTCTAACCACTTCTGTTCAACATAGTCCTCGAAACACTGGCCAGAGCAATTAGACAGACGAAAGAAATTAAAGGCATAAAAATTGGAAAAGAAGAACTTAAATTATCACTATTTGCAGATGACATGATTCTATACCTAGAAGACCCAAAAGGGTCTACAAAGAAACTACTAGAACTAATAAATGAATTCAGCAAGTTGGCAGGATATAAAATCAACACGCATAAATCAAATGCATTCCTGTATATCAGCGACAAATCCTCTGAAATGGAAATGAGGACAACTACTCCATTCACAATATCCTCAAAAAAAAAAATAAAATACTTGGGAATCAACCTAACAAAAGAGGTGAAAGACTTATACAAAGAAAACTACAGAACCCTAAAGAGAGATATAAAAGAAGATCTTAGAAGATGGAAAAATATACCCTGTTCATGGATAGGCAGAACTAACATCATCAAAATGGTGATATTACCCAAAGTTCTCTATAGGTTTAATGCAATGCCAATCAAAATCCCAACGGCATTTCTTGTAGAAATAGATAAAGCAATCATGAAATTCATATGGAAAAACAAAAGACCCAGAATAGCAAAAACAATGCTAAGCAGGATGTGTGAATCAGGTGGTATAGGAATACCAGACTTCAAACTATACTACAGAGCAATAGTAACAAAAACAGCATGGTACTGGTACCAAAACAGGCGGGTGGACCAATGGTATAGAATAGAGGACACAGAAACCAATCCACAAAACTAAAACTTTCTTATATTTGATAAAGGGGCTAAAAACATGTAATGGAGGAAGGACAGCATCTTCAACAAATGGTGTTGGGAAAACTGGAAATCCATATGCATCAAAATGAAACTGAATCCCTTTCTCTCGCCATGCACAAAAGTTAACTCAAAATGGATCAAGGAGCTTGATATCAAATCAGAGACATGGCATCTGATAGAAGAAAAAGTTGGCTATGATCTACATACTGTGGGGTCGGGCTCCAAATTCCTCAATAGGACACCCATAGCACAAGAGTTAATAACTAGAATGAACAAATGGGACTTACTCAAACTAAAAAGTTTTTTCTCAGCAAAAGAAACAATAAGAGAGGTAAATAGGGAGCCTACATCCTGGGAACAAATCTTTACTCCTCAAACTTCAGATAGAGTCCTAATATCCAGAATATACAAAGAACTCAAAAAATTAGACAATAAGATAACAAATAACCCAATCAACAAATGGGCCAAGGACCTGAACAGACACTTCTCAGAGGAGGACATACAATCAATCAACAAGTACATGAAAAAATGCTCACCATCGCTAGCAGTCAGAGAAATTCAAATCAAGACCACCCTAAGATACCATCTCACTCCAGTAAGATTGGCAGCCATTACGAAGTCAAACAACAACAAGTGCTGGCGAGGATGTGAGGAAAAGCGTACACTTGTTCATTGTTGGTGGGACTGCAAATTGGTGCAGCCAATTTGGAAAGCAGTATGGAGATTTCTTGGAAAGCTGGGACTGGAACCGCCATTTGACCCAGCTATTCCCCTTCTCAGTCTATTCCCTAAAGACCTAATAAGAGCATGCTACAGGGACACTGCTACATGGATGTTCATAGCAGCACAATTCACGATAGCAAGATTGTGGAACCAACCTAGATGCCCTTCAATAGACGAATGGATAAAAAAAAAATGTGGCATTTATACACAATGGAGTATTACTCTGCATTAAAAAATGACAAAATCATAGAATTTGGAGGGAAATGGATGGCATTAGAGCAGATTATGCTAAGTGAAACTAGCCAATCCCTACAAAACAAATGCCAAATGTCTGCTTTGATATAAGGGGAGTAACTAACGACAGAGTAGGGATGAAGAGCATGAGAAGAAGATTAACATTAAACAGGGATGAGAGGTGGGAGGGAAAGGGAGAGAGAAGGGAAATCACATGGAAATGGAAGGTGATCCTCAGGGTTATACAAAATTACATACAAGAGGAAGTGAGGGGTAAGGGAAGAATAATACAAGTGGAAGAAATGATTTACAGTAGAGGGGGTAGAGAGAGAAGAGGGGAGGGGAGGGGAGGGGAGGGGGGATAGTAGAGGATAGGAAAGGCAGCAGAATACAACAGACACTAGAATGGCAATGTGTAGATCAATGGAAGTGTAAATGATGTGATTCAGCAATCTGTATACGGGGTAAAATTGGAGTTCATAACCCACTTGAATCACACTGTGAAATATGAAATATCAAGAACTATGTAAGGTTTTGAACGACCAACAACAACAACAACAAAATAATGATAAGTTATTGATTTAAGAGGATGAAAGTTACCTCTGTAATTCAGATTTTTCTTAATATAGATTGAATTCTAGCATTCTATCAAAAAAAAAAAAGGAAAAAGCAGCTTTACATGTATGAAGACATGAATTGGTGTGAGCATATTTTATATACAAACAGAGATATGAAAAATTGTGTTCTATATGTGTAATAAGAATTGTGATACATTCTGCTGTCGTGTATTTAAAAAATAAAAGCAATTAAAAAAAAAAACTTGTAGAGCTCTCAGAATATGCCTGGGACTTTATGAGACCTTAATAAATGTTATCTATCTAAGCAAAAAAAAAAATTAGCTTTGCAAAGAATTGCTCAGAATTGCAAATCATCAAATCAAGAAATCACTTTCTAGCATAGATTTGTACTAAACTGCCTCATGATGGATTCTATCATTAACTTTTTCTCCTAATCCCTTATCAAAAATAGTATCTTCTTAGATAAGACATATGGGAAACCAATAGTGCAACCAGCAAGGACACAGTGAAAGGGGTCTCAAAGCAATTTAAATGTACTTTGATTTCTCGATGTTTCTACTGTGCATTTTCTTTTACATATAAACGAAGATTATCTAGTCACATTAAAAAAAACTCAGTAAGAATTTTAAAAGCCTACAGTTACATCTCTGAGAAGTGTATAAATTAATAATAGATATAAATAAAAATATCATTCTCCATTTATAGAAGGCAAAGAGAACTTTTCATCTTTTTCCATTTTCTCATGGGTTCCCTTGGAAGCATAGTGAATCTCAGCCAATACTTTAATATTTAAAATAAAATTAATTCTCTTAGACATTGATCCCATCATCAATTTTTATAATGTAGAGAAATCCTCAAGGTCTGGGTAAAATAACCCCTAAATGATACATATTCAACATGGGATCTTCATGATACATAGAGGAGAATATCACAAAGTATAGACCTTTATTTCTTAAGAAGATGAAAAGAAATTTGTTTTTATGATTTTCCTGTGTATGTTAAATTTTGTTCAAAACTCATAATCACTTTCATGCTAATTTATGTGCAATAAATCCGTTAATGTTTATTTGGCCACAGTTTGTGTTCTCTCTCTTCTGCACTGGTACCCATGGTGTTCTTTTTGTTCATGAGGAAACTGTTTTATTTCTCCAGCACAGGAAAGGATGACATGACCCACAGAACTCACATTACTAAATTAAAAGAAAAAATTACACCGGAAGTCAGTAAAGAATTCTCAGTGAAGCTTCAAAAGTAGAAAATTCCAATCATGGGAAAATAAATATTTTAAGATATTTTAGTGAGGAGACTATACAAAGAATTGGTTTTTCAACTGGAGATTATAACACTGTATTTTACCAGGTAGATCCATAATCCACCTTCTTAGAGCTCCTTACCATATACAACATATTTTAGAAAGTTTTCTTCTGTACTACATAGCACTAATCAGTGTGTTATTGAAACTGTTAATCCAGGTATCTGCCCCTTCTACATAATCTTAAGATTGTAAAAGCCAAAACCTGTTTACTTCAAGAGTCTGTCTGGATACTAAGAACTAAAATCACACCATACCATCTATATTAATATTACTGTGGTATTTCACTGTCTTCCCTAACATTTCTTTGCTCCATCCAGCTAAAGCAAGTATTTTTGAGTGTTTCATGTGGGAACTCACTTAAGGTCTGTTTTCCTCTTGAGAGAAAACACCAAAAGACATTTTATTACCCACATTTCTTTTAATTTCCTTAAGAACTCTTACCTTATGTGTTCCATCAATCCTGGACCATTGAATTATGATACTGACTCAATCTGAGTCAAGACTTCATCTTGAGAGACCCACTTTAAATCAAGTTTCAAAACAGTCCAATTCTTGGTTAACATCTAGTCTTGCAATTTTTCCGCCCTCCCCATGAGAAGGATTGTAAAAGCTTTGTGAGTTAAGGTACTCAGATACTACACTAATAGACTCAGTTTTGCCTTCTCAATCAGTTTTGTTGATAATATACTGGGAAACAAACTTTGATAATCCTTGAGAACAGTAATTGTTTTCATAGTTACAAAATCATTAATTCAAACTTATTGCTAGGAACTAATTATGAATTATGTAACTATGTGGTTTGAGATAACAAATAGATTTATGGAGTCTTTATGTTTACAACTATCTACAAGTAGATATATGATGTTTTTGCATTCATTTGTAATGCATATCACAATGCCTAGAATATCATGTTATGATGTATATATATATATATATATGCTTTAAGGAATTACATAGTTGTACAATTTTCATAGTTATCACTACCATAATGAGACCTTTCTAATGATGATCACAGGCAGTGAAGAACCAGAAAAAATAAGATATTTTGTTTATTTTATTGTAAACTGGTAACTTAGAGCTGAGCTCTCTCCCCAAAAGTATTCCTTGGATTCATATTTAAATGAATCATACAAATTATTACCAATGTAGAGAAGGAGTAGATCACAATCTGACCATCTCAGAATTCCAGAAATTGAAGTATCAAATTAATTTTCTAGTGTCATAGGCTTTATGAATTTTTCTTTATACATTTTTGTTTTGTATAATGAGAGTATCTTGCAGGACTGTTGAGAAGATTAAATGAATGAATATATGTAAGTAACTTAGAATGAATGAACAGGACCATTCACAGTATAAATACCCTCTAAGTGCTACCTATGTTGTATGACATACTGTGATTTCACCAGGGCTTATTTTCAACATGTGTCGTACTCTTGTCTTTGTCTCTATTGAAAGGCTTGAATGTGGCAGAAATTCAATTGTACTAACACTGAGGAATAGATGAGAGGACATTTGTGTGTGTGCTTTTCTTGTTTCTAATTCAAATACTCCCCAACAAACATTTTTTTTTCTCTTCTCATGGAGTCCAACTCCATCATTTTATTCCATCAACCTTAATAAATAAATACAACACTACACAGAGACTGGTTAAATACCATTGGATTGTTGGCATTTTCATGTATATTATTTTTCTTAGTTGTTTTCAATTTTTTTGAAAGCTACATAAAAAAGTTCACTTTGGAATAAACAAAAGATTACCAAACATCCTTTTTCTGAAATGCTAAGAGCTATTGTAGATTTTTCAAAAGTATAGGAATATACATGTGCATTTCTATCTTTTATTAAGTTGTTTCACAACTCTCTAAAAACTGTAACATATTCAATTAAATGTTAAGCAAATTGATTTTTATATATAGGCACACACTCTTGTCTGATTTTTTTTTAATTTTAAGTTTAATTGATATTATTTTAAGTTTAAGTTTGAATTGCCCTAAGGAAACCAAGGTTTACATCCATTTGCAAATTCATTTCAATAAATGAATCTATAAATATATCTGTTAAATGATCTATAAATATGTCTGTTAAGTGTTTCCTTTTGAATTCTTTCTGAACAGTTTATCAATTATCTCATTTAACTAAAGATAGAAAATCTTTATGATTTTGTATCTGCATGAGTAATGTTTGTGTTGGTGCTTGTGTGCATGTGCATAAATTATTCTGTAGCAGTATTTTTTTAAACAACTGTCATATTTAACTGGAGAAACTATTTGATTTTTCTTTTTCCTTTTTTTCTGATCATTTCACAAAGGAAAAAAACAATTAAAATCTTATATTAGACATGATGGTCTTAAAAATTATATTGTTTAAAGGTAATTTCAAAAAAAAATAAGATTTCTAGTCTCAGGATAATTAAACTTTTAGATAATATATGATTCTTGAATTAATACAATCCAACTTTGTACTTAAAAACAACGAACATAAACATGCTTGGTTTAGTTGGTCAATATTGCTATTGAAGATAAAACTTCAAAATAAACCATAAATCATGTCAAGGGATTTAGTTTGCCATTGGTTTTGTTTTGGTGAAGTTTCAAAGATATTATAAAGGGGAGTAAAAGTGTGTGCAGCAGAAAAGAGAAAGACTGAGCTATTGCAATCTCATTCTTGTTGAAAAGCTCTTCTATTAAAATGGGATGTTTGTAACTAGGATACTATTATGATTTTGGTGTGAGGTCTTCCCCACAAAGCTCATGTGTGAGACAATGCAAAAAATATCAGAGGTTAACAGATTGAATTATAAGATCCTTAAACTAATAAAATGTATTAATCCACTTGATTGGATGAACTGAATGGTAACTGTAGGCAGGGTATGGCAGGAGGAGGTAGGTCTCTGGCAGCATGCCTTTGAGGTGCATATTTTGTCCCTACTGAGCCAATGAGTGGAACAGTGTCTCTCCTCTCTCTCTCATACACACACACACACACACACACACACACACACACACCTTTAATATGCCATGTCAGTAAACTTTTCCTCCTAAAATTGTTCTTGTCAGGTCTTTTGGTCATAGCGTCAAAAAAGCTGACTAAAACATAAATTTTCTACTTGGGATTTGGGTTCATGAGAAGTACTTACTTAGCAGGTAAAAAGTGAGTGGATTGGGAGCATTTCACAAAAGGAAACATGTTCATTATTAAGGGCAGAGGATTTTCTTGGCTCACCATATACTAATAAAATTGGACATTATGGGAAGCTTTTGGATGACAAACAGTTTTTCTTAATGGTCCTTTGGAGATTGGGTGGGGCTTCCATGGCAAGCAGGCTTTTGTTTCCCATAGGGATGTCTCCTCCTTCTAAATTAATGTTTCTTATTTCTCATGCAGTTAACTATTAAGTGCACTATCCTCTATGTTGTGTCTTTGCTTTGAACAATAGCATTTAAATTTTAATACATTTATATCATTTCTCCTCAAATAGTTATGCTCTTAAAATGTATCTTCAGTCTTCTGTGTTTTGTATTATTAAGAGTAGACATTGAAAACTTTCTGCTAATGAAGTTCAAAAGTTACTTTGTGTTAAGAAGGCTGTAGCTCAGTACATAGTTATTTCCAATAGTGTAACACATAGTTTCTTTTCATTATTACATTTCTTTAGTATTTTTTATTCCATTTCAAAGGTAACTTCTCTTTTACGAATATTGATGTGGCTATTAAAAGGCAATGATTGCATTTATTTAGTTGTAAATATGGGTTAATCAATTTGCAAAGCAGAATTTTATGTTCTATGTTTTTGTGAGTCCCTAGGACTGATTCTTCAAATAATGCCAGGATATCTGCATAAAGACCTAACACTAAAAAAAAAAAAATTCTAGCACCTCAATATTCTGATAAAATAATGCACAAAAGGTGGTAATTATATGTTCAAGCTTATAATACACCTCATAATTTTTACCATGTTAGAAGCAAAGAGAAATGTCTCCTTATATAAAGAGTGGTTACAAAATTTTGAAGAAATATGTACACATAAAGGTGAAAATAATCTTTCTGGAAGTCATCCTTGGAGTAAAGATACATGTGAAAACAGAATAATTCACATTTAAAATATATATGTGGAAATGCAATAACTCACACTTAAAATGTACATTTAAAATTCACACTCAAGGGAAAAAGGAAATGAAGTTAAATCATTGAGAAAAAGCATAGAAAGCAGATCACATTTACCAGAACACAAAGTTAAAAGATATAGACACAAGAAGTTGCTTGATCCAAATGATTATTAGCTCATCATAAACACATATTAAGGTTCTTCATCTGGAATCCTGTACTCAATTATCGTATGTCTTTGAAAAAGCCATAAGCATCAACAGGAGAAAATGATTCAAAGAATGGTATCTTGCTCATTTCAAGGTCTGAATTGAAAATAACAGTAGACTTGTAGATATTGATTTAATGCATACTCATCATTAAGCAATAAGCCTGTAGGCTTGCAATTATTGGTTTACAGAGAGAGACTGTGATAAATAAAAATCTTTGTCTTGGAAGTCTGAGTATTGAAATTAACATTTGCCTCAGAAACATAGTATCTGTAGATTGTCAATATAAAAAGATATTATTCATAGTTTCTTCCCCAGTGCACTTTTAGAAAGAAGCTGCATGGTGTGTTTAAAACCAAGGAACTTAGTGTTCCAAAACAGACATACAAGAACAGAAAGACATGGAGAGGTCTGATGTTCTGATGCTCATGTGGGTCATTTGTTATAAAATGTTTACTTGCCAGAACCCTGACTAGCAATAGATTTTTCTATTCTGTATATAGAACCATGTAGGCCTCAGGGATACAGTAGGTAAGTAGAAGCATTTTCTGATTATGTAATTCTAATCAATATATTGTAATTAAATGCACCAATATATTAAAAACTCTTCTCCAGAACCTCCACATTATACATACTTACGTACAGATGCAATTTGTCTGTCAGTCTATCTGTCCTGCACCTCGCTCTCTCTCCCTCCCCCACCCTCAACCCCCTACAAACAGGAGCAGAGAGAAAGAACGAAAGAAAGAGGTGAAAGGGCGAGATTGGTACAGGAAAAAAATATATATTAAAAATGTATTTGGTGTTGGTTGCTGGTGGTAGAGACCGTTAGAGCCAAGGAAGCCATAGTTTGAATATATATGTGTGAAATAATGTGTATTAAACATACTATCAGAATTTCTCTACACAATCAAATAAATAGGAACTTCACTGATGTCACGGTGTCACCACAATGAATTTTGAATGAATTACGGAGGAAACAATTCTTTAAGAAGTTAATATGTCAAGATTTATGATTAAGCTAAAAGTAAAATATTTAGATCTTTTGCATTTTAGATATTACTGTGTTAGTTGGTTTTATTTCTAGTATACTTCTCCCATTTTTCAATTACACAGCTTATCATTTTTTGCAAGTATGTATACATTTTCTAGATCTATCCAAGACAGAAATGATTTATAAATATCCACTTTTATTATCTTCATAAGTCTGTTCTGTTTCTTGACTCACTTGATGTTTAAACTTTAAATAAACATAGTTAATTTTAGGCACATAAATTAAATTAAATTTTCCTAATTAATAATCACAGGTTTTAAGTGCTCATTATCTTCTATTATTATCATCAATATTTTTCAGTAATATACCCATTATTTTGAGAATTGCATTATTGATCTATCCCTAAGAAATATTACTGTGACACATTATTAAGCTTGAAAGATCTTTATTGTTATACAAAATTACAAATAAGAGGTTGTGAGGGGAATGAGAAAATAAACAAGGAGAGAAATGAATTACAGTAGATGGGGTAGAGAGAGAAGATGGGAGGGGAGGGGAGGGGGGATAGTAGAGGATAGGAAAGGTAGCAGAATACAACAGTTACTAATAGGGCATTATGTAAAAATGTGGATGTGTAACCGATGTGATACTGCAATCTGTATATGGGGTAAAATTGGGAGTTCATAACCCACTTGAATCTAATGTATGAAATATGATATGTCAAGAGTTTTGTAATGTTTTGAACAACCAATAAAAAAAAGAAAAAAATAGGCTTTACACTTCAAAATGCAATTCAGTAGATCATTTTCTCTTTTTAAGGTAATATGCTTAATTCTTTTTAATATCATAGAGTTTTGTACTTTTTTATTCTTCTTACCTTCTGGAATTAGGGGAAAAATGTAGACATCTAATTAATTCTATCTACCTCAAAGGAATAAGTCCCTTTGCTTCTAAGGGTGCTGATGAAACTTGTTCCCTAGAACTAAATAAGCTCTGACAGTTAATGGAACTAATTTACAAGTGAAGAGATGAGGGAAATGAATTGTTTCATGGATATACAGACTTTGAAATATTGATGTCATGGAGGTGATCATCCAAAATTACTCTTCATATTAGAAAATAGAAATTTAAAAAATATTATTCCCTTCTTGCTTAAAAAATATTCTCTCCCCAGCACAGGATAAATGGTATGGCAAGAGCATAAACAGAATCCCCTTGGTACATATATGTATCTACACATTGAGGATTCACCTAGTCATATGAACCTAAAACAGAGATACCTCCTTCAGTGTGGGGAAATCATTGAATATGTCTGACTTGGGACATCGTTTGTTGACCATATTTATTTATTTATTTTCTTGAAATACCTTTGTTAATTGGGTTATAAAAATGAAAAATTTTGAAATATTCTAAATATTCTAAATTTTGAAATAGTCTAAAATTTCTAGAAACACATGAGACACATATTCAAATTGGCAACTCAAGAAAGGTATGAGCTGAAATACAATATCTTTCTCTTTCCTTCATTTGCCCATATCCATGAGGATTGAAGTTTCCAGTTATTAAAACTGAGATGATGATGATTCTGAGAAATATGCATTGAATAGTTACTTGGGAAAAGTACAATAAAATGCGATAGAGAAATGGAATCTTGCTCAAAGGACTTTTAGATCTCATTCTATTTCTAGGATAATAAAAAACTTTAAAAAATTCTGTGTATAAGCTAAGTAAATGTGGATTTTTTTAAAAAAATGAAGTGTAATTTCCTTCTTAGATTCTTTAGTTTGCTTATAGGAAACTATGAGTTTTAATCTGAATTGTCAACAGGATTGGATCAAAAAATGTCTATGATTAGGAAATTTATGGGTGTTTCAATGAGGTTCTTTCTTTCTTTTTTATATTTATTTTTTAGTTGAACACAATAGTTTTATTTTGTTTATTTTAATGTGGTGCTGAGGATCAAACCCAGAGCCTCAAACATGCTAGGCAAGTGTACTACTGCTGAGCCACAATCTCAGCCCTCAAGGAGGTTATTTCTAAGAATGATTGGCACATGGGACAGCAAATGGAGGCAGAGATCTACCCTAAATATGAGCAACAGAAGTCAATTGGTTGGGGTCCCTGGATGGAGTAAAAAGGTGGAAGAACAAGGAAGCAGAGGAAGACACAAAGTTCAATTCTGAAATATTTCAATTGCTGTGCAACCACTGAGGAAATCAGATTTTAGCTTCTTCACTCTTCTAAAGCAAACTCTGAGCAGTGACTCTCTATATAGTTTCCAGGCCTTTGATCCCAGATAGGGGCTGCACCATTGGTTCCCTTGTTCTGAGGCTCCATCTTCTTGAACTGAGAAGCTACTGGTTCCTCTAGCTCTCCAGTTTGCACCCAGTCATTGTGGGACCATTCAGCTTCTGGTGGTGAAGCCAATCTAATCAATCCTCTTTATGTAATGCTATATATATATATATACATACATGTGTGTGTGTGTGTGTGTGTGTGTGTGTATGTGTGTGTGTGTGTGTGTATACATATATCCTGTTGGTTCTGTTCCTCCAGAGAAATCTGACTAATACAGATACTTCCCTGTATTTTACTTGATAACTTTCCAAAGGAAAACCTGTCTACCCAGAGTAGGATAGACTTATCTGAAGTTAATTAAATCAGAGATCTGAGATTGTGATTATACATATTAGGAACATAAAGTACATAAATTTGAATTTATAAAATACTTTTTGAGAAGTAAAAGAAAATTCTTTTTAAAATATAAACATATTTATAAATATTCATAGTTTACACTCCTGAATTTCTGTTATTTGATTTCAGAATAATCAAATAAACAAAGCTATACCCTTTTTCTAAATCATTAACACATTTCAATTTAAAGGCTTTAAATAGGTTTTTTAATTTTAGGGGTTTTCTGCTTTTGCTTTTTTTTATTTGTGGTGCTGGGACCAAATCCAGTGCTTTGCACATGCTAGGCTAGTGTCCTAGTGCTGAAGTACACCCCTATTCCCATCAACACATTTTATGTTTCACACCAAGTATAATACTGCTCAACACAGAGAAATTTTATACTCTGAAAATATATATACAAAATAATTTTCCAGAACTAATAAAGCATTTTGTAAAAAAAAATATATATGTTTGGAAAACTGCGAATTCCTATTAAAAGAATTCAGTCAAATTAAAGTACCTTGGAGATGCGATAATATGAATGGGTTAATTAATTAGCTTACTGAGATGGTGCCTAATCCTGGAAGCACTTCAGAGTGAACATTAAAAATAAATATAAGTGTTTCAACTCAGGTTAAATGAACTGTGTTAGCCTTTTATTGCTCTGACCAAAATACTTGATAAGAAAAAGTTAGACAAAGAAAACTTTATCTTGGGTTCATAATTTCAGAGTTCTGAGTCCATGATCAGCCAACTCCATTGCTCTGGCCTTGAGGTGAGGTAGAATATCATGGCTGCAAGATATGGTAGAGAAAAGCAAATGGAAGCCAGGAAACAGAAAGACAAAAAGAACAGTGAGAGGCCAGGGATGCATACAATCCAAGGCCATGCACCCAGTGATCTACCATCTCAGAAAGCCAGAGAATACCTGTTACTGGAAGGACTCGCCTTCAATTTTTTTTCTTTCTTTTTGATTATTTATTCATTCATCAAACATCTACTGAATGTCTATTATAAATAGAGAATTAGGAAAGATGTAAATAAGTTTATATCATGCTCTATGGGCCTAAGAAACTTGTAGTTTATTTGAAGGAAAATAAATTCTACCCAGAAATAAAGTAAAATAACTGTTATTTAATAAACGGTGCCACCCATTACCCTGAACATCATCCTTGACATCTCTATATTATCTCCCACGCAGTTTTCACTCATCAATCATCAAGCCCAAATATCACCATATATTTTTCCAATCTTTTTTTTCTATTTCTAGCATCATCAATCATATCCAATCTAACACTATCTCTGGTAACTTCTTTAAGTGTCTCCTATTCCCTGGCTTCTGGTTCTTCCAATTCATATTTCCAGTGCAAGTGAAGTTCCTATTATCATCTTGTCATCTTGCTGGAAATTCTAAGGTATATTTTGAAAAAATGATTTTTGCTCTCTAGTCTCAGCCACCTGATTATCCTTACTCTTTGTAATTATCTACTCTAGAGTGTCAACAATTTACAAAATATTTCTGGAAGAACTTTAAAATGTGGTCATTGTGGTATAGTAGAGGAAATGTTTACTCTGCCCTCAAGCATATCTCATTTAACTTTTCTGGTACTTTTAGAGAGGGGGGGAATTTACACACAATGAAATTGTCTTTCAATAAAAGGTAAGCAACATATATCCAAAATTATAATATTATTAAATGGCAAATGCAGAACTCAAATATGGAGTCTCTATGACTTGTTTTACCATGCCATGCAACTTAGTGAATTTTAATTTTCTCCTAAAGAAAGGAGCTTTTCTCTTGAGCCTGGGAACAATATGATAGACAAATTACAAAACTTAGTTAAGCAACAGTGAGCATGAATTACTTAAGCAGAAGACAATCTAAAAGCCATAAAAGTAGTAAGAAGAATGATGCAGTGACCAAGCAGGATGTATGCTAGAATAAAAGAGGAAAAATGAAAAGGAAGCGAAAAATTCTGCCATGCACTATACTGCAACCTAAAGTATTAATAATATCAGTGTATTGTGCTGTTAGCCTCATTTAGGGAATGGCCCAATTTCTGACCATTCTTTGATGTTCATTATATAACTATATTAAATAAAAGGAAATTAAGATTTTTTGTTAAAGTAGATAATTTTATTAAATATTTTATGTATATTTTGAAGATAGTCTGGCTATTTTTATTAGCAAACAAATATAATTTTTATCTTTTGACCAAAATGAAAATATTCCCTTCAGCTTGACTAAACTTTTACAGGCTTCTACCTGAGTAGATGTTCTTGTTCTCCCTTTAATTAGAGTTTTTTTTTTTTATTGGTTGCTCAAATTATTACAATGATCTTGAAATATCATATATGATACATTTGATTTGATTGGGGTATAAAGGAAATTAAGATTTGATGTTTCTAACTTCATTAGTTGAGAACCACTCCACCAAATTTAAAAAAAAAATGCAGGAGTATAGAGAAAAGCTGTCATTCCTTTGGCAAGATGCTTGAAAAGAAACCCTGAAGTACACTAGTAACTAAGAGGCAGCAGTACTTAACAATCAGATATATGGAGACCTACAAGGCAGACAGCAGAGACACAGTGGAAGGGTCTAAGTGAGTTCAATGTACTTGACTTCTCTACTGTGCACATACTTTTGTGTACAAAGCACATGTATCTGGATATATTTTAATTAAACTAAACACTGTAAATGCTTTAATAGCTCTGTACTAGCATCTTAAATGAACATGTAAATATATCATAGATGTAAATGAATATTTCATTCTCCATTTATATAAAGCAAGGAGGCCCTTTAACATTCTCCCTTATGGGATCCCTTGGAGCATAGTGAACCTTAGTCCATACTTTACTATTTGAAATGGAAATAAATCTATTTAGGGATTAAGACTCTCACCAGGTTTTACAATGTGGAGATATGTCCAAGCCCATGGGCAAATAACCTATAAGAGTGTATGTGTGTGTGTGTATATATATATGTGTGTATACATATATACAAATATACATATACATACATATATATGTACACACAAACCTCCATAGTTAGCCCATGAAATATACAGAATGTCTAAATAGAAAAATTAAAAATAAGTCATTTAAAATTTCATAGGCCCTGATTTAATTGTTAGATATATCAGAAGATCTGTTTATATGCAAGTCACCTTCTCTTACGTTTAAATATCTTTTAAATGGGATGTGTTCAGCAATAGACTTATGGTATAATATAGATGGAATTAATAAGAATAAGATCTACAAGATTATGAAAGATGATACAAATCTGAAAAAGGTAATTATAAATTTTACAAAAATGATAACAAAGTAGAGGTGTGGTGATCAATATATCAATCCAGAGCTAAAAAGGCAGAGAAATTATACAGTGTGTGATGAACACTAATAGTAGCTAATGCAAAATCAACTTTTAAGAAACATAGCTGCTAATCTGGGTGTGATGGCACACACCTGTAACGCAAGCCATTTGGTAGTCTGATGCAGGAGGATTGCAAGTTCAAGACCAGCTTTAGCAATTTACCAAGGCACCAGGCAACTTAGTGAGACCCTGTCTCAAAATTTTAAAAATGAAAAACAAAAAGAGCTGAAAATGTGGCTCAGGGGTTGAGTACCCCTAGGTTAATCTCCAGTAACCCCACAGAAGAGAGAGAGAGAGAGAGAGAGAGAGAGAGAGAGAGAGAGAGAGAGAGAGAGGAGTTCTTAAAATAGTAACACTACTTTGATGGGAAGGAACAGAAGTAGAAAAAAATATATACACTGAAAATTGATTCTAGGGTTTGTTTTGGGTAGAGAAAATTATCAATAACCTAAACGTCCAAAACTGGGAATCTAATGAATATATTATTATAGTACCTCAATTTTAGGCAGACAATAAAATGTGAGAAGAAAAAAATATATCCACACACTTCAGGTTTAAAAGTTCTCTTATGAACAGAGGCTTTTAGGCAATGATTGGATCAAATAGTTCTGACTTCATCAGTCCATTAATCCACTTGACAGAATTATCTATTGATACTTGGACTAGTAAGAATTGGGACCTAGTTGGAGGAAGTAGGAGGCTAAAGAGATGCATGCCCTGGAAGAGTTTATCTTCTCCCCAGACCTTTCCTTTCTCTCTCCTTCTGCTTCCTAGCTGCTTTGAGCTGAGCAGCATTCCTCCACCAGGCCCTTCTGCCATGATGTTTCGCCTCATCTTAGGCCCAAACAATGGAACCAGCCAACTAGGGACTGAATCCTCTGAAACCATGAGTCAAAGTAAATCTCTCCTCATCTAGGTTTTTACTGTCAAGTATTTCAGCCACAGCCATGAAAAGCTGACTAACACAACAATGTTGTAGTCACAGTGTGGCTGTTTAGATTTAAATTAATTCATAAAAAGTTCTATCATAGAGTATCAGTCTATATATGGGAAACCAAAAACAGTCTTTATAATGAGCTTCTGTCTTTACATCTTCTTACTCTTTTGACTTATATAATACTGCTTTGGTTTTATACTTTCATTATTTTGTAACAACAAGTTTGGATAAAAAATATACAAACATTTTTAGTTGCTTAAATGCCACTGTGTCTTGCTGTACTCTGTAATATATTTTTCTCTTCCTAGTAACCAAAGTTCTTGGGTACAGAAGTTGCTCTGAATTTTACCAATAGGTTGGTAGTTGAAGGGTGTGGGATTGGAGCATGAATTAGTTGTTTTAAAGACTGACTTACCATTTACTCTATAGGTAACCTTGGACAGGTTTATTATGTATTGAACACTCTGGCTTCTCTATCTGTATGTTGTATCTGATCTATGAGAATTAAATATGTTAATAAGTGTGAAGAACTTAGATTCATGTCCACAGTAGAATAAGTACTCAAGAAAAGTTAAGTATTACTAGGACATAATTAGGAGCATATTCATTATTTTTCTTGCAGTCGAAGCAGGCTCTGCATCCTATTCACTCACCTAATAGTATGTATGCAATATTTACTTACTGACTAACTGAATCAATGAATCTATGAAGTAAATTCTGAATTTTATTAGTGTGTCAGAAATGCCTTTTAAGTACATTAAAAATTGTTTATAATGCCAACTGCAAGTCAAAAAGTATTCAAAATGAGTCTATCATGACTTATTATTAGTCTCTTTACTTGAGGACTTAAGAGCCTTAAGGAGAAATAAGAGGCATAAACAAAATGGAATAGAGAGCAAGGGGCTGTTTGTTAGAGGTAAGGACATGCAGTGACCAGAGCTCAGAAGAAGGGAACTGACTCAGTATGGGGGGAGGGTTAAGTTAGGAAAATTCTTCAGGAAAAGGAATTCTGTTTAGGGGGTGCAATCCATGAGAGCAGCAAGGTTTCTTGAATGTATGGTGCCTCAGGAACACCAAGCTGGAGGTTTTGGGTGGTAGATCAACATTTTGAGAAGTTTCTTATAGAGAGGGAAAAATGCATAACTCTGCATACAAAATTAGGTTAAAAAAGGAACACATATTTAGAATTACAAAAAGAAATAGCATATCAATTTTAAAGATGTGACAAATAACCAGTAATTATAAAATTCCCCAATGTTAACTTTAATTGGAACATTGAATTACTTGAATAAGTCACCTCTGTTCCTCTGCTTTGCTTGCCTTGTTAGCTATAAATAGTTAGTCCATCTCAGACATGACAACAAAGAACAGGAAGATAATTCAGTTTTTCCTCCAGAGTAGTTGACTGAAATGTAATTTTTGTTTTAACAGTTGAGGAGGGCTTTGTTTCAGCTTCACAATCCCATAGCTCTCAATTTGCCAACCTCATGTTTAACCTGTGATTGGAAATTAAAGACTTGTCCTAAACCCAGGCAAGAAGGTGGTCTCCTATTAAATTCTGTAGCTAAGATTAGAGGGAACAACTTCCCATGTGTACACTATGATTCTGTTTATGAGTTGACAAGTTCATAGGAGAATACAACAGAATACACATGAAAATACAATAGCCAAATGCATGCTTCCTGAAGCAGGAGTCATGTTTTAAAAGATAGACACATAGAGTCAATGCTGTAGAGAAGCAAAAGCTCATTTTACATTGGGTCACAAGGGGGAGTTCATAGAGGAGTTGAAAGTTTGATCATGTTTTCAACAACAAATAGAGTTTATGAAAATGCAGAGTGGAAACGTTTCAGAAGTGAAAAGATATGAGTTATAAGGTGAAAGTTGGAATCTAGGGTACAATCTCCCTTTATTATAAGCAGCCATAAAATCAGCCATTGGATATATCCAGTGATTATGAGGAAATAGTCTTCAAGACTACAGTTGCACATGAAATAGAATCTGCTCAACTTTTATCTTCGGGAAAAGTAGAAACATGAAGAGAATGATTCCTTCTCCATAGTGATCAGCTCCACAGACAGCATAATTTAGGAAACTAGAAGAAATAAGTACAAAGTTAAACTTCTTTCTAATAAATCTACCTGGGCCATGTTGGCAGGGATTTATCTTTTTTTTTTTTATTTGGTAGTGGACAAAATTTGTAAACCATATCCTCCTAGAAAACCTGCAAAATAGAGTCAACTCAGCACATTCCTTGTGGGATTTGCTATGATAATGAAATAGAAAAAAATAATAAGTTTTGCCTCCTGGATTCCTTGATAGATTACAAAATAAAAGCTTAAAGCTGCATTATTAGCTCTGTTATCTGCATTTTCAAGCTGTTCAGCAAACAGTAGGCTGAATGATAAAGATTGTACTTTCAGTACAATGGTACTGAAGTAGGGATATTAGTTAGATATTGAAACATATAGTGGTGAGGTTCTCTCAACATAATTTTCCAATAGAAAACAGAAAAAAACTTAAGGACTTTTTTTTTTTAAAGGAAGTGACAGAGTAAGGACCAGCATGAGCTTTGTTCTGTGAACATTCACATTCTATCACATCGTCAATAACTCCACTCTGGTTATTTTTCTCTCTTTCGTTTTAGGTCTGTGAACACTTAAATAGGAAATGTGATCTATTTCAAAAGGAAACAACAACAACAACAAAACAACAACAACAACAACAAAATATGTAGTCATGTTGAAAAGCCCAATATTTTCTCCCTGAGAGATAAAAATTTAAATAGAGAATTACTCCTCAGCTCAACTTAATCTAAGTGAATCAAATTCTCCAGCTAATCTTTGAATTTCTCTGTGGTCTCAGTTTCTTTTTCTGCTTTACTCCTAATCCAAATGCTCCTTCTTAGAGAGATGAGGGCTGGTAAAGGGAAGAATACGTTTCTATAACAGGGCACATTTTAAATGTTTATTTTTACATTACAAACATAAATTTCAGTTCTCCATAATATATTACCTGTTTTGATGTTTGCTTTTTGTTAAATATATATACCTGAAAAAATCATTTCTTACATAATAAACTTTCTTTTTATAATAATTACTATTAAATATTAACTGTATTAGTTTGCCAGGTATGTTGCTATATTTTATGTTTCTACTTGTTTAATTGATAAAGAACATAATTACTAGATACTATTTTTTCTTAATTTATTATATGAAGATACAAAAAGTATCACCATCTAGCACTAGAGCTTATGTTTTAAATACTTATAAATACCTAAATATGGATGTTTGCTGAAGAAAAAGATATTTTAAGCAAATTGAATTGCCGCAGTCTGGCTGGGCACAATTTAGGAGCCACTTTTCAAAAGAAACGAACTTTATTTTTAGAACCACACATGCCAAACCACACAGCTCTTCAGGAAAACCTTCAGAGCCCAACTGCCACCACTGGCTTCCCACAAGCCTCTCAACCTCCCCCACTCCTCCTGCTCTTGAGGCCTATTGGCTGGGTTGTGTGGGCGGAGCCAAAAAAAAGTCCCCCCAATGAAAGGGCCAGAAACAGCCCAATGAGCATCACCATAGAGGAGCCAATCAGTTGGCAGCTAGAAGTTTGCTGGGGCCACTGTGAGCCAATCATCAGCTGGCAGCTGGAAGTTTGCTGGGGCCCCTTTGGCTGTGGCTCTCAACATTGAATATTGAAGTACATTTGATATTTGGACTGAAGACTCAGATATTCATAAGAAGATTTTTTTATTTTAAAAATAATTAATCAAAAATCCCATGTTCTTTTCCAGAGAAAACTCATATTTATCCAGTCAACATTTACTAAATTCTTACTTATATAGACAGTTCTTTACTAAGAATCTTTGGATGTCATGGTTGTTTAGGAAAGAGGTCACAGAAACCTGACAGTTCCATGTACAGGCTGCATGGGACAGCTCTTCAAACACACCCAAAGAGTTTGGCTACTAAGCTCTATCTCCAACCTGTAATTAAATTAGTGTGTAACTTTTAAAACTTTAGATAGATAGTACATAATCCATCCATGTGTACTTTGCCTGAGTAGCAATAAGAGAGAAAATTCTCCAGCTCATCTTTGACTTTCTCTCTGGTCCCATTTTCTTCCATTTCAAGGCTCACAGAAAAAAAATAAAGTATTATACATCACTTCCTGTTCATATCTCTCTACTTGAATATTTACTTTTGTGCATGGTTTACTCCATCTAAACAGTGTTTCCGAACTCTACTGTGCCTTTTCTAAAAAGCACATTATCTTTCAAGACACAACTCAAAAATTATTGCTTCAATGAGTCTTTTGCAAATATACTTGGCTTCTCCTTCACTATCCTAGGTGATCCATAGGTGTTCACTATCATAATACATGCTGTTTACCTTCTCAGATAAGACTCTACACTTGCTGCTAATAACCAAAGATAGCTACTCTTTTCTTTTATAACATCTCAATCTCTCTCTTTTTAAATTCCTAGATTGATGAATATTTCAAATTTATGTACTAAATATAATTTGCATGCATTAGGAAGTGTTAGGATGCAGGGAATTAAAATACAGAGATTTATGACAAGAGGATAGCAATGAATCAGGTGAAGGTTTACTGTGAAAGCCTGTGAACCAAGCCCAGTGCCAAAAAATTTCAGAATATACTTACTTCATTTATACTTTACCATTGTTGCATCAAAAAGATTCTCCATAACAATGCCAGGGATAAAACACAAAGCAAAATGATAAAACTGTGTTTGGGTTAGGAATATTGGACTCCAATGAAATGGAATTTAATTTATTTCATGTCTACTCAGTATAAGTTTAGAACTTATTAATGGTGAGAGTTTTGTCAACATTAATTCTCAAAAGTTACATTTTTTAAAACAGAAAACCTGAAAGCTTATTGTTTCATACCCAGACATTACATCATAATCATGTTTAGGTAGGGCCATATAGATAAACCATGTATTTAATTAATTCAATGTTCCCAGAACAAATAATTCTGTAAGTTAGAAAACGCATAATTGTAGTTAATTTGATTAATAAACTGGGAAACAGCCAAATTATGGTGTATCATTCAGTGCTAAAAAAGATATGAGCTACCAAGCCATGAAAATACACAAAACCATCTTAAATACATACTAATAAGTGAATCAAGCTAGTATGAAAAAACTATACAAAACTATACAATGTATCATTCCAACTATATACTATTCTGAACTAAGGAAAACTAATAGAGAAAGTAAAAGTATCAATGATTTCTAGGGCTTGGAAAAGGGGAAGAGAAAAGAATAGTGGATTTTTATTGCACTAAAAATATTGTATATGACACTACAATGATGGATTCGTGTCATTATACATTTTTCCAAACCCACAGAATATACAAAATCAAGGGTAAATTCTAATGTCAACCATCTAATTTGAGTGATTCTGTCATGTCAATGTAAGTTCACCTAATATATCAAAAGCATATTCTGAGGAGGTGTGTTGATATAGGTGAAGGCAATTCATGCATGAAATCGGGGAGGTATTGAGATCTTTGTACCTTCCCTTCAATTTTGTTGCCAATTTAAAACTCCTCTAAAAAACTATCTTAAAAATTACCAATTTGTGTTTCATAAAATCAAAGCTATCAGCATCTAACACCTAGTCTTTTCATTGACCTAAAAATGTATACAAATTGTAATCCTCTCTAAATGGTAAACCATTATAAAAAGGTCTCATATGCACAGAAACAAGGCAGTGCATTTCCAATCACAGAAGCACGCTGAATATATTTCACTACTTCCTTTCCCCCATATTTCATTTCACTGCAACAAAATGAAAGGTAGGGAATACATAACAATATTTTACATATGTACTTTAAAAGCCAGGAGAATTAAGGGACATAGGGAAGGCAAACCTGCTATACTTCATCCAGAGCAGCAAAATTGTGGCATCTGTAGGTTGTGACATTATAGGTTTCATTATAAACACACACACACACACACACACACACACACACACACTCATGTCCAAACTAATGTTTATTTTGCATATACATTCCATTGAGGCTGACACAAATATTGATATTTCCAAAAGCAAGATTTCGCATGACATATAGGTTCCTGGGTGTGTGTGTGTATGTTTCTTGTGTGTGTGTGCGTATGTGTGTGTATTTAACTCAGTTGGAGAGGTGCACAATTTTACTTGGCCTAAATTTCTTTTATGGACTAACCCAACCATTCAAGAGGGATGTGCTGAAAACATTGTTTTGGTCATTTAGAAAAGTGTCTCTGCTGAAATAGCTGAGCTATTATTTCATAAGAAAAAGTACTGTAGGAAATGCATTGGTGTTTTGATTGTAGTTATAAAGAATGGATTCTGCAACAGCTCATGATGTATATTTCTGTAATAAAAATTAAGATTATTTGATTTCAATATCAAGAATAATTGTTACCCTCTTATATAACGCTGAAAAGATTGCAAATAGATTCCTTTTGTTCTAGCAAAAACAACAATGTCAACAACAACAATAAACTAACAAACAAGAACCCATACATTTCTTTTGCCCTAGTGAGGGGAAAAAAATACGGCTTTTGGTTTCCTCAATAAAGATACAAAGTCTTATTGTAGATATTCAATAATATATTTTATTTACCCTCTGTTCCTGTCCTTTTTTATATTAAAATGCTACCTATTTACTTTTACTCCTGTTTTATTGGCTAAAGCCACAGAAATCATTTCAAACTATTTTTAAACAAATAAATCATTTAAAATTATTGTTTTAATTAAAGCAGAACTCCATATAATGCTTTTTGTAGAGTAGTGTGTTTTAGAATTTCCTTCATAGATATTTTTAAATAGGGTACACCTTACCAGAGAAAAGATATAAATTAAAAATGTCTTTGTATTCAAGTTGAACTCTTCAAGAAAAATACCAACCTGGCATAAATCAATACTGATATATTTAGAAAACAATGCTTTTAGGGCTAGTAAAGTAATTCTGACTCTCTTTTTTTTTTCTTAATATGGACATGGAAGCTTCAGAGAGAATGTTAAAAGAAGAGTGTAGAAATGTAAAAATAATGACACAAGCATTTCTCCAAATTTTATATGTGCGTTTCAAATGGGTTTTTATAGATCTTATGTTTTACTTAAATCCTGATGTAGATGCAAGTTCATTGGCCTCTATACCTTTTTAGAGTTATGAATAATAAATGAGGAACATTTTCTCTACTTCAAAAGTTTGCTGCATATAAGAACATTGTATATCAGTTAAGAACCTTGAAAAAGCTATAAAAATCCATTAGGCATCATTTCTGTTCTCAGATCATTAAGAATGGTTAGCTTCCTCAGCACTTCATAAATATGTGCCATGAACAGTTTCCAGCAATTTGTAAACCGTATTCCTAGTCATGTCTGACTAGCACCCTGAGTTTCTAACTTCTTTCCAACAGTAGAGACTGAATTTCCTCTCTTACACCATCTGTCAAAATTCCTTTAAGAATATATAGTTTAATATCTTTTAAACAAGAATCACTGTCATTTAATCAATGTATATTTAACAACAAAAGAGCCACAATATTTTCTCAAATTCTTTGTAGTATTTTACACTTCCATAAACAATGTATTAGATGTTCCAGCTAATCAACACCCTTGTACAACCTTTGATTTTAATTGTGGTTTTTGTTTGTGTTTCTCTAATAATTAATGCTATTACAGATTTCTATTTATTCCTCTGTAAAATACTTAAAACTTTTTGTCTTCTAGATTTTTTTTGTATGGTTTCTTTTAGTCATTGATTTTTAAAGTTTCTTTATTCATCTTAGATACAAATAAATTTTTAAATATTTGTAATGCAAGTATTTTCTCTTAGTTTTCCAGGAAGGAGCCCCTTGAGCACTCTAGAACTGTGGGAAAATTGTACTTTAATATCCAGACTATAGAAAAGCTCAGACATCAGGCTGAGATCCTGAATCACTGGCTAGACAATGGCTGTCTCTGTCCCAAACTAAAGGAACTTCTCAATATAAAAGTTATGCTAAGTCTCCAGTAACCATAAGTATTAGAAAGGGGAAGAAGAGATGGAGGGGAAAATAAAGGAGAAAAAAAATTAAAAAAAGAGAATGTATTTCCTTTGTCAGAATATGAGCAGCTTTCTGAGAACAGAGGGTATGTGTTTTACTATACTGTATCTCATATGATACCACTTATGCATACACAGACATGCATACACACACACACCCACACACACTCAGAATAATGACTCTAGAACAATTACATGAAATCCATGGTAAAATGGCCAATACATTTATAACTTTTATTTATAAAGCTAATACATAAACTTTTATTTATGCATTTTATTTGCCATAGGCCAGGTTTTTAGTATAACCTACAAAAAGTGCTACATTCACATTTTTGGTTCATATTAATGTGAGTGGCAGCAACTGTTACAGCTTCAGTTGTGTTATGTATAAAATCGATGGAAAACAGCTTCAAACATAACTTGTATTTTTGTGAAAAATTAAGAGCCTTTCCAGATTTTCCTGAATGTTGAAAAAAAAATTGACTGCCAAAAGCACATTTATATGAAAATGACAGTTTATATTAATGTTACTTACAGAAAAGTTTGTCAAGCATTCATATCATATTTCTCAATTGACTTTTGAAAGTAAAAATGATTTATATTTCAAAATATTTTAGATTGTTTCATTTTTTAGCTTCACAAAGCATTTTTCTTTCTTGTACAGCAAAAGTGCTTGTTTGCCTTTCTAACTTTGGGATTTTTTTTTAAAAAAAACAGAGACAAATACTGTAAGTTAAGAATTATTACCATGCCTACAAAGGATGATTAGCTAGGGTGCTCCAAGGAAGCTTTGATATCATCAAGGATTCAGTAAACATTTTGTTTTGAAGTCAGTTTATGTCATGCTCTGTACAGGAACCAAGGGTAGAATCTCCGGTGGGTTTAATTACCTTAAACCTTAGCAGCTCAGAGAATTTGCTTTCTGTTCCTAAAACTCTGAGTTCTATGGTTTTCAAAGTCCTGTTTTCCAAAAAGGAAAGTATATATGTATATACACACACACATATATGTGTGTGTGTGTATACATTTTTTTCTATCATCAAATGGAAGTTTAAATATTTGATCATTTTCAAAATAAATCCCAAGTTTATGTATAACTAAGGAGAACCAATAAAAAATATTTTTTGCTTGTTAAAGTCTATACATCCATTGGTACATTAAGAATTGGTAATTGGGAAAGACCAAAAGATGGCGGCGGGAAGTGAGTAAGCCACTCCGTGCTACGCGCCGCCGTGCCCGCAGCGTATGTTGCCGTGTCTTAAAAGATGAAGTAAAGATCATTAAAGGAGATCTGTTGACAAAGACTCAGCACCGTGTCAAGAAAGGGGCCTAGGTGGAGTGAATCCGCCACGACTCCAGCCAAGGTGGCATGAGTCCATCATGACTTCAGCGCGAGCAGTAAGGCTGCACCCCCCTGAGCTGCCCGGCTCCCTCGGCCCCTTCTCCTTCTCCTCTCTGCCTTTCTGCTTTGCTTCTCCCCCGCCGTCTCTCCTCCCACGCTCAGTCCCTAAATCTAGATCTCAATTTCTTTCCCCCACCCCGCCCGCTCTCCCGCGTGTCCAGTACCCGGCCCGCGCGAGCCCCGAGGTGCTGCCTCCCCTCCCCCAGCCTGCACCCCCTCCCTGGGGGTCCGAAGGCCACAGCTGGGCCGCCACCGCGCCGCCGCTGCCGCCGCCGCTGCCGCTGCCGCTTCCCACAGAGCACCATAGAGCAGACTCTTCACCGTGCGAGTGAGCTGCCGAGTTAAATGGAACAGCTGATAAGATGAGTGTTAATTTAAAATCTAAGTGATCCAACATGGCGGCGGACGAGGAGAGATCAAGTCTCTAACCCTTTCAGCTGCGTGAGCATAGGGAGAAGTAAACTGTCAAAATACTGTTCGCTCAGGACCACTAGACACTGTTGAGCTGAAGGGGATCCTGGGCGAACAGTCTGCCCCTCTCAGAACACACCGAGCCCGGATTGGGCTGCATTCTAGTTCTGGTTTGCCTGCTTCTCGTGACTCAGCACTAATGATCCCACTGAAATAACTAGTCGGCCCACATGAACTCACAGAGGTAAAAGCCAACTGAGCACGATAGTCAGACCCAGGGTATCCCTCTGCTGACAACAGAGGTCCCTTGCACCAGCTACCAGGGGAGTTGCTACCTGAGGGCAAACAAATTCGCTGGGGGTCCTCAGCCCCAAGCCCTACAAACTTAGGGTCTGAGGGAGGCAAACAGAAAGGGTGTACCCAGGCATCCATGGAAACAGGGCTCCCAGGAGCAGCAGACCCAGCGTGTAGCCAGTATTGTGGTGAGCATCACAGGTGAGAGGGGCCTGGCTTGAGGAACCACAAGAGAAGGCCCTAGGCACTCAGGATTGGAAACCCGCACAGTCTGGGAAGAAGAGCTGAGGCACAGTGATTGGTACCCACCCATCAAGAAGAGAAGCCTGGCCCAGTTCCCACCTACTGGAAGAGAAGTTAACTGAGCTCTATGACTGCATTTATTATTATTATTATTATTTTAGTGATTATTGTTGGTATTTTTTTTAAATTTTATTTTCACTTTTTGTTGTTGATGTTGTTGTTGTTCTTCAACTTTCTTATCAATGGTTTCAATTTTTTTAAATTCTTTTTATTCTATTATTATTACTATTATTTTTTAAATTTTAATTTCCATTTGTTTATTATCATTATAAATATTTTTGGTATTAAATTTTTATTTTTTCATTTTTTCTTTCTTTCTTTTCACTTTTTTTCTTTTTTCTTTTCATTTCTTTTCAATTTTCTTATTCCCCCTTTCTTGAATTCTACCTGCCTACACTCACTCTCTTTAGTGACTTCTTCCCTTCCCTTCTAATACCTCTCCTCCCAAGCATCAAATAAATTTATAAGAGTAAACAGTAACTCAGCAGTCAAACAGAACAAGAAGTATCATGAGCATAAAAAAGCAAGGAAGAAAAGGAGTGCAAACAATGAAGGACAGCCTAAATATTCAGGAGGACCTGGAGTCATCAGAAAAATGGCCATATAAAGAACTCAAGGAACACCTTAGACAGATGGAAAGGAACCTTAAAGATCACATTGAAAATTAATTACATAAACAGATAAAAGAAGAAGTTAAGCATCTTTATCAGGATATAGAGATTATAAAAAAAAATCAAACAATAATTCTAGAAATGAAGGAAACGATAAACCAAATTAAAAACTCAATCGAGAGTATCACTAACAGAGTGGAGCAAGTAGAAGCCAGAACATCAGATAATGAATACAAAATATATCATCTTGAAAAGAGTCTAGCCAACTCAGATAGGCTGGTAAAAAATCATGAGAAAAACATCCAAGAGATTTGGGATAACTTAAAAAAACCAAACTTACGAGTCATCGGGATAGAGGAAGGCACAGAGATTCATGCCAAGGGAATGAGTAGCTTGCTTAATGAAATAATTACAGAAAACTTTCCAGAAATAAAAAAGGAAACAGATATACAAATTGTAGATACATACAGGACACCAAGCACACAAAATCACAGTAGACCAACGCCAAGACACATTGTTATGAAGATATACAATATACAGAACAAAGAGAAAATATTAAAAGCTACAAGAGAAAAGAGGCAGATTACATTTAGGGGTAAACCAATAAGGTTAACAACGGATTTTTCATTACAGACGCTGAAAGCGAGAAGATCCTGGAACAATGTATTTCAAACACTGAAAGACAATGGATGCCAACCAAGAATTCTATATCCAGCAAAATTAAGCTTCAGATACGACAACGAAATAAAAATCTTTCATGATAAACAAAAGCTAAAAGAATTTGTAGCCAGAAAACCAGCATTGCAAAACGTCTTGAACAAAACTCTACACAAGGAAGAAATGAAAAACAGTAACCAAAACCATCAGTGGGAAGTGCCTCGGTAAAGACAGAGGTAAAGACGTGGCAAAAGCTAATCATGGAGAAACAAACTAAATTAGAAAAAAAAAGAGAGATAAATAATCAAACATGGATGGAAGTACAAACCATATATCAATAGTAACTTTAAAAGTTAATGGCTTAAACTCTCCAATAAAGCGACATACGCTGGTAACATGGGTTAAAAAAACAAATCCAACAATATGCTGCCTCCAGGAGACACATCTGATTGGAAAAGACATACACAGGCTCAAGGTAAAAGGTTGGGAAAAAATATACCACGCTCACGGTCCTCAAAAGCAAGCAGGGGTGGCCATTCTCATATAGAATAAAATCGACTTCAAGACTAAGTTAATCAAAAGGGATAAGGAAGGAAATTATATACTGTTAAAAGGAACCATTCACCAACAAGACATAACAATTATCAATATTTATGCACCAAATATTGGCACTGCGAAGTTCATAAAACAAATTCTCCTCAAGTTCAAGAATCAAATAGACCACAACACAATAATCATGGGTGACTTCAACACACCTCTCTCACCATTGGACAGATCCTCCAAACAAAAGTTAAATAAAGAAACTATTGACCTCAATATCACAATCGATAACCTAGACTTAACTGACATATATAGAATATATCAACCATCATCAAGTAGATATACTTTTTTCTCAGCAGCACATGGATCCTTCTCAAAAATAGACCATATATTATGCCATAGGGCAACCCTCAGTAAATATAAAGGGGTGGAGATAATACCATGCACTTTATCAGATCATAATGGAATGAAACTGGAAATCAATGATAAAAGAAGGAAGGAAAAATCCTACATCACATGGACAATGAACAATATGTTACTGAATGATCAATGGGTTACAGAAGACATAAAGGAGGAAATCAAAAAATTCTTAGAGATAAAAGAAAATACAGACACAACATATCGGAATCTATGGGACACAATGAAAGCAGTTTTAAGAGGGAAATTCATCGCCTAGAGGTCATTCCTCAAAAAACGGAAAAACCAACAAATAAATGAGCTCACACTTCATCTCAAAGCCCTAGAAATGGAAGAGCAAAACAACAGCAAATGTAGCAGAAGGCAAGAATTAATTAAAATCAGAGCAGAAATCAATGAAATTGAAACAAAAGAAACTATTGAAAAAATTAACAAAACAAAAAGTTAGTCCTTTTTTTTTTTTTGGTCTCAAATGTGCCTTTATTGTACAAGACACCTCAGTGTTTACAATGTAAATCATATCTTTAAAACTGTCCACACCTTAGCCCAGGGAATACATACCCTTATTATTTTTCCACTTCACTGTTTAGACAACTCTCCTCCCCAAATCTAAAGAACCGTCATCATTGTTATTTATTTATTCTTTTTTTAGTTCTTTTTTTTTTATTGGTTGTTCACAACATTACAAAGCTATTGACATACCATATTGCATACATTATATTGAAGTGGGTTATGAACCCCCAATTTTACCCCAAATGCAGATTGCAGAATCAGGTTGGTTAAACATCCACAATTTTACATAATTCCCTATTAGTAATTGTTGTATTCTGCTACCTTTCCTATCCCCTACTATCCCCCCTCCCCTCCCCTCCCATCTTCTCTCTCTACCCCATTCTACTGTAATTCATTTCTCTCCTTGTTTATTTTCCCATTCCCCTCACAACCTCTTATATGTAATTTTGTATAGCAATGAGGGTCTCCCTTCATTTCCATGCAATTTCCCTTTTCTCTCCCTTTCCCTCCCATCTCATGTCGCTGTTTAATGTTAATCTTTTCTTCCTATTCTTCCTCCCTGCTCTGTTCATAGTTGCTCTCATTATATCAAAGAAGAGATGTGGTATGCTAGGAGCCACAAGCAGATAAATGATGCATGGCACCTTTGCTTGTAAAGTGACGCCAGCTAGCCACTGAGATGATATGATTATGTTAAGATTTACATTCATATGCAAATTGGGCTCCAGCTGTTCACCTTGGCCTGCTACCGGACTCAAGTTACGGGACTCCTGGAGAGTTCCCATTCGTTGGGGAAGGATAGTAGGAGGAAATTCCGGGGGAGGTCCGGGCCCCCGGTTCCGGGGGAACGCGCGGTTCAGGCAGACGCCCGCGTGGGAGGACCGGGTATGGCTTGCCGGCGCCTACGGAGTATTGGCGGCTTTTTCAAAATAAAGTTTTGTTTCTGCTTGAGTGGCTCGTGATTCTGTGCCCAGCCAAGACTGCGGGAGTGGTATTTGTTTTTTAGGGATTGGCTAGCTTCACTAAGCATAATCTGCTCTAGTGCCATCCATTACCCTGCAAATTCTATGATTTTGTCATTTTTTATTGCTGCATAGTACTCCATTGTGTATAGATGCCACATTTTTTTTTATCCATTCATCTATTGAAAGGCATCTAGGTTGGTTCCACAGTGTAGCTATTGTGAATTGTGCTGCTATGAACATCGATTTGGCAGTATCCCTGTAGCATGCTCTTTTAAGGTCTTCAGGGAATAGTCCAAGAAGGGCAATAGCAGGGTCAAATGGTGGTTCCATTCCCATCTTTCCCAGGAATCTCCAAACTGCTTTCCAAATTGGCCGCACCAATTTGCAGTCCCACCAGCAATGTAGAAGAGTACCCTTTTCTCCACATCCTCGCCAGCACTTGTTGTTGTTTGACTTCATAGTGGCTGCCAATCTTACTGGAGTGAGATGGTATCTTAGGGTGGTTTTGATTTGCATTTCTCTGACTGCTAGAGATGGTGAGCATTTTTTCATGTACTTGTTGATTGATTGTATATCCTCCTCTGAGAAGTGTCTGTTCATGTCCTTGGCCCATTTGTTGATTGGGCTATTTGTTATCTTATTGTCTAATTTTTGAGTTCTTTGTATACTTGGGTTATTAGGGCTCTATCTGAAGTGTGAGGAGTAAAAATTTGTTCCAATGATGTAGGCTCCCTATTTACCTCTCTTATTGTTTCTCTTGCTGAGAAAAAACTTTTTAGTTTAAGTAAGTCCGATTTGTTGATTCTTGTTATTAACTCTTGTGCTATGGGTGTCCTATTAAGGAATTTTGAGCCCGACCCCACAATATGTAGATCGGAGCCAATATTTTCTTCTATCAGACGCAGAGTCTCTGATTTGATATCAAGCTCCTTGATCCATTTTGAGTTAACTTTTGTGCATGGCGAGAGAAAGGGATTCAGTTTCATTTTGTTGCATATGGATTTCCAGTTTTCCCAACACCATTTGTTGAAGATGCTATCCTTCCTCCATTTCATGCTTTTAGACCCTTTATCAAATATAAGATAGTTGTAACTTTGTGGATTAGTCTCTGTGTCCTCTATTCTATACCATTGTTCCACCCGCCTGTTTTGGTACCAGTACCATGCTGTTTTTGTCACTATTGCTCTGTAATATAGTTTGAAATCTGGTATCGCTATACCGCCTGATTCACACTTCCTGTTTAGAATTGCTTTTGCTATTCTGGGTCTTTTATTTTTCCATATGAATTTCATGATTGCTTTATCTATTTCTACAAGAAATGCCATTGGGATTTTGATCGGCATTGCATTAAACCTACAGAGAACTTTTGGTAATGTTGCCATTTTGCTGATGTTAGTTCTGCCTATCCATGAACAGGGTATATTTTTCTACCTTCTAAGATCTTCTTCTATTTCTCTCTTTAGGGTTCTGTAGTTTTCATTGTATAAATCTTTCACCTCTTTTGTTAGGTTGATTCCCAAGTATTTTTTTTTTTTTTTTGAGGATATTGTGAATGGAGTGTTTTTCCTCATTTCGGTTTCAGAAGTTTTGTAGCTGATATACAGAAATGCCTTTGATTTATGCGTGTTGATTTTATATCCTGCCACTTTGATGAATTCATTTATTAGTTCTAGTAGTTTCTTTGTAGACCCTATTGGGTATTCTAGGTATAGAATCATGTCATCTGCAAATAGTGATAATTTAAGTCTTCTTTTCCTATTTTTATACCTTTAATTTCTTTTGTCTCTCTAATTGCTCTGGCCAGTGTTTCGAGAACTATATTGAATAGAATATTGAATAGAAGTGGTGAAACAGGGCAACCCTGTCTTGTTCCAGATTTTAGAGGGAATGCCTTAACTTTTGGCATTTCAGAATGATGCTAGCCTGAGGCTTAGCATAGATAGCTTTTACAATGTCAAGGTAAGTTCCTGTTATCCCTAGTTTTTCTAATGTTTTGAACATAAAGGGATGCTGTACTTTGTCGAATGCTTTCTCTGCGTCTATCGAGATGATCATATGGTTCTTATCTTTAAGTCTATTGATGTGGTGAATAACATTTATTGATTTCCGTATATTGAACCATCCTTGCATCCCAGGGATGAATCCTACTTGATCATGGTGCACAATTTTTTTGATGTGCCTTTGTATCCAATTCGCCAGAATTTTATTGAGGACTTTTGCATCTAGGTTCATCAGAGATATTGGTCTGTAGTTTTCTTTCTTTGAGGTGTCTTTGTCTGGTTTCGGAATCAGGGTGATGTTGGCCCCATAGAATGAATTTGGCAGAGCTTCCTCTTTTTCTATTTCCTGAAATAACTTGAAAAGTATGGGTATTAATTCTTCTTTAAAGGTTTTGTAAAACTCCACTGTATACCCATTTGGTCCTGGGCTTTTCTTGGTTGGTAGTCTTTTGATGGCTTCTTCAATTTCATCCATTGATATTGGTCTGTTCAAATTGTGTGTATCCTCCTGACTCAGTCTGGACAAATCATATGACTAAAGAAATTTATCGATGTCTTTACTATCTTCTATTTTATTGGAATATAGGTTTTCAAAATAATTTCTAATTGTCTTCTGTATTTCTGTAGCATCTGTTGTGATTTTGCCTTTTTCATCCCGTATGTTAGTAATTTGAGTTCTCTCTCTTCTTCTCTTTGTTAGCATGGCTAAAAGTCTGTAGATCTTATTTATTTTTTAGAAGAACCAACTTTTAGTTTTGTTAATTTTTTCAATAGTTTCTTTTGTTTCAATTTCATTGATTTCCGCTCTGATTTTAATTATTTCTTGCCTTCTACTACATTTGCTGTGGTTTTGCTCTTCCTTTTCTAGGGCTTTGAGATGAAGTGTGAGCTCATTTATTTGTTGGTTTTTCCTTTTTTTGAGGAATGACCTCCAGGCGATGAATTTCCCTCTTAAAACTGCTTTCATTGTGTCTCAGAATTCCGATATGTTGTGTCTGTATTTTCATTTATCTCTAAGAATTTTTTTATTTCCTCCTTTATGTCCTCTGTAACCCATTGATCATTCAGTAACATATTGTTCATTTTCCATGTGATGTAGGATTTTTCCTTCCTTCTTTTATTATTGATTTCCAGTTTCATTCCATTATGATCAGATAAAATGCAAGGTATTATCTCCACCCCTTTATATTTACTGAGGGTTACCCTATGGCATAATATATGGTCTATTTTTGAGAAGGATCCATGTGCTGCTGAGAAAAAAGTATATCTACGTGATGATGGTTGATATATTCTATATATGTCAGTTAAGTCTAGGTTATTGATTGTGATATTGAGTTCTATACTTTCTTTATTCAACTTTTGTTTGGAGGATCTGTCCAATGGTGAGAGAGGTGTGTTGAAGTCACCCATAATTATTTGTTTTGGTCTATTTGATTCTTGAACTTGAGGAGAATTTGTTTTATGAAATTCACAGCACCATTATTTGGTGCATAAATATTGATAATTGTTATATCTTGTTGTTGAATGGTTCCTTTTAACAGTATATATTGTCCTTCTTTATCCCTTTTGATTAACTTAGTCTTGAAGTTGATTTTATTCTATATGAGAATGGCCACCCCTGCTTGCTTTTGAGGACCGTGTGCATGGTATATTTTTCCCCATCCTTTCACCTTCAGACTGTGTATGTCTTTTCCAATCAGATGTGTCTCCTGGAGGCAGCATATTGTTGGATTTGTTTTTTTAATCCATGTTACCAGCGTATGTCGCTTTATTCGAGAGTTTAAGCCATTAACATTCAGAGTTACTATTGATATATGGTTTGTACTTCCATCCATGTTTGATTTTTTATCCTTTTTTAAAAAAATTTAGTTTGTTTCTCCATGATTATCTTTCCCCTCGCCCTCTGTCTTTACCAAGGCACTTCCTACTGATGGTTTTGGTAATTGTTTTTCATTTATTCCTTGTGTAGTGTTTTGCTCAAAATGCTTTGCAATGCTGGTTTTATGGCTGCCAATTCTTTTAACTTTTGTTTATCATGAAAGATTTTTATTTCATTGTCATACCTGAAGCTTAATTTTGCTGGATACAGAATTCTTGGTTGGCATCCATTTTCTTTCAGTGTTTGAAATACATTGTTCCATGACCTTCTTGCTTTCAGTGTCTGTGATAAAAAATCAGTTGTTAACCTTATTGGTTTACCCCTGAATGTAATCTGTTTCCTTTCTCTTGTAGCTTTTAATATTTTCTCTTTGTTCTGTATATTGGATATCTTCATAACAATGTGTCTTGGCATTGGTCTACTGTGATTTTGTGTGCTCGGTGTCCTGTATGCATCTTCAATTTGTATATCTGTTTTCTTTTTTTTTCTGGAAAGTTTTCTGTATTTATTTCATTCAGCAGGTTACTCATCCCTTGGTTTGAATCTCTGTACCTTCTTCTATCCCGATGACTCGTAAGTTTGTTTTTTTTTTATGTTATCCCATAACTCTTGGATGTTTTTCTCGTGATTTTTTACCAGCCTTTCTGAGTTGGCTACACTCTTTTCAAGATGATATATTTTGTCTTCATTTTCTGATGTTCTGGCTTCTACTTGCTCCACTCTGTTAGTGATACTCTCGAATGAGTTTTTAATTTGGTTTATCGTTTCCTTCATTTCTAGAATTATTGTTTGATTATTTTTTATAATCTCTATCTCCTGATAGAGATGCTTATCTTTTTCTTTTATCTGTTTATGTAATCATTCTCAATGTGTTCTTTCGCTGCTTGAATTTGCTGTCTTGTATCCTCTTTAAGGTTCCATTCCATCTGTCTAAGGTGTTCCTTGAGTTCCTTGTATGAACATTTTTCTGATGACTCTAGGTCCTCCTGAATATTTAGGCTGTCCTGCATTGTTTGTACTCCTTTTCTTCCTTGCTTTTTTATGCTCATGATACTTCTTGTTCTGTTTGATGAATTACTGTTTACTCCTATAAATTTATTAGATGCTTGGGAGGAAAGGTATTAGAAGGGAAGGGAAGAAGTCACTAAAGGGAATGAGAGTAAGCAGGTAGAATTCAAGGAAGGGGGATAAGATAATTGAAAAGAAATGAAAAGTGAAAAGAAGAAAAAAATAGGAAATAAAAAAGAAAGAAAAATTTTAAAAAATAATAAAAAAAATAAAATTATAAGAAAAAAAATTTAAAAAAATTGTAAATAAATTTAAAAAAACAACAAGAAAGAAAAATGAAAATGAAAGAAAAACCCAAATCAAAAAAAAAGAGAAAAAAAAAGAAAAAAAAACTAATAAATGCAGTCTTAGAGTTTGATTAACTTCTCTTCCAGTAGGTGGTGCTGAGCCCACCAGGCCAAGTTTCTCCTGTCAATATGCGGGAACCAATCACTGTGCAGCAGCTCCTCCCAGACTGGGCGAGTCTCCAATCCTGAGTGCCTAGGGCCTCCTCTTGTGTCTAGTCACTTCCCACTTTTCCTCTAGCCAGTCCCCTCTCACAGGTGCCGCTCACCACAATACTGGCTACACGCCAGGTCTGCTGCTCCCAGGAGCCCTGTTTTCATGGACGACTGGGCACACTCTTCCAGTTTGCCATTCCCTCAGACCCTAAGTTTGTAGAGCTTGGGGCTGAGAATCCTCAGCGAATTTTACTTGCTCTCCGGTAGCCACGCCCCTGGTAGCTGGTGCAAGAGACCTCAGCTGTCAGCCCTGGTGGGAGCAGTAGTTCCACGCTGCGGGTCCCGCGCCACCTCTGATTCCCTCCGTCTGGCTGTTGTGCTCATGGGAGAGCTGGGAGGGGCCCTTACGCGAGAGGTGGGAGGGGCCCTTAAGGTTTCCCTGATGTGTGGAGAGGGAAGGCTAGGGAATTACACACATGTAGCCGCAGGTTTCAATGAAGTTATCTCCTCCACCGCAGTATGATGACGTCAGTTCTCTGCCATGGTGGTATCTCTTGCAAATGGCAACAGTTCATTTCCCTTTGCCGGGCGACCAATGCAACGGGTGGGTCCTTACTGTCTCTCCCAAGCCCCGTTTCAAACCTGTGGCCACTACCTATGAAGGCTCGGTAGGTATTTACCTCCATAGGATGAGAAGGGCTGAGCAGTTGTTTCTGCAGGATGGATTAGTGCTGAGTCACAGCTGTTTGTCTGTGGGAAGCAGGCAAACGGGAGCTTGAATTCAGTCTGAGAGGCCCAGACTGTTTGCCCCAGATCCACATCAGCTCAGCATTGCCTAGTGATCCTGAGCAAACAGATTTTGGTTGTTTACGACTCCCTATGCCTGCACAGCTGAAGAGGTCAGAGACTTGATCTCTCTGTGCCCGCCGCCATGTTGGAATCCCCAAAAAGTTGGTTCTTTGAAAAAATAAATAAGATCGACAGACCCCTAGCCATACTAACGAAGAGAAGGAGAGAGAACTCAAATTACTAACATACGGGATGAAAAGGGCAATATTACAACAGACGCTACAAAAATACAGAAGACAATTAGAAATTATTTTGAAAACCTATATTCCAATAAAATAGAAGATAGTGAAGACATCGATAAATTCGTTAAGTCATATGATTTGCCCAGACTGAGTCAGGAGGATACACCCAATTTGAACAGACCAATATCAATAGATGAAATAGAAGAAGCAATCAAAAGACTTCCAACCAAGAAAAGCCCAGGACCGGATGGGTATACAGCAGAGTTTTACAAAACCTTTAAAGAGGAACTACTACCAACACTTTTCAAGTTATTTCAGGAAATAGAAAAAGAGGGAGCTTTGCCAAATTCATTCTATGAGGCCAACATCACCCTGATTCCGAAACCAGACAAAGACACCTCAAAGAAAGAAAACTACAGACCAATATCTCTGATGAACCTAGATGCAAAAATCCTCAATAAAATTCTGGCGAATCGGATACAAAGGCACATCAAAAAAAATTGTGCACCATGATCAAGTAGGATTCATCCCTGGGATGCAAGGATGGTTCAATATATGGAAATCAATAAATGTTATTCACCACATCAATAGACTTAAAGATAAGAACCATATGATCATCTCCATAGACGCAGAAAAAGCATTTGACAAAGTACAGCATCCCTTTATGTTCAAAACATTAGAAAAACTAGGGATAACAGGAACTTACCTTGACATTGTAAAAGCTATCTATGCTAAGCCTCAGGCTAGATCATTCTGAATGGAGAAAAATTGAAGGCATTCCCTCTAAAATCTGGAACAAGACAGGGATGCCCCCTATCACCACTTCTATACAATATAGTTCTCGAAACACTGGCCAGAGCAATTAGACGAAGGAAATTAAAGGCATAAAAATAGGAAAAGAAGAACTTAAAATATCACTATTTGCAGATGACATGATTCTGTACCTAGAAGACCCAAAAGGGTCTACAAAAAACTACTAGAACTAATAAATGAATTCAGCAAAGTGGCAGGATATAAAATCAACACACATAAATCAAAGGCATTTCTGTATATCAGCTACAAAACTTCTGAAACCGAAATGAGGAAAAACACTCCATTCACAATATCCTCAAAAAAGAAAAAATACTTGGGAATCAACCTAACAAAAGAGGTGAAAGATTTATACAATGAAAACTACAGAACCCTAAAGAGAGAAGTAGAAGAAGATCTTAGAAGATGGAAAAATGTTCCCTGTTCATGGATATGCAGAACTAACATCATCAATATGGCGATATTACCAAAAGTTCTCTATAGGTTTAATGCAATGCCAATCAAAATCCCAATGGCATTTCTTGTAGAAATAGATAAAGCAATCATGAAATTCATATGGAAAAATAAAAGACCCAGAATAGCAAAAACAATTCTAAGCAGGAAGTGTGAATCAGATGGTATAGCGATACCAGATTTCAAACTATATTACAGAGCAATAGTAATAAAAACAGCATGGTACTGGTACCAGAACAGGCGGGTGGACCAATGGTACAGAATAGAGGTCACAGAGACTAATCCACAAAGCTACAACTATCTTATATTTGATAAAGGAGCTAAAAACCTGCAATGGAGAAAGGATAGCATCTTCAACAAATGGTGTTGGGAAAACTAGAAATCCATATGCAACAAAATGAAACTGAATCCCCACCTCTCGCCATGCACAAAAGTCAACTCAAAGTGGATCAAGGAGCTAGATATCAAATCAGAGACTCTCAGTCTGATAGAAGAAAAAGTTGGCTCCGATCTACATATTGTGGGGTCGGGCTCAAAATTCCTTAATAGGACACCCATAGCACAAGAGTTAATAACAAGAATCAACAAATGGGACTTTCTTAAACTGAAAAGTTTTTTCTCAGCAAGAGAAACAATAAGAGAGGTAAATAGGGAGCCTCCATCCTGGGAACAAATTTTTAGTCCTCACACTTCAGATAGAGCCCTAATATCCAGAGTATACAAAGAACTCAAAAAATTAGACAATAAGAAAACAAATAACCCAATCAACAAATGGGCCAAGGACATGAACAAACACTTCACAGAGGAGGACATACAATCAATCAACAAGTACATGAAAAAATGCTTACCATCTCTAGCAGTCAGAGAAATGCAAATCAAAACCACCCTAAGATACCACCTCACCCCAGTAAGATTGTCAGCCATGATGAAGTCAAACAACAATGAGTGCTGGGGAGGATGTGGGGAAAAGGGTACTCTTGTACACTGCTGGTGGGACTGCAAACGGGTGTGGCCAATTTGGAAAGCAGTATGGAGATTCCTGGGAAAGCTGGGAATGGAACCACCATTTGACCCAGCTATTGCTCTTCTTGGACTATTTCCTGAAGACCTTAAAAGAGCACACTACAGGGATACTGCCACATTGATGTTCATAGCAGCACAATTCACAATTGCTAGACTGTGGAATCAACCCAGATGCCCTTCAATAGATGAATGGATAAAAAAAAAATGTGGCATTTTTACACCATGGAGTATTACGCAGCACTAAAAAATGACAAAATCACGGAATTTGCAGGGAAATGGATGGCACTAGAGCAGATTATGCTTAGTGAAGCTAGCCAATCCCTAAAAAACAAATACCAAATATCTTCTTTGATATAATGAGAGCAACTAAGAACAGAACAGGGAGGAAGAGCAGGAAGAAAAGATTAACATTAAACAGAGACATGAGGTGGGAGGGAAAGGGAGAAAAAAAGGGAAATTACATGGATATGGAGGGAGACCCTCATTGTATTACAAAATTACATATAAGAAGTTATGATGGGAATGAGATAACAAACATGGAGGGAAATGAATTACAGTAGAATGGGGTAGAGAGAGAAGATGGGAGGGGAGGGGAGGGGGGATAGTAGGGGATAGGAAAGGTAGCAGAATACAACAGTCACTAATATGGCAGTATGTAAAAATGTGATGTGTAACCGATGTGATTCTGCAATCTGTATTTGGGGTAAAAATGGGAGTTCATAACCCACTTGATTCTAATGTATTAAATATGATATGTCAAGAGCTTTGTAATGTTGTGAACAACCAATTAAAAAAAAAGAATTGTTAATTGTACACATAAGTGTCTTCTGTTTCCAATGAGCATATTCTTGCAGATGAAAATATGATTGCTAATAGAAAAGGAAATTGGCAACATCTATCGTGAAGCATTTTGCTTTTAGAATGAAAACATACTGAGCCTTTTATATACATTTCACTGTTACCTAAGTGTATCTTCTGTGTCCTAAAAAGCATCCCCCACATTAAAATCTATGTAAGAATAACCAATCACACCTGTTTTTGAAGACCTATTCTGTTCTCATTCCTCTGTAATGTGCTTACAGCATATACAATATGATGCCTGACTTAAAAATGTAAATTTAAGAAAGTATTAGCAAAACTTATAACTGAAAAACGAAAAGTTTACCAAAGTGGTTTTGCAAAGGGCTCCACTAGAAAGAAGAAAGAGTATAGAGCTAGACAATATAGATTTAGTGCCAATGTTTTTGGTAATTAAGAATATAAACTCGAAAGCACTTCATAACCTCTCTGATTATCATTTTCCTATTCTGCATATTAAAGAGATAGTGGTAACACACCTGGACATGTTTACTGAGTGTCACCATCCAGGGGTAGTGTAGGCAACCATCTCTAGAGCCCTCTAGAGGCACAGATGCCCTATTTATAATAGTATGCAATTTTCCTGCCACGTTTTCTTCTTAGGAAGAGAAGCTACAGTAGTGTTGCAATTTTAATCTCTGGCCAATTGAATGGTGAAAACATCCACAGTGTCACGTTTCCTATTCGACTCCTCATTTTTCCCATCTTACACATACTCACGGACCTTTGTATTATTCACCGAATAGACCATAAAGTTCCAAGCAAAATTATTTCTTAAAGGAATGCATAGAATGGATTTTAAAAATGCTCAAGAGGATTACTACTTACTATCTGTAGTAGATTTTAGAAGTACAGGCTACTCCATAGCAACATATTTTGAAAGAGTAATGTTTGTATTGTGTGTTTATTTTTAGAGATTATATGCAATTTAGAAAACCAGGATGCAAATGCGTATGCAGAGGTCTATCAGGCAAATGGATAAGAACAATCTTAAAGAGCAATAGAGAGGATTGAGAAAGAAGATGAACTTCCAAGAAAGAACTTGGGTAAGATATGAGAGCTCTGAGCCATTTTACTTGGTCTGCAGCTAGGTATTCTCTGTAACAATATATGTAACCTGGGCTAGTGTTCACTAATCTAATTCCTGTGGTTTAGCTCATGTGTGAGACAATGCAAAAGTTTAGAGGTTTCACAGTACAAAGAATTGTGTTATGAGAGTCTTCATAGTGCATTAATCCACCCAAATGGATTAATATGTGCTAACTGTCCATAGGTAGGGTGTAACTAGAGGAGGCAAGTCATTAGGGATTTGACTTTGGGATATACATTTTGTATAAACTAAGCCAAGCTTAGTTTCCATCTCTGCTTCCTAATTGCTATGTCCTTAAAAGAAAGAAATGATATTGATAAATTAGATTTAGAAAAATATCAGTAGTCTTATATGACTGAATATAAAAGAAGGAAGAAAAAGTGCAAAGATAACCACATTATTTTGGTCATGAATCAAAGGATGGTAGAATTCCACTAAAGAAAAGCAGAATTAGGTTAGCTAATTTCTGCTACACGTGTATCATCAAAGCATTACACAAAATACTTCCATTCATTATTCATTTAATATCCACAGCAGGCCTTTGAGGTGCATAATTTCTTTTTACATATAAAGAAACAGACTCAGAGAGTTTGGATAATTGGGCTATTATTTAATAAAAAATAAAATTTTAAAGAGACAGGACTGAAGTCCAAATCTGTTTAAAACCCAAGTTTTTTTTTAATTTCAATATCATTTAAAAAATACTTGTCAGTAGCAAAAGTTAAAGTATACTCTTTAGGGAAAATAACAGTCAATTCCTGAGAAAGAATATTTTCAAAGTAATAAAAGAAAAAAACTTGAATATTTTTAGTATATAAACATAAGTTATATAAGTGGGAGTTGATATACAGATAATTATAATATGCATATAAAAATAGAGAACAATGTTTGTATAAAATCATTTTTTTCTTGCTGTCATAAGAGATGCAAAGGCTTGTGAAAGTTGTTTTTAGGATTTTGTAAGTTTGAGATTTTAAGGACCATCCCTTATTCAGTGGTCATGTACTTGGGGTAAAATTAATGAACAAATTAATTTTTCTCACCTCACCACCAACTCAAGTGCAACTCAAGTTTTTCCCACTATGTTCTCATAACACCTTGTTCATTCCTCTCATTAGCCACACCACATTAAATTTGTGCATACATTTTCAATCCATTAGATGATTGAAGGTAGGAACTATGATTTATGACTTTGTATATTGAGCACATGGTATTTTGCCTAATGAAGAAGAATAAAAGCTTTAAATGCAAAAAGCAAGGTCAACTTTTATTTAAAAAGTATAAGGGGTCAAATTTTGGCCCCAAAGTTATGAATTATTATCTTAATTTTCATAACCTTATAGGATAGATATTATGTTATCTCCATTTTTCAGTAACAAAAATTGAAACCAGAATTGAGAAAAGTTATTTTAACTATAGTCACAGGCTAATCCATTATAGATTTGGCATTTGAATCAAGTAAATGATTATGAAGTTAATGTACATAACAACCCGAATGTATCACTTTTCCATTTAGTAGGTTTTCAGCTACCATTTACATAATGAATGAAGTGACTGAAATAATTACATAATGATAAATGGAAACTATATCCCTATAAACTATAGAAAAATCTAGCTGGTAGAAAAAAGCCATATCCAACCAAAAGATAGACATACCTGCTTATCTAATCAACATAGAACTCATTGAACTTTCAAAATAACCAATTTTTTTAAAAAATCATAGAAACAATGTCAACACAAAAGATTAAATAATGCATAAACATAGACACATAGGTATAGACTCAACACTTCTAAAAGAAGGAAGTTTAGTGGAACTAAAGATCTCAAAACTAAATTAAAAATTTGATAAATTGTTAATTTTTAGGGAGGGAATATATGTATATAAATTGTGTGGGAAGGAACCAAACTGTATAACCTTTCAGAGATATGTTCTATATTTTAATTCTGGGGATTATAAATAAAGTTGAGCTTTTATGTTGCATATGTTGTATTTATTTTAACTCTTTTATTTGCTTTCAAATTTTCCTATAATTTATGCTCACCTTAAATGCATGATCTTATTTTAACTTTGCTGGGAAATGAAATACAAAGAAATTGTAATAAGTTACACTCCACATATGTATAATATGTCACAGTAATACATTCTACTGTCATGTGTAACTAAAAAAAACAAACAAAAATTGTATTTTATTAAATACATCTTCACAGTTTTGAAATATTTGAATTTCAGAGATTACTTTTTAATTCAGGACAAAAATTTAACCCATAAAATTCTGCAGCTAAAATAACACTGAAATTTATTTCTAGTTATTTAACAAGTGGGAATGCCAAATAATCTTTGAGCATTTTCACAACCAACTATCAAACATCCTGTGACCTTGATCTTAGCATTGGTTTCCTGTTTCTTGAAGTCATCAGGGAAAAGTAATCAGATTTAATCAAGTAATAATTATGGGGATACTTGACCAATGGTTGCTCAACTGAAATATTCCTTTTTAAAAAAATTATCAGGGTTAACTCATATATTAACTCACCATTTTCATTTATCAAATGAAAACAATATGAAGTTTTGACTGTTTTAATTAGATTTAGAGACAAATCATGTTTTCAGACCAGTCATTAGGAAATGACTAAATGTATTCTGCACCTTGCAAACAGTGAAAGATAAATGTATCTCTGTTAGAATTAAATTTTCCTCAAATAAAATCACAAATATTAAAACATAGAAACCAGTAGTTCAAGATTAAAAGTTTCTGTAATTAAATAGTATATCTTTGACAATTAAATTATAGCATACTCATTGACTCTAAAATAGAAAGACATAATGTGATATATATGTATATACATATATATAGATAGATAGATAGACATAGATATAGATAGAGTTAAAACAGAGAAATAAAACTTATATAATCCAACTCTCATTTCCATGAGAAAAATTCCTAACAAAGAGAAAACATTAAAAAAAAAAAAAAACTAGCTTGGCATGGTGGTGCACAAATGTAATCCCAGCAGCTGGGGAGGCCAAGGCATGAGGATGGAAAGTTCAAAGCCAGCCTCAGCAACTTAGTGAGACCCTGTCTCTAAATAAAAATAAAAAGGGTTGGCAATGTGGCTCAGTGTTTAAGTGTCCCTGTGTTTAATCCCAAGTATCAAAACAAAAACAAAAACAAAAATAAAATCTCCAAATCTCTTGGCACTCCCTGACTTTCTCCTGGGATACCATGTCCACTCAAGATCTTCAGCGGCCCTCTTTCTTTTTCCTCCCATAGCCTACTCAAGGTCTCCCTGGGCCTAAAAGACCTTTTCTCTGCACTGGAAAAGATACTTGCTCTAGGAAGTTAAGACCCTACCATAAACACCCCTCAGCGCACTCAGGGGAGAAGGAACTACTTTGTGAAGGAAGAGCGCACTGCTTCTCCTCTTGTCTGATCCTGCGGCACAGTGTTTCCCAGAATAGTCAGGACTCCCACCCCACTGGCACCTCAGACTAACATCTTTCTACTGTGTGCAGAACATACTATCATGTTAGGTGACTTATCCCTTTTTTTTTTTTCCACACTGTATGCAAAGTTTCTTTAGTTGCATTTCCTTAGGACTTGAGTGTGCTCAACTCAGCTATTTCTAACAACAGTGGGTGTTTTCTCGTAGAGCTTTTTTTTTTTGGTGGTGTTTTTCTTTACATTAAGTAGTCCTTTTTAATCAGTTATAATCTTACTATGATAGCTCCTTTTTTATTCGTTAAAATGATATTAATTTTCAAATCACTGCACCTAAATCATGGACATAACTTTTGTTGTCATCACCTTTTTTTTTTGCAAAGATATCTCCCTTTTTTTTTTCCCCAGAAAAACAGTTAATCATAATGAAACAGCTCACTAAGGAAAGGACAATTTTCATTTAATTCTAGTTTGCAATTTTAAAATATCTTGAGATTTCCCATGTCGTTTCACTGACAATAAAATTCAATCTTTTTTTTTTAATCCCCCTTATTCCTTTTCCCAGTCTCCTTTGAAGTTGGCTGTGGCTTTCTATTGAGTTTCAGCAATAGAACATGAAGAAATTGAGCCACATTCAGCCCTTGCTAGCCAAGGCTTCCCAAGCTGCAATACTCTTTGTTTAACGATTAATTTTATAGAAAATCACACTACTTAAGGCCACTTAAAGATGGTGACATGACCAATTGGAAGAGAATCACCAAATGAATGACCATCTCTCTGATCTGTGAGCAAAAAGTACACATCCAATATGTCTGGGGAAATATTTTTATCTGGGGGAATGTTTTTAGAGAAAGTGACATTGTCTTAACTAGTAGACAACCATTAATTAAAAATAAAGCAAGGCATTTGCCTTGAAAACAAGATGAATTCTTAAGAAATAAGTTCTAGACTATACATACTTATTATAAAGATTGCATTTGGGTTAATGTTTCTTACTTGCATGTATGTATACATACCTATGTGTATTCTGCATCATATATTATTTTTTATTATATGTATGATATGTAGATATCTATATCCTCTGTAATATATACTCTCCACATCATTATTTGTATACAATTTAACATAAAATTTCAAAAAAAAAAGTATGAGAGAGAGTGCCTACTAGTATTAAAACATTAAGAAAAAGTGGTTCTACAAAAAAAAAAAAAGAAGAAAAAGACAGAAGTAGGAAGAATTTTTGTGTTTTTAATCAGGTGCTATGTTAGATTTGGGTAAACTATTGTATTACGTTCTGGGGAGATATATTGTGTCAATATATTCCACAAAATTTTAAAGTTTAGAAACTTTTGTAGAAATATTACCCAAGCATTCTGCAAATGAGGAGTAAAAGTAGTTTTTAATAAGTGTGATTGCTGGAAGGCATCAATGAACTGTGCATGAACCAAATTGGGATGGAAACCAGGTGGTAGGAAAGTCTGGTATTTGGGAACTCCCAACCACACTCCTGCTGGTTTGAGACTGCCCAATACACATGATACCTACCTAGTTCTCTCAGGTTCAGCACTGCACTGGAGTTAGGGTGACCTGATGGAGCAACATACCACACAACCTCTCAAAGATGGGTGTGACTTTCCAAGATGCCAATCAATATGATGACTGCAAGACTCAATCTGCTTCACCTCTCCCTGCCTTTGATTTAATCTACCTTAAATAAAGAACCAGAGCCATTTTTAGCCATTGTAGCTTCTATCATGAACAGAGGACTTATCAGGTGTTCTGGTTTTTTAAAAAATAATTTCTTAACTAATTATTTCAGACTTTCATTTTCTCAGGTGGTTCATCATCACCTGAACAGAAAACTTCATTGGTGGGGTGCTGGTCACCCTGCAATATGTGATGCCATATTTTATTGAATAAGTTCAGGAATTCTGTAAAGTTAGAAATAGAGCTGTTTAAGTGTCAGAGTTTCTAAAAATTTAAAATAAATGACGGTTTAAATATTTTTGCGAAATTCTCAAAGATGAACTTCTCAAAACTACTGGATTGTGATTCAATCAATCCTTATTTTTAAGGAACAGATAAGAATTGTAGAAATCCTTATACATCAATGTGTGAGTTCACTGGGAAATATATATATATATATATATATATATATATATATATATATATATATATATATACATATTGTTTTCTTGTCCACTAGGAACATGGATAAAATGGTCTTAAGAAAGCAGTTGGCAGCAGATGATTAGACTATCAGTAGTTAGAAAACACTTTGCTTACAAAAGCATATTTATATCTATAGGGATGTCAATAAATAATTTAAAACAATCTTAGTAATAATTTACAGTATGGAATCATTTAAACATATCAGCAACCAATGTGCATATGCATAATTCATTTTTTATGGTTCTGCTTATCTCAAGAAATAGCTTTTAAATAGAGATTTAACATTTTAATCTCTACAACAGAATTATAAATGAAATTTTAGTCAAAGGTTTTCAATAATGAACAAAATAGCTTCAAAATTATATGCATTTTTATAAATTATTTTATGAACATTCATTTTTAAATAATTGAAAAATTCTAGAAACTTTAAAGTGACAGATTGCCATCTTCTGTTGTGCTAAATCAGGAATAAGCCCTCTTCATTTTTGCTAGATGCAATGAATTTCACAGACAAAAAGCTTATTTATCTTCAAGTTCCAGTCTAAATTTAATTTCAGAACATCACAGTGGACTTATATCCCTTAAATATTACTTAATTTTATTTTGTGAAAAGATACTGTGAACAGTATTTATCAATATAGGTAGAATATTTTTCAGAATAAAAAAAAATAGGCTCAGGTATTTAACTGATGATTTCTTACATTATTCATAGCTTTGCAAAAATTTTGACATATAACCATGCTCACATTCTGAGCAAGTGGGTTAGATCCTAATAAGAATATGATGTGAGGCTGAGTATGTAGCTCAGAGATAGTGTGCTTGCCTAGCATATGTAAGGCACTGGGTTCCGTGCTCAGCACCACATTAAAAAATAAATAAATAAAAGGTATTTTGTCCATCTATAACTAAAAAAAAAAAATTAAAAAAAGAAGATGACCATGGGCTTTCCATTTGCTCAGATTAATGTTCATGAACAACAGTGCCAATTATATAAAAGAGAAATATCACATCTTGTAATTTAGTGGAAATATTATTAACTATTAAAGTAAAACCTCAATGTATACCTAAGCCACACGACAGCAAAAGTGCAAAAAGTTTATGATTTGTAATCTTGTAATGTAAATTTGGGGCACAATATTTTCTTTTAAAATTACATTATTAATTAGAATTTCTGGAATTCTTATGAGCCTAGCACTTGTATAATTTCTACATAATGTTCTATAATTTTTGCAATCATCTCCTGAGGGATATGAGAATTTGTTCAGTAGAAAAACATGGTATTTTTAGTTTTTAAAGAAAAATCTATAATGCTTACCATATACTAGATATTTTTCAACTACATCTGAACTCACTTCATCCATATTACAGTTGCTCTGCAGATTCCATTATCACCCAGGTCTTGCATGTGGAATCTGTAGCAAAAGGAGATTAAATAATTTTCTCATAAATTACATGCTGGAGGAAAAATTTCAATGTAGTCTCCTGGCTTTAAACTAGAGATTATAGGGGTAAAACATTAACCAAGGACAAATAATAAGTAATTTTTAAGAATGAAATATTAATTTGAGGTCTATAAGTAATACTACCCTCTGACCAAAGTAGGAAAGTACAATTGTCCAGGCTCCCAAATTTCAGAGAGCACCCTTCAGGCCTTCCTTCTATTTGATCCTTCTCTAAGCAGAAAGAAGTTCACTGGGCAAAGGGCACCTAGGATGCCCAGGAGCCCTTCTTAACACTCTCTGAGTACCTACAGCAGTTTTGGACCCGATTGTGCCCTGCAAACAAGATTCATGTCTCCTTCCATAGCTTGAGCCTCTTCCTTTCTCCCAAAAGATGACCGCAATCATGATGACTCTAACTTCAGACTCAAGGACTTATCTGTTCTGGCCTTTGAGACAATGGAAATTGAGCTTGGATATGCAGGCTGAGTTATTATAAATACGATACTAGGTAGAGAAGGGAACCAGAAACAAGTGGGTGGGCCATGCACCTAGTTTTCCTTTTGCCATCAAGTCCCTGGGAATAACTCCATTGTTCTCTGGATTTCTAAATTAAAACCTGAATCCCCAAGTCATTATAGATGCACATTTTTTTATAGTAAAAGGAACACAATATTTTATTTCCTGTGCTTACTTGAGGTATTGGAAATACCAGGGTTGTTATTTCCAGAAAAACACTTTCCATTTCCTGTGATATTCTACTTATATAACTGTGGTATGAAATGTTATATGAAAATAGTAGCCACACAGTCTTTGTATTATGTGGCAAAGGAGAAAAGGGTTTTGCTTTCATCTTCTGACTAAGTTCTATTGGACAGATCATTCATGAATTAATCACATGTGGAGGAGTCTAAAAGCAAGGTATCATGCTACAAGGTCATGATATAAAGAATAAAAATGCAACCCTTAAATAATTTACCTGGTGGTGCATTTATTAACAGTATACTAAATGTATTCAACATTAAGTTTCCTAGACATTTATCAGTTATCACCTGTCTCTGAAACTATTTGTGAAATATGAGGATATTTATTGCAACTTTCCTTGTAGTTTTTTAGGTATTGATTTTGAATTTTTGCTTCTGAAATACCCTTCATATATATTTGGTTTCATTCTATTGTATAAATACAAGCAAAAGTTTTTCTAGTTATGGTGTTGTATTAGAAATTCCTCTCATATCATGTCTCATAGTGAATAAATAGCATATAATTTGATTAAAAATGATTCCAAGTTCAAAATAAATACAGTGGTAAAAAAACAATATAATAATAGCTTTGACATTACTATGAAAATATGAAGAGTAGAAAACAAATATACTAAGATTATCCAGAAAGCATAAGAGTCAATCAATCATAAAATGCCATAATATTTTACAAAGTAGAATTCCCACTGAATTATATATATATATATATATATATATATATATATATATATATATATTATATCTAACTTTTAATTTAATATATATATATATATATTAAATTAAAAGTTAGATTGAAATTTTAGCTCTGAAAATCCAAGTAATGTATGAGTGTACATAATGTACTACTCCACAATGCTAGCCAATCATTAGAATTGCACTATATTTTCAGGAAAACAAAAAGCTAGTACAGAAAAAAATCATAAATAATTTATATTTCATTAAAATCTTTTCTCCATAATCGTTATTAATCTTTTTTTAAAATTAGAAGATAATTATTTTAAGAAATTTAAATGGTAGTCCTTATAATACCTATTAGATCTCTAAAGAATATATCATTTCTATTGGGTGAAGCCAAACTGGAATGTTTACTCAAAATTCAATTTTTTGTGCCCATAAAGTCAGCTTTTTCAGCACTCTGCTGCTACAAGGTTCAGTTTAACTGTCTACAGACATGGAAGAACATCTGTCTTCCTAAAACTTTACAAATCATTACAAATCATCCATTTGCAACAAGTCAAATATATTTAAAGTATAGTGTATCTTCCCAGAACAGTTCCCTATTTTTTAAAAGTATAACTGAAAGTGAATATGTATTGCCACTTGACACTGAAAAGGAGAAGGAAAAAATCAACAAAATTGCCAACACAACAATAAACATCTGTAGGGGAAAGAAGAAAAACAATCCACCATTTGATGACTTGCTCTTATATTCCCCAGAATTGGATGTTTAGATAATTGGAAGATGATAAGCACTTTTTGGTTGTACATTGTGCAAATACTGGCAAAAAGGGAAATACACATGTGGTCCACTAGAAAATCACATTGTTTTCAAAGAAACAGGAAAATATATGGTTGTAGAATTTTAGCATAGATTTCTGAAAGCACTTTTAGTTCTATTATATTATGGTATTTGCTATGCATCTACAATTCCAGAAATATTGGAGAAGTGAACATTTTCATTGAATGTTTGATTTGTTGGATGTAACAATTTCAGTAACCTCCCTCAATCACCACTGCCCAATGAATGAATGAATTTGCCAACTGAATCTCATTATAGCCATAAAAGTGATTTGAATAAATGATAAGCAAAGGCTCATTATTGGAAAGTTTGAGTTCCAAACTTCAAAATAGGTATTTCTTTCATTGTGAGATGTTATATTTTGAAGTAGCATGAAATCTATTGATGGCAATATTTAAAGCACCTGATTATATCTTTGCAGACAAAAGAAAACTTCAGGGTCATAAATTTTCCCCCATGAGTTTTTTTACTTGGTACTAGGGATTTAACTTAGGAACCCTAAACTACTGAGCCACATCCCCAGTCCTTTTTGTTTTTTATTTTGAGACAGTGTCTCACTAAGTTGGGAAAGGCCTTTCTAAATTGATGAAGCTGGGTTTGAAATTGCTATCCTCCTTTCTCAGCCTCCTGTGCCATGGAGATTATAGGCATGCACTGCCACGCCTTGGCCCCATGTTTTTTTTGTCAAAGTTCTTTAAATGTTTTTTTTCTTCTGTTTGTTTGTTTGTTTTTCTCCAACAAAGCTTTGTGTTTTGGAGGATTTGCTAAAATCTAACACAGAAGATGAATGACATAGGCATGAAATTCAAACACACTTGGAAGAGCAAGTTATAAATAATAGAAATTTTAAAAATGGAAATAGATGTTAAAAGTCACACTTTCAAGTTTGCAAGTCTTCTCTTTACCATGTTTTTTTTTAGATAATTCATTTTGGATAATGTATAGCATATTTATGAATAGTTATGCTCTGTTTGAACCATTAAAAATAATATGAGTCAATATTCTATAGGAGTATATTTGAGCACAAATTCTATATTCTATATTGGTGCCAATGGGTATAATAATTCAGTAATGGAACAATGTTTTAATCATTTTCCATATCAGGGTACCAACTAAAAAGCTTCTTTGGGGTTAGTTAGATGTTGACATCAAGATTGTAGAAATAGAAACCAAGTTTTTTTCATGTCTCTGTTCCTAATTTATCAACTAATATCCTCTGGTAACTTTGTCTCTTGCCTCTAATTACATGGTTTCTGAATTTAAATATGTGTTATGGAGTGATCCTTAATGTCCTGTATAATTAATTTTAATAATAATCACCCAAAATAGCATTTACACAATGTTCACCCTGTATTTTACTCTTCTCACAGCATTGTATATATAACTCATTACCTTGAAAATGATTTAATTCATAATCAAAAAGTAGTAGTATAGTTATTCTCCATTTACAGGTAACACATTTTTTGGAATAATTAATACCCACATAATTCATCTATTACTTCATTTATTTTATTCTACAAGTATTCATTGAACACCTACTGTAGGCATTAAAATAGGTATAAGTGTTCAACCTACCCCAAAACATATACTCTCTCTCTTCTCTCTTCCTTCTGAGTCTTTTTAATTTAATAGGGAAACAGTTAGATCTATCATAAGCCACAATACTGTAAGATCTATTATGAGCATGTAGAAAATGCTGGAATGTCACAAAAGAGGACATCTAAAACATCAGCAACTTTCTTGAAATATGTCATAGTGTGTGAACTTCTGGTATTTAGTTTTATGTGTCCAATTGACTTCTCCATGTAATACAAAAAATTAAATATTATTTCTGGCTGTGTCTGTGAAGCTGTTTCAGAATAAGTTTAGCATTTGAATAAATTGATTCATTAAAGTAGATGGACTTCCCCATTGTGAATGGTCATCATTCAATCTGATAAGGACATGAATAGAACAAAATGAAGAGTAGAGGAAGGGAGAATGCACCCTCTTTCTCTTGCCTTCTGGCTTGAGCTGGGTTATCAGTCTTCTGACTTTGGCCTGGGATTTATACCAGTGGCTGCCTGCTACAGAACTTCAGGCTGAGATGAAATTACAAAATGGGCTTTCCTGAGTCTCCAGCTTAAAGGAGACATATCATGGCACTTCTTGGCCCAATAAATCAATTCTTCATGATGACTCTCCTATTATATATAAAGTAGGATAAAAACATGTCTCCATTGATCTAAACACACTAACCATGAAAATAATTTGATTACTTATAAGTATTTTTACATGTAGCCATTTGTACTTTTGGTGAGATGTATTGTAGTCATATTCTCTGAAATAGTGGTAGAATGAGTTGACCTTTATCCATTTAGAAACGTACATAGATGACCAACAGTCATATATGAAAGACTTGTGTGTCTTGTTCAGGTGATAGAAAAATGATATGATAAAACTGGCTATTTAAGAAAAATAAAAACTAAAAAATATGATTAAACTGTGAGCACACAGTTAGAATGTATTTTGTTTTTCTTTTTCTTTTTAAGGGCCTAAGGAAGGAATAAGATTCCTTAAAAAAAAAAAACTGGTATCATTACAAAATTTCTCTATCATAAGGGACTTATAAAATCCTTATCTTGAATGAATGTTCTCTAAAATGTTATATTTGTGGTTCAATCTGACTGGGGTAAAGTATGTATGCTTCCTTCTACAAAAATTGTTGTAAAATGCTTCTTACTGCAAAAGTTGTTGCAAGTGGTTCTGCAGTTTAATAGACAATGTCTTTTTAACAGGATTTAATATCTTATTTTCATATTTTAATCATTCTAAGAGCCAAAAGTTGTCTCACACTCAGTACTTGAATACAGGATAACACAGCATTTATAACACTGGGTTTTGACTCTAGACTTTCCAGGTGCTGTCAGAAAAAGAATCCCAGTATTGCCTTACTTCCGAGAAACTATCCACAAAATTCTTGCCTTTTAGGTTTCTCAGGATTGGAAGTAGACTTGGATAGTTCCCACTTGTATTTTCTCATATATGTGTGTCAGTTGTCAGTTCTTTGTGATTCTTACTAAAGGAAACACATTTCAAATTAATTCATGTGAACTCCATAAGCTTCTCACTACAGTAGATCAGGCAGCAGCTCCTGTACATATTTCTATGTGGAGACTTACAGCAGGAGACAGCTTTGAACATTAGCCTCTCTCTGCTCTCCTTACTCTCCTTATCCGTTTGAATTCTAGAAATGGATGAAAGCATTCAAGTGTTAGGAAACAGGTTCTTCTTTATTCTCTTTACAAAATGCATATACAGTGAGGAGAGGCATTTCACTTGGCTCTCACTTTAATATTCCTAAGACATTGGAAATGTCAACATTGATTATATGAGAGGCTAAAAATGAAATCCAGTCCTATGAATTTTGACGTTTCTTTCAGTAGTTCTCTCACAATATTAGTTTTACATATAATTTTAGAAGTAGAAAAATAAAACCTTTGAAACCATGCTGCAATTTATTAAGTTTGACCCTAAGCACAGAAATGAAATGAGTGAAATTTGAACAAGCATTTTTGAACAAGCTTCATCATACACAGAGAATGAGACAGTCTGTCAGATTGCATATGTAAATGGGGCTATTTATTGTGTATTCTTAAGACCTCTATCATCAGGTGAGTTTTAAAAATTACCATTTAAATTGATATAATTCATTCAGAAAAAATACTATAAAATTCCCAGCATGAGCCTGTTACAGCTTGTAACTGGTTCTCTGATATGTGTGTTTGTGTATTTGTATGCAAGTCCAATCAAAATTTATTATAATTCTATGCCAAATGTAAAAAAAAAAAGCTATAAAGAGATATATAAATCTAAATAGGAAATATCACAAATACTTATAAGGGAATATCATAGTATGTTGTAGACTATTAACAGAAAATGACAACACAATCATTCATAATTTTAAAGTCCCACAGACACAGAGGAAAGTGTGTATTTAAAAAGCCAAAATTCTATTTACATTTACATGATGGCTACAACTATGTAAACTTCATGCACTGCTGTGTTTCTGTCTTCTCTTGGTAGTGTAACATATTATCAAAACTTAAGCCATTCAAAACAACACAGATTTATTTTTTCACAGTTCTAAAGATAAGAATTTTCCAAGTATCATCAGATTAAAAGCAAGGTGGTTGGTCCTGTGTTCTTCAGTGTTGTCTCTGGGAAGGATCAGTTCTAAATCCGTTCAGACTCTTAGCTGAAATAACTTCTCCCTGGTTCTAAGTCCCCATTTCCCTGCTGACTCTTATCAGGGCATTGTTCTTAGCCAGAAGCCACTCATGTTTCTTGGTTTGTGGCCCCCCTTTTAATCTTCAAAGCCAGCAACTCTGAGTAATGTCCTCACACTTTGGATCTCCCCTCTGATTTACCTCCCTATGGTTTCCTCTCTTTATTGCTAATTTTAGATGGAAAAGAAGACTCAGGTTTTTTGAGAACTCCTATAACTTGATTGTGCTTGCACAAATAATCCAGTATAATCTGTGTATTTAAAATTCAGTAAATTTACTAAAGTATCAGCAACTGTAATTATATCTGCAATGTTCCCTTTGCCATGTAACAAAATATATTCACAGGTGAATATAAGGTATGGGCATATGGAGGAGTTTTTAATCTGCCTTTCGGAATGTAGATAGTGAATTGAAACACATAGGTCAAAATCAGAATAATACAGTTTTACTACAAAAGAGCTTTTATCTTTTTCTTAAAATATTATTTTATTTGTTCTACTATATCTTCTAGAATAAAAGGATATTTATTGCTAATCACATGTTAAGTCATGGCACTGCAGCTTATCACATATCCATAACTAGTTTGTAAATTTACAAACACAAGATTATGTACATACTGGACTAACTATTATCATAGTAGAAGTTTACTATTATCATAGAAGAAGACTTCAACATAAAGTTTCAATAGAAGGCCATCATGTAAAACAATTTTAATAAAATAAACAGAATTATAATATTTACAAAAAGCTCATAAGAATCTGTGGTCTAAATTTCTTTTACAGCACAATAAAAATAGTGCATAAAATTTATTTTGTTAAAGAAATAACGAACAAAGTAAAGTTTTATTTCAGTTACTAAATTTTTAATTACTTCACTATGAATTGAGTGAAGAGATTAACTACAATCCAGTTACAAAACTTTGTGAAGCAGCACTTTTATATGAAGAAATACAAAATTATGTTCAGAGATTAGCCAAAAAATTTGGTGGGTACCAGGGATTGAAGTTAGGGACACTCAACCTTGAGCCACATCTCCGGCCCTATTTGTGTGTGTGTGCGTGTGTGTGTGTGTGTGTGTGTGTGTGTGTGTGTTATTTAGAGACAGGGTTTCACTGAGTTGCTTAGCACCTTGCTTTTTTTTTAATTATCATATTGTGCAAGTGTGGGATCACACATATATGGGAAATCTTTCTATTTTTTTTTTTTTTTTGAGAGAGAGAGAGAGAATTTTTTTAAAAATATTTTTTAGTTTTTCGGCAGAAAAAACATCTTTGTTTGTATGTGGTGCTGAGGATCGAACCTGGGCCACACGCATGCCAGGCGAGCGCGCTACTGCTTGAGCCACATCCCCAGCCCAGCACCTTGCTTTTACTGTGGCTGGCTTTGAACTCTCTATCCTCCTGTGTGAGCCTCCTGAGCGGCTGGGATTACAGGTATGCTCCACATCACCAACATTTTTGAAGGAAAAAAAAATACCAAGCTTTGAATCCCTACCTGCTGTGTCTGAAGATATAGGAAGCTGTCGCGACCCCCTTGCCCGCAAGGAAGACGCAACACCGGGAATCTTCTTCCAGTCGTTTATTCAGGTTCTCGAGATCTCTTCCACTCTACTCTCTTCTTCATCTTCCTCTCCGAATGCTCCTACCAGCCTTAATAAAGCATCTCAAGCCCCAATGCGAAGCTGCCACGTGGAGCTTTCTCATAGGGTGTTAGAAAACCACGCACCAACTCTCCCAATTAAGGAGTTGTTTGTCACAAACCACAGTCGAGCCAGCGCCATCTTGTAATGGCGACCGCAGTCCGCAGAAACGGCTCACTACAGTTCCCCCTTTTGTTTTCTAAAAACAATACAGGCGAGAGTAGAGGTCCTATCCCACTGTGCAGAAGTGGCTGCATAGTATGGCTCAGCCCCAAGGAGGGCCCTTCCCCAGATCTGAGACCATATCAGCCGACGCTTTTCTCGTGGGACGGGGCGTGGACGCGTCTAACCCGCATGCAATAGGACATGCTCTCCTTGAGGTCCACTTCAAGGATCACTCAAGTGCAGTGCCTTGCCTCGCATCCTGTATCGTGACGATGGTGGACGAAGGGGGATAGCTGAGGCTGAACTGTGGCTGTATAGAAATATAACGACAAACAAGTTGGTAACACCCTAAAAGAAAGGCACGGGTAATCTGTGCAAGCCAGACTTGAGGTGAAATGCCATTACTCATACTAAGCCTTCAACCAGGAACCTTATCAGACCCAAACAGGTCAGGACGTTCCCACATGACCGTTGTTGGCTGAATATGAAAACAGACACCACAAATCTTTCAAGGCCTTGTGAGCTCCTTCAAGGTCTTGTGAGCTGGCCTCTTTGACATGCACAAAAATCAGGGCTGGATCCAAGCCCTGGGGGCCGGGGGGAATCCGTGCCAGCAGTTCCCCCCCTTTTGTTTGTTGCACGTCAAAGGGAATCAAGTAGCCCCTGTCTTAGGTCGTTCACTGCCCCTACACTGCTTACCCATCTTTGGGGAGGCCCCATTCCCCTGTCTTAGGTTGCAGTGCAAGCGTGAAAGTTGCCCGTCTCTGGGTACTACAAGATCAGCTTGTTGTTGCCAAGGCGTTCAGTGGTATCTATTCAGCCAGTCATTATTGGGTCTTTAATTGGTTCCGGTTCAACAAGGCATAGAGTAAAAATAAAGAAGAAAAAGGGGGCAAAAGGAGGAAGGCATGAAGCAGGGATCATTGTAGAAAAATCATCTTCGAATTGGTCGGAGACAAACTTCAGCAAGATCATCCTTGGTCTGCAGGCGTTGATAATGGATCTGTATTGGCTTAGAAGTCAGAATGTTAATTTGGTCTTTAATAAATTGTGTCATTCTCTTACCTAGGCAGGGGCCTACAGCAGCTATAAGGAGGAGACCGAAAAGCGGTCCCATTACAGTGGATATCAAAGGAGTTAACCATGGGGTATTTTTAAACCACTGTTCAAACCATCCTTGTTGTGCTTCAAACTCCTTTTGTCTTTTAGCCAATCTTTCCGTGACCTTTTCCATAGTTTCACGGATTACCCCAGTATGATCTACATAAAAACAACACTGTTCCTTTAAGGCTACACATAGTCCTCCTTCCCTTAGGAATAATAAATCTAGTCCCCTCCTATTTTGTAACACAACTTCTGAGAGGGAGGTGAGGGACTTTTCCAAAGCAGTAATTGACTTGGCCATGGCTGTTAAATCTTATAGCTGGGTAGAGAATAACATTTAAGATCTACAGTGGTATTAGAGGATAATTTAGACAGTATTACTACCCCTTCATAATAGGGCGGCCTGGAGGTCAAGCATAGCCAGCAATCTTGGGTCCTGTTAGGACTAGTGGCATTGAGAGCGAAAAAGGCTCCTTGGATCAAATCAAAAAGACGATCTCCAGTTCCAGGGTGTATGGGCCCAGGGGCACAATCAAAGGTTTGATAGCCCACAGTTATTGTTTGACCGCTGGGGGAAGATATTACTGCTGGGGCTATAGGCTGTTTGGGTCCAGATGGGGCCTTTTGATCTCCGAGCACCTGATTGGGTCCTATTAAACTTCCAGTAGGCTGTTCTGTGGTCAATTTAAGCCGAAAAAGCAGGCCAGGATTGTACTGTCCGGGGGTGTAAATACGCAGCCCCCAGAGATATCCTTAAGTCCAATCTGGCTGCTGTTTTCCATTGGAAGTAAACTGAATAGTAATATCTGATTCTCCCTCTATTGTTTGCCAGAAGTGGGTAACATCAGTTTGCCAGACATCATTGGTGTGTAAGCCTCTAGGATTAACATTTAGACTAGGGGAATGAATGAATGGAGCACACACTGGGCATAAGAAAACAATTTGTAGAGTCTGATCACGTGAGCACCCCGCACAGAAGCGTAAGGATTGTGCATTTAGATGGAATTTAGCATGGAGCTAAGGAGTTGATCCGTTTGTAATTGTTCCATGATAGTAAATTGTCTGCCAATATAAGGGGTTGCCTCAATAACTGAGGCTAAATTAGCAACATAGAGACTATCAGTATACACATCAAGTGGGATGGAATTGTATAGTTTAAGGGCCATAATTAGAGCCTCAACTTCTGATATTTGGGCAGACAGTCTAGGAACAGGGTGTCGAATTACTTGAGATTCATCAAAAACAACAGCAAACCCCCCTCTTGCTCCGTCTGTATAAACAGTCTGAGCTCCCGGGATAGATTCCCCTTTAATAATTTTAGGAGAAATAATAGGACATTTTTTGAGGTCTTCTAGAAGTTTATGTCGGGGAGAGTGATTATCAATTTGACCTTTGAAATTACAAGGGAAGAGACACCAAAGATCATGTTCTTGTTGGAAATTTAAAATCATATCCTGGGTATAAGGTTGAATGAGAATGTCAAAAGTCTTTCCAAACAGTGCATCACCCAAATATTTGGCCTTCCAGATCAGATTCATCACCAGTTCATAAAAGGGAGTTATTACCCGAGAGTTAGAAGCAGGTAAATGGACCCAATAGATGGGACCTATTTGTCAAAACACTGTAGTAGGAGTTAATTTTGATGGCAGGATTATAAATGATAGGGGTATAGAATAGTTTATCTGGGTAACCTGCATATCTTGTAGGGCCTTCTCTATCAGTCTTAATGATTGTAGAGCCTCAGGTGTGGGATTTTCTTGTAGGGCCTTCTCTATCAGTCTTAATGATTGTAGAGCCTCAGGTGTGGGATTCCTGGCTGAGCTGGGGGAAGGGTCTCCTTGGAGGAGATCATACAGAGGCTTAAGTTCCTGGAAAGAGAGGAGTTGGCACTGTTGTCAAAGTTATAAACATACCTCTTAAGAGAGGGGGAAAGGGAGAAACCTTTAGCAACTTGACGTTTCTCCCAAGAATGATCCTGACAAGGCGTAAATGTTGGGGGGAAACCAAGATTAGGGGTACAGTAAGGAGAGGCCTTAAAATGAGTGGCATTATAAAGACTATTAGAAGAAGGAGGCACTGGGACTAGTACTTCGGAGATAACAGCCAAGGTAGTTATGTTTAAAGCAGAGCTATTTACGGGGTTTCCTGAGCCTGATTGTTCCCCTGAGGCTACTTAGCTCAATACAGCACTGAGAATGCTTCCCTGAGACCTGACTGGACCGCAATGGGTCCTTCCAGTTAATCAAATTCTTGGTCTTAAGGCTAATACAATGAGCGTTCCCGAAGCCAAAACAAGAAACTCCTGTGAGATTAACTTGAGATTGATTAAAAATGCTTTCCACCTGAGTTAGTGTGAAGGCGGCATCCACTCCATAAGTGCGCACAGACTCCGCCAGGGTCTTCAATTTATCATCTTATGAGTTTAACATAGAAACCTGTGGAATCAAATTTTGTCTGAAAAAGATATCTTCCGTTAGCATTTACAGGTAGGCATTTTTTAAAAATACAGTTTCTGAGTAGCTCCGGTAGAAATCTGAAACGCAGCAGTACAGGTTAGTGGCTGGAAGGCGGGACTAGAAGTCCTGTCTGAGTGACTGTGGAAGAACCAATCGGTAGCCCCCAAGAGTGTGGGAGGTGGGACCAGGAAGCCGCTCTTCCGCCAGGCAGCCCATGGTTACCATGGTGATGCAAGCAACACGGAGTCCGTCGCTCACCCTCAGGGCAAAAGTTCCCCAAGATTTCCTAGCCGACCGCACCTTGCCTGATTTTGTTTGCATTTTTCCCCGCCTGGCCAAGCTCTTACTGCGGCAGCAGCCTGCTCTGTTTCTGGACCATCCCCGCACACTCCGGCTTCCGGGCCGGGGCGGGCTCCTGTTCCCTTTTCCCGGCTGCAGTGGGCGTCCCTGGGCATAGATCCCAGGGTCATAATTAATCTGCTGCTGCGGCACCCATGGCACAGCAACAGAAGGAACACAGAAAACGAAAGACACAGACGACAAAAAAAAAAACACAGAAAACAAAAGTGAAAGTACACATAGCAGCTGCAATAAAATATGAGGCCTACGGGGTCCCGCTCTCGGGGACGAGGGGTCCACTCACGGGACGAGGGGTCCACTCACGGGACGAGGGGTCCACTCACGGGACGAGGGGTCCACTCAGGGACGAGGGGTCCACTCACGGGACGAGGGGTCCACTCACGGGACGAGGGGTCCACTCAGGGACGAGGGGTCCACTCACGGACGAGGGGTCCACTCACGGACGAGGGGTGCACCACTCCTGGCGACTGAAAGTTCTGATTTTCCCGGGTTTCGGCACCATTTGTCGCGACCCCCTTGCCCGCAAGGAAGACGCAACACCGGGAATCTTCTTCCAGTCGTTTATTCAGGTTCTCGAGATCTCTTCCACTCTACTCTCTTCTTCATCTTCCTCTCCGAATGCTCCTACCAGCCTTAATAAAGCATCTCAAGCCCCAATGCGAAGCTGCCACGTGGAGCTTTCTCATAGGGTGTTAGAAAACCACGCACCAACTCTCCCAATTAAGGAGTTGTTTGTCACAAACCACAGTCGAGCCAGCGCCATCTTGTAATGGCGACCGCAGTCCGCAGAAACGGCTCACTACAGGAAGCCCCAACCAAGAATGCAGTGGTCTTCATAAGTTGAAAAAGCAAAAGAGAAGATTCTTACCTACAGCTACATGAAAGAATGTGATCCACCTGATACCATGATTTTGACAGAGTGAACCCATTTTGATTTCTGACTTCCACAAATGTAAAATAAAAATTTTGTGCTCATTTAAGCCACCAACTTTGTGGTAATTTGTTACAACAACCATAGGAAACTAATACAGAGAGTAAAACACAAATATGTAGGTAATTTGCAAGTTCATTTTTACTTTCATTCAAGAAAAAATAGTAGCTTGAACTAAAATGACAATAGAAGAAACTATATAAAGTTATTGAATTGTAAATACTTGCCAAGAGAGATGTGAGAAATGAAGCAAGCAACTGGGATGAGAAGCTACTTAAAGGACAGAACTCAGGAAAAGGAAGAGAACAAATGCTGCAAATGCTGAGAGAAATGAACTCAAGAACTGAGGATTAACTACTGGTTTCACTAACATGCCTGGATTTGGAGCCTTAACAACAGCAGGTTCAGTGAAGTGCTAGGGGAAATATATCTGGCTAGAGTGGCTCTCCTACTTGCTAATTTTGAAACCGGGGATACATTTCTCTACAAATGTTAGGTCCTTCTTCAATGAGATAATTATTTATATGGTATAAGGTTCTTGTGAAGATTAAGTGATGTAGTATAAAGTGCCTCTTAAAATTTCTGACACATAATACTCAAAAAATGTTATGTTCCTCCCCTTGATTCCCTCCAGGATATTCCAGTGAACTAAATATATTTTTACTTTGCATTTTGAACAGAATGAATATGAACTAAATAGAAAATATATACAATCTAGATAAGAAATTAATTCACCATACAGGTAAGAATATCAATATGATCGATTTATCTCCTATTTCTTTTTTTTTTTTTTTAAAGAGAGAGTGAGAGAGGAAGGAGAGAGAGAGAATTTTTAATATTTATTTTTTAGTTCTCGGCGGACACAACATCTTTGTTGGTATGTGGTGCTGAGGATCGAACCCGGGCCGCACGCATGCCAGACGAGCGCGCTACCGCTGAGCCACATCCCCAGCCCAATCTCCTATTTCTTAATTCATAGAAAGTCCAGTTACCTCTGAGGAATTTGTATACATTTTCATGAATTCACATTCTCAAAGTTTCCACTGGTCTTAATGTTTAGTTGCTTCTTGATTAATTCATTCTTTTGATAGTTTTAGTCTCTGTATCAACAAATTTGCTCTGCTGAAAATATCTTAAAACCTAACACATAATGTTTTGACATTTAAGAAAGTTTGTTTTACTCACCTGGTAAGACAGCCTAAGGCAGTGATTTTAGCCAGTAAGGAAGCACAGAGATGTCATGGGGAACCACAGAAATGTAAGGTATGGCTTCTGCTGTCTCTTGCAGGTAACATCAAGACTTTTAATATTTAAATCACAAAATGACTGCATTTCCTACAGATCCAAGGATTACCATACTGGAGAATACAGAGGGGGAAAGACTATCATTCAACTTAACGTATTCAGTTTAAAAGGGCCCATACAGCAGATTTTAATTTTAACTCACTGCCAAGACCACAGCAAACTTTGTTGTCATCTGTACTTCTGACAAGGGGTTGAACAATGAAGAATTTTACTATCCAGCTACACTAAAATGCTAGAAAATGGAGTGGTGAGTGGTGATGGGAGTCAAACCTATCGTTTGTGTCTTTCTGACTTGCTGATCAACCCAGATGCACATGGTACACAGGCCCCTCACTCACACATCTTGGATTGGATCATCTGAATATCGCTAGTAGTATTAGTTTTTAAGTGGTAAACATTAGTGAACTATTTTTTTAAGGAGATCGGGTAGATTTTAGAACAAAATGCAGGGTTCCTAAATCATCAAAATGGCAGTAGTATAAGTAGGGGTTCTTCTTTCTTTTCTATAATTACATCTTTCTTACAGCTTTAACCAGGGCAGCTAGACCTTTACAGATTGGACCTGTGTTTCCTCATGTGTGTTGTGTTTGTAACTGAGCATAAAAAGAATGAATCTAAATTATATAGAGATGGATATTTTTATACATGGCAATCAAGTGGACAAAGACTTCACCGACAAGTTGAGAGGGATAGAACTAGGTTTGTGTTGAAGAATATGATTTGTAAATTGGTTATCATGTGGAAATGATAATGATTCTTTATATGGGTATTGTGAACAGGGCTAAAATAAACATAGATGTAAGCATATCTCTTTGAAAAATGATTTAAACTTCTCTGAATGTACACACAGTGGTGGGATTACCAGATCATATGGAAGTTGCCTTTTCAGGATTTTGAGGAGCTGCCATATGGGTGTTTCATGTTAGCAGCACTAAACTACATTCTCTTTAATGGTGTATAAGACTTTTCTTTAGACACATATCTGCCAGCATTTATTATTATTATTATTATTTTGTTCTTTGAGTAACACCCATTCTTAGTGACATGAAACATCATCTCATTGTGATTTTGATTAGCATTTTGCTGATGATTTGTGATGTTGAACATTTTCAATATATTTGTTAACTATATATATATATATATATATATATATATATATATATATATAGAGAGAGAGAGAGAGAGAGAGAGAGAGAGGAATATTTATTTGGATTCATTGCTGATTATTATATATGTTGTATATTAATCTTTTGCCAAATGGTGACTCTACAAATATTTTCTTCTATTCTATAAAATGCTTCTTTACTCTCTTATTTTCTCTAGTGTGCAGTAGCATTTGAATTTGATATAATCCCATTTGTACAGTTTTGCTTTTATGCTAGTGTTTTTGAGGTCTCATCTGTTGAGGGACACAACCAAGTTAAGATGGCGCCTGGCAGTATGCCACGAGGAGTGGTTTGTGAGCCAATGCCAGGGAGCCATTAAGATGATGAGTATTCCTTGATGACTGACTTCTGTGTCTAGATGATGTCAATTAAGTTAAGCTGTGTATAATTAGTTGGGTATATGTATCTCTGCAGTCCGGCAGAGAAGTGGCTCTGCTACCTTGGGTGACTGCTACTTTGAGTTCTGGCTCAGTTCCCACTGAGTTCACTCTCAATAAAGTAGTTCCCGCTTCAACCTTCAAGTTGCTTGTCACCTCTCCGTTATTTTCCCAACCGGACTTTTGCACTCATCCAAAAACCGTTGTCTACACCACTGTCTTGAGTATTTCCCTTAAGCTTTCCTTTAATGGTTTATAGTTTTCTTACATTTGAGTCTTCACTCCATTTTTAATTGAATTTTGTATATGTGAGAGGAAGGGCTCTGGTTTCATTTTTCTACATATTTATACAGTTTTTTCAGTACTATTTTATTGATGAGCTTTTACTTTCTCCAATGTGTGTTCCTGGTACTTTCTAAAAAACAAATTTGCTGAATGCATGTGGCTTAGCTTCTGGGTTCTATGTTCTGTTCTCTTGATCAATGAAACAGATTTTATGAAAGTACATGCTGCTTTGTTTAGAAAAGTCTAATAGTATATTTAGAAGTCAGGTAATACAAGACTTCTGCCTTGTTCTTTTGGATAAGGATTGCTTTGGATAGTCTGAGTCTTTTGTGGTTCCCTGTGTATTTTGTGATTTATTTTCTATTTTTTTTTTTTTTTGAAATAAAGAAGGTCATTGGTATTTGGATGAGTATTGCATAGATTCTGTAGATGGCACTGCATAGTATTTTCATTTCAACAATATTATCTCTTCCAGTTATGTACATAGGATGTGTTTCCATTTTTGTGTTCTATAATTTTTGTTATTACTGTGAATAGGATTATTTTATTGATTTATATTTCCAGCAAATTTGTTATGATGTGTATAAAGATGATATCTTTTTATATTTTGGTGTTGTATCCTACTACTTTACTGAATTATTTCATTAGTTCTAAGAGGGCTTTTTTTGTAGGATCTTTATGTTTTGCTATATAAACTATCATGTTGTCTTCAAAAAGGAAGAATTTTACTTCTTCTTTTCCTATTTGAGTACCACCTCTTTCTTTTTCTTGTCTATTCACTCTGGCTAACACTTCTAGTGCATTGTTGAATAAGAGTAGGAAAAATAGATATCCTCATTTTGTTCCATATCTTAGAGAAAATACTTTTTTCCCCCTCATTTAGTTTAGTCATGGCTACAGGTTTGTTATATATATATATATATATATATATATATATATATATATATATATATATATATCTTTTATTATGTTGTGGTACATGCCTTTTATACCTAATTTGTTGAGAGTTTTTATTTTGAAGTGATTTTCAATTTTATTGAATACTTTTTTACACCTATTGAGTTGATTCTGTGGTTTTTGTCCTTCAACATGTTAATAGGTTGATGAGATGTATTGCTGGTTAAGCCACCTATGCATCCCTTAGATAAATCTCAGTCATGGTGTATAATCTTCTTCAGGTGTTGCAAGACCAATTATGCTAGTATTTTATTGAGAACCTCTGCCTCTGTGTTTATTATTTTAGTCAGGTTTGTGTTACTTTGACCAAAATACATGACAAGAACAACTTAGGGAAGAAATTGTTCACTTGAGACTTTCAGAGTTCTTACTCCATACATTACTGATTTTGTTGCTCTGGGCCCAAAGTGAGGCAGAACATGATGGAGGAAGGCATGGTGGAGGAAAGCTGCTCCCCTCATGATAGTGTGGAATCATGGGATGGGGCAGAAGGGATCATGGGAAAGAAATACCCTTCCAAGGAAATCCCTCAGTGACCCACTTCCTTCAGTCATGCCCCATGTGTCTAAAATTACCGCCAGTCATTCCATTCAAGCTAGAGTCCACTAATTTGTTTTTTTTTTTGAAATTTTTAATATATTTATTTATTTATTTTTTTATTGGTTTTTCAAAACATTACAAAGCTCATGATATATAATCTTTCATACATTTGACTCAATTGGGTTATGAACTCCCATTTTTACCCCAAATACACATTGCAGAATCACATGGGTTACACACTCACATTTTTACCTAATGGCATATAAGTGACTGTTGTATTCTGCTGCCTTTCCTATCCCCTACTATCCCCCCTCCCCTCCCCACCCATCATCCCTCTCTCCCTCATCTGCTGTTGTTCAATTCTCTCCCTTGTTTCCCCCCGCTTTCCCCTCACATCCTATTCTGTGTAATTTTGTGTAACATTGAGGGTCTCCTACCATTTCCATATGTTTTCCCTTCTCTCTTCCCTTTCTCTCCCCCCACTCGTCTTTGTTTAATGTTAATCTTTTCCTCATGCTCTTCCTCCCTGTTCTGTTCTTAGTTGCTCTCTTTATATCAAAAAAGACATTTGGCATTTGGTTTTTAGGGCTTGGCTAGCTTCACTTAGCATAATCTGCTCTAATGCCATCCATTTCCCTGCAAATTCCATGATTTTGTCATTTTTTAGTGCTGTGTACTACTCCATGGTGTATAGATGCCACATTTTTTTAATCCATTCATCCATTGAAGGGCATCTGGGTTGGTTCCACAGTCTAGCTATTGTGAATTGTGCTGCTGTGAACATTGATGTGGCAGTATCCCTGTAGTACACTCTTTTAAGGTCTTCAGGGAATAGTCCGAGAAGGGCAATAGCTGGGTCAAATGGTGGTTCCATTCCCAGCTTTCACAGGAATCTTCATACTGCTTTCCAAATTGGCTGAACCAATTTGCAGTCCCACCAGCAATGTAGAAGAGTACCCTTTTCCCCACATCCTCTCCAGCACTTGTTGTTGTTGGACTTCATAATGGCTGCCAATCTTACTGGAGTGAGATGGTATCTTAGGGTGGTTTTGATTTGCATTTCTCTGACTTCTAGAGATGGTGAGCATTTTTTTCATGTACTTGTTGATTGATTGTATGTCCTCCTCTGAGAAGTGTCTGTTCAGGTCCTTGGCCCATTTGTTGATTGGGTTATTTGTTATCTTATTGTTTAATTTTTTGAATTCTTTGTATATTCTGGATATTAGGGCTCTATCTGAAGTGTGAGGGGTAAAAATTTGTTCCCAGGATGTAGGCTCTCTATTCACCTCTCTTATTGTTTCTCTTGCTGAGAAAAAAACTTTTCAGTTTAAGTAAGTCCCATTTATTTATTCTTGTTATTAACTCTTGGGCTATGGGCGTCCTATTAAGGAATTTGGAGCCCGAACCCACAGTATGTAGATCGTAGCCAACTTTTTCTTCTATCAGACGCAGTGTCTCTGATTTGAAATCTAGCTCCTTGATCCATTTTGAGTTAACTTTTGTGCATGGCGAGAGAAAGGGATTCAGTTTCATTTTGTTGCATATGGATTTCCAATTTTCCCAGCACCATTTGTTGAAGATGGTTTTCCTCATTTCCATTTCAGAAGTTTTGTCGATGATATACAGGAATGCCTTTGATTTATGCGTGTTGATTTTATATCCTGCCACTTTGCTGAATTCATTTATTAACTCTAGCAGTTTCTTTGTAGACCCTTTTGGGTCTGTTAAATATATTATCATGTCATCCGCAAATAGCGATAATTTAAATTCTTCTTTTCCTATTTTTATGCCTTTAATTTCTTTTGTCTGTCTAATTTGTATACAACTCTCATAATCTAAGCACTTGCTCCCTGTGTGCTCTGGCATTGACACAGGAGTTTTGGGGGAATACCTCACATCAAAACCATGACATTCATTAAGTTATTTGTCTTTAAGTTCCTACTTTTTCTTTCTTATATATGTTTCTGGGTTTGTATCCAAATAGTTTCAAACTCATATAATGAGTTTTTTCTTTTTTTCTTTTTTTTTTTTTTTTGTATTTTGGAATAGTTTGAGAAGAATTAGTTTCGGTTTTTCATTAAATATACCATAGAATTTAGCATTAGTGACATAAGGCCCTGGTATCTTTTTGCTGGGAATCCTCTGATTCAATATCATTAATTTTCTGTATTTTTATGTATCCATGATTTGAACTTTTTTAGGTATATTTGTTCAGAAATGTATCCTTTTTTTCTAGGTTTTTTAAATTGTTTGCTCATAATAGTTCCTACATTATCCAGTATATCAGTTTTAATGTCTCCTTTCTGATTTTATTATTTTGTAACTTTTTCCCCCTTTTTACTCTTAAACTAGCTAAAGTATTTATTTTATGATCTTTGCTATATCTTTCCTTTTACAAAAATTCGCATTTATTTGTTCTTGCTCTTCTAGTTCCTTAAATTTAATTATTAGGTTACTTTTTTTTCTTTTTTTTTAATTTTTTTTCTTTTTTTTATTGGTTGTTCAAAACCTTACAAAGTTCTTGACACATCATATTTCATGCATTAGCTACAAGTGAGTTATGAACTCCCATTTTTACCCCAAATACAGATTGCAAAATCACATCGATTACACATCCACATTTTTACATAATGCGATATTAGTAACTGTTGTATTCTGCTACCTTTCCTATCCTCTACTATCCCCCCTCCCCTCCCCTCCCATCTTCTCTTTCTATCCCATCTACTGTAATTCATTTCTCTCCTTGTTTATTTTCCAATTCCCCTCACAACCTCTTATTTGTAATTTTGTATAACAGTAAGGGTCTCTCTCCATTTCCATGCAATTACCCTTTTCTCTCCCTTTCCCTCCCACCTCATGTCTCTGCTTAATGTTAATCTTTTCTTCCTGCTCTTCCACCCTTCTCTATTCTTAGTTGCTCTCATTATATCAAAGAAGACATTTGGTATTTGTTTTTTAGGGATTGGCTAGCTTCACTAAGCATAATCTGCTCTAATGCCATCCATTTCCCTGCAAATTCCATGATTTTGTCATTTTTTAGTGCTGTGTACTACTCCATGGTGTATAGATGCCACATTTTTTAATCCATTCATCCATTGAAGGGCATCTGGGTTGGTTCCACAGTCTAGCTATTGTGAATTGTGCTGCTGTGAACATTGATGTGGCAGTATCCCTGTAGTACACTCTTTTAAGGTCTTCAGGGAATAGTCCGAGAAGGGCAATAGCTGGGTCAAATGGTGGTTCCATTCCCAGCTTTCACAGGAATCTTCATACTGCTTTCCAAATTGGCCGAACCAATTTGCAGTCCCACCAGCAATGTAGAAGAGTACCCTTTTCCCCACATCCTCTCCAGCACTTGTTGTTGTTTGACTTCATAATGGCTGCCAATCTTACTGGAGTGAGATGGTATCTTAGGGTGGTTTTGATTTGCATTTCTCTGACTGCTAGAGATGGTGAGCATTTTTTCATGTACTTGTTGATTGATTGTATGTCCTCCTCTGAGAAGTGTCTGTTCAGGTCCTTGGCCCATTTGTTGATTGGGTTATTTGTTGTCTTATTGTCTAATTTTTTGAGTTCTTTGTATACTCTGGATATTAGGGCTCTATCTGAGGTGTTAGGAGTAAAAATTTGTTCCGATGATGTAGGCTCTCTATTTACCTCTCTTATTGTTTCTGTTGCTGTGAAAAAAAACTTTTTAGTTTAAGTAAGTCCCATTTGTTGATTCTTGCTATTAACTCTTGTGCTATGGGTGTCCTATTAAGGAATTTGGAGCCAGACCCCACAATATGTAGATCAGAGCCAACTTTTTCTTCTATCAGACGCAGAGTCTCTGATTTGATATCAAGCTCCTTGATCCATTTTGAGTTAACCTTTGTGCATGGTGAGAGGAGGGGATTCAGTTTCATTTTGTTGCATATGGATTTCCAGTTTTCCCAACACCGTTTGTTGAAGATGCTATCCTTCCTCCATTGCATGCTTTTAGCCCCTTTATCAAATATAAGATAGTTGTAACTTTGTGGATTAGTCTCTGTATCCTCTATTCTGTACCATTGGTCCACCCACCTGTTTTGGTACCAGTACCATGCTGTTTTTCTTACTATTGCTCTGTAATATAGTTTGAAATCTGGTATCGCTATACCGCCTGATTCACACTTCCTGCTTAGAATTGCTTTTGCTATTCTGGGTCTTTTATTTTTCCATATGAATTTCATGATTGCTTTATCTATTTCTATAAGCAATGCCATTGGGATTTTGATTGGCATTGCATTAAACCTATAGAGAACTTTTGGTAATATCGCCATTTTGATGATGTTAGTTCTGCCTATCCATGAACAGGGAATATTTTTCCATCTTCTAGGATCTTCTTCTACTTCTCTCTTTAAGGTTCTGTAGTTTTCATTGTATAAATCTTTTACCTCTTTTGTTAGGCTGATTCTCAAGTATTTTATTTCTTTTGAGGATATTGTGAATGGGGTGTTTTTCCTCATTTCCGATTCAGAAGTTTTGTCACTGATATACAGAAATGCCTTTGATTTATGCGTGTTGATTTTAGATCCTGCCACTTTGCTGAATTCATTTATTATTTCTAGTAGTTTTTTTGTAGACCCTTTTGAGTCTTCTATGTATAGAATCATGTCATCCGCAAATAGTGATAATTTAAGTTCCTCTTTTCCAATTTTTATGCCTTTAATTTCTTTCATCTGTCTAATTGCTGTGGCCAGTGTTTCGAGAACTATATTGAATAGAAGTGGTGAAACAGGGCAACCCTGTCTTATTCCAGATTTTAGAGAGAATGCCTTCAATTTTTCTGCATTCAGAATGATGCTAGCCTGAGGTTTAGCATAGATAGCTTTCACAATGTCAAGGTAAGTTCCTGTTATCCCTAGTTTTTCTAATGTTTTGAACATAAAGGGATGCTATACTTTGTCGAATGCTTTTTATGCGTCTATTGAGATAATCATATGGTTCTTATCTTTAAGTCTATTGATGTGGTGAATAACATTTATTGATTTCCGTATATTGAACCATCCTTGCATCCCAGGGATGAATCCTACTTGATCATGTTGCACAATTTTTTTTGATGTGCCTTTGTATCCAATTCACCAGAATTTTATTGAGGATTTTTGCATCTAGGTTCATCAGAGATATTGGTCTGTAGTTTTCTTTCTTTGAGGTGTCTTTGTCTGATTTCGGAATCAATGTGATGTTGGCCTCATAGAATGAATTTGGAAGTGCTCCCTCTTTTTCTATTTCCTGAAATAACTTGAAAAGTATTGGTATTAATTCTTCTTTAAATGTTTTGTAAAACTCTGCTGTATACCCATCCAGTCCTGGGCTTTTCTTGGTTGGTAGTCTTTTGATTGCTTCTTCAATTTCATCCATTGATACTGGTCTGTTCAGATTGCGTGTATCCTCCTTACTCAGTCTGGGCAAATCATATGTCTTAAGAAATTTATCGATATCTTCACTATCTTCTATTTTATTGGAATATAGGTTTTCAAAATAATTTCTAATTGTCTTCTGTATTTCTGTAGCATCTGTTGTGATATTGCCTGTTTCATCCCGTATGTTAGTAATTTGAGTTCTCTCCCTTCTTCTCTTCGTTAGCATGGCTAAGGGTCTGTCAATCTTGTTTATTTTTTCGAAGAACAAGTTTTGTTGATTTTTTTCAGTAGTTTCTTTTGTTTCAATTTCATTGATTTCCACTCTGATTTTAATTATTTCTTGCCTTCTGCTGCATTTGCTGTTGTTTTGCTCTTCCTTTTCTAGGGCTTTGAGATGAAGTGTGAGCTCATTTATTTGTTGGTTTTTCCTTTTTTTTGAGGAATGACCTCCAGGCGATGAATTTCCCTCTTAAAACTGCTTTCATTGTGTCCCATAGATTCCGACAAGTTGTGTCTGCATTTTCATTTATCTCTAAGAATTTTTTGATTTCCTCCTTTATGTCTTCTGTAACCCGTTGATCGTTCAGTAACATATTGTTCATTTTCCATGTGATATTGGATTTTCCCTTCCTTCTTTTATCATTGATTTCCAGTTTCATTCCATTATGATTAGATAAAGTGCATGGTATTATCTCCACCCCTTTATATTTACTGAGGGTTGCCCTATGGCATAATATATGGTCTATTTTTGAGAAGGATCCATGTGCTGCTGAGAAAAAAGTATATCCACTTAATGATGGTTGATATATTCTATATATGTCAGTTAAGTCTAGGTTATTGATTGTGATATTGAGTTCTATAGTTTCTTTATTCAACTTTTGTTTGGAGGATCTGTCCAATGGTGAGAGAGGTGTGTTGAAGTCACCCATAATTATTGTGTTGTGGTCTATTTGATTCTTGAACTTGAGGAGAATTTGTTTTATGAACTTCGCAGCACCATTATTTGGTGCATAAATATTGATAATTGTTATATCTTGTTGTTGAATGGTTCCTTTTAACAGTATATAATATCCTTCCTTATCCCTTTGGATTAACTTAGTCTTGATGTCGATTTTATTCAATATGAGGATGCCCACCCCTGCTTGCTTACGAGGACCGTGTGCATGGTATATTTTTTCCCAACCTTTCACCTTCAGCCTGTGTATCTTTTCCAGTCAGATGTGTCTCCTGGAGGCAGCATATTGTTGGATTTGTTTTTTTAATCCATGATACCAGCCTATGTCACTTTATTGGAGAGTTTAAACCATTAACATTTAGAGTTACTATTGATATATGGTTTGTACTTCCAGCCATGTTTGATTATTTATCTCTTTTTATTTTAATTTAGTTTGCTTCTCCATGATTAGCTTTCCCCCCTCCGTCTGTCTTTACTGAGGTACTTCCCACTGTTGGCTTCGGTTATTGTTTCTCATTTCTTCCTCGTGTAGTGTTTTGCTCAAGATGCTTTGCAATGCTGGTTTTCTGGCTGCAAATTCTTTTAGCTTTTGTTTATCGGGAAATATTTTTATTTCGTTGTCGTATCTGAAGCTTAATTTTGCTGGATACAGAATTCTTGGTTGGCATCCATGTCTTTCAGTGTTTGAAATACATTGTTCCATGACCTTCTTGCTTTCAGCGTCTGTGGTGAGAAATCCGTTGTTAACCTTATTGGCTTACCCCTGAATGTAATCTGCCTCGTTTCTCTTGTAGCTTTTAATATTTTCTCTTTGTTCTGTATATTGGATAACTTCATAAAAATGTGTCTTGGCGTTGGTCTACTGTGATTTTGTATGCTCGGTGTCCTGTATGCATCTACAATTTGTATATCTGTTTCCTTTTTTATTTCTGGAAAGTTTTCTGTAATTATTTCATTTAGTAGGTTACTCATTTCCTTGGCTGGAATCTCTATCCCTTCCTCTATCCCGATGACTCTTAAATTTGGTTTTTTTATGTTATCACATATCTCTTGGATGTTTCTCTCGTGATTTTTAACCAGCCTTTCTGAGTTGGCTAGACTCTTTTCAAGATGATATATTTTGTCTTCATTATCTGACGTTCTGGCTTCTACTTGCTCCACTCTATTAGTGATACTCTCATTTGAGATTTTAATCTGGTTTATAATTTCCTTCATTTCTAAGATTATTGTTTGATTCTTTTTTATAATCTCTATCTCCTGATAAAGATGCTTAACTTCTTCTTGTATCTGTCTATGTAATTCATTCTCAATGTGTTCTTTCACTGCTTGAATTTGCTGTCTCGTATCCTCTTTAAGGTTCCATTCCATCTGTCTAAGGTGTTCCTTGAGTTCTTTATATGACCATTTTTCTGATGACTCTAGGTCCTCTTGAATATTTAGGCTGTCCTGCATTGTTTGTACTCCTTTTCTTCCTTGTTTTTTCATACTGCTCATGTTGCTTCTTGTTCTGTTTGACTGCTGAGTTACTGTTTACTCCTATAAATTTATTTGGTGTGGCTGGGTAGCATGGCTTTCTTCCCCTAGGAGCTGACCAGCCGCGGACTCCGAGGGAGGACATTGGCTTTTTTTTTTAGGTTACTTATTTTAAAACCTTTTTAAAACCAGTCTCTTTTAGTACAGGTGGTTATTGCTATAAAATACCTTCTTTGTGGTGCTTTGCCTATATCCCTTTCCTTTTGGTAGCATGTGTTTTCATTTAATTTGTTTAAAATTTTAAAAATTTTCCTTTGTGACTTCTTCTCATTGTTCATTCACTACTATTTTGTTATTGTTCATGTATTAATGACAATTTCTAAAGTTTTTGTTGCTTAATTCTAGTTTTGTTATATTTTGTCCAGATGAGATACTTAATGTGACTCTGATATAAAAAAAATGGTTGGCAAATGTTTTGTTGTTAAAAACATAGTCTATCTTAGAGAACATTCTATATACTTACAAGAGATATGGAGATATATGTATTCTTCAGCTGCTGGATAAAATTGTCTGTAAGTATCTGTTATGTTCATTTCTTCTATATCAAAATTTAACTCCCATATTTCTGTGTTAATTTTTGGCTTGACTGTTATATATGCTTTTTCTTATTTTGATTAAAGTGATTTAGCCTTTTGACTGTTCCATAGCTTTTGAATGCAGAATTTAGTCTATTTTCTTTCTTTATTGATAGGTAAGAATTCCCTAAATTTTTTTTTTATATTCTTTCTTCCTTGTCCTTTATTTATTTTTGTGTATGTGTGTTATTTGGTATTTTTCTGTAGTGATACGATTTGATGCATCTTCCTTTTGAGTTGTGTATCTACTCCACCAATGAGTTTTGGTCTTTTTTGTGTTTTTCCTAAAGTCGTTATAGTCTTTTTGTTTTCTGACATAGGATTCCCTTAAATATTTCAGTTAATTTCAGCCTACTGATGCTGAATACATTCAGTTCCTCCTTCACTGAGAAATATTTTATCTACTTAGTTTCTGAAGTCTAATTTTCAGGGAATAGTATTTTTAGATTGGATATAGTCATTTTGGTTTGGATCTTTCAAATATCACCTTAAGTATTAGTTTTTAAGTGGTAACCATTAGTGAACTTGTTTTTAAAAAAGGAGATCAGGTAGTATTAAGAACAAAATGCAGGATTCCTAAATCATCAAAGTGGCAGCAGCAAAAGTAGTGTTTCTTCTTTCTTTCCTGGAATTAGATCTTTCTTACAGCTTTAACCAGGACAGATAGAATTTGAGCTACAGATTGGACCTGTGTTTCTTCATGTGTGTTGTGTTTATAAATGAGCATAAAAATAATAGGTTTAAATTATATATAGATGGATTTTTTTACACAAATAGTAACATATTTAATGCCTGTTACAAATAGTGAACCTGTTAATATATCAATTTTATCAATATGAATGCTTAACCCTACCCTATAGAAAAACCATTAGTTTAAAAAAATATATTAATATGTAATAGTTCTACTGGTATTTTGTAAAGTGAAAACTGTTAGAGAACATGGGGATGGTAAAATCATGGAAACATCAGATCAGGCTATCCGAGTTTTTTCTGGGAGTCACCTTAATACAGCAGAGTCACCAGTCTATCATCAAGTCAGAAAGACCCGATTATGCAGGTCTACAGAGGATCCATAGAAGGATGTCAAGGAGATGTGGAATTGAAGAAGAGCATCTCACTAATCATAGAACAAATTGAGCAAGCAAAACATAAACTGGAAAATTGCACATGGGAGCCAGAAGAAAAATGAAGCAGCATTTTTTTTCTGCAAAACCCTCTGCTTCCTCCTATTGCATTTTGATGGATTAGGACCTCTGTAGAAATGGCTACTTTCCCATTTTAGACCAAGCATTATGCTGTTTGACTTAAATGCAGTGTCTTGTTTGGCTAGGACTGGAGTCAGGAAATATTTCCATAATACCTGAGAGCAGGAAGTCTGTTCTGGGAGGTGGAGTGGGAATTCTCCTTTCCATTCACTGCATCCCCAAGCCCAAGAGAGACAAAAGGCATGCTTTCAAGGACACTTATACTTTACATGTTGCAGCTACTTCAAGCAAATTGCCAGATTGTCCTGCACATTTTCAAATATAGGTGCAGTTCCACATATTTCACTTTTCTCATCGTTCATTTGACAATACTAGGAACTTCAGTAATTGAAAAACGCAATTTACTGTCAATGATATGAATTTTGAAAAACTGGCTTCCTTCCAAAATTTTATATCTTCAGGTCTAAACTAAATATTTTATATGTTTTCTATATATACACATCCTCCTGTGAATTTGTGTGATATCCAGAATGAAATACACATTTTATTCCAGACACAAAGACTGTGTAGTTGAGTACACTTGAAAGCATATTTAAATTAAATAGAGTAATCCTCTTGACTAAGTTCCAGTATAATTGTTATACAGATCCATACATCATACATCGCCCAGATTGATATGCTGAAAAGTAATGCACTTAACCTGTGCTGAAAGAAAAAGATTTTAAAAGGACAAAGAAAAATAGAGGTTCCTCTGAAAGTCTAGACCAAAAATTTAGCTCAGTGGTTCTCAATCCAAACTCCCTTGTACCAATGAGGGACATTTGTAAATCTCTGGAGGAGTTTTGGTGATTGGAACTAGGCAGATGGGAGGTGCCATCAAGATCCAATGGGTGGAGGCCAAGACTCTGGCTAGCATCCTGCAAGACAGCATGCACGATGAAGAACTACCTGGCAAGATGTTGGTATTGTAAAGGGAGACAAACCCATCTCCAGAAGCAAATTGTGTTTTTGTTCATTTGATTCCTTGTGCTTTTTTGTTCTAAGCATATTGTGATTCTGTCAAGTTTTTTTTTTCTATTATTTTTTTATGTTTTCTAGATTTGTTCTAATTAGTTATACATGATAGAAGACTGCATTTCCATGTGTTGTACAGAAATAGAGCACAAATTTTCTTTTCTCTGGTTGTACATGATGTGGAGTCACACCATATGTGCAGTCATACGTGTACTTAGGGTAATGTTGTCCATCTCATTCCACCATCTTTCCTGCCCCCATGACCTTTTCCCTCCTCTCTCTCTCCTTTGTCCAATCAAAGTTCCTCCAATTCCCCTCCATTTCCCATTATGGATCAGCATCCACTTATCAGAGAGAACATTTGGCTTTCATTTTGGGGGGGATTGACTTACATCGATTTGCCAGATTGTCCTGCACATTTTCAAATACAGGTGAAGTTCCATATATTTCATTTTTCTTATCATTCATTTGATAACACCAATAACTTCAGTAATTGGAAAATGCAATTTACTATCAATAATATGAGTCTTGAAAAAATAGCTTCCTTTTCTAAAATTTTCTTCAAATGCCATGATTTTATTCTCTTTTAATGCTGAGTTATATTCCATTGTTTATATATACCAGAGTTTCTTTATCCATTCATCTGTTGAAGGGCATCTAGGTTGGTTCTAGAGCTTAGCTATCATGAATTGAGCTGCTATGAAAATTAAGTACTTTTTAATCAATTCATCTGATGCTATCCTTGCAAAACCAAACATTCTAGAAATAAATTAGCTTAGTCTTCCATTTTTGTTTTGTAATTTATATTGTTTTAAATCTAGCTGGCTTACAACTACATTCATTACCGTGGCTCTAAAGTCCAAATCAAAACAATGTCAAACTTACTGCAATTTTCTTATTGACAGAAATTCCTTTGTTACATTCAAAAACATACATTTTCAAGTGGCATGTTTGCATTTTTAATGTGTTTATACACATATATGTGAGTATATGTGTTTGCCAGGTATTTTCTGCTTAAAATTTTGAATCTGTCTCCACCATTTTTTGCTTTGTTGGTTGTCCTAGTGTCCCAATTTATGTTAATTTTGTTCAAATCCTCCTGAATTTTGGTCAATGGGTTTCCCGATAATTATTAAAAGAATAAAATAGATTAAGGTTAGTACTTTCCTTATTCCTTCTATGTCAAGAAAAGAATTAATTAATGAGGAATATTACAGTTTATTGTTGCTGTTTTTGTTGTTGTTTGTTTTCTGTTTTCTTTTTTGGTACTGGTCATTGAATTCAGGGACACCATTTTATATATGAGTTACATCTCTAGCCCTCTATTTTTTATCTCTTTAAAAAAAAAAATCTATTTTGAGATAGCGTCTCACTGTGTTCCTGAAGGTGGCATCAAACTTGCAATGAGTTTCCCAAATTGCTGGGATTATAAGCTTGTGCCATAGTGCCTGGTTTCAGTTTTCTTTATAATTACTGCAGATTGAAATAATGGGATGAAATTTATACTGAGGGCTTAGTATGTTTCAAGTATGGCCCAAAGTATTTAGATTACATTTTGTTTAATTTCTACACAAATATTTTACATTCATATATTATTAAAACTGTCCTGCCCTGTATATTTGGTAGAAAAAGAAATTGATGATTAGAAGATACAATGACTTTTTCTCTGCCACCACACAGTTAGTAATCACTGGGGCCAATATTCAATAACAACACTGAGACTGAGTGTCATGACTGCACATAGAAAGACAACAGCTTGCTTCTGGGGAATGTTAAGGACTTCACATTTTTTGTCTAATGACAACATCATCTATGCATATTGATCTGAGAAATCTGTCATACTTGGAGATGCTATCCCATCTGGCAGGGGGTCCCTAAATTCTAGGTGGTACAATATAATTTCCACGATATTTCTATCACTGTGACTTGTTTTCTTGTATTTTTGTTTATTGAAATAAGTGTCTTTAACACTGTTCTGACACTGATCATCTTTTCCTGAAAAGCACTTCTATCATGTCAACTCTCTTGTAGTATTTACCTCAGGTACTATTGCACGCTCATAATTAGTGACCGAGGCAAGTAAGGGAAAAATTTTGCTTTACAAGCAGAATCTTGGCAGTCTGAATGGAAATAAGACCTGTATGAGAATCTCCCACACAGAGAATAATATGTTCTCATACTCCACATGTAATTTCCTCCTGGTTGTAGTTTTCTCCAAACCAAACACAGATTAGAGAGAAAAATAAGTCAGAATTTCACTTGTTGCTATTTGCAATGGTTAATACTCCTTCTTAGTAATTAAGATATCTAAGATCCAGATGCAAGAAAATGCTTATCTACTCTTGGCTATGACTATCAATGTGCAGGGAAATTAAAGAAAGAAAATCAAATAGGAAGCAAGTTCTAAAACTTTGTAATACATCAGAATCACTAGGAAGTACTATTTGAAACTGATTACTGGTCTCTACCACCAGGTTTGATTGAGTATATCCCTTGAACAACTCAAAAATTTGCATTTTAAACCAGTTCCCAGATGTTGCTAAACATTGTTGGTTCTGAAAACGCACTTTCACAATCACCTGTCTGGGGGAAAGTATTGGATATCCTCCCCCTACTGTAGTGTTATTACAACTTTCCTCAGAGTTCTAAGGATGCCCCCTTGTGGCAATATAAGGCAAATTTTGGAAGTCATTGCTTCCACAATCCCAGAGTGATACAGGCAGCAAATAGATACACATTCAAATTTCAGAGTCCCCACTAGATCTAGGCAAAAGGAGAATGGTGATTTTTTTAGGGTAGTGGGAAACCACAGTGGTTAAATGATCAAAAACGAGATACAGATGAACTTGGGTTCAAAGCTCCCACTTTAGTATTTTATATTGGACATATTATTTCTCAATTTTGAAGCTTTATTGTCTTTATAGAAGTATAATAATAGTACTTTATGTGTCTCGTAAGATTGTTGTGAATATTAAGTTTATTAACACATGAAGACTGGAACATCCTGACTTATGATTTAAAGTGTGAAATAACCGTACTGTAATGTCCTGAAATGTTAACCCTTGAACCCATTCATACACTTATGTTACTACTCCATTCATCTGAGGATTGTTAAGAAGATTTTCCAGAAATAAGTGCCAAAGAACTAATCTGATTTAGTAAATGAGATATGTCCCTTAACTCATTACACACCGAGATTTCAACTCTGTAGATGTTTCAATGAAATTAACACAGATTCAATAAAATAGGTTGAAAATCACAATCTAGAGTTTATACATTCTATTATTAACAATGAAATCTAGATCATCCTATAAGAAGGACACAGGGAAAAATTCAGCATAATTTACACATATAAGCATCCCATAAATAGGACATTAGGCAAATATATCTAGGACACTGGAACAAAGTGGGTGAATTCTGCAGAATTCTAAAATTCTCTTGCCATATACAGTTGGATGCCCCATAACAAGCTACTGTGGCACATAGAACATGGCTGGTGACAAAGGCAAAAGCTGATGGCCACAGTCAACACCCAGATATTCCAAGGTATCCTATTCTTACCATAGCAAAAGGCTCTAAACTATGCATTTACAACAGAATCCTGTGCCTTGGCACCTGCCAGCTTCACAAATTCAAGTGCCTGCCCTAGGCTGCAGGAGTCATTTGGAATTCCAGATTAGAACAGCTTTTCTCTCACTCAGTACTATGCTCAGCCACAGATGTACAACAGCAAGATATGCCTGAGTTCATGGTGTGCAGCTTTTTGGATATACTCCATCAATAATTTTTAGGTTTCAAAAATTCATAAATCAAATAAGATAATTTTACACACACAAAAAAACTAAAGCTACCCAGAACATTTGCTTTTTTATACCAAACAGGACATATACCTTCCATTAGTAATTATTTGCAACCATATTTCATTGCTTCATTGCCTTCAGAAAATAATAAAAGGAAATTAAACCATTAATGTCTCCCTCAAGAAACTCACTTTTAATTGGAGAGATAAATATGTATTGAATTTCTTTGATCCAAAGAATAATTTTTCCATTGTATGTTTTTAAAAACTAGATGAAATTTTCAGAGTGAAATGTTCACTTATCTCTGAAAATAAGTCTGTTAATAAATCAATGCTGCATTTAGAATCTGTAGTATTTCAGAATTAAAATTCATGCAAGGAACAGTAGAAGTTAATTATAACACAACATGAAACTAGTGTAAGATTTGACTGGATATTATCAGTTTACAAATACAATGGGAGAAAAAAATTGAATAATAGGAATATTGGGAATTGAAATTTAGAGGTTATTTTCCTATAAGCATACACTCATAAGTGCACAAACAAACACATGTAAACATACACACATGCATACATACAGGTCAAAAGTATTCAAAACCATCACTACTGAAATTGCCACCATCACCCCTTTTTATGATTATGAGCCATAAGGTGTTTAGAGGTAAGAAATGTTCGTTCCTCATCTCTTTGAGAAAATCTGCCTCTAAACAATATTAATAAACTTAAAAGAGTCCTTCAAGTATTTTGAAATGTTAATATAAAAAGGAATCTCAGCAAACTACTCCTAAACTCTAGCATTGATCAAACATGTTGTAATATACAAAACCTTCCTCTGTACTTTTCAAATAGAATGTCTGTTTCTTGATACAAATAAATGAATGTCAATGATGTGTGGGATTTCAAAACTGAATTTTGCAATTTTAATTACAGGAGTGATCATGAAAAAATATATATGTCATGAAATAAAAAATATATAGCTTTATATATATATATGTGTGTGTGTGTGTGTGTGTGTGTGTGTATTTAAGTGAAAGGTAAAAATATTTAAAAAGCTAGCTTCACAATAAAGCCTACATTTCTACATTTTCTTGGGAAATGGTAGCATGAGATGAATGATGCTGTCTGAGAAACAGTCATTCACAAGCAAGGGTTGGCATCTGGACCTATTTTTAATCAGGCAGCAATGAACTGTGCAGTCAAACTGACATCTTTGATTGTGACTTAAAATATCTACTTCCAAATGCACAAACCCTTTCAGAAATGCACAATGATTCTCTGAAATAGATTTCCTAAATTTATTTGCTCATTTTAAAAATCTGTGATTATCTACCATTGAAAAATAGAACTTTGTCAGTAGAATCATTTTCCTTTACAATATACTTTTATTTCTATCTTGCTCAGTGATATCACAATCACACATATGTGGTGTTATAAATGTTTATGAATGATGCTCAGTTCTCTATCAGACTACTTCTTCAATATACACAGTTAGACCCAAAGTGAATCAGGCCTATTTCCTAACTACAACAGGAAATCAACGCAATGTGGCATGAGAACTTCAGTATGGCATTGAAAAAAGCTAGGCTTGTGCTGCTGCTGTCTTTATTCATGTGATTTTGGGAAATCACTTACAATAATTTTAGTTTTTTTCTTATTTATAAGAGAGGTTATAATATCCATTTTGCATATTAAATGCTTTCAACAACTTATTTTACAAAGTGTTATGTCTGTTATCTGTTAAGTGCTCAGCAATTTGTACCAGCATACCTTTATTATATATATATATAAAGACACACACACACACACACACACACACACACACACACACACACACATATATATATATATATATATATATATATATATATATATAATAAAGTACAATAAAAGATACATATGTTATAGTTTGGTTATTCAAAAATTATGTACATAAAAATCTCTGTAAACTAAAATTTAAAATGCCCAAAGAAAATATAGTAGAGGCTGATTATTATCCCTTTACAGAGGAATTGACTAAAAAATTTATTTTCTACTTCAAGTCTTTTGAATTCAGCTTCTTGTAAGTTACAATACTACTAATGAGTAATGATAAATTTAAAACCTGATTTACAAAATTTTTACTTGCAGCCTATGAGAGGAGATGGAAGAAGAAGCAGAGTATAAAGAGCTCCTTGTCTTGTTTGAATTTGTGACATGGGTGTACTCAGAGAATACTGACTGGTTTAGTCCTCTAAACTTTTCTGAAGTAATCATTGTGTGTTCCTCTTTGAACTTTTATTTTGATTTATTTATTTATATTTTTATTCCAATTTGTTATATATGACAGCAGAATGCATTACAATTCATATTACACATATTAGAACACATTTTTTCATATCTCTGTACGCAAGCTATAGTCACACCATTCATGTCTTCACACATGTACTTAGGGTAATTATGTCTATATCATTCCACCACCTTTTCTACTCCCATGCTCCCGCCCTTCCCCTCCCACCTCAAACCCTATCTAGAGTTTGTATAATCCTTCCATGCCCTCCCAACCCCATTATGTATCAGCATCCTTATATCAGAGAAAACATTTTTTTTTTGCCTCAAGTCTGATAACTACAGAACATACATGAGGTCAGAGTTATGTGCACTACTTGGGTGACCCTGCTTCCATCTCCTTGCAGCTGCCCCTTGCATGCATAATTTAAAATTTTCTACCATCCAAGAATTATGGCAGAACCAGGAGATCAGTGATACCAAGCATTAATAAAAGGTGAGCATGCACCATGTATTCAGTATGCAATGGATGGGCAAACGCTTAGACTCTGAAAGCAGTAGCACTCTAAGAAATAAGGGGACTAAGTAACCTTGTCATGTTATTTCTTATTCATTTCATTTTCCTGTATTAGTTACTTGCTGACACACAAATGGTAACATGGAAAGAAAAGCAAAAGACTTGACAACCATATTTCATTGCTTCATTGCCTTTGGTGCTTCTTTACTAATCAGGAAGATAAATATGGAGAGTATTGGTAAAATGTGCAGGCAGCAAACAGTGACATAAAACACCAAGTTAATTTTGTGCACTTTCCATGTTCTGATCCAAATAAATAAATGAGTGTTTATTATAGAATCTATAAAACAACATCTATATTTTTAGTGATTTTGTTATATAGAATTAAACATTCTCATTTAAAATTAGCATATATATTTTTTAAATTATTAAAGCATAAAATTAAATATAACATTTTAAAACTAATGTACAATGCAAAGTTTAATGGTAAAATTTAGTCTAATAAGTTTTTTGCTTCTTGTAAGTTACAATACTACTAATGAGTAATGATAAATTTAAGTGAGAGAGAGAATTGAAGAAAGTAAAAAGCTTTACATTTCAGTACCATTAACACACATTATTCCTGCTTTACAAACTCAGAGCCCTGCATTTTCATCTTGCATTTGGCCTTACACTTAAATAGCTCAGTAGGTACAAAGTCAATGAAAATATAAAGGAGAATAACAAGGAGGGTTGTGGCACAGCCAGGAACACTTGTAAGAAAGCCTCTTTAATTACTCACTGGCTTGGGAAGTCTCTGGCTACTCTTACAAATGAGCTCTCAAAATGTTCTTCCTGCCTGTCACATCGTCTCTTCTGACTCTCACTGATATTGGTTACACTCACATTTCTATATCTTATTGCAGGGGTATCCACCTCTGAATATTATTGCTGTTTCATTTCCAGGTCTGGAGAAACACAGGTTAACAAACAATATAGGATTCCATGCCACTCAACTCTTTACTACTAGCTGGGGTTCTGCAAGAAGCAAGCTGAGAAGCCACCTAGAAGATAGACATCTCTACCACTTACCTTGTCCAGTATCAGGATAAGATTTGCAAAACCAGAGCACAGATTCATTGCACATATGTCATATATTGTATCTAGACATAAATCCTAATCACAACCAATTATCTTAAGTAGGTATATTTGATCATAGTAAGTAATTATGGAAATAATATGAGTTTGGGTGACTTCCATGGTTTGGAATCAAGATGGTACCACTTATTGGATAAATTAATAATGTATTAATTGTTAATAATATGTTTCCTTATTAATACTGAGTTTGCTATAGCATATTTTTTATATTCATACATTATTTTCTCATAAAAGATAAATTTATGACTGAAGTAAATGATCAGAATGATTAACAAAGGAGTACTAAAGGAAGTAAGAAAGATAATTAGCTGCTTTGTGTATCTTTGCTATTCTTTTGTTAATCCATAATCTGCATTCCTCATGACAATAGAAAATCACCTTATGAAATAAAACCATCTGTAAAAATATGAAAGGTTAGGGATTTCTCTTGTCCTCTTTCACAACAAATCTAATTGACATATTCAGAATCCTCCCAACACATGCATCAACTTGAGTGTTTAAAAAATGTTATCTTGATGTGAAGAAATAAGAACTACCCAGAATCCTTTCTTCTGAGGTTATAATCAGCAGCTCCAGATATGTCAGGTTACAGAAGCAAAGGTGTGACCACTCCAAAAGCAACACCATTATCTAAAGTCAATTCTGTAAGTGCCCATGTCCACCCCTACTGGCTACTGTAAGTACCCATGTCTACCACTACTGGCTATGGCAGTGATGTCTATACAAGGACACTATTGCACCATAATTCCATATTCTTATGCTGCACAGTTCCTGATTTGGTTCTATGTCCCTCAAGGAGATTCTCAGAGCTACCTGATAACCACTGAAAAAATATTTTTCCTATATTTTCTGTTGCTTGATCTAGTAACTCCAATGGATGCAGTAATTAATATATACATTCAGATATTCCAGAAGGTCTTGACAAATGATGTACAGAAAAATAATAATTCATTTCTTCTGTACCCTTCTTTGAAAAGGCCAACCAAACCTTATTAATTATTATACTCTGAAGGAAAAATGATGAATGTTTATTTCATCTTGTGTTAGATAAATAACTACTGAATTAGAAGGTGCAAGACCACTTTGGAAAGAATAAGCTAGCTTAAGGGAAAGAGCGTCCTTTACTTTAAGCCTATTTGGATTATATAAAATAACAATACACTACATTTTGATTCCTGAAATATAATAACAGACACAAGAACAAACTCATGGGACACTCTGAAAAGTCCCTTAATGTCAACTCTATAAAGCATTGTATCTTAGCTTGGGTTGGTATAATTAAACATATTATAATGAGTAATCATAAACAATAGAAATTTATTGCTTACCATTCTGGAGGCTGGAATTTTCAAGATCACGGCTCAAGCAGAGTAGATGTGTGGAGAGAGCCCATTCCTCATGAATGGCACTTTCTCTGGGTCCTCATACAGCAGAAGAGCAAAAGGGTTCCCTTAGGACTTTTTTTTTTTTTAATAAGAGCAGTATTGTGGTTTAGATATGTGGTGTCCCCCAAAGTTCACATGTGAGACAATGAAAGAAAGTTTAGAAGTGACATGATTGGGTTATGAGAGCATCAACCCAATCAGTGAATTAATCCCCTGATAGGGATAAATTAGGTGATAACTGTAGGCAGATATGGTGTGGCTGGAGGAGATGGGTCCTTAGGGGCATGCCTTTGGAGTTTATGTTTTGTCCTGGTTGTGCAGAGTTTCTCTCTCTCTCTCTCTCTCTCTCTCTCTCTCTCTCTGTCTCTCTCTCTCTCCTCTCTCTTCTCTCTCTCTCTCTCTCCTTCTCCCTCTCCCTCTCACACTCTCACTCTCCCTCCCTCCCTATCTTAGTACCATTCTCCTAGCTACTTTCCTCTTCTATGCTCTTGTACCAAGATGTCCTGCTTCACCTGAGCCCTGAGGAATGGAACTGGCCATATATGAACTGAGACCTCTGAAAACGTGAGCCCTATAATAAACTTTTCCTCCTCTAATTGTTCTTATCAGGTCCTTTGGTCACAGCAGTAGAAAAGCTGACTAAAACAAGTAGTGATCCCATTTGTGACTTAATCTGCCCTAATGTGCTAATTACCTGCTAAATGTTCCACCTCTTAATATCACCACAATGAGAATTAGGTTTCAGCATGAATTGTAACGGGTCAGAAGAATTCATATCACACAGCATCTGCAAGTTTCCCACATATATTCTTGGCATGTCACTTGCTGTACAAGAGTGATGATTTTGCTGGTATTCTGGAGGGGGGGAGGGGGGAGAGGGGGGGAGAGAGAGAGAGGAGAAAGGAAGGAAGGAAGGAAGGAAGGAAGGGAGGGAGGGAGGGAGGGAGGAAGGGAGGGAGGGAGGGAGGGAGGGAGGGAGGGAAGGAACTATGAAATCATCTATTTGGAGCTATCAGATGATTATGAGTCATTTCCAAATAGGAGACAATGTGTTTTATATGGGACCTTGGCTAAGAGAATTTGAAAGGATACTGGGATTTTTTTTAAGAAAAAAAGTTATAGTTCATATCCTTCTGATTTTGTGGCAGTTTCACTTCAAAAGATGCATTCTGAGCTCTAGTGTTTTCATGGAATTTAACCATTTTATTTCTCTATCTGGAGGTTCTCTGACATTTTCTGTTCACCTCTTATCCTTAGAATCCAGTGTCCTCCTCGAACTTTATTAAAGATATTGTTTTCCCTTTGCTTAAAACTTTGAGATTCATTATGACTTAAAATGACACTTGCCTTCCAGGCATTTTTTTTTTCTTTTGTACTTCATGTGTTCACTTTCTTTCACCCAACTCTGTCTCCCTAGGCTACTTCTTAGTATATCATCCCACTTGGCAATGTCCCATTTCTCTCAAAGGGACAAGAAAGAGGCTACATTCCATACTTATCAGCAAAGCATTCTGCTGCAAGAAACACAATCTTCTACTGCAACAGGTCTAAAAAATAGACATTGTATCACTGAATTAGAAATCTTTACATAGAAAGTTCCAGAATTGGTACAATCACTTAACAATATTAGGAATGACCCAGATATATCACATCTATCAACAGAAGACTGGCAATGTCTTCTAGATATTAAAAAGGCTGGTAATATCTCTCCTCATGGTCTGAATATTCCAGTTGAATCTCCAGTTATTATCAATCAGCATCCCACAGGAAGAAGACATGAATTCAACGGGCTTCTCTTTTTAACAGGAAGGGCAAATCTCAAAAATCTCCCAATTTTCCTCTCCCTTATACTGCATGTTCACCTCTTCCAGAAAAATCACTATCAAATGCCCTGGGACTGACACCTGAGCATTCAAACAAAATCTGCATTACTTTAGCATGAAGTAAAGCATATCTTTTGGGTGGGTAGCATGACTTCTTCCATCAAGGTAAAGAGAAGCTTTTCAAAAAGTTACAGCTCTAAAATCAGAAGTTTTGGAACTTATTTTAAATTTTGGAAAACAGTTTAAATCCCTGTGATTAATGACATAGTTTATAGAATTCAATCTATCCTCGAGGGTGAATTCTTTTAGTAAACTTAAATGAATGTCTTGGTTCCTATTTTGTTTCATCATATACAAACCATAATATAAAGCAGGATGAGAGCAGCAGCACCAGACCCAATATAACTATGTGCCAGAGACGAATCATACCAGAGCAATTTAATAGGTTCTAAGATCATGGCAGGTATGGATAAGAACTGCCCATTGTCACAGATGAGCCAAAGGCATATATAAACCCTGCTTTGTACGGGACACTGTTCCCTGAAAACCTATGTGATAAATGATTAATATTGAAAAAGAAGAAAGGGGGTTCAACTGAAAACTATTCTGTCTGTATCATTTAAAGAAAAACAAAAAATAAACAAACAAAACTCTTCTGCTTTGTGGAGATATCTGCTAAAAGAGAATGCTTTAAGACAGACATATAAGCTAAAACACATCCAGTAGAAGAAGTTTTAAGATAAATCCCATATCCTTAACATAGTTGGTAATTAATTACCTGTGCTGGGTACAGCAGAAACAAGTCCCACATAGTACCTACTTCTTTGCCATCTTTGACTATTTCATCACATCATCTTCTCTTGAAAATAATCTTGAACTCAAGTCGTCAAACTTATTTATCTTTAATACATGCATTTGAAAAATATCAATGCATACTGACCCAGCAATGTGAGTTGCAATTGATTTTCAGGGAGTAAAACTGAAGCAGTACTAATAAAACACAAGGAAATCTTTTATTGACATTTTATTCTCCTGACTGGGTAAAATAGCTAATAAAAATATTGATTATTTCTTTTATAACGTTGTGCTAACCCATGCATTTCTTTAATGATTATAAAAACCCCGTCTAAAAATAACTAAACCGAGGCTTATTTTACCCAGGGCAATGCAGCTAATGAGAGGTGGAACTGGTCTTCAAGTCCTGGCCTATTTACTTCTAATACAGTACTTTAGAGAAAATAGTGTATCCCACAATACACATACTGTCAGACAATAGCAGAAAAAATTACCTTTTCTCTGGGTTTCGGGCATATGAAGGGGGAAAGAGAGAGGGCGTACAAAGAAAGAATTACAGCTTGTGTCTCAAATGAAGAGTAAAGGAAGCCCTGGGCATAAGGCTGCCCAAACATTGCTTCAAGTACAGAGGTGATAGGACTCTCCAGAGAAATAAACAGAATTAATGGGATGTCTACATCTAAATATCTATCTAGAGAGATACAGAGGAGAAGAGAAATTTTAAGGAATTGGATTTAAGTGTTGGGACTGACAAATACAAACACTGTAAAGCAGATAGGCAGACTCAAGAGCCGTGATAAGTCGATTTTACTATTCCAGTCTGAAGAGAGCCTGGAGGTAGAAATTCTTTATCCTCTGGGATCTCAGTCTTTATCCCTGAAGGCCTTAGACTTATTAGATGAGGCACAGTACATTATGGAGGGTGTTATGGTTTGAATGTGAGGTGTCCCCCAAAAGCTCACATATGAGACAATGCAAGAAGGTTCAGAGGAGAAATGATTGGGTTATAAGAGTCTTAACCCAATCAGTGAATTAATATCCTGATAGGTATTAACTGAGTGGTAACTGAAGTAGTAGGGTGTGGCTGGAGGAGGTGGGAATTGAGGCCTTTGCTTTGGGCCTTTGCTTTGTATCTGCAAAGTGGAGTCTCTCTATCTGTTGCTTGATCATCATGTGAGCTAGTTCCCCCTGCCTCAACTTGAGCCCTGAGGTATGGAACCAGCTACTTTTGGACTGAGACCTCTGGAACCATGAGCCCCTAAATAAACCTTTCTTTCTCTACAGTTGTTCTGATCTGCTCAGGTTTCAGGTCACAGCAGTGAAGAGGCTGACTGAAACAGAGGGTAATGTATTTCTCTTAAGATGCAGTGATTTCATCATGGATGATACCTGGAAAATATCCTCAGAGCAACATCTAGATTGGTGTTTGACCTATTTTGGATACTATGGGTACTGTGACCTAGCTGAATAGACATATAAAGGTAATCTTCATATCAAGGAAGTGACAGTTGGGAAAAGCTGCACAGAATAGTTGAAGAATACAAACTGAGAGAAATAAAATTTTCATATTCCTTGACTTTAAGTCTTAATATTGTAGAACTTCACAACGGCAATCCTTATCATTATAGTAATGTAACATCAAATGAGCAATTGATATGCACATACACACACACACACACACACACACACACACACATTTCAACGAGTATTTAGTGGGTCACTGCATTTCTACTGAACATCTCATACATGCCAGCAGTATTCCAAGCATTGGGACCAAAAAAGAGAAAAAGATTTAAAGTCTAACCTAAGGGTCTTATAAGCTAATGACGAAAGCAGTGAATGCTTATGTCAAACTAGTTAAACCTTCTTTTTATTATTAGCTTCAATCTTGGTTCTTACATTTATTAAAGCAGGATTAAATCATCATTGCCTGAGAAGTTGGTGAATATGAGGGCTGTACTTTTTAATGGATAATTCCTAGCACAAAAAAGGAAGATTATGAAATTTTCCTATCAGTAATTGGCAACATGTTGGAAGTATAACACATGCATATTAATGATAAAGGAAATACAAACTTCAAGGATCTAATCAATGGAAATTGTTGTACTAAGTATGCATTTACATCACTTTTCAAATATCCAGAGACCACACAGGTAGTCCTTGCACAGTAAATTAAACCAAAGTCAATTCCTAGGATCAATCAGGAAGCAGATACTTTTGGTTCAGACTTGAGTTCAATGATCCACTGTCTCTACAATTGTGACCTTAAGAAAAATTCTTACAGTGTGGAGTTCTAACCTATTTTTACTGGTAATTACATCAGTTGGTTTTTAGGGTTGTTGTAAAGATACAATGGGAATCATGTATTAGACTTGGAACTTAGAAAAACACAAAAGAATAGCTCATCACTTTATGGTTTTATGAGACTGATTATTATATTTTGCCTTCTTCACATCTTTCACTTGAGTTTATAAATTGCAAATGCAATGGGAATCAATATTGTGTATTTCCCACCACCTGCATCCTTGCTGTTCACACACACACACCCCTTCTGGTAAATGATGACATACAATTCTATATTATAAAATTTTAATGTTAGAAAAAACTATAATGATGACTTACACTTGCTTAAAGTTGTTCTTTTCATTATACAAAAGGCAAAGTACTGTGTGTTTGGAATACAAAGCTGAGTTTAAGAATAACTAATAAATTTATAAAAATGCTATGAAAAACACCAGACTGAAAAAGAGGGGAAACACATATATGAGTTGTGTACCTGACTTTATATGACCACTCCACTTCTATACCTAACAGACTTCAGAAGGCATTTGTGTCAATATGAGGTGGTATTGGAGAACATTATGTTCTCAGACTCTATACAGTGATAGATACTCAGTTCCTTTTGGGAAGTGAGAATCAACTTTTGATAAATATTTCTTAGAATATCATGTACGAATGAGGAGACAGTGAAAGACTGAGTGTGCAACGAGGGCCTTTTCCAGCACATTTCATACAAGTTTACAGATGAATGAGCTCTATTAATCCACACTTCTCTTTTCAGAGATATGTAACTAAAGCTTAGAGAATTCTAGCTATTTCTCTGCCATCAAACTGTTTTCAGAGCTAACAGCTTAAAGACGCATCTCTCATTTCTAGTGTGTTTTCATGAATTATTAATAATAGAATTCCAGCTCCACATTTAGAAAAATGTGAAAATATGTTGTTTGGGGAGGTAGATATTGTTAGAGGTTTATTAAAATAAAACATGCATTTTCATGTATAGGTTATATTTTTCTGTTTTGTATATTTTGTTTTACATTACATGAGCAAAAACTGCAATATTTAGGAATTAAGCTTCTATTTAATATTATAAACAGACACATTAGTAATAACTATAAAGGCTTAAATTAAATGTACATTTTGAATCCCAGATTGAAACCTTCCTGAGAAAAGTGTATATCATTAGAATGTCTTTTATTTACTGTAATTTGTATGTGCAGATACTTTTTCATAAAAGAGAATATGTGTTGATACTTTGTTGATACTTTTTTCATTTTATGGATATGAATTGCTGCATTTAGCTATAAAATACTTTAAAAGTACAAAATAATGCATTTAGCATATTTAGAGAATCAAGTACCTGTGTCACCATAAACATGTAAAGTAAGTTACACACAATTGTGTGAGCCACTGTTGAATATTCTCTTACTTAAAAAGTTTGAATATTCCAATAAGTTACTTGATCCTCTCATCGTCCTAAATCTCCTGTTCAAGAAATAGCCAGTATACTAAATTTCTTTTAAATATTTTTCTTATTCCTTTTTCTACTTAAAATAGATTTATCATACATATACGTCTATGAAAAAAATATCATCTACTTTTGTGTGTTTTAAAGTGTTCATGGAAATGGATCCCTATTACATATAGTTATCTTTATCTTGCTCTTTGTTTATCCAACTTAAAATCCAGGATTACATTTTTAACATAATAAAAACATATTTATGTCTACATAAATATGTTATATGACAGTACATTTTAAAATTTTTTTTCAGTTCTGGGAATTGATCCCAGTGTTGTTCTCCCACTGAATTATAACCCCAGCCCCTTTTATTTTTAATTTGAAACAGTGTATAAGTTGCCAAGGCTGACCTAAAATTTCAGGAATGCACCACCACAAGTGGTTTCAATACTAAAATATTCTTTGTTAATAGCAATACCACCAGTATATATGCTAGCAAAAAAAGAAGAATATTTCCTATATAATTCAAATACATTAAAAATTTTATTTTAGTTTCCACTTTCTCTGACAATAATATATTTAGTTGACTGGCATAGGCAAGAAAAATTAATTTTGATTCCAAAGTTGGCATTTGTTTCCATGGCTCAACTGTAAAATAATTCCACATTGAACCCCCTAAGTATTTGAAAGAGTTACCTATCAGTAAAGACATTTCAGTAAGACTAGCAATAATAGGGAATTTGAAATTTTAAAAAAGAGCATAAATATCTGTGGGTGACAGGTAGACTAGAACCAGGTAGAGGATTTTAAAGATGCTTTTCAAATTTGGAAATGTTATGTTTCGTTCCAGGTGATTTGGGTTTATAATTTTTATCTCTTTTAAATTTTAGAATAAGTTCCTCTTAAAGCAGACATACTGCTCTTTTATGGAAAGCAAAAACAGGAATTTAGATATTTTAAAATAAATTAATCCCCCAAAATTAGACTTATCAAAATTTCCATGCATTAATACTCACTGAAAATCCTCTCTTCTTGTTTGCATGATACCAACTAAATTCATTTTCATTCACACTTGAGTTGCTCATCAGTAACACATTAATATTTTGATTGTCTTAGGTGTCAGGCAGTGTCATGGGAGCAGGGAAGAAGCAATATGAACTCAGTCATTGACTTCCTGTGTGAAAAAGGAAGTAGACATGGCCTTAAGTGACCTTTACTGGTATTAGAAAATTTACTCTTTGTTTAGGTAAAAATCAATATTCCAGATGTAATTCTAGAAATCAAGATATTCTAGAATTACATCTGGAGCATTGAAACAGAAACATGGTAGGCAAACCACTAAGGCATTACTTTGAAGTATAGTCTCAAAAATAATTGTTGTTTATCAACAGAGCATTTGTGTGGGGTCTTTTCTACAATGCATGTTTATTTCTGACAAATCTTATATATTCTTTTCCTAGTCTTGGTAATTCCGCCCAAACTCCAAAACTGCACACCAGCAACATATTTTGAAAGAAAAATAGTACAATTTACTAGGCTGATCTGCCTGAGCATTTTCTATGGCATTAAGCTTCTTTGTGTATTTTGTTGTAATCATAAGCTCATTATCATTAAGTGCACAGTTCAGGGCAATAGCATGCAATACAGAACCATTGCACTGTGTTTCCCTTCACACGTTCCATTTGGACTTCCAATAATTATCCTACTCTTTCCATTTTACTGGGAATTCAAGTGTTCTATAGCATGTGCTACATATACTACCCTATTTTTCAATCCGGTAAGTGTTACAGCCAGGATACATGCTAAACTCCAGATGTTCAGAAGACAAACACATTAATTTCTCCTACATTTCACAGCTCCTTTGTCACAGTCATCAGTTAGGTTTATCATGACAATAAATTTTCTAGTAATTGAATTTTTGTCTGAGCAAGGAAAAAAAAAAAAGCCCTGCAGTTGTGAGAGAATAACTACCAGCTTTCATACCTGAGGTATACCTGCATCTTCCAGGTGAATTTGATTCACTGCAGAGAATACGTGTCCTCTTGAGTACCAATAGATTTAACTATTATAGTTGGAATGTGAGTTGTCCCCCAAAAGCTCATGTGTGAGACAACGCAAGAAGGTTTAGAGGGTAAATGGTTGGGCTATGAGAACCTTAATACAATCAGTGAACTAATACCATGATGAGACTAACTGGATGGAAACTGAAGGGCAGGGGTGTGTGGCTGGGGGAGGTAGGGCATTGGGGGCATGCATTTGGGGTGTATATTTTATATATGGCCAGTGGAATCCTTTCTGCTTTCTGATCATCATGTGAGTTGCTTCCCTCTGCCATACTCTTCTGCCATGATGTTCACCCTCACCTACAGCCCTGAGGAATGGAGCTTGGCTGTCCATGGACTGAGAGCTCTGAAACTATGAGTCCCCAAATAAATGTTCCCTCCTCTACAGTTCTCTGATCAGGTCTTTTAGTCACAGCAGTGAAAAAGATGACTAAAACTGTAACCCAAATAGTGCTAGACTCAAGAGAGAAAATCCCCATTAGCATCCCAAATCTCTATACTTCTTAACACTTGAGGATTGGGTCCAACTTCTTTGACTTGAAAGCATAACCTTAATAGAAAATATAAAAAGAGACTTTTTTTGATTTTCTAATTCATTACAAGCTTAACTTGTAATGATCAGGTATTTATTAAAATGGCTAAAATAATTATACGTTGCCTTGAAAGAAATCTTGTTTCTGGACTTCAAAACATTTAAAATTTATTACGGTTTGCACAAAACAGCTTGTCAAACAGATTAATTCTTCCATTAGTTCTTTCACCTCAAAAATGTTTATTTACAAACTACCACGTACTTTTTCTTAAGATAGGGAATTCTGTGCACTTAAAAGGAACACATGTCAGAGGAAATGATAATAAATAAAAATAAAATATTTATTTTAATTCTCTTATTCCATCTGAAAATTTAAAAAATCACCAAAAAGTCAATGTTATTTTTGGGGCTTGCTTCGTGGGGATTTCACAATTCCTTATAGAAGGTATCTCTTTGTGTAATCATTAGTTCTTCCATATTTGGAAGAACTACTGAGAATTTTCTCATTCTATTGGCTGGTTTGCATAATTGTCACTTAGTTTACAAAATGTAGCTTAAGTCTAATGGCCCATAATGTCTTAGAATTTTTCGTTTTAATCAATTCATTTAACACAAATAGAGTCTTTTTCAATAGAATGGACTAAGGAAAATGGAGAAAGATTGGCCTGATCACTGATCTTTTAGCTCTTTCTGGTTAATCTATCTTATCTGTTCTCTGAGTATCTTCCTGAAGGTATTGAATTAAAACATCACTATTACAATGAGCTTGCCCTCAATGCCATTTTTATTTCTAACCCAGCCCCAAATTCCCATATATAAAAATATCTTATATTAAAATTCACCTCAAATCCTATCTTTATTTCCTCCTGAGCACTAAATCACTATTTCTTGACCTAAAGCAAGACATTCCAGACCCTCCCAGGCTTCTCCATAATAAAATTTTTGGTGTCATATTTGGTACTTTATAGTCACACTTTCAAAATAACCTTTCCTCCCAACACACAAACAATAATTGCCTCCCTTACAATGACATTCTTTTTACATCTCTCTGTTTCCACTGGCATTTTTAGCCTAGGCTTTGTCTTAGGAACTTTTTTTGGTGCTGTAAGCCAGGCACAGATGCTACCCCATTCATGAGACTTTCTGTAAACCGTATTTATGGTAATAGGTACCTTCATCTATTTTAAGTTACCATATTTATTTGAAGTTTTTCTTTTCTCTTTGCCTTAACTATTGTACACACAATGTATTTTTCTTCATTGTTACTCTGTGATACTTAGAAGTGAGCCTTTTATATATCAGACAATACATGTTATATGAATGCATTAGGTTTTAACACAATGATATCATGATTCTTCTCAGTAGATATTCTCTTCAGGGAATTAAACATGGGATTAGTTTTAATGTAACAGCTATTATCATGAAAGCAAAGAATGTAAACTCTAATTTTCCACACACAAAATCCTTTCCAAAATGTTTTATTAGTTGTCAAAATGGAAATCTTTATTTTGGAACATGTATTTAGTACCAAAAATATCTATGGGCTAAACAGCAATGTTAAGTTTTTATATATCCTGTTGCTTAATAAAAATAATTGTTTGATGCATGCTTATATCAAAGAAAAGTTATGTTCTCAATCTGTAACAAACATTTGAAGGAAAACCTACCTTAGGAAGATGATGTGAATCAGATCATCAGATAGAGCTATGCTATATGCCATAGATCTATATAGGCCTGAATTTACATTTAAAATGTGAGAACTAGGACTGGGACTGTAGCTTAGTGGCAGAGTGATTGCCTAGTATGGGTGAGGCACTGAGTTCCATTCTAGAACAATAAATAAATAAATAAATAAATAGTTCATCGACAGCTAAAAAAATTTAAAAATAAAAATAAAAAAATAAAATGTGAGAAGTAATATAAAACTACAAATTATAAGAATAATCTAGATAAAGTACCAGATCCAGAACAATTTCAAACTTCAGTTAAATTATAAATTTACATACCTCTGCTTCTTTGCATCCAATTTAACAGAACAAGAAATTTGTTTTAAATATGCTGTCCACAGACTCAAAGCAAAGATCAGGGAGACTGAGCCTACAGGGAGTAGTTACTCTTGTTCACCCTCAAATCTACTGCAGATCTTTTACTTACTCAACTAAATTGTTTTTCCTGTTACTCTCCTGTTTAAAGTTTGTTTTTTTTTTTTTAAAGAGAGAGTGAGAGAGGAGAGAGAGAGAGAGAGAATTTTTAATATTTATTTTTTAGTTCTCGGCGGACACAACATCTTTGTTGGTATGTGGTGCTGCGGACACAACATCTTTGTTGGTATGTGGTGCTGAGGATCGAACCCGGGCCGCACGCATGCCAGGCGAGCGCGCTACAGCTTGAGCCACATCCCCAGCCCCTGTTTAAAGTTTTTTCATGACTTCTTGTCAGCAAAATCACATTAAAGAAAAATTCTTTCAAAATCTGTTTCCTATTACCCATATAAACTCAGGTACTGGCATTATACCTCATGTATAAGCTTCACCCTGCTCCTCTTGCCACAGCTTGCTGTGGTTGCAGACCATAGCTATTATATTTGCCTGCTTCACTTGTCTTTCAGCCAATCAAATCTGAATGAGTGTCCTTTCTCACATGAGGATTATCCTTCTTTTTGAATGCATTTTTAAATTGCATCATACTAAATATTATTGTTTTTCATTATTAGTGTCATGATACCTCTTTTAAATGAACACTTACTACACACTACTCACTACCCTAAGAACAAGAGATACAGTGATGAACAAAACTATGGTATTGTTCTCTGGACACTTATAGGTGAGTATGAAAGTCAAATAGTATGGAACTGAAAATATGACAGAGGAAGGCATGATATGAGATTATGAAATGGAAGGCAAAGCCAAGACAGATAATGAGAAAGTCTTCTTTAGAAATTAAGTAGACAAATAATTCATTTGAGTAAAAATTACAATTTCCTCGGTGTCATTGCACTTCCTTCATAAAGAAACTAACAATTTCTGAATATATTTTACTTAGAAATAGAAAATATTTTTTAAACCAAAGAGTTTATGGTCCAATAACAGTTAGACTTTCACCATCTGTCACTATCCTACCTCCAGGACACTGGTCAATAATTTTGGATAAAGTCATGATATATCAGTACACTGCCACCTGGAATCAGTTTGATGCTCTTTTCTGAAGGAGATAATTCTTAGTGATATTCCCTCATCCAGTTAATAATTCAAGAAAAATTAAATATTGTTTTACTCTACCTATATAAGTGACAATTACTGGTGTCATCTGACTCTAAATAGCAATATACTGAACATTATCCTTCCATAGATCATTCATACCCTATTTGAATAAAATGTATGATATGTCAAGATTATTGTATTGTCTTGAGCAACTAATAAAAAAAAGATATTATGTCCACAAATTGGTGTGAATATTCTTTGTATACAACCAGAGATATGAAAAAATATGCTCTATATGTGTAATAAGAATTGTAATGCATTCCACTGTCTTATATAAATAAAAAAAATTAAAAAAAGATCATGATTATCCTTTCTGTCCTTGGCTTGGAAAAAAACTTATGTTAATTTTTTTTTTGTGACAGAAGACTCTTGTTTTGACAGCCTACTTAGGTGGGGAAATGTGTCATGTAGGTTTTAATAGCTGAGTTGTAAACATCAGAGAGCTTGTACCAAATATTTTAAGATGATCAAACTTTGCCCTAGGTTTGCCATTTTTCTAAAGCACTAGCTCAATGAGAGCTTTCAATATATCTCTGCCCCCTGCAAAAAAAAAAGATTAAATTTATTTATTACACATTTGCATAAATAAACTGGAAGATGTGTCCACTCTACATGAAAATGTTCAAAAAGTATATTAAATAACTCCTTGGATTTGGACAAACAAACCCCTTAAACAATTGCTATACAGTTGATATTTTCTTTTGCTTAGATATGGTTGTTATAGCACTGTTGTTTGCATCAAAGTCAAAGGATAAAGAATATTTTGAACTATATTTAGATCTATTTCACTTGCTTTTGCCAAAAAAAAAAATGGTACAGTCCTTCACTTGATGGCAATCCATATTTTTAACTATCTGAAATTTTTAAAAAGTCCAGAAAATTTTAAATCATTTAGACTTTAGATTCTTCAATTGAACCATTTTACTTCTAGTTTTTCCTTATAACCCAATTTTTTATTAAGCATAACATATAACATATTTTCTACAAAAGAAACTGCTGGGTTAAAACAACAACAACAACAACAAAGAACAAAATTAACTGTAACATAAAAATTGCTTTTAAAGGCTCCTAACTTGTGTAGGAAAAAACAAGGAAGATAATTGCTAAGATGCCTGAAGCATGGTGTCTGAGCTCATTTGTATAACGAGGGGGAAAAGTGTTGCAAGTCCAAAAGGAAGTCAGTATTATAATCTCTGTAGATTTTAGAAGATGTAAATAATTCAGTGGATACAGAAGTTGTGCTTTAATATTGTAGACCATGAACGTGTAATATATTTTTGGAACAATTTTTATATCAGGTAACCATTTCCAGGGGTCCAAAATTCTACCATATTCTATGGGTAAAGTAATAGATGAGCCCTCATTCTTAGGGAGGGAATGTAGGCCCACATCACAATGACTCATCAAAAATTTCAAGCCCTTGTTGTGAAGCCACCACATGACTCACTCATTTACTCACTAAAGTGATTATAACTTTGCAGTAGGTTAATTTTATTATGTTACTTTTTATTCTTAGAATAATGTTGTGAAATCATTTTCTATTTTGGGCAAATGGTAAACAAAATCATAAGAAATTTAAGAAGGTTAACCATACAAATTCACGTCAATATAATACTATTTGTTTCCTTTTGCTGCTGATAAATTGACACAAATGTACTGGCTGAAAGCAATAGAAATTTAATATAACTCTGGAGGTCAGAAGTCTAAATCAGACAGACTGGCCTAAAATCAAGGTACCAGCAAGGCTGCATTGTTTTGGGGAGAATCCAGGGGGACATCTGCTTCCTTGACTTTTTAAGCTTCTTGCCCATGCTTCTTGGCTCATGGCTCCTCCTTGATCTTCAAGCAATAAACATAGCCATTTTGTCCTTCTGACTGTGACTCCTGCTTCTGTCATCCCATGTGTTTACGACTTTGACCCTCTTGGCTTCCTCTTCCAAGGACACTTGTGATCACATTATGTTCACCTGCATCCATTCCCTAATCTTCATGTCAGTGTCTTCGACCTAATTAAATCTGCAAAGTTAATTTTACCATGTAAGTTAAACAAGCACTCACAGTTATGGCATTAGGATAAGTGGACATCTTTGGGAGGGATGGCATTTATTCTGTTCACCATAATGTCTTCATCAAACTAGTCATTGAAGTAATCAGATAAAAGTTGTTCTATCATACAAACACTTGTTTTAAAAGTACAAAAGAAGCAAAGATTATGTTTTGTTTAAACCTTAAAAATTTTTTTGGATATGAACTTTTAATTTTATTTCTGCTAAGAAGTGCTTACAAACAAAAGCCTGAGGGAAAACACAAACACACACACACACACACACACACACACACACACACACACACTCCTCTGCATTACCTCATCAGTTCAAGGTTAAACATGTTGACAAGTTGACTTATAGATTTAAATTATAATTTTGTGATGAAAACCTTGAAAGTAGATATTTCATTTTATCCAGAACAAATACTTCCTGAAAATAATTTTAATGACTCCGTTTCACCAAAAATAATTGCATAAAAAAATTAATGGAAAGTTGCCCCTTCATAGGTTCATTCTGTATTTTAGGTTTATCAAAGGTAAGAATGAGAAAGTATTTAAGACCTTATACAGAATTTAAAAATCTATCTGCAATTATATGTAATCAGCTAAATTTCATGAGTCAAATAAATCCCCAAGAAATTTATAAAATATTATTAGGTAAAATATGACACAGCTTACCTAGCCCCAAAATTTCTACCAAACAGAATTATTTAGGAGTTTATATTGAAACATTTTCAGAATTGAATACTAATAACTGTTTCTAAATAAAGACAGCAACATGTTTAAAATTAGGCTTGTCTCTCATATTAATATTTTAAATAGAAATACCTGAAAATGAGCTGCATTTAATTTTCAAAGTTTCAAAATCAGGCACAATCTCATTGAACTCTTGGGATGTAAAAAATGGTTTATAAATACACTTTTTAATAGGTATATTTTGAATGGAAACATATCCCTTTCTATACCAATCTATAAATTAGAAGAAGAAATATAAATAATGTGAAATTTTCCAAATAAAAATTTTGTCACATCTTACAAAAAAAAGAAAATTATCTAAATTTTTATTTTGATGGCAATATGGGAAATTTTTAAACAGAAGGTATTAGGACCTATCTTTAATGGAAATTAGACTAATATTGGAATTTTGTAAGTTCTGACTACTCAGAAAATCTTTCATGAATAAAACTGTTTTCATTCAACTTCTTTTTTCTAAGTCAACAAATCTCTGAACATGTATAGGCAGTTTCTGATTCTACATATTTTAATTTTTAATTCTATTAGTAGCTTCTCTGTTGCTGAAAGACAGATAAAAATAAATCATTGTATGACATTTCCTTTTTGCTTTTTATTAATAATTTTAGATATTTTTATTCAAACTTGTTTTCAGAAAAGTTCTTTAGGTGATTATGGTATTATCTGCCATAAATAGATCTTAATAGAATTATTAATATACTCCATTCTGCTTCTCTGTTTATGAACATGTCTGTACACTTTTTGAATTTGCTGTATCTGAGCACTCTGTCGACATGGATTGAATGCAACTGCAATATTGGCCAAATAATAATTTAGGAGGTTTGTCATCTGCGCTGTCATCCTTGCTATCCTGGATGAATTTTCCTGAATCCTCTGCATATTAAAGAGGATAAGTGCAATGCTGAAATTTACATGTCTCAGGTCCACTCTTGTTTTCAGATGAATTGAAAGCTAGGGTCCTAGTGAGACAAGTGGGCATTAGCTCAGTGCTATTCTAGCAGGACAGAGGCAGCTGCAGGAGGTTTTGGTGATGGACAAAGCCACAGTTAAAAACCAGTGCTCTTGATTCACAACAAAGGGACTTATATGTAAAGAAATAATGTAAATCCAAATTTATATAGTGTATTGTTTTCTTTTCTTTCTTTTTCTTTTCTTTTCTTTCTTTCTTTTTTTTTTTTTTTTTTTTTTTGCAGCTTTTATCTGAGGATGGGCCCTAATTACATAGTTGTGCAACTGGGTAGAAAACAAAATATTCAACACAAACTTGACACTTCTCAACAGTGAGCAAGAAGAGAACAATTAAAGCTGGAGATGGTGGGGAAAATTCTACTTTTAAAAAGAGGGACATAAATAATTCTAGAATTTGATGATTAACCAAGCCAATTTTTTTTTCTTATCTTACACATACATATGTATACAATGTAATATATTGCATAATGTAAGGCCTTCACTAAGTGTAAAATACTTCATAAATCTCAGAAAAATCTGAAATTATAAATATGCAGTTTGTTATCTACTAAGTTAAATGAGAAAGAAAGAAAAAGGAAATAAAGGAAGGAAAATAAGCATACTTCAAAAGACTTAATGTCTCAGGACAGTGTAATGGAACCCCCTTTCTCCACAAAAAGTCTTAACCGGGATACTCCAGAAATCTTCACAATAATCGATTTTAAGACTATAAGCTAAAGAGCCTCTACAAAAGAGTTCAATGTAGTTAAACTTGCTATTTTCGTATTAACCTATTTTACTTGGCTGCTAGCCTGGAAGAAATCAGCACTCCAGGAGCTGGACACCTCCTTACTAGTTTTTCACAAATATTATCCAGTACGGTAGTTTGTAGAAATGTGTAAACAAGGCCTTGGGACTTGAGCTGGAGCTTCACAGAGATGCCTACATTTCTAAGAGAAGAGAAGTTATCTCCTGGGCTCCATGGTAACAGCTGGCAGGGGGAGGAACAAAGGGGAGAAAATGCTCTCTCCTTCTCTGGTGTTGTACTTGAAGAGTTAACTTGCCCAAAATAGTGAAAAAAGCTGCTTTTATGTGAACTTCTGCAGACTGTGAACTTTTGAGCTCCTCCCCTTACATGCTGGGTATAAAATTCTGAAACTACTTGAACTCGGGTTTCAGGAGATTAATTGATTAGAGCAAAAACTGTGCCCTCTGAACCTGGCTGCAGCCAAATAAAACTGTGTCCTGCTATCTTCAGTTCCTTGCCTCATCTGTCCCTATAACAACAAAAGAAGTAAAATGTTAAAAGTAAAATCAAAAGTTAGTCAAGAAAAATCATGATCAAATTTCAGTAGAAAATCAATATAATAATGATAATGATCTCAAAGACAGAATTATGAGTCTAACTGAAAACCACTGTTATTCTGATATTTCATGAATATCACAATTAAATTTGTAGAAAAAAAAAATGGAAGTACCAAACAGAGAAGAGTAAAGGAGAACCAAATGAAATTGTGAAACACAAGAAGAAAATGACAAGATGTGCTGAATGACAGGTTAAGATAAAAAAGAAACTAAGTTAAATTAAAAAAAAAGATTAATAAAAATTAACCAATCTTTTAAATAGAAAAATAAATAAATAAAGATTGAAAGAAAAATGCAAAGCATCTGGAAGTAGTCACACAGGATCAATAGGACTAATATTTGGGACATTGCAGACCTAGAAGAAAGGGAAAAAAAGAGATTGGTAAAGGAAAATGGTTAGAAGAAGAAAAAATACAAAAATTTCCCCAAATTTGTGAATCTTTATAACTTAGGGATTCCAGAACTCTAGCCATCCCCAAATAAGGTAAACATTACAAAAACATGACTACAAACATCATACTAAAATTTCTGAAAACAAAAGAAAACAGAAAAGAAAAAGAAATGTTTTCTTAATTGAGATACACAGCACTGACCTATAGTTAAGCTGTGATTCAAATGGTAGCAGATTTGTCAACAGAAACCCTGGTGGGTGAGAGGCAGGAGACAGTGTCAAGCCATTAAAGTGGAGAGTTCAACTCCAAACTTCATATCAGACTAATGTATTTTTCATAAATTGAAGGGAATAACTCATGTTTTGGTGAATGGTAAGAAAATTTGACATCACAAATCTGCTATGATAGAATTGATAAGGTATTTATTTATTAGTTTTTAGTTTTTTTTATTTTTTAGTTGTTGATAGACCTTTATATTTATATGTGGTGCTGAGAATTGAACCAAGTGCCTCACACATGCCAGGCAAGTGTGCTACCGCTGAGCCCCAAACCTAGCCCCCTGATAAAATATTTATACAGTTCAATGGAAAATAATAGCAGAGAGAAATCAGAAGTGTTAGAATTAAAAAGTAACAGACAAAGCAAATATATGAATAAGCATAAAGTACTATTTTTTTCCTATAACTTTCATAAAATATGCAGAAATGTTAGTTTTTGAAGGGATTCTCATTGAATACAGACAAAATATATATGGCAACTATAACATGAAGTAAGGAAAGTAAGAGAAACAGTATTTTACCTGAAGTAGCAGCAGAGTAACTGCAGTTGTGAGAAAGGCTGGCAGGTATAATTAAGCTCATAGAAGATTACTAAAAAATACAAAAACATACAGCCAAATGCAATAAATAAATTTGAATGATGCTAAAAACAGCTAAGTGTTCAAAGGAAAAGATGGGGAATGAAGCATAATGAATATCTTTTCATTAAAGGAAAAAATACAAAATAAGTAATGAAACAATGGACCCAGGTAAATCTATATCAATGATTATGTTAAATTTATGTCACCTGAATACATCAGCTAACAAGCAGATAATGTCATACTAGCTTTTTTACAAAAAGGAGCCAACTCAGTCTGGCACATTAGCATATGACTATAATCTCAGTGGCTGGGGAGGATGAGACAAGAGAATCTCAAGTTCAAAGTCAGTCTCAGCAAAAGCAAGGCTATAAGCAAATCAGTGAGACCTTTTCTCTAAATAAAATATAAAATAGGGCTGGAGATGTGGTTCAGCAGTTGAGTGCTTCTGTGTTAGTTCCCAATGCCAAAAAAAAAAAAAAAAAAAAAAAAAAGGAGCAAACGATATTTTGTCTAGAGGAAATTCATTTAAAATATAATGTGATAGCTGGGTTAGAAGCAAGAAAATAGGGAAATGATATATCATACAAGTACTAAGCCAAGGACAGATGGGTAGTTATTTTAGTATCAGACAAAGTAAGCCTCAGAGGAAGAAATGTTACCAGGAGTAAAGGAAAAAGGAAATCATTAATGAATGCCAAAACAGGCAATTCAATTCAGAGAGGACTTCCTGGTTTTCAATATGATGGTCCCTAAAAATAGTACTTCAAAATAGATTAAGCAAACAATAGAATTGGATGGAGAAATAGAAAAATCCATAATGTTATTTGGGTACTTCAACATCCATCACTAAACCATCTGGACTAATCTGTACAGAACAACAAACCTTAACAAACTTAAATGATTTGAAACATAAAAGGTATATTATCTCAGCGTAAGAGAATTAACAAAAAATTACTAAAAAGTACATATACATACCTTCTGCTTGAGGTTGAACTAGTGATCCATATTTATTTGATTTAAAAAGTATGCATATGTAATCGGATTGTTAGTGGACAGTGTTTTATAAATGATAGTTTAATAACAAACTGATTATATTTTTGAGGTGTACTATAGACTTGATGTTTATTTTTCTATTTTTTTATGTTTATTATTGAAAGATTTATGTTGTAAGGAAGAATGATACTGCTCTTCAGAAAACATGGATTGTTTCTTATGCAGTTAAACATAGGCTCACAAATCTCATAAGCAATCCTGTTCTGTGTTATTTATTTAATGGAATTGAAAACGTACATGCACAAAAACAACACAAATATGAAAGTTCATACAGTGTGTACAGTAGTTTCAATCCTGATCAACCAAAACTAAATATAAGCCAAATGTCATTAGGGAATTTATAAACAAAATGAGGTACATAAAAAAAGGAATGTTTGTACTGTTCAAACTATTAGCAATCAAATAAATTACTGGTATATGCAATAACAGAGATGGATTTCAAATATATTTTTTTTCAAAGGAAAAGAAGCCGGATTCAGAAAACTACAAGCTATATGTTTTCATTTGTGTACTTTTAGAGGAGCAAAATTAAGAAAATTAAATAGATCAGTGCAGCTCATTTAGATGACTAAAACAGTAGTGCTAGAGAATTTTTTGAGGAGCATTGGAACATTCTGTATATTTTATGTTGTGATTATATAAGAACATATGATTGTCTTAAATTTAAAGAACAGTACACTAAAGACAATGAATTGAACTGTACAAAATTTTAAAAACTAAAAAAAAAATACTATGTAGATGTCTCTGGATGTAACAACATTAAGCCTCCAACACATATTTACTCTATCAATTTTATCCGTATTTGAACTAATGCAACCACTGCCTAAATGTAGGGACCAAGGCCAAATGTTTACTTCAGATAATACACTGCAGTTAAAGAATGTTGGAGGCAATTAGTGCACCTGGCAATACAGTTTCCTGTAAAATATAAGCCATGAGAAATTCAAGGGGAGGTTTAGAACTCGTCTTTCTTAAATAGCATAACTATCTGGGGTTGACATGTATGTCAAACCTTGCCTTTTTAGGTTTTCATGACTCCATTATGTTCAGATGACATTCTAACTCACATGCTGCTTAGATTTGATGTCTGATTATTTCACTCTTTACTGCCTATTTCTATCTTCTCTCTCTCTCTCTCTCTCTGTGTGTGTGTGTGAGTGTGTGTGTGTGTGTGTGAGAGTGTGTGTGTGTGTGTGTGTGTGTGTGTGTTTTCTACAAAGCCACATACCCAGCCCTCCTTATTTTGAGAGAGGGTTTGGCTAAGTTGCTGAAGCTGACCTCCAACATGCTATCCTCTTACCAAGAACTTTCTTCCTATTCCATTTTAATTTTAAAGATTCAAATTTCTTTCCTGTAAGTCAATATTCTGAAGTTTTGAAGTCCCATGTTTATATTGATAGGTATAAATGCTCTGCCTTCAAATGCAAATCTCTTTTGTTTTCAATTTGTCTACCTTTCACCTGTTTGGGGTGGAATATAACCTCCGCTGTCTACTTCACTCAGTCATTTTGTCCAGCTCAGCAAAACTTGTTCATGGATTTTCTTCTCAGTATGACTGAATATGCATTTCACATGCCTCTATCAATCACTTTGTCACTAATCCAAACAACCATCCTCAGCTTTGGGTGGAAATTTTCAAGCTGACAATCATTTTGAGACAAAGGTATTTTCAGTCATGATCTGTGAGAATGAGGGTAACAGAAGTCCTGCCTATCTTTCAGCAGAAGGGGCATTTGGGAATTCCATCACCATCTGCAACAATCTCGTTTGAGAAAAACTGCTGCCTAGCATGTCTTATACTGCAAAGAGAGAAAAAAATCAATAACAAGATACCCTCTTAAATAAAATCAATAAAACAACATTAAACATCCCATCTTTATAAGTGAAAAACATTCTGACTATAAATTAGACATTTCTGCTTGCCTTTGTGTAAAAGAGAATGCAAATTTTCCAAGTTGAAGTGGTAACATACTATTAGAATTTATCTTTGTCTTTAAGTTGTTAGTAAAAGGGGATTCAATAGAAAGTAGTTTAAACAGCGGAAAAGATTAATTAGCCTATGGACTGGCATATTTAGTGGTATGGTGACAGTGGGTACTATTATGATCCAGCAACTTCAAATGGACCCCAAGGACCAGTTTCATTCTTATTCAATGGCCTGTCTTCAGTGTCTGCTTGCTCTTCCTTGTACTCACTGATAGCTCATATGAGTTCCAAAAATGACAGGATTCTTTGTTCATTCAGAGAGACTGTAAGAATCTCTTCCTTACATATTAGATGAAACTTCACTCCATCAATGCTGATTGATGTGTGGCATGGTTATCTATCCTTAGTTATCTATCCTTTTCTAAAAAACTAACATTAGTAGTGAGACGGGACTTTGCCTGCTTGAAAAGCAAGTAACATCCAATTCTTGGAGCTGGTGTGAGTTCAATCCCACCAATCATTATGTGTTCTAAAAACTGAGGGGGAATAGATGAATTGAAAACTCATGATTTCTCACATTCCAAAATGCATATTGGGAGTGGCGGCAAAATTTTTTGTTGGATGAATAAATTAACTGATTAAAGTGAATGTTTTTCTCAATTTGCCTAGGAGCAGCATTAAAGACAAAACTCTTGCTATTCACATTCAATTTCATCATCTTTAAAGCGAACACGTTAACTACCAAAGCTGTTATAAGAACTGGAAGAGATCATTCATTCAAAAGTCCTTAACCGTATGAAAAGAGAAATTTGGGGAAGTTATTCTTTTTAAAGTGTATAGATATTTTTTAAAATCATTCGCAATTTGGCATAGATTTAATTTTTTTTAAAAAAAATGAAATATCCCCATTCAAATGAACCTTTTTAATTACATAACTTATAAATCTGAGTGCTTGAAAAGGAAGGAAATAAAATAGAACAAGATATCTAGATTAATTTTGAAAATAAATTTCTTCCCAAGGTGCCTGCATCATTCCCTGAAAATTCAAATCATCATTTTTTTTTCTGGAATCTAGAATGTTTTTCTTTTTGTTTTTAAATAAGTAATTCTGGAACATATAGGATCAAATAGATAATTGTTTTAGAAAAAGTTACATACAAATTACATAAAATGAGTCCTTTTATTTTTGAGTGTTTCATTATCTCTTTCTTTGCTTTTACAAATTATTTTCATTTCTAAGGTTCATATCTCAACATTGTATTGTCTTGAGCAACTAATAAAAAAATTGGAAAGTGAAAAATAACCCTTTAAAAAAAGATTATCTTAGAAGTTGGCGAATTATTATCATAATGGTCATTATTTTTACCAATTTAAATAATCCTTTACTGAAGAGTCATAAACCTTAAATAGATGAGATGTACATGTTCTCTGTGTGCACATGTGTGCATATATGTATATATTCTTTTTCATATATATATACATATGAACTCTATATACATATTAGCCATAAAATTATATAAATTAATGCATATACATGTATTAGTTATATGCATAAATTAATATATGAGTTATATATAACTGTTAATATATACATAAGTTATAAATATTTGTTTTATAATATATATTTGAGTTTTCTATTTGAGTGTTACATACATATATAGAAAGAGAATTTTATTCTCAGTTTAATCTTTAGCAAATAAATAGTTCTTTAATAGTACCTTTCAAAAACCATGTCTATTAATTCCGCAGCACATTTAGAATTATGAGAGACCAAATCTGCCACCTCATAATAGGAACAAATGTTGAGATGCAAGAAAACTTCTGTTCTCATTATTTTCTGAAAAGCTGGTCATACAATTAAGGGACAAAAATTATCCCATCTACCCTCTTTCCTGGAGAGAACACAAGGAAACTGCTACAGGATTCTTTAGATCCTTATTGGTCTGAAGATGGCACTAAATTTATATTAATAAATTTTACAAACTGGCTTTTTTTCTGCCATTTATTTGCCTTCCCACAAGTTTCCACCCAGAGTTTCAAAGATCCTTTTCATTGTATTGTCACTTTAATATTTTACTTTTCTTTGTGGAAGATACTTCAATAACTTTGCATTGCCTGGTATAGAGGAAATATGTATGTTAATAAATTCTCTTTATTTTTCTCTTGTTTTTTTTGCTTGCAGGTTCCTTCCAACTAAGAACTCATGAGGGTTTGAAGGAAAATTGTTTTTTTCCCTAAGGAATCAGTTTCAGAAACTAGTATAATGTTGTGCTGCCTCAAATCCTGATTTTTCAGAAAAAGTGGACTACCTTCCTTATCCAGGTAGGATTTCCTGAAGCCAAAACAACCAGCCAGATATGAGTGCATTGAATATACAAAACTTAAAACGTTCGGTTACTTTCATTTCTCATAATTAGAATTCTCATTTAAGGTCAGAGCCATGCTGATTACCAATGACTTTGGGAATAAACTTGATGAGAGCAGGCAGTCTCAGGAATAATTACAGAGCTTGATTAATCAAATATGTGAAAGTTTTTTTTTTTTTTTTTTTTTTGGCTATTATAACATCTGAGATGCTTAAAGCCATTGGAAATGATAAGGAAAAGAAAAACATGCTTTGAGATGCCAGGGAATAATGCTCCAATAAACTTAAGATTCCAAATGCCTGTTTAAAAATCAGTGTTTTAATATATTAGAGATGTAATAAAGGAAACATAACAACACCATTGAAAGTCCTTCTATGCATGTGGTATTTGCTGCTATTAAATTATAGTATGGCAAATGCCATTAAATCATAAGGAAAATGATTGAGTCACAGCCCTTTCCCCCCCCATCACAATTTTAGTTTATTGTGTCTTTAAGTACAGATTTTTTTTCAAGTATGGAATGAAAAGGAAAAGCAAACATGCTTGCTTGCTTTTGGAATTTTGCCACATTTCTTTATTATTTTCTCAGAGTTTTGTTACTTTGCAGGCAATTTGGTATAAAGAAATGCGTTTCTGTATCCAATAAAAGGGTAATTTTTAGTACACACCAATTATACCTCAATTTTAAAAAGTAGAATAAAGGTTCATTCTTATCTTTTTATTTATTCTTACTGGTTTCTTTTTAGTTTTACATAACATTAGTATTCATTTTGACATAACTATAAAAGCATGCAATGTAATTTGTTTTAATTCACTGCCTAGTATTCCCCTCCTCTCTCCCCTGTTCCCTTCCCTGTACTCTACTGATATTTCTGCTACATATTAACAGATTTTTTTTTTTACTGTCTTGTTTTTAAATTGTGTCTTGTGGAAGCACATTGATGGTGAGATTCACTGAGGCACATTCATACATGTGCATAGGAAAGTTAGGTCAGATTCACTCCACTGTCCTTCTCTATCACATCGCTCTACCTCCTCTTCATTCCCCTTTGTCTACTCCACTGATATTTTTTCTATTTTTCCTTATTTGTGGATCAATATCCATATATCAGAGAAAATATTTGACTTTTGGCTTTTTGAACTGGTTTATTTCACTTTGCATGATAGCCTCAAGTTCCATCCATTTACCAGCAAATGTCATAAAGTCATTCTTCTTGTTGGATGAGTAATACTCCATTGTGTATATATACTACATTTTCTTTATCCATTCATCTATTGAAGAGCACCTAGATTGTTTCCATTGCTTGGCCATGGTGAATTGTGCTGCTATGAACACTGATGTGGCTGCATCATTGTAGAATCTTGCTTTTAAATCTTTTGGATACATACTGAGGACTGGGATAGCTGTGTCATATGATTGTTCCATTCCTAGATTTTGAGGAATCTCCATACTGCTTTCCAGAGCAGTAGAACCAATTGGCAGTTTCACCATGAATGTATATGTATACCTTCTTGAACACATACTCACTATCATTTAATAGCTATGTGAATTAGGGATATTTAATAATCTACCTAAAATTCTGCTTCCTCACTGGAAAATGAAAAATAGTAATACATATATCATAAGGTTGTCAGGAAACCTATATAACCTACACAAATACTCTCCTAATTCAGTTCTTTGAACACAACAGGTGGTTATACAAATGATTGTTAAAAGTTTTAATCTTAGATTAAAAAAACCTAAGCAATAGCATATTCTTATACCAAATAGAATTTTTGTAGAAAACAAATAGAGAGAACACATTGCAAAATCTATACTCACATTTACTTTTCCTCAGTACACAGAAATTTTGTGCTTTTTGCACTTCTATTGTACACCAACACTATATATTGTTATGGAGGTTTGAAGAGTAATGAAAGTAAAGCTCCTCCCCCAAGAAACTCAGCTGAATTCATAAGCAGTATTTTTAACACAGATATTCTAATTCATTACAATAGAAGTTTGGGTTAAGGAATATAAATTCTAATTTAACTGATTCGCATGAAATTGTTTTTCTCTGTACTAACGCGCTGATTGAAAGACATTTGCAAATGGATCACTCCTGTACTCATAACCCTCTTTGGAATCTACAGGGAAAATCAGCATAGGAAAGCCAGTGTAATATTATTACAGATGTAAAAGCTTCACCAATCTTATTCTTCAGTGAGGATCATATGTGGTAACTTTGACTGCATTTTTTATTAAAAAGAGAAAAACTACTGACACATAGAAGACAGTTGGTAACTCCAATGCATACAGGCACAATCCAGCTTTGATTTACATTACAATAAGTTATTAGAGCAGATTATGCTTTGAAGATTTTCTGTGTGATGGGGCATCTCTTTCCAATGTTACTGTGGAGCATCTTCTCCTGACTCTAAAATAAATTGAAATTGTTTCTTGTTCAATGAAATTGAAGCATTCACAGTTCATTCAAAATCTACATGATACTGTTTAAAGAAAGAAAATGTCACATTTTTTAAAAACTCAGTACATATTTAAAAATAGCATGAAATAAGTTGCAGAGGAGTTGATAATAATTGTAGTGTTATATGATACCAGAATGTATGAGGGTTGAAATTTTTGTGTATTTTTATATGAAGTGCATTCCTAAGACATTTGTTGAATTCTTTTTTCACTCATTTTTAGTTATGCCTGGCCTTGATCAAATAGTAATCTCCTTTAAAAAAAATGTTTTTGTGCATGTTTGAGGATCACAGCATGATGCTATGGGATATATACAGATGGTGAAATGGCTTAATCTCATTTCTGTACCTCAGTTAGTTAGCCTTAAAAATGAGAGAAATGTGCTGTTTTCTTCTCTCATGGAGGATTTGTATAAATCAGGGGGATCTTTGCACTAAATTAAGATTGTCTAGAACACTGCTCTTTTGAGTCCTGAAATCCCTAAAAAAACAAACAAAAAAAAATCTAAGAGATGAATGGAGTGTGGAACTAGTAAAGCCAGAATTTTTTCTTTTGTTTTATGATTTATGTCACTCAAATATTTTCAAAAACTTCATAAACATTTACATCTACAAGTTTAAAAGTTACACTAACATATTTGGCTGAGATAAATACTGAAATTTATTTGTGAATGGTGCATGTTAGAGATACAATTTTCCTCTATTGATAAACACTTGACTAGAGTGCATTCTTTCCTGCTGATTTGTAATAATATAACTTCCTAATTTCCATATACACATAGATCTTTTTCTGAGCTTTCTCTTCAGTTTTATAATGTAATTAATCTATCTATATGCCTCTCCACATAATTTTATCTATTCTGTCTTTGTAATAATTCTTAATACTGAATGCCAAGTGCTTTTTATCTTCTTTAAAACACTCTTGTCTATTTTTTCCTTTTAAACTTTCCTATGAACATTACAAGGAATTGAGTAGAAATTTTATTCAGCTTCACATTGGATTATTGGTGAGTTTAGGGGTAAATGTTTCTTTGTATGACAAGTAACTACACATATAAATTCTACATATATTCTCACTTATTTAGAACTTTTGTTTCCTCTATTCATATTTTCTAGTTTTCCTCCTTAAGGACATATTTTTAAATTTTTGGTCACAAGGATATATTTGTTTCTGGATAATATAGCATGGCACATAATTTAATACCTTTTTCTAGATTTTTCAAGGACATATATTCACTTTTCAGTAACAGTAATATTCATTTTGTAATTTTGGCTGCTATTAATATACTTTTGAGTTTATATAATGACATTTAGCTCCTTTTATACAGTTTTTATTTTAAAAAAAACATTTACAACTGGGAAAGCTTCAATAAAAAATGTCATGCAGTATAAAATATTTTCTGATAATTTGTTTTCAAAGTTAAGTTTTTGTTGTTATTCAGTGTGGTGAGGTCAACGGATAAGGAGACAACTGACATTGAAATTATCATTGGTTTGCCACAGTTCTCAAGAGTTGAAGGTATAATGTGACACACAGGGACACAAAGGGAAATACCTGCCCAAGGGTAAGAGTTTGCTTTTCAGCTTTCCATTACTGTAACAAATACCTGAGACATTCAACTTATAAAGAGAAAGGGTTTATTTTGGCCCAGAACTTTTGAAGTTCCAGTGCATGATCATTGGCCCTGTTGATTTCAGGCTTGTGGCCAAACAGCACATCAAGGTGGAGACTATATGGCAAAATAAAGCCATTCAAGTCATGGCTAGAAGCAAAGAGAGATGGAAAGAGTTTGGAGTCCCATTACCCCCTTGAAAGGCATTAGTCCAATGATCTAAGACCTCCCACAGGGCCCCACATCTTAAAATTTGACCCCCTACCAGTAGTTCCAAGTTGGGAATAAAAGCTTTAACCCAAGGTTCTTTGGAAGACAATTAAGATACCAACTATAGCAGTTAGTGCAGATAAAATACGGAAAGAGCTTTTACTGTGGTTTCCAAGAAAAGGAGGCAGGGTAAGCAATATTTGAATTGGCTGATTGAAAAACTTCAGAGGGTTCTTGGAATTGGGTTTTGTCCCATGTTCTCTGGTACTTGGACTGGCAGTGATTAGGGAAGGAAAACATTGGCACTGAGTGAAATAATCTAATAAAGAGGGTGGTTAGTTAATGGGCTCCGTGTTGTTTGGTTGACATATGAGAAATATGTTCACAGACAAGTCATTTGCTATTTCTAAGAATTGGCCAGCCTTGGAAGAGGCAGTCTTTCCAGAGCCTGCAAGGTCCTAGATGTCAAAACACTATATATATATGGTAAATAAAAATGCACAATTAATATTTCATCTCTTTTTTTCTAACCCATAGGTCTCAAGAAGCAAACAGTGCTAACGATTTCATATTAGAAGTATTTTATGTATTTCAAAATTAATTGCATTTTTTCCACAAAGAAAAATTTACTCTAATGTATTTATTTCATTTAACAATATATAGGACAAATTTTCATATTGGTACATCTAAATTTTCTTTTATTAAATTCAGCAGATACAGAAGCCCCTTAGACTACTATATTATAAGGTACTTGACAATTTTTTGCTGCAGGATATTGGATTTATTTCAATCTTTTGTTATCGCAAATAATGCTGCTATTAACCTGATTATCCATATATAATTAATACATATAAAAGGATATATAGGAAAAGAGAAAATTACTGATTCAAATGATCATGCATTTAGAACGATATTATTTTTCTTCTATGGAATTTAGGAGAATTTGCACTCCCACCAACACTGTTTATGCAAACCAGTTTCCCTCACACTCAAGGTCACTAAAAAAACATTTATCAAGAAGTTTATTCATATGTACATGCATATACATCTGTTTATGTATTCATATATACAAAACATATGTGCATATACTTAATATATTATTTTGTGATATTTTATTTAAAATGTTTATAGTTATATTTCAAATATTTTTCCTAATTTATTATTCTTCTCTTATGATTTTATATCAATATTCTATTAATTTTATAAAGTGTTTTTAGAACTTTTCTCTTTTTACCTTTTTCTGAATACCTAATAAAAATCATTTGTTTCTTGAATGTATGGTATAACTGGAGTCTCAAATTTTTGTGCCTTGTTTCTTTAGTAAACAAATTAGGATTCATAGATCTCATCAATGATTTGTATCTATTTTGTATTCTGGAATTTGCAGGTGGTTTTAATTTAAGAAAGTTTTAATGATGTTAATAGAAAAAGTTTAGAATTACTTGAAGAGTTCGTTTATTTTATTTACAAATAAAAAATTGTGCTCCAATTTAAAATGACTTGTCCAAATATTAATACATTATAATTCTCTCAAAAAACTCCCTAATCCCTCAATATTCCACAAAAATGTTAGCATTGAACATCTACAAGTGCCATGAACTTTAAAATAGTAGTATAGGGCTGGGGATGTGGCTCAAGCGGTAGCGCGCTCGCCTGGCATGCGTGCGGCCCGGGTTCGATCCTCAGCACCACATACCAACAAAGATGTTGTGTCCGCCGAGAACTAAAAAATAAATATTAAAAATTCTCTCTCTCTCTCTCTCTCTCTCTCTCTCTCTCTCTCTCTCTCTCTCCTCTCTCACTCTCTCTTTAAAAAAAAATAAATAAAATAAAATAGTAGTATATTTTTCTTGCAGTTCTCTTTGATATATTTTGTATGCAATCAATTTAACAGTGTTTCAGAGATAAATGACACAACTGAGGTAGTTTGTCTCTGTCAGAAATATTTTAGAAAATTTAAAAAACAACAACAATGAAAATCCAGTATGTCAAAAATAAGCATTTTCTAATTCAATGTGATTAGACTTATGATCCTTTCCTATCTAGCTTTGGTCATTAAGCTTTTTTCATTCTGTTACTGACAGCTAACCCAGGGACCTGCTGGATCTTGACTGGCTGGGTTCAGCTTCCTGCCATATATGAAATAGATAGAAGATGGAAAAATGACCAAAGTGCATAAAGTTCAATGTTTATTTTTTGGTCTTTCTTATATTGATGGAGTACCAGTTGGAGGTCTGGGTTCTTGGCATCCTAAACAAATAACTGAAACTGATTGAGACACACAAAAGCAACAGGGCACAGATTTATGGAAAGTGAAAGTAATATACCTTCATAAAATAGAGCCCAGCGGGCTGATGGAGAGAGAGTGGCCCAAGGCTCCTGATGTCTAGGTATGTCTCATCTTCTATGCTGATCTGTGCCTCATTCCCCTCCCTGCAAACCTGATTGAATACATAGCCCTATTTGCTCCCATTTGTTAGTGTATTTTATCTAATTAGAACATGGAACTTCTGGCAAAAGTTGACTCCGTATTAAGCCCTCCTTGGTGGGAGTTGCCATGGTAATAGGACTTAGCCTAAACAGGGACATGATGACTCATCTCCCTATCATGTACTCCAGCTGGAATTTTTCTTGTACCCTGCCTGGACCATCTTGACATCTGTACACTCCTACCTCATTTTATCTATTTCTTTTGCAGGTAGGTGGTAGAATGAAGCCAGCAAGATCCAGGAAGCATCCTTGGGAAAGGTTGTGGGCTTAAGAAAAGAATCTGCATCCCCTGTGGAGTGTGCTCATCATTATCTTCACCCAATTTTGTTCTGAAGCTTAAGCCATCAATTTTGCTAATAAGTCTGCCTCTTATTGCAGATGAGAGTCAGCAAGAATGACTAATGCTATCTTCCTGTAATTCCTTGGTCCCTATTTTAATAAGTGGGCCTTCTCTTCAGTGGAAGTGCATTGACATAATAATAACTTAACCCAGTAAAATTGTCATAGAGTTACAAGATGTTTTACACACAAAAAAAGTAACACCATACTACATTTTTCACAAATTGAAACAAAAGCACTTTTTCCTAATCTTTTTTAAATGCCGATAGTTGCACTACCGACATCTATTTAGAAGTAGTGTAATGTCAGAAGGGTGTCAATTATTTTTTATTTTAAATTGTGTGGTTCCATTTTTACAGATAGAAAGTGAGACTCAGAGGCTTACAAAAGAGCCATTTAATCAAAGACTATAATTCATTCACAAGATAGCCAGCATTTTTCAAAATATACCATTATTGAGTTTAGTAGTATTTATCAGCAAATATCCACTGGGAAAATTCTTTCCCTTTCTTAAAGTTCCATCATATATATTGCCTCTGTACACCAAGACCAATCAAAAGAATAGTAAGAACACAAGAGATATGAGTAAGCTTTATATTTGAATTCCTTTACTTCTCAAAACCTATTCCAGTGAATGACATGATATTTGTGGAAAGTTAATAGTTACAGATTTGTATTTAATGTGATGTGTCATAATTTACCTTTTGATACTGAAATTAGTTTCCCTAAGAAATGTACATTCAGTAAGATATAAAAAGCAAACACATTGCAGTGGAGGTAATATATGGGTAAACTGTGAGTTAATTCTGTAACCATGCCAGAGAACATTAATGAATATTTTCATAGTGTGGAAATTTTTAATGAATAAAAAAATGATGTTATATCAGTAACAGAAATTCACTCACTTGGTTTAATATTAAAAGCTAAGATTCCAAAAAAATGGGGCAAGGAATTATCTCTTTATGGGGACATTTTTCTTTTTTCAATTGTTTTCAAATGCCAAATTTCCAGGGATGTTTTCAGGCTTAATTTAGGGGACAAGTACTTACTACCCTAATTGGTTAATTGCACCCATCATTACTCAGCAAATAAAATTAAATTACCATAAACAAGCAAGAAAGCAACACTGAAATGACCTCCTACATTGGAAATGTCATTTTGTTATTTTAATAAGTGGATATTAGAATAATCCTTTTCCCCCTTCATTTCCACTAGCACAAAGCTTTTCTTTTGCAAAGGTCACAACTAAAAGGAACAATTTGGCTTCAACTCTAATACCAATAGATACCACTTCAGTGGCTTTTAACAGAGCAGAATTGGCTAGAACAGAATGAGTGAAAGTCTCTTAGGGTATTTGTGTATTCAGAACCACTGAGCCATGAAACCAAATGTGGTGCCACTTTCCTATTAGATTAAAAAAAAAAGAAAAGAAAAGAAAACAGCAACAACAATAAAAAGACAACAAAAATCTTTTTTAACTTGCCTTCAAATTTGCTTTCTGATTCTTATGTAATTTATATGTTTGTTAATTATTTAATTGCTTAAATAAGTAAAAGCCAGTATTAAAATAGGCCCATTATTCTTTACCTCACTGAGCTATGAATCATAAAATTATATAATTTTCATTGATCTTCATACATAATCGTTGTGTTGAAACCATTTTTCTTCAGGGCAATAGAAACTGATTCTTAGAGATAGGATAGGCAGGGATTTGTCCAATGTCTAACAGCTGAGATTCTGAAATCCTGATAGATTCTGTTGTATCCTTTCTCCTGATCATTCAGGCCCTTAAGTTCCCTCTGTGGTTCTGATATGCAGTTCCACATCCTTAGAGCTCACCCTGTCTTTTCACCTAGGCTTTATAATTCAGAATATATCAAATGTCTTTTTTTTGTATTGCTGACATACATGACAATAGTGGAATGCGTTACAATCATAATTATCCATTCACAGGACAATTTTTCATAACTCTGTATATAAAGTATGTTCACGCCAAATTATGCCATTATACATGAGCTCTCTTATTATTTGTTTTTGTATTATAATTCTTAATACACCTTTATACCACAATTTATCATATCTCTGTTTGTATATAAGGTATGTTGACACCAAATTCACATCTTCATACATGTATTTTGTATAATGATGAGAATCTCCTTCCACCATCCATGCTCAAGTGTCTTTTTAAAGGAAAGTCTTTGTCACCTCTCCTCTAATTCTACATCCCCATAGTTCATTGTTTTTTAGCTTTTGAAATTTAATGGGTTCTCTTCAATTACAGATGTTTTTTGTGTGTACTTGCCTGAACTCTTCTTTTTTACCCTCTGATTCGTGTATTCATGAAAAGTAATTTTTTTTCTATTATTTTGCCAAGGTGTTGGGGGAAGGGGGAGAGAGAGAGAGAGAGAGAGAGAGAGAGAGAGAGATTTAAAAGTAGAACACAGATTCTCTCCTTGGCTAAAATAATAAACATAAACGAAAAGTGAAGCAGTTCAGTATGTTCCATAATACCACATAATCACATCATTTTCAAAACTGTTTTGCTTCTCCATTGTCAAAAGTTAAAAATAGAAGTAAAGAGATTTTTCATGCAAGTTAAATAGTCAAGAAAGACTTTATTATGGACTATTGCAATAGAGTGGAGAGTCTGAATTCAACTCTGTTGAAACAAAAGATAAGAGATAATTTAATTGTTGTGGTAAGCTAGTGTTAAAGTAGGAAGTGGGAAAGTTGATCCAGATCACCTGATGATTTTATCACCAAGAAGTTACTTCTGAGTTAGGTTCCCATTCTCTCTTAGAAACTGGGAGTCAGGGGCACTATCTTTCTTGCTGACTTCTTTGCAAAGAATTGGCACATGGGTCTTTCAGAAATATATCCCTGGGTTGTAAAACTTTTAAGAGGCAGAGAAAATAAATAAATTGCAATTCAATGACAAAGAAAATAAATATTTATAATTCCAAGTTTTCTAAAGTAAATGCAGTAAAAGAACTTTTAGGCAGTAAGAAAATCATCTGTAGTTGATAATTTTAGTCAAGTTGATTAGAATGAGAGGCCCTCTCATTCACCATCTACTATATTATATTTACTGTAGTGCTATGTAATTTATCATTTAAACAGAATCTGATACAATGTTCTTCTATGGTTGGTTAACTGATCAACCAAATTGTTTCACTAAAAACTTGATTTTTTTCCCCCTCAAGTCCTACTCCATTATTGCCTCCATGTGTGCTAAGTTCTCATACTCACAAAATTGGTACCAAATTTTCAGTTGTTTCTAAAAAACTAATATATTCATGTAATATATGTATTATGGTAAAGTGCTAGCAATTTATATCAGCTGAGGATAAACATATATATCCTCAGTTTACATATTCTTTCACATTCTACATTATCAGAATCTGTGTGTGTGTGTGTGTGTGTGTGTGTGTGTGTATCAGATAATTTTTTTTCTACCAACCAACTGTTAAGAGCTGGAGTTTTTACTGTGATATTTGATTTTAGTTAGTAATGTTCAATAATTGGATTAGGATAATACAGAGAATGAGTTCTGAAAAGAGCATATTAAAATAAATCATCTTTCTAAATTTATCAGTTTTTTTGAAATATATACATAATAAAAATCCAGTTTCTACATTTAGTGATGACAGAGAAGCCATTAGGAATAACTCAGTTCTGTTCTCCTCCCCCAAAATGTACTTTTCTTGCTATATTAAATATGAATAAACCACTACTCTGTACAATTGTTTCTCTTTTCCAAATGTTACATTTAGAAAAGACTTCTGTAATTATAATTGAAATTGTGTTGAACTTAAAATGATTATTGGAGGAGAATGAACACGCTAAAATCTCTGAATTTCCCTCCCAGAATACTTAGAAAAATAATCATTTCATTCTGTAAGGGCTCTAATTGATATTTTATACATTCTTCAAAAAATTCACCCATGTATTGAGTTTATTTAGAAGCATCTTGTATTTTATTATTATTGCAAAGAAGATCATGTATTTTTATTAAAAACAAGCAATACTTGATTTTTATTTATCTCTACCTTTATTATTATAATGTTTTTTAATTCATTTTTAAAATTTTACTGCTATTAATGTTGAAGGGATCTTATGTTAATTTTACATCTAACATTTTTCAGAGCTCAATAATTAATTCTAATATTTTTCTACTAATTTTCTTTTACTTTTTTTTGAAGGCTATCATAATTTTTCCAAAGACTGATAGTGTTGCTTCCATGTTTAATGTTTATATATTTTTGTACTTTTATTACTGCTTTGGTTTTTTTCAATCATTGTTGAATTGATTTGGTGATTATTAATTTTTTTCTGTTGTGTTCCTGGTATTGAAATAGAAGTGTTGAATGTGATGTTTGCAAAAAATAAAAAAATAAAAAAATAAAGGTATTCTTAACAAATTGAAGCAGTTTCTTTTTTGTTTGATATTTTATCACGAATCAGAATTAAGTTTATATGCTTATCTTATTAATTTCTTGATTGAATTGTAAACTGCATATAACTTCACTCCTCTAATTATCACCTAGATCATAGAAAATTTACTGTATCCACAAAAGAAACCACTCACTTTGTTCTCCCCTCCCTTTCACACAATAATGGTGACTGCTGTCACCTTCTAAAACATATGTCAGTACTGCTTGTTTCTTAACTTTATATAAGTGGGAATACTTCAGAAGTCATCTTCTACTATAAGAATCTTTTATTTAGATATTTGTTATAATATATACATTGTAATGAGTAGATGTAGTTATTTCAATAATTGTGGTCCCTGATAGTTTTCAGTGGTTTGAATGTTATGCATGTATCCATTCCAGTGATGATGAATATTGTTGTTTTTCTCCAGTTTTATATCATGAATTGTACTTCTCTGCATTCCTGTGTATTTTTTATTGTAGAGAATACATGTGAAAATATAATGAATATATATATATATCTAAGAATAGAATTGTTGAAGAAAACATATGTACATATTCAACTTCCTTGGATATTACCAAATAGCGTTCCAAATGTTTGTCCCAAATTAAATCAGCTCTATGTGAGTAAAGATAGATTTATATTTTCAAAAAAAATCAGTATCTATCTTTTTGTCTGTCGTTTTAGACATTCCAATAAACCTCCTGTGGTGGTCTTTTTGGGGACGTATGGGGGAAACCAAGGATTGAACCCAAGGATGCTTAACCACTGAGGTGCTTAACCACTGAGCAACATCCCCAAACTTTCTTTTGTATTTTATTTAGAGACAGGATCTCACTGAATTGCTTATGGAATCTCTTAGTTGCTGAGGCTGGCTTTAAACTCTCGATCCCCCTGCTTCAGTGTCCCAAGCCACTGGGATTACTGGTGCACTACCACACACGTCTGCCTGTGGTAGTCTTGAATTGTGATTTTAATTTATGCTTCTATGATGACTGAGGACTATTGGCAAATTTGCACATCATCACTTGTAAAGTTGCTCTTTGAGATTTTACCCATAGTTTTAATGAGTCTCTGAATCTTTTTATTTTTATTTTTTTGTAGAACATTATATATTTTATGTGAATTACTTTGATGGATATATGTACTACAAATACCTTCATCTACTACTCTTTGACTTTACTTTTTAAATGGCACTTTAGAAAATGAATATGAAATTTATATAGCCTAATTTTCTATATGTCTCGTGTTTTAGTGCCTTTCCAATTCTGTTTAACACATTTCTATCTACCCCAATTTTGGAGATATTCTTCTCTTTAGTATGAAAAAAAATATCATGTACCTTTGACATTTAGTTTCAGGTTTATAGTTCCTCCAGTATTGATTTTTGTCTATGGAACTCTATTAGTTTTCTATGACTTTAGTAACAAATTGTCATAAACTAAATGGCTTAAAACAACACAGATTTATTATTTTACAAATTCTATAGGTCAGAAATCTAACACAGATCTCACTGGACTAAAAGCAGCATGTCAACATCACTTCATTATTTTCTGGTTTCACTGATGGGAATCTCTTTCCTTGTCTTTTCCAGAAACTAGAATCTATCTTCATTTATTGGTTCTTGACACCTTCCATCTTCAACAAAGGCAACCCATGTCCTTGTATTAAATCACTCTCTATCCTTCCACTTTTAGGAACCCTTAGGATTACATTGGGCCCAACCAGATCACACAGCATGTCTCCATTTTAAACGAACTGAATTTAATCAGCAACTTTATTTTTCCTTTTTTTTTTTTTTTAATGTAAGGTAAGGCATTCTGAGGTTTAGGAAGTAGGACACTGGCATCATTGGACATTGATTTTCTGCCTACCATAGATATGAAAGAAAATTTAAATTTCATGTCTATTATTAAATTCCATCAAATATCACTTAATAAAGATCCACTACTTATGTCAAAAAATCACATATTTGGGTCTCCTTCTGATCCTTCTCTTTGGTTCCTACTGTCTTCTCCTGTGTTGACAACATTTTACTTTAATTCCATTTCAATGATTTTGATATCTAGTAATCCTGTAGATGAGTTATTTTTCTTCAAGATTGCTTGGGATACTCTTGATTCTTTAAATTATTAGAAATATTTTAGAATGATATTGCCCATTTCCAAACTGCCAGGATTTTTATGTCAGTTGCATTATATACCAAGGAAATATGCCCTTTGTATAATGTTTCTGTATTTAGATCTTCTTTACAAATTGTCAAAAATATTTTTAATTTTCTAGAGACCTGCAAGTTTTTGTTGATTTACTCATATTTGTTTGATGTTTTGTAATTCCACTTTAATTTTTTGTGATCTAATTTTTATTTATTCTTTGTTGCTGATACATAAAAGGTAATTAGTTGTCTCCATTGATACTTACTCAATGACCTGGCTATATTGAAATACATCAATTCATAGTTGGCCAATGTACAGCCAAAAATTCTGTTCTATTTTTAAGAACTTTTTAACTAAACTTTGTAGGCTTTTACCTTGGGAAGAATGGTAACTGAGCATGTGAAAATACAATCAATTCTCAAGTACTCAATGTGAAAGTTCTCCCCTATCAGTTTCCTCATGCTCAGATAAATCATGGGTTTTCAACTTTAAATAAAAGCCCAGAGTAAACAAATATATCCAGGAGAACAACTACTTCAGAAGATCAGTTGATATCTGTAATGCATCTTTCTCCACAATCTTAGCTCTTTGTATTTCAGTTTAGTAATTTACTAGTTCTCTAAGTTCTTAAATAGAAGATTTTTGTATGCTAACAGACGTTTATAATTTTACCTGGTCTGTTCTTTACCTATATGGAAGTGATTATTGGATATTAGATTTTATCAGTTGTTTATGTAACTATGTTGAAAAAATATCCTTAGTCTTCCTAAATTAAAATTCTAATGTTAAGTTAAATGTTCCCTAATTAACACATTTGGTTAATATACAGTAAAATTTACCTTTATGGTTTACTTTCTTCTGTATTTATTTGTTTGACTTTACTTTGTTTCAAATATGAAATAGATCTATTAATTCAATTGTAATTACCATTTAGAAACACCCCCCAAAAAATATCAAAATACTGAATGGATAGTGAATGTAATATCTCAAGTTCAGTTTGAATATCAAATGTAATCATATATGGAAAACTCTCTTTTATTGTTATAGGTATCTTAAAATGAAAGAATAAAATAAAGATTGCTAAGACAAAACAAGAAAGTGAGAAGCACTGTAATTGACTGACACCCCAAAACTTTAGCCTGAACAGCAGTAAATCTATATGTAATGCTTGCAGGAATCTTTGGAAATAAGACTTTTAAATCAGAAAGACTCTTGTAAATGTGTTTTCTCTGAATGCTTTCTTTGTTCTATCAGATAAAATTCCCCATAATATAAGAATGCTTGCTGTCTAATCCCAAACTAACAATTGCATGATCAGAGAGGGAAGAAGTTTTCCTATGCCAGTGCCTATAAAAATAATAAAATATAGTGATAGGGAGGATGCTTATTGCAGCAACCCTCTTATCTGAAGAAGAACAAATTTGTTTGTAGAGGGCATGGATGTTGTTCATGGTTCAATTCTTGACTAACATGCATTAGGTGCTGGGGTTGAGCTCCAGCAGCACAAAACAGACAAAGAAAACAAAAGAACAACAAAAAATATGTTGCAGAAAATAAAATAACAACAAAAACAAAAACCACCCACCACCAACAACAACAAAATCCCCAAAACCAATATTTAATGTCTGCCACATACCAAATATTCAGTACATATTAGATTATATTATTTTTGTCCAAGTTAGGTATGGGATCAATGCCATAATGCATATTGTCAACATCATCTGGCATCAGAAGATGTAAATTTTTTATCCCAGCTTCCAGTGTAGACTTCTAGTTAATTGATTTGTTCCTCCAAGTCTCAAAGTCTTTTTTTTAGGACATTCATGAGGATGCCACACTAGCTCTGTGTATTTTTGCCTTGAAAAAATTAGATAAAATTTTGGTTCTAGAGTCTATTATAGCATGTGGCCTATGATAGATAATCAATAAATGCCAGTTCCCTTCCCTTTCCTCCATGAAAGGTTGTTGTTTTCAGCCCAATTCTGGTAATAGCTGTGAGACTATAGAGAATCATTGACCCTCTCTCTGTGGAAGCATCCTACCCATTACTTTGATAAGTAATGCCTAATTATTTCCTAATAAAAATACTGTTTAGAGGAGCAAAGAAAAACACAAGATGATAATGCTCTGAGGAGAATCTACACTTAATATTTCAACATAAGGAATTATAAAGATAGGTAAAAAAGTTTCACTATTTCACTTGCAAAAATTAATGACTCTGTCACTGCCTGTAAATGAAAAACCATAAAACAGATGATGTCAAATGACATGATAGCACCTGGTTATACCTTCAGTTAATAACAAACTGCAATGTTATTGTACAATTATTTATGCTTGCTAAGTGAATGTTTATCTTGATTAAAATGGCAAGGTAAAGAATAAAAATGCCTTGAAATCAGTATATCTTAGAGAAAATCAGCAGATGTTACCTGTGCTGGACTCAGGAAAATCTGTCTCCTAAAAATGAAGTGTGTTTGCTGTTTTTTGAATATAGTTAAGCTCTTCACTCATTTCAAAGACCTATTCACATGGCAAATTCTTAACATTTTTGTTTTCATAATTTTTTATATAAAAACTTACAGAACTTCTCTTTATTAATTATTCCAAAACAAGCCCCTCCACTTTCATAATAAGTCTGTCTGTCACAATGAAAGAAGATCTAGATATGGAACAGTAATTGGGATTGAAAGAGTAGTTAGGTTTGCCAGGGGGGAACAGAACTTTCTGCCAGATTGAAGATGCGATTATAATCATAGGAACTAGTATTTCCAATCTCAATGAGATTCTTAAGGTAAAATATTCAAGATCACTTGCCATAATGAAGTGTTATTAAATAACACTGTCAGAGAACATTTGGGAGAATTTTCTAGGAGGTGAAGAGGTGTTAAAGAAATTACTCGATGAGTGAGGAGATTTTTGAAAGAAATTGATATTTGGTACAGGAAATTATATGGCCTGATTTGGCCAACCCTGGTGGAAAAATAAGTTGCCAAATACATTGCATGATTTGAGTTTCTGAACATTCCTTCAGTCAGTCATTGCTGCTCACTGATCCAAGGACCCCATCCCACCTGCTGTATGCATCTTGAGTTCCACATGTTGATTAATCCTCATCCTCTTCCTCCTCCTCCCCATCCCTTGGGGGACACTGCTCCTGGAAATACTGCAAAACCAGGACAATGTATAAAATGAACAGAACAAATTCCTATTCATTCCCTAGTTTCAAAAGCCCATTTAATATAGCCCTTTCAAATGGAGAATTTATTAAACTGATTTAAAAAACCCAGCTACCATGCTTGATCTTATCCAAAAGACTGAGAAGCTGTTACTTCTCTTTTGTGAAATGATTTATGCTATAAGAATTTTTGCAGGCCTCTTCTTTCCGAGAATAAACAAATGAGAAAAAAGTTTGTCCACACCTGGCCACAAGTTTATTCTTTGTACTTCTTTGCATTTTTGAAAAGTTTTGATTTAGTCTTTCTGTGGTTTTTAGTACTTCATATATATATATATATATATATATATATATATATATATATATATATATATAATTTATTGGTACTGTGAATGGAACTCAGGCCTTCACACCTGTGAGGCAAATGCTCTTCCACTGAGCTATATTCTCAGCCCTTAATGGAATTGTGTTGTTTTTTTTTTCTTTTTTTAATTAAAACTTTTATTTTGAGAGAAATACAAATTTAGATATAGTTAAAATAAATAATACAGACAGATCCGATTATTTTCTAGTTTTTCCCTAAGGTAACTTGGTGAAAACTGTACAACAACATGAAGACTATTGGCATTGATGCAGTGAAGATTCAGAACATTTCTTTCACCAGAACAGTCCCTCATGTTGCCCTATGGTAGCCTCCCCCACTTTCTTCACACTCCTACTCCCTGTTTAACCCCTGACAAGAACTAATCTGTTCTCCATATCTATTTTGTCATGTTAAGAACATTATGCAAATGAAATTATACAATATGCAAACTTTTGGAATTTGCTTTTTGCACTCAGCATAATATTTTGCAGATGTGTCCAAGTATTTTATATGTTTCTTTTTGTCAGTGAGTTAGTATGCCATGGTATAAAGCTACCAGTTGGGCTTTTAGGAATAAAAAGCTCCTGTAAGCATTGGAGCACATATTTTTCTGTGAACATAAGTCTTCATTTATCTGCAGTAAATGTTTAGGAGTGCAGTGTTTGGATCTGATGGGTAGCTTTTTAGCAAACTATGTGTTTTCCAGAGTGGTTATGTTAGTTCATATTCACATCAGTAATGTGTAAGTGATCTAGCTTCTCTCTGTCCTGCTAGGGTTAGACTTCTGTGATTTCTTTCTTTCTTCTTCTTTTTTTTTTTCTATTTCAGCAATTCTGATAGCCATGTTGTGACATCTCATTATATTTTCATTTGTCTTTTCCTAATATTTAATGATGTTAAATATTCCATGTATTTAATTGATATCTGTATAATCTTCTGGGCCAAAGGTCTTTCCTCATCTTTTCTCAATGAAGGAGCCACATCCCCCAGCCCTATTTTATATTTTACTTAGAGACAAAGTCTCACTGAGTTGCTTAGAACCTGGCCATTGTTGAGGCTGGCTTTCAGCTCACAATCCTCCTGTCTCAGCCTCCCAAGTTCAAGCATGGGACACTGCACCCCGCCTGGGGAATATACTTGATAGCATCTCTCACTTTCACTTTGGTTTATTTTATCTCCCTCCCTTCTTTTTCTAATTCTCTTTTGTATCTTTGTATTGACAATCAAACACCAGTAGAACTATAGTTACAGTACTAGGAGAATACTTGTATCTTTTCACCACAGCTCCCATTCCCATGATTCACAAAATACTCACATAATATTTATAAAATCCAGTCCACATTTGGGAGTGACTAGCTGGTAACAATATATTAAAAAGATCCATTACTTCGAAGCAGCTGAAGATTGATGTTCCTCCAGTTTGACAATAAGTATCCATGGTCCATTTTAAGTGCAGTTATATTGCAGATACTTTAGAGCTATGAAATATTTACAAAGGAATACCTCTGAATTACAATTTTAAATAGCTGCATCAAGTATGTTTCAAAGGACCTTTTGACATTTAGAGTTTATCATTATTTGCTTCATTCAAAGGCAAAACTTAAAGGTCCCTATTGAAAGTTGCAGAAGTTGTGCTTATCCCTATAAAGATGATGGCCGGATGGGTAATTGCTCTTCAGAGACAAGATTGGAGAAATAATAAATACCAAAATCCTGCAAGTCCTAGGTAAGATCAAAACCTAAAACATCTTTTGAAATAAGAAAATTAATTGATTACAGATGCTTTTAAAGCCTGTTTTAAAATGATCTTTTCATTGTTTCTCTTAGTTTCTCATCTCTCCTTACTACTTCCATCCACTTTAGTATCATACATGCAGTGATGACACCAATTCTGTCTAAAAAACTTTTAGATGATTAAAACTGAGAGGGAAAAAGAACATCACCAAAACTCAGTTCTCTATATTTGTTGGCTTTTTTAATGTCTGTAAAGACAAGTGAAAAACAGAAGTGCCATTTAGTTTATATCTGGAGAATCAAAGGATTTTAAAGAGGTTAAGTAATTTGTTCATAGGTACATTCAGGAAAAGAGGAAAGCCAGTATATAAATTCAGATCCATTTACAAAATCTGTTTTGAAAGTGTGTCACTGGGTGCCCTGACCCAGGAAACAAATTTGGGGTTCAGCAGGTGGAAGAGGACAGAAGACACCCTTAGGAGAGTAGACACACTTTATTCAGAGGTGGTAACAGCCTCCAGCTTCAGGTTTAGCTCTCAGCCAATATCTATTTTAGCACTCATTTTGCCCCCATTTTGTCCCCATTAGCCCTCATCAACCCCAATTAGTCCTCCAGTCTTTTCCATAAGCCCGTTTTATATGCAGGCCAAACAAAGAAGGCAACTGCAAATAGGTTACATAAGGGGGCACTTGCTCACAAGTTAAGGCTTATGACCTTGAACATATCTGCTGAATTAGTGTTTCTGCCTTGATTAATCATAACAGCTGGTTCCCAGCCTTGGCTTCACACTAAATATATAACATAGCCTGCTGGAAATCTCACCAAGGGAGCCTAACTATTGCCCTTTGGGGCCTGTCCCAACAGAGTGCTACATTGTATCTTCCTAAGACTATGAGAGTGATCTCCATCCTCAACAGTTTTAGAAGAAATTGATTGGTGGTTTAGATGTTTCAGTATTTCTGTTTAATCCCTAGCCTTTCTCTGGAGTTCCCTAATTTCCTTTTAGGAAAAAAATATATGTAAAGAATCCTCACAGGATAAGAAATGCATTCATTCATTTTATCTTAGATATTTATCAAGGATAAAGAACTTAATTTCCAAATCAAATTTAAGTTGCTATACAATTTCAATAACTGAATCTCGTTATTCCTTCCTCATTCAATCTATAATTTTTATTCATTCATGTTGAGCTTTAATTAAAAACCTTGCATTTTACATGGCTATACAAAATATGGTAATAAATTTGGTCAACTTGATCAGAATCCTAACATTACACCTTTGGCCACCTTATTCCAGGGGAAGAATTTTAATAATGTCAGTGAGAGCTTACTCTATTCAACTGAATACATATTTAATTTCAAATAATGTGGTTGTAATTCAGAAAAAAAGAAAGTTGTGTTGTCTTCCACAAGAAAAAAAATACCATATAGTATATTAGGATGATAAGATATTATATTAAGTGTAATGAATATGTGTTTTGATCTTCCAATGAAATGTATTTGATAGGTGATGGAGAGGGAGGAGGCAGGAAGTTTCCATAGAGGAGATACCTGAGGAGGGACTTGGAGGATGGATGGTTGACTTAGTCTGTTTAGGGTGTCATATCAAAACACCATATGTGGAATGGCTTTAACTATAGTCATTTATTTTCTCACAGTTATGGAGACTGGAAGTCCAAGATCAGGTGCCAGTATAGTTGGGACCTTGTAAGGGATTTCTTCTGGGTTGCAGACTGTTGACTTCCAATGATTTCCTATATGTGGTCATTCACTGTGCATGAAGAAAGGCCATGGAAAGAAAGCAAAATGTATGAATCTCTTTAGTTCATGTATTGGAGATTTATCATAACAATATACATATTAGTAAAGAAATTTGTAATCTAGCAAATTTTGCAAGACTTCTGGAATTGATGTATTGTTAGGATTCTTCATACTGGACAATTCATGATCTAAGGCTATGCAAGAAGTCAAGATGTCTCCTAGCCTCAGGCACATCAAGAATTTGTTGATATTCATTGTAGAATTCCACATTAACGTGACACAGGCATGCTAATAATGCATGTCTTCTTCATGCTAATAATGCATGTTTTTTTTTTCTTCAGTTCTCACTGAAGACTAATAATCTTCTCCCAGTACCTACATATTGAATTTCAGAGGAAAAGAATTTCAGGGGATTATATTGACTCCATCTACCTTATTTTCACTCCTGCCTTACAGAACACCAGCAAGCAATATGTCAGGATCATTTTTGACGAAGACTAAAATAATTTGGAAAAATAATTACTTAAACAAGATAGAACTATATCCCCTTCACTTTAAAGGAGTTTGGATGTTAACCAAACTATAAGATGTTCCAAGGAAGCTGTATCCTTCTCAATGTGACTTCATTTCTTTTTTTTTTTTTTAAAGAGAGAGTGAGAGACAGAGAGAGAGAGAGTGAGAGAGAATTTTTTAAATATTTATTTTTTGGTTTTTGGTGGGACACAACATCTTTGTTTGTATGTGGTGCTGAGGATCGAACCCGGGCCGCACGCATGCCAGGCAAGCGCGCGCTACCGCTTGAGCCACATCCCCAGCCCAATGTGACTTCATTTCTTAAGGTCACATCACAGATGTGGTACTTCAGTGATTAAAATTACTTCTCAGGCATTAAGGGGAAGGAGAGAGAGGAGAATAAAGGGAACCATCTTAAGTAGAATAAGTTCCATGCATCTTTATCCTTCTCACTAGTTAGAACCTAGTTGTGATGCCAAGGCTCAAAAATAAATTTGATTACTTAGCAGGGTAGAAATATTCCCAATTAAAAAGAAGAAGAAGAAGGAATTATAAATTGAAAGATAAATAGTAGTTTCTTGCCAAATTTTGTAATATATTGACCATCTTCCAGGTTAAATGCACACCATTGAGCTAGGCAACATTTCTATGTTGCTCCTTTTCTAGTAGCTGTGGTCCTTCTCCCACAAAGAAATCTCAAAGAAAACAAGCACTGTGATTGGTATTTCCAAGAAAGGAAAGTTTAAAAAATGGTGGGGGGGGGGGAGAAGGAAGAAGGAGGAGTTGGAGTAGGAAAAGGAGGAGGGGAAGAGGAGTAAGAGAGAACAAAATACAGCAGATTTTGAATATAGTAACCTGAGCAGTGCCAGCAAATTGATAAGATCAATTTTATTCTCATTAAGTTTTTACCAATGATGGACACAAGTGCTCATAACCCTGTTTCTGAAAGGCAAATAAAATTACTTACTGCAAACTAGGCTATAATAAATATTATAATAGTAATTTGGAGACTTTCCAATTATAGCCTATTTCCCAAAGGGGACAGATGGCCTGGTACAGTGTGGGTGGCACAGAATTGCTCTTTTGTTCCAGCCTTCAGCTTTTCCTCCACTCTCACCCTGAAATCATGCTTAATGAAAAATCCTACACTCTTTTGCAAATGGCAAATGATACTTTGGAGAAGGTTTCAGCCTCTCTACTTTCCAGTACCTACTTCTGCTTCACAATGATATGATGGGGATCAGAGCCATGAGTCATCTCTTCCCTCAAATGAGCAAAGAGGGAAAGAGAGTTTCTTACATGACAATTTAGGAGCTGTTTGCCCTTTCTTATCAAGGAGCTCCAGGCACAGAGGTCAATAGTCTAGTCAGACTAGAGTGGGTACCAAATTCACTTGGGCAACACTGAAATTTACAAACATCATTTCCATAAGTGAGTTACATTGATGGCTGACCAGAAAAAAAGGAGCATTTGGAAGAAACTTCTGACTATCCTGGTGGATTTACATTCAGAGTTTTTAATTGGTGATATATATTTAACTTAAATGTAACACTTTTTATGTTTCACACACTTCTAAACATACAATTGCACATACTCATTGCCCCTTCCAAGCTGCCACTCTTGCCAAACATAAACTGCCCACTACTGTTGGAGTACTTCCAGAGTTACCAAAAATGATGAGTCCTCTGTGTTCACTCTTAGTCATGTTAATCCTCCTCCGATTAAAGCTCTTCAGAAACTTACTATGTCTTAGCCATATACTCAAGAACTTAATGATAAAACAACTTACATTCTCAACAAAAGTGCATGGGAATTCATTTCTTTCTACTTTACCACCACTAGTTATCTCTTATCAGTTTCCCCACATTCCAACAGGTATGAAGTAATAACTTTTAGTGGTTATGATTTATCTTTCCCTGGTGATTCGTGATTTTTAGATAGTTTCATCTACTTATTGGCCATTTTTTTAAAAAATATTTCCTTTGGAAAATTTTCCATTCAGCAACTCTGTACATTTATAAATCTTTTTTTTTTCTTTTGAGTTTAGTGTTTTTCCCTATGTATTTTGCGTATATGGGTAGGAAATATATTCTCTTCATTGGTCACATTTTATGGTTTGTTGACTATTTTCTTTGCCATGCAGAGAACTTTCAATATTTTTGATATAGTCCCCCTTGTTCATTTTTGCCTTTGTTGTCTGTGACTTTAAAGGGCATATTCAAATATCTATTGCCAAAACCAATGTCAAGGAACGTTTTTCTTTCTTTTTTCTAAAAGTCCTAGTTTGAGGTATACATTTAATACCTTAATTCTTTTTGAGGTAATGATGGTATAATAATATAGGATCAGGGTCCAAGTTCATTCTTCTGCATCCATTTTCAACAGCACTATTCATTAAAAATATCCTTCAGTATTGTGATTTTTTTGCCATATATGTCAAAGATTATTAGTTAATCTTGTGTGGTTAATTTCTCAGTTCTCTGCAGTCTTCTAGTGATAGAGATGTTGGCTTTTGTACCAGGAACACATTGTTTTGATTACTCAAGCTTTGTAATATAGTTTGAAATTAGGGTAGGTTAATGGTTTCCACCTTTTATCTTCCTCAAAATTTCTTTTTTTAAATTTTTTTTAGAGAGAAAGAGAGAGAGAGAGAGAGAGAGAGAGAGAGAGAGAGAGAGAGAACTTTTTAATATTCATTTTTTTTTAGTTTTCGGCGGACACAAGATCTTTTTGTATGTGGTGCTCAAGATCGAACCCGGGCCGGCTTGAGCCACATCCCCAGCCCCTCAAAATTTCTTTAGCTATTTGAGCTCTGTTGGGACCTCATACAAATTTTTAGATCATATTTTCTGTTTATATAAAAATATCATTGCAATTTTTATAGGAATTGCATTACTTCTATAGATTGTTTTGAGATGAATTTGGAACTATTCCTCGTTTTGGAGATAAGAAAAGTTTGAGAATGATTAGCATTAATTCTTCTCTAAATGTTTGGTAGAAACTATCTCATCCTGAACTTTTCTTGTTGAGAGGATTTGAATTACCAATTCGATATCTTTATTCGTTATCGATCTGTGGATACTTTTAACTTCTTCACAAGTCGGTCTTAATAAGTGTTATATTTTGAGTAAATCATCCGTTTCTTTTGGGTTACCCAATTTGTTGGCAAATAATTGTTTCTAGTAGTCTCTTATGATCATCTGAGTTTCTGTGATATCAGTTTTAATTTCATTTTTTATTATTAATTTTATTTGAATTATTTCTTTCTCTCTCTCTCTTTTATTTTATTTTTATTTTTTGGTTAACCTGCATCACAGTTTGTCCATTTTAATTATCTTTTTTAAAAAAAAAACAACTAATTTTTAGATTCATTGATCTTTTCTATCATCTTTCTAGTTTCTGTTTTATTTATTTCTGCACTAATTTTATTAATTTCTTCCTTCTGATAAACTTTAGATTAGTTTGTTCTTTTTCCTAGTTCCTTGGGATATAAAATTAGTTTGTTTAGTTTTGAGATCATTCTTTCTCCTTAATATTGGTATTGATGCTATTAGTTTCTCATTCTTATAACTTCTTTTGCTAAATTCCAGAAAACTTGCCATGTCTTGCTTGCATTTTCTTTTGTCTCAAGCTATATTTTTTTAAGTGTATTTCTTCTTGGACTATTGGTTGTTAATAAATGTTCTATTTAGTTTCCACATATTTGTGATTTTTATGAAATTCTTTCTGCTACTAATTTCTAATTTTATACTATTGTGATCTGAAAAGATACTTTATAACATTTTAATTTTAAATTTGTTAAAAGAGTATTTTTGTGACCAAATTTCTGTGTGCACTTGAAAAAAAAAATGCCTCAGTGCTGTTGGATGCAATCAATGTTTGGTATATTTGTGTTAAATTCTTTACATTTATAGTGTGCTACAATTCTGTGTTTCCTTATTGGTTTTCTGCCTGGAAAATAACTGTTGAATATTCTCAAATATCCCTGACTCATATTTAATTTTTCTGATGCACTTACCAAGGGCCAAATGCAGGTGGCCTAAACTTCAACATTCATTCGTGCTCATACATGATTAACAGAGATTATTTTTTCTATATTTTTTAAAATTTAGGATAACTACTGTAAATAATATTATTCTCTCAGGCTCTAACATTGCAATTACCAATAACTAAGAGGATTTAAGTATGGAGAGCAGAGTATTATAGTATGTAAATCTAGTCCTTCTGAAGGTGTGAGCAGACCTAAAAGGAGTCATGGAAACAAGAAAGAAAAGAGAGAAATTCATTTATTCAACACTTTTTAAAAAGTTCATCCTCTTTGAAAGCCCATGATTCAATAGATGTTCATAGTCTGCAGTATATACAAATAATCCTACTGGTAGTTACAAAAGCTCTGGGCTAGCCATCAAAGGTATTGTTTTTAGGTTAAATTATGCTGTTGAATAGCAATGTGACCTTGAGAAAATCAACTGTCCGTTTAGGGACCCTCTTGTCTCATCTATAAAATAAGAATGTGGAACTGAATAAAATTCTTAAGTTTTTTCTTTATCTAAAATTGAGTGGTACTAGCTCCTTTGTGTGACATTTTATTATTCATTTGCAAAGCAAGAAGGTTTGCAGTGGTGGCTTACTTCAGTGATGGCAAAAATATGTTTTTCAAATATATTGAGTGCTATATAAATGCAAAGCAGTTGCAGGTGGTTTTAGATAATGTTTAATACTTTGCTGTTAGCTTTCATAAAACCACTACAACATTTCAGCATCAGTTATATTTTCTGCTCTCTCTCTCTCTCTCTCTCTCTCTCTCTCTCTATATATATATATATATATATATATATATATATAAAAGAATCTGGCTCACAAACATGTTCTTGTTTTTCCCCAAAAAACAGATTCAAAGTATTTGTTTATCCTGGAAAAAATATTTAAAAAAATGAAAATTGAAATATGCTAATTGTTCAAATGAATTTATTATAATTTTCTTTTACTTTTTCTTCTTTCTGCTGCCTTAATGAAATCTGTGGTAACATAAAACAACATTTGGACTTTTATACAATAGACTTCCATACTGTCCTAGCTGATTTTATCTATTGGTCTTAAACAAGTTTCCACCTTTCTCCTTCTGTCCCTACATTCTTGGTACCAGTTGATTAATATGATCAGAAACCTGAACTCTCCTTGCAGGGAATAGTAAAATAGACTGAAAAGTCATTTGAAAGCCCAACATTACATGTTATGGTGTCTTTTGCACATATTTTGGTATAAGAATATCTGTTTTTTACTGCAACTCTAACAAAAGATTTCTGTGATAAGACAGTTTCCTAACATGCCTGAATCACAAAAATCTTACTGGAAAAAAATACTTATAAAATTCAACTACCTCTTTTGTTTTCTGTGATGTTAAAAAATGGTAAGTATCTAGATCAATTGCTATATCATATGTGATTAATACAAATGAAGTAACTCCCTAGCTCTATAATTCCAAAGGCCCTTGCAATGTTTCACATATTTATAATCATTAATAAAAATAGTTAAATATAAATTAAATATTATTATTTTTTTCTTTCATATAATTTTTATGCTTCTACTAAGTTTCCAGGAGCTAAATATGTTTTTTTTTTTTATTGACATAGCATCAGGAACAGTATACAGGACACAGTAGGTTTTAATCTACTAAATGAAAGGTTGGTTTATACTTGTGTTAGGGTTAAAGATGTTAAAGATGTTAACAAACATATGGTATAAAATATTTAGAAGTTAGGTTTTATGATGACATATGTACATAAAGACAAAATGTAATGATCAAAAAAGGCAATGTGAATTCCTCCACTATCAATGTGCCATTAGCAATACCATTGTAATTATAGGCTAGTTTCTGAGTTGTTTTGTGAAGAAGAATCAAACTAAGTTTAAGAAAGCAGAGCAAGGTTATTTTCTTGTATTCCTCTGTCTGTGCTGATACATAAATTCATTGTATTATTGAGTTTCAGAGCTAGCAGACACCATGAAATCCTCATGTTATTATCAGTTTCATCAATAATATTGACCATTCATGCACTGCTGAAGCATTTACATCTAGTAAAAAGAAGCTAGTCAGAGAAAGCCTGTTTCTTTTTTATTTCTCCTTAAGGTTTTCACCACTCTGCAAGTTATATTGAAATGATTTTTCACTGTGTGTTCATGTTTGGGTTTATATGTCTTTCTATATGTTTAGGATAAGGACATAAAACAAACTGTCTCTTTAAGAATCTCATGGTCCAGCCAAGTGCAGTGGTACATGACTTTAATCCCAAAGACTCAGGAAACTGAGACAGGAGGATCACAATTTCAAAACTAGCTTCCACAACTTAGGGAAGTTCTAAGCAACATAGAGATACCCTGCTTCAAAGTAAAACATAAAATGGGCTGGGATGTAGCTCAGTGGTTAAGCAACCCTGGGTTCAATTCCTGGTACAAAAATGAAAGAAAGAAAGAAAAGAACTTGAATATTCAGGGAGTTATGGCAAGAAATTATATTGTCTTTGGATAAACCTAACCATTTAAAATGTTAGGCAGAGAAATAAATAAAACCTAACACATTCAAATCACTGTTACTGAATAGATCGCTTCTTTCTGTACCCCTTAAACACACACATACACACAAAATGCATTAAACAAAACAACAACAACAAAAATAGGTGAAGCAGCTCATGGTCCAAAGAAGTAGTCAAACAAGTAAACCAGCAACTATTATACCATCTAATGTAAATAAGAATAAATATTGTTTTTAAAAAAATAGGAAAGTAGGAATAAATGGTGAGGTGAATAGCAATGTAAAATACATAATTTTAATCATAAAGTATATGTGAGATTTAATTAGATATGAGATGAAGCGAGTGTAATAAGTCAGAAAAACATGAATGTGTAAAGGCAGAAAGTTATGTAGTTCTATTGTTATAGGGAACAGTTCATGCTGGGACAATATGTGTCCAGAGTCTTGAAAAAGTGAATAAGATGAATAACTTAAAGCGTGTACTGCATATTCCAGCTTGAATTCCAATTTTATATTTCAGGACCTGAGAAAAGACAGAGCAGTGATATGATAAAGCAGTAAAGGAGATGGAATGCAGAAGAAGGCAAGATGCTAACCTATATCCCCAGGAGAACAAGAAGATGATGCAGAAATTAAAATATCGGGTTCAATAGTTTTGGGAGGTAAACATAAAATTTTATCTGGGGGCAATGGTGTGTATCTCTGATTGGGCTACTCAGGAGGATGAGGCAGGAAAAACAAACTGCTTGAGCTCAGTGTTTGAGACCAGCCTGGATCAAATAGTGAGACGTTGTCTCAAGGATGAAGAAGAAGAAGAAGGAGGAGGAGGAGGAGGAGGAGGAGGAGGAGGAGGAGGAGGAGGAGGGAGGAGGAGGAGGAGGAGGAGGAGGAGAAAGAGAAAAAGAAGAACTATATCTTGGAAGGAGACCATGAAACATGATGGAAGTATGAGATAAAACCAAGATATACCTTCCAGAAGATGAACCATTCTAACTCTGAGTGGGCTGATGGCACTCAGTTGTTAGTCCCCTTGGAATTGCCTCTAGTTTTGAAATAAGTTATCTGACCCATGGTCAAGGTCTCTATTCTAGGTATATTCCATCTAATGACCAATTGGTGTGCATATGTGAAAAATATTGAATGTCCTTAACTAAAAAAAATTCTAAAAGGTTTTTACAGATCATACCATTTTCAGAAGTCCCCAAAGGATCCCACCAAACTGCATTATATCTCTATGTCACCTCTGCTTAAACCCTGCTCACTTTGTCGCTTATTCTTTCACTAGTGTTAATCCTGAACACACTCTTTAATCAATCTCTTGCATGTTTACTTTCTTCTCACACAATGTATTTGGTAGTCATTCTGTTGTAGTAGCTTTGCATGTATCTCTTTTTTTTTTTTTTAGAGAGAGAGTGAGAGAGGAGAGAGAGAGAGAGAATTTTTAATATTTATTTTTTTAGTTCTCGGCGGACACAACATCTTTGTTTGTATGTGGTGCTGAGGATCGAACCCGGGCCGCACGCATGCCAGGCAAGCGCGCTACCGCTTGAGCCACATCCCCAGCCCCTGCATGTATCTCTTTTAATCACAGTATGTAAGTTTAGAAATCTTAAGCCCAGAAGAATAATAAAGCATTATTCCAGAGAATAATGCAGACATAAGGCAAGAAGTAGAGTTCATTAATAAATGTCACCAAATGTCTAAAATGAGACATGGGTCTATCTTATCACTCTGTTGTGTTTGTACCCCCTTTGGTTTTCTTAAGTCTTCCAATAATCAAAGTTACCTATCAATGTCTATATATTGTAGTCTGGTATTCTTTCCCCAAATACTCTTTACAGTGTTATTATACTTAATAGAGGAAATGCTAGATGAAAAGATTAATGAGAAACTAATGAGTACTGAGTAGACTAACTAATGAGTAGTCTGCTTCATTTGTTTTTGTTAGTATATTCCAATATAAATATAATTTATTTTTACATGTGATTTGTGAGTGATTTAAGATAAATTAGAGTAATGCTTAAATTTAGTATAATAGCTCATGTACTGCTTTGAATAGCAAAAGAACTTGATTTGCTTGAGGATTCAGGGAGCAGTTCCCATTTGCTTCTGGAATCACCCCAATTATCTGTCCAATTTCATGTGTGCAGTTTTTAACTTTACTGGAAAGAGATAGCTGACTGATATCAGCAGGATTCCTGTTCTTACCTTGAGAAGATCTAGTATTGTGAGAAGCTAAGTGATATTTTCAAGTTTCCTTTAAATAGAAGTCACATGTAAATGTGCAAATCTGTGATTCTAAAGATGAATTTATCCTAACCCCTGATTATTTTATTTGGATTGAAACCAAATGTCCCTCTTTTCCTGCAGATTGGAGAACTCTCTTGGGCAGTCTCTCCATGAGAAACTGCTAACAACTTGCACAATACTCAATGTTGACTCTGTTACACTCCAGTGCAAACTTCTAAATATTGTGCTATGTGTCCAAGGCTGCTAAACCATTGCTAACTTTGAGATGTTAGGCTACATATAATAAAAGAGACTCATCTATAGCCCTCTTTATTACATATAGTCTAAATATTTCTTAGGTGACCTAGTTTAATTATTCAATACACACAACTCTCTAAAGTTTATACTATTATCATTCTTCTTTTACAGATGAAGTAACTGAATCAAAGAGAGGGGGTGAATCATTTGTTCAAGGTTACATATTTAATGTATTTTAGAGCCAGGGCTTGATAATAGCAGGTATCTGATTATGGGCTTTTAAGTACAAACTCTGTCCTAAAACTATAAAATTGTCTAAAAATAAGGACCTATAAAAGTAAGGACCTATATCATTAGATTTTACATTTATACATTTGTACTGTATAAAGGAGCTTAGTCAAGTCTGCCCTTTAAAACTTGTAGAAAAGGTCAAGCCTTGTCTTTACTGACCAAATGTAAAGTTCAGGAGAATTAATATAATACCATTTATATAATAATTTGACTTTACTTTTTATCATCAGAGTGTTTTGACTGAGAATTTGCTTTATATTGTTTTTCTTCACCTAAATAACAGTGAAATAATTCATTTTATTTATGTGAAATCTTTCATCTAAGAATTTCCAAAAGCTTTACAAATGTCATCTCAATTAATAGTCTCATCATACCTCTATTATACAATCTTTTTCTGGAGTCAAAAGCACATAATTGAAGCTCAAAAGTATTAGGTGACTCATCCTAGGCTAATAGAGGCTGTAGACATTGTAAACAAACAAACAAAAAAGACAAAAGATTCAATTTATTTTCTTTTTTTTTTTTTTGCCACACTATTATAAACTCAACAGAATACTTACACAATTATGGTCCTGAAATAAAAATTGTATCCTCATTTTGACAGAACCTAAGGTAAAATATTAAATTCTAAATTAGTACCTTTCTTCTCTGTAAAGTAATGAAAGACAAATGCCTTGCATTTGTGTAGTTGTTGATAATCCTTTGGTCACTTTTATTGCATCATTTGATCTCCCAGAAGTCGTACAAGGTCATATAACTTACCATTCAGGTAAAAGCCCTGGAATATGATTATCAGCATTATTGAGTATTTACTATGTGCAGACAATTTTAGAAGTCATATTTATTTTAATTCTTAAAAGAAAAAAGTCATTTTATGTATTAGGAAATAATCATGACTTGATTGTACAGATGAAGAAGTGTGACCCAAATAAGCAGTTTGCTACAGTTGCCAGAAGTTTGTATTTCCCAATGGTGTCTATATGACCCACAGTACTGTTCAACCTTGAGGTCCCAGGTGCTCATTAGTAGAGCTAACTTAGTAGAACACCTTGAAGTCCCAGGTTTCATTAGTAGAGCACCATAGTCCCCTCTCTTTTCCCCACCTCTGTCTTTCATGAAAACACACACACACACCACCACCACCACCACCACCACCACTATTATCATTATTTTCAGTGCTTTAGACTACATTCCCCAGAAACAAACTCTGAGACAAAGTGTTGCCTGTGAATTTAGTGGGAAGAAATCTCTGGAGAGACTACTAGAAGGAAATAACAAAAGGAAGGCATCCTGGACAGAGGGGAGAGTGACTTGCAATGCACCTGGAGCTGAGTTATCCTTAGTTACTTTAGAGAACTTTGGTATTGAGACATTGTCATTCAGTTTTCCCAAATTGAGCAAGGAAATGGACCCTTTTATCCACACATGAACCCATCACTGAACAACAAGATATCCATGAAATTGGGAGTACCTTTGATAAGATCTTTTTCTACAGTAGAGAACAGTTCTCTTTGAAGAAGAACACTTATGAGTCATCTCCAAATTATATTTTCAGCAGAGAGGGAGGATATGTGGGCCTTGAAGAGGAGTTTTGAGCAAAGCATCTAAGTATTCATTATAATTAGAAACCTTCATTAGGCAAGTCCTCAATGTGAGTTACTGTTCTAAGATGTTTTCATGTAGCATCTCAGTAAGGCTTTCCAACTTTAAGAGGAAAATTCTATTTATAAAATTCTATTATTCTATTATTATAAAATTCTATTATTCTATTACAGTTGATGAAATTAGGAATAATTACCTAAAACTACACAAATTTAACCTTACTAACCATCATGCACTGCGTAGTTGTACATAAAATTCTGTCCCCAAAATGAATTTGATAGGTGTCTTAAGTTTTCTGATAGTTCACAGATGTATGCTTATCTCAATTTGGGGGGCCTATTAAATGAAATTAAGTAAATAACAAAAGTTTAAATATCATATAGTGTCAGAAAGAATATATTCAACAAATGGTCATTTATTTTCATTTCCCTCAGAGACATTAGTTTTAGTTGTGTCTCCTTAGAACATAGTACTTCCCATTTGAATGATATAAAATGAAGATCTCCAAACAATTAAAACAACAACAAAATTATACCCTATGATATTGAATTACTTTATGCAAACTTCCCCTTGCCTGAAACTCCTGACATCCTTTCATAGTTAAGATGTAATTCAAGAAGGGGACTCAGAGGCAGAAACCAGCTTCTTTCTTTACATTTTCATACAGAACAATGCTGAAATGATCTCTCCTTTCTAAGCAGGGAACCTAAACTTGACTCTATAGTCACTCCCTATTGCAACAAATTTTTTTTGTCACCCTGAGAAAAGAAGTTTCTTTGTCATTATCAGAAGATTCTGAAATCTATTATTTGAAGAGTGCACTCTCTCCTAAATATTATTAGAGGCTAAGGGGAGAACTGTAAACTAACTAGGCAATAGTATTTTTACATTTTTATATAGTGTTCAGCCCATATTGAAGTTAGCAAAGAGAGAAAATCAGGAAAGCTTCTAATTTTCATGTGGGTGCTATATCTTACCAATTTCTGTGTTCTTCATGCTACTAACAGAATGCCTTTCCTAGCTGGTTTGCAGTTAAAACTGACTGGACAGTGACTATGGTAATTAAAATATCAAAGTGGTATATTTTCTTTAGCAGCAAAAATTCTCAGATAGTTTCTTAGTTTCTGAGATGACCTTGGTTGTCACTTACTGTCCTGTGATTTGTTTTTTGTATTTGCTATAATGGTACAACTTGGTTTTATTTCCCACATACTCAGAGAGTTTCAGAGTGTTGTAAAGACTGCTTTATCACCCAATTACATTTTTATGCAATTGTAACCAAAAACTTGTGCAATCAGTTTCTTTCAAAGAGGTACATACTCCATTTGAATCAGATTGATTTTGCAGTGAATGGCTAGAATCTCAGTATAAATCCATATAGTTGCTTAGTCAGTACACTGATTTCCATAGACACCACAAAAATGGAATACAGTGGATGTAAACTAAAGATAAATTATTAAATGAAAAAAAAAGAGACTTTAACTAAATACAGACTTAAATGTTACATGGCTTTTATACTTACTTTCACATTTGGGATATGAGGTACTAAAATGAAATGAAGGAAAATATGCCTCTGATAATTCCAACGAGGCAGTGCATAAAAATAAGTAAAATCTCAACATTTCTAGGTTCGATTAAAAAAAAAAGCAAGGAAACATTAAATAGAGGTTCAAGAAAACAGAATGGGAAATGCATTTAAAAACTGTTGAAAAGTGAAGGCAAGCAAGATCTTCACCATAGGACTTGTCACAACCATAGCTAACAGTGGAAGAAAAACAAAATAGATTCATCAATAGCCATCAATCTTAAATGTCACAGAAGTCATGAAAATCAAGTAAAATGGAAGTTCAAATGTGAGTACACGATGCTTGAGATGGGCTGGTTGGTTAGTAATCTATGCTTTATTTTTTTGTACTCATAAGACCCTGTACTTAAGCCAATATTAAAAGAACAGTGAAGAATATGCTGGTGAACCATCCTGGAGAGACATGCCTACTTCTAAACCTAGGCCCCAATATCACCCCACAACCAAGGAAACAGTAATTTCGCCAAAGAAGAGAATCAATGGGTATTCACAGCAATGGAGTAGTAAAGGCAGAGCCAATAGACAAGAGAGCATAATGAACAGGATCACAAAATCTCCATATGAATTCTTGTATATGGCATATTTATGCTATACACTGTGCATTTTATGTGTATTATATAATAACAAGCATGATATAGTCACTCAATAATTTCCTACTCAGAAAATGTAGTAGAGCAAGAAATAGCCTATGTCCTGATCCTTAAACAAAGTCTCCTTCACTTGGGTTTTAATATCACTTTCAGCGTTTACTTCAGTAACATTTACTGAATAATACATGTATGTTAATCTGATTTGAATAAATGCGAACTTTTGCTAATGTGACTAAGAACTCTGATTTATTTATTCATATATCTCTTTTCCCTCATTTATCAAATCTATTGTTCTCTTTAAACATTATAAATAATTTCTAAATAAATCCTAAATTATTTTTTTTTCTTCTCTTTTTATTTGTTCTTTTTAGATGTACATGAGAGTAGAGTGCATTTGGACATATTATATATACATGGAGTATAACTTATTATAATTAGTATCCTATTGTTGTGGTTATATGTGATCTGGAGTCACACTGGTCTTGTATTTATATATAAGGATAGGTAAGTTATGTCTGATTCATTCTATTCATTCCCCTTTTTCTAATCCAATGGACCTCTATTCTTCCCCTCCACATCCTCCCTTGTTGTGGGTTAACTTCTACATATCAGATAGCTCATTTGGCTTTTAGTTATGGTGGGCTGGCTTATTGTACTTAGCATGAAATTCTCCAGTTGCATTAATTTCATTCTTATTTACGGCTAACTAATATTCCATTAAATATGTGTGTGTGTGTATCCCATTTTCCTTATCCATTGATCTTCTGAAGAACTCTTGTATTTCTATTTCTGAGTCTTTAAAACAAATTTCATAATCAATAGCAAAGTGAAAGGTTTTAATTTGAGATTTATGGAAAAGAAACAGAAAAGACCAAGGCAAATGGGAAATGGAAATATTGTTATTACTAGGAAAACAAAATACAGTGTATCAATCACTTCTTCAGTACTATTACAATGTTTTTTTTTTCATCATTATATATTTTTTTAAAGATAGAGTGAGAGGAGAGAGAGAGAGAGAGAGAGAGAGAGAGAGAGAGAGAGAGAGAGAGAGAATTTTTAATATTTATTTTTTAGTTCTCGGCGGACACAACATCTTTGTTGGTATGTGGTGCTGAGGATCGAACCCGGGCCGCACGCATGCCAGGCGAGCGCGCTACCACTTGAGCCACATCCCCAGCCCTCATCATCATATTTTTTCCAAGGAGGTCTAAAGTGGTGTCTTTCAATAATATTGAAATAGACAGGAACTATGAAAAAAGTATGCTACAAACATTTTTTTACTAAAAAAAGTATAAATTTGGACAAGCTTAAACAATTTGAAAACATCTTGTACATAGTGGTTATATATAACTGGTATTACAGCTCTAATATTTGAGCCTTAACATGGTTGGATAACATTAATCTAATTTAAGAAACAGAAAAAAATTGTATACATCCTAAAATGTTTATTATATTTTGATACTATATTTTAATCAAGTGGGAAGATTAAATGAAATAAACTAATTTACTTCTAGAGAAAGAATGTTACAGAAAAATTATTTGAAGTAAAATAGAAAATAATCATATTGAAAATGAGAAAATTTGAGTTTAAGCCCTTCACTTCTATTAATCAATTATCAACTTCAAGGTACTTACAAGATTTCAATTTTCACATCTCTAGAATACCATAGGTGAATTGTGCTCAAATATAGATCCTGAATCTTGTTAACAGCATGACTATAGGTAACTCATGTAATTTTCTGAGTTCAGATTTTATATCTATGAACTGGAGGCAAAAATTCCTACTCCAAAGAATTGTGAAGAATACTAAAAAAATGCCTGCTTTAAATATCACTGTGAAACTATTAAGACACTATATGAAATTGAAGATTTCTTGACAAACAGTATCATTTGTCCTGGAAAAACAGTTAACAAACGGATTTTCAGTCTTTTTTAAAAAATTGTTTCCAGTTTTAAAATGCTAAAATGGAGTTTAAAATTGAAAATATAAACTAAATCCTGTAGTAAGTTATTGAGTAAGGGTTTTAAGCACACCTCTGTTCATGTCACACCCCTCTTTATCTACTGGAGCATGAAGAGTCACTAAGGCACAGCAGTACAAAAAAAAATGGATTCTTTTTTTTTTGTTGTTTTTGTTTGCTTTTCATCTCAGTCTTTGTTGGTTGGGAATTCAGAAGCAGCTTACTTGGCTAATTTTGGTTCTGGGTGTTTAATTACTTTCCATTCAAGTGCTCAACAAGGATATAATCATCTCAAGACTTGACGGAATAAATAAAAGATTCCCTTTCAAGTTTGCTCAGGATGGCTGGCCTCAGTTGTTCATCACAAGGTCCTATTGAAGGGACAATATGACAGCAAAAGAAAATATGGAATCTTCCCTAAAGTATAGGATGAAAGAGAAGAAAAACAGGTTTGAGGAGAGAGAGAAGACATGTCAAAGAGAAATCTCATTTTCTCTTGTAATGTGGCCACAGAATAAACATATACTATTAATTTCTCCATGTTCATTTGATCACAGAAATATATACCAGTACTGTGTGGGAGGGAGCTACACGTGTTATGTGTACAAATGTTATGGTTTGAATCTTTAATGTCCCCAGAAAAGCTCATGAGTTAGAAGATGCAGGAATGTTCAGAGGTGAAAGGATTAAATTACAAGAGCTGTAGCCTCATCAATGGATTAATTCATTTGATAGCATAATAATTTGAATGGATTACAGGATGTTAACATAAGGCAGGTGGGGCATGGTTGGAGGAAGTAGGTCACTGGGGACTTGTTCTAGACTTTATCTGTCCATGATCCATTTCCTCTCTCTCTCTGCATGGCCACTGTCTGCTTCCTGGCTGCCATGAGCTGAGCAGTTTACATCCACCACAGCCTATCACTATGGTGATCTAACTCATGGCCAAGATCAATAGATGTGGCTATCCATGGACCAAACCTCTTGAAACTCTGAGCCCAAAATAAACATTTCCTCCTCTTAGTTGTTTTTGACAGGTGTTTGGTCACAGTGATGAAAATCTAACAAGACTAGGAAGGAGGGATCATTGAAACTAATTTGGAGCATAACAAAACTTCTCTATTTTTTTAAAATGGAAATGCACCATCTTCAGGATAAAATTCAAGTTCTGTACCATACTAATCAACGTTTTTTATGATACTGACTTTTTGGAACTCTCTAGTCTTATTTTTCACCTTGGTCATTCTCTTAATCATTCTTCTGGTTAACTACTATAGTGTTCTTCACTTTAGTGGAGAAGTATATGCATTTCCCCAGTAATAGCGTAATGAAAATATAATTATTTTTATTGTTATGGTTATTATTTATTAAGCTTTTCCTGTATCCTTTCGCATATACAAATTTATGTATTTTTAAATTTATTCTTAAAATAATATTTTTGGTAATGGATATTCAACCAAGTGTTGTTTTCTCACTGAACTACATATCCATATTTTTTATTTTGATAAAGGGTCTCATTAAGTTTCTTAGGGTCTTGCTAAATTGCTGTGGGATTATGCAAAGAGAGACAAGGCTTACAGCATAAAGCAGTGCACATTGTGATAGCACTGCCACAGCGGATTTGTACCAAAAGTCTGAGAACCTAATTCTGGAGGTTTTGCCTTATATACTTCTTCTTAGTTCCTCTTTTACTTGCCAGCTCTTTGATTTCCATTCAAGTAATCCACATTCTGATTGGGCATTCTATTTGAATAGTATAGAGTTACAATGGTTTTATAAAAAGTTGTAGAATGCGCATACTAATACTGATGGTACCTTATTGTCTTCCTCCCAAAAACGGGTGAAGTTTGAGCTCCAACTTGCGATTCTCTTGCCTTAGCCTCCTGAATTGCTTGGATTATAGCTAGGTGCCACCAAACTCAGCTGGTATATACAAATTTAATCATCACAGTGATTCCATGACACAGGTGCTATTATTTTCCATGTTTATGTTAGTTTTTTATATCTCAAGATGAAGAAAGAATAAACATTCATGTTATGGCTTCTCAGTTTTTGCATGATTCCAGAGCAAGTTAGTAACCTGATTTACACTTGACCCATGCCTGACAATGGTAGCCCTTGAATGTTTTTATTTAATGTTAAAGTTTAACACTATTATAATGTAGGCCTGGGAATCACTCCAACTTGATGTACCTGCTTATCTGAATAGTCTAGCAAAATTTCGTATGTACACCTGGCATTTATGCTAGAATTCTGAATTTCAGTTATATGTCTCCTTGCAAAACAGGTATGTGTTTATATGACCAGTCCTCCAGAAAAATCTTGAAATGCAGTGGGTTTCCAAAGTCAGAGATATCTCACATGTGTCTCTGTAGTTCACTGAAGAAAGTGGTTCCTATGATACTCTCATGAGGAAATAAATCAGAAACCTTCAATTGACATCTCTGGACTTTGCACAATGAATATTTTCCTATTGCTAGTATTTTGTATTCTTTGCTGTAATAAATCTTGGGCATGAATATGTAATCCTTTGTTTGTTCTATAACTTCTGGTAAATCTGAATCTGAGAGAAGTCATCAAATTTCCCCAACATTTAATCCTCTCATTAATCCTATAAAACACTACCAAAGATTTTCCAGAGAATCAGATTACCATCCAGTTTCTTAGAACTATTCACATTCAGTGTGGTATTTGAACAGCAGCAGTTTAACTCTAGATGGGGACACTAATTGAATCAGGACACTAACATTGACCATCTAATTTGCCTAGTAAATATCTTTCTGTACTTCATGATTTATAAGTGTGTTACTTTCTGTGAGCAGATCCCTCCAATTCAAAAGCTAATTAATACCTTTTGCTTACACAATTAGTTTAAATGTTCATGTTTACATTAACCAGTGGTAAACAAGCACAATTAACTAAGACATTGATAAAATGTATATGGATAGCTCAACTGAATAATGGGTGAGTGAATGATTTCCTACACAGTATTTTATGAGATAAAAAAGTGCTTATCATAATCCTATTTTACAAGTAAAATTTAGGTAAACCAATGTATAGATCTTAAGTGTAAATTTTCATGTTTCATGCCATAATAAAGTGATAAAATTCTTAAATTAAATTTTTACAATTTTATGAGTTTGCCAAACTTTAACACAGTGGTAAACAACCAACATCCTAACCATTAATGGATAATTTTCATTAATCAAGAAAAATATCTTTCTACTGAATTCCATTCAATAAACAACTCCCATTGGTAAATCACTGTTCTGATTCTTATTATCGCAGGATAGTTTTGGGTACTGGAATTCAGGTAAAATGAGTGAATTAGTACATACTTTTATGTCATGTTTCTTCAATTTTATACTCACTTTTGAGTTATAAACATTTTGGGGGTAACAGTGATTCACTTTTTAAAAACCTTATAAATAAATCTCAAATTTTCCACTCCTCCTCCTCTTGAGACACATTTGGATTGAGAGCTATTTGGGGCTCATATAAATAGAGCTGCTATAAATATATCCAATGAATCTTTATGTGGACACCTGCTATGGAATCCTTTGAGTAAATGATTAGATTGAGATAGTTGAGTCATAGAATATACATATTTACAAGAAGCCAGTTTTCCAAAAGATGTGTCATTTTTATAATCTAAACAGAAAGTGTAAGAGTACAGATTGTACCATGTCCTTGCCAATATTTTGTGTTACTAGACTATGAACCTTTAGTTAATCTAGTAGAGTATTTTTCATTTCTATAGGTATCTATATGTAGTTCTGACTGCTGATTTTTTTAAATAGGACTAATAATGTTAAGTACCTCACTTATACGTTTCCCTTAATATTCTAATGCCATCTTTTGTGAAATGCCTTGTGAAGTCTTATTGAGCTTTTTATTATATTTATTATGTTGTCTTTTCATTATTGATTTGAAATATCTATTACATATTCTTGGCATAATTTGTTTTTCAAAACTATTTAAAATATTTTCTTCCAATATTTACTTTAGATTTTCATTCTCTTAGTGGTTTTTTCAAAGGTAATTATTTTGTTTTTTGAAAAAAAATGTTCTTAATATCTTTTTCTTGTGGTTTGTATGTTTTTTCCCTAAGAAATATTTGCCAAACCTAAGTTAAAAAATTATTGGCCTATGTATTCTGTTTTTATATTTAAAGTGGCATGAGTATATCCTTGATTAATACTCAATCTTAAAAATAATTGCATAGTCATTCATCACTGGATATCATGTGGGACTTTTGTGAATGCCCTATGTCATAATGAATATTTTCCATTTATTCTAAGTGTTATAAAACTTATATTTGAATGATTATTAAATTTTGTTAAAAGATTTTTCTTTGCTGATTGAAGTGATAATAAAATTCCTCCCTGAATTCTACTCTAATAGGGAAGAATATATTTATTAACTTTGAAACAGAAAACTATCTCTTTTCGAATAATGTCTTTTCTTTCTTAAATACTGCTAAGTTACAATTTGCTTTATTTTCTTAAGGATTTTTATGCTAATTAGAGAAATTATACTACCATTTTTTCTTATATCTAATGATTGTGCAGAACTTTCTTACTAAGGTAACAATAATCATGAGATGATTAAAAATGTAGAAATAATGAATAAATCTTCCTGTATTTTTCTGAAATAATTTGTATAAGATTACTCTTTTAATATCAAATATTTAGAGCAATTAATATATTTCATATACTTTCATGAAGTATACTGACAACTTTCAACATTTGATGGAATTCATGAATAAAATTGTCTGAAATTTTTCCTTTAGAAAATGCTTTAAATTATTAAGTGGTTCAATTGAGTATGACAATATATATTTTCTGACTTTTCTTGGATGATGTTCAGTAAGTTTTTTTTCATATACTGATGCACCTAATCTGTCAAACATATTAGTGTAATTGGCTCTTGTTTTCCAACTTACTATTTGTAGGATTCATATTACTGATCCCTCTTTTATTCAGAGAATTGATACTACACAACTTTCTTTTATTCTTAAAATTGCTAAGGGTTTTATCAGTGTTGCTATGTTTTCCAAGAAATCAATTGTTGGCTATACATAATTCCTTTCTTGTAAATATTGTCTATATTATTGGTTTCTGTTATCCTTTTTATCTGTTTTCATGTAATTACTTTGAACTTAATTTGCTCTCCCTTTTTGACCATTCTATGTTGAAATTAATTCCTTTAAAAGTTTTATAATTAGAAGTGGTGAAAGATGATATCCTTGTCTTCTTCCAATTTTTAACGGAAATTCTTTCAATTTTTGTCTATTTAAAATGATGCTGGCCTTGGGTTTATCATATATAGCTTTTGCAATGTTGAGGTATTTTCCTACTATCCCTAGTTTTTCTAGTGTTTTGAACATGAAGGTGTGCTGTATTTTGTCAAATGCCTTTTCTGCATCTATTGAGATGATCATATGATTCTTGTTTTTAAGTCTATTAATATGATGAATTATGTTTATTAATTTCTGTATGTTGAAGCAAACCTGCATCTCTGGGATAAACCCCACTTGATTTGGGGGCACTAGCTTTTTAATATGTTTTTGTATTCGATTTGTCAGAATTTCATTGAGGATTTTTGCATCTGTGTTCATTAGAGATATTGGTCTGAAGTTTTATTTCCTTGATGTGTCTTTGTATGATTTTGCTATAAGGGTGATATTAGCCTCATAGAATGAGTTTGGAAAGGTTCCTTCCTTTTCTGTTTCATAGAATACTTTGAGGAGTATTGGTGTTATCATCCTTGAAACTCTAGCTAGAGCAATAAGACAGAAGAAAGAAATTAAAGGGATACAAATAAATAAAGAAGAACTCACACAATCACTATTTGCTGATAGCATGATTTTATATCTAGAAGATCCAAAAAATCCTACCAGAAAACTTGTAGAACTAATAAATGAATTTAGCAAAGTAGCAGAATATAAAATAAATACGCATAAACCAAACACATTTCTATGTATCAGTTATGAATGCAATGAAAGAGAAATTAGGAAAACTACCCCATTCACAGTAGCCTAAATAAATAAATAAATAAATAAATAAATAAAATTCCTGGGAATCAATCTAACAAGAGGTGAATGACCTCTACAATGAAAACTAGGAAAGAACAAAATTGTAGAAAACCTCAGAAGATTAAAATATCTCCCATGCTCATCAATCAGCAGAATTAATATTGTTAATATGGCCAAACTACCAAAAGCATTATACAGATTTAATGAAATTCCTATTAAGATCCAAATGACATTCTTCATAGAAACAGAAAAAAAGATCATGACATTTATTTGGAGAAATAGAGCTGCAGAATAGCCAAAGCAATCCTTAGCAAGAAAAGTGAAGCAGGAGGCATCACAATACCATACCTTAAACTACAATATAGAGCTATAGTAACAAAAACAGCATGGTATTGGCACCAAAATAGGCTTGTAGAACAATGGCACACATTAGAGGACATAGAGACAAACCCACATAAATTCAATTATTTCATATGAAATAAAGGTGGCAAAAAATATTCACTGAAGATAGCTATTCAACAAATGGTGCTGGCAAAACTAGAAATCCATATGCAGCAAAATGAAATTAAGGCTCTATATCCCATCCTTGCACCTAATAGAAGAAAAAGGAGGCCCAAATCTTCACTACATTGGACTAGGCCCTGACTTCCTTAACAAGACCCCCAAAGCACAATTATCAAGAATACAGTCAACAATAAAAGTTGGCAAGGATGTGGGGAAAAACATATACTCTTACATTGCCAGTGGGACTGCAAATTGGTACAACCACTATGGAAAGCAGTATGGAGATTCCTCAAAAAACTTGGAATGAAACCAAGTTTCCATCTGACCCAGCAATCCCACTCCTTGGTTTATACCCAAAGAACTTAAAATCAACATACTACAGTGATGCAGCCATGTCAATGTTTATAGCAGCTCAATTCACAATATTTAAACTATGGAACTAATTTAGACAAATGGATAAAGAAAATATGGTATATATATTCAATGAACATCACTCAGCTTTAAAAAAGAAAGAAATTATATCATTGCCAGTAAATGGTTGGAGTTGGAGAATATCATGCCAAGTGAAATAAACCAATTACTAAAAACCAAAGGTCAAATGTTTTCTCTAATATGTGGGTATTAATTTTATCCCATCTATGTGTGATATATCAAAGTGCAGAAATGCAGTCTACTGTTGTGTATAATTAAAACAAATAAGTAATTAAAACAAAATAATAATTTATTAAAACAAATTTTAAAATAAAAATAAGTAAATTATAATTATATATAATATTGGGTTCATTTTTACATAATTATATAAGCATGGGATATAATTTGCTTCAATTCAGCTTGCAGTAGTTACCCCATTCTTCTTTTTTATCCTCCCTCTGTTCCTTCTAAAGGTCTTTATTCTAATTATAATTTTTTCATCAGTGAATTATGGACATATGTAAAGATGAAATTAACTTTGGTATATTCATATATGTGCATAGGATAATTTGGTCGCTTTCATTCCACCATTCCTCCCTTTTCCTGTCCCCATTCCCTCCCTATAAATCCCCTTCCTCTGATCTCTAACTCTTTATAAACATTTCTTTTAAAAATTGTATGAGCATTCATCTATTAAAAACTTTTCTAATTATATCATAAATCTATAGTGTTGTTATACTTTCATTATTTATCTGACAAAAATATTTTCAATTTTTCTGTCATTTCTTCCTTAATATATCAGTTATTTAACATACCTGGAAATATGGCATTGAATTTTTAATTTAATTTGTTACAGTCAGATTACATTTTCTGAATGTTGCAATATTATGAAATGTGTATGCTATTATATTATATCCCAGTATTTTATCTGCCATGGTTCATGCCCCATATATACTTCAAAAATGTGTTTTCTGATATTTAGGTAAGATATTCTATGAATGCTAATTAAAATAAGATTAGTTAATGATATTTTTCAAATATTCTAGTTCCTAACTGATGTTTGTTACTATTTTATTCAGGGGTGAAAATTATGTGCTGAAACCTCCATCTATAATGACATTTTCCCTGCAATGTCTCGTACCAAACTTTTAATTTCTTTTATTTTAACTATAAAAATTATATTAAACATATTGTTCTTTATTTCTGATTATTTACTCTTTTCTCATTATGAAATTTATTTTTTATGTCTAGTACTATGCTATATTAATAAATTTTCTTTTTATTATTAATTTAGCCATTTATGGTTTTCTATGTAGTTTTTATGTCTTTATATTTTAAAAAGTCTTATAGACAGCCTTTATTGTATACTATACAATCTAACAACCTCTCATTTTTAATTAAATTTTATTAATGTCCTTTTGCTACATGATTTATGTCTAGTATTTCACTATTTTATTTTTTTTTTCTATCTTATTTGTTGTTCTTCAGTTTCTACTATATTCTCTTCTTTTGGATTATTCCCATTGCTTTTGTTTTCCCTTCTTTGAAATATTTCTCAAATGCAAATTGCACTTGCATTGGCTTTTTGTTTATCATTTTATTTTCTCTGGTGACCATATTATGTATTCATCTACCTCATAATTTCTCTAAGCTTAATGTTTTCCAAATTTATGTAAATGAGTTTTCAACAGTATAATTCATTTATGACACCTATCCTAATGTTTGCATGTACTAATTGTACATATTAAAATCCTATAATATAATGAGTAATGTTTTCATTATTGTATTTAAAATAATATATGTCTATATTTGAAATAATACATGCATATATATTTATTTAACATACCTGGAATATACATATATTATTTCAAATATACATATATATACATATAATATACATACATACAAACATACAAATATACATACATACAAACATGAATAATATACATATAATATATGTACAAATACAAATGTGTTTTTTTGGAACCCCTCATTCCATTCTATAAGTTCTTGCTTTAAAATTTTGTGATTTTCCTTCAACCTAAAAAATTATTAGCTATCAAAAATGCTGAAGCAGATTTGTTCCTAATAAATTCTTTCAGATTTTATTGATGTCTTTATTTTATGCTCATTTTTGAAAGGAATTTTTTCTTACTGTATAATTCTGGATTAAAAGTTTTATGCCATTTTGAAAATGTTGTTCTATCGTCTTCTGCATTCTGATATTTTTGTAGAGGATCCAGTTATGAATGTAGGGTTATTCTACTGAATGTCTCCATTTATGATTTTCATATTATCTTTTCAGCAGTTTTACTGTGATATATCTATGTGTGGCTGTCTTTTTGTTTATCATGCTTAAGATTGGTGGAACTACTTATAAACATAGAGAAACTTTTTTTGGACATTGAGTATTTTGATCAATGTTTTTTTTTTTAATATTACATGTGTGTGCTAATATTTTTCTTAGCCCTCTGTAACTTCAAATAGGTGTTCAGTAGACAACTTAATATGATACTCTAGCTCCATACATACCTGTCCATATATTCACTTATTTTGCCCTTTTTCTTAGATAAAACTATTTTTATTAATGAGCCCTCAAACTTATTAATGGTCATTCTTCAATATTAATTCTGCATTTTATATTAGTTATCATGTTTTTCAGTTTTGAAATTTGATTCTTTTTATAGTTTATTTTTTCTATAATCTTTGCTCATTTAAAAAAAAATCTATGTTGCTTTGGATTTTGTCAACGTTGATTGACTTTTTTATTATTAGTACATTTCATGCTTCTTCATGTGTCCGATAGTTGAATTATATTCTTCACATTGACTGGATACACTGTAGAGATACTGTATTATGCCACCTTTCTTTAATGGATATTCCATTTTCCTATGTGAACCAGGATCTTACTGTTTTTGTCAAACTTAAAAAAAAATATACTTTTTATAATGAAGTTTGTACCAGTTGTTTCCTTAGTTGTAAGGCACATCTTTTATACTATGACAAGATTTTTACTCTAAAAAGTTGGCATTTCTGGAGTTCCAAACAAAAGCTTTTGAAGTATTCACAAAGCTTCCTTGAACTTCTGTGGCTGCAATATTTCATAATACCATGAGAACTCTGTCACCTATATTCTTCTTTCAGCCTCAGGGTAACTGCAGGGTAGCAGAACTTGGTCTATTAGAGTTCCACTCTTTGCTTATATAGCATTGCTTTTGGCTAAGGGGCCATAGTGAACTCTAGTCAGGCTTTGGGGGATTTTTTGCAAAGTTCTTTCTTCTCCTGTATCATTTCCCACAAGTCCTACACAATTTATCAGATCAAAATTCTGACCTCTATCTCCCCAGCTCAAAAGAAATTGTTCTCTTGTACTCTACCTTTCTATAGCATGGTAACTATGATGATTCTCTTTATAAATCGTGTATTTGCACGAATTTTCTTTCTGTGATGTCATTTCTGTTCTCTGAAACAGTTACATCATAGTTTTTCAAATTTCATTTTTTTTTTGTACAGGATCGAAAATCTGGTATCAATTGTGTTTTTATGCCCAGAAGCAGAAATTTCATTATTGTTTATCCTTTACATTAAATATAATAGTGGTAAGAGGCTTTCTTTGAAAAGTCATTTGCCCAGTGTTAGATACAGCGAGCAAGGAGGATTTAGGCCTAAATACTTTTGAGCAGCAGCACTGTAACGTGAGATAGACATAAAGTAAGTAGAGTTTTAAATTTCTGTGCTAAGAAATTTACTAAAAAGCAAACAAATACTTGTGGAGAAAGAAAACACACACTTAATCCTACAAAATAAGAGATGATGAATTCAAAATGGTGGGTAGAGCCAGACAAGAGTGCACACACCTGTACTTGCAGTGACTTTTGAGGCTGAGGCAAAAGGATCACTAGTTTGAGGCCACCCTTAGCAACTTAGTGAGACCCTGTCACAAAATAAAAAAAAAAAAACTGAAAAGTTCTGGGAATGCAGCTCAGTGGTAAAGAACCTCTGGGTTCATACCCTGATGTACCATACAAGGAAAAAATAAAAAAAAAAAAAAAACAATAAGTGGAATTTAATTGATTTAGCAAACATATCAGTTCAACAGACTAAATTCCTTTGTAAGTATATTAAAATATGTGAATATACTGAAAAAAAATCAGAAAGGATTAAAAATGCATTTAGAAATTAAGGTGTTTCTGTGCTCATTTCAAAGATTGTATTCAATTTACCAAAATATTCGTTGAGGATTTAGTACCTGGGTGGATTCCCAATGTGGTTGTTAGCCAAAAGCAGATTTATAACGTATCCACTGCATTGGAATAAAGAGAAGCAGAGCATTTTATGAGAACTGTCAGGAATCAGGTAGATCTATAAAGACATTATCTATGTTTGCACATTTCTTTCATCAAGTGACCCAGTCCCAAGATAATGAACACATGGTGCTGCTGGCAAAGAGGATGAAACAGGATTGTTTCCAGGAATATGTGCAGGGTGAACAAGTTTCTCTCACCCTTTTTCCTTAAGGCTCATCATTCCTACGAATTGGGAGGGTGACATATAAGAGGTAAGAAATTAAATAGGTCAAAGCCCTTCAGTGAAAGAGTTTAACTCAAAGGAAACTTGAAGGCATCTGGTGCTGTACTTTTTCCCCCTACTTTTATTGTTTTTTTTTTTATTTTTTGGCTGTGCTTTTGCTTTATACAATGAACAGTCATCTATATTGGCCTTATATTTCTCTTTACTCTTTCAGGAGAAAGCTGGCCTTACTCAAAAATTTATATTGGCCTTAATGGAAAAAAAAGTCCTTGTAAATGTTTCTGATTAGCAGAGATAAAGCAACAAGGATAAAACAGAAAAATTGTCTTTCAATAAATCATGTAAATCATCTTTATCTTTTCTTTCTTTAGCATGCAGATTTACAAAAATCAGTAGAAAAATAGAATTTTGCTTAGAGAACACTTAAATAATAATGGCATAGCTTTATACATTATCATCACTTTCCTTAGTATTTAGAAAAATGAAAAATGTTCTTTTTCTAGTTTTTACATATTTGTAGTGTGAAGAGGAACAGAAGAATATAACTGTAATATAGCAAGTGCAATATCAAGGTAATCTACCATGTCATAAGATAAAAAAGGAGGATCTCAAGTTTGTGATGGCAGATGGACAAGGGGATATTCTAGGAAGAGGTGGTGGCCTTGATGATATGAGAAAGCAGTTACTTAGTTGAGATGAGTGCGATAACATTTGAAGAAGGACTGTCTTGACAAATTGACACATCAAAAGGAAACTCCCCATACCATGTTTAAAGTACAGCATGGAGTGTAAAGAAAGAATGGAGAAAAAGCATCTATTAAACATCATATTTGAGACAATTTTCTGAGAGCTATGAAATCCTAGAGATACTTGCAGTTTAGAGATTGTAGGAAGAAAATGAACTTGAGAAAAATCCACCTGAAATTAAGCAGCTTACTTTGGAATCAATAGATGAAGAACCCTATATAAAGCCCAGGTGTCAGGTACTGTGGCACACACCCATAATCCCAGCAACTTGGAAGGCTGGGGCAGGAGGATCAAAAGTTCAAAGCCAATTTCAGCAAATTAGCAAGACTGACTTAAAATAAAAATATAAAAAGGGCTGGGTTCAATGGTTAAGAGTTGCAGGAGTGGGTGATGCTATAATGCTATGAATACTTAGGGAATAAAGAATGTAAGAAAAGGTGATTGCTTCCATGTAGGAGAAATGATGGGTAAAGAGAAGGGAAAAAAAAATCCTGTACTTATAACTTGGGAGACTGACTTAAGGAAAAATATATAGAGAGAGGATAGAACAGAGGGAGGATGAAGAAGTCTGGTTGTGACTGAATTTGATTTTGAGGTGTGCACAGAAACTATCGCTAAAGGCTCAGTGATGATGTATAAGCTGAGCATAAATTTTGAGATTCATAACCACACTGTGGTTAGCAAAACTGTAGAAATGGTAAGATGAATTTAGGAATAAAAGTAAAGAATTTTGAAAGAGAATGATCAAGGATGAAACTCAAGGAATATCAGAATTTAGAATATAAGGATAGAAAATGAAAACTATAAAAGAGAAAAAAAGATACTACTGTAAGAAGAAATAGCAGGGCAATTTAATTGAGAAACAATACAATATTCAACAAATGATGCTAGGGCAACTTGAATCCACATGCAATAAAATAGAGTTAGACCGCCTACCTCATAAATATTTTAAACTTGGCTCTAAATGGATCATAGATTTTTATTTAGAAACTAAAATTCATAAAACTTTTAGAAAAAAATGGCATCAATTTACTTTATGTTGGATGAAGTAAAGACTTCTTAGAATACCAAGAGCATAAATGATGAAAAAATAGGTAAATTAGACTCCACCAAAATTAAAAACTTTTGTGTTGCAAAAGCATACCATCAGAAAACTGAAAATATAAACTGTTGCTTGGGAACATTTGCAAATTATATATTTAAAAGGAAATTGTATTCAAAATATGTAAAGAACTCTTACAAGTAAAAAAATAAAGCTAGAATGAAAAAATTTTAATAAGCAAAGAACCTGAATAAAAATATCTACAAAAATATACATAAGTGGCAACTAATCACATGTAAAGAGGCTCAATACGATAAGGTAGTACAGATTAAAATCACCATGCAACCACTTCACACCAGCTAGAATATTTATAATGACAAAAAAATTAAAAACTGAAAATAATAATCAATGCCAATGATGTAGAGAAATTGAACCCTTTGTGTATTAATTATAGGAAAGCCCAATGGTGCAACTATTTTGGAAAACACTTTTGTATTTTCTCAAAATATTAAGCATAGAATTATATGAACCTAAACATATATCCAAGATAACTGAGAAAAAATATTTACACAGTCACTTTTATAAGGATATTCATAGTAGCACTATTCATAATAGCTAAACCAAGGGGAAAATCCTAATGTATTTTAAATAGTGAATAAATAAACAAAACATGGTATATGCATACAATGAAGTATTATTCGGCAATACAAAGAAATGACGCACTGATATATGATATAATATGGATGAATCTTGAGACATAAATGTAAAAAAATTTAAGGTCACATGTAGTAATAAATAATATAGATAAAATGTCAAATTCTGGGAGAATTCATTACAGACAGAAGTTTGACTACTGTTTTCCAAAACATTGGGAGAATGTGTAAGGAGAGGAGTGACAAGTGGATCCCAATGGATATAGGGTTTCTGGTGGGGATGATAAAAATATCCCAGAGTTACATAAGTGATGAAAAAATTAAGTAAATTAGACTCCACCCAAATTAAAAACTTTTGTGTTGCAAAGCATACCATCAGAAAACTGAAAATATAAACTGTTGCTTGGGAACATTTGCAAATCATATATTTAAAAGAAAATTGTATCCAAAATATATAAAGAACGCCTACAAGTAAAAAATAAAATTTGAATGAAATAATTTTAGTAGGCAAAGAATCTGAATAAAAATACTTACAAAAATATGTATAAGTGGCCACTGGTCACATGTAAAGATGGTGGTGGTTTTGTAACCTTGTAAATATGTTGTTTTTAAATGCTGAATTATACACTGTAAAATGTTGAAATTTCTAGTACCTGAATTAGGGGTTTCAGTAAAGCTGTTCAAAGAAGTACCTTTTGTGTTTCCCCATCCCATCACTTTATGGAGATTCAGTGTAGCTATGTGGTCTCCCTTGACCTTCTTTGTCAGACTTTGTATAGTTACTTCAAACAACATTTGCTTATTCTAGTATTGGAACTCAACATAGGACAAGAGATTACAGCTAGGTGAATCTGCTGTCTGCACTACTGCATCTTTAAAATTCACATACCAACTCTCTGAAACCATGAAATCAATTTTGGATTTGAGTTTTCTTACAATCATGTGGACAGAATGTCATGGGTGATGGTGACTCATGATCCCACAATTGCCCAAGAAGATAAATCTTCTGCTAAGACATACCTCTGTATTTGAATTTAGAATAATACTTCAATCCTCTAAATCTTCAGGAGTTCCAAAATCTCATGTAGACTTACCTTCGAAGATGTGCTTCTCTAATTCTCTCATTCCCCTTTAAAGTTAGATTATCTTTTTTTTTCCTTGCTTGCAGAAAGTTCAAAAAAGCCAACAAACCTTTTGTTTCTTTATAGGCATCCAATACAGGAGGCCCAACAGGATTTTGGGACACAGTCTAAAGAAAGTTCACTCTGTTACTTTCCTTTCTTAGTTGACAATCTTAGGTTACTTAACTGTTGTTTTACATTGTATGTCTAGTACAAATAAATAAATTTAGGTTGAAGAAAGTCTTTTCTTTCAAAGTTATATATATATTTTTTCTTCAATAATACATATTTGGAATTCTGTAAAAAATTGGATGCCAGCTGCACTATATAATTACTAAGTGACCTTGAGCAAGTTACTTGATCACTCTGTCAATTTTACTGTAAGAGAGGAAAATGATAGAATTGAAGATCACTTTTGGTTCCTATCCTTGGGACATAAAAATAATAATTCGAAGTGATTGTGTAAACAGAAATGGGTTCTAGTAGTTAGTGTTATTTGCTATTATAAACATTTTTAAAATGAATATCTTAACCTCATTAAAACCAGAAATGAAGCACAGTAGTAAATTATATGATTAACTCTTTGCATTTTCATCATCTATAATAAATCATTACAACACATACATTGTTCCTAAAATAATATGAAAATGGATTTAAAGTGGATGCTTCATCTAAACTTTACTGTAAATGTCTTATCCCTGAACCAAATTATATATATGTATATATAAAATTTTTAAATATGTGCATATATATATATAATTTTGTATATACACATATATAAAATTATATATATATATACATGTGTATATATATATATATATATATATATATATACACACACACATACATATATACACACAAACATACATGCATAGTCTTTGCTAAATACCAATATAGGGTAAATCCCTGGATTAGATGATCTAGGTGTGACATTCAGGGCAATAGTTAGTTTTCCTTAGTACTTTGGAGAACTAGATATTTATTAAAAAATAAAATAGAACTCAGATATCTAAGGTCCTCATTTTCCTTACATGTAAGACAATGATAATGTGAATTTCTATTTTGTTAAGATGTCTCTTTTTTAAAGAAAAGAGAAGTGCTTTATACATTTATTTCACCACGATATGCTATTGTAATACACACATACTCACATACACAGTACAGCACACACCAGTTAGTAAAAATCTCTAGGTGACGAGTTCCATTTTCTAGAATTGATTTTGCAAAAGGAATCTAGTATTTGGTTTGTGTTGTTGTTTTCTAGTTTAATTTTCTAAATAAAGCTTATTAAATATTGGCTGCTTCTTATAAAACAATTGGAAAATAGAGAAAACAAATGACACATAAAATCCTCTCTCTCCAATACCATCAATTGGAGTTCAGTACTGTTAGCAATTTTGATGAATTTTTCAGTGTCTCCCTGGCAGGTCTCACCTGAGGAAATGGACTCCTTCAGGTGCTTTAACATGGACCACCAGCTCCATACCCATTGCTGGTAGCTGGTAAGAACAGATAAATTGGAATCAGAGGAATATCAGAAATCTTCAAAACCCAGGAGCAGCCGACTTTTCAAGGGTCCCAAAACCTCTTTGTAGTTGACACATTCTGCTTAAGAAGCTTGAGATGGCATTATAGGCTCAGGGTGCATTTCTGGAGGCTGCTTACTCCTGCTCTCTTTCCATCCACATCAGGGAAGTCATTATGCATTTCTAATTAGAACAATATTTTAAACACTCTTCAGAGCTCCGTTCTTCCAAGTAGGTTTAATCAGGGGAGAGACACCTTGCCTAGGACTCCAAGTGTCTGATCTTATTGAATCCACTCTCACCCCTTACCAACACGTCAGTTCAATTATTGGCAGATTAGATTTTTCTTTGCACCCACCCCCCACCCCCTAGTCCTCAGGAGAAAAGGGAATAAATGATCAGCTCCCGACTGGTGCTCACCCGAGTGACCAGAGTGCAGCCGGGTGACCGCAGCCGCGCGCGGGGCGATCGCTGGACACCCCTCCCTCTTCCCGCGCCGCCTCCAGCTGGAGTGACAACGCGCCCTCTGGGCTCCGGAGCCGCGGAGCTGAACAATCCCAGGCAAGGCTAGCCTCACCGGTGACATCACTCTCGAAGATACTCCCAGCTCCTAGCTCCTGCCTTAGCTGGCGTCCGTCCGTTTGTCCGTCTCCATCAGTCGACCACTGGAGAGTGCTCATCGCTTCCTGGGGACGGAGCCGGGCACTGAGGAGCGACAGGACCCGGAGGAGGCAAGGCAGCAAGGGAAGGAGGACCCCGGCAGGCGACAACATGAAATTCAGCCCCGCGCACTACTTGCTGCCTCTCCTGCCAGCGCTGGTACTCAGCACCAGGTGAGTCCAGGAACGAGAGTGACCTGTGCCAAGGGGCGCTTCCTGTGCGTTGTAAGTCCTACTGCGTGTCACCAGAGAGGGTCAAAGGCACTTTAACAGTTTGCATCTCCCGCCTTAGAGAATTGCTGTAAGATTTGGTCTCAGACATCCTTCCAGGAGAACAGATACCCTTTCTAATTAACCCAGTCCCTTGGAGAAAGTCTCAGGATTGCTTCCAGCAGAGACCAAAAGCTTCTCTTCAGAGGGAAAGAAGGCATTTTTTTCCTCTATAGCTCTAGTAGCAGTGAACAGAAAACATGCGGTAATAGAACAAAATTAAGAAAGGAAAGAGAGAAACAAGAAGGGGATTGTCACAAGGCAGTGTCTTCACTGCTGGAGCTGTTGTAATGGTAAAAGAACTCACCATCCTGCTTCAGTGTGCCTGATTTTAAGATATAGAAAACCAGGGCAAACAGAAGGTGCTAGAAGATTTGAAGACTTGTGCAAAAGTTCTTGGACTAGTGAAATGGTCTGTTTGACTTCTTGGGCAGGCTTAGTGATAGGTGTTTTGTTTGGGCTGTCTTGTGCATAGGTCTAATTAAAGAGCACAGAAGGCAATTAAAAGTTAGAAAACATTCTCAGAGTGCTGATGCAGAGACCCAAGTCAGAAACAATTAAGCACTGTACTCCATCACTGGGCATAGATGAGACTTTAAGGCTTAGTACAGAGGAGCTATTTTTAGTGGAGATTTAAAATGCAGTGATTGAGAAGAGTTTTGTGACTTGCTAGTGTTGACCAAGTCCAAAGTTGGTGAGGGGCTTGCTTTCTTCTTCCACAAGCAAAACACAAGGGTGGACTGTTTCATTGCCCAGGACTGGGTCTTTATTCTGCATGTCCTCAGCATCATATTGGCAGAAACCACTCTGCCTTGGCTACTATAAAATAAAATAACACACAGAGGATGAGGCTTCTTTCAAATCTACATGAATAGAAACATTGTCTGACGGTGCATTTGATAGAAAATAAGAAAGGAATATAGAATTGCTTATAATTCTGAAGTGGAAAAAAAGATAAAGAAAGCTCATTACCACTTTAAAATGAAAATGGTAAAAAAATTTAATCCCATTCCTAATTTATACACCTTCTCCTTCTCAAAACTTTGTTTGTTATTTTGTTTGTGTGTGTGTGTGTGTGTGTGTGTGTGTATGTGTGTTGGAGCTGTTTCATTCAGCCCCATTAAGTGGATGGATTTAGTCTTTCCTTGCACACAAAGCCCAGGTGAATTTCTCAGACTAAAACACAATTTAAATTTTATTTTCCTTAAGGTTTGCTTGTCACTTTGGTTCGTAAGATGCACATGGTTTTAAAGAATACCACTTTACCTCTGAGTATTATCATAACTTGCTCCAAATGCAGAGAGACAATTTCAATATTTGTGTTTAGCTCTAAACAGATTATTATATATTACAGTGATTCTTTGAATTCTTGTCATTTACTCTTATGTTCTAGTTTAATAATTACTTGTGTAGTCTTCTAGAGAAAGGAAATTTCCAAAGTTTATGCACTTAAGTAGAAACCAGTCAACATATGCTTAAAATAGTAAACATTTAAGTGATGGAAACCCAGTGTACAGTGATTTTAAAGGGAGTAAGAATTTTCAAACTTCCAAAAGTATATTTGTATTTTAAAGATGTTATAATTTAAAAGACTGAGAAAGCTGTAAATTCTCATCTCCAAAGTTTTAGGGGTTAATAATATAACCACAAATAGCCATATTCTTTCTCTGATATTAAAGTGTTAATTTCTATAAAAACAAAGTTCTTTAATAAAAGTCAACACATTTATAACAAAAAAATTGAAAGTCATTTCTTGATCTCTTTAGATATAAAACTTCTGCCATATTGGTATGTATAAAATTGTGACAGGTCTTTAAATTTTTCAAAAAGAGAATACTAAGCTTGAAAAGACAAAAATTTCATAATCAATACCACATATTGTTAATGTGAATACACTGTAGGAATTTATTTTACTGGATATCCAGATTACCTTGTGATGGTGAACACATTTCCAAATTAATGTGGTACTATCAGTATGTCACTTTGCAAAAAACAGAATATGTTTTAAAGAAGTCTAACAGAAGGCCATTCTCATTGCAATATTTGACAGTTCTTAAAGGCATATGGATAATGTGCAGGTTAGAACCCAAACTGAACAGCTTTGTGGGAACAGTTGCATTAGTGAGGTTGAACTTACTGTCCTGCTGTGAAAAACTGTGCAGCTCAGTCATGGCCACCTGTGACAGTGAATTTTCAAGCCAAAGACTACTGTTAACTTTGTTTCTTAGTGAGTGGTCCTATATGTGAAGCAAATGGCATTTCACGTTCTTAGGCTGTGTAGAATGCCTTAGCAGGGTGGTAATTACTGTTGTTGTTGTTTTTTGTTTTTTTTTTCCCTATAACCTTTGGGTAACGTCACTTGTCTTTTAATGTCAACTTCCTTGTAAAGTGTGGGGAATATGCAGCTGAGACCCTTTTGCATAAAAAAAGTATTTCTTTTATCTCTTACTCTGAATATAGCTCCTCCATACTTTAGTATTTTCCCCCAATAAGTCTAAAGTTAGTTTCTATTGTAAACTAAAGCAAAAAGTTACTGAAAGAAATACTGCAGTTAAGAAAAGTCACTATTTGATAGTATTTGTGCTAAAGGAATGGAAACTCTAACACAATTCTGAATTTTAAATAGAAAATTTTGAACAGAGTTGTTTCTGTTTGCTCCTCCTCTTCCTCTCATGTGCTGTAGCAACTCTAGAATCTGAAGCACTAAAATCCCCAAATTTCATTGGAAAAAAAAATGTAATTATCCTCCAATTAGAGTTGCTTTTTGCTATGAGAAAGATAAATGTCACCGTCAACAGTAGCCAAGAATTTTTCTCTGTTTTTCTGGTAAATTCCATAGAGTCAAAAAGAGCTGTTTAATTTACTGGTATATTGTCTTTCTTGTTTGGAAAGTACACATAAATTCAAAATGTCAAGTTAATAATATGAATAATGTAGCTAATACAGAGACCCATTTAACCTGTGCACAAATAAATGTGGTCAAAGAAAGCAAACATACGTGTTGGTTTAATAGCTTCAGAGTAGAATGACTGTACTTTTTAAATAGCCTCATTCTGTAGAGGTATTAAATTGCTATTCCAAGGCAGGCAGTAATTCACTTCAGAAAGAAGTGTAGGTATTAAAAAGAATGGTAGGGTGAAAAATTCTTTAGAAGTTCTTGGTGAAAAGGGACTCATGGGGCACTGGAGAAGGTTTGTTCTTTAGTCTCCTGAATCTCTGTTCCTTTAGGCTGTGGCTATATTCTTTATGCCTCTGGATTGTTGAGTTTTAAATGACTTAATAGGGAGAAATGTAGCAGGGAGGAATGAAGGTCCACATACTTCTGGTGATTTTCCATTAAGGAAGAACTCTGAGCAGATGGTCGGTTATAGTCTTCCCAATAGGAGTCACCTTAGAGATCTCTCCTGGGCCCTCTGATTAGCACTCACACCACATGTTTGCTTGGAGTCTATGTTTAGATGATATTATATATTGAGAATGCCCCAGGCCCCTGTTTGTTCTGTGACTTATTCTAACCTCAGGATAAAGTTTAGAAAAGGACAAAGATAAAGATAACAGTAAACACAAAATCAGTACACACACTTACACACAATTATTTTTTGAGACAGCATCTTGCTATGGCTCCCAGGCCCAGCCTTGAACTCATGATACTGCAGCTTAGCCTCCCAATTAGCTGGGCTCACAGGTATGCTACGATGCATGTGAATTCACTCACAAATATTTTATATTTGATGTGGGAGGCAGTCTCACTCTAATTCCCCTGGAATAGTGTGAGGTAATTTGTTTTTTTTCCCCTAATTTTACACAGCGTGAGCTACACATGACCCTTTATGTGAAACCACCTAGGCTACCCTGATGAAATTCTTTGTGAAAAGTATTGGAATATCCTATTTAAATAAGTTAGAGAAATAATTTTCATAAGAGATTTGGAAAGAAAAGATATTACAACATATGAGGTTTCAATTCTATCCCTGAATTGTCTATTGTTGAAACAATTTATTTGGAGATTATCTTTGGGGATTAAATTCTTTCTATGACTAAATGGTAGCGACACCCAAAACATTTATGTGTTGGCTGTGCAATTGTCCCAAAATGAGTAAGTGGTTGAAGAGAACTTGACCTTCCAACCAGGAAGTAAACATCAGTGGAACCATTGAGGAGTTTGTGAAATGAAATTTTCTCACATGCATTTTGAGACACTTTGTGTGTGTGTGTGGGGGGGGTATGTGTGTTTGTGTGTGTGTTTCTGAGTGACTTCTAGAGGATTTGTTATGATTACTTGAACAAATGGGACTAAACCATTTAAGGAACCTGATTAAACAGACACTGTTCAAGATTTTGTTTTCTTCTCTGAGGAATTAAAAATAAAACTACCTGAACTTATCTTTATCCCTTCAGAGTTGTCTGTTAGGTTTTCATTATCATATAATGAGTGTGCTCACAATCAGTTAGTTATTGCTTGAGGCGTAAGGACAATGAAACAATAGATTAATATATATATATATATATATATATATATATATATATATATCCCTAGAACTAGTTATATACACAAAAAGATATCTATAGGAAAAAAATTTGATGAAAGACAATGTCAAAATTTTATGCAATGTTGTAAGTGTATATAGAGAAGAGAGTAAACAATGCCAATTTAAGGAGAATCAATAGTAACTTCTACTTTCTAAGGATGATGAGGTGAATAATATTTTGTAATCAATGTTAGTATCATACAACAATTGCTAGTTGTATGATATTATGGAAATTGCTTATCATCTATAATTGTGGTACCCATGTAGAAAACAGTATACCTCATGGAACTTACCTATTATGTCGCTTTAAAGACTGAATGAGGGGGCTGGGGATGTGGCTCAAGCGGTAGTGCGCTCGCCTGGCATGCGTGCGGCCCGGGTTCGATCCTCAGCACCACATACCAACAAAGATGTTGTGTCCGCAGAGAACTAAAAAAAAATTTTAAAAAATAAATTTTGAAAAGAATTTAGGCATGTTCAGTGGAACACAGTAAGTATTCAACAGAGTTAGTCTGTTCAGCTTTCACCATACTATTACTATTATTTTCAGGGTTTTTTTTTTCCAATCTCTGATGAATCTGGTCAAAAAAAAACAAAGGAAAACTTGATTGTAAATCAATTGAGTGACACAAAATTGAAAAGAATCACTGTCATGATCTAAAATAAAGAAAGAGAAGAAAAGCTGTAGAAGATGTAATAGGGTCATTTGGTAGCTCTGCTAGTCCTTCTCAGTAGTGTTTTAGTGATATTGTGCCTGAATAGTTGCGCTCTTTAATGAACATTGTGAAAATTAAAGATATTTAATTAATTAATTAGAATATGATTTAGTGCAAAAGTGTATGTTTAGCTACTCGTGTTCCTATTTTAAAATACAATTGCATTGACACTCTATGAATTATACTATGAAATCCAAGCCATGAGCAGAGGTGTGGATGAACAACTGAAAAATGGTGTTTCCTTATCACATTGGCAGAATGGAGATATTTTTTTCACTACATTTTATACTTGTTCATAGGTTTCACCATCTATTAGCATTCTCTAATATTTACAAAACTTAAAAAAAATATAGGAAGAATATCTGACTTCATGACATTTTTTTCTTCTATGGAAAACAATTTAAGAATCACTAATAGAGGAAAATACCAAATGTTACATGTCTAAACAATCATCATCTGAAAGGGTCCATATACTAAGACAATTTGGCAAATTGCCTTAGTGATATTCTAATTCAATTAGTTTGCTTATATAATAACCTTTTCAAAGTTAAGTCATGCAATGCTGATCATTCCATGAAAAATACATATTATTTCATATATATATATATATATATATATATATATATATATATATATTTGTGGATGTGTATTGACAATGACAAATGTCAGCTGAATAGACCATAAAACAAGGTATCATTTGTGGCTAAAGGGAAATAAAAGGTTAAGATCATGTTCATTTGGCATCCAAAGGAATGCACATGTTTATTAAAACTTCCAAGAACTTGTCTCCAGGATGATGGAAGGCAAAGAAATATTGAAAATAGACCATTCCTTTCAGACACAAGCTGAAGGTCAACAAGGTGATCAGTATGCTTTTGAAATGCCATCAAGAACACCAGGAGATGCCATTATACCATAGGTGGTGATTGCTTTGCAATTATGTCTGACTTCTTTGGTGTTGCTTTTGAGTGCTTTAATCTCCTCAAGTGTACTTTAAAGAGTCTACTTATTGTGAAACATGCTGTGAATACAAGGTTGTGTTCTATTCCAAAGACTTCCATTTTGGAAATGAGAAAACTGAGGCTGAGAGTGGTTGGGACTTATCCAAGGCCACAGAGGGAAGGCAAAACTAAAACCCAGAACTTTCCACAGGTTCTTTTATGTTCTATTATGTGACTGCTCTTTAGAATATATATCTTCTCTTATTAAGCAACGTGTGAGTTTTATTTTTTTTATTATTATTATTTTTTAGTTCTCGGCGGACACAACATCTTTGTTTGTATGTGGTGCTGAGGATCTAACCCGGGCCGCACGAATGCCAGGCGAGCGCGCTACCGCTTGAGCCACATCCCCAGCCCCAACGTGTGAATTTTAATATCTCCAGTGTATCTACAACTATTCTAGTTATTGTGACATAGAAAGCAGTCTTAAAACAAATTCCCTGACTGCATGACATCATGATAGAACAACACACTATCGACAAAGGACATGAGAGAATGAAAAAGCAAACACCATTTGTCACCCTGTTTTCAGGTGATTTTTGAAGAGTGAGCTGGACTAAAAGAAAAAAAAATATATATATATATATAGGTCATTTTTAAAACCCAAGGCAGAGTCATTAATGAGTTCTCACCATTGCACACAATTTACCTCTCAAAGGACACACTAAAATGGTTTGTATTGACCTTTCAGGTCTATTGTGGGGTGATATTTTTAGTGCCTTTGAGATGGAGTCAATGAAACTCTTTCTTGTAAGTATAGTTCCAAGGTACTTGCTCATATTTTTCTCACATGTTAGATATATCCTAAAACTCTACATGTTGTTCAATGGGCAGTTACTTACTTTCTTGAAAAAAATGACTTACTAAATATGTTCATAGTTAGCATTAATGTAAGATTATGGTACATTTGCTTGGTTTGTATTTCTTCTATATAGTTTCTTCCATAACTATAACAACTTTAGGGTCAAGTCTCTGAAAATATCCTCCACCCAGCTCATACCACAATTTTTTTTTTCCTTTAGATAGGTTGCTTAAACCTGATAATACTTAAATTTTTCTTCTAGCAAATGGAAACCAATAATATGTATAATTTAGGATGAATAGGATTGAAAAAAATATGTATTTTCATATGTGGCACATAGCTGTACCTTGAAGCCACTCAGTAAATCCTAAGTCACTTTACCTATCATTATACATTGTAACCTTACAATTTAGTGTGTTGATTTTCTATAGGATACCGCAAGCAATCCATATGCAATTTAATAATTTGTTTAAAAATCAAGAAAAATATATTGCTTTAGTTATTTTCAACATTCTAGACTATTATATACCAAATTATAAAACCGGGGTTTATTTTTATTAGTATTCTTCTTGAGTTGGGAGCAGTGAATGTGTTTCAAGCTATGGCAAAACACATTTTAGAGAGTCCTTAAAAAGAAAATGCAGTGCCCTAAATTCTAATGCTTGTTTATAAATAAGTAAGTAAAGGTTATAGGCATTGACCTCTCATCTTCAGTCTCCTTTTTCATTTTTCCTTTTCTTGCTTAGGAAACACTGGGATTAAAGGTGTGGCATGAATTTCTGCCCTTCCAAACTAGTCCTTGCAGCTGAACTAAGACATTAGTAAAGGTTAATACAGGTTCGTTTCATGTCTGCTATGGAGGATATGACTTTCCTTGACTTATTCCTAGCCTCAAGAGATTATGAGAGTTTCAAAATTTTTTACCTTTCAACCTCTGATTCAAAACCTGCTCATATCATCTAGACACACTTACTCTTAAATATGTGTTTAGTGGTTTAGAAGGTAGAAAAGGAGGTTGAATATCTCCAGAGATGTTTGCCCTGTCTCATGCAGTTACATCCTAATATTATGAAATCAGAGACTTAGAATTACATGAATTTAGAATAGTCAATTAACATCTCTTTACCACATTTTCCTGCTCAGTGAAAAGGTGATAACAGTGCCTTGGTCATAAATTTGTTAAGAGGATTAATTAAGCTAATGTATATAGAGAATAATGTCCAGCTTGGGGAACTGCAATTCAATATATTGCCATTCTTATATTATGCGATTAAAGGGACTAGACATGTTTTAGCCTCCTAGAGTGAATTTGCACTTTAGAAAAAGTGATCCTAATGACAACTCCTCTCACACACCATAAGCAAGTCAGAATTTTTCCAGACGAGATTTTGGGGCTTATTCTTATCCTTCCTTATTATAGACGAAAGAAAGAAAAAACAAACTAAAAAAAAGAAAATAATGCTTTCCTTCAAGTTCATGCAGGCCATTTGCAATCAATATGGAAAGCAATTCACTAACATTCAAACCAATCCTAGTTAGGAACATTAATCAAAAAAAAAAATCTATAATATCCTTAATAAAAAATAAAAAGTGAACATGAGCATTTGCAAGAGTTCTGAAAACTCCAAATTGTTTTGACAGTATGATAAAAAATAAAATAGCTATTAAAATTGTCTCCTCATAATATGACTTTAATGCCTCCAAAAAAGGTTTAGTACTCTAGTTTGCAAAATATGTCAAAAACAAAGGAATCCGCCTTAAACTAGGAAAGCATAAAAACTGAGAAATCTGACAGATTGAGGGTCCTGGACTCTTAAAATTAAGTGGTCCCACAATGGAGTAAGTTTGGTAATGACCACTACAGAGGGATCCAAAAGAGGGGCTGGAATGGAAGGAAGAAAAGGGAAGTGTAGCACACTGGAGCTCTTTGACTGTCATATGCATAGCAAGAGATGGTAAGAATGAAGAGTAAAGTTCCCATCAGCTGCCTGCCTGCTCTATGTTCTTTTATAATTTCCTTTAACGCTTGTAGTCATTGCTGATCTTCACAGTAAACTAAGCATTTAGAACTGGATAGCAAAATAGGAAGAATATCTGAATTACAAAAAGAACCAAAAAAAAAAAAAGCATGAAAAATTAAAGTGACATGTTGGCAAGAAGCAGAAGTGGTTGAAGAAACTCCATATTGTTGAGAACATGTAGGTTTTCCCTTGAGATATGAGCTCATTTAACAAATAAGAAGTTCACCCCCAAATGGGGTAAATCATTCTTTTCCTGAAAAACTACCATTAAGAATGATGCTGAAATATATTGAATCATTTTTGCATATCCCATATGTATCTTTATTTCAGTTGGTCGTTTTATAGAACTGTAACTTACGTATCCCTGGATATGTGCTAGCTGTTTACCTTCTGTTACTTAAACCTTGTGTCTTAGCTTCACATTATATTTATACATGTTTTATAAAATAGGGAGAGCTGAGTTGTGAACACATTAAATGACTAGCCCATATTCCTTCAGCTAGAAAGTGAACAGATATCAGGCCATCGTTTTGGGAATTGCTTTGTGAATTAAATGATAGTGTTGCCTATACAATTTAATCTATTCATTAAAGCACACAGAAAAGAAAAACTACATATAAGGATGCTGACTCCAAATGGTGTTGGCAAATAACAACTTGCCATGAGATGGTATATGCTACATTAAAATTATTCTTAAAATAAATCAGCCAAAGAAATTCATTAGTTTGAACAGCAGCCAAGTTGAAGCTTTTAATATAAATACAAAAGTTTGCCAGCTAATTTAATCATTCCTGTATAGAAAACATATATGTCCACAGGTGAGTGTTTCTCAAAATATACTCCTCAGTGTACCTCAATAAGAATCTCCTGGAGTGCTTCTTATAAAGGCAGTTTCCAGTTTCTATGCTAGGTGGATAAGATTTGATTCTCTGAGAAAGAAGGCAGTTAATTTTTAATCTTAATGTGGAACTAGGGTACATCTAACAGCTTGGAAACCACTGCTCTAATATTTGAGAACTGTGGAGTTTGAACACCTCTTTGGCATGTACTCAACAGAAAATATTGCCTCTGAAGTCCAAAGGACAGGAATTCGGTGTTGTTTTGACAATGTATAAATATATTTAATAAGTCATCCACCAGGTTGTGTTTGTGAGCCAAGTTACATGAAAATTATTCTCTGCCTTATAGACATTTCTGCAGAGGGCTGAGAAAATAGTCAAACAAATTGAATGATAGCAAATATTCAAATAATTTAAGTGATATATAACGGTGAGCATGGATTCACCCTTGGATATATTCCATTTAAAAAGTATATGAGAGTAAAGGGGAATCTCTGAGGTGCACCTAGAAGAATGGATACTTGATTGTGCCACTTCCCTGGCTTTCGTCACTTCAGTTTACATAAACGGTAGGCAGTAAAACCAGGCCTTACCCATGATGCCATAGAAATGCTTGTTGTCTTCTAGTAGAGGCAGAAGGTCTGAATATTCAGACAAAGTGTAAGCAATATTTAGCCTGGTGAAAATAAAGGTTTGATCAACTCCCTATGACCTAGTGGTGATCAGTTTTTCATGATGTGGAAAAAAATTGGGAATGATTCATTTTCTGTGTTAAGTATAAAGTGCATCTATGCTACCCATATTTTCTTACTGTTCTTCTCTGTAGAATCAGTTATGTCTCTTGGAATTAAAAAGGAAAGTTTTACTTTTGTTTACTGACACTTCCACTTTCACTGGAGTGAGATTATTTGCCCAAAGTTATAAACTGATACATGGTAGAGCCAGTCTAAGTTCAGACCACAAACAGCGCTCGGGCTCTTGCTTGGAATCAATATCCTACAGCACCGCCTAGTGTGTAAAGTCAAGTACTGAAATTAATTTGTATTGATTTCTTTTGCAGGGGGGTGGATTTCTGGTTTAATGTGAATATTCTTCTTAAAGGAATGGGTAGCTGAAAATGTTACATGCAGTGAAAGAACAAAAGCAAAATGCAGCATCTTCTCAGATGCCCTCTAATATCTCAACTAAAGATGACAGAAGATTCTTTCCTTAAAGTTGTAAATTGCCTATTTTGTTTTATTGTGAAAGAAACGTAATCTTAGTCCCATAAAGAATTGTCTTTCTGTGTGTAAGGTGTATTAAAATATGCCATGAATTTCAAAATTCTATTGCCTGGCTCCAGATGTCCTGCAAGTGTAAACTGTGGGGCTTAGGAACAAGTGTGTAGGAATCATGTAGATCTTTGTTCAACCTAATTGAAGTATCTTAAACTTTAATTTTGAAAATAAAATTTTAACAGTAGCTATAGGTTATTGTGTGTGTGTGTGTGTGTGTGTGTGTAATGATTCTACAATGAATTTCTCTAGGTTTTATTAAACTTAATGCTTTTCAGAACCTCATGAATGTACCTTATAGATTAAGATGTTAGAAATTAGAGAAGTTAATAAACCTAAGGTCATAATAATAATAAAGAATAGAGATAGAATTTGATCCCATGATTTAATAGGCATTAGCCTGAAGGTCAGAAATCTGAGTCAATAAAGGTTACCATAAAAGTTTGTGATGTCTAGGGATTTGGGAAGTAATTCAGGAAGTAAAGGACCTGTTGGAAACCACATGAAAATCGGCAGGGAAGAGGACTTGAGTCATAGATACTCATGGATGCATGAGCTGAGTTGGAGCTCAGAATGCAGTAGCATAAGCTCCCTGTTTGCAAGCTGACTCTCAAGGCATCCCATTTGGGAAGAATATCATCTTTTTTTTTACAGATGTGAAAAGCAACAGACACTTCATCTGAACATAGTCTGTCTTGAATACAAAATAACAATAATAAATAGCAGCCAGTTATTTGTTAGGAAATTTTAGTGCTATTTTACTGGAACTGCACTTCCACTAATAATCAGAAGATGGCACTGTGAAGTACTACAGTCATATCTATTCTAGTTAATCCACCTATAGAACATGCTCATTCCAAAAATGATTTAAAAGGAAAGGTTGATCTCACATCAAAGTTATTGCAGTACAGGTATATATGTGTGCACAGTATATATAATATGTATACATATAAGTTACATATAAATTAATACAATTTTAATAAATATATATTATACATAGATATTTTCCAGTTTTCTGAGAACTTGTTATTGACAATATGTTTTGTTTAGCAACACACTACTTGTAATTAACTGAATTCTGTGAATTATTACAATGTTTCTTATATGCTGGCCTTCCCAAAGAGAAATCAAACATGAAAATTTAATAATGTAGCCATTTCCCCCCCACAAACACTTTTACACAAGAAACTACATTATAACTTCTATGGTACAAAGACAGTTTTACCATCTTAAATACAATATAACTTCTCCAATCAAGTGTATATATAAACATGTATATAGCCATGTATGTTGTCCTGGTATGGAGGCTTAATTAAGATTTTTCAGCTTCATTAGTTGTTAAATGATATACATTCAGTATAAACTGTTCTTTAATACACATATGCTCATTCATGGTGACTACTTGTACAATTAATCTGTTTCTCAGTTTCAATACAGTATTCTTATAGATACTCAATGCATTTTATTATAAACCAGTCTTTGCCCTGTCATAGACTAATGGAAGTGTTCTGATCTAAAGTGTTAAGATCACAGGTTGAGCTATCATGTTCATTAGGTCAATGTATTAAGTGCATTTTTGACCTAGGATATTTTCAACTTAGAATGATATATCAGGACATAACCTTATTGGTAGTCAAGGAGTATTTGTGTATGTGTGTACACTGTGTGTGTGTGTGTGTGTGTGTGTGTGTGTGTGAACTATGTTTAATGATTGTTGATATACAACTGTGTACATTAATATTGCATACATAATTCAACCTAAGAGTTAATTTTCGATGCTAATTCTAGAGGAAAATGTTTGTGAGAGCTCCTAAATGTATTGTGTTGCAAACTAAAAATAAATAAATAAATAAATGCCCAGGGGCTGGATGTTTCTACTGGGTTACTGAAGGATATGCATGCATTTTTGGTCACAAGCTGAGAAAAGTACATATTGATGGTGGTGGAGTATTGGTAGTATAAATCTTAAGAACATTCTCAGAATTCTATCATTTCATGTATTGTTGGGCCTTTAATTTCTACTCCAATTTATGAATTAAGATAAGGAAGTTCTTATGTCATAGGCTGCCAGATTACCAGAAGTGATCTAATTGCCTTACAATACAACCAAGGGGGGAAATAGAACAATACTCACATTACACATTTTGTTGCTGATCCAGCCACAATCTTTCATAAAAACTGAGAAACACTCCTTAAAATCTTGAGCTTCCCTAATCAATGTGAAACTTCCTGGAAAAACTATGAATAGCTCATGATGGTAGTTTTCATTTCAAATGTCTAAATTGTTCTTTTCCAAAAAAGTATGAATGTTCAAAAATTACAATAATTTTGTGCTGTTATGTGGTGGTAATACTTTACTCAGAGTTCATATTAATTTACATATAAAAATATAGCTTCACTTACCAAAATGGGACTTTTTGGTTATGTTTTCTCCCATATGACATAACTTTACTTTTGTTCTATTTTTCTTTTATTATTATTATCATTTTTAAGGTAAATAAAGGATGATGATTGTTTTGCCATCTGAGCTATTAACATGATTTTCTCTCAGTTAATGGAGACCTACTTACCATGAACTTCTTTTAAAGTTAAAAAAAATATTTTTGACATACTAATCATCAAAAATTAAGCAATTTTCATCTACCTTGAGAGTCACAAAAAATTTTGATCATTATCTCATCCATAAAAAATCTTTACATAGAAGAAAATTTAGTAGTCATAAGATGGTTAGCCTTCATTCTTTAGTAATCATTGGTAAAGTTTTACTTTATTTTTATCAGTGCAGCAATTAAAAACAACAAAGAAATGAGATTTTTTTTTAATGAGCCAAGACTTATATCCCAAAGGATTATCAGATATTGGGACAATATAAATTTATCAATAGCCACTTTGAAATTGTATTGCTGCTTTTTTAATAAAGGGTAAAGATTATTTATTTTAGTATGCTCAGGATCAATACAGGACCCATATCATTTTGCCTGTGACTCATTTATGCCCCTCATTCCTTGTAGCTATACTGTTTTAAGGCCAGGACTTAGGTCCTAGACTGATTCTAAAGCCTAGAATATACAATGGAAGAGCAGTCAACTCATTCCATTAGTACCAAGCAAAGGTTAAGTTCTGGCAGAAATAAGTGAATTGCTCTTTTAGGAAATAATCAGCCTTTGTCTCCCTATGACCTTTCAGAGACTGGAGGCAGACAATATTTATCTCAAAGAAGCGATGAAAAAAACGATAGGATGGAAAAATAGGAGTTGCCAAACCGAATGCTAAGTGGAGGAGCAAGTGAGACCAGAATTGATCTAGTGTTTTGATGTTAGCAATGTAGACAGGATTCCCTGGCTATGTTTAATAATAATCTCATCTAGCTAGGGAACAAAAGCATACCTATGGAAAACAGAATGATTTAAACATGAGTGGTGAGCACAGTGACCATCAATAAACATGTTTTATATCACTGTTACTGAACAGCGATCTGAATTGGCAGCAGAGAAATCCTCCACTGAGTGTTGAGTGACTTCTTTTTTCATTTTTAAACAACAAAATGACATATAAGACAAATTGGAACACACACACACACACACACACACACACACACACACACACACACACGAAAGAGAGAGAGAGAATATGAAAGAGTTCTTAATTCCTTGTCCATGGTGAAACTAATAATAGAATGAGAAGAATAATATATTTATTTGTTTTGCATTATTATAACAAAATGCCTGACACTAGGTGACTTCCTAAAGAAAAAAAAAAGTATTTAGTTCATAGTTTTGGAAGCTGGAAGTTTAAGATTGGGCAGGACCATACTCAATCAAAGAGAAAGATCACATCACAAACCAGGAATCCAGAGAGAAGGGGAAAGGCACAACTTACTCCTTTTATAAGAATTCTCTTGCTGGAGATGTGATTCAGTAAGAGAGCACTTTCCTATCATATGCAAGGTCCTGTGTTCAAGGAGAGAGTACAGTGTGCTATCACAGAAGTACCTGAAGTTTTTTTATGGGTTCAGAACTTAAAAGGTTTTCAGTTATTTTTTGTTGTTGTTGTTGTTGTTGTTGTTGTTGTTTGTTTGTTTGTTTTTGCTTGTGAAAATAAATTCTAGCCAGAGAATAACAATGTGTAAAAGCAGTAAAATAAAATAATAATAGTGTGTGGCTGATATGTAGGAAAAAAACAACAGACAACTTCTCAGGGTGGGTTTGGGGTGGGCTCACATCTGGGATGCATTTGGTGCTCCTGAGTTACCTGGGGACTAGGTGAAGCTCGTTTCTGGCAGGGACCACTTCCTTTTTCAACTCCTTTGTCCTAACATGTCATTCTCTCACGTTCTTTAGAAAGTGCTCATTCATCTCCTGCATATCAAATTTCCAAAGGAAACTTTCACCTTAGAAGACAGACCTGAGGCAGAGACTAGTTCACCCAGCTTTGAATCCCAACGTTCCACATCACTAATTATGTGATTTTGAAGGACTGTGGAAAATTACTTAATGTGAGATTTTCCTCTAGCTGATTTGTAAAAATAATGAGGTGGAGATTAATAGAAAATATTTTTATAAAGGTGGAAACTTATACTTACTTGGTATATGCTACTATCATTTACCATTGAATGACAAACATGATGTTAAATGCAAAAAAAAAAAAATATGGGATAGGTCTTCCATGAAAATAAAATGCAAACAGGTTTAGCACATACAAATTATGTGACCATTAAATGTAGAAAACATTATTTGATAAAATATATATTCCAATACCCTCTGTTGACATTTATTTTTCAGATTTGAGATTTCTTGTTACCTTATATATTACTTTACTCTGTTAATTATTCTTGATACAAAATAGTATTTTTTTCATTATCATATATTCTGTTTTATGTTGAAATGTAACATGAAATCTTGTTTGAAAACAGCAGTTACCTAAGCAATTTTTACTAAAGTTTAAGAATACTATACATGAATATTATATTTCAGATAAAATCTTTACCATTTTTTTCATTTTTGTATCATTTTATCTGTCTAAACAATGACTCCAAAAATATGAACAACTTTAAAGAGATCATAAATCATATTACTTGTTTGGGGTTTAATTTTTTTTTTATATGATAGCCATAATTTATTTTCTTGGAAATCCATTTAAGAATGTTGAATTTATCAAAAGGCTTAAGTAACTAAATGAGAATTTTATCTCAACATAATGAAGAATATCTCTGTTGCCACCCAGTGTCATTTTCTTATTGTGTCTGGAGAAAGAAAAAAAAATCTTTATGTGTCCAATGTGTATGTATATAAGAGTCTCTTTTTAATGATGTAGAAGTTCTGCATTTGTATCACTGAGAAAATAACTTTCCTCCTGTAAAATAACAATTTCCTTGCCATTTGATTTCTGAAATGACACATTCCAGGAATTGTTTCCAAATGTGAGATGCTTACATGCTCCCTGAACACTTTGTATCCATTAAAGCTCCTCTGACTTGGGAAATAAAATGCAAATGTTGTAGAGGAAATGATTCTTTGAGATGAAGGGAGAGAACCTTTTCCTTTTACACCTTATTCATAAATAAATAAAATAGTTCTTATTAAATTAAGATAGAGAAAAATTAGACATTACTTATGTGTTAGATATTACCTCATTTAATTAGTATGTTAGGTAATTTAACTTGGTATGAAGCTTATATGAGTTAAGAGAATCATTTCTCCTAGTCAACTAGTTAATGGTAAAATCAGAATTTAAGTGCAGAGCTGTATAAAACTAAAACGTGACTTTTTTTTATCACTACAGCTATACTTGTATAAAACTCTGAATTATTCAGAAGAAAGATCTGAAATGCTTGTTTTCTCCTTGTAGCATTGTATAATTACAGTTTGGGTTAGCACAAAATAAGTAGATATCTAGGGCTGGGGATGTGGCTCAAGCGGTAGCGCGCTTGCCTGGCATGCGTGCGGCCCGGGTTCGATCCTCAGCACCACATACCAACAAAGATGTTGTGTCCGCCGAGAACTAAAAAATAAATATTAAAAATTCTCTCTCTCTCTCTCTCTCTCTCTCTCTCTCTCTCTCTCTCTCTCTCCTCTCTCACTCTCTCTTTAAAAAAAAAATAAGTAGATATCTAAAGATATCCTTCTATACCTATTCACTGAAAAATGTTTCCTTTCCCTTTGAAAAAATGTAAAAGAAACTGCTTAGAGTTATTAATGACAATGCTTATATGTTGATGTTGATAACTGAAACACTGGAAGATGAATGTGGGTTTTATGCACATTTATTAGGGTCATTTTCTCCTTGGTCTTTATATTTTTTGTTTCTAGTATACAAGTATTTAATAGAGAATGTTTTCATAAATTAATTTTCTCTCCCAGACTGTTCTCATTTCTGAGGTCCTCCTTCATATATTGACTATAGTTGTTTATCACACCATTAAGATCATATTTAAAGACTGTTTATGTTCTGTATCGTAAATGTCCTTGGAAGCACATATGTTGATCCTCAGCTGATAGTGTTGTGGGGAGATGCCCTTTCTGTCTCCGCTACTAGACGCAATGAGGGGAGCAGTTTTGCTCTACCACCCACACCCCAACATGATGCTCTACTTTGGCATGTGCTCAAACTGATGGGGGCAACTGACCATGAACTGAAACTTCTGAAAACATGAACCCAAATAAATATTTTCTCCTTTTAAATCATTTTGTTTCTGTCACTTTTTGTCACAGAAGTGACTGACACAAAGCTTGTTCAGATTACTACTCAAACAATCCTCAAACATAATTTATTTGAATGAGTTTTGAGTTTGATAGAGTCTTGCACTTTGAAAAATAGAATCTGTCATTTAGAAAGATCCAGGAACTTAATGTCAGTTTAAGGAAAAAGACAAAGTTTTCAATAAAAGATTTTTTTCTTTGAAGTTTGATTGTTTTATATATTCATAATGTTTTGTGCTCAATTCCTTGAAGAAAAATGACAAAAGAAGTATTAATTTTCCATAATTGTGATTGGATAGTGAACATATTAGAATAGACACACTATTTCTCCCTCTAAAACTGTCTCTGTGAAAAGTATCTGCAAAGAAGTTTTCACATTAATTTCAGACAGAGTGAGGCAGTTCTGCACATGTCCTAAAATGTTCTCTCTTCTCACATCTTGATTTCCTTGGAAAGGTCATTTATTTATTGTCTGTTACATGAAGGCTGTCTCTCAGCTTTTAGCAGAACCCTGGCTTCTCAAAGTGAATAAATTCTAGTCACTATGCACTTTCTAAAATACATACAGAACAAAAAAGAGCACTTCATTTTTTTTCAAAACATTTTCTGGCTTATCTTTTAATTTGTGAGTGTATCTAATTATTAGAAATGTTTCAGTTCAGACAATCTATAAACATGTAGTAATTAACACAGGACTGGAACTATCTTCACTCTGCTGACACAATATAACAACAACAGCAACTATTAGTGTCATGTACTGTCACAAACTAATGCTTTAGTTTCATTGGCTTCCTTAGCTTATTATCTGATTTCAAAAACTATATAGTTATTTGGTAAAATCCCTAGTATCAGCAATTTTTAATTTTGGAGAATTGGAGGAGGAGGATTGTGGGATCAATGTCTATGACCTAAAGGAAGGGTTTGGAAATAGAAGCCATAATAGAAAGATGAATAAAAGGAAATTGATGCACATGAATGCATTTGTACATAGTTTTGAAGTATTCTCTACAATAGAAATCAAAGAAAATACACATCAAGTACAAGTTGATACAATTGTTATACTTGCACAGAAGAGTGTCTGCAAACTTAAAATTTCTATAAAGTGCTGATAAGGCTGGGTGCAGTGGTGCACACCCTTTATCCCAGGGACTCGGGAGGCTGAGGCAGGAGGATGGAAAATTCAAAGCCAGCCTCAGCAACAGCAAGGCAATAAGCAGCTCAGACCCTGTGGCTAAATAAAATACAAAATTGGGCTGGAATGTGGTTGAGTGCCCCTGAGTAGTTCAATCCCTGTAACAACAACAACAACAAAAAAGGTTAAATTGCTGAGTAAGAGTTAATAGAATGTTTGCCTATTATCTTTAACTCACTTTGAAGAAGAGTTAAGTATATCCCACATTCTTATTCACAAATTCACATATCATAGCTCAAGATAGCTATGGTAATTGAAACAGTTGGACTTGTCTCTCACCCACATACCATAATAATGTGTTAATCATTTGTTTGGGGAGGGGACGGAGTATAAAGAAGCATAGTCCAGCATGAATTCTACTCATATGAGAATTGATATGTGGCCTTGATTAGGTATAGGAAACCTTAATACTACAGTTCAATACATAGTAGACATACCAGTGAAGCACCAGATGGTAGGCTCTCTCTCAACTAGCAAGGAAGTCCACAGAACAGGGTAGAGGAGAGTGTGGCTATGGAGTAGCTAATCAAGACCTCCAGAGACCAAGCAGGAAGTAGGTCTGATTTTATTATGCAGTTACCATGTGTATATACTCAGGTAGTAGCTAAGCAGATTACAAGCAGCCACCAATACAATTTCTGCTAACTGTCCTTGCAAAGACCAATGGAGGGGTGGGCTGTGGAGCAAATGTAGGGAGTGCAACACATGGCCTCACACCCAGGGCTGTGCCTACAGGGTAAGCGGTTTGCCTTGCCGCTCACACACCTACCATGGGGGAGTGGTTTGCCACTCAAATGCCCTTAACATATGCCATGTATGCAGTTCTCCATGCGCTTGTACCCATATCAGATACTTAATTTTGGTAGGCATAAAGCAGGTTCACTAATTAGCAGTTCAAGGAGTAAATTCTCTCTGCACATAAAATTGCAAAAAAACATTGCTATGGCAAACACCAGAAACAAGAGTCCATATACTCATATCTCCTACACCCCGGTATGTTGTTAATTCCACTATGAACTTGGAATATATTCGTCTGAATGTGGTGGGACAACATGCAACAAGCTATATGAAATGGATTTATTATGGATAAGTAGGTAATAAGGGAGAAAAGAAATCTTGGATCAATTGTAAGTACATCCCTTTTACCCCACATTTCCGCAACCATTTATTAGTATTTGTATTCTTGATCATTGTCATTCTAATACAAATGAGAAGAAATCTCAGTGCAGTTTAAATTGACATTTCCCTGATTGCTAGAGATGTTGAACATTTTTTTATATATGTGTTGGCTATTTGCATTTCTTCTTTTGAGAAGTGTCTGCTTAGTACTTTTGTCCATTTATTGATTGAATTATTTGTGTGTGTGTTTTCATTTTTTTATTCTTTATATAATCTAGATATCAATGCTCTATCTGAGGAGCAGGTGGCAAAGATTTTCTCCCATTCTGTAGGCTCCATCTTAATGTTCTTATTTCCTTTGCAATGCAGAAGTTTTTTAACTTAATGCCATCCAACTTATTTTTATTTTTATTTCTTATGCTTTAGGAGTCTTGTTAAAGAAGTTTGTTCCTGTGCCAACATGTTGGAGTGTTGAGCCAAATTTTCTTTTAGTAGGTGCAGGGTTTCTGGTCTAATTCCCAGGTATTTGGTACACTTTGAGTTGACTTTTGTATAGGGTGAGAAATACAGATAAATAGAGATCTAGTTTAATTATTCAACATATGTTGGGACTGCAAATTAGTGCAACCACTCTGGAAAGCAATATGGAGATTCTTCAAAAAACTAGGAATGGAATCACCATATGACCCCGCTATCCCAATTGTCAGTATACATCCCAAAATTCTAAAATCAGTATGGTAAAGAAATGTAGCCACATCAATGTTTATAGGAGTCTGATTCACAATGGTCAAGCTATGGAACCAGCCCAGGTGCTTCAACCAAGGAAATGATAAAGAAAATGTGGTATACATATACAATGGAGTATTATTCAAACTTAAAGAGCAATGAAATTATGAGATTTGTAGGTAAATGAGTGGAACTAGAGACAATGATGCTAAGTGAAATAAACCAGACCTAGAAATTTAAAGATCAAATGTTTTCTATGATATGCAGAAGCTAGTCTGAAATAAGGGGGAAATAATGCCCAGTGTAGTGGTGCACACCTTTAATTACAGCAGCTTAGGAGGCTGAGCAGGATGATTGCAAGTTCAAAGTTCGCTTCAGCAACTTAGCAAGGCCCTAAGCTGTAGCCCAGTGGTTAAGTGCTCCTAGGTTCAATCCATAGTACCAAAAAACAAAAAACAAACAAAAAAAAAAGTAGGAGGGGGGTAGGGGTGAAGTCCATCAATATAGTGCAGTAGAGGAAGGGGATTGATTGGAGGGGCTGACAGAAAAATGGGAACAAAAAGAATGGAATTAATCTGACCTAACTTTTCTATGAACATATATTAATATGCCACAGTGAATCTTACATTTAGGTATTTCCACAATGCACTAATTAAAACAAAAACAACAAACAAACAAACAAACAAACACTAAGTTAATAGTTGAAAGATCAGTAGACCAAGAAGGAAGAGAAGTGGGGAGAGAGTATGGGAAGCAAAGGGATATTATTGGGGCTGAATTAGAACAAATTATATCACATGTTTTCATAATTATGTCAAAATGAATCATAATATTATTCATAACTAAAAATAACTTATAAAATGAATTTCAGGAAAAAAAGAAATGATATTAATGGTAGGAATTTTCACTCAAATTCTTGGTTAGTTTGAGGCAGCATAAATTACTGTTGCTTTAAAAAAAATATCATATATAGCAAATCAAATAATCTGGCATAAAACAAACTTGGGATTCTTCCGAACCTGTTTCAGACATTGTCCTGATGAAATCTTTTTGTTGTGGTTGTTACTATTTCTTTCTTAAACTGGGAAAATACTATGTCTGTAAGAGATACATTGGATAAATTTCACTTAGGAAGTAAAAATGCTAATGTTATAAAGAAAGAAAGAAAGAAAGAAAGAAAAAAAGAAAGAAAGAAAGAAAGAAAGAAAGAAAGAAAGAAAGCTGTCCAAGACAGTAGGAATATTGATTGCACATTCCCTACTTCACAGGACAGCTGAGGGGCTACAGATTCAGACCACCAGGTTATACTTCAGGGCCAGGGTGAAATACTGGGCAACACTCTGGAAGATGTCTTATTTCTAGTGGAGAGGGGAAAAAGCATGTGTTATCCTGCACAGTTCTTTTCTCACTCAACATGTCGCATTCCATAGGATGGACAAGAACAAGGCCAGGAATGTTTCAGCTGGTTCCTCTCTGTCTCAGAATATTATGTTTAGAGAACATTCTTCAGTTACTCTTGAGAACTATGAGCAAAAAAGGGAGAGAACTAAGTCAGTCTGAGGTGGTCTATGGAATTGTCCAGCAATCTGAATACAGCAAAATAAGCATCAGCAAACTAACCAGGGGGTGATGAGCAACTTGTATAGATTGAAACAGCAGGAGTGGGAGCCGTTTATTGTAGGACAGGAGCGGTATTTATACATTCCACACAGCTTATCTAATTAACATAAACTAGATACAGCAGTCAACCAATGAGGAATCTCCACACTTAATGGCTCACTGGCATTACTTCACAAACCACTCCCTCTGGCAAAATGCCAGGCACCATCCAGACTTGTTTACAGACTCTAACAGTTAAACCTAAAATAACTTGCAGGATAAACTAAAGTTTCAGTATCACCATTGAAAAGGAGAAACAAAATACAATGGTGCTAGATACTAAGGTTTTATAGTCCCTTTCTTACTTCCCTGTGAGGAAATAACCATAGATAATGAAGTCTTTATCAGATCATAGTAATAATGACAATAATTATTGTTATTGTCAATCATTATATTAATAATAATATCCAAAACTTCATTGATCTCATCACTATAGTAAATACTTCATACATTTTATTCCTCTTAAGAAACTTCATAGCATAATTGAATTTTTTTTTTAAATTTTAAATCACTGTCATTATAGAGATGAGGAAAATGATGCTTGGGGAGGCAAAGAATTTGAATCAGCCTTGCAGCTGATCAAAGACATAGGGAGCAGATTTACACACACATTTGTCTATCAGTAGACAGATTAAAAGGATCTTACCCACAGTACATATGAACTTTAATTGGAAGTAGGATAGTTGGCAGTTCTGAGGAATAGCTTAGACATTCATTCATTTATGATGAGGATATCTAAGTAGTAACTGATTATTCACATTACCTTTCTCTCTTTGTCCAGTGAAACTCTATCTTTTATTTGGCCAGTGAAAACTATTCTTTTTATTTTCTTTTTCCTCACCTTTAGACAGAATGATTCATTCATTTACTTGCTTAGTTATAGTCGTGTGTTTCTATGTGTCTTACTACTCTTTTTTAGTCACCTTGAAGAAGTGTTGTGTGAATCCCACCTTCTCATCCACACATGTCCACATAGCTCAAGATGGCGAGTCTTCATCATGCATAGACTTCACCAGGCTGCTTCTGAGGGAGCCCTGTTGCCTCTTCTTCTGACTATAAAATCATCATCTTCTTTGTAGTTAATTCAGGATGCCTTTCATCATCAGAACCATTAAATCATCTTTTGGACCCAAATCTTGCTGAGAGTGGTTTTCCCAGATAATCTTGGAAGTCTTATTTTAAATGAGGACCGTCTACTGAGTATACTAAAGTAGTTGTGCTTCAAAGGAGCTTGTCCTGGTCTAGTTTGAGAAAATTCTAGTTTGCCTTTAGAAGTGTATATGTATTCTTTCAGAATCTACAATCTCTACTTCAGGTAATAAAGGCTTCTTCCATCAAAATTTGGCACTTTGTATTCCAAACAAAACTCTTTTTTTTATAATTAAATGTGCTTCTTTAATGCATATCAATTATACATCAATAAAGTTCTTAAAAATAAATGCATGTGAGAAAAGAGATGATGGAAAGTGAAACAATTTATTCTTCAAAATTCAATGATAATATTTTAGATTACAAATTGAATTTAATAATTCTTGAATTTGTTGGAAAAAAGTGAAACTGGCAGCAATCTAACAATGTTGTTAAACTTTAAGTGTTTCATAAAACAAAACTCTTAATATATCAACCATATACTCATTCAGGCTTTGATAAAATTAGGAATAATGACTTATATCTATATCCCTCAAGGTTCTCCAGAGAAAAACAAGTTATACAGGATAAGTGTGTGTGTACATGTGCATGCATTTGAGAGGAGAAAAATTTACTTGAGGAATCCTCTTATGGTCATGAAAGCCAATAAGTTCCATGATGTGCCATCTGGAAGCTGGAGAACCAGGGAAGCTTATAATTCTGAAAGCCAGAGAATTGTGGGGCCAGCTGCATACATATTATTCTGATATATGCAGTGATGCACTTATTCTGAGTCCAAAAGCCTGAGAACCAGCAGTACTGACATCCAAAGGCACAGGAATATGATTTCAAGCAGAGAGTGAATTGTCTTTCTACTTTTTGTGGTTTGATACCTCAGAATATTGGCTGGTATCTGCCCGCACTGGAGAAGGGCAATTGCTTTACTCAGTTCACCAAATTAAATGCTAGTCTCTTCTACATACATATTCACAGACACATCCAGAAGTGATATTTTACCAGCTGTCTGGGCATCCTTAGCTCAGTGAAGATGACACATAAAAGTAGCCATCTCATAAGCTAACCCTTAATAATTAACACAATTGCATTTTACCTTCAGGTTTCTGAAGAAGATGCCATTTGTCATGGTGGCACTGTTGTAAATCCCACACAAAAGAGCATACTATCTAACCCCTGCAGAACACAGTTGCAAACTTGGGACACTGGATTCTTTAAAGCTTTGTGGATAAATGTGAAGAAAGAGAAATTATTAAAATAAGGATTTATAGAAAAATTAAATTGAGGCAATTCACATATGCATAAAAGGAATTAAAACCCAGATTGGTACTGAAATACACTTGAGAAACCTTGAATTGACAATATGAAATGAACTTTATTCTTGTTAATTGCAAATTTTGAACTTTCAGGGCAGCAGCCATGATTTAGTAGGCACCATTTTATAAATTGCCTCTCTGCTCCCTATTTTCTCCTAAGAATCTGTAGGATACACTACTTTCCCCTACTTAAATGTTTATGGCAACAAAATGTTATTAAGATTGCTTTTTTGGCTGACAGAATGAAACATGATTTGTTAATCCGTGATTCAGGTTCATAGATGAATTGGATATGGATTCTGTATTCTAAGAACATAAAAACCAGAAAGAGATTTTTTTTGTAAAATCTTTAATATATTGCCAAAAATAGATTATGGCATGGAAACATGCATTTAAGGTGTTATAGAGGTAAAATAAAATAGAGCTTTTATTCTACTGTGGTATAGAATAAAGAATAGCCAACAAATATCTAATCAAGACTTGTCTTTTACTACACATCTAATATTTTCTGAAGTTCTATTATATCATTAAATATATTCTTCTCCCAGATTGCTGGAGTTCTGTCATTAAACTGATATCCAACATGGAGATTATAGGAATTGCCTTACTAAGGTTTTCCAGGGTTGTAGTGCAGTCAAGAGGGTGGCAGTGGCAGCTCTGTCTACACCCTGGTTAGCTCTAGAAGGAAGTAGACCAATGTTGACAGCTGACAGGATGTTTTCAATCCCCTAGCTTTGTGTTTCTGTACATGAATATGAATGAATATGTATCTCATCTGTATGTAACCTTTTAAGAACAACAATGTAATTATATTTGATGATAACAGAGTAATAAAGGAAGGCTAAGCTAAAAGTCTCTAGGGCATGTTTCTTTAGGAAGGAGAAAAAGGAGCATCACATTTCAAGGCTAAGGAAGGACAAATTTATTTTGGATTCAGTAGTATACCTACTTCATGCATCAATTTGTCATTCCCCACCTTACTTTTCACAGAGTAATGAGACAACTTTCATAGAAGTCACCACACATAGTTTAATTAAGAGGAAATATATTTGGAATTGCAAGTTTAATAACTCTGGTTCCAGTGAAGCAGATCACAATGAGGTAGCAGCTGCTTTGCAATTCAAAACAGATGGTGCCTTTCTTTTTCTATTCAGATTTCCCTTTTCTAAATGGCATGTCCATTGAATACCAGAAAAGCTAGGACTTCAACACTTCTAGGTCATGAACATGCTTATGGAAGATGAATGTTAGAAATGTTTTTTGCTTTATAAGCATGCTGCCTTTGACCACCAGTTTGTGACCAAATATTGGAAATGACTTTTTCCCACAAAACTGTAAGAAATTAGACGCTGCAAAGAAACCTGTTTTGAATGGTTTAATAGCATAAGTTTCCAGCTATTTTTCTACAATACATTAACTGATTTTGATATGAAGGTATATTATCTGGGGAGAGGACACCAAAGAAATAATATGGTAGGAAGTCATAGAACCAACAGGTTGTTGCTGATGCTTCATCAGAAGAGCATGTTTACTTAAAACTCATGAAGGAACTGTGAAACCCGTGTGGAAAGACAGATAATTGGGGCTGGGGTTGTGGCTCAGTGGTAGAGTGCTTGCCTAGCATGTGTGAGGCGCTAGGCTCAATCCTCAACACCACATAAATATAAATAAATAAAGGTATTGTGTCCAACTACAACTAAAAAATAAGCATTTTTTAAAAAGACAGAAAATTTGGTATAACTATTCAGATAATTGTATAAGATTTATTCTAAAAGTCACCTCATTATCAAGACTCTGGCTTAGCTTATTGTATATTTTTCTGAAAGAAGCGAAATCTGTTCAAGTCATCTAAATATACAGTGCAAAGATATGAATATGGCTTTGGAGCCTCAGTGCATCTGTAAGCAAGTCTTGGACATGTGAGCAAAGTGGAGGCTCCTTGCTTTGAAAGTCCTCCAAGGGCAGGATCTGTCAGGCTGCTTGGTATCCTGCAAAGTCCATTGTCTAAAGTCAGACTCAAGTTTTAAATGTGTGGTTTGATAATTTGTCAGGTTGGCTGCATTTGAGCTGACCTTTAAATCTAAGTGGCAATCCTAAAATACTCTACATTGGCTTTTATATAGTCAGCTAAGAAAAGGTCTGAGATTAAATGTGTACTGATCCTGTTGACAATGAGAAGCTTGTTGAGCTTTTAATTGGGGTTTTGGTCTTGACACTACTTAGAATGACTGATATTTTAAAGCAAGATTTTTATTTTAAAGACATTCTATATTTATGATTTAGAGCAATAAAAAACTTTGAAACAATCTTTGCAAATCCAATTTCTATAAGAAAGAAAAATCATTTTTATACATATGCACACAAACTCATGCACACAATTAGGCCTGGCAATTTTTCCTATGATAAAACTTTTACGACCTGCTTTCAACCTCTGGCCACACAGTGAGAATCCTTCTAGAAGGTTCATTCATTATATGTTAAAATTGCTTTTGAGTTTAAGAAATCTAAGTTTTTTCCATATACTATGTCCCTCTAGACAACATTTAATATTGCAGTTTAATATTCAAAAGAAAAATATTTTTATAGCACTATAGACTATGTAGAAAATAGAGAAAAGCAAAAAAAAAACTACTCAATTTTAACTTTCACATTTATATAAATTCTTCATGTCACAGATCATGGATAGTGTGTTTTAATGATGCTAACTGAATAAACATATATGATGATTCACTTACAATATCAAGGCTTAACTTTTTGAAATATCTTATTTTAAAAATCTGATACATTGAAGACATTGGTAATGGTTCTCATTTTGACAAGAAGTATGTTTAGACTGACTACTTAGCCATGGGTCAGGAATTCTGGTAACCAATATTCATAGATAATGAGTCATAATAGAATGCATTATTATTTTAATTTAGGTCATACTTAATCTCAGTGAATAGGTAATGATTCAATAGTCTTAGCATTTATTATAAGCCTGCAACATTATTTTGTAATATATTAACTCTGACTACAACTCAATATATACATTTAAAGCAGTAGAGACAGTGAAGCATAAAACATTACCTAAAACTAAAAATGCTTTGATCATATATATCATATATATATATATATATATATATATGAACAAAAAATGAAAAAAATGAAAATCTCTTAATATAATATTTTGTGAAGACTTTTTAAAAATCTTGAGAGCAGGTGAGGTATAAGGGCAGTGAAAGCCTGAATTGATACTTCCATTCATTTGCCTCATGAATGAGTCAGAATTTAATTTACCTTAAACAAGGATATTGGACAGATGCTGATATGGAATAAAAGTCTTGTTCTCAAATTGATTTCTTTGGATATTGTAACTGTTTCAGAAATTGACCTGGCTAGTTGTATATTTTCTGCCAAATGATAATTTTAAATGCTACATTCATTATAAAAATGAATGTATTAGAATTTTTAAAAAATAAAAAAAATATTGAGTGTACATTACAATTCAAGTTACAACTGCTAATCTATCACCCAAAGTGATATACTGTGCTAATGTAAAATTTCATGGCCCATTTATAAGGAGCTGGGTCTTCATGAGGATTCATGCTGTTCTGAAACATGCTGGACCCAATAGGGCCTTCCTTTAGAGACAACGACTCTACTTTAGAAATACTTCATTCTATTAATTTCTGACTGATCTAATTGAAATGATGTTATTTTTCCTTGTTCTAATTAGAATTTAAATCCCTCAAGTATAGTTAAGGTAATGATAATCAACCCTTTCCCTAAAACCTACTATAAACCATAGAAATGCTATTTTTATTTAACCCAAGAAAAATATTATTTATACTTTAATACATGAACTCTTTCAGATTCCTTGACCCAGCACCTATAGAAGAAGTACCTAATGGAACAGCTGCAACAAAGTGAGATGATTTCCCTTGATTATGAGATGTCAAATACTAATTCTTAAAAAAGTGTAATATATGGGGGATGGTGTTGGTAGGCCTTGAAGATTATATCAAAATTCTGGCATTGAATGCCTTGTCATTTAAACCCACTCAATAATAATTTTTCAGATCAAACAACTACATGTGATCCTCTTCTGTTATGTCCATATCATGACCCTGAAATAATTCAGTTGTAAACTGACTCTAAAAAAAAATAAAAAATAAAAAATAAATAAACTGACTCTAAATTACCTCCAGTTTACAAGGCTTATTGAATTAGTTTAGGGTCATAGAATATGTACAATGAAAGGGTTCTTGAAAAACATAAGAATCTTTCCTTTTACTCAAATTTCCACTGCCAGTATTCAAAATTTTATACAGGGCCTCCACTGATGCAACATCATTGTAGAGAAATTGTAAATAGTCCTGCACTCAAATTTCCTCTGGTTTGATATGCTGTTGTGATGATGTCATTTTCAGAATTATGTAGATGTAGACTTGAAAGGAATCATAATGTTAAGTAAGCTTCCTTACTTCCCAACTACACTAAGTCATTTAATAATTCAGCCACAACATTTTCTTTAGTTCTACTTTTATGATTTAAGATATCTCAAAAGACATATTAATGTATGTATATATGCACCTTGTGCATACAGAATTTAGAAAGAAACATAGAAAACTATGCCTGCCTTATCAAGAAAAATAATAATCATGATTAAATGAGGGCAACAGAATAATGTGGATAAACATGTGGAAGTAAGGTATAAAACATAAAAGATTAAGTTAGGAGGGTTGTTAGTGGTTGGCCAAAAATCGGCACTAAATATTTAGTTTGCAGCATATGCACACACACACACACACACACACACACACACAGAGAGAGAATATGTTGAAATTATATAATTCACAACTGCTACATAGTTTGAGAATATTCATCCATTCAGAAAAGTATGCTATTACCTGTAATTGAGATTAAAAGAACGTGCTTACATGGATTCCCAGAGATAGTAGTATACAATAGAGTAAGTAGAATTTTCTTCAGTATCCTTAAAATGAACAGAACAGTGTATTGTATATGACTATATTTTTATTATATTTGATATTAACTGCATTTGTTTGAAGCAGAATTTCTTAGATGTGGCACCAAAAATAAAGAATTGATACATTGAATCTGATCAAAATCTGAAACTTTTGGTTTGCAACAAATGCTTCTGCTAAGAACAATTCAAGCTGCAGGAAGGGAGTAATATTTGCAAATCACATATCCAATAAAGGACTAGTATCTAGAGTATATAAAAAAATTCTCAAAACTCAATGTTAATAGAGGTAGAAAAAGGTTGGAGGTGAGTGATATCTGTATATCATTGATGTTGATGATTCACAGGTGCCTATCTGATGCTAAAGTTGTATACATTAAATAACTAGAGTTTTTATATGTCAATCATAGTTCCCTAAAGTGGTTTTTATTTTTTTAGAGAGAGAGAGAGAGAGAGAGAAGAGAGAGGAGAGAGAGAGAATTTTTTAATATTTATTTTTTAGTTATCAGCAGACACAACATCTTTTGTTTGTATGTGGTGCTGAGGATCGAACCCAGGCTGCACACGTGCCAGGTGAGCGCGCTACTGCTTGAGCCACATCCCCAGCCCCTATAAAGTGGTTTTTAAGAAGGAAAAATTAGCAGTAATAAAACAGACTTTCCAATGGGAAAATGGGTAAAAGACATGAACTGACAATTTACCCATGAGGATATATTGTAAATAAATGCAAGGAAAATGCTCAACATCATTATCTAAGAAACTCAACTAAAAATCACAATGTGATATCACTGTACTCATATCAGAATTAATGAAATAAAACACAATGATAACCTCAAATGCTGGAAAAGACAGAGAAATTGATCACTTGCATATTGAATGTGAAACACTATAATTATTTTGGAAAACAGCTTATCAGTTCTTTAAATAAAGTACACATGGAATTATGAGGTATCATATAACCCAGAAATGGCCCAGTTGAGATCCTGGGCATATTACAGAGAAATAAAAATTTAAGTTTCCTCATAAACTCGTACATATTTGTTCATAGAGGACGTATTTACAATAACCAAGAACTGAGAGAATCTACAATAGTGAATGAGTAAGCAGACTGGCAAGAACACAGAATGCATCAGTATAGAGGAATGAAATATGGATATGTGCAACAATTTTGATCAATCTCCAAGGAATTTTGATGGTTGAAAAATGCCACTTTCAAAGGCTTACATACAATCTGATACAATCCATATACTATTCTTGAAAAGAATAGTATAGGAATGAATAACAAAAGAATGGTTTTCAGGGATCAAAACTGGAGTAGGAGCATCAAGGGAATGATGGGTGGATGGTGACTGGCCACGTGAGATTTTTTTTTTAATTTTGGGGTGATAGAAGTATTTTTGTACCTGGACTATATCAATGTCAATTTCCTGGTGTTTATATTTTACTGTAGTTTAAGAGGACATTATGTCTGTAGGAAGATAGAAATTACAACATCTCTCTTGTTTCTAACATATGCATAGGAATCTATAGGCAGTTGAGAGTCATCAATAAATGAAAGAAAAAGGAAGAAAAGAAAAGGAAAAGAAAGGAAGCAAGGGAAGCGATCAAGTTTTTTTTTCATGACATTCCATTCATTATTTTAATTAGTAATGATTAACTGCTAAGTTTTATGGCTTACTGGAGCACTGTCCTGTTTTTCCTGGTCACGTTTCTTTAAATCTTGAGGGGCAGTAACTTAAGAACTAGAATGGCTGTCAAAATTTGAAAAAGATACTTTCAGCTTGAAGTAGTATGTCATAGTATAAAAATCCATCATTTAAATCTAATTCAGAGAGAGATTCTCTCATATGCATTTTATAAGCATATAGATGTCAAAAAATCCTAAGTTTCCAAACTTTATTTCCAAAGTTTACCTAATACATTATTGAGAAAGGAAGAAAGAATAAAGTAGAAAAAAATGTGCCTGGGAAGATGATTTCGGATTCTCACTCCTAACCATCACTTCAGGTGTTACCTCTTGAGTTCATTAATATTACATATTGGTCACACCAAATCACAACTACTACAAAACGTTTAAACTTTATGTATTATATTAAAGAGGGAAAACATGTGATGGTGACACACATTTCATAGATGCATACCTTTAGTGTCATGCATCTTTAACAAAGATGATCTATCTAATTAGTTTAATATAAAAAGTTCAAAGGAAGCTTACTTGTTAAGTACAAGCACATTCTTTCCTAAATTCAAGGAGGGATTGTGTATTCAATAGAAACATAGGAGAGTTTTCTTTCTAATTTTATTTTATTTTAATATTGGACCCTCTCTGTGAGTTTTAGTATTAAAAGCATGGATTTTAACAGTGTAACAAAAGTGTGTGTGACTAGCAGCTTTGGAGAATATTAGTGGAGTGATGGATGTGCCAAATTATCTTCCCACAGTTGTGAACTCCTGCAGACATTCTGAATATTACACTGTTACATACTTGACCAGAGATAGAACATAAGCTTAAATATTCAGAAAAGGAGTATTATAACTGGAAACCATCCTACTAAATATCTTTCAGAATATTTGAGCATTGATATTGCTACTTAATTTGCAAATTTGATAACAGGAATAACATAATATATTTTGCTCATTTTTTATTTATCAGATATTATGCTAAGAAATTTCTAGATTTAATCCTCAAAAATTTAAGTATAGTTATTATGGTTTAATGAATAAAGAACCTAAGAATGAGAGGAAAAGAAAACCAGTATCACAAAGTTATGGCATGTCCCCAGCCAATCCAATTCTGATATTCTAGATACTAGGGTTCCCTGAGATGGCATGTGATAATGATTGGGATTTGTAGTTTTCCCAGTCATAACTAGTTCCTCTTCCTTTCCCGAAGTCATGGCTGATGTTTAAGGGAACATATGGAGGACAAAGCCACACAACAGTGGAACTTGGTCAACACTTTCCTTATGTTCAATACCTAGGACAGGGTACAAGTAGAAGACAGAAATAGATAATTAGGGAAAGAATCAGGAAAAAAATTAAGGAAAGTAAGCAAAAATTCCTCCCCCCCAAAAAAAAAATGGATTTCTCATCCTTCAATATCCAGAAATGCAATCTCCAATTGGTGTTCAGGTATCTTCTCTTCCCAAGACTGCTCTGCGTACTGAGGTGCCTGTCTCAAACAACAGCAAGCATTTTTTTTTCTCTTTCTTTATTCTTTTCTGCTGTCTTCCAAACACCAATGTTCCTTATATGTATTTTGCCTTGTTGTTTATTCTTTAAAATAGTGCTAATGGGTAGATGTGTCATGGGGAAGAGTGTCATGCAATTCTGGAAATGAAGTTATGTCGCTTCTCTTAGAGATAAAGAAATCACCTTCCTCATAAAATCATAGAAAACATGAGGGGGCTTTCTTGGTATTTCTGTTCTCCTAATAGTTTTGATATTATACCTTTGATCATAAGTGACTTTATCCTTAAAATGACTTCCAGGCAGGGTAATCAGCTTGTAAAAAATATTGACTTTCAACTCTGGAAGCAAACTAACTTGAAATGACTGTACCTTAAGGAAGACAGGTATGGTCATAGGTGGGGTCAGATTAAATGTGTTGTAATGTGATTGAGGAGAATTGGGATTAGATTGATACTAGTGAAACCAGGGAAAGATTATAATAATAGGTGTTAGTATATTACTTTCTTTTCCTGATTTCACACAATTTGAAGATTTTAGTCGGGAAATTTTCTGATTCATTACACACACACACACACACACACACACACACACACACTCCTTAGTGGCAAATGTGTATTTTAGAAGGCCTTCTAGGAAATCATAGATGTCATATTTTGATGACATATTTAATTTGAGCATCTTTAAGGAAAAATCTTGAATTAAAATAGGAAGGGAGTAGATGTCATTCAAAAATATAAGGGAGGTGACCAGGGTCAGTCCCATTTACACTTGAGTTGTGCTTTTATTATATGTCTACAGTAATTTTTTTATTTTTACTCATAATTCTAAGGAAGGTTGCCAACCAAAATATCATAGATATAAATACTAAGGGGAAATATATTTCACTTAAAAGGTGTTTTCTTCCTTCCTTCCTTCCTTCTTTCCTTCCTTCCTTCCTTCCTTCCTTTTCTTTTTCTTTTTTTCTTTTCTTCTTTTTTTTTGGCTCCCCTCTTGTTACAGAAGAGGCTATTTCAAGGTATGTATCAGTCTCTGTTACTGAGTTGATCTGTTTCTCTTTGTGTTTCCTAAAGCAGTCATTTGACTGTGACTGCTTCACATCCTGCAGGGCTCCAAAGTTAATAAATCAATTAACACTAATTAATCATTTATATAACTCATGACATAGGGGAAAAAAATCAGCTCATGAGTGCATATCGCCTCTGTTATGGATAGCATTCTTAACTAAGACCTAAGTAATTGAGGTTTTGTTCAGATGTGATTCACTGATTCAAAAGTTATGATTTTGCAAGTTATGATTTCACACAGTTAATGATTAAATTATGAGCACTAACCTTGGATTAGGGGTGTAATTTTAATTCTCTCCCTCTCATTTTTGTGTTTGTGTGAAAAACAGTGTTTGTTGAATAACATGTTAAGAAATGTTAATTATAACTCTTTCCTGCTTATTTTGGTCTTCATATGGTCAGAAAATACTATTTTTCTTTTTATTTGTGTTTTCTACATGATTTTGTTAAACATCTCATGCTTATAGATCATATAGCCACATAATTTTGATATGTGCAAATGCCTGACCATTACAGTGGTGTATTTAAATCTTACCAGTAATCTGAATTTCCTCAATGGTTAAAGACCTGTCAAAATTAAATATTCATTTTTTCTCTTTCTGTGAGAGGATTTCTTTGGATATTGAGATAGAAATTTCAGACCATAAGAGAAAGGGACCATTCTATTACAGGTTTCTTCTGTGTCTGTGGCTGTAGTGCTCAGACAACACTGGAAGAGACTTCACCACCAGCCTTGGAGGGGGCATTCTGCCACGCTCTGAGTGCCTCAGAGATTAACTCTTCTGACTGGCTTGATCATAGGGTTTGTAATCACAGAGATTTTTGCAACAGCTAAACACAGTGGAAATTGAATTCTTACTTTTCATTGTCTTTATTGAAATAAAAAAAATAAGACAGCAATGAACCCTAATCATAATTCTCATCACATTTTGGATATTGGGAGTTAATATTTTTCTTCAATAGGAAAATTGAAATAACTATCGCTTAAAGAGAACTTGAAAAATTATATTGTGAAGACATTGTTTTACTCTTTTCTCCATGTGATTTATGTTTTGGAAAAGAAATGCTCAGATCTTGGGGTACCCTGGTAGAAAAGAACAGACTTTATTGTAAAGACATTCCTGAATGTTTCCATTAAAAAAAAAAAGTAGGTTGAAATAAATTTCTAAATGGAAGGTAAAACAGTACTAATTTTAATTAATTGCATATTTGTTTCAATTGCATTTGCTTATTAAAATAATTTTTCCAAGATTCAAGGATAAAAAATATAATGACTTTCTCTCTGACATGTAGTGGTATAATTGGATAGAGTTTTAAATATTTCAGTGTATAGTAGGTTAATGTGTGGTACGGTGTGACTCCTTAGTATTCTTTAATAAATACACCCCTGTGCATATGTGCATGTGTGTGTGTGTGTGTGAGTGTGTGCGCGCGCTGTGTCTGTCCATCTCCCACTATCTGCTAGTCAATCTACTGCTCGTCTCTCTTTTCCGAACAATTCAGTATCTGTTGCAATCTTCAGGAACTTTCTTTCTATTCTTTCAATGCCTCTATTCTTTAATTCTTCTCTCCCTCCCACACACAAACCCCACTTAATCCAGCCTTGAGAAAAGCAGACCTTATACTGAGCATATTCTTCTTTTCTTATAAATTAGGTCACTCAACAGTCTGCTTTTGGGTCATTGCCTCGTTTTCTTTGCAAATGCTTCACTCTCCTTTAAAGCTTTAAAATTTTCCCAGAGAAGAGTCTTAAAAATCTTTCAAACCCAAACTTCAGAGTATAAATGGACCTGAATAGAGAGCAATTTATAATTGGTAGTGCTAGAGGATTTGGGTTGTGACTATAGAGATCAGCATTCTATGAAGCAGGAAATTGCAAATTCACAGGGCTGGACTTCCCTTGCCGGTCAGATGTCTTCACAGAAGTCTTTCTGAGAGACTGTTATTGAAACTAAGGGTCTTTCCTCAGTTTCTAGTGGGTTCAGGAAGTTCTCTTTTGTTCACAAAGCATAAAAATTTTCTTTCAGAACTTCTGAAGGCTAATTGAAATTGCAAACGGAAGTAAATAATTTTACATTCAAAATCAGTTTTCTCAGCATGTTTCAAGGGACCCTAGATTCCATAGACATTAATAGAGATTAAATAAACAAAATAATCCTCTTGGGGGTAGTACTGGCTTTAAGAATGTTAAGTTTCTTTACAGCCGTAGTTTTCATAATATTTGATATACTAATGCATAAAAATCTCTGAGGAATGAGTAAGTATACATAAATTAGCAGATTAATTTAGCAACCAAGAACATCTTACAGGAAGCAGAGCTCTTTGAAACACATTAGGAAATGTGGTCAAAAATGCTGATGAAATACTTTTAATGGTTTTACATTTGTGGCACTGATGATGGAACCTAGGGCCTTGTGCATGCTAGGCAAATGCTCTACCACTGAGATACATATCCAGCCACTATAAATAGTTTTTAGATGGTGACTCTAATCAAAAGTAGAATCTCCTTTCTGGAGACCAGTAGTGGCCTGTTTGAGAATAATTTGCTTCTTATTAATAGTCAATAAAATATTCCATTTAATTTACCTCCACTGCCAGGTTCTTTTCTATGGAATCACCTTAAAGAAAAAAGTATATTGGAGATTTTCCATTCTAGAAAGTTAAACTTAAAATGCATTGAAAATATCTTCTATCCTAACTCCCTTTCAAGATTCTCTAGAGGAACAGAAGTAATAGGAGATATATATATATATATTATTAAATGGGAGTAGTTATATTGGCTTCCATTATAATAAACTAAATAGTCACACAATGGCCGTCTGCACACTGGAGAGGTGGATGAATCACTAATACTACATCCAAGAATCCAGAAGTCTGAGAAAAAGATGGACTAAATGATGTAGCCCCACTCTGCATCTAAATTCTTTGAAGCTCCCTGGAGAAAAACTGGTGCGAGTCCATATTGGTTGACTAAAGAAGCTGGAGTCTAATGCCCAAAGGGTATGACAACAGCAATAGACCCACCCACTCAAGAAAAATTAAGATTGTGCCTGCTGAAACTTCTTCTTTCTTTTACTTTTTATTACATCTGGGCTCAGCCTACTGAATACATTCAAGGCCTTTTCTCCTCCCTCAGTTTGCAGTTAAGGATGCTAGTTGTCTATGGACCTTCACATATACACCAAAAAGTCTCATTCCTAGCCATTTCCTTGATAACTTTCAATGCAATGAAGTTGACAATCCATATTAACCATAACACAACCAAATAGTAATAATTACTTTATTAGCTTTTCTTGGACAGATTTTCCAAGATTGTTAAAAACGTTCAATCATTCCCAATTGACATCAGTATAAAGTCCTATTTGATATTACATTGCATTCTCTTTCTTGAATTTAGTGTTTTCCATAGTTTGGATCTACCAAAGGTCCATGTGGTTAAGAACTGATCTCTACTCATGCCACAGGGAGATAGAAGAGTCTTTAAAAGGTGCCTCCTCATGGGAGATGTTCAGGTCACTGGGGGTATCCTTTAAGAGTATAGTGGGACCCTAGCCCCTTAGTTTTCCTTTCCTTTATTTCTTGGCCATGATGTGAGGTAGCTGTGCTACACCATATGCTCCCCACCATGATATGCTGCTTCACCACAGGCACAAAAGCAAACATCTGCGGACAACCAATCCTGGAATAAAACATCTGAAACCATGAGTTAAAACAACCATTTTCTCCTTATAAATTGATTACCTTAGGTATTTATCATAGTAATAGAAAATTGACTATTTTAAACACATAGTATGTGATCAATTGAAAAAGAACTGAGTTAAATCAAAATTAAGTTTCAAAACATTGTATTTATTCTTAGATTTAGCATAAAACATATATATCCTCAAACACTTCTTCAGAAATGCCTGTTCCTACCCTTCATCCAAATCAGGTACTACTGACATTTTAATTCATAATAGAATGTTCAACTTCCACACCACAAAATTAATTCTAGTTTGTAATTTTGTGCAATTTTTGTTGATATAATTTTCATATTTGTATTAGTGAATTGTAGTTATACATAATAATGGGGTTCATTTGGTATAATCATACATACAAGTATAATTTTGAGGATTATTTTACTTCTATTGAACCATAAGTTGCTTAAGACAGCATCTATTTTTAGTGTATCATGTCTTCATACAGAATTCCTAGCATAGTAACCAGTACATTGCAACTATCCAGTAATTACAATTAGTAAAGAAATGCCTGCATGCTTTGTCTCCATCTGTGTACATACTAAATGGGATCAAATTGCTGAGATCAACCATGCAGCAATAAACCCATTATGCACTAGCTTTCCAAGGAGGAAAAAAAAGTGCTAATCTACACTTGCGTATCATAAATTACCTGAAAATGTTTGTCACAGGACTGAAGTACATGACATAATGGGAAAAAAAAAAAAAAAGATGTAACTGGTAGTTGCTGAGAAGGAAGCAAATTACAATATAGGCACATTTAATTAATGGGCATCATGAGAAAGAGATGATATTTCTTGCAATTAGTTTCCATCTTCAAATAGAGGTTAATGTACATTTGGTTAACATCAGCTTTCAGTAAGTGTATGCCTTTTAAGTACTTCATATTAAATTATATCAAGTAACAATATTTTATTCATAGACCATTGGTTGTACAACAGTTCTCCACAAAGCATGGCATTCTTCACCTTTTAATAGAACAAATGAGTAAGTTTGCTTTATAAATTTAGTCTAGAGTACAAAATTGTCAATCATTAAATATACATAGTCTATCAAAATCTACATAAATGTAATCTTTTTTTTTTTTTTAAAGAGAGAGTGAGAGAGGAGAGAGAGTGAGAGAGAGAGACAGAATTTTTAATATTTATTTTTTAGTTCTCGGCGGACACAACATCTTTGTTGGTATGTGGTGCTGAGGATCGAACCCGGGCCGCACGCATGCCAGGCGAGCGCGCTACCACTTGAGCCACATCCCCAGCCCATAAATGTAATCTTTAAACCTTTAAATTTTTGGAAATTTTACATTATTTTAAATAATTAGCATGGTTTTCTACATACATATATAAATCTATAAATAGGCTTTTAAAGGCTATTAGGAAAAAAATCTCCATTTTATCTTCATTTTAACTTAATAATACTCATACTTTATAATCCCAAACTTCTCTGGGAAGAAAAACCAAATTTGAACTATTTTTTTCACTAAAAAGGAAAAAAAAAAGAAAAACATTTTGTTTATAACTTTCACTGTTTCTTGTGAAAGTTTTAGTTGAAATGTCTTACAAAATTGAGCAGTGAGATATTTTAATTTTTGCTTTCTTTTATCTCTTTCATTTGTTTGTTACACATTTTAATGTTGGTATCTTTCTTCAGTTAATTCAATCAAAAGTGCTCTGATTCTAATATTAAGCCATCAAAAGTTTTCGAATGCAATATTCATGATTGTGAATTCACCAGAGTTAATTACTTAATGCTCATTACTTTGGGAATTCAGGGCAAGTTAAATGCATAACGTTAGCATTAGCATATTTGACCTGACAATTTTTCTGCTTGACATTTGTAACAGTTTTCAGGTGGGACTGCAAATTCATTTTTTTATTAAATTATCACTAATGTGCCAAGCACTGGTCTGGGCCATCATGCACGCGAGCACACACACACACACACATAAGCAGACTAACACACACTCACCACATATACACACAAGCATATATATATATATATATATATATATATATATATATATATACACAAATGTACATTTACATATATACATACATAAACATGGGATTACATACATATACATATGAAATAAATGTGTATAGGGTATATATAATAAACAATAAGTACTGTTTGGATTTTGCATCCAGTCTAGATTCAGTCACATTTCACAACATTTTATAAAATATTTCTTAAAAGAAAACTCTGTATTTGATGTTGTCTCTCCTTTTCTACCAGATCCAATGTGGCTTCTCTCACTGCCACTATAGAACTTGCTCTTTTCAATGTCAGTTGTTATCATTCTGCCACTTTTTTATATCTAGTTTTCATATTTCCATATATATCAGCAGCAATTAACCCACGTGGCAATTTTATAGAATTTTTTTCTTTATTTTGGAGGGGTGGATGAAGTGGAATTTAATGAATCCTTGTTTCCTCATTCTGACCCTAATTGGTGTTTTTTTCCTTTTTACGTTTCACTGGTGGCTTCTTCTCATACATTTTGTATCTCGGTGTTTTAGCATTTTTCTGAGTTAAATTATCCAAATAAATTACATGACTTTCTATAACATGTATATTTTTATTACTTCCAAATTTAATTTCCCCTGAACTTTCCCCTTAGTCACAGATGGCTTATTATACTAGCCTCTTAAGAACTCAAATTGGATTCCCACTAGGAATTTCCAAATTAGCTGGCCAAAATGTGTTGCCATTTCAATAAATTGCAAAAACATGTACACTGTGGTTAAAGCAAAAACCTAGGAGTCATATTTTCCATATTCTAATCCTCATAATCAGTCAGTCAGCAAATATCTAACTTAGTTTCCAAAAATTACTCCAATATGTACAGTTCTCTTAACTTCCACCACTCTCAACATATTCCAAGCCACTGCAATATTTTAACTTGAAATTCTTTTTTTACATGGTGATTGTGAACACTATCAACAAGCACAAGAAAGGAAGTAAAAATAATATAATTTTACTGGTTGAGCGTCTCCAGAGAGACAGAACCAATAGGTGTAGGAGAGTGAATTTTTTAGTAGCATTGACTCATACTGTGATAGAGACTGAGAAGTCCCCCACCAGCATTTCTGTAAACTACAGACTATGGGATGATGGTAGCATGGCTCAATCCAAGGCCAAAGCCTTCAGATCAGGGAAGCTGATTGTGTGACTCAGTCTGAGACAGATGGCCTGAGGACCTGGCAGGGCAAAGGGGCCTTGGAATCAACCCTGAAGTTCAGTAGGTGTAAAACCTTGAGTTCTCATGTCCACAAGGAAAAAGAGCATATTCCAGACAAGAGAGGAAACCATCTTTGTATGTCTGAGCCCCCAATAGCTTGAATGGTGCCTTCCTACACTGAAGGCAGATATTCCCTCTCAGTCCATCAATTCATGAGCCTCACTCCTTGGGGAAACTCCCTCACAGACACACCTACAAATGATCTTTTGTTTTCTAAGAAATACTTAATCCAATCAAGTTGATACAGAAAATTAATCATCACAATAATTAACTTCTGTAACTATCATTAGCTTTAATACTTATCAATATTTTACTATTTAAAAAATATTTACCCACCTGTGTACCTTTTATTCTCCATTAGAACATTTTATACCAATTACCATACATAATATGATTTGATCCACTAGTATTTCAGAACTTTTTAAAAAGCAAATACTATCCTAATAAAATTAATAATAATCACTTGATATTGTATATAAGATCTATGTTTAAATTCTTTTATTATATGAAAAGTGTGTGTATCGATTTATTTAAACAAGTCAAATATTAAAAAGTGTTCAAATCTTAATATTAGTTAATGTTATTATTTTTAACACATGTTTCCTCATATTTTCTTGGATTTTCATAATAATTATTTAAGAAAACACTTGTGTGTGTATGTGATGTATACGTGTGTGTGTGTGTGTGTGTGTGTGTGCGTGCGTGTGCGCTGTTGGGTTCAAACCCAGGGCCTTGTGCATGCTGAGCAAACACTGGACCACAAAATAACAGGTCCAAAACTCCAAGATATTGTTTCATTTGTTAAAATATAGATCTCATATTTTTCTGTTTTCATCATTATGATGTCAAGGAACCATTGCAAGTCATTATAATATTTCTAGAAACATTATTAAATTCAGGATCAAATTATTGTTAGCTAACATTCATACACAGCAAATGGTTTTCAGTAATCATATTCTATTTATTTATCGAATACAATTTTTTATAATTCCCCAATGTGAGGCTAGTTTTAGAGTTTTAAGGTGTTGCAACATGTTCATTTTTAGGAAAAGTATTTTTCTGTAGATCACCCTACTTTTTTGAACATTTCTGTGATGTTTCATACTGACCAATCACATCTTCTCCTACATAAAGTGATGTAGGGAGTTATCAGTAGGTTATAAGATAGCCTAATCCATCCATTACAGCTTCCATTTACATTTAACCTAATTGTTTTGGTAACCATTAATTCTTTTTTTTTTTTTAAGAGAGAGTGAGAGAGGAGAGAGAGAGAGAGAGAGAGAGAGAGAGAGAGAGAGAGAGAGAGAGAGAGAGAGAATTTTTTTAATATTTATTTTCAGTTCTCGGTGGACACAACATCTTTGTTGGTATGTGGTGCTGAGGATCGAACCCGGGCCGCATGCATACCAGGCGAGCGCGCTACCGCTTGAACCACATCCCCAGCCCCCATTAATTCTTATTTCTATCCATTATTTCATTATAAATATGAAATGGAGAGTGTTTATTTCCAACATTCTCCCATGATATGTGTGGAAATCTAAAAGGAAAAAGACTTTTTCTTTGATTACTTATTTGTGTACTTTGAAATAGCTGTTATGAAAAGGTAGAATAGATACTTAATTTTTTCCTTAATCAATTGTAAGTGTAATGCATGAATTTCTTAACCACTTTCAAGGACACTGATGATAATATTTCAGCATTAAAACAAAGGTGTGGAATTTGAACATATTTGATGAGCTTTAATGAAACCAAAACCATTTTTACTCCTTTAAGTGGTATGCCAGCCTTCATCAGTTGCCCTCCATTTTAGTTCCTTTTAGTTACAACCACTTTGATCTTTAATATTACCCTTGTTTTGTGACACAATAAAATGTTTGCAATTATTCATATGTGTATGTATATTTTTGTAATAAAGTTATTTTTTATGTATTCAACTATTTTTTATTTTACTTTAAAATTGGCATTTTCATATTCACTTATTTATTGCTGAAAATATTTGCCTGTTTGTCTTATCCTTGGTTAAGTTTAAATTGAAAGCTCCAAGGCCCTATATCATTTTATTTGCCTTACAACCTGATACCCTAATTTTTTCTCCAATGTATTTTCAAAAGAATATGCCTAGATTTAAAATATTTTGGTCTCCTAATACAAAGTATATAAACATAAAATTTGTACCTGCTGGTTTCCCTTATATATCCAATTTAGCACTTCCTTTATTTTTACATAGTCCCTGGCAGGAGCCTCTTTTAATATTTTTGAAAACATAATCATTTGCCATTGTTTAAGTTTAAAAGCTACCACTTATCAACTATTTGTGGAAATTATTTTAAATTATGTCTGTCATTTTTGGTGTGTACATGTATAAAATTCAGCGTGTCATCTACCTTGATGAATATTAAGTTTATATTTTATAATAGATATACAGTACATAGGGATTAGATTTATTCATATACTTCCTCCCTACCTTCCCAATTTGTATTCTGCATCTTTCTGCTGCACTGTTTTGAAAACAATGAGGACAGTGATCACTCCTTAAGCTACGTGAAAAATGAGCACTTCTTTAAATAAAATAAAGCAAATAATATTGTTCTAAATGTAAACAAACCAAGTCTCTGGGGACAAATAGTAAAAGAGTTTCTTTAGCAATTTTCTATTTGTTTGTTGAATACAAGTCTCAGAATCTATACTTTATTAATTCGAGGTGAGTGTTGGAGTTTTGAGTATTGTAACATGTTAATTTTAGGAAAGCTATTTTTTCTGTATATTCTACCTCTTTTTTAAACACTTTTGAAGTAAAATATAAATTAAAATATGTACATATATTTATGGTTGTATATATATATATATGCAATGCATTAAAATAGAGCAAATATATATATTTATTTACATATATAGAGAAAGAGTGAGAAAATAAAGGAAGATCTTTATAAGGTTCTATAATAACATTGGATCTATTGCTGGATAAAAAGATGTCTTTAAATACAGATATAGATAGATAAAATGAGTATGTATACATTACCATAGAATCTAGGAATGTTTAAAAAGAAGAGGTATATATTCTTGACTGTGAAGGTAACTGAATATTAAATATATTTCTGAACTTCTTTGAATCTAGGAAAATTAGGGAAACCACATATAAATCCATTAACATAATTATCACTAGGAGACACATATGGATCTCTGAAAAGAAAAAATATTTATGGCATTTAATTATAAAAAAACGTTTCTTATGTAAGACTTTTAGTGGTTTTGACCATACAATAAATGATATTGTTAACAAAATACTTGCAATGAAGAAGAACACCGTTTTATGTTCCTTGAAAATATATGGAACTAGCCTGTCTTGTCTCTGTAATCTTGTTTAATTTGTTTGGACTAAGCTTCTTAAAATAAATTAAATCATTGACTTATGCATGCCTATTAAATACAATCAAATTCTTGAATCACAAAAGGATATATAGAAAAAAGATATCCAATTAAGTACACATATTTCTACTCTCTAAAATTCAATTCATTTTTAATTAAAAATAAATCCTTTGCCTTCTTTATATTTGTAATTTTTTGAAGACTGGTCTTTACTTCTGGCATTCTAAATTTTGTTCTTGTAATGTTTTCCTAAGTCATCCTAAGATTGTATAATTAAGTTATCCCAACATTTCTGTACTAAAACACAGATTTAAGTATACAAATAAGTAGTATTGAAGTATTTAAATGTTTAAGTAAAATACATAGTATTCAAATCAAAGAGTCTTTTATTTTTCGGTAGTACAGAGTGATGACTACCAATTAAAAGACAATTTTTTTTCTTGTAAAATTTCATCACTTTTAAAAAAATGTGTTAAAGTTTATCAAAATATGTTTCAGACGTTTTATTTTAATTTTTTTTAGTTTGAGCTTTATGATTATATATAATATTTGGGTTCATCCCAAAAAACTCAGACATACATTAAAATCAATTTTAGTTTAGAAGTTATTTTTGCTAAGGTCTATGAAACTAGAATAAAATGAATTTTATAAATTTTTACAAATACTTTTCATATACTACTTATCCTTACATTTTGATGCAAGAGTTTGGTCTGTATATTACCTATGACAAAAACTAACAAAATAGAGCTATATCTTCAAATAAGTAATATCTGAAACTATGAATAAAAATATGAATACACAATTCACAAATGAAGAAAAAAGCTATGTTAAACATGGATATATATATAACCTCAATCTTCACTGTACAAATGAAAGTAATAAGGTAATACCTCTCCAATATTAGAATGACAAAATTAAGAAAGTAATAAAATAATGGGCCACTGGACATGTAAAATAATAAATTCAGAACACTACAAATAATATTCAGTAAATTAATTATAAATGGGTTGTAGATCTAAATATAAGTGTAATATTATAAAATTCTAAAAAGAAAGGAATAATAAATCCTCATGATCTTGGACTGATTGGTTTCTTAGATGACACAAAATGCAGAGAAGGTAGTAAATTGCTAGTGAGTACAGTGTTGCTTTTTGAGATGATAAAAAATCTAAATATGAATATACTAAAAACACTAAGTTGTACATTCTGAAAGTGTGAACATTATAGCATATACTTTTTATCTTAATAAAGTTGTTTTCTAAGTGAATATTGTTTCTGATGACTGCAGTTAAGGTAAACTCCTGTAGAAAATTGGGATCATAAATAGGTGTAGAAGCATGGAGTGCTTGATCTGTTAGTATATAATTGACAACATTTTACATATATTTAACATATATAACTTTGATAAAACAAGTCAACCTATAGGAATTTATTTTGTAGAAATACTTTTGAGAAAGCAAAAGTACATAAATAAAAGTTTGCACAGAACTGCTTGTAATAGTTAAAGAAAGAGTGTAAATGTCCATCAGGGAGAATTGATTACCTATGTTGTGTTATGCACAAAGGACATATCAGTTTCACAGAAGTACTAATTTTATAGGGTCTCATTTGGAGGATGCCCATGATGCATGTTAAAGAATTAAAGCAACTTATGTATTATCTATATGAATTTATAGAGTATAAACATATATACACAAATATACTTGTTCACATTATCCAGAAGAATATGTCATAGGTTATTAATAGTGCTTACCCATGGGATAGAATGAGCTTTGAATTATTGCAATATTTTACTTATTAAACATTTTTTAAATGTTTAAAAATTTTTTCATATAGCTAATTTTCTTTAATTTAAATAATATAAATATGAGATACAGAAGTGTTTTTGCCTTATTAGAAGAAAGATCTTTCATTGTTCTAGAACCAAACATTCGGATGTACCTACACATCTTTTTTTTATTTTTCAATTTTGTGTGATAATAGTGGAGAGCATGTAAGCAGGACAACAGTTGGTTCTGTGGCCATAGATAATCTGAATTTTTATATGCTGTCTGTTGAAATTATTAGTACCACACTATTTCAGTCTGGAAAATGACTTGGTTTTAACAACCCATTATTCACCATAACAACTGTACATCATTATCTGACTATCTTAAATGTAGATGCACAAGGAAGAAGGTTCTGAAATTTTAAACCATCGCAAGCCACAAATTCACATTGCTTTTTTAAACACTATCCTCCTCCTCTCACCAATGTTAAGAAAAATAACATTGGAATAAACAAAATAACTGGAGTAAACATTCCCATGCTATTCTCAAAAATGTGTTCAATATTGTTTACAATACTTTTAGATACAACAAGGAAAAATCCCCAAGTAATCAATAGTGACAGAAGCATGTGTACATTGATAACAAATCAGTAGATTTGTTAGCCCAAGAAGCTTTGGAACTGTGACTAATACCACTATTTGGGTAAGGAATTATCACCTTGGTCACTAAGTACCTAAATATTTGTTAGCTAACAAGCCTCTGAAATCACTTGATAGCAATTAATTCATATAAATTTGTTAAAGACATTCTCTGCCATGTACGATATCACTCAATTAGTACTAGCTTTTGTGGTCATATTTTTTCTTTGTCTCATTGTCCTCTTCATCATTATTATCAATAAAATGTAAATATGTGGGCATGAAACTATAGGTATATTTAAATATAAAACACATGTATTTTCATTACATGAATTATTTGACATTCCCCAAGTTAGGATGATTTACATGGTTTAAAAGATCTGCTTAAAATATTGTTATGGAAACCTATGTAAATCTGCAAGCTTTATAAACTTCAGGTTGTTGGAAAATATAGCATTTTGGATTTTTAAAATTTTAAAGAAAACGTAAAAGAATACCAAGACACAAAACTGGATAAGTCATTTCTCTGTTTATAGTTACAGCCCCAGATTTATTAGTAGTGCCCCCACAAAATTCATACTTGGAAGCCCTGTTTCCCCTTATATGAAAGTTTTTGGGATGAGATTTTGGGGAGTAGTTAGAGTTAAATGAGGTCTTGAGAGTGTATCCCTCAGGATGGAATTAATGCCCTTAAGAGATTCAGAAAGCTTGATTTCCCTCTCCCTCTCAGCCATGTGCAGACAAAGCAAAAATAATGCATTCTGCAAATAAAAAAAGATGCTCTCACCTATTAGGAGGTCACCTTGACCTTGAATTTACCAGCCTCCAGAGACATGAGAATATAATTTTTGTTTGTTTGTTTAAGCCACCCAGTCTGTGGTACTTTATTATGGCCATCTGAGTGGACTAACACAGCATCCCGATTTCCCTGTGTGAGAATTCTGAAACAGTTTTTCCCTTGTTAAAAAAAATAATAACTTTGGAAGTTTAGAAGATGAGAAAGGATGGATTTAAAATGCATAACTTCTTAGCAATGTATTATGTTTGAAGAAAGTTACACAATGGTACTCATGGAAAATAAATGCAGTTATGAAAGGGTGTTAAAGAAGTCACAAAATAACACACACGCACACACAAACAAACAACAAAGAAAACAGTTAAACAAAGCAGACAAAGTCCATTTAATAATCACTTTTCTATATCAAAAATGGCCACTCACACTTTAAGTAGCATATTAACTGCAACCACCTACAGCTTTGGTAGCCCAAAGTTTTAGTTGTTTGATCACTGTTGGCTGCTTGAAGAAGTAACATTTAAGCAAGGTATGGCTAAGTTATAATTTAGCAGGGTGTCTCTGACAGTGAACCTGATGCCTGTTTTTTTTTTTTTTTATTCTAATGATACACTTAATTTATATCTACTGAGAAACCATCCTTGGATGTTGAACTCAAGAAGTAGCTATTTTCTCATCTTTTAACATCTTTATTATTTGTTTTCAGTCTAACTTTATATCTCACAAATGTACCTGTACATTTTATTTGTTTGTTTGACTCACTGCTTGAGGTTTCTATAGGCCTATCTATTTGTTAATAAACAATAGATTTCTCATGACAGTTAACTCTTTCTTTGGATTAAGATAAGATTAAGAGCAAAATAAATCATTATTCAAATTTGGGCTGTGTCCTATGAGCTGCGAAATCAAGCGACAAACATAATAATAATGAACTATGTTTTAAGGCAGGCATAGTACAAAGATAAATATAGATTAAAGTTCTAAAATTATCATTAACCAGCTTTACCATAACTAACTTTGTACTTCTCTCTGTATAACAAACACCTTAAGTCATTATAAAAAGATTTTGTTATCTTTAATCAAACACAATTTTGAGTAAGAGTTTTTTTTTCTTTTAGGAAATTTATGGTGCATCCAAGAGGTTCATTTATTTTGAATTTAGTGATATAATCATACCAAAGGCATATACTGTACAATATGTCTTTCTCAACAATGTAAAATAGAAAGAATACCTTAAAAAGCTCGTGAAAACATAAATAGAAACTAAAAATGATATGGAGGGAAAGAGTGATTATAGAGAAAAATTAAATTTGAAACATGAAGATCCACTCTATTGCTTTCTCCACCCCTGCTCAATGAAAGATCCATGTTCTTTGTGAAGGAAGGGAGAGGCTTCAAGCTAAATTTCAGAACTACAGTGGAGCTGTGCACCTTGCAGACAGCAGAACATGTCTGTGAGTCACCACTGCATTTCAAAGGCAGGCGGTTATGCCCACAAGTTTCTCAAAATTAAGAGAGTAGAGAGGAGAAAGTATATTTGCAGGAATTTAAACTTGGCTTTCATGTGCCATCAACCACAAATAGTTATATTATAACTGAATGTTAAGTGAACTGGGAGAATATTCCTGAGTGTGAAAAAACATTCTAGTTGGAGCTATTATGAGGAACATGTGGAAAGAGATGCAGGAGGAATAAACATTCAGTTCTCCAAGTTAGTGAAACTAAATAGTGTGGTAAACCCATGGATAAAGCCCTTATTTCATATTAAAAAAAAGTCTTTGGAAGTATGATAATTTGTTTAATAATGACTGCTAATCACTTTCATTAATAAAAACAAATGGATCTTCATTCTTTCTGTGTCATTTTTAATGATTTAACTGTCACAAGTTTGTGGTGTAGATCAATGCAAAAACAAAACAAAATAAACACAAAAACCTTCTTTTATTGATCAGTGAGTGAGAATTCTGGAGGCAAATGTTTAGCTAGGACTTCTGAAGTAATCTGTTTTCTTTCCTTTCAAATAAAGAGCTATGATAACAAAGAGCTATGATAACAACGCAAATAAACATGCACACACACACACACACACACACACACACACACACTATCAAGCAAACAAAACCCAAAGGGGGGAAAAAACAGAAAATTGGTAAATGGAATTTTGAAAGTGAAGTGATAGAATGAAAAACTCCAGATTTACTATAAGCCGTGTCTCTGTGTACTCTTCCAAAGCTATATGGTGTTCCAAATAAAACAGAGTGCTTCTCAAAAATTATGACCACACACATAGCAAAAGTGAAAGATTGTAATAATGAAATGAAAAATTTCTGCAGGTATTGATGAATTAGATACTTTTGAGTTTGACAACTTAGATACCTCCAGCTATCTACAACTTTAATTAAAGTCACCCAAAGGTGATGTTGCTATTGATAGTAATTTGGAGTATATCTGTTGGAAGATTCAGTAAAATAAAAAGAAATAAAAAGACTTCTGTATAGAATGAAGGAATAAAAAGGATTAAAAGTGGTCACTATTCTCTAGGCCATAATAAAACCTAACTATACACATACAGAGGAGAAATCTCACCCCCTTCAATAACCTGAATGCCTATTCATAAAAAATGTTCTCATAATTATGTGACATATTTAAACAGAACCAGTTTTGAGAACATTTGTGAATGTACTTCACTGTTGTAGACAGTAATGTGTCAATCTCATTACAATGATTCAGATGAGCTAGCTATTCTGATACTAATTGCTATAAATGACAGTGTGCTAGAAATGTTTTAAAATAGAACCTGCCTACATATTTGTATTAAAAAATAAAGCAAAGACATAATTTGGAGAATAATTTTGAAATTTCATTTTGTTTTAGTCTTAAATTTGTACCCTGGCTTAGGTAAGAAATAAATTTCACACAGTATTTCAATTTTAACTAGCACATTATAAGAAAAAGAATGATACCAGTAGCTGGATAGTTTTTTTGGGATTTTTATTTATTTATTTATTTATTTTGTACAGGGATAAAACTCAGGGATGCTTTACCACTGAGCCATGTCCCCAGACATTTTGATTTATTATTATTATTTTTTAATTTTGAAACAAGGTCTCACTAAGTTATTTAGAGCTGCCCTAAGTTGCTGAAACTTGCTTTGAACTCAAAACTCTCCTGCCTCAGCCTGCTGAACCACTGGGATTAGAGGAATGAGCCACTGTGCCAGGATTGTTAGGACTTTTTCATACAGTGTTATATTTTACGGTTGAAAAACATTTGGATATCTTATAGGGCAGCTTCCTACCTGGGTTCAAGGCACCTGAATGTATGATAGAGACAAATGGCCTGGTCACTTCTACAGCCTGAGAATACATCTTACTTTTGAAAATCATAAAATATTATCAAATTGAACTTTTTATGATGGGCTAAACTAGGTCCCCCTGTAATGGTTTTTCTCATTGTTTTTACCTCTAGTTTTTGGAACAAGACTTTTGGAGCTATTTTCTATGTGACATTAAAGATACAGGTATAGCACAGTGGTGCATACTTATAATCCCAGCAACTTTGGAGGATGAGGCAAGAGAATTACAGACTCAGCAGTTTAGCAATAATCTCAGCAATTTAGAGAGAATCTGCCTCAAAATTAAAATAAATAAAAAAATAGGAATGGGAATGTAGCTCAGTGATAAACTATCCCTGGATTCGATTCTGAGCACACACACACACACACACAAACACACAAACACAAAATAAATAAATAAGAAAAAATAAAAAGATGCAACTATAGACAAAAAATAATTTATAGATGGTATCATGTTCTTGTACATTGAAGCACAAGATAAAATCTTGTCAGCTCTAGTGATTTAAACATAAATATAAACTAGTTTTATGCATATTTAAATAAAACAGTAAACAAATTGAGAGTGGTTTTTACTTTATCTCGAGATTTTTGGCTGCAATATTTTTCATGAGACTATTTCAAGATTTCAAAATATCTTTGTTGCTACTTAAGGTTAGAAAAAGATGTCGACACACTAATTTGTGATTTTTCTTTGTCTAATAGAATTTAAAAAGCCAATTAGTACTAAATTTAGAACAGTATTTTGTTTTTTTTAATTTTCAATAAATGTGTCTTAAATGAGAAAATATATGAGTGAATGATATTCCTATAATAGAATAAAGTGTATCTGTGTGTATGTGTGTGGAGGGGTGATATCTATTTTTATTTTTTTATTTTCTATGTATAAAAGGTAGAACCAGGTGTGTGTGTATGTGTGTGTGTATAATGAAAATATATATGAATATATATACATATATGTAATGAAAGGTTTACTGACTTTGAGTAAATTAACAATACATGTATCACATCATACAGGTACCTATGGATGTGAGTATACAGTAAATGCACCTAAAAGCAATTATCTTGGCAAATTTCCAATATGGAACACAATTTTTAAACTACATTACTTATGTTGTACATCAGATCCCAAACTTCTTCTTTCTACATAACTGTAACTTTAAATCACTTTACCTACATCCCCCATCCACAGTTACCACCATTCTATCTACCCCATTTTTATGTACTTGATATTTTGTACTGCATGTGAGTGAGATCATGAAGTCTTTTATTCACCCTGTGCTTGTCTTATCTCACTTGGCAAAATGTCCTCTAGGTTTACCCATATTGTTGCCAATAGCAGTGTCTTTTCTGCAGCTGAACACGCAAACACACACAGACACACAAATATTTATATTCAACATTTATTTGTACATCCATTGACATATACTAAGTTTGCTTTCATATCTTGGCTGTTTTGAAAGGTGTCATAATAAGTACCAAAGCTTACCTGTTTCTGGTGCTGGATCATATGAAAAACCAATAGAAAATAGCAGAAAGATTAGCAGTGTAGAGGGAAAGGATCAAGGATTGGGAAGAAGAAAGGGAAAGGGGAAGTACTGGGGACTGAATTAGAACAAATTATGTTCCATGTTTTTGTAATTATGTCAAAAAATTCTATTACTATGTATAACTAAAAAGAACCAATAAAAAATGTCTGTAATTTTTTTGAGAAATCTATATACTGCTTTCCATAATTGCTTTACCAATTTGTATCCTCACCAACAGTGCATAGGTTTACTTTTTTCCACCGCATTAACAACATTTGTTATCTCAATTTGTTTTTTTTTTTTTTCAAAATAGAGATTTAATAGTTTGAAATGAAATTGTATTGGGGCTTTGATTTGCATTTTCTCTTGATGATTAATGATGTTAAACACACTTTTGTAAACCAGGTGACCATTTCAGGTCTTCCTTAGAAAAATGTTCATTTGTATTCTTTGTCGTGTATGTGTGTGTGTGTGTGTGTGTGTGTGGTGTGTGTGTGTGTGTGTGTGTGTGTGTGTGTGTGAAAAAGAGAGAGAGAGAGAGAGAGAGAGAGAGAGAGAGATGGAGAGTTAACTTTATATGAGAGAACTTTAAATATTTTTAATATTAACCTTATATGTTGTGGATATTATCTAATATATGGTTTGCAAATAACTTCTCCCAGTCTGTGGGCTCTTTCATTTTGTTGGATGTTTGCTATCCAGAATCCTCTTGGTTTGTTCTACTCCAACCTATTTATATTTGCTTCTGTTGCCTGAGTTTTTCATGTGATGTCTGAAAAGTCACTGCCAAGGTCAATGTGAAAGAATTTGCTCCGTTTTCTTCTAGGAACTTGGTAGTTTCAGATATTATGTTCAATATGTTTTGAGTTTAATTTTGCGTAGAGTAAGATAAGGATTCAATTATACTCTGTGCATATGGAGTTTACAACACCATTTATTAAAGGGATTATGTTTGCTCTATTATGTCTTCTTGGTGTCCTTGTTGAATATTAGTTACCTCTCTATTTGCTGGACTTACTATGTCTCTCTCCTTTTGTCCATTGATCTAGTGTTTACTTATTTATTTTTTGGAAGTATCTAAACCAGATAAGGACAAAGTGAGAAAAAGAAGCTACAGGCCAAGATCCCTCATAAATATAGGTACAAACACCTCAATAAAATGCTAGTGAAACTGAGCAACACTTCAAAAAGACTATAATAGAACCAAGTGGGATTTATCTCTGGGACGTTATGTTAACTTTACTTTAACATAATTAATCTACATGCTATATCAAAATGACAGAATAAAAGATTAAAAATACTATAATTTTAATAGATGCAGAAAATGTATTTGACAAAATTAAATGTTATTTTATGAAAAACCCTCAAGAGACTAGGTATATAAGAAAATTTTCTCAACATAATTAAGGACAATTATGTAATACCCAAAGTTAAATACATAATTCATGGGGGGGAAACAGGAAACTTTTCTTCTTATATCTGGTAAGAAAACAAGAATGCCAACATTAGCCACCATAGTACTGAAATTACTACCAAGAGCAATCAGAATAGAAAAAAAAAATTAAGTAATCAAAATTGGAAAGGAAGAAGTAAAACTATTATTTTGTAGATGTCATACTTTAAGTAGGAAACTACTTACTTTTATATCTATAAATATATTTAAGTAAAATAAGCATTCAGTTCAAGAAGTTGGATTAAAATCAGCATACAAGCTCAAAAAGTAGGACCAAAGTAAATTTAAAAATCCATAATTAAATAAATGTTGGAAGAAATAAATGAAATAGAGAACAGCAACAACAAAAGTGACTACTTTATGAATTTTAAATTACTAGAAAAACATATAATACTAAAATTAAATTAAGAAGAATTAAAAGTCTTGAATAAATTATACGTGTAAAATACTAGAAATTAAAATCAAGTGCTTTAGCTTCTCACACCCATTAACTCCCTGTAGTGCAAAATGCAAATGAAACTCAGGCTAGATACCTTTACGCATGAGTTCTACCACACTTCTGAAAAGTAGAATAATATTTTGGACAGTAAGAGCACTAATATTTCTCTAAAACTATTGCAAATAGGAAAAGCTAATTAAGAGTAGTATGATAAAAGCATTAAAGACATCCTTATTAAACAGTTGATAGAATGGAAATACATACTCTGAATATTTAAATCCAGTAAGAAATTTATATCTCAACAAGATTGAGCACACAGTGAGAAAATTAAATAAGTCATGACCACAGGATCTATGAACAAGATTCTTTCTTTATGAAGTTATTTATCCAGTAACAAATAAATAAGTTAAATGAGGCCCATTTCTGTTTTTTTTTTTTTTTTTTATCTTTCTGGGGTACAATTTCACATGGAGTGCATCTTGTCCTAAATCAAGACACAGGAAAACAGAAATTATTTCCTTTTTTAAAAATTTTAAAATTTGCTTTAATTAGTTATGCATGGCAGTAGAATGCATTTGTATACTTTGACATATCATACATAGATGGGTTATAATTTATCATTTTTCTGATGGTACATGTCTTAGAATCATATTGATCATGCAGACTGATATGTACATAAGGTAATAATGTCTGCTTCATTTTACTATCTTTCCTGTCCCTATATCCTCTCCCCTCCCCTCCCTTCACTCCCTTACACCTCTGCTGCCACCCAAGAAATTATTTTCTTGAGCCAAGTTATATTATATCTGTGATCACAAAATCTTTGGCCTGTGTTTCTTTTTAAATACTTGTAATTAAAAATCCATTTTATAGATGTTTCACTTGAGCAAGCCATTCTTCTTAGTGGCAATTTCTCTTTTTGTAAGAAGAGAGGAGTAAATGTGCCATCTCCATGAGTGTCCTCTAGCCCTCTTGAGGCTGAAAGGACCTTGAAAGTGTTTTACTCCCAGGTTCTGAGGAAGTACGCCTTTGTGTGGCATGCGCAAGGGAACTGTTTTTCCTCCTGGCACATTTGCTCTGTAGTTCACAGAAGACCAGGAGTTTGATGTTTACTTTTCTTTGTGAATGTGATGCTGAAGAGCTGATGGCTGGGTTTCAGCTCCTATATACAGTACAGTGTGCCAAGAGAGAAGATATGAAATGCTTAATTTGAAAATTGCTAAAGCAGAATATTAAGATCATGTAGGCAGATGCAATTTTTAATATTTATTTTTTAGTTGTAGATGGAAATAATATCTTTAATTTATTTTATGTGGTGCTGAGGACGGAACCCAGGGCCTCACACGTGCTAGGCGAGTGCTCTACCGCTGAGCCACAACCCCAGCCCGCAATCCTATTTCTTGATGAGTTACCATTTTTCTTTATTTTTCTAAGAATCTCTGTATAATATAGTGTTTGAACATACCCGTGGAGAACCATGCCTATTAAAGGAAATATTGTCATTCATATTTAGAATCAAAAGTGATTTATCAGATGTTCTTTAACATTAAAGTATTATTGGTTCTACAATATATTTATATCTGGAGTAAAGTGATGTTTCACAAAAGTTGCTCTGTGATATGTTCCTCTAGTTTAAAGCTTCAATTTAATTTTGGGAGGATAATTATTACCTATTTATTTATTACACAGAATGATGAAGTCTAATGTGATATTTCCACCTATTTGTGTCATGAATTGTTCATATCCATTGTTATGGCTTGAGTGTGAGATGTGCCCTAAAAGCTCATGTGTGAGCCAATGCAAGAAGATTCAGAGGAGAAATGATTGGGTTGTAAGAGTCTTAACCCAATCAGTAATTTATAGGTGGTAACTGAAGTGGTAGGGTGTGGTTGGAAGAGGTGGGATTTGGAGCATGGCTTTGGGTATATATTTTTATCTGGCAAGTGGAGTCTTTCTCTATGCCATCTGATCACCACCTAAGCTGCTTCCCTCCGCCACACTCTTCTGCTGTTGTTCCTTTCTCACTTAGAGCTCTGAGGAATGGAGCCAGCTCTCTATGAATTGAGACCTCTGAAACTGTGGGCTCTCAGATAAACTCTTCTTCCTCTAAATTGTGCTGGTTCAGTCCTCAGTCACGGCAGTGAAAAAACTGACTAAAACATCTATATTACCATTCATCTACCTGTACCCCCTCTTCCACACTCCCACTTTCTAGTGATTCCCATTCTACTTTAATTCTAATAATTTTAAGGAAATTATTTCTTTCTGTTTTCTTTCACTTTCAATTTTGCGAATGTGAAGTCATTTGAAAATAATATTTACTCTGTAAATATTTTTATAACTACTGAAAAATATCCCAATTTTTTCGTGCAAATTTCATTAGTGACTCATTGTTAATCACTGAGTGTATGAAACTCATGGAAGAAGTTTTTAGTTGTACAGCACAATAAACTACAATTATCCCTGGATGTTTAATTTTTTTTTTTTTTTTTTGGTTAAAGATGATGAGTTTAAGGATCTAGAAAATGTGTAATGGACCATAATGAAAATGAACCAATTTTAAAGTTACCCCTAAAGTTCATTTTGTTCAAATTCTGTAATTGGGATGTAAGTAATACTAGTAGCTCAATTAGAAAACTGGGAAGATGAAATTTTGCAAATAGCAGTTTAAGAAAACATCTTTTCAATCTTAGCCATAAATGTAGGAAGACATTAGTGAAATTTGGCTTCCCAGAAAACTATTATGGAATTACAAGGCATGAAATACTGTGTTCAGAGCAAAGTAAATGAAAGTCCTTCTTGGCTGGTCAAGCTATCATTAGTGTCCTGCATTGATCTGATTGCTAGTGTATCCAAGATGAACTCAAAACAGCTCAGTCATGAAAATGAAGCAAATTTAAATACATTTCACCTACTAAAAGAAGATTCAAAAGTCATACAGAAGAAATTACAAGGTATTAGGACATGGTATTTAGAAGAATTTTTTCTCATCTTTAACATGGAACATTAAGGATATATAAAAACATAATTTTTAAATTATATGAAACTACAGTTATTATAATACTTTAATAGATCTTCAACACTACTCAAAAGAATAATACTTAAAGGCAAAATTCTTCACTCCAGGCAGCCACCTTGTGGGTATTATATTCACATTATAGATGGAGAAGTAATAAGCATAAGTTTTATAAAACCAAAATCAACCTCTCTCTGCACCCCCTCCAAATTATCATGGGTTAGTTGACTTACTGGCATCCAATTGCACAGAAAGATCAATCTGACTCATTTATAACCAATAGATTCCACTGCATAAAAAACAATATTCTTCATTCAAAGGCAAGCATTACAGAAACTGGCAAGCTCACTGTCCTGAGAAAGAACTGTTATCCAAAATTGGTTAATATTACCCTCATCTGAACCTGTTTCCTTGGTTTTCATGTTTGATTACCTACAAGTTAGCGCAGAGCTCTTTATCTCTATGTGAGTTGTTAAGGGCCTTCTTCAACTGAAAATCATCTAAATTGCAATTCAGTAGCATAAGCAAAATTAACATTATCTATTTGAAATGAACAAAAAAGTCATGGATGCATTGCAACCCTTGCCATCTCATATAGGGTTCAAAATTTGGAGCATAATGCTTCACTCTTTCTGTTTGCTTTTATGACTATAATTTTTCTATGAAAAAAATCATTTTCTTAATTTTCCAATGTGAACATACTACATTCTTCAATTTATTAATTTATAAACCTGTGTTATACAGTATAATTTAATAATTACCTTCCATTAAGAATCTGACACTGAGAGAGAAGGTGAGTTTCCAAATACCCATATGTCAAGGAGGATTTTATCATATTATATCAGAGAAAAATACTGTGATGTGATTTGGGAATGGGAGAAAATGAATTCACTTAAGAAATACAAAGAGAGATTTTATGAGAGATGTAGCATGTGAAGGAATCATAAGGAATATGTGGAATTAAGGTGGAAAAGGGAACAACATAGCAGAACAGAAAATAGTACATATCTTTCTTGACAATCACACCAGTCATTTGTTTGCCTGGAAACCAATAGTTAGTTTGCAATTATTAGACTCCAATATTGATTGAGATCATCTTCATCTTTATCCTAAACATGATTTAGAAGCCCCTAAAATTTTTGCTTCAATAGAATATTTTGTCATTTCCTTCTTTCCTTGTCCCTTCAACACAAATGTACTCAGAAATATTCAAGCATACACAAGAAGCTACTTACTCTGTCATATGGTACCAATTTATTCCCTTTGTTTTTCCAAAATCTTTCTGAGCTCTGTGACTTTTAGTTTGCTAATCAAGATCCCTGGAATGTTCCATATTTTCATCCATCCCCCACATTTCACATTTCCCTAGTTAACTTCTAGTTAACTTCCTCTCTTTCTATGTCTCATTTTAGCTCTTATTTCTCTCAGAAAACCCTCACTTCTGTTCCACTTAATGAAAATACAGTACACTCCAATGTTATTTTTTTAACTTTTTGAGAAATAGAGAATTTTTTAATATTTACTTTTAGGTTTGGGTGGACACAACATCTTTATTTTTTATTTTTTATGTGGTGCTGAGGACCGAACCCAGCCCCCCATGCATGCCAGGCAAGCATGCTACCGCTTGAGCCATATCCCCAGCCCAATGCTATTTTTAATTTCTGCATTACATCATGAGCCCACTGTGTTGTAACCTTTTCGTTGTTTTTATCTTCACTTAAACACTAGGTGCCTGTTCTGAAGACAACAGGAGTCCTATCTCTCTTACCTCCAGAACTCAGCACTGTTTTTGCCAGTAATGAGTAAAATGATATGTACTATTGAATCAGTGAACGGAGGAGTGAACATGGAAGGGGCATGTTAGTGTCTTGCTATATTGTTGGCTGATAGAACAGAAATATGACTTGTGCAAGCCTGTTGTCATGGGGGACAGCACGATCATGGTTCTGTGTCAAGTGACTTACAAATTTGAAGCAAATTTTTTTCATTATAATTATCTTTAGCATCTGTCTGGACAGAAGACATGTTTGGATTTGAGATAAACAGAAACAAACGGAAGATGTAAATGTGTAGAAAACATTAATAAGTAACATAATTGAAAATAAAAACGTACTTTATACTAAGTACCTAATAAGAGTATAGTAAATTCCAAATCTTCACCAGCAAAGAGACAGCAAAATTCAAACCCAAGGAAAAAAATCAAGATTTTACTGTTATTTCTTATCATTTGAAGACATATTAAATTGAGTAACATGTCTATTATTGATAAGTGCACTTCTAAATAAATGTGTTGCTCTTATCATAGTAGCTTCTAATGACTATTTAGATAGTTTTTAAATATTTGTGAAATAATTTGAAATGTTTTTTCTCTAGTTAATCAATTTTAGAAGGACCCTGAGAAAAAATGTTTTTTCTCCAGTTAATCAATTTTAGAAGGACCCTCTAGTTAATCAATTTTAGAAGGACCCTGTGTATGTTCGAATATGCAATCCAAATGTTACACTGTAAATCACTGGCTGAAACACATGCACATACACATAGAGATACACACATGCATGGATATATATGTAAACTGTGTATGTATTTATGTATCTGTGATACATCAGCAAACTCTCTGTAGATTATAATTGATAACATTTAAAACCAAAACTTAAAGACCACAAATGCATTATGACATTTTAATCAGACTTTTATCAATAAAGATATAAAATAAGAAAGGTAGCAGAATACAACAGTCACTAATATGCCATTATGCAATAATGTGAGTATGTAACAGATGTGATTCTGCAATCTGTGTTTGGGGTAAAAATGGGAGTTCAAAACCCAATTGAGTCTAATGTATGAAAGATGATATATCATGAGCTCTGTAATGTTTTGAATAATCAATAAAAAAAACTCAGCAAGATAACTTTTAACCACAGTACTTTAAACTATAGATCTTAAATTTAAAGACACCAAAAAAGCTCAAAATTGTAAACTAATCTTCAGCTTTTCTTGTTCATTTGTTTGTTTGTTTCCTCACTGGTATGGGTTAACTTTCTGTGTATTATTGAACTAAACAAATAAGTAAACATATTTAAGATGCTGAAAAAAAAAAAAAAGAAAACCTACTAAAGAGCTTTTGTAGGCAATTTGTGCTTGCTTGTGAAATCCTATTCAGCCTAGTAATACCAAAATAAGTAAAAAGAAAAAAAAAACAATAACAATTGAAACCTGAACTCACATAGAAAAAAAATGATATTCATTTGCAATGTAAAATAAAGGCTGTTATTAAAAACCTGATTGTCAGGTATACTTTCCATTTCCTTCCATGTCTAATAGAAAGAACTTCATAGATGTAGGGAGTTTTCAACAAATTTCACAACCTTGTTCATAAATATTCTAAGTAGTATTCCTTTTATGACTACTGGTTGTGAGCTTAAGTTTGGAGGCAGAATCTGTAGAGAGACAGGAATCATGATCAGAATGCATGCTCACATCTTTTCATGCTAAATTATCAGCAAGTAATTAAACTTTTTGATGGCAAACTATTCTGATATCCTGAGGAAACAGCTGAAATATATCAAGTAGCTTTCCAAAAGTGATCAGAAACTATGAACTTGTCTTGAGACTTTTATAAAAAGTAAAGATTAAATATTTCTATATTTCAGAATAAAGAAAAATCATAGCTACATTAAAATGAGTTCAATAATAATTGAATTTTGTACGAGCAAAGTCATGCCTTCAGACTTACCAGAACCTGTCTCAAAATAAATGACAAAAAGGGCTGGGAATGTAGATTAGTGGAAATGCACCACTGCGTTCAATCCTCAGTACCAACAATAAATAAATAGATAAATAGATAATAGCAGAGTGCTAGCCTGGCATGGTGGCTCATGCCTGTAATCCCAGCAGCTCAGGATGCTAAGACAGGAGGGTCATAATTTCAAGGCCAGCCTCAGCAACTTACTGAGGCCCTATGCACCTTAGTGAAATCATGTCTCAAAATTAATAATAATAATAATAATAATGGCTGAAGATATGGTTCAATGTTTGGGGGTACCTAGGTTCAATTACTGGTAACAACAACAACAAAAATAGCAGAGTTCTAAAGGAATATTTTCACTTTAAATTTGAAAGTATTAGAAAATGCAGATAATTTATAAATGTTTGTTGAAATCCTAATGTATATTTCAGGCAATATGTTAGAATCAGATAAATCATATACAATTTTATCTCTTAAAAATCTTGTAGCATTATTGAGAAAGAATACAAAATCAGATCATTTTAATATTTCATGTAATTGCTAATAATTATAGATATCATATCAAGCATTAATAATAAACTACATTATTTTTACAAGTTGACAGTTTGATTTTGTGTCTTCAGGTAATATAAATCCTAATAAGAAATACATTATTAGTTTTAGGCAACATTGCTGTGAAATTGGTTGAGGATCTCCATATTACATTAGTGATCAAAGATAGGCAAGATAGTTAAGAAAGGAGTAAAAATCTAAAAAAAAAAAAAAAAAAATGGAAAAAGAAAACTACAGTGTTTTCAGATGGTACAATTAGAATGATGTGTGGCTGGGAAGAAAAAGGAAGAGGATTCTAAAAAATAAGTATGTCATCCTCCCTCCATTTCCTTGACATCCTGGAGTGTATCATCCATTCCTTGACTTGTCTTTTCCCAAGACTTTCAGAATCAAGTCAATCCTTGCTAACAAACAAAAGCAAAATCATCCCATTCCCTAGTAGATTCAGATAAAAACTGATAATAAAAGTAGGTATAACTCTAAGAGTAGAGATTATAGAAGAACAATGTTTGTTTTATTATATATGCAATGATACAACTATTTATGCTGTATCAAAGTAATGCTCATTTTATCATTATCAAGTTGAAACTTTTACCAAAAATGTGAAAGGTTGGACATTGTTTCTTAGAAAAGCAATTTTGTTCTCTGTTTCCATGCTCTGCCCAAGTTGGCTGGCTCAGTAATAAGCATGTGATACATTTACAAAATTATTATTTGTTTTTAATAAATAACAAATGGATATGTTTGTGAGAGGCAATGGAGACTTCGTGTAATATCTCTACATTTGTTTTTGGCAATGAGAGAGAGAGGGTTAAAAATGAAAATGATAACAATATGGGTACTATAAAAAATAGAACTGTGTAATTAAGTGTTTCACAGAAAACATTTGGAAATACATAAAGATATTGTCATTATATATTTAAATCACATGGCATGCCTTACAACATATTATGTAAGATGACTGAAAAGCTGAGAATTGAGAGTATAATCTCAATGGATCAGGATTCTTGGCTGTAAATGATAATTTCTGAAACAAACATTTATCCATTTGAAAGAAAAGTGGGATATATTTCACTTTAATTTTCATTTCATGGGTAGGTTTTATTTTCTGAAATGACTGTTGGCAAAAGGAAAGTGCAAAACCAGGTAGGAGTTTTGAGGTTAGTTCTAAACCTACCTGTCCAAGAATCTACTAACAAGGAATGGTAGGTAAGTTAAGGATGAATAACTGGGTCAAACAATGAGGTATTATGGAAGGATGTGATTGTTGAGCCTAGAAAGAAGGTAAGATGTTATTAAATTTAGGGTACTACATTCTTGTCAAGGAGTTGTAAGGGTGTCTAAAATATAAGGCAGACATACTGACTGTGGCTGATAGATTTCCTCTTGGTGATTGTCTTTTGCAAAATTAAAATTCAGTAATACTGCTTAAACAACTAGCTCCACCTGAACAGAGAACAAGAAACGTGAAACTTGGAACAAAGAAGGGTCTCATGATTTTCTCATCCTATTTGAAGTTGGGAAAGAACCATTGGAAATGGGAGCAGCAATTAAAGAATGTGAAGGGAACAAGAAAATACCTTTTGTAACGTATGGTTTATATCAATAACCAAACAGTTTCTTTCCATGGAAGATAATAAAGGGGTCATTTCATGTTTTCATGAAAAAAATTATTTATTAAATTCATACTTACTGACCATTGTTTGTGGGTGCTTTTTAAATTTTGAAGATATAATTGAGAGAAGCAGCCCTCATGGATCTTACATGCTGGTCTCTTTCAAAGTCTTCTGTTGTAAGACAGGGAATTTTTTTTCTTTTTTTGCCATATATGTCTAGAGATTAAGTGGGATTCTATAAAACATCACCTGGTTTCAGGCACTGCATCCTTCATTTTAGAGTTCCATCCATACTTCTGAGTGTCACCAGTTATATGGCAATGTGGATGATTCAGGTAGTTGTTTGACTTAACCTCAATTCAAGGGAAATCAACTCATTTTTGTTAATATATGGAAATGGGAGAAGATAAAGGAGAATATGGCATATGTACATAAGAGGATTAAAGTTAGTATGATTATAAAAATAATCTGTTGTACAAGTTTATTCTATATTCATTTTGTGTTCTTTCAATGTTTATTGTGTGCTTTATAACTATTTTCATTCATTTGATTTTTGAAGCAGATTAATGACTGAAGAGAAAGTATTTTAGTCTCAAAATTATCTCCTATTTTTTTCCTTAGAAAAACTAAAAGCCTAGAGAATAGAATGTAAATTGCAACTTAACCACAAGAAAGAGTTCACCTAACTTGACTATTAGTCCACTGAAATGTCCCCTTTATCTGATTGCCTCATCTTCAGTTCTTTTTTCAGGAGATGAAAATATGTGGAGCTTGATATTTGAACATAAAATTTTCCATCTCAAAGACCTGGATTCAAATACAAAACAAATTCTGCATTCCAGCTATAAGGTCTTTCAATGAACTCTGTAGCCTTTAATATGCAAATAGCCAAGTTTTGAAAGGTTTTCTCTTTCCTCTTTCAAAGAATGAAACCAGTATTGCATGACACCTGGATACCTGCTTTTAGAATGCTAGCACAAAGTGCAGCACTAACAAAGTAAAGTTTGTTTTAATACTGCTGAAACTGTGATATGGGTTTATACAAAGGAGATAAATTTATATTACAAAAATACTACATTATTTTTTGTGAACCATAATGAGAAAAAAAAAAAAAAAACCCTGACAGAGGACAGAAGTAATTCTTTTTTCAGATGATATTCTCAGGCACATTTTGCTAGTGAACCATTCACTCTCATCTTGTATAAGACCTCAAGAAGAGCAGCATATTTGCATTTCTCAAGCCAGTAGCATGAGGAAAACTGGGACAGTTTTCCAAAGCTGGTTAGTCTAATTCATCTTAAAGCTGCAACCAGTACAGCATCTTGCTTATAGTTAATAAGTGAGTCGATAATTATGTGTAACCAGCTGAAACAAAGTTATCCACAGTTTTTAAAATGATACTTCATCTCCTCAACTAATAATATTCCTGAACGTAAAGTAATCAGGGCAATTTTCTCATTTTGGTTATCATAGGTATAATTTTTTAGGTGATTCTTATGACTTAGAAAATATATATATTAGCAAGCCTGTAATCCCAGTGGCTCAAGAGGCTAAGGCAGCATGATCCTGAATTCAAAGCCAGTCTTAGCAACATCGAGGAGCTAAGCAACTCAATGAGACCCTGTTTCTAAATAAAATTCAAAAGGAAAAGAGGTGTGGATGTGGCTTAGTAGTTGAGTGCCCCTGAATTCATTCCCTAGTACTAAATAAATAAATAAATAAATAAGATTGAGAGAGAGAGAGAGAGAGAGAGAGAGAGAGAGAGAGAGAGAGAGGAAGAGAGAGAATAAATATACATATTCAAGTCTACTGTTAAAGAATAAATATACCAATCAAGTCTACTGTTCCCAAAAGGAATGAATTCCTTAGAGAACTCAGGAAAAATCTATTCAGGTCATCTAATTTAGCATTGCATTGTCTGAGGATAGCAACAGACATACAGTAAATGGTTACACCATTAAATCCATATAATATTACTTTTAGTAGTATTAGTGCTAATATTTTTGTGGTACTAGGGATTGAACCCAGAAGTACTTTACATCTGAACTACTTCTCTAGCCTTTTATCTTTCTTATTTTGAGATAATGTCTCTAGATTAAAGAGCATGGCCTTGAATTTATAATCCTCCTGCCACAGCCTCCCAAAAGACTGGGATTCAAGGTTTTTGCCATGGTCCTAGCCACATATTATTTGTAATTACACTGTGCTCTGCCCTGAGCGAGTTGCTAAAAAGACTTAAGCTACAGTTTGTTTTTATTAAGAAGTAAAGGCATCTCTTCCACAAACCTGGAGTTATCAGTGCTAGGCAAGGGAGGGGACTTTGAAAAAGACTGGCTACTATTATTTCCTAAACTTTATATACAGTACTAGTTTATGGAAAATTTAATGCACATGCTAAACCCCAGGAAAGCAGATTCTTTGAATAGAAAAAAATATCCTGAAGACAGCAACTTTTGAAACTGTCCTTGATGTTTAACCAAGAAATCCAAAGAAACTATGTAGATAGAGGAACTGAGGAAATTCTTTTCACCATTTTTGTGAGAATATGTGACTTGAAGGTAATTTTTTTTTGAGTGTGTGGGAGTAAAAACCAAAATGTATTCTGAGAAAAATTATAATGGTTTTGAGAAATACTGTGCATTCAAGACCAGCAAAGCTTAAATCAAAGTAGAATGGAAAATGCAACCATGGATACAGTAAAGTATTTGTGAGGTTGGACTTCTGAGGATTTCACTGATGGTCAGCCTGTTTGCTACTATGAGTAAAAGACCCAACCAGAACAATGGTAGAGGAGGGACAGTCTATTCACGGTTTTCTGCATCTCAGTCCACAGACAACAGGTTCCATTCCTTGGGGCTCCAGGTGAGGCAGGACATCATGGTAGAAGAGTATGGTGGAAGGAAGTAACTCACATGATGATCAGGAAGTAGAGAGAGTGACTATTTGCCAAAAACAAAACATACACCGACAAGGCACACCCCCCAATAACCCACTAAAGACACCCCATCTGTCTTTAGCTACCACTCAGTTAATCCCATGAGGAATTAATTCAATTATTGGGTCAAGGTTCTCATACCTCAATCATTTAACCTCTAAGCCCCCTTGCATTGTCTCACACATTAGCTTTTGAGGGACAACTCATATCTAAACCGTAATAATTGACTTCAAGATGAATATTTATATAGGACCAAATAGATAATGTAGCTGAAAGAAAAAAAATCATTCTCCAGAATAAACAATCTTACATATACATAGGCAGAAAAATACCAACAGCAAAATAAAACTAACATACTACATTAGAAAACAAATACAAAAAGTAAACACTGTAATCAGGTAAGTGAAATATATAATATGAGGATTCTCTACAATACTAAAATGTAGAAGATTAATAAATTTTATTCTTAAAAATAATTATTTATCAAGCAAAGCTAGTTAATTAGTTTTGAAGGAAAAAAGAAATACAAAGAACTGTTACACAAATTATTTAAGTTCTCCAGTTAGCAAAAATAATTAAAAAAAAAAGAAAAAGAAAAAGAAATGAAAATCTAGAATGAGTAAAACCCATGAGCAGAAAAATAAAGCAGGCAAAAGTAACCTCTAATTAGTGGGCCTAAATATTGGGCATAGAAGGCAAAGACTGAAGAAAAGTATTTAAAATAGGTTGAGAGAACAAAAGTAATTACAGTGAAAGAATGAAAATTTTTCTGAATTCTTAACTAGCCAATAGCAAGAAAAAGAAAACATTTAGTAAAAAAAAAAAAAAAAACATAATTACAGAATCTGGATGTAAAAAAACAAACTGCAAACTTCCCAAAAAGTCTCAAGGGTGGATTTGAAAAATAATCAATAAACTTGAATATAAACAAATGGAGAGTATCATATCTTTATAACCCAAAGAAAAAAAGAATAGAGGAAAATATACTGATGCACAGAGAGTTAAGAACATGGATAAGCACCCTGATATACACAATATGAGGTTCCAGAGAAAGAGGAATGAGCAAGATTATTTAAAAAAAAATGATGATTAAATTTCACAAATTTGATGAAAATATTAATCTACATATTCACTGAGCTTAATGCAATCCAAATGGGATAAATCCAAGTACCTTTATATTCAGTATATCATAGTGAAAATCCTGAATGCCAAACTTAAAAAGAAAATCTTAAAAACAGAAATAGATAATTCATTACATACTAGGCAAATGAATAAGACAAACGAAGAAGACATCTCGTCAGAAGCATCAGCATCAATGACAGCCTGAAAGCTGGGCAACACATCAAATTTGCTGAAAGAGAAAAAAGAGGTATTGATCCAGAAGTCTGGGAATATAACAGTAATAGAGCACTTCCCTACTAGATGGTAGGCCCTAGGTTCAATTGCCTGTGCAGTGTGTACACACACATACATACTCACACTCACACAAAGAATCTTATAGCCAGTAAAATGGTTAATTACAAAATGAAGATGAAATAAGGTCATTCCATGTACATGAAAACGAACAAACAAAAAATCCCAACAGAAGTTCCAGAAGTTCTTCAGGCTGTATAGAAGTTACACAACCCAGGAATTTTAATCTATAAACACACACACACACACACACACACACTCACTCACATACACAAATATTTATAAGACAGGCAAGATAGAAGATTCAATAATTATGTATCTTCTCCTTTCTTCTCTTCAATAATTTAAAGAAATTACATGTCTGTAGAATAAAACATAAGTAAATGCCACATATTTGACAATAATGACACAAATGAAGGAAAGGGAATAAAGCATTGATATATTGAAGTGAGCAAATGAGAACAAATTTAAAGTCCAAAGGTAGACATGAAGAGAACCATGGAGAGTAAATATGAAAATTAAAAATTAGAAATATATTTTATCATCCTTTTCTCTCAGTTTCTTTAAATGGTATAAGATTATAAGAAGAGAACTTTAATTTTAACCCTCTAATTTTAGTTCTGTGACATATAGCTAGAACAGAGCACACAAAGTGGCAGTGGGGGAGAGAATGGATACCTATAGATGTGAAGTTCTTACACCTTAGTATGATTAAGTTAGCATTGATCTGAAGAAGATTATGATAAAATGTGTATTGTAAACCTTAGTCAAATTTAAAATTATCCTGAATAAATTAAAAGTCTAGAAATTGAAATTTCTAAAATATTTCAGATTTTAGAATATTATAAAAATCTTATTCATATTCCTATAAATCCATTTAAAATGTAATTTATGATTTATATTTGTAGACTTGATCCATCTTCTTTCCATGGTATTCATCTTACATAAATATTAATAATAATACAGATATTAAATGAATAATTTATATACCTAATTTCTTAAACACAGAGGTTTAATTCTGAGGACTCATTGCAATCCTTCTTTCCCATGTCTAAATATAAGGTTCATTATTCTTTGAGCGATGGAAAATGGAAAGGGGGAATTATATTTCAATCTGACTGCAAAAATTAGGAACAGCCATTTTTCTTTCCACAATTCATCATGGTTGCATACAAAAGCTAAAAACAAACTGAGGGGTGAAGCCCAGAAACTTCGAGGGAGTAGAATGTCTGTCCCACACAAGACATCTCATATGAAAATATCCTTGTACCTAAATTTAGACTCAGTGCTTCTTAAAATAGTCCAACTGCTCATCTGTAAAATAATTTCACATTAACTAAAGCCAAAATATTCTATTTTTTAAAAAAGGTAAGGTACAAAAAATGTTTTTCTTTTAGTAGAGATCATTTCTTTAATGTACTCAAGCACAGGGATGCAAATGAATTTAAGATTCAAATTAAGATTATCAGACACATATTTATAAATACTTAAGTTCAATAGAAAGACAACTATATTTTTTAGTTGGTTTCCACCTGACATGTAAGTAGAAAACAGAAATAGGCCATGAGAACTGGATAAAAAAATAAATTAATGAAATTATTATGAACAAAATATATAATTTCTACGGGCATAATTTAAAACCTGTGAGATATCAAAGTAAAAAAAATCACCACCAGGAAATATTTTTTTTTAAATATGGACGTTTGTAAATCTTCTTTCTAACCATTCATAAAACTATATTCTGTCTAAAAACCATTCTCACACCCATTCCCTATACCTGCTCCAAAGCTCAATAAATTTTTCACCCACCTCATGTAGCTGGTTGACTTTGAATGAATAACATGGGAAGAGAAAAGAAGATTAAATAGACCATTGAAAAAGTACCTTATGTATTCCAACCCTCATTATTTCACACTCCTGGAGCACATGAGAATATTAAACACTCTTCTTCGTGGTTTTTTGCAGGGAGTGCAAAATTCTGCACTAGCTCAACTTGGGCATCGCTTTCACCTGGAGTTATATTCCACCTTTGCCAATTATTAGGTCTTTGTCCATTTCTAAACTTTTGTTTAATACTTAGAAAGTTGTGGTACTAATTAAGGCTTCCCACAGCTTTTATGTGAAGAGACATTTTCAAAAACACATCGGAAGAGCTTGTCACAGCATTTCAATGTAGCTATTCAAAAACATTTATTACCTTTTTTCTGTTGTATATTATCATGTTAATTATAATTCTAAGCCCACTCTACATTTGAAACTGATATGTCCCTGACATATTCAGTTTGTTGTCTTAGGAAGAGAAATTTAGAGGTGTTGGGGAGTTTCAAGAAATTATTTAGTACAATGAGAAGCTTATTGGTACATCTCCTCATCTTTCATGGTGTAAACAATCTCAAACAATATAATTTATGCTCCTTCGTGAATGTTCCTAAAGATATACATACACCAGGCATAGAAACTTTAGAAAGCTCTCAAGTTACCTGATCCAATATTTTCATACATAAAAGAGTTTTTATTAAATTTAACTGGATTATTCTTTTAACTTGTGCTTGAGTTTTATTCCTTCCTTTTCTTCTTCTTTCCTCTTACTGTCTCATGTTTGTGTGCGTGCGTGTGTGTGTGTGTGTGTGTGTGTTTGACACACAGAGAGAGAAAGAGAGAGAGAGAGAGAGAGAGAGAGAGAGAGAGAGAGAAAGAAAGTATAAGCAAAAATTTTGCTATTCTAGAAAATATATAATGTTTATAATCTTGGGTGTGAATAAAATCATTGTCAATGAAAAACTACATTAAGCTAGTTATACTGGCAAGGTAGACTTTATTCAATACTGTTGAAACCCCCTTTAAATAAAAGTCAACAATCTTCTAGTAGTGAGGTGAACAATTGGAAGAGTACTGAGGGAAATTAATAGGATGATAGATCAAAGCATTTAGATCATCTGTATTTCTTAATAGGCACTTAGTCTTAGGTTCCTCCCCTCCCACAGGGACAGGAATGAAGGAGTTCTTTCTTTCTTATGTTTTTTTTTTTTTTACCATAAAATTCATCTAATTATTTTAATTTATTTCATTGTAAATGATAATTTATAATTGAATGTCTATGGAGCACAGTGATGTTATGATTTATGTATACAATATGGAAAATTTTAATCAATCATTAAACATCTATCACCTGAAATACTGAATATATTTTGTAGTGAAAACTTACTTTTTAGGGTATTTTGAAATGTAAAATACTCAATTTTAAACTATATTTACACAGTTATACTATAAAATTGAAAAAGATTCCTCCTGTCTATCTGGGGTTTTATACTTGAAGTATTAAATTATCAAATCCCCAATCTCTGTAATTATCATTCCATTTTGTACTTCTATGAGTTTTATTGTTTTAGATTCCATATGATAACATGCAATATTTGTCTATGCCTTGCTTACTTCACTGATAAGTTTCTCCACTTCCATCTCTTTTTTTCACAAATGAAAGATTTTCCTTTTTTAAGGTTTACAAGTGTCTCCTTGTGTATCTATATCTGTAGATACTAAATTAACACACCACATTGATATCAATAGCTATAGATACAAACACAATAGACTACAATGATTATCTGCCTAGTTTATATATACACACACAATGGAACATAATAGATAAAGAAAATGTAGTGTGCATAATTTATACAAAATGTAGCATTTAACACACACACACACACACACACACACACACACACATAGTAAACATATATGTACTATGTATACATACATAGTACATTTTCTTGAGCCATTGATGTGTTCTTGGACAATTAGTTTGATCCTATAAATTGACTATTGAGAATAATCCTGCAATGACCACACAGGTACACTTCAACAAATTAATTCCAAATCTTTGGGTAAACCAGTCATGAGATGGCTAGATTTAGGTTAATGCTATTTTTAATGTTTTGAGAACTCTCCATACAATTTCCAATGGCTAAATTAATTTGTATTCCTGTCAACAGTTGTTATGTTTTAGACGAAGTGTACCCCAAAAGCTCCCATGTGAGACAATGCAAGAAGGTTTGGAGGAGAAGTGATTGGGTTATAGCATTAACCTAATCAGTGATTAATCCCTGAAGGGATTAACTGAGTGGTGACTGGAGGCAGGTGGAGTGTAGCTAGAGGAAGTGGTTCATTGGGGACATGGCTATGGGGTACATATTTTATATATGGAGAGTGAGGTCTCCCTCTGATTCCGGATCATGATGTGAGCTGCTTCTCTGCCACACACTCCACCATAATGTCCTGCCTCATCTCCAGACTGGAGGAATGGAGCTGGCTGTCTCTGGACCAAGACCTCTGAAACCCAGAGCCCTTCAATAAACATTTCCTCTTAAAATTGCTCTCCTCAGATCACAGTCATAGCAGCAAAAAAACAAAAACAAAAAAAAAAAAAAAGAAAAGAAAAAGAAAAAGCTGACTAAAACAACAGTACACAGGATTCCTTTTTTCATCATCTCACCAACACTTGCTATCTCTCTGAAAGGGATGAAGTGATAATATTCATTCTGAAAGGGGTGAAGTGAATGTCATTGTGACTCATAGCAACTCCCTAATGATTAGTGATAGTGAATATTTTTCATATATTTGTTGACTTTATATTTGTTTGCTTTGAAGAAATGTCTCTTCAGGTGCCTTGATTAGTTTTTGTTTTGTGTTGTTTTTATGTCACTGGATATCCTTGGTCAACTTTTTAATCAGGATATTTTGAGAGTGTTTTTTTTTTTTTTTTTTTGCTATGAAATTGAATGAAATACTACATATTTTAGATACTAACCTCATCTTGAATATATGATCTGCAGGTACTTTCTCTCAATACATAAATTGATTCTGCATACTTCTTGTTTTGTATTGTGCAGTAGTTTTTTAGTTTGACAAATTGCCTTTCATTTTTTTTCCTTTGTTGTCTTAACTTTGGGGGACAAACCAAAAAAAAAATTACCCTATATTTTTTTCCTTGTAGTTTCACAGTTTTTTGATTTGTGTATAAGATTTTCATTTATTTTTAGTTGGGTTTTCAATGTAGTGTGATGATAGAGTAAAATTTATTTCATTTGAATGTGGCTACACAGTTTTCCCAGTAATATTTACTGAAGAGAATATTTTCCTATTTTGTATTCACGGCATCTTATTTGAAAATCAATTGACCATACATGTGCTCCTGAACAATGGAGTTGTTTGACCAAGGGCTGAGACCTCAGAAGTGGTGATTCCAAAATAAACATTTTCTCCCCTTTTTTTTTTCAGGTATTTGAGTTATAGCAGCAAAAAGCTGCCTGAAACATATGGATATCTCAATAATATTAATTCTTCAAAACCATGAACATGTGATAATATGACTCTCAGGAAGAAAATTACTTTCTGGCTTATAACACTGACCATGAGATCGAAGGCATATTTTAATATGGAAAAGAAATAATTTAAGATTGCAAGTTTGTAAAGAAAAAACTTTTTTAAAGAGGATATCACATCAATATAGTCAGGAAGAAATCTATCTAAAATTTCATCAAGATTAGAGGAAACTTGAAGTTATCTTGATCATTACTTTTTTAGATTATTCTTTGCTAAGTCAAAAGTCTTGAATCATCTATTTTATTTCCTCATGAAGTATTCCTTCCATCACTATGATAATCAACTTATGTTACTTATGTGACGAAATACATAAGAAAATCAATTTAAAAAGAGGAAAGAGTCATTTTGGTTTATGGTTTCAGAGTTTCAGTCCATGACCAGATGATTCTGTTGCTTTGGGGCCTGTGGCAAGACAGGACATGACAGGAAGTACTTGGTGAAGCAAAAGTGCTTACCTCATGGTGGCAGGGAGAATATAGAAAAGAGAGAGGCCCTGGTCCCAGTATCCCTTTCAAAGGCACATTCCAGTGCCTCAGTTTTTTCCAACCAGGCCTCCTGGGGTCTCTACCACTTCCCAGCAGCACCATCAGCCTGCGCACCTGAACTTCAGGAGGATGATTAAAACCCACACCATAGGAGTCCTTATTTCTTACATTTTAAAGTCTTGACCATATTACATTCATATTTCATTTTAATTTAAAATAAAATATTTTTCATTTTTTTGAATTTATATTTGACAAATGAATGCATTCAAATTCTTATTACACATATAGAGCACAGTTTTTCATATCTCTGGTTATATACAAACTATATACATGCCGATTCATGTCTTCATATATATACTTTGGATAATAATGACCATAATATTCCACCATCCATTTCTAACCCCATGCCCCCTCCCTTCTCCTCCAACTCCTCTGCCCTATCTTGAGTTCCTCTATTCCTCGCTCTCTCTCCCTATCTCATTATGATACAGCCTCCTTATATCAGAGAAAACATTGGGCATTTGGTTTTTTATGATTGGCTAACTTCACTTAAGATTATTTTCTCTAAATCCATTCATTTACCTGATAGTAAATTTTTTGAAAAGAAGGAAGAGAGTTTTATGAAGTGTGAAGGATTAAAGAAGAAGAAGAAAATACAAGGTGTGTGAATATTTAGGGTGTGTTCATCTGGATCCTTTCTAACTTCATTTTTCTTATCGATTAAGACCCTACCTGAGAAAAATAAAACAAAACAAAAATAAATGAAAAAGAAAAAAAAATTTAAAAAATGGTAAAAACTCTACCTGTTTCCTTCTCAAAATAATGGCCTATTCTTCTTTTTCTCTATTGGGTTGATTGTTATGCTAGATACCATTACTGAAACTACATTATGAGTAGTTTGGTGTTTGTATCTATAAGGTCTCTTAATTTGATGTTATCATTATATTTCATTGACTTGGTCTTGATTTATTCATTTATGTTTCAGCACAAGTTTAGGAGTGAATGGTTGTCATGACTCATGAATCCTATCATATATTCTGCCAAATTAGTAATTGTCATGCATGAGTGTTCCTTCATCAGAGCTATATTAAGAACTTTAGCTTGATTATATATTTAATCTCTAGAGTATTCAAGGAAGCACTTTGTTCTTGCCCATCTAGAGATGAGAAAATTGTTACTGAGACAGAAATTTCACATGGTGTGTAAAAAGTCTGTATTTTAGATCAGACTTATCCTCAACCACATTCAATGCCTCTGATCACTAATGAACTCTCCTCCAATGGCCCCATTCTTTGCATCTTTTTCTCTTTCCTGTAAAGCATATTTCTTCTTTATTTATTCCTTTCCCTTTTCCCTCATTATTCTCTCTTTGGACTTTTTTCTTTCCCTATAATATTCAGTTGAATAGGAAATCTGCACTAAAATAATTCACAATCTCTGTCTCTGTTTTTCAGTATATCCATCATTTTTTAGTGAATGTTTAGTTAGATTTTAATTAGAGTCCATGCTTTTAGCATTTATTTCCTCATCAATTAAATATACCACTAAAAGCTGACTAATTAGATTTCAGTCAGTTCAGTTTTTTTCTGTATTCTGATTCTGTATTCTGATATTATTACCAATATACTTTCATATTTAAAAGTGATAGGAAATGAGTTATCAAATTTGAGGATTTAATAAATATTTTCAAAAGAGAAAACACATAGGTACAGATGATGCTAATTAACAACATCAAACTCATGTTTTGAAAGATATTGTCAAAGTGAAAATCATAGAGAGCTTAAGCCACAAACTTTTGAAAAACAATCATCCAAATGAATAAAGGATAATAATTATATTTTCAGTGAATTATACAGAATTAACTTTTGGAGTATGTGTATTAATAAAGATAGAACAGTAGTTGAAATGAAATGAAAATGTAGTAAACCTAGTCATTCTACAAGTTAATCTAATTATTTCCACAGATTGTTTGATGTATTCTTATGAGTATTATAATAGATTTTTTATCTCTAACTTGCATGGTTACTTAGAATTTTCATTAAAATGAATATAATTAATATTAAAAACTTAATCGTACAACAAATCAGAATTGTTTTGTTTAAAAAATATATTCTACAATGAATGAATAGATGATTTGGCTTTTCACAGAATATAAGTTTATGCTTTCGACATACATTTGTTCAAATGTATTTACTTTAATTTGCTTTTAAAACAATCAGCAAATTTTATGGTGAGTACATATGTAATTGTTTCTGAGGGAAAAAAAAAATCAGCTGCTGCCTGAAATGACACCACTTCTGCCTTTTTATATAGGCTTGCAGAAATCAAAATATGATGCCTTTCTGACATTATTCATGTATAATACATAGATTCTCAAACTGAAGTTATAATTTTTAATTTTTATCATTTATTTTTCTTTATTTTTAAATTTGTTTTAATTAGCTACACATGACAGTACAATGACCTTGACATATCATTCATTTGAATCAGATGGGATATAATTTCTCATTTTTCTGAGTATACAGGTTGCAGAATCATATTGGTCATGCAGTCACGTATATACATACAGCAATAATAATGTCTATTTCATTCTACTATATCCTTCCTATCCCCGATTCCCTCCCTCCCCTCGCATCACTTCTCTCTTCCTAATCTAAGATAACGCTATTCTCTTTTTTTTTCTCACATCTTCATACATATATTTTTCTAAATCATAACTTCATGAGCCTTTAGTGTATCCTGTTTACATGCAAACAATTTTTTCTGTATTTAGAGGTTAACAAAGATGTTCACTCTGGGGACTTCTCAAGGTTGTACAATCAGGGCAAGTTTTAGGAAAATAAGACTTTTAAGTAAATTCATTGTGTATTTCTCCCAATGTGCCAGAGGCATTGTGTGCCTTGTAAATTCTGCATTTCATGATTAGATGTATTGATAGATTTAAAAATAAAAAAATATGTAACAACGTAACTTTAACCATATGTATTATATATTTTGTAATGCTAGAGACTGAACCCAGGGGTGTTCTACCTACCAGTGAACTACATCCCCAGCCCTATTTATTTATTCATTTTTATTTTAAAACCATGTTTTGCTACAAACAAAATTAAAATGAATATAATTACTTTAAAAATCTTAATCATATACTAAATCTGACTTCGTTTCCCAGGATAGTCTTAAACATGTGATTCTCTTCCTGATCATCCTGATTTGCTGGGGTTATGATTGTGCATCACTGAACCCAGCAAGGTTAACCCTGTTTGATAATTAAATTATCATTTATCTGAATGTCTACCTTGTTCTGTAGGATGTCAAGCAGAGAAAAAGGTAAGAAAGATGGCACTTTTAAATATTACATAAAGACATATAATAAATTAAAGCCAATTCTGTGCCAGGCCTTGTAATAAATAATTCAATCATCTGCATTTTTTTCTAATTCAATCCTTCCCCTGAGTGAATCTCTATGAACTAATTATTGCTCTCACGCCTATCTTATGGATAAAGAAATTGAAATTCAGAGTAATTTTTATTTGTGGTAATACATAGGGAAATACAGTTAGTATCCATTCAACATTTCATTAAGTTACAATTAAGACATTTAGTAAATAGTGGTTTTAACAAAAAAGAAATGTTATTTTGCTCCTATGATGAAAGGTTTGGAGGATGTCATTCCAGGCCTAGGCTGATGCCACCAAGTCCAGAATTAAGGAATATTTTCTAAGAGCTCAGCCATCTTTAGCATTTCTTTTTATCCTGATTTTCCATATATTGCTTCTTGTAGACTGGGAGAAAGAATAGGAAAAAAAATCAAGGCATAAATGTCATTATTTTACTCCATTTGAAGAAGTTTTATTAGAAACCCCAGATAGCAACTTTCACTTGGATTTAACTGTTCAGAAATTAACTGTATGTGCTATATTTTTTGTATTCATTCTTTGTTATTATCAAACATGATCTGATACTTTTATCATGAGGTTAAACAGTCAGTGCATATTTTTCAGGTAACCAGAAATCTTTTACTTCCTTAAAAAGTAGAGCTAGGATTTGAAACTTTGTGTTATTTCAAAACTAGGGATCTTAATCTCTGTGATAGAGCATATACTTTTCTTTTCCTGGTCTTCAGTAACATTCAAAAATTTAGATATAATATAGCAGAGTACAAAACTAATGCTTTATTTAACATTTTATCACATGTATTTTAAAGATATTTTTCATATTGTTAAAATCAACAGGAGTTGGAGGGATCTAGGAAATCTGTAAAAATGTGTTGAGACACAGGATTATTTGAACATTTTATTTTTAATTGCATTAACTTTCATAATGATAGCCCATGACTATATGCAACATCACAGCTTAATTTTTCTTAAGTGAATTTCAATTTATATTTCTGATAGACATTTTGAAAGTTCACGAATATGAGAGCCTGGTGTTGATTTTCACATTTGTACTCCCAGCAATTTGGGAGGCTGAGGCAGGAGGATTAAAAATTCAAGGCCTCCCTTGGCAACATAGTAGGAACCCATATCCAAATTTAAAAAAAAATAAAATAAATAAGGGGCTGTGGTTGTGGTTCAGTGGTAAAGGGAACCTGAGTTTAATCCCCAAAATCCAGTGGAAAAAATGGGAGAAATAAGCTGTAGGCATGGCACAGTTGACTCTAGATATTTAATAATGTTCAGCTTTACTATAACATTTTGTTTTATTATTATTTCCAATTTCATATTGTTGTAGAGCCAAGAAGACTACTACCTCTACAGAATTATAAATGGCGAAGTTATTATAAATGTTTAAAACTGCTTCTGATTTCAAGTTTTGATTCTTTGCTATCAAAATATATATTCCATATATCAACTTAAGTATTAAATTATGGAACAAATGAAATAATTTTGTGATCACAATAATAGGAATCATTTCAGATGGTCATTTTATTGTTCTCTGTTCTTATTTGGAAATCATATAGTTCAAATAACACATTTTTAGGTAGATTAAGTGCTGTTAGAGACCCTGTGGATATGAGTTGGGATATTCCCAAAATACAAAGTAAATGCACTTAAAATTAAATCACTTAATGAGAACATAATGGTGTAGAGAATGATCATAATCAATTTATCCTTCTAACAAGAAGTAAGAGTATCTTATGACAACATTTTTTAATCTAAAACCAGGTAAAAAATATCACCAAATTGCATAATATACTCTATTTATTTATATAAACTACAAATGCTAATTGAGTACATATTTTATACCAGGCAATAGTGTTTTGTCTTGGTAATAACTGTCTTGAAAAATTGCTGAGACAGCTATAATACTTACAGGTAAGATCCATGTTTGTTGTTAATATTTATAATAATTGCATTCATCTTTGTGGCCACCATGAAACACCGATGATATGGAAGTAGAAAAAATCTAATGAATAGAATTTATTAAAATAAAATATAGATTGTTTAAGTATTTCAATTATTTTTACCATTTTAAAGAAGTACAGAATATCCTAGTTGTTATTTCAGTTTTGTTTTAAAATTTCCTGAGTTCCCTGATATTTAATGATGTTGCAATTTAATTCACAGATGTTAATGTGCACATCTGCAAATTCCTTTTATTCAGTTCTGGGAGATTAGTTAACTTATTGAGAAGAAACTTTCAATTTTATTGCATTCTGGCACCGCTTCAGAACATTGTTTAAATTCTCTCTAATTGTTTCAAAAGTTGTAGATCAGGCAATTAGAAGTAAAACAGCTGTGTATCTGTTACCTACAATACTGTACAGATTCATTCTCCTTCTCTGTTGCTGTCATATCATATAAATAGGCTGAGAGTTTATCTGTGATAAATGCACTCTCTTTAATGTAATGGGACAATGCCTTAATTTGAGCACCTAGCACAGTGTCATCCTAAATCTCCTTCTGCTGATTTAATTAGCTAAAGCTCCATGTTAATCACTTTGCAATTAAACTTTTGGAATCTCACACTGAAAAAATATAATCCTTTCACAAAACAGAAAAAAAATAAAACGAGCTTGGTAATAAAAGTAATTTGCATTTTTTGTAAATGTGTTAAACAGCTGATGAATTATTCAATACTTAGTGTTGGTTCTGCAGACTTAATGAGTCTCTCTAATTTGACTTCCATACAAAATTATAAATTTTATTTCATGTTTATGAATTGAAAATTGTTCATTAGCAAAATGCATACATCAATGTACTATATGATGCTAATAAGAAAAGCTTTATTTTTTTTTTAAATTTGGCAGGAAATTTTGTTGTAATATTGTAAGCAGAATTCATTTCACTGATAAAAACTTTTTATAACTATTGTTCATTTAACTTGCTATATACATATTATGAGCAAAATATAAGTGAAAATCTACTTAGTTTTGTTATGATTTTTCCCAGATATCATGTGCTGAAAAAATTACATAAAAAATAATTATTCTTATTTCTCAAAGTTCTGAGGCTGTTTTTGTTTACCTCAATCTTGAGCAACATAGTAGACTCCTGTGTATGTAAAGCTTAGCTTTGTAACATTTCTTATGAAGGAAAGAAAATATTTCAGTCAGCTTTTTTTGACTATAACCAAAAGACCCGGAAAGAACAACTTAACGGAAGAAAAGTTTGTTTAGGCTCACTATTTCAGAGAGATAGTCCATGCTTAGCCTACTCCTGAGGTGTCAGTCCTTGGTGAGACAGAATGTCATGGCAGAAAGGTGTGGGGAAGAAAGCAGCACAGGACATGGCAACCGGAAACAGGTAGAGATTAACTTACTAGGGTCAAAATATAAACCCCAAAGACATGCTCCCAATGACCAACTTCCTCCAGTCACACCCTTCCCATCATGGTTGCCACTCAGTTAATCCATATCAGTGGATTTTTGCACTGGATTAGGTCACAACTCTCATGATCTAATCATTTTACCTCTACAATTTATTGCATGGTCTTATATATAAGCTTTTGGTAGATATCTCATATATAAATCTTATATCTCATTCCTTCCATGTGTACACTTTCATTGCAGTAATAACAATTCCATTATTGAAGAAAAATTGTTATTCAACTTGCAAAACAATAAAAAGTTAACAAAACAAACAAATAAAAATTGATATTAATTTGCAGGATTTGAAAAAAACTCACTATTGCATTTAAGTTGCAATGTATGCCCTTTAGTAATCTTCAAATAATAATGTAAAAAATAAGCACATACATATTTATATATGATATATATATAATTATAATTTTTAAATGCTTACTCTTTTCCTGTCTTTATTTATGTACTTAACACATTTTTTCTTTTGATTCTCATAACAAAATGTTAAGGGTTAGGTGCTATTATCTCATCTCATTAATAGGAAATTAAGGATTAAGTAACTATTCCTGATAGTTATCAGGTCACTGTTGGAGCTGATAGATAGTCAAGCCTTGGTCCAGAGCCTACATTGGTAATTCCTAACTCTAGCCACTTCACTACACTATACCAAGCTTGCTTCTTTCCTTGAGTGGTTTTGTTTGGGGGACACATTTTTTCTTTTTTTTGCTTTTTTTTTTTTTTTTTTTTTTTGCTTTTCATAATGAAATGATTCTTAAAGAATGAAGCCAGTTTCAATTTCTTACATCCTGTAATTACAATTACTTGTATAAAATAAAACCTTGGAGGCCTCTCCAAAACAAGAAGGTTAACATTCTGGTTGGACACATACCCTTATCCTTTTGAACTTAGTGTTCTATGTGGATGAATCATGAAAACAAGAGGTCTGGAGCAGATCCCAAGAGATATGGAGACATGGGAAAGGAATCACTTGCTGAAGTCTAAGAAAAATTTCTAAGCATTGTTCAACTTGCTGGTAAGTGGGAAAAATGCAAATAAACAAAACTCCTTGGGCACATGAAGCTTTAATTTTAATAAGGAAATGAAACAGTAAATACTGTGGGTTTAATTATAATGCTTAGTATATTAGTGTAAATTTCAAAGTTAAAAATAATACAGGTTATGGTTTTAGGTAGAGTGACTAGGGACTATCTTTAAATTATTCTTAAAAATATAATATCCTGTTTTAAAACTAATTCAAATTATCAGTGCTTTTAAGTTATTTCTAATTATATTATCATATTACTCACATATTACCATGTTTTCCTATAAATATTGGTGATAAGTTGTGATCAAAAGAATGTTTTGTCACTATTGAAGTAACCATCATTTGGATACCACTGCAGTTTAGACTTTGAATCTTCCCCAAAGTTACATGTGATTGTAAAGGATTGGTCCCAGGGGCTACTAGGAAATGATTTTACATTTGGGAGATGGGATCCTGTAGGCGTTCTTTGGGTCATTGGATATATGTCCCTGAAGGAGATTTTGGAACTCTAGCCCATCTAGTTTTGCTTTCTGGCCATGAAGTGAGCATTTTGTTCCATGCCAATTCTCCCCACCACTGATACCCAGCACACCCACTTTTGGCCCAAAAGAATAGGCCTAATCTTAGACTGGAGGCTCCAATATTTTTCTATTTTTAGACTAATGATCTCTGTTATTTTGTTATTGTAATGGAAAACTGACAAACAGAAAATATTTACCATGCAGCTGGGCTATGGAGTATAGCTACAACTGATGATGTGGAAAAGCCTTTAGGATTGGCTTATAAAAATAGATTAGAAGAGTTTGGAGGAAAAGGCTGTGGAAAGATAGAAATACTATAAACAGAGCTTAATGTATAATTATGGTAAACCCTCAAAAGACCAAAATGCTGACAGAATTGTGGATAATGAAGGCTACAGTAGTGGAGTTTCACATGGAAAAGAGTATTCTGTTGGCAAGTGAAATAAAAATCATTCTGATTACACTATGGCAAAGAATATGGGTGCATTTGTTCATGCTCTGTGCTTAAGTTAACTTTTGCACTATCACTGAAAAATCTGATAAAATCAAGTTAGAGAAGGAAAGATTTATTTTGACTCATGGTTTCAGATATTTAGTCCATGATTGACTAACTCTATAGCTGTGAGCCCAAAGTGATGTAGAACATTATGGCAAAAGGACAAGGCAGAGGAAAGAAGCTAATGACATGACAACCAGAAAGCAGAGAGAGCTCCTTTCACCAAGGACAAATCATATACCACAAAGGCACACCCCCTGTGACCTACCTCCTCCTGCCACATCATACCTGCCTATAGTCACCACCCAATTAATTCATCTCACTGGATTAAACCACTGATTAGGTTGCAGCTCTTATAATCTAATTACTGCTTCTATGAACATTCTTGCATTGTCTCAAACATGAGCTTTTTGGGAACAACTCATGTTCAAACCATAACACCCTGATAATTGTGGGATTCTGGCTTTGAGGTGATGAACTAGGTTATTTAGAGGAGGAAATTCAAGGTAGCCAAGCATTGAGTCTGAGGCATGGATATTACTGGATATTTTTAGCTAAAAATATCTAAGTCAAGAACAAAGTGAAGCAGAACAGAAAGATTTGGAAAATTTGCAGTTTAGGCAGAAAATTAACATCTATAAAAGTACAACCAAGGAGATTAGGGTTGCTAGCACTGATAAAATAAGCCAAAAAACTTGTATCACAAAAATGGTAAGGATGATTCTAGAAAATATCTAAAACATATGCAAGGGCACCTCACACATCACAGGATTAAAACAGAAGAAATGCTAATTTGATTTAAATACTTTATAGACTAGAATATTATTTATTTATTTATTTATTTATTTATTTATTTATTTTGGTTGTTTTTAGCTATACATAACACAAGGATTCATTTTTGCATAATTATAAAGGCATGAGGTATAATTTTCTCCAATTCAGTCTTTCTTTCCTTCCTCCTTTCTACCTTTCTTCCCTCCTCTCTCCTCAAGCTCCCTTCCCTCTACTCTACTGTTCTCTCTGCTATTTATTTTGTTTGTTTTGTTTTATTTGTTAGTCTTGTGGATATAGATGATGGTGAGATTTGCTGCAGTATAGTCTACTCTGTTGTGTATATACATCACATTTTCTTTATCCATTCATCTGTTGATGGGCACCTAGGTTGTCATAGCTTGGATATTGTGAATTTCCTGCTATAAACATTGATGTGGCTATATCACTACAGCATGCTGATTTGAGATCTTTGGGATATATACCAAGTAGTAGAATAGGTAGATCATATGGTGGTTCCATTCCTTGTTTTTTGAGGAGTCTTCCATACTTCCATACTTCCAATAATCTTCTCATTATTATTATTCTATTCTCCCCCCTCTTTGGAGAGGGGTTGCACTAATTTTCAGTCCCATCAACAATATATGAGTGTACCACATCCTCTCCCCTCCCATCCTCTCCCACACTCACTATTATATGTATTCTTGAAAATCCCATGCTGACTGAACTGAATGAAATCTCAATGTAGTCTTGTTTTGCATTTCCCTAATTAATAGATAGTAAACACTTTTTCATGAATTTGTTGACCATTTGTATTTCTTCTTTTGGGAAATGCCTGTTTAGTTATTTTGCCCATTTATTGAATGAGTTATTTTTTTTTTCTTTTGTGTTAAGTTTTCTGAGTTCTTTTTTCTGGATATTAATGTCCTACCTGAGGAGCAGTTGACAACAATCTTTTCCCATTTTGTAGGCTCTCTCTTCATATTTTTAATTGTTTCCTTTATTATGCAGAATGTTTTATTTTAATTTGATGTAATCCCATTTATTTATTTTTGGTTTCATTTTTTGCACTTTAGGAGTCTTGCTAAAGAATTTGGTTCCTATGCCAACATGTTTGACTATTGGGCCTACATTTTTTTTTAGCAGTTACAACACTTCTGGTCTAATTCCTATGTATTTGATACACATTGAATTGACTTTAGGGCAGGATGAAAGAGAGTGGTTAAAATTCACTCTTCTGCATATGGATTTCCAGTTTTCCCTGCATCAGTTTTGGAAAAGCTTGTTTTTTTTTTTTTTCTTTTCTTTTTTTCCCCCCATTGTATGTTTTTGGCACCTTTGTCTATTATGAGATAACTGCATTTATGTGGGTTTGTTGCTTTGTCTTCTATTCTGTCCCATTGGTATTCCTGCCTGTTTGGCACCACTATCATGTTGTTTTGTTACTATAGCTCTGTAGTATAATTTCAGGTCTAGAATTGCTTCACTTTTCACATTAAGGATTGCTTTGGCTATTCTGAGTCTTTGATTTTTTCCAAATAAATTTCAGAACTGCTTGTTCTAGTTAAGTGAAGCATTTCATTGGTATTTTGATATGGATTGCATTGAATATTTATAATACTTTTTGTAGTATGGCCATTATGATAATATTAATTCTGAAAACACAAGAACATGAATATGAAAAATCCTTCCATCTTCCAAGGATTTCTTCAATTTCTGTCATCAGTGTTCTGTAGTTTTCATTATAGAGGTCCCTAACATCCTGTGATAGATTTATTCCTAAGTATTTTTGAAGGTTATTGTGAGTGGTATAGTTTTCCTGATTTCTTTTTCAGCAGATTCAGCATTGGAGTATATGTTGATCTTGTATCCAACTTGAATTATTTCAGAAGAGATCCCTGTGTGCTCAGGAGCACCTCAGGCTTCCATCCCTTGTGGTTCAGCTAGGAATATTCTCAGAGGCCATAATTCAAGAGTGCCCAGGTAAAATTTAACCATAGTGCCAAATCCTAATGTCATCCATGAGATGTTCTCCATTCAGGCATACAGAATTTAAGCGCTATAGATCCATGATGGATTCCACTGAGATTTTAAAGAATGAATGGGATGCTGCAGTGTGTTGAGTACCTGGAAGGAACCCCAGACAAGGCAAAGCGTGAAGTTTTGAGAGTGACGCCAAAGTTGCAATGGAGATTCTAGGAAGAAAGAGGTGCTAAAAATGAGAAATAGCAGTTGAATAGGGAGCAAAACCTTGTCCTGAAAATAGTCATGTGGGTTGATGCCAGCAATCCTGCATGGGGCGACCCAATTTTCTGTAACAAACTATACCAGATTATGAGCATAAAGTTTCAGAATTTAAGATTTGCTCCACTGGGCTTCCATATTTCTCTGGGCTGATCTCTCATTATTATTATTCTATTCTCCCCTTTTGGATAGAAAAGTTTATTCCATCCCTGTTCTACCATTCAGTTTTGAACATATTTAATTCTGTTTTCAGTCTTTAAAAGAGCTAATGGTTTAGTTTGACTTGAGTCTTAGAGAAAAGTTTAGACTCGGACTTTTGAGCAATTTTGGACTAGTGAAGACATTTGAGACACAATAAAATAGAATAAATTCCTTTTGTATTGTGAGATTACATAAAACTTTGAAGGCCAGAGGCAAAATGCTATAGTTTGTAAAACTGGAGTTTCTCCACTCCTGCTGTTGAGAGGGGTCTGTGTAAGCTGCAGGACTGCAGCTGAGAAAGTCTATTGTAGTGTTAGCAGATAATCAAGGCAGAGGATGCATGCTGGTGTCAGCTCTGAGAATTGCAGCTGGCAAAGTTTGATTTTTCACCATTATAATGAACATTGAGTGGTTTATAACAGCTATTAATGACAGGCTATGACTTCCCGTGTTGCAGAAGAGCCCCAAAACTCACCAACCACCAACTTCCTCTTTCTAGGTTCTTTTCTAATAAATTTAAAGAATATAATCCACTGACATGAAAAAGTGAGTACAAAATAGTAGGATTTATTCATGTGGGAAGAAAAGAGACAGAATTATTGAATGGCAAGAGGAGAACTGAAAGGGGTTGCTGCTTGAGAGCTCTAGTTCATATAGTTCTTGGGTCCACACTACAGGTCCAAATCTATGTTAATCAGAAGTTGGAAATTATCAACATTATTGTTTAGCCCTTGAGTAACTTTCCTCCATTCAGGACTGAACTTTTGAATCTGCCTCCACTTATATTTTCCCATGGTTCATTGAATCAGACCAGGTGACCTCAAGGTGATGGATGGACATGCCCTGGCCTGCCTTCGCCCTAGCTTTCTGCTCATCAGGTCCATACACGTATGCAGGGCCACAGCCTGTGCTTACCACCCACACTCCAGCCTACCTGGGCTCCCTTTCCACAGTTCCAGTCAAAAGCCTTGGCTTCATTTAGATAATGAATTCTCCTCAAAGATCCATATATTAAAGCCTAGATCCCAGGGTGGTGCCTTTGGGAGGGAGGGAGTGGATCTTTTGTAAAGAAGAAGGAGCCTTTTTGGAAATACTGAGGTCATTGGAGGAATATGCTCAAAAGGGATTTGGGTATCCTAGTCTACATAGTCTTTTTTTTTTCTTTCCTGTCCAAGAGGAATTTCACTCTATCGCATGTTGCTTCCCTTGCCATCCAGCACTCCAAACAGGTTTGCATGATATTGGGATGGACCCACCAAATTTTGAGCCCAAATATATGTTTTAGCCAACTAATAAGAAGTGGACTAACATACATACCAACCACTGAACTTGTCTGTAGTGATCATATCAACTTTCCCACCCTCTTTGTCCTACCCTTACCCAGGGATTGCTCAGACTTTGAGGTCTCATCTTCGACCCACCTTCCACCTACCTTAGTCATTGATTAACATAAATTCTGCCATGATATTCAATTTTCTTCCAGGATTCACAATGTTTGAAAATTGTTCATTTTTATTTAATTACCAATGCTTGTGCTGAAATTGACAGTCATTTATTTCTATTCATCAAAGAAAACAGTTGGATACCTTCTATTCTGTAATTATACATCTGATCTATTGCTTCCCCAAGTAATTTAGTATAGCTAAATAACTTACTAGCTCATAATCAGACAGAGTTCTCAGTAATGTCTTATCATGACAATGTTCTTTTTTTCAATTGTTTAGATAACCTACAAGAAGTGACTACATTATTCAATTTAATAATTAAGCTAGGCTATGAGTGTGTGTGTGTGTGTGTGTGTGTGTGTGTGTGTGTGTCTTGACTATAGGGTCTGCCATTATATTATCTAGAGCAATTTCCTCATTACCTACCATCTTACAAAGGTGAAAATGTCTTAGAAATAAGTAAACCTCTGAGGAAAACTTAGATCACTTTCAACTACAATTACAAAGGCCACAGAAAGTCATGAAAATTTTATCCTGCATGGCTAGTAACCTCACAACCATATTTAGTGTTCTAGATAGGAAAATAACTATTATTTCTGGAAAACTAAAATGAACTAAGCATTCACATAACGTGCCAACAGTATGATCTACCTTTATTCTCCTGCAACTCTGTCAAGTAGTTGCTATTATTACTCTTTACCTACAAGGACATGTTCTCTCACAATCATTCTCAGCAAGTGGCAGAGCGTGGGCCTGAAGGTTAATGAATGTTGTCTGTGGTCAGCATCCACATGGAACACTTAGATGCTCTCTTTGTAGTCTTAATGGTGAAAAATTAGGAGGACAATATAAACAGGAGCAAATTTAGTGGGAAAAAAAGATGCAGACCTTTCCCCCATTTTGTATTCAATATTTATTCAAAATATGCATACATTGAAAGACAATAAGAGCACCTCAATATTACTATTTCTAATAGAAAAGTTCTGCTCTTCACATTCAATGAAACTGTATTTGACTGGACTTAACCAGCAGCCACCAGCCAGAATTCAGGACTGAGTCTTGCTTTTGAATCAATAGCCAGCGTAGGCTCTAAATTGAATTTTATTGCTGTTAGTTTCTTGAGTCATCATTTTATGTCTCACTGCATTGCTTGAATCAACAGAAAGGATTTTTACATCTTAGTTTTTTTTTTCCTCCACTCTCATCTCTGCACTTCATAAGCTGTTTTGTTTAACACTAACACACTTCTTCTTAAATAAGTGGCTTATATTTTTCTCTTTTATAATTGAGAATTTTTTTTTAATCTGCTCATAATGTCCCTTGACCTAGGCTGAAAAGTGTTTCTTAAGAATCCTTGTGAATATTTTTAGGCTGCTGAATGTAGCACTGACATACACCTAAAAAGAGAACACTGTGAATGAGCTGCTTTTGGATATATATTTGCCTCTGTTGTTCGGGGTTTCTTTGTCACCCTCACAGAAGACTGAACCATTATAATATGGTATCAGAATGATGGTTTTTAACACTAAATTATATATAGTTGATGAGTTGAAAAATTAGCCAATTTATAATTAGTTGTGTTCAAGAGGAGAGAAATGAACCACAGAGAAATTTTAAATGCATTTTTAAATAATGACCACTACTCATTACAATCAATGTATGCTAAACTTTTATTTTTTAAATTATGCCAACAAATTCCACAACGTTATCTCTCATTATCCTTTTTTCTTCCTCCTCCTCCTCCTCCTTCTCCTCCTCTTCTTCTTCTTCCTCAAGTATCTTTTGCAGTGATACAAATGGGACCAAAACCCAGAGAATTAATGTCAGAAAGGAGACCATGCTTTCCAATAATATTATCTGCACTTTTTGTAGATGATGAGAAACAAATCAAAGCTTGCATATTCCATCATACTCAGTGGATGCAATGAATCTAGCATTTTCCTTCCCAATCTTAAACACAATGACTTCATGTCACATTCCCCTATCTTATCCTGCTTTCCACTTATGAAACCATTTTGCCTTTGTTCTGTTTTGTAAGGTCATGTTATTTACAAAATTCACATATATATTTACTTTTTCCTAAGGCATATGATGACTTTCTAAATAAGCTCTAAAAAAGATATTTCCACTACTCAGGCATAATAAGAATCTTAATAAGGTGAATGCTGACCTCTCCCTCCAAGGAGCTAATTATCATAGTTTTAGTGACCTGAATTTCAAAGAAGCAATAACCATTAGAAAGTCACAATCTCCATTAAATAAATTTTCATCTGTTTTTTGGCTTAATAAAAGATAAATGACCTTATTTTTGATCCTTGTGATTCAGTACTCTATTTTGAATTAGAAAGAAAACTATGAATGGAGTCAGCAGGATGCCCTACTGTTTAAATTCAAATGCATGAAATTCACAGAGAATAGTTAATCCTCACTAGGGAAGCCAATCCTTTATTGTCCATGTAGAAAAAATAAATTACAAAAATTATTTGGGGGCATATTATTTTTAAATTTATTTTCTAGAATATTCATAACCCCAGAGCAGTTTCTAATTAGGTTTAACTTATCAATTGCATTAAGGTTGTTATTTGTGTTGAGTTTGAATTCAACTCCTGTCACTAGCTTCTTCATTTGGATAGTGCAAATAGATGAAAGTAGTTAAGTTTATTCATTGTCCCAAATTTTCTTTTGAAAAATGAGTAGAGTAATTTTCTGTGTCATAATATGAACAATTTATAATATGACCATTACTTTTTCTTGCACAGAGTTAGCTAAGTGAGCAAGAAATATATAGAATTTTATTCTTTTGTTTTTAATCTTACAATTCAGTTAGTATAAACATGCACTTATATTTTTAATCATACTCAAATGGATTTTGTCATTATTTTGCCTTGATAACATATACAAATATCTTTCTCTCATGAAAGGACCCAGGGAATCTTGGAGTAAGATTCAATGATAAGGTATAACTAAGAATTGTACAAAGGAAAATCAGGTGATGATTTCACCCAAAAGATCCAATTTCAAACTTTCTTATCTGGAGTTGTCTTTACTGAGAGCAAATATTCTTCCAATAACAGAGAGAGACAGAGACAGAGACCGAGGAACACAGAAAGACAGAGACAGAAAGAGATGACATTGTCTGGGTGGTAAGATTATCTTCCTAGGTTTATGACTCTTAGAGAATCTTTATGGTCAGATTATCCTGAAGTTCTTCCCCCTCTATAATTGCCACTCCTAAGGGTGAGGTTCTCTCTTAATTTCATGAAGACATCTGTGAAATACAATAATATAAATTTTAGGGGAAAATATTTAGAAAGATTTTAGAAACTAAAAGCATCTTTTGATAATTTAATATTCAGTAGCTATTTCTTAAATACTCAGTGGGCACTTAGCACTTTACTTAATAATAGAGACATAGAAAAAAGTATGAGAATCTCCACATATAAACAATTCTCAGCTTCAACATTTTGAAGTAAATGAAATATATATGATAACTGCAAACAACTATGGGAACAGAGAGGAATAAACAGTACAGACAGTATGTATTTTGCAGAATTGTCAGGGAGGGTTTCTAAAATATTGCAGGGATTCTGGACATTATATGTTCACCTGGATTTCACTTATAGGAATGGAGGAGAGGACATCCAAGTCAGATGACCACCCAGATAAGTGCAAGGTTTAATGTGAAGAGAAACACAGGAAATTTTAGTGTGGCAAGATAGAGGCTCTTTTCATTTTAATGTTTTAACACCCTTAAAATGTTTTGCTTGCTACTAATAAATCTATTTGCACCTTTTCTCTACCTTTCTTGGCTTCAATTAGAATGTGATCTTTCTTTCAATCATTTATTTTTCCTAAAAGAAAGAAAACTCCCCTTATCAGGTGACTCTACATTTATCCCTTAATTTTTTTTGCCATCCTTGACTCACTCATGGATCATGCAGCTTATAATAGTGAAGGATTGAAAGAGTAAGTGCCAGAACTTACAGTTTGTCAGTGAATTAGAAATTGCAGAGCTGACTTAAAATTGAAAGTGACAGTAAGGCATGGTCTCTGTGGTCACTTGTGTCTTCAGTTGGCTGCCAATTTGAAGATGTCAGGAGCACTGGATTTTTTTTTTAATGAAAAAGTCATTGCCAGGAAATGTGGGATAGCAAAAGGAAGAAAGATAGCTTCAGGAAAAGGAAACTGACTTTCTACTTTGTATTGACCACAGAAAAAAATAGTTATATCTCCAGGAAAATACCCCACACTATTACCCATCTCCAAATCCCAGGTTTAGGCTTATTTAAATGCAAGCAAATAAATAAATGGGTTGATTTTTCTCAAGATTAGCTTATATTTTAAAATGATGATGATGGTAACATTAATAATAACATTGTTGTGTTGATTTCTTATGGAAGTCTAGGCTCTTAATCATCACCTAAATTTTCTCATTTAATTCCTATAATTCTGTGAAGAAACTTCCTTTAAAGTTTAAAAAAAAAAAAAACACAACAACAACAACTGAGAAGTAAAGAGGTTAGATGACTTTTCTGAAGCCAACAACCAAAAATGAAGAATCTGACCACATTTCTATGTTTTTCTTGATTGCTTCAAAAACATATAATGCCTGTGTTTCCTACCCAACTTGAGCTTGAAGGAGCAGAGAACCCTGCTTACCATCTTGCTGGTAGGCTATACTTCTGCACTAACTTGATCATCATGTATTAATTTTGGCATTTATCCATCTCATTTCTCTCTCAATTCATGAAAATAAACTTGTACTCCCAGAAATCCTGAGATACTTGGACATGCCATCTGATTGTCCCTTGGAACTGTTTTCCAGCTCTCTAGTCATTTCTATGTCTCCAATTTGTCACCACTGACACCTGTGTTTTCTTTGCTTGTAGTTAAGATCACAGTGTCCCCAGGGCTTCTCTTTCTTCCAGTGATTTGCTGTAGGATTCTCCTCCTGTGCTGTTTCCCTAGTTACTTAGTCCCTACTGCACAATGCTGCTGTGAGGATAAGTGAGAGGACACATGTGAAAGTGCTTGAAAAAATTTAGCACTCTTAATTTCCACCTTACTAAAGTAGAGGATCACACTTGTTTCTCCCTACAGTTCCAGCAGCTCGGTGATTACATCATCTGTAAATTTGTTAATTTGCTATTTAAGGTATATCCCCCCACCCAAAAAAAAATCAGACTCCAAATATTTTAGTTTATTGCTGAGGCTGATTCTAACAGGAATTGTATAAACTGATGGGAGAGTAGAACACAAAAGAATTGAAAAGACTTCACATTGTTGTTTCTCAGAGGAGTGCTTGGATTATAACTTTGGAAGAAGTATCTTCCCTTTTTCTTCAAATTGTGTGATGCAGATATAATTGTAAGTTAGCATTTAAAAACAGGTCACTGCTTGAAATTATATAGGGCATAGGAAATTCTTTCTTCTTACTTAGTCTGACCTTGACATGTGGCCTCATTTTTTTTTCCAATTCGGTTTATAATTGGATGTTGAACAAGAACTCTTTCAGCTCATCTAATCTAAAAGTGAATATTTTTAATTCAAACACTGTATCTTGGGTATGAAATGACAGCAATTATGCTCACAACTGAAATGATGGGAGTTTGAAAAGAGTCTAGTTCTTTCTCTTAAGTTTAACATTCTAACTTGGGTGTCAGTATATGGACTATTTTAGTTTGATTTATGTGCATTTAAAATTGTTCTATTTTTTCTTTTGATTCACAAGTATAAAAATTTACACTCCTGGTATGTGTACTTGGCATTCAATCTTCCATCAAGAAATGTGAATGTTTTATAGAATATCATTACAGTAAAATCACCTACTCACTTCCTTAAATCAATACTTATCTGTGTATAACTATAGCAGAATATAACACTTTATAAGCTATGCCTTGTCATTCTGAACAGGGTGCTATAGCTACTGCTTACACAAACATCTTTATTTTTTTCACAGGTGATAATAGTTTGTTTCATATCATTAATATATAAGGATAGTTAAATTTTTATTAATATACTTATTAATATTTTGATTGGTATTTTGATTCCACCATGATATTCTGCCTCACATGGAGCCCCCAGCGATGGAGCCTGCATTCTATGGACTAAGACATTTGAAGCTGGAAACCATTTGACCATCTGCTATGTTGGTGACCAAGGAGAAGCCTGGGTTAGGAAGCTGACTATTCTGTAGGAAGTGCAGCTGATGTGTGAGTTAAGGCCTGAGATCATCCCCCTCTTCAATATTTGCACAGAACCACCTAACATCTGTATTGTCACCAGTATTGCAAAAAAAGGAAGTCTTAAGGATGTTTTGAGAAACACAGATCATGAAATGGATTGGATATTCAAACTCTCATTTGCATATGATATAACCAATGAATCAATTTTTGACTACTAAAGGGTAAAGCAGGAGGAAGCTGCCCAGAGCAGCTCTGAGAGCAGCTCTGGGCGTCCCAGAGCTGCATAGATACCAGAGCTGGAAGGCGCATGAAGCTCCTGTCCTAACCTGAGTGTTTCTTACTTTTTATTTGTGTGCACTTCATTTTACAAAATTCAGTGTCAACAGAACCCAAAGATAAGAAGAATTTCACATGGATGCACTACTCTTTTATGTAAGCAGCATCCCTGAGATTTCACATTTCTGCTCCTCAAATGCCATGTGTTCACTCTCCACAAATTTCAGCTGCAACCCGGAGGAGCTCTTGGGTAGGGAGGCTGCATGGCATGTGGTGAAGCACACAGCCACTGCTGCAGCAGGCCCATCCCTGACTACTGGCCCAGCTCTTGCTCCCTGCACAAGGGATTATGGAAATGAAGCCATAGAACATTCTGGAGTCTCCAATACCTTGCCAGAGGTATCTTCTCCAACAACTGAAACCCTCTCCACACACTTCAGGGAGGAGCCTGAAGACAAGAAAAAGGATTCCTTCTGGCCAAAGTGACCAGCTTAAAGTGAATCAAGTTGACACTGGCTCAACAGGAGCATGTTTGTCCACAGTCCATCAAGGGGAGCAAGTCTCCATTTACATTGACTTAAGGCAAGTGAATCCCCATATACACTGACTCAAGGCAAGTGAATCCCCATTTACACTGGCTCAAGGTGAGAGAATATATACAGTAAGCAGTAGAGGAAAGCACAGTGGTCCAGGTCTTGGAAAGGATGGCTACTAAGCTCTGGCACTTGACATGAGGGCTCTCTCAGAATAAAAAGGAAAAAAAAAAATCCTAGCTTTTTACTTTGAATCTGAAAATCTGTAATAACTTTGTGGTTAACTTATCACATCTTAACTCAACTCATCACATCTGCACTCAAAGTTTCTGCTTATTTGCTGCCCTGAACTGAGGAGCTTTCCTCAACTGGGCCCTTCCAACTGTAATGGACTACCTCACCTTGGGCAGAGAAATGGAGTCACTCATCTAGGAACTGAGACTCCTGGAACTGTGAGCCCCAGAGAAGCTTTTCCTCCTTCAAGTTGTTCTTATTGGGTGTTTTAGTCACAGGGACAAAAAGCTCATCAAAACATAGCCATACATCATTGTGCCCAGCTTAAAAAATGTATTTTTGTGTGTGTGTGTGTGTGCACGTGTGCACAGTGCTGGGAACTGAACTAGGTCTTTGCACATGCCAGAGAAGCTTTCTTCATGTGCACACCCCATCCCTGGGGTGGGAGCTTCCTGGCTTAATCAGCTCTCAGTACTGTTATATCAAGACTGAATTGTCAACAGGAATTTTGGAGGGATACACACCTTCAAACTACAGTACCTGATAAACAAGAGCCCAGGAGTTGGTTCCCACTAGATGTGCCCTGTGTGATGGGAGTTCTTCAGGTTGCATTGAAGGACATTAGAATGGAACTCAGGTCTTCATGAAGACAGAAAGACCCCTGGAAATTGTAAAAGCTAGGGCTACTTTTGTTCTCTACAATATGTAAGAGAATGATGTATTAAAACACCCCAATTTTATTCTACTCTATTGATTAAATACAATATAGGACACCATAACATCAGTAACTGAGGGGCAAAGGTTGGAGAGTTACAGCAGCCACATCTGTACACTACTGAATTCATGTTGTTATAGATTCACATCTCAGTGGCATCTCTTTCTCATGTTAAATGGAACCCCTTGGGAACCAGAAAGAAATGCTTGTAGAGAATTCCGAAAATGAGAGGTAAGGGAATTAAAATGTTTCACTATGAGCATCAGCTAAATAGGAGAGAAGACCATCAAATAATGAAGCAAGGCATATTGAATTAAAGCTTGTGCTGCTCTCCATATAAGGACATGAAACATACTGAACAAAGGGCCTCACCCTTCTCTCTTTCTAATGACACAAGCCAAGCTGAACCAGGGCCCTGCCCTCATCTCTTTATAATACACAAATTACACTGAACCAAGGGCCCAGCCAGATCTTGAGAGAGAGAGAGAGAGAGAGAGAGAGAGAGAGAGAGAGAGAGAGAGGGAGGGAGGGAGGGAGGAGGGGACCCAGAGTTGGTGCCTATGGGTAATGAGGTGTCTTGCCTCTTCATAGATTTTAGGTTTCCTTTCATCTCATGCCTATGTGACCAAAAGACAAGAGAAGGCTGAAAGGCAGGAAAAGAGGTGTCTAGGGGGTGATTATTGTGCTGGAAAGTGCCATCTTTCCCCTGCCCTGGTGTTGTTAGCAACAGGTTGATGGGGAACTGATATGTACTATTTCTTTTCCTTTGATAATCAGCTATCCTTCTTTTGCCCCTGTCTCAGGTGTTTGGCAGGCTGGCTAGCTCAATGTAAGGGAGGGTGTAAAGTGTCTAGGGAAATGCCCTATACTTATAATAAATTGTAACTGTTTATTTTTGTTGTCTGATAACATATAAGTACTTTATTTTTAAATACTGTAAAAAAATATTGACCTGACTATAGGCCATTTAAAATATACCCAGTGTCATTAAAAATATGTGCATCACCTTATGTGTTAATCAACTTTTCTTTGCTGTGATCAAAATACCTGACACAAAACTTAAAGAAAGAAAGATTTTAGAGGTTTTTAGTCCACGGTCAGCTGGCTCCATTGATTAGGGCCTGAGATGGGTCAAATAATAATGGTGGAAAAGTGTGGGAGAGAAAAGTTGCTTGGCTCTTGGCAGCCTGGAAAGGGAAAAAGAAGTAAAGAGGGAGGGAGAGAGATATGAAGGGGCTTGAGGCAAGATATATTCCCCAAGAACTGTCCCTAAGACCCACCCATAAATTATCTCCCACCTCTTCCAGCTCCCAATATTTTCAGATTATGAATCCCCTGATGACTTCAGAGCTCTTGTGATCCAATCACTTCTCAGAAACACTATCTCTGAACAGTTCTGGATTTGGTTAAGTCTTTAAGAGACTTCCAAAACAATAATGCACCCAAAAGAGAAAATATATTAACCATTTCCATTGTGTCTAAAATCAATATTGAGGTGCATGTTTTTCCTCCATGAATATTATGCAGTATCTTGTCTTCTTTTCACATGGATTGCACATTAGAATTTTATATACTATTGTTTCTTGATGTATTCACAAATCTATCATTTAAGAAATACTGACAACACTATCTTTTGAACATTTATAATGTGTACTATCAAACAGATTTATAATATACTATATTCTTCTAAATAGGCAGCACTGCACTATTTTCATGTGGAAAAACCAAAGTGGAGGAAAGACAGGTTTTTGAATAAGATTACACACCTAGTGACGGATGGAGCCTAGCTTCAGAAATCAGTGAGTCTATGTTTGAAGCTCAAACTCTTTCTAAATGCTCCCACTGATAATCTTCCAGTATCAGGAATTGCATATTGATAATTTTGGATATCAGTTGATCCACTTACCTTCTACTTGTCTAACTTCTGAAGTTGAGACAACTTAATAATAATTGCTGTTTCCTGCAATCCTTTGAGGAGATAAATATAACTTGGATTGTTATAGCAAGAATATATTGACTTCTGCGTCAACTGAATTCAAATTCTGACTTTACCTTTTAATTTGTTTCGTGATGAGTACAAAGGCCCTCAAACTCAGAGCATGGCAATGGTTTCAGTGGAATTTTATGACCTTGAGCAAGTCATATGCAATTTCCCAATGTTATTCTTTGCTGAAAACTGTGATAATAATAGGTAATATATGAAAACATTTCTGCAAAGTTTACTGCAGTCAACTCCTAGAAAGCCTGCACTCAGAGGAAGTTTGGCGTTCAATAAAGTACAAAAGAGTGAAAACTTTTAAAAATATTTATTTCTAAGAGATTCACTAAAAATAATCAAACAATTCTTGTTCTGGGCACACAGTCCTTTAATTAAAAACAAATGCATGCTGGTTTTCATTCCATTTCAGCCAGTGATGGTTGTCTTGTAATATATTTACTCATTATACTTAGGACAGACTGTCAAAGAGCAATCAGGGAAAATGAACTGGGCAGTGATTGTTGTGATAGGGAATGGAAAAAACTCACCAGGACACATCCTGTGAATGGCTACCTTTTGGTGACCAGCACTTTTCACTGTGAATTTTATTGGTTTTACTCTAAGCAAACATCAAGTTCTTTAATCGGGATATTGTGTGGGGATCTTCAGGTTTCACTCTGCCTGACAACATGCATTTCTATTATGAGATACTGTAATTCTCTTGCTATTTCTCTCCATCAGATCTACTCTTCTTATGAACCTTAGTAATTAGAATTTGAGGAGCATCTCACATTTAATTGAGATTTTGATTTTTCAACATCATTGTAGCAGAAATACTATCAACCTTAAGATATTTTTCAAGACAATTGTTTATTTAAGGGAGAATCAACACAATGTAAGCAAAGGAAATTGGCATCCTGATTTACAGGAAGCTTTGTGTTTCATGATATTTTTCTAGTTTTATGTGTTCCTTAATTCTCATTGTTGCAACATGACTGTCGACGTTATAAATGACATAAAATATATCTGAATTCTTTCCCTATTGCCTCTGCATTGTCTTAGGAATGCTAAATGTTAACAAAAGACACATTTGCAGCAGAGCCTGTGTAATTCTCCTGAAGCATGGTGATGTGCTGGGAGCCAAAAATGGCTGGGTGTTACTCTCTTGATTTAAAGACAGCACAGTATAGATAACCTTCTAAAGATGTTAGCGATGGAAGCAATGAGGAGTAGGTAGGAATGAAATATTTCTTTTGAAAGTCAGGGCGTTGTAGTGACAGGAATAGGCAAAGAGAATTAAAATTGCAGCAAGACTAGTCTTTCAGTAGAATGTCCTGTATTTTGAAAAAACAGAGTCCATTACAGATACCTGCAAGTGATGCATGAGTCAAATGAGGCACATTCTTTAGCATCCTTCTGTCTCAAATGGATCTTTACTTTTTTCCTTCAAGACATAAATCATTCTGAATATAAAACTTTACCTTTTTTTTTTTCTAGCTAAAGTTGAATGGAAAAGGTAGTGGGATAAATGGGGACCTATGTGGGAAACTTGGCCTGTTCAGAGCTTTAAAGAATAGTTAGCATTCACTGTGCTTCCAGGGAAGATGGGATGCTCTCCCAAGAGGACCCTCAGCTCCTGTGGCCCCCATCCTGCTATATGCCTAAAGTTGGCTTGTCTCTCATTTCTTCTTAAGGTCAATCAGGGTCTTCCATGTAATCATCAGATTAATTTACAGGTTTTTTTTCACTTTTCTATTCTTACCATTTTCTTCTTTATTTCTTCCACCATTTTTTTTCTTTCACTCTATGCTAATGTTGAAATATTTCATCACTACTGTTTCTTCTCCATCTTCATACTTGTTATTTATGTCAGGGCTAGTTTCCCTCAGAGGCTTAGAATATTTAACTTTGGCTTTTGAATAAAAATCAACTTTCCTTCATTTGGAACTCTCAAATTACTGTATTTCATTGTCTCCAATAGAGATGTATCATTACCTTATCTTATAAATAAATTATATATAAAAATTAAACAATTTTGCTTTTTGCAACTTTATACCTATTTATATTTAGCTGAGTTAAAAAACAGCTCCAACAATATTTTTATTCTCACAATTTTGGGGGGTTGACTAAATTCAGGTGGATAGGTCTTGTTTAGGACTTCTCATGAGGCAGCAGTCAGATGTCAGTTGAAAGCTGTGGGTAGCAGCTCTAGTTTATTCATATAGCTGCCAGTGGGTTGGGAACTCAGTTGTGCAGCTCATATGCACAGCTATAATTGGTTTATCTTCTAGGTTTTGTGAATCTATTGGTCCTGGTTCACATAGGATATTCTCAATTTTAGCACTAAAATAATAACATCCTGGGAATCTCCACAATTTGGGGCAAAGTGAGATAGTAATGCATGGAGGCTTAGGCTTCCCACAGCCTAGGACTGAGCTCCTCAAGGACAGTATCCAAAGTGAGGTTGTTCCAAAAGTTTCTTACAGAAGCTGAAATATTTTTGATTATCTAACTTCTGATGTGACTTGTCATCTCCTTAGCTTCCCAATTTTAGTCAAGTGAACCCAGCTCCAATTCAGAAATTAATCCTCACCTTCAGGGAGTGACAAGGTTACCTTGCAGAAGAGAACTCTATAATGGAGATATTGTTGCAGCCATAGTTCGAAGATGCACCTTGCCAAACCATGTATTATGTAATCTTCCAGAAAGCATAATTTAATTCACATTTACATTGCATTGCTTCTGCTTATATCTTCCAGAGTACTTTTCATATAGTAGGCACATAATAATTATTAAAAAATCAATACAAAAAGACATCATTAATTTATTATTAATTCTTACTTGAAGCAAAAACTCCATTCAATTTTATTTAATTAGGATTACATCTTGATTATGTTGCTAAAGGTGACAAGTTTGAATCAGGGCTAAGAATAAAGAAAAGAGAAAACATCTTAAGATAAAGTCCATGTTTCTTATGCCTAGACCAATAATGAGCACTATCAAGGGTCTATTAATGATTCCAGACCCTGGGCAATGTTTTGGTAGAGTCATAGGTAGTGTTTGAAAAGGTGGCAGCAAGCACTTTTGAGAATTATTTTATGTATCTATAATTCTGGGAGTCAATAAAAATCAAACAAATAAGGAGACACTATTTCCACTATAGCATTTCCTACAAACTTTTTGTGCTTTGAAGAAAAATATATAACTATAGGATTCATATTTTTCTGTTGCAGCAAGACATGTTCAGTCTATAGATGAACAGTCTTAATTTTTCTTACTTGTCCCCTAATAGTTCATAATTGTTTTCCCCAAATGAACTGAATTGCATCCGAAGCTAAATTTTATGAAAAAAAATTAGACTTGTCCACTACTCATTAAGAGGTATATCATGTATTAACCTGTCCTAAGTAGAGGACTTTAATCTAAACATTAATCTCTATAAGTTTACATAGAAATCTGCTTCACTGCCCAGATTTTGGACACGGTTACAGTTTCTTAAAAGACTGGTGTCAGGGAGGGGAAACATAGTGCTTCTCAAATTCTAGCAGAGGCAGTTTTAATCTTTGTCTATACATAGAGCCAATTCTATGAGATTCTCAAAAAAGTGGTGGTCACAGTTTGTCAGTTGTTCTCATGCCTTTTTATTACAAGGGCTGAAGCTCAGAAGTTCAGCTCTGTTGAGTATTGACACAGTGAATTTTGTAGATCCGAATGCCCTCTAATTGCTTTAAAATGTCAGGTGCTCCAAGCAGGAGCAGAGAAGCACAAGCAGAGAGAAACTAATTGGAATTGGGACATGAAACTTTTCTAGGTCACTGGTTTACATTAGGCACAGGTCAGTAGTAGATCAGATTCTTCCTCCTCAATGGCAAAGTACTTTAGGAGAAATCAAACCAAGACAGAGCAGTTCCTGCTTCATGGTGTGATGTTTCAAAATCAGTGTGCAGCTGTGAGCTTTTTTGGTATAAAAAAAAAAAAAACTTATTTGCTTTTGAGATATTTAATTCCAATATCAATATGTTACATTTTAAGAAATTAGTTCACATTTTTCAAAAACCAGTTTAGAAGGCAAGATGTTATCTATTTATAAATAGATGAGACCAGGATCAGAAAATTCCAGAGGCATCTGCAAAGAGAACTCAGGATGGTAGAAGAGAATATGACTTTATCTATGGCAATAATGAGATGGCAAGTGTGTGTGGTGATGGAATTTCAACTAGTCAATATTTATTGCCCTTGTTTTACAGAAGCTCATAGTCAGCATAGTTCAAGGTTTCAAGTCAATTCTCTGACCCTAGGGAACTGGCTTTTGGCTCTAGAGACATGGAGTAAATTTTTTTTTTTTTTTAATTTAGATTGCTAAGAACTTTGAGAACATTTAGCAAAACACTTACTTCAGTGTATCTATACAGAAGGCTTCATGTGTATGTTGGACTATCATGCACATACCAAATTGATTCTACTTTATCTGTTTTGTGGAGAATTTTAAAACTATGGTAGTAGAACATGATACGATACTCGAAAAAAAAATCTTCAGTTTTGTCAACTAAACAGCTACATGCTATAGCACAAAGAAATATAACGCCAAGGTATCAATTTTATATTTCTTGAGACATCACGTCAGTGATTTCATATCTATCCTGAATTTTATTTTTCTTCTTCATATCAAACAATATATTACTTTTAAAATTATTTTCTGAGTTCCAACAAAGAATCATACATAAAACTTAAGAAAAAGTTTTAAAATTGGAGTTAAAACTTTGTGAGTATCTTTTAAGAGAGGAAAGATTAATGTTCCCAGGAGACAAGGTTAAAAAAAAAAATGTAGAGTTTGCACTTGGGCTGGCTTAGGATTTTTCTATCAGTAAAGTGATCTATGTGGACATTTCCAGGTGAGGAATTGGTAGAATCATAATCAGTGATAAGAAAATAGTGAAAATATTTAGGCAAATATAATTTTTGTTATTGGGATCAAGGAGTTTGCAGAGTTTCTCAGCACGTTAGCTGAAAATTGCCTAAATAGTCTGTCACTCCATTACAGAACATTTAATATGTCTTCTAAAAAATTCCGTCATAAAGACACTGGTTGTAAGTAATAGGCTCCAATTCTACCTATGCTCATAAAGAAAATATTTTAGGGAAGAATCTCTATTGCTTTAAGATTCCAAAAAAGACAAAAATCTTGGTTCAGGACTCTTCAATGATCAAGTGAATTTCTTCCAAGAACTCGATTTTAGGGCCCAAACTGCAGGAAAAAAGATATCAGAAATGAGCTGCTCTTGTTACAATATTCTACCAATGCTTAAGATATCTCAGCTTTCCAGAAATAAAACTCCAACAATTTTTAATCTCTGACTTTCAGCACTTTAAAATGTAAAAAAATATGAGAAGGACACATGAAATCAGTCTACACGACCATATTATGTTTTGATTAAATGGGACCAGGACCACTGTTCGTAATCTATTTTAAGGGTGGCATGATGATTTAAATAAAGGGACTGCCATTATAAGTGATGTTAGAAGGAGGAAATTTTTAGAGTCATGAGTAATATGTATGCATTACAAGGAGTTAAGAGAAGACATAAAATGAAATGTGAAATATTAATTATATATCTATACCGAATGTGTATGCATATCTATCCATAACTATATACATAGATGTATCTTTGAAAATTTTTAAATTATCAGTTTTTCTTCAGTTTATATTTAACATTTTTATAAGTGCATTTAACTTGGTTTGTTACCAAATTCAAAGCAGAATAGCTTGAATAATACTACATGTGTTTGCTTTAGCAAATCTTCCTTGCAAGTAATTTCATGTGGGATTAATTTTTATTAATTAACACTTTATTTTTTACTAACCTAAACCCTTAGAAGATAGCCCATATATTCAGAAGTGCAGTAATTCCCATAGTGTGTCTGGTACTACAGTTAAACAAATTCTTATATGCATGTAATTACACATGAAAATACAACCTAATTAAAAAAAAAACACAATGAGACATGATGTCCTTCTAAAAATGATTAATTGGTTTGGGTGACAAAAATTAGCAAAGTACAAGACCTGAGTGTTAGAACTGTCCTTATGTTTCATGACTAGACTTAATTCAATGATAATTAAGTAAAGCAATAAAAAAATAATTTTAAAGCAATAAGACTACACTTTTCTTGAACTGTTCTTTTGGATAAACTCTTACCTTCTTACCTCTGTTCCCCTTATATAGCATCATATTAGAAATCAGCTTAGACTATTAAAAAGTGATAATTATTCATTCTTTAGTAACATAATAAACACTTATTAAGCATTTGTTTTATCCCTTGTGGATACAGAAATGGTAGACATGGTTCTGGAGATATGGAAGAAATCCAAGGACTTATTCTTTCCAGAAGAAGTCTCATGGCAGTCAAATATAGAAATGACATCAATTAATGAAATTTAAGCCATCAGAACATTTTTTTTGCACAAAGTTCTTTATACCAAGCAAATAAATGCAAATGAGAGCTTTATATTGACCAAAATTTTAATGTTGAAACTGCCTAAACATAGAAGTTTCCTAAAACTGGAATGGAAAGGCCAAGGGTTTAACAGATGGTTTCTTATAGAACTTCAGTGTGATTTACATCTTCAAGCAAAATCAGATGGATGACAGATGTAAGTGTACTGGCTGATTAGATGGATGTGATATTGGAGACAGACTAACAGGTGCAAATAATCTGTACCTTTCTATGTTCAGAGGAAGAAATATATTTTCATATTGTCTCTGAAAATAAGCTAATTACAACCAGAGGAATGAAAGCTCTTATTAAGAAATATGACTCCTTGGCAGAGGCAGATTATCATCTCATATACAAAAATAGAGCATTGCAATAGTCAGGAGTCAGGTTTTTTTTTTTTTTTTTTTTTTTTTTCCTATCTAAAGCTCATCCTTATGGCACATGGAAAGCCTGCAGATGTTGACAGCACAATAGGATGTCTCTCACTCCAGAGAAGCAATTCGGAAGATAGGCTTGTTGCCAACTCTGCAAGCCTGCTGACACCAGAAAGTCAGGGACAAATGAGAGGTTGGTTTAGTAATTACAGTGAAATCCATGGTTCTATCCAAATGACCGCTATTTCTTTTTCTCTCAAACCCCAGGCCATTTGGTACACTTAGGTATTTATTCTAAATTAGTAATCTAGGTGATGACAGATGGCAGAGTCTCTCAGGTATTGTTCTAATTGAATTATCTACTATATATCTGGCTGTCAAATACTGAGCTTCCCTCTAGGGTGGAAAACGTTTTCTCCAGCAGCAAAGAGATGAAGGTGTGAGAACAGGCATGTTTTAGGTCCTGAGGACTTGGATTTTGGAAAACATATGAACATGTTGATTCTAAAGGGAAACCGCTGTTCTTAAATTCATGAAGTAGTCTGCTGTAGGTTCTCACGTGAGGTGCATAATTGCCCTAGCTCTTAGGTTATGACTTAATTCCCATCACACTGTCATGCCCAGAGTATCTCTGATTATTTCTGATGGCTTACTTTCTACATAGGTAGAAATGTTTTATCTTTGGGACACTGCCAGAAAATCCTATTTTGCCCATAACTGATACCCATTATGCCTACCCACTAGGGTTCACCCATTGCCTAATCATTGTTCTGCTTCAATATTTTCACCTGTTCCAACAAAGCAAACATAAACGATTAGCCTTCACCTGTCCAAGAAAATCAACTACTGAGCTTCTGACCTCCTTCTCATTTTTTTTTGTTTGTTTATTGTTTTTTTCTCCTACATAATTAACTATATTCTAGTTTTTAAACTTTGTTCTTAAAATGTGGAATCAGGGGCTGGGATTGTGGCACAGCAGTAGAGCACTCGCCTAGCACATGCAAGGCCCTGGGTTTCATCCTCAGCACCATATAAAAATAAATAAAATAAAGCTATTGTGTCCAACTACAAATGAAAATAAAAATGTGGTATCATCTGAATGTCTCATGAGACCTAAAATGTACTGAGGTATTTACTAATCATATTTTTAACTTTTTGAAGAAACTACCAAATTTGAGAAATACATAAGAAATTCTCTTCATTTGTTTTGGTTGTGTACATCTGAAATCTTTTATGAATCAAAGTCCTTTGCCACTTATTCAAATTCCTTTTCACATGTTTTGGGTAAATTTTGTTGATGGGGCAAAACCCAAATTTCAATATTTAAAAACAAACAAAGAAAAATTTCAAGTACACTTACCTATAAAGAAACCAACTATGATGCGTTCTTCCAAAAGACATAGTGAACCCTAACCCTAGGTACCTGTAAAAACAATATTATTTGAAAACAGGGTCTTAGTGTAAATTGAGATGAGGTCATATGAAACAAGGTGGGCCCTTAAGTCAATGACTAATATCCTTATAAGAAGAGGTTGACGGACACAGATAATGATTCAACTAGTTGGGAAACATATAGTGTGAAGACATACATACAGAAGAAGGGAAGCTGTTATAACCATAGAATCAGAGATGGAAATATGCAACTGCAGGCACCCATTCCCAACATCCTCCCCAAACCAAGAGGGAATGGCCCTGCTGACACCTTGATTTCTGACTGCTAGCCTCCAGAACTGTGAGAATGAATGTCCTTTAAACCGCCCCCAGGTTTTGTGGTATTTTGCTATGGGAGCTATACATAATACAGAAGGGTTGGATCACCACAGGCTAAGAAAAGTTTCCCTGATGTTTTTGGATTAGTGTCACATTTAGAAAAGCAAATTTCAAATTGTGGTTATTTCACTTGGAAAACGTGTAGTTTTCGGTGAGTTCTCAACCTCTCATTATGTATCAATACTCCAACTTGTTGTTTGATGTACTCAACACTGCTAGACCTAATAGAACTAAATGAGATTATGGGTGTAAATGCCTCTTGTTTCATTGTGTCTGGAAATGTTCTACAATCCTAATCAGAGGAGAAAGAAAAGGGATGTGCTAACAATTTGCATTCATATTACCTATTTAGAAAGACGGTAGAATTTCTAGACTTAAGCAAATTTAAGAAACTGAATTTTGCCAATGAAGGGAACAAGCCTGAAAAGTTTCTTTCCGTGATCCTCTTATGAATGCCTGAATTTTTGTTATTGGAGAGCCCATCCAGAATGTTAGAGTCTGTAAACAAGTCAAGATGGCACCTGGCATTTTTCAGAGGGAGTGGTTTGTGAAGTAACGCCAGCGAGCCATTAAGTGTGGAGATTCCAGCTGGGGAGGATATTGTCTGATATATAAAATTGTAGGTAGTAAATGGAATTTGGTTCAAGACTCTAGGTAGGTGATAGTTTGCTAAGCAATAATAGAACACTGCATATAACTATGCAGTCAGAATAAAAAGTAATATTTTTAATCTGCTCTTTTGGTTTCTTTTTACTTTACCAGCTTCCTTGATAGTTAAATTCATTTTTGTAAAAATAACTCATAAATTATGTTATCAGTAGTTGACTAAATTGTTTTGAATTTTCCTTGCCAATAATTTTATGGGGACCATTACTTAATTTTTAGATTGTATTTCAATGTAAACCAGTACAAAAATTAAATTAACTACTTTTATTAGTAATTAATATGGGTTATAATGACACAATGTGGAATCTCTTGAAATCTCCATGACTTAACTATATATCAATATTCTTGAGCATAATAGCAATACAGACAGTTCATAGAGATGCATACACATAAAGACAGATACATGCCCCCACACAAAAGGGGACACTTTCTTATTGTATGTTTCTCTTTCACTGTTAAAATTGGAATTTAATTTGAATATATTGAAATGCCAGGTGAGAATCTTCTTGTTTGAAGATTTGGATGCATGATTCAGATAGAAGATTGTTACCTCTCAGAAGCTGTAGGCCAAATTTTGTGCATTTTATTTCAAGAATGATAATTATTTACATTCCTCTTAGCTTACCATCAATTAAATGCATGCATAAAAAGAAAACTAACAACTTTATTTTTTGAAAACACTGAAATAAAAATGTACCCCCAGGCATACCTGGGGTCTCTTACATTCCTTCTGATGCCAAAATTATTCACCAACAATGGCTTCTCCTTGGATGACTTGCTCTTCTTTCACTGGGAAGAAAAAAGAAGTGAGATAAGAAAAAAGCATAAATCTCTTGCCATTATTTTATATCTGATATAAATAAAAATTTTATGATAGAGCAACTATTCTCAAGTATGATGACCTAATAATGTCTTTATTTCAGAATCCATAACATGGACAGAATATCCAGGTGTTAGAATGATTGCACATCAATTTGCAAGTTTCTAAAGCAAAGTATTATCCTTTTTTTCTATGTTATTTGTATGTTTGTGGCATACTTGCTTCCAAACAATATATGAAAAGCACTAAATTTGGTTTCCATTTGTGTGAGAGGTAGGCTATTTTAGGAAAGTATAATGGCATGAGCTTTTAAATGTGAAATCCCAAGATGAAGTGTAGATACCATCAAACTTTCATGAGGCCAGCTGTCCCCAAGCTGCCTTTGCAGCTGACCCCCATGTGGGATTCCAAAGTTGTTTCTGAGTGACCCAAAAAACCGTCTCAAGTGGACTCATTTTTTGAAGAGAAGACAATTTTCTAAGAAAAGGTACAATTCATTAGTTTCCATGTCAGAGGAATCTTTATCTAAGCCTTCCAGCTGCTAATGCTTTTGGAATATTTAAATATCATCCAAGTAAGAGCCAGAAATGTGACACAGGAACTACAACACTGTGAATTCAGGAGAAACTTTATGTGCCTGAAATATAAGATGTGGTTTTTCTCTTGACAATTCTTTCCCAAAGAAATATTTTATGCAATTTGTAATGGAAGAGACAAATAAAAAAGAAAATTCAAACATGCAGATATTTATACATGTTTTTATATATATAAATATAATAACACACACATATATATATATGTGAGTTAAAATATTTATATATATATATATATATACATATAGAGAGAGATCCATATAGATATATCGAGATATATATATATATATATATATATATATATATATATATATATATGTATATATATGGAAACTATATATAAATTTGAGTGTTTTCTTCTGTCTCTATATTAGTCTAATAAGTAAGAATATATAATTTCCACTTCACTTATATAAGTCCCACTTATATATTTTCTATAAAACCTTTCTGTGAGGCAAAAAAAAAAAGACAGAAAATGCAGGGATACAGAGCTGAAAATCAGAGGAGGGAACTAGAGTCACACCCTGGCTTATCATTTGCTTTTAAGTTGCCAATATTAGCCACATTATCATGGTACATAATCTCTTTATGCATAAATCTCAGTATTGGTTAAGGTAAAATTCTAACAAAATTACTCACCAAATGACTAATTTATCAAGGTTTTATGCATAAAATTCTGTGTAAATAACAATACAATAATGTAAGTCTAGTTTTTCCTCTAGCTTGGGATTAAATAAAATGATAACTATCAACTAATCTTGTCCTCTGACCGTCCTCCACATGCTGTATCTTTTGGGACTTACATTTTTTTATCATGTCTTAATGGTGGAATCTCCACTAAATTTGAGTTCTTGAAAGCACAATTAATTTTTTTAATATCTTATTGCAAACTACATAGGTATCCTGCTCATACATTGTTGTGTTAGAAAATTTTATTAATTTGAAAGATAACTCCTGAAGTTATAATGTGATCTAAGATGTGATATGTGCTAATAATACAATGTTAATCAATATTGAAGTGGATCTTATCATTCCCAAGTTGAAGTTTCAAGACATAACTAAGAATAAGCACTTTGTAGCTTTCTTTTATATTTGCATTTTGTCTCCTATATAGATAGGGAAATAGGAATTATGCAATATTCTATTAGAATGTGAAGAAATTGAGGAAAAAGTGGTACTATGTATAGAAAGCATATAGGATGACAACATGATTTCTGGTACTGGATGCTGTAAATTGAATATTCATTTTAGACCTATTCTTTACCATTTGTTGAATTGGCCAAGATATTGAACTTTGAAAGATTTTTGTTTGTTTCTCAAAGTAATTGTTCATGTAAAAAACTGATAATCTTACACATTTCTTAAATTATCAATTTTGACTTGATATATTGTGAGGTAAATGTTCAGTTTCATTCTTCTACATATGAATGTCAAATTTATTCAACACCATTTATTGAAAAGATCTAAGGAATGTTGAGCTGCTTAATCATCCACTTCCAGGAACTTTAGGACATCTTAGAAGGATGACTACTTGGTGAAGATTCTAAATTCTGAAAAAAAGAATTAGAATAAATTGTAACAAGGAAGATTCTAATGGGAGATAAGGGAAGACACAGACAAATGAATTCTGGTCTGTGGAAAGAATCTGTATGAAGTAGACACAATTCCATTTGTGATATTTACAAATGTCTTATTTGTTCATATTTACCTTTAAGAAATTTAAGAAAGAAGAAAAAAATATTGCTGTTAGCCAGAGTCATTCCTGAGTATAATTAATTACTTGCATAAAATTCTGTAGCAATGATTTATAATTCTATTCTAGCTCTTTATCATGTGTACATTTTAGTTTATTATTTTAACATTTATACAATAATTGTCATAATTAATCAATATGTGAGGTGATGGGAGATGATCATATTAACAATAATAACAAAAAAGAGTGGATTACTACATTATATTATTTGATCCACATGCAAACACAATAAAATAGGTATATTTATATCTACATTTTTATATGTGAGGTTATTTTTAAGAAACTTATTAAAATTCAGATAGCTCACAAATGAAAGATCATAAACATGGACTCCATTCTTCCTCCCTCTAAAATAACTTCTTTATCAAGATGATATATTCTTACTTGATGAAGAGGTCAGATAGCTTGAACTCAGGAGTTCTCTGCAGTGTGAGAGAGTGAGAGATACAAATGAATCAATTTCCTCCTTCATCAACTGTTTATTTCTAAGTGTATCCAAGACAATTTCCTTCATGATCTAGTCACTGACTCCAGAATGCTCCTTTCATCCACCCTCTCTTACCCACCAAGCTCCAGAAAAGCAGATTTTTCCTTTACACTCTTCTACCCCTTGAATGGACCTATATTATCTGTCCCAATCTTTACTATTTAAGTGTTACTTGACCTGGTGATCTCATCTGAAATATAATTACTTGTGGATACCATTATTGTTTCACATGTTTAAATTAAATTAGCTCATACCTTTTTGTTTTCTCATATCCATCTGTACTTCTTCATAACCCTACCATGATTTGTAATTATATTTTAAAATGATTATATGTTTAGTATATGTCTTCTCAATGGCTTTAACACTTTTAACACTTTTGGTGGGAAAATAGTGTGTATGAATATATGTATGTGTTTGTGTGTATGTGTTTATTTTAATAATATCTTATTAAACACACCATATTATTGTAAGTTACCAAGTAAGTAGGGTTTCTTTTTGTTAATCTTATACATAAGTATGTTATCTTTAGGAAATAATATGTCAGTGATAATTCAAAGAAAAGGAAAATTTGAAATTCCTCTTTTCCTGGTCTTGCTTTGCTATGAATTGAGAAATAAAAATTATAAAATATTGTTAAATAAGTAAGGATTTGTTGAATGATTGAATAAATAAGTCAATGATCCCATTTGTATTCAGGCATCCTTGCCCTACAATGTGACCATTTTTTATGGTAACAATGAAAAAAAGTGTATTCAAGATAACAACATCCCATAAAACCAATAATTTTAGTTTTATTCTGTGAGTTGATTATTTGAGACTAACTCTTTACTCTATGTCCAAAATTTTCAAAAAAACAAGAATTTTGAATGGATAAAACACAATATAGAGAGGGAAATAATATTTTTCATTATTATTGAAACAAAGGACAAAGCAATATTTTTCTAATATAGATACATCAGTGTTATACTCATATGTTTTAGGTCTTGAATTTTTACAATATCCCTTAGTTTACATTATATTTTTTCTTTGTGCTATATTTTACTTTATTTGATATCAAGATATTATAATCTGTATTATATTTACAAGTTCTATGAAATTTAACATATTTAGATACTTTATTAAAAATATTAAACTTTTACTAGGTGCAAGGTTTGAGCTATTTACTGAAGAAGGTCAATCTTTAGCTTTAAAGAACTCAACATTTAAAGCAGTGAAATAATAATTAATTTAGTATTTGTATAGTTCACTGTTAAATCTACATATTTGATTCAATTTCAATAAACAAGTGAAATAAGGTCAATCCTCACTCTATCTATACATATACACACATATATAAATATTTTATCCAATAAAATAAATTTAAACATTTATATTGCAATGTGATATGTGTTATGACTGATGTAGGTGAGCACAGACAAAATTTGTTAGATCGTGTGAAAGACACATTTAATCATTTTGGCAAGTAGAGAACTATGATGGAAAGGGTGATTCATTTGGGAAATAAAAATGACATAAATGTACATAAATGTTTTCTTTAATATGATCACTCTTTTAATCATCAAATCAAGCATAGAGTGAGGACTCAGTAGATGGTATGTGCAAGTTCTGTATGTGAGTTAACCCTTTTAAAACCTCACAATAAGCCCAAGGATAGTTTCCACATTTGTCACCTTTTACAATGGAGGAAGTGAGTGAACAGAAATATACTATTTCTTATCTACTGGCTCTCAAAAAAACATGATATAGCAAGAAAATTTTAAAAAACATAAAAGATAAATACTATAAAATAGATTTGAGTCAAACAGTATATTGAGCCAAGGAATGTGGACTTGAAAAAATATGTCACAGATGATTTCATGGAGCATCTTATAAGGATTTATGCATTTCCAAAAGATCATCATTTAGAGAAAATGTGATGAAGAAAGACCAATTAGGAGAAAATTATGAAATTCTAGGCCAAGAAACATGAGAGTTGCTTTGGTGAATAGTTATGGTCATTGAAAGTAACAAATTCAAATCCAATTATATTTAGAATAGAATTGACAGTTGTGGTGGTCATTTTTTTTCTTTTTTTTTATTGGTTGTTCACAACATTACAAAGCTCTTGACATATCATATTTCATACATTAGATTGAAGTGGGTTATGAACTCCCAATTTTACCCCAAATGCAGATTGCAGAATCACGTCGGTTAAACATCCACAATTTTACATAATGCCCTATTAGTAACTGTTGTATTCTGCTACCTTTCCTATCCCCTAATATCCCCCCTCCTCTCCCCTCCCATCTTCTCTCTCTACCCCATCTACTGTAATTCATTTCTCTCCTTGTTTATTTTCCCATTCCCCTCACAACCTCTTATATGTAATTTTGTATAGCAATGAGGGTCTCCCTTCATTTCCATGCAATTTCCCTTTTCTCTCTCTTTCCCTCCCATCTCATGTCTCTGTTTAAAGTTAATCTTTTCTTCCTGCTCTTCCTCCTTACTCTGTTCATAGTTGCTCTCATTATATCAAAGAAGACATTTGGTATTTGTTTTTTAGGGATTGGCTAGCTTCACTAAGCATAATCTGCTCTAGTGCCATCCATTTCCCTGCAAATTCTATGATTTTGTCATTTTTTAGTGTGGTGAAATATTCCATGGTGTATAAAGGGCATCTGGGTTGGTTCCACAGTCTAGCTATTGTGAATTGTGCTGCTGTGAACATTGATGTGGCAGTATCCCTGTAGCATGGTCTTTTAAGGTCTTCAGGGAATAGTCCGAGAAGGGCAATAGCAGGGTCAAATGGTGGTTCCATTCCCGGCTTTCCCAGGAATCTCCAAACTGCTTTCCAAATTGGCCGCACCAATTTGCAGTCCCACCAGCAATGTACAAGTGTACCCTTTTCTCCACATCCTCGCCAGCACTTGTTATTGTTTGACTTCATAGTGGCTGCCAATCTTACTGGAGTGAGATGGTATCTTAGGGTGGTTTTGATTTGCATTTCTCTGACTGCTAGAGATGGTGAGCATTTTTTCATGTACTTGTTGATTGATTGTATATCCTCCTCTGAGAAGTGTCTGTTCAAGTCCTTGGCCCATTTGTTGATTGGGTTATTTGTTATCTTATTGTCTAATTTTTTGAGTTCTTTGTATACTCTGGATATAAGGGCTCTATCTGAAGTGTGAGGAGTAAAAATTTGTTCCCAGGATGTAGGCTCCCTATTTACCTCTCTTATTGTTTCTCTTGCTGAGAAAAAACTTTTTAGTTTAAGTAAGTCCCATTTGTTGATTCTTGTTATTAACTCTTGTGCTATGGGTGTCCTATTAAGGAATTTGGAGCCTGACCCCACAATCTGTAGATCGGAGCCAACTTTTTCTTCTATCAGAAACAGAGTCTCTGATTTGATATCAAGCTCCTTGATCCATTTTGAGTTAACTTTTGTGCATGGCGAGAGAAAGGGATTCAGTTTCATTTTGTTGCATATGGAATTCCAGTTTTCCCAACACCATTTGTTGAAGATGCTATCCTTCCTCCATTTCATGCTTTTAGCCCCTTTATCAAATATAAGATAGTTGTAATTTTATGGATTGGTTTCTGTGTCCTCTATTCTATAACATTGGTCCACCCGCCTGTTTTGGTACCAGTACCATGCTGTTTTTGTCACTATTGCTGTATAATATAGTTTGAAATCTGGTATTGCTATACCGCCTGATTCACACTTCCTGCTTAGAATTTCTTTTGCTATTCTGGGTCTTTTATTTTTCCATATGAATTTCATGATTGCTTTATCTATTTCTACAAGAAATGCCGTTGGGATTTTGATTGGCATTGCATTAAACCTATAGAGAACTTTTGGTAATATCGCCATTTTGATAATGTTAGTTCTGCCTATCCATGAATAGGGTATATTTTTCCATCTTCTAAGATCTTCTTCTACTTCTCTCTTTAGGGTTCTGTAGTTTTCATTGTATAAATCTTTCACCTCTTTTGTTAGGTTGATTCCCAAGTATTTTTTTTTAGGATATTGTGAATGGAGTGTTTTGAAAAAAATTAACAAAACTAAAAGTTGGTTCTTCGAAAAAATAAATAAGATCAACAGACCTTTAGCCATGCTAACGAAGAGAAGAAGAGAGAGAACTCAAATTACTAACATACGGGATGAAAAAGGCAATATCACAACAGATGCTACAGAAATACAGTAGACAATTAGAAATTATTTTGAAAACCTATATTCCAATAAAATAGAAGATAGTGAAGACATCGATAAATTTCTTAAGTCATATGATTTGCCCAGACTGAGTCAGGAGGATACACACAATTTGAACAGACCAATATCAATGGATGAAATTGAAGAAGCAATCAAAAGACTACCAACCAAGAAAAGCCCAGGACCGGATGGGTATACAGCGGAGTTTTATAAAACCTTTAAAGAAGAATTAATACCAATAGTTTTCAAGTTATTTTAGGAAATAGAAAAAGAGGGAGCTCTTCCAAATTCATTCTATGAGGCCAACATCACCCTGATTCCGAAACCAGACAAAGACACCTCAAAGAAAGAAAACTACAGACCAGTATCTCTAATGAACCTAGATGCAAAAATCCTCAATAAAATTCTGGCGAATCGAATACGAAAACACATCAAAAAAATTGTGCACCATGATCAAGTAGGATTCATCCCTGGGATGCAAGGCTGGTTCAATATACGGAAATCAATAAATGTTATTCACCACATCAATAGACTTAAAGATAAGAACCATATGATCATCTCGATAGACGCAGAGAAAGCATTCGACAAAGTACAGCATCCCTTTATGTTCAAGACATTAGAAAAACTAGGGATAACAGGAACTTACCTTGACATTGTAAAAGCTATCTATGCTAAGCTCAGGCTAGCATCATTCTGAATGGACAAAAGTTGAAGCTATTCCCTCTAAAATCTGGAACAAGACAGGGATGTCCTCTCTCACCACTTCTATTTAATTTAGTCCTTGAAATACTAGCCAGAGCAATTAGACAGACAAAAGAAATTAAAGGCATAAAAATAGGAAAAGAAGAACTTAAATTATCACTATTTGCGGAGGACATGATTTTATACCTAGAAGACCCAAAAGGATCTACAAAGAAACTACTAGAACTAATAAATGAATTCAGCAAAGTGGCAGGATATAAAATCAACACGCATAAATCAAAGGCATTTCTGTATATCAGTGACATCTTCTGAAACGGAAATGTGGTGATCATTTAAATGGCAAGAGGTTAAAAGAAAGAAAGAAAGAAATTAACGTCAATTACAAAGTTTCACACTTGGATGAATTGGTAAAGAGGTGAGGGTCATTATCAGAGGGAAAATGCAGCAGAGGAATAAGTTTGATGGAAATTAATTAATGTAGGTTTAAATGGGCTGCATTTTTAATGTCTCTGATATTGGATAAAAATGTCTAAAACTGACTAAAGATTCCATTTGTGACTTTATAAATCTATATTCTTCATAATAAGGTGTCATTTTACCATGGACATATTCTCATTAAATAGAAATATGTAACTATTCATCTCTATTGTAACCATGTTTACAGTGAAGGTGTCCTATTAGGTCTAGACCTTCCTTTCTGAAATATAGTTTGTATTTATATCTTATTTTTACTTATACACTTGCACCTTTGTGAATGAGGCTAGCTTTGTTTTACTCTGAAAGAGAATTAATTATTACAAAGTTAACAGGTGAACATTGAATTCATATATATATATATATATATATATATATATATATATTTTTTTTTTTTTTTTTTTTTTTTTTTTTTTGCTGGGTATGGGCCCTCCAGTTGGGAAACACAATCTTGCATGACCTAATCTATTTTCTTTACATAAGGATACTTATTTAATTTCTTCTGCACAGATTACAAAGGATTTTCCCAGCACATTTTAAGGATACAAAACCATCCAGACTTTTTAAAGATTTTCTTTAAAGATGTGCATCTTTTCTTTCTTCATTAGAAATTGATCCCTTTCAAAAATCCTTTCACTTGATATTTGCCTCCTCCTATGATTAGGGAAATCTAGAGGTTTTAACAACTCTTTAGCAAATAAACACTTAAATATTTATTATATTTGAAGAATCCAAAGGAACAAAAGTCCCTCCCATTTCTACTCTAGAAATTCACAATGAACATTGACAAAGGAGCTCTCCTTTTGTGGCAATCTATCTCTAAGTCCTTCCTGGTTTCCTGGAGACCCTCCCCATGTCTCAATTCTATATTACCTAGTAGGAGAGTAATTTTGTTCAAGACTCTGGTGTCTTTCTGTGACCTACAAAAGCCAGGAACAAATACAAATATACACAAAGTAAAAGGATGGCTATGGCTTGACATAGAGGTGATAATTTCATGCTTGGCCAGAAAAGGAACTTAGAACTTATACACATTGTGCTTCTCTGTTTAGGTTTTTGTGTTGTGTTGGGTACATACACACACATGTACACTTTTTTCTAATTCCCTTTCTTTTCTAGTTTATTTAAAAAACACTTAAAATATAATTTGAAAATATAGGAGCCAAAATGACAGATTAAGATAAAGAATGTATCTAGGTAAATTTTAAAAGTAAATACAGTTTTCTTTTTAATTATTGCAACTTGAACTGTGGAAAATTTTGTCATTAATGAGTCCTGGTTCATATTTTTCTGGAAGAAATAAGAGCTGGGTATGTCAAATTGGAAATATATGTGGGAGGAGGCAGCAAAAATCTAGAATTAGCTGATTCTACATCACTTTGAAAAATGAATCTAAATATAGGAATTATGACTACGAACCATAAGTATTTAGGACTTAAGGACTCCAGGAAGAGAGAGAATATGAAATGATTATTTTTTAAATGGAAGGAAAGAGAGAAAGATTACAAAAACAATGATGCTAAAAGATTACAAGGCTATTATTTGCAAAATGTTTTTAATTCAGAAGTAGTCACTTGTTATACTGTAAACCTCTGTTTTTCCTTCAGAAACTCTCAAAAATTCTTCCTCTGCCAAAGTGAAACTTCTGTGCATCCAAGGTACCCAACAAAAACATTTTATCAATAAATTCAGAGTTCACTCCTGTCATCCTGGAGGGTTAATTTTCACCACTTCTGTGTTATGGTCTATTACCTGGTTGTGCATGCTGTCTCAGCTCTGCTTCTTTCCCTGCTACACTAAACTCACTCTTAGGCCATTACCACAGCACTTGTCACAGGACAGACTTAATAGATCATCATAAATGTTTGTAGAATAAATGTTCAAATTAGTTCTTTCTTCAAAAGCTTGTTTCTTTAAAAAATACAAAGCTTACAGTTATCTAAATAAGAATTGAAGAGTTATCCTGATTCCTCTTTCCTGAATGCCATCCAATTTTTTTGTAAGTCTTCTCTGTTCTAGAAAGCACATCTTTAATCGATTTCATTCCATCTCCACTATCTCTCTACCATGATTTGAAGAATCATTCTCTCTTTCTGGGGCTTCTGCAATGCATGTCATTTAGTCATCTTTCTTCCACCCTTTATTCACCTATAATATTTGCACATTTTAAAATATCCAAAGCATGTAATTCAATTAACACCTCAAAATCTTTTCATCATGATCTGTAGTAAAATTCAAATTTCTTAGAATGGAAGGTATGGCCCTACCTGATTTGGCATTGATCTATCTCTTAGATGTCATCTTCTGCCAATTTCTGTTTTCATTCACGCTATTGTTGCCAGAATGATCTTTCTATTGCTCAAATGCATGATAATTTGTCTTGCTTTAGATGTTCATGTTATGTTTTCCCTCTCCTTGGAAGTATTTCACCTCAAAAAGTCATATGTTTCAGTCTTTTTGTTTTCTGAAAAACAGTCCTTCATGATACACCTAAAGTAGACTTTCTCACCTGTCCCTACTGACTACTATCATAGTATTACCATATTTTATTTTATTTACCTTTGTATTTACCATCATTTAAAACCATCTTATTGATTCTACTATTTCTTTATAATTTCTATCCCAATTAAAATGTGATTTCCTGGCATCACCAACTACCAACCTTATGTATTGTTATATCACAAGCATAAAGAGTAATATTTAGAATATAAAAATTACACAAAAGAATCCCACTTTAAATGAAAGCCTAAAATAATGAGTTGATCTTCAGGTCTTCCTCCAGGTTCATAAGTTAAAATTTATAGCTTGTCATTAAAAAACAAAAAACAAACAATACAATTTGAATTTTCAAGTTTTCCAGGCTCTTTTGTTCCTAATTCCAAAAATAGATTTTATGGACTTAATATTTAATTATAATCTTTTAATTTCAATATAGTTGTTGATCTATATACAGAAGGAATACAGAAAAATCCCATGTACCTTCACTTAATTTCCCCAATGATTAACTCCTTGTTGCCATTTTTTAGTCATATCCAATGAATTTACTCACACATTTCAGACCTTAAAACCCTCACAAAAAACAGCATACTACAGAGACACAGCCACATCAATTTTTACAGCAGCATAATTTACAATAGCTAAACTGTGGAACCAACCTAGATGACTGTCAATAGATGAATGGATAAAGAATATATGGTGTATATACACATGGAATATTATTCAGCATTAAAAGGGAATAAAATCATGGCATTTGCAGGTAAATGGATGAAGCTGGAGAATATAATGCTAAGTGAAATTAACCAATCTCCAAAAACCAAATGACAAATGATTTCTCTGATTTAAGGATGCTGATTCATAACATGCTGTGGGGTGGGGATGTTGTGGGCAGAGTGGAGAGGTGATGGGAGGATTAAATGAACTCTAAATAGGACAAAGAGGAAAAGGGAAGGGAGAGAAAAGGAGGGGACATAAGGGTAAGAAAGTTGGTGGAATGCAATGGTCATCATTACCCTAAGTATATGTATGAAGACATGAAAGATGTGAATACATTGTGTACAATCAGAGAGAGAAAAAATTGTGCTGCATATGTGTAGTATGAATTGTAATGCATTCTGTTGTCATATATTACAAGTTAAAATTAAAAACACATCTAAAAAATTCTGAGTTCTTTTTCATTTCCAAATTTTTATCTGTTTTAGTCAGCTTTTCCAATGCAATCACCAAAAGACCTGATAAGAACAATTTGAGAGGAGAGGTTCCATTTGATGCTTAGAGTTTCAGAAATCACATTCCATAGACTATACAGCTCTAGCCCAACATGAGGCAGAACATTGTGGTAGAAGGATTTGGCACAGAAAAGCAGCTCAGGAAATGGCAACCAGGAAGCAGAGAAACTTCACTCATCAGGAACAAAAGAGTATCCCAAAGGCTCCCTACAAGTGACCCACCTCTTCTGATCATACTCTACCTGCCCACCCAGTTAACCCTTATCATTAGATAATTACACTCATTAGGTTAAAGTTCTTGTAACCCAATCATTTCACCTCTAAACTTTCTTACATTTTCTCCCACATGAGCTTTTGTAGGACATCTAATATCTAAAACATGACATTATTATTTAAAGAATATTTTATAAATCAAATAATATAATATGCAAAGGTTTGAGTTTTACTTCTTTATTTTTTTTTTTACTCAGCACAATTCTCTAGATATTTGTGTGAATGCAAATTTCTGCTAGAAGTACATTTTATAATTTCTATTTCTGAGTATTTGGAGGCACTACAGTTTGTTTAACCATATATTGAATGAAGGATAACTAGAGTTTTTTCCTCCAGTTTTGGAGTTATGATCAATAATGATGCTATGAACATCTGTGAGCAAACTTTTAGGTGGACATAAATTTTCACTTTTTAGAACAGATCCTCAGAAGTGCAATTCTGGTATCAAATGGTAGAGGCATGATTAGTTTTAAGCAGAACTATCAGTTTTCCAGAAGAGCTGTAACAGTTTACCTTTCCAATACAAGGGATATTGATCCAGTTTCAACATATCTTTGTCAGTATTTTGTGTTAAAGTGAATAATATTTTAGACATTCTCATGGGTGCATAGTGATAATATCTCATCATGCTTTTTATATACATTTCCCTAGTGTCTAATTATGATGAATATTTTGTCATGTGTTTTTGAAATCTGTATATTCTCACTGGTGGAATATCTTTTTAGTTCTTCTGTGCATGGGCTGTTTATATTGCTTCCCTCCACACATATCCTATTATTATACAGCTTTTTTTTCATTATTTGTTCTATTATTAGTCCTTTATGCCAAAAATGGTTTGCAACTATTTTATCCCTGTCTGCAGCTTGTTTTTTATCCTCTTAATGTGTCTTACACAAAAGTAAAATTTGAATATTTATGAAATATATTTTGCTCCTTTTTCCTTTTATGAATCATAGTTCGTTCTCTCTCTTTCTCTCTCTCTCTCTCTCTCTCTCTCTCTCTCTCTCTCTCTCTCTCTCCCCCCTAAACTTAATCCAAAAAATTTCCCTTTTATTTTTTGTTTGTTTTTCTCTGAAGTTTTATTTCTAGTTTTCTTAGAGTTTTAGCAATTAGACTTGGCAATTCATGTTTATTTACTAATTAAAATGATCATGTATCATTTTTTTCCTTTATTGTTAAACATTGGGAAATTTTCAGTATTTAAATGTCATTTGATTGTCAGGCAGAATTTTTTTAAATGCTGCTGATTTATATTTGTTAATATTTTGATAGACAATCTTGGTCTGTATCCATGAGAAATGCAGATATGTAATGCTCTATTTTTCTTTTTTTCCCCTTGTTTTGATATCTGGGTAACACAGGCTTCATACAATATTTTTCTGTAAGAAAGAATCTACATAGAATAGTGTTATTTCTTCTGAAGACATTTGGCAGAATTCTCCAGGGACAAAATCTGGAGTTGGCAATTTATTTTGTGAGCTTTTAATTATTAACTCAATTGCAAGTAGGATTATCTTTAGTAGCTATTCAGCTATTCAAGTTGTCTCTTTAATACTAGATAAGCTATGGTAGTTAATACTTTCTAAAGAATAAAAGCTTTTCATCTAAATGGTCAAGTTTATGTCAGTAGAATTTTTTGTAGCATTCTATTCAGATATCTGTGTGTTCTGTACTTCTAAGATATGCTTTTCATTTTATTTTTTCTCTGTTGTTTAGATTGGATAATTTCTATCATACTATCTTTATTTTCATTGATTTTTATACTGTGATATATTTGAACCCCTGTACTCAGATTTTATTTTGGCTAATATATTTTTTCAGTTAAAAATTCCTTTGGTTTTTCTTTATAACTTTTTGCTCTCAGTTGAAATATTCTATCATTTAATTTTTTTAAGTATGCCCATAATTATTCCATTAATGGATCTGAAGAAAAAAAATCTTTCTCAGGTAATTCTAATATCTGGATTATTTCTATGTTGGCGTTCTTTTTCCTTCAGTTGAAATTTTAGTAGTTCTTTGTATGATGAAAGATTTTTTAAATTGGAACCTGGGTATGTGAGGTATTATGGATTTTATTTAAATCATTTATTAGTTGGCTTCCTTTGACACTGATCTGGCAAGATAAGAAAATATAATGGTAGAAGTACCAGTGACACCACACCTCCAGTGACACCTCTGGGAAAAGGACCTCTCATTAGCGCTGGGCAGGTATGGGATTTATATTATCCCTGTGGCCTACTATGACTCCTCTTGAAGGATGGATGGAACGGGTCCTTTTTACCACTGGGCAGCAGGTGAAAGTTTTGAATCTCCAAAAGGTCCCTTGTGACAGCAACATAGCCTGAAATGAGAGAAGAATCTCATCATTCTGGATGAGGGATAAACTCTGGCTTTTCGGGAGTTCTCTACCATCACATTGGGGAGATGTCAATAGTGCCCTGGGGTATGAAAGTCTCAGGTTCCTATTTGGCATTTGCTGGTATCATTTTAGAGCTGGGTCTGTAAAGCATGGGGCCAGTGAAGGTTAGGCTGCACATTCCACATTTGCTATCAGGAGTCAGGGTGAGGTCACAGTTATTTTTCTGCTGTGCTTGACTAGAATGGAGAAGTTATAGCCTGTGTATCTCAGGTTGCTAGGCTTTCCTCTTTCATATTCACTGGTGAGAGAGCAAGATTTTGTTGTATCTTCTATCTTGTGGGTACCTCAGGAGTTTCTGATTTGTGGCTTTTTTAGTACCAAGTCTGAGATACATGAGAAAATAAAAAAGAAAATCCACTTATTTGCTCAAGTCATGGATTTTTTAGTTTGTCTGCTTTCTTTTTTCCACCTTTTGGAGTCTCGTTTTGATTTATTTGAATGTAATGGCCAGGGCTTTTAGTTGTATTTCACGGGAGAAAAAGCAGAGATTATATTTTGCAAACAGAAGTATATTAAATTCAAACTATTGATTATTGATTCATTCCATAAAAATTTCTCCATAAAACTTGTCCTCACTTTTCAGTCATAGGTGTCATTGTATTCTGTAAAATTTATTTTTGCCTTTTTTAAGTCATTTATATATTCAAATTTGTATATATATATATATATATATATATATATATATATATGTGTGTGTGTGTGTGTGTGTATTTTGTAGTTGTAATCACTTAGCATTTTTAAAGTTCTTTTATTGCTGTCTATAACCAGTTCTGTGCTAATCATCTATAGAATTTTTTTATTGGTTAATTCCTATTTTGAAAAGATAAGAAAATTCAGATTTTTGTAAAAGACACTGGCAGCTCAAGGTCAGATAGCAATTCTGCCTGGAGTTGAACTAGAGTTTATTTGACTTTAAAACCCTTTCCTGGCAACTATATCACATTGCTTTTTTAGAGACAGGTAAATCTATTCCTCCCATTGAGTCACTGGGTATTCATGGCTGGCTGAGCAGGTCCTATTTATCTCTGACGTGGTTCTTTCTATTGAATGATTCATCCCATGTGAACTCTAGCAACAAATGTTCTCTATTGAACCTAGCAATAGAATTCAAATGCCACTGAAGTTTTAAGCTTTCTGTGTCATTAATTTAAAAGTCTGCGATGCTTACTTGTGAAAGTTTTATGATTGTATTTCCACTTTCTTTTGCACTATCTATACATATGCCATATTTTTCCTGAAAAGTTTTGCTGTTTCAAACAGCTTTTTATTTCATTATTCTCACAGAGGACTTTCAAATAGAGTGCCATGGCATCCATTTTCCCTTTCTCTTGATAGAACATTGTCTTCACAACTGTTTTACTTAACTGGTCTCAATGCTCCTTCAACTTATAAAAAAGAAAAACATACAAATTCATTCTAATATGTCTTTTAATCCTGTTTCCTTAGTGATTTTTCTTGATGCCTCTTTACCTAAAACTTCTTTACATATAAATTTTTATAAATACTTAAAAAAAACTCACTCACAAACTTTAGGCTGCTAGATTTGCAGATTGGGAAATAGTAGAGACTTATCTTAAATGACCATTCAGTTCTCAGTTTAAATTCTAACTAACCTGCTTAATAAGTGAAGCTTGGGAAAATATTTCTATCTTCCTGAACCACTGATTATACATCTAAGCTAAAAAAAACAAGGAATAATAATAATACCCACTTCCTAAAATTGGTATGAAGGAAACATATGTAATTAACTTGAAAAGACTGTGAAAAATCAATATTATCCCTTCAGCCTTCATTTTCACTTTGCAGATTTGCTTATCTCTGTCCTTGAGGAATTCTTACACTGACTTTCTTTTTAATTTTCAAACTATATGTAGAATTGTTTTTAAAAATCAGTACTGTAGTTTAGAGGGAAAAAGAAAAAAGAAAAACTGTTTTGAATGTAACTTTTAGTAATGCAAGTAAGCTGCTTTTCATCAGTCTATTCTATCCCAATGGCATGGAAGAAAGCATTTCCACACTTCAAGCAGTGGATATGCTTAAAAGATGGGACATGAGTGGTCATTTACTGAATAAAAGCAAACAAGCAAAACACAAAATATAAACTAATATTTTTATTAGTGAAAATTCCAACATGTTCTCACTGTAGTCTGTGAGCATAACAAACTCTAAGGAAAAATGTTTCAAATCTAAATGTTTTGCAAAAACCTAATAGTGGCTTAAAATAATAAAATCAGGGTTGCTTGAGGAAGAATCTGTTAATAATCTTAACTATGAATAGGAAAGGCAATTTTTCTTTTTAGGTTTTGTTTTTGTCATTTTTTCGTATGACACAGATTCACAGAAAGACACAGGATGAACTTTGTAGTCTCTAATGGGAAGAAGCACAGGGGTCTACTTTTTGCCTGCCACTTGATGGTTCTTCCCATGTGAGCTAAGATTTACATAACCAATCATAGCTATGATTTAGAATATTTCAAATGTTGCCAAAAAATTCATTAAATGCTCAAAATTGCTGCGACTATATTTTGCTTTCCATTCATTAATGTATTACTGATTTCATGTAATGCTAATGAAGATACAACTTTGTCTAGTATCAACTACTAGTATTTTACATGTATTTATTGTTTGCATAGCTTGTTAGTATTCATAACTTATTTCATCTTATAAATACCTTTTAAATATTAGCTATTTGAAGCATGTTGACAGTATTAATATTATTTCTAATTTACAGGCATAAAAACTGAATGCCAGATAAATAAGATGGATTTTATAGCATAATTCATATAGAATAAGAGCAATAGTGATCTCAGTGCCTAAATTTCAGATGTCACAAAAGGATCTGTAATTATCCATTAATATATTAAGTTATTCAAAAGATAATAATGACTAATATTCAATGGAATAGTAGTAATAATCATCATCATCTTTGTTCTCAAGAATTCAAATAATTAGGGGCTGGGGTTGTGGCTCAAGCAGTAGCGCGCTCACCTGGCATGCGTGCGGCCCGGGTTCGATCCTCAGCACCACATACCAACAAAGATGTTGTATCTGCCGAGAACTAGAAAATAAATATTAAAAATTCTCTCTCTCTCTCTCTCTCTCTCTCTCTCTCTCTCCTCTCTCACTCTCTCTTAAAAAAAAAAAAAGAATTCAAATAATTAAGTCAGGAACAGAATTAAGCCAGTGACTTCAACATTGTTCATGTCACTTTTTTCAGGCACAAATTATGTATAGAGTCATAATTCCAGAGGTTGAGATTTCCAGTAGTAGAAGGATAAGGAGAGAGGGGAGCTCATGATATTGGTGAGAGTTTTTTACTGGAGTGGATCATACAGGTCTAAGTCATGGAGGTAATAATTCAGAATTAAAGAGAAGTATGGAGCTTGAAATAAAAAAGTCAGGTCTACTCTTTCATTCTAATGATGTCATGGTTCATTGTGTAGCTATGAACAGTCAGCTTCACCTCTGCATTTTAATAATATAAAATTATATATATATATATATATATATATATATATATATATATATATATATATATATATATATCTACTCACACACACATAGTGTCCATTACTTCATGGTTTGAAAATATTGTTCCTGTTCTGATTTTTACAATCATTAAAAATGGCTGTATTTAAGAAGTAAAATGTGTAAAGAAGATGACAATTTATGGTAAAATGAAAAAGTCCAGAGTAAGAGAAGAGAAGACAAATGGAAGAGGGGAGTGAGAGAAAGGAAACAATGAATACCCAGGTGAGCATGAGATTTAGAGAAACAAAGGACAGTCTGCTCAGTATTTGGGAAAAGCAGATAAACAAATGCAGGATGAAATTGAACCCATATCTCATGCCATATCCCAAAACTAAGTCAAAACAATTTAAGAATTAAATGTAAGACTTGAAACTGTAAAAACACTAAGAGGAAAAATGCCTCTTAACACTGTTCTTGGTAACAATGTTTTGATCATAACACTAAAAGCAGAGGCAAGAAAAGCAAAAATTATACAAGTCACATATCATTAAAGAAGTGTTTGCACATAAAGAAAACAAGCAACAATGTGAAGAGGCAACCAGTGGATGTGAATGGTGTTTGCAAATGGTAAATTCTTTTTTAAAAGCAATTTTTGAGATGGAGTCTCCTTATATTGCCATGCTGGTCTTGAACTCCTGGACTCAAGTGATCCTCCTTCCTCAGCCTTCCAAAGGCTAAGAATCAAATATACCCAACTATTCTCAGCAATAATAAATCTTATAAGTGGTTAATTTACAAAATATATGAGTTTAAAATAATAAAATAGAAAAAAGTAGTAAAGGAACTGGATAGAAAATTTTCAAAAGAAGACATACAAGTGGCCAATAGGTACATGAAAATATCCAAAACATCACTAATCATCATCATGTATATATTTAATCATCATGATATATTTATTTCATCAGGGAAATATATACAAGCCCAAAACAATGAATTATCATGTCATGTCAAGAAGACAAAATAATAACTATTAGTAAGGATTTGGAGAAAGGGAAACATGCAATTTTTTTATGGGAATGTAAATTACTATGCCATGTAAAGAACAGCATGGAAGTTTCTCAAAAAAATAAAATAAAACCACCATATGATTCAGCAATCCCACTTCTAGGCATATATATATGCAATGAAATTTGGATTTCAAAGAGATATTTATACTTATGCACTCATTGTAACATTATTACCAATAGCAAAGAAAAATAAACAACATAAATGTTCATCAGTGGATAAATGAATAAATAAAGTGTGGCACATAGACACACCTCTGCAACCACAGTGTAATATTGTTCAGCCCTGATAAAGAAGGAAACCATGTCATTTGTAACAACTTAGTGAAACTGGAGGACATATGGCAAATGAACTAAAGCAGGCAGAAAAGCAAATACTGCATGATCTTGCATTTTGCAACTGAAACAGACTCATAGAAATAGAACTAGATTAGTGATCAAGGGAGAGATTAGGGAGGAGAACAGCAATGTTGGTCAAAGGGTACAAAATTTTAGTTATGCAACATAAATAACTTCTGGAGAACTAACCTAAAGCATGGTAAGCATATTTATAGTACAGCTGTATACTTGAAATTTGTTATGAGCATAGGTCCTAAGTGTTTATTTGTGTTATCCACATAGATTTTCTGATTCTTCTTTCAGACTGCTCAATTGAAATAGGTCATAACCAAACCCACAAAAGATATTGCTGAAGATACAGAGAGCTCAGATTAGCTAGGTGGCATGATATGAGCAATATGCAATGAAAATATCTTAAACCATGTCAATGTTTCATATATATCTTACCTAAGGTTTTCTGTTTCAATTTCTTCTGTTGTGTAGTACCAACGTTGAAAGATTATTGTCCTGATCAGTGAGAAAGTGTCTGTGAAATGCTGAAGAGGGGTGGATACTGCTGGATACTGGCTGCTCCTTAATAAATGGCATACATCTTCATTATCCTTCTCCCCCAAGATTAGCTGGTTTTACAGGGGTCCTGTGGGAGAATTCGATTTCAACAGAGACAAAAGAGTGCCAGAGAAGAGTCAGTATGCCCTCACTTGTGGAATCCTATCTCCTGAAAAGAAAGGCAGGAGCTGCCATTACAATATCTTCAGCAACCTGCAAGTTTTAAAATAACTGCTATCAGCACGAGCAAAATAAATCAGCCTACTTTAAATTGTAAAATCTTTTTTTAAAATATTTTTATTTGTAGTTTGACACAATACCTTTATTTTATTAATTTATTTTTATGGGGTGCTAAGGATTGCACCCAGTGCCTCACACATGATAGGCAAGTGCTCTACCACTGAGCCACAACTCCAGCCCCCTAAATTGTAAAATCTTAAAAATGCATTCTTAAGTGTAATTTTGCAATGAATTATAATTATGTTTCCCCCTTTAGACATTCTATCAATAGTTCCTACTGTCTTGAATGCAGTAGACTTTCATCAGTGCCATGGAAACCTTTCAGTGAGTTACAGGGGTGAGATGGGAGACCAGTAATCAATGAAGCACATAGACTGTAAATGACAGCCAGTTGGATAATTTCCATGCAACTGTTACTGAACTATGTAGTCAATTATTTGTAAAGAAAAAAAGTATTATGAATCAACTCTACCGACTAACACAATGACAAAGTCTATTCACTATCAAAATGACTGCTAAAAGCAATATAAAAAGACAACTTTTTTTTTCAGAACTCTGATCAACATTTAACAAAATAATAGGCGTCATGAAATTGAGCATCTGCTTCACTTTATTATGGCTAGGAAGAAAAACCAAAAAAAAAAACCAAAAAACAAAAACAAAAAAACCCTTGATTTAGACTCCAAGATGGTATATGACAAAGGATAACAGAAAGTACCATGTTCCTCCATGTGACATGTACAATGATATATTCTGGGTTTTTCTTATATCAGGGATCTGCCAGCTCCACACCACTGGCCAAATATGCTGCTTCCTTCTACAAATAAAGTAAAAATGAGACATAGCCACACTCATTCTGATTATCTCTGGCTGCTTTCATGCAGAGGTGAGTGGTTGTGACAGAAAGCCTTTGTTTGCATATCCATACAGGTGATGCATTTTTATCTCTTACACTTATGGTAATCATACTTCCTATGTTCTATATCCTGAAGCTGTCAGTGACAGCTGCATTTTTACTTCAGACTAACATTCTGTTTTGTAAGAAAATAAAACTTCTAATTTTCAGTTTAGATGTAATCAACCAACATTATTAATTTGTGAAAATAAAATGTCCCTAAGCATACTTCAACAAAACAAAACAAAACAACAACAACAAAATCTCAGATTTTGATTAGTTGAAGATAATTAACATAATTCTTAGAATTTTAAATTTTTATTCATTCTGGCTCCGGTACAGCTGTTACTGGTTACCTTGCTGAGGCCTGCTTCTCTGAGTGTTGAAGTATAACACCTGGGAAGCATGCCAAGAAAAGTGTGGAGTAGAAAGTATGAAGCTTTGTTTAAAGGGTAGTAGAACAGAATTCTCCCTGGGAGGAACAAGGGGACTCAAAAGGCAGAAACCATGGGATAAGGAAGTCCCATCCCTTTTATACCTTTAAAGTTCTCTTTGTTCTTTTACATTTTTCCATCTCATCTCGTTCATTTCCCCTTATCCTGCATTTGTGATCAGGAGATGCTGGCCATAGGCCAAAAGGTGGGAAACAGGTGTGCTGGAGGGGCCAGGATGTAGTCATCTTGGTAGAAAGGAAGGCCCAAGGCGAATTAATTAACAGCTTCCTGTCTGCTATGGGGTTGCTGACTTCTTTAGGAGGGGCATTAGAGGCCAGGCTTTGGGGACATTAACATTTCAGTCTCCCACAGTGCAGTCTCCTGCCTTTCAGACCTACACAGGTTTAGTCTGTTTTCTTCAATCTGACCCAATTTATCTATCTATTCTGACTGCCTATTGTAAATCTGGCTTCAGTACTCAGAATTGAAACCAAGGGTGGTGGATTACCACCACTGAGCTACCTCCCCAATAGGTTCTTTAATTTTAAAAAATATTTTAGAGGGGATCTCACTAAGTTGCTGAGGCTGGCCTCAAACTTTCAATCTTCCTGCCTCAGACTCATGAGTTGCTGGGATAACAGGTGAGTGCCACCGCCTTATCAATATTCAGACAACATTAAACAATTCACATCTCATTAAATACCTACTATATCCCCTTTTTCTTCAATGAGAGTGCATATTTAACTACATTTTACTAATTATTATGACATATTTTAAATAGGCTAGTCATGATCAACCTAGTCAAACAACTTTCACACTGAAATATTTATTCTCTGGGGGATTTTTAATCTATGGTACCATTTTGTATTGCTGATAGTTCATCCACAAAAATTATACTCTGGGAGAATTGTGGGATGATACACTTTTTGGTTGTATAATGTTATATTTTGAAAGAAAGAAAATTCTTATAAAATTATCTTTCTCTTTACACACACACACACACACACACACACACACACACAACGTGGGAAATTTACCCTATTTATTCCTGTAGAAATATGCTAGCTATCTTTAGAAAAAACCATGCTCTTCTTTGGTCACTTATGATTTTTTACTTTGTTCAAAGGATTTCAGAAATTTAATAATGCACCATAGATTTCCACTGAAATGAAAATTGGTTCTTTCCCTGTTATTCATTCCTACCTATTATCAGTTTTAAGACTTTGGCTGGGATCATTGTTTTGATCCTTGAGGTGCTTGATTCTTTTCTGAAGTTAGGTGCAATTTAATCCTGGTTCATTAATTATAAAAGCATTCTCTAGGTAATTGCCTCAATCTTTTTGCTCCTATATATAGCTGAATAAATGTAAGAGCATATGTATGTGCAAATGAATACATAGTGCATACTCATTTGCATATGAACGTAAAGAAATTAACAGAAAGATAATATATATGTAGGTATATATGTACACACATACACACACACACATACATGTTTACATATACATAAATATGAGATGCAGTGTGACATACATCTAAACAAAGCAAATTGATAATTTCTATAGGGAATGCAGAACTTTCTAGGACAATCTTATCTTCTCAGTAGACAACACAAATTAGTACACAAAATTAGATATGTGAATACAATGTGACAATCACTATACCTGACCCAAATTGAAGACTGCCTGCTGCTACTGCCTACTTCTGGCATTGTAAGTGATGCATAATGAAAATGTTATATGGATAGGCATTTACTATTTACTGTAGAATTCAGGAATTTCTAGGTACCTAATATTATTGTTAGTATCAGAACAAGTAAGTAAAGTCATTTCACGCATGAGGTCATGCCAATATATACCAACACACTAAAGACCTAGAAAACAGACATTTCACAGTTATATTGTCAAACAAATTTAGAAGTACCTGTGTGGGAATATGAGGCTGTTATGTAACATCAAAATAGAATAATTATCCTTATAGTTAGATAATATGAGGTTCACAGGAAATATTATGCATTTGGTAACATTGTGAAAGAACTTGACAGTTTCTGATCAAATAAGCATTTCTCACAAAAAATAATTTAAAATAAATCTGGACCAAATGTCCTAAAATGTGTGAAAGTGACATGGAGTCTGTATATAGGTGAAAAGATGATTTATGCTTAACTAAGCTCCTCCGCACCATTATATTTGGTGCATTGCAATAAATGAGCACTGCTAGCAGTATACATATAACAGATATGCTTTCTAATGTATGTCTTCAGGAATCTTGTATAGGAATCACAGAATTTTCCTTGTGAAAATCCCTGGTGATCACCAATTAGCATTTCAAAATCTCTGTCTGTTCATGATATCAATCCTGATAGCATCCCCAACAAGCAATATCTGTGCCTTAAAAGCAGGTATGGTCCAAAGTCTCATGGATCCTCTCCATCATGTGAGAGAAAGGCAAATAAATACAATGGACTAACCTTAATCACAGTGGCAGACTAAAATTCTCCCAACAAGGTAATGCAGGATGTTACACAGACTACAAACTAAATTGGCAAGAAAGCCTGAAATGATCAGAGATACATGTCTTTCTGGTGTTGTGGGATATTAGCACTCACCCTATCTTGTTTGAGAGAACACTGGTTTAGACTGCTTCAGCAAAATAGTGTATTAAACAATGAAAAGAACTGCAACCAATGGATGTAATAGAAAAGATTGCTGAATTCCTGTTTGGTGAGAAAAGAAGGTTGGTTAAGAACTATAGGCTTCAGAAAGTAAATTGGAGCAATAGGAGGAAAAGATAGTGTTGTGTTGATGTGTCCAGCCTTTTTCAGTCCTGGTGATTGTCTTATCTTTTTCATAATAGCCACATATAATGTACCTGGATGTATATGCTTTATCTTGCAAAGTTATTTACACTTGACTTGTCTCACATTCAAAGGCATTTTATAGTAGAGAACACAAAATATACTCCATCTCAAAACCAAAATATAGGTCTGCCACAGTGTTTTCAAATATTTAAATATAAAAGGAGGATATTTAGGTCACCCTAAATATAAACCAAATATATTAAAGGTGACTTTAAGTGTGATTTTTCTTAGCAAAGGATACATGAAATATTGTCATTCAAAAATTTCAGAACAACTTTCTGAAAGGCCAAGTTTGTATGCCAAATTTATACTGTGAATTTTGATCCATTTTCTATATCCATCATTCTTTTAAAATTAATGAATAAATATTTTTAAATGATTGAATAAATTTCAAAATATGATTGCTGATATTAAGCATATAGTAAAAAAGATTTTTCCCCTATACACAAAATTAACAATTAGTTATTTTATTAAAGTCTCATGCATAATTAAAATCGTGTGCATTGAAATCATCATTTTTGACATCTTTCAATTTGGGGGAAACAGTATTCTTTATATTTTTAACTGGCAAAATATTTGCATATGTCTATTTAAAAACAATATAGCCTAAACTGGTTTTATATAGCAAGATTTTACTATAATATAATCTTGAGCAACTTATTTATCTCTCAAATTTTACTATAATATAATCTTGAGCAATTTATTCATCTCTCTCTACTTGTTACCTCCTTATGAATATTATGAATTAATCAAAGACTTGGAATGAGGTTCAAGAAAATAAAGGCGAAAATTTGTAAAAGAAAACATGATATTAAAACGAGATTATGGCTCAAAATGTGACATAGAAATTATTTTCCAAACCTTAGGATGAGATTATACCATGATCAGAAATAAACATGATGGTATTGTCTTCAGTCTAGATTTTTTTGTTTGTTTTTTGTTTGGTTGTCAATCTATTGGTTCACATAATTCCTTTTAAGTGATACAGTTGTCAGAATATATGAAAGATGTGCCACTTATCACAAATACCCCTAAGTTCAATAGTTTGCTTGTCTAGTTTCTCGGGTTCCCAAGCCCTATTATTTCCTCAAACTAGGACCAAGTATCTTCTTCAAGTTGTCCCAGTGTTTAGCTCTGCTGCTTTTTAAAAGTAAATACTTTTCTTTTGGATCCATGGTTTCATGGACAATTAGCTGCTTGAGTCTTGGCTTGGTTTCTAGATTGTTTTGTCCCCCCAGCCCCTTTATGTTACCTACTCGGCCCTTGTAGTCATTTAACTTTGCAAGTTGGAGGAGGAAGGAGTTTGATATCATGAAGTTAAAGATATCACTGCTCTTTGTTCCAATATTTTAAAACAAAGCATCAAATGAAATAAATGCCTTATTTTGCTTCTTTGGCTCTGAACAGCCTAGTGTTTCTTAGTATGAATTTAGTAAGAATGAATGATATGTACCAAAAGAACAAATGAATGCAATGTTAATTCAGTCTCTCAAGTGATCCATCTCTCAATTGACTTCCATTAGTTACCACAGCAACTTTAATAATAACATAACAATATACTTATTACTTCAAAAACAATTCTCAAAAGCTAATGAAATCAACAATTCAGTTTTACTTTTTTGTTTCTATGCATAAAGAGTAATGACATTTATAAAATTATTACAGTACTACAAAAAATAAACACTTGATCTCACCTTGACATTTCATAACACATTTTTTGTATCAGAAGTTGACTTTTAAATGCAATATATAAGATTTAAAATATCAGATCAGAAAAGGTTTTGTGTGTGTGATCATGTGTGCATATTTTTAAGGCAAAATAAATTAAAAAAAAAACATTTTAATCTACATTAAAATATATTTGTCACCAAAGTAAATACCAAACTAAATTTAGTTGGTTAACATATTATTAACATATTATTTCTCATAAATCTGGATACCAAATATGATTTAATAGAATATATAGTATGCTTTCTGCTGTTTTCCTACTTAAATAATAAGTATTTATTATGTTATTTTTCCTAATTAATTATTTTCCTCAATTTAAATGAAATCAAACCAATGATAATTTTGTTAAAGTTATCATAGAACAAGTATTTCTATCTCACTGTCTTCTATATAACAATTGAAAACAACTAAAAGATTTTTTTAATATAAAAAAGAAATTTTAGGGTTGGTATTGGGGCTTAGTGGTAGAGTGCCTACTCAGTACCTGTGAGGCACTAGGTTCAATCCTCAACATCACATAAAAATAAATAAATAAAGTCATTGTGCCCATCTACAACTAAAGAAACATATTAAAAAAGAAAAAAAAATATATGAAACTGGGAGAGAGATTCTGAGGATACCAGATGTTGTAAAACTTGGAACAAATCAACTCAGGTTACCTTCAAGGACATAAAAGCTAAGAGACAGTGTTGACTAAAAGTGAATCTCAGTATTTATAAGAAGCCCCACAACAATTCTTTACTTTAAATACAAGTGCAGGCAAACACTGCAAGCCTACCCAAGCAGTGGGTGACTGCAGAATGAGAGGAAAAGTGGATGCCATTCTTACAAGGATCATATTGTCTGAGTGGAAGTTTGGAGAAAACACACTGGGTGGCAATCTATTCTGGAGCTTCTCATTGTCAGCTGAAAAGAAATACATTGGCTCTAAATTATCCATAAGAAATAAATAACCTGGAATAAGTGGGGCTTGTCTGGGAGCCAGGAAGATTTTCTTATTTGTCCATGGTGAGACAGGCTGAGAGAACACTGAGTTTTATTTGCCTAACTGATAATGTGATGGATGGTATTCTGTGTCAGCATCAGCATCCCAAACTGAAGATGTTTTCAGCTACAGTATATTCTGCAGTTCATCAGCAAATATGTAGACTGTCAAGAATATTTTTCCATTCAGAAAACAATGAGCAATAACTGGAAAGAATCAATATGGAACCCAGGTGATAAATAAAACAATGTAATTTTACATAGGCGCTCAAGAGTGTGGGTTCCAAATCTGTATTCTTGGGCTTGAATAGTAAATTTGTGTCATAAAGTAGTGATTTTTATGTATCTCAGTGTTTTCCAATGATACAGAGGAGTAAATATACTAATGTCATCATATGAATGCAAATGTGATAATGTATGTCAAATATTTGTAAAAATGTAAATACATGCTGGTATTCTCATTTGATTCATACACATGACCATATATGATTTCCTCTTTATCTATACAACTAACATTCTCATCCTACTCACAATCATCACTTGCCTGGACTACTATTTATTTCTCTATTTATTTATTTATTTATTTTTGAATACTAGTGATTGCTCCTAGGGTGCTTTACCACTGAGATACACTCCCCACTTTTTTTTCACTCTTATTTGAAACAGAGTCACTATGTTATTTAAGGCTTTGCTAGAGATGCTGAGCATTTTTTCATGTATTTGTTGATTGATTGTATGTCCTCCTCTGAGAAGTGTCTGTTCAGGTACTTGGCCCATTTGTTTTTTGGGTTATTTCTTTTCTTATTATTTAATTTTTTGAGCTCTTTGTATACTCTGGATATTAGGGCTCTATCTGAAGTGTGAGGAGTAAAAATTTGTTCCCAGGTTATAGGCTCCCTATTTACCTGCCTTATTGTTTCTCTTGCTGAGAAAAAACTTTTTAGTTTGAGTAAGTCCCATTTGTTAATTCTTGTTTTTAACTCTTGTGCTATGGGTGTCCTATTAAGGAATTTGGAGTCCGACCCCACAATATGTAAATTGGAGCCAACTTTTTCTTCTATCAGATGCAGAGTCTCTGATTTGATATCAAGCTCTTTGATCCATTTTGAGTTAACTTTTGTGCATGGTGAGAGAAAGGGATTCAGTTTCATTTTGTTGCATATGGATTTCCAGTTTTCCCAGCACCATTTGTTGGAGATGCTATCCTTCCTCCATTGCATGTTTTTAGCCCCTTTGTCAAATATAGGATAGTTGTAATTTTGTGGATTGGTCTCTGTGTCCTCTATTCTGTACATTAGTCCACCCGCCTGTTTTGGTACCAGTACCATGCTGTTTTTATTACTATTGCTCTGTAGTATAGTTTGAAGTCTGGTATCACTATACTGCCTGATTCACTCTTCCTGCTTAGAATTGCTTCAGTCAGAGAAATGCAAATTAAAACCACCCTAAGATACCATCTCACTCCAGTAAGATTGGCAGCCATTATGAAGTCAAACAACAACAAGTGCTGGCGAGGATGTGGGGAAAAGGGTACACTTGTACATTGCTGGTAGGACTGCAAATTGGTATATGGAGATTCCTTGGAAAGCTGGGAATGGAACCACCATTTGACCCAGCTATTCCCCTTCTCAGACTATTCCCTAAAGACTTTAAAAGAGCATACTATAGGGATACTGCTACATCGATGTTCATAGCAGCACAATTCACAATAGCTAGACTGTGGAACCAACCTAGATGCCCTTCAATAGATGAATGGATAAAAAAAATGTGGCATTTATACACAATCGAGTATTACTCTGCACTAAAAAATGACAAAATCATGGAATTTGCAGGGAAATGAATGGCATTAGAGCAGATTATGCTAAGTGAAGCTAGCCAATCCCTAAAAAACAAATGCCAAATGTCTTCTTTGATATAAGGGGAGCAACTAAGATCAGAGCAGGGAGGAAGAGCATAAGAAGAAGATTAACATTAAACAGGGAGGAGAGGTGGGAGGGAAAGGGAGAGAGAAGGGAAATTGCATGGAAATGGAAGGAGACCCTCATTGTTATACAAAATTACATATGAGAGGAAGTGAGGGGAAAGGGAGAAAAAAAAAACAAGGGAGAGAAATGAATTACAGTAGATGGGGTAGAGAGAGAAGATGGGAGGGGAGAGAGGGGAGGGGGGATAGTACAGGATAGGAAAGGTAACAGAATACAACAGAAATTGTAATGGCAATATGCAAAAACGTGGATGTGTCACCCATATGATTCTGCAATCTGTATACGGGGTAAAAATGGGAGTTCATAACCCACTTGAATCAAATGTATGAAATATGATATGTCAAGAACTATGTAAAGTTTTAAACAACTAATAATAATAAAAAAAGAAATATTCAGAAAAAAAAAGGCTTTGCTAATTTGCTGAGGCTACCCTTGAACTTTTGGTACTCCTACCTCAGCCTCCTGAATCGCTGAAATTATAGGCATGCTCCACCATGCCTGTCCTGGGTTACTTTTAAAACATTTCAATGGTGCTCATTCTTCCTACCCCTATTTTTCAATCTACTTGGGCAGAGTTCCGTTTACAACAACACAATCAAAAACACATGAAAGGTTGGAAAATAAGGTTAGCATTAAAGATAAAACATATTATAATAAGGTAATATAAAATAAATTAGTCTAAACATACTCAAAATTTCAGTATATAAAATTTAGCAAATCCACTTTTCTATGCAAAAGAGATTCTCTGAATTTTAACAATAATAATCATAGAACACATATAAAAAGAATAACATAAATGTTAAGTCAATAAGTTAAAGAGCTGATTAATAACTAAAAAACAAAAGAGAATATTGACAGTGTATCAATGTATGACAATGTTGTGTATAAAAACGGAAACAACAAAATTTATAATATAATAATTGAGTGGAATAAATGAAGAAATGGAATAAATATTTTAAACTTGACTTTAGCTCATACCCAAACATAACTGTTGAGAAAAAAATCATATTTAAAAATATAGTGCTAAAATATAGTATATAAATTTGCATACTAGTACTGAGTTCCATCCCCAATCCTTGCTTTTCTTTTTTTTTTTTTTTTAATTTTAGTACAGGTTCTTGCTAAGTTGCCAAGGATGGCCTTGAATTTGCCATAGTGCTGCCTCAGTCTCCACAATTACAGGAATGAATTACACACATGCATCACCACCACCTGCTATATAGTTAACATTTCACATTATAAGATTCTATAGGTTTGACAAATTCACAGTATAATATGTATTCCACTATATTATAGAAAATATGATGTCCTAAAAAAAAAAGTGCCTCTGTCATCCTATTCAATCCTCCTCAAACCCACAAAACCTCTCCATATAGAATTTTATTTCTATATAAATTTCCACATGTCAAAAAATTTGGAAACCACTGTGTCAAAATGAATAATCATTAGTAATTCTATGTGAGGGGGTAATATGCTCAGATTTGAATTCACAAATCTCACTTGGTTTATCCAGTGGGGAATATGAAGGGACCATTCTTCTGACATTCATTAAAGATGATAAGGAACACTTTATTCAAGAGACTACTGCAGTGAAATTTTGGTGTTAAGGGAGACAGATTGGGCTCAAATCTGCACAGTTACTAACCAAGTAGCAATGAGGAAGTCAATTCATACAAAATTACTAGGAGTAAACGTCCCCAGAGACAGTTGGATAATGGATAAACTATCTTGAAAGGATTCTTGTGAAGACAGACCAGGGGGATCAAAAATTGAAGGTGGGGGGCTGGAGGAAGGTCTTACTAAGCTGAGTAGCTTTTCTGCTCTTGAAAAGGGAAGCTTGAGGATAAAGCTTAGTCACAGTAATAAAACAACTTAGAGGTGCCTGACTAAATTTTTGTTAAGGAAAGATTATTTGAGGTAAAGAGAATTCTGAAGGCTAAGATCTAGACAAAATGTGCTGACAGCTTAAATTATTAGTGTTGAAAATAGAGACTGAGTAGAGATTAAGCAGTGGAAGAAATTTGAAATACTTTGAAAGTAAAAGTAGGATAATTCAATGGCTGAATAACTTTAAAGAAAATAATGTTCCATAGTATAAGAGTTGTCTGTTAAATTAGAATTAAAGAACTGTTCTTTCTTTCTTTTTTTAATTGATTAAAAAAAACAAATGACAGCAAAATGCATTACAATTCTTATTACACATATCCAGCAAAATTTTTCATATCTCTGGTTGTATATAAAGTATGTTGACACCAATTTGTGTCTTCATAGATATACTTTAGATAAAGATGTCTATCACATTCCACCATCCACCATCCTTGCTCATCCCCTGACCCCCACCCCTTTTCCTCCCACCCCACTGCCCTATCTAGAATTCATCTATTCCTCCAATGCTCCCTCTCCCTACCCCACTATGAGTCAACATCCTTATATCAGAGAAAACATTTGGCATTTATTTGGGGGATTGGCTAACTTCACTACTGTTCTTTCAACTAGGCCACATAAAAGTGCTACTTTCTTCACATAACTACAGCTAGGGAAGTGTTTCCTTGCCAATATATAGTGCAGATTTTGGTTTTCTGTTTTTCATGACTGTACAATTGTACAGGGGGATAATTCAGGGATGATTCCAATTAATAAAGTGGTCTTGTTATATTCATACTATAATTATCTTTCATTAACACAATTGGTGTCAGGTCAACTAAAATTCTAGGACCACACACACAAAAAATTATATTTCCTCTTCTGGGTGACACTACTTCTGCATAGGCAAAGAATTTTCACTCCATGACTCAGTGGTCATTTCTGAAAGCTGAATAGTCCCATCCCATGACAAAGTATGTAGGGAACTGATTTCACTTCCTGGTGTCTCCCTTTGAAAGTTAGCCTCCAACATATGTAAACATCCATAATTTCAGCAATCTTTTTCATTGTCTTGTTTGGAAGGATGGCCTTCTTGGCTCTTCTGTGTTTACATCAATTGCCAGCAGCTGGGCCTGCATTTACCCTAACCTGTTGGAACTTTCAGACATGGGTTGTGAGAACAGTGCCAGGGAGACTCCTCCACAATCTTCCTTTCCCAGAAACTTCAGCACAGCCCACAGTCCACAGCCCACGCAGATGCTGTTTACACTGTGCAATGAAGGGTAAATCCTCATCTGCTCTGCTCCTCCTACTCACGCTGCATCATGAAGAATGCTATACACACTCTCCTCCTGTTCAGTATCCCTTTTTTGCATGACTACCCAAACCATATGGACATAGCTAGAATAAACAGCTAAAATGATAGCAGGCTTATTTGCAATGGATAGTTCTTCTTCTTTTTTTAAATATTCATATTTACCCTAGAACACAAAGAAAATGAAAGAACAACCATTGAAGGATTCAAGTAGGGATGGAAATGCAACATCAACATGGATGCCAGTGTTCAAGTCACCAAATCAATAGGTACTCAACCACAAGACACTTGATCAGAAAAGGAAGGTGGGAGGATTTCTTAATTATGCCAGAATATAAATTTCTAAATATTTTTGATAGTTTGGTTTGTGTCTCTTTATTTGTTCCTTTAATGTAGTTTTGCTATAATCAGATACAAAGAAAATCAAAAAAGTAAAAGACATCATTGCTGGCAAAGAATTTTGGATTAAATAACAAGACAACTGGGAAAAAATCACCATAAGTTTACATTTATTCAGTGACAGTGACTATTTAATGTATATCACTTCAGAAACACTGGTTCTAATGTTCTTCTTATTATTTTTACTTGTGTCTCTTTGTTTGTCCAAGTATAATTTAAATTTTTCTTTCAAGTCCCATACTGTTCATTTATAGCATTAGTTTTCATGGAGCCTTTTGGTATTTTGCCTAATAATGATTTGCATTCTTAGTTTACTATCAGACTGCTTCTGCCTTTTGCAAATTTGAGAAAGAAGTTTTCACAGAGAAAGAGAAATCACAGACAATAGTACAGACATATGCTCAATAATTCCCATATCCTTTTCCAGAAACATCCCCAACACACACATACAATCTGTATTAAATATATTGTGACTCAGCCCATTTGTTTAAAGTCCCTATATCTATCAAATTAATTTTTTTTTTTTTGCTTAAGTTTTGTTCATGTAATCCTATAGCCACTCATGTTACTTTAAAATTAGATTGACAAGAGTATCTTGGGTACACAGGGCACTGGAAGAATGCCATGACAACGGGGGAAATCTAACTCAAGGAGAGCATTTGACAGCTGCCATCCTCATGTTCAAATGTTTCCACAAATTTCAGGTTCCAAAGCAAACAGAAGCATACTGTGTCTAATTTATCTAATTAGTGGAGTACCTGCTAGTTTAGTCTATTAACAATCTGTCAGTATTTTTTTTTTCTTAAAATAGCTTCCACAACAAAGTAGACATATATATTATTTGGTCATTTATAATATCAACTAGACTGATGTTTGCCAAGTTGCTTTGGTGTTATGTCTGAAAGCATGAAGTCATAATTATATAGACAAGTTAACTTTTAACAAAACGTTAACAAGGACACTTGATTTGGACATATACACTAAGATTGTGTGTGTTTATCCTTAGAGACAGTCATTCTCTTTTTACATGTTTTTCCACAGAAAATAAAGTTTATGTTAAAAAAAATAACTTGGTCCATTAAGTCTTGTGTAATCTAACGGCTCATTCATTTTAAGAGGCAAAAGCTGTAGAAATGGACAGAGACCCTGTAGCAATACAACCTTAGTTCCTTTCTAACTGCCATTCATTAATTGTGTGGTCTTGGGATGGTTTCATTTCTGTACTTGCTTCTTCATCTGTTAAATGTGAATGCTGTCACACCTGCTTGATAGCACTGCAGAGCTGTTGGACAGACCATCTGTCCAACAGATTATCCGAAGTCTTTGTTTTGCTCCTAATAAGAACTTAGTGAATGTTGCTTTTCCCAGATTTATGTCCATAGAGCTCAGAATAAATGCATCCAACCCAAGCCTATCATGCATCAAAAACTATGAAAGTAAAAATGATAGTGGCTTTAAAAGGGCTAGAAGGGTGGTTCAGTGGTAGAGCACTCCTCTAACAAGCTTGCGTTTCTGGGTTCAATCTCCAGCTCTGCAAACAGTAAATATACACATACATAATTATAAGTTACATCAGTGTTTAAATAATCAAAACTACTTTTAAATTTACATGTCAGAAAGCCTAAACAACAACACCTTAAGGCACAGTGTCTAATTTTCTCACATAAACAAGTCAAAGGTGTATTGTTATGGACAAGTTTCAGTGGCTCAGTGTCACTGAGGACTCTGATTTTTCTATTTTAATATTCTTCCATATTAGGATTTGGACCCTTGCTTTCCTAATTTGTAGTCTCATTCTTGAAAGACGACTGCTTCTGTTTGAGTCACCACATCTATGTTCAAGGAAGGAAGGCAGATTGAGTTTGGAGGGTGTCCTTGACCTTGGCTCCTCTTCATTCAAGAAAACAAGTGATTTTCCCCAATTCCCTCTGAGATGTTTGTTGATGTCTTGTTGGTGATATTCTATCCAGTAGTCCCTCAAAGTTTCAAGGTAACTAGGGAAACACATATTTAGGTGAGGAATATGCTCCACACAGTAGTACCAAAGCTACAATCACAGGAAAGCAATAGAGGAATGAGGACTAGATGAGTGACTTTGAGCTCAGGCCAGAACAGACATCACAGGAAACAAAAGCATTTTTTAGACTTCTATATATGCATATTATCATTTAGTATTTATTGTTTAATATTGAATTATGAATGAGGAAGAAGCTCTAGTGGCTTTTCCTGCTTCAGGCCTTTGAAGTCTAAATTCACCTCTCATAGGAGGGGTTATTTATCCTGCAGTTGAGATTTTTTTATGAGTCCTTATTTGTGTTATTCTCTTTTACCTCAAAAAAGAAACAGCAGGGGAGAAATGCCACTTGAGAAATTCCCCTGCTCTCATTTCATTCCACACTTCCCCAGCATATTGTGATTTTCTTTTTTCTTCCTCTAATACACCAAGCTCACCCTCTTCCCAGGACATTTGCAGTTGTTTCTCAGTCCATGCATCATTTAGTTAATTTAGCATAATGAAAAAACACCTTTCTTTATTTTTCTGCCTTCTATTACTATAGGATTTTTTAAATTTGTATGAACAACTGATCAAATTTATAGAGAAAGATAATTGTAAGGACTCAGTGTACCCAATATTTAAATAAACTTTTTAAAAAAGAACATTCCTACTATCTAAAAACTCATGAAAAACTATTGGTATTGTTTTTCCAAAAGGCATGTGTCTATGCCACACAAAACAACTCCAGGGAGGTTTATTTTCTCTTTGGAGAAAGTAGATTTTTTTAACTAAATGAAATAAAGTGAAATGTAATTATATATTAAAGGTTTCGCTAATAGAAAATCACAGACAAAAACAAATATCAACAGCATTTTGGATATGTAGCTTATGTTATTATCTTTCTCAAATTAAATTATTTACCTTTTTGCTTTATTTTATTTTGAAGTTAATAACTTGTATCACGACTCTCATTATTTCCAAGATACTTTTGTTTGTTTGTTTTCCTGTTTTTAAATTTTTTACCTGCTTTAGTCCTTTTTCTCTTTCTATTGTAGCTAAAATATCAAACAGGTATTTTAATATTTCATATTTACCTATAATATAAATTGAATATTCCTTGAATATTCTGATATCCAAGAGCGATACAGTACTTCCTGCTCCCATTACCAATTATTTTAAAGACAAAACATGTCTAGAACTAACTAATGGCTCACCAAACAATGTGTCCTCATTTCCATCCTTACTCATAGAAATTTTCATTTGGGCTATCTTTCCTAACCTAATGTGCATGCTCCTTTTTCCTTTGGTAATACATTCTGAGCCATGCCAGTGTCCTTCTGCCTATATTCCATGCCTTCACTTATTTCACTTTAATGATTTTAACTCTGTAATTGAACTCTGATCTCTTTGTAAGTGCCAGATTTATGTTCACCACTGACATAAAAATATTTTACTATTTAAATGCATGCCATCTTTAATTCAACATTTCTAACACCCATTTCCTTATCTTTTATAAGCCAGGACATTTCCCTGTTTTTAAATTTCTATTCCTTGACACAAATATCCCTGTGCTTATTCATGCATGCAACCTGGTAGTTATTAGCATTTTATCCCTTTTGTCCACTTTAGTAATATATTTTTTTTTTCAATTCCTCAGCCTCCCAGCTCTCTACCCACCCCCCAAACACATACAAACACACACACACACACACACACACACACACGCACACACACACACACACTCACAAATATGCACACAAACATTCCCATATATGTACCTGTTCTAATACACACTACAAATTTAAGGGACTGATTGTTACATTCAATTGATCTCGTATGTAGGTTCTTTCTGATTAGTCACAAAATAATGTATGCAAATATTTTTCAATATCCTGTGACACTAACACATGAGCTATTTAGCACAAAATGTTGATTTTTTTTTTTACTGTATTTGTGTGTGGGAATGCAATGTCAATATGAGATCGAAGATTACTTCCAGAAGCTAAAATGCAAGTACAGCTGCAGGTCTTGGGGTGTGAGTGTACCATGGCAAAGGAGTCAGGTAGACTATGGATGCTGTAAATCAAAATTGAGTACTGAATCCCAAAACTATGTAGATAGTAGAAACTAAAACTATAAAGACTATTTGAATAAATTTAAATTACTATACCATAAACTTCTCCTACTCTGCAAACTTCAAAGTAAAAGAAACACTGCATAGTTCATTTATTTTCTTTAAGGGGCCCCAGTAAGTGAAGAATTAGTTTTTGATCATTACTAGAGTTTTCTCCCTCATATATATAAGGGTATTCTAGTGCATGTGATCCATCCTGTAACTAATCCTCTCTAACATAATGAAAGGAAGTAAGAAAAATGGCTGTACATCTGCCTGAATAAGGAAAAGGGGAGAACATTCATAAGCCTCTATTTTATAAGGCTTTTCTCATTTTTAAAGATTTTCTATTCTGAAAAGAAAATGTACTTCCATTTCCTGGGTTTGCCCACTGAGAAATAGTGACTTTTGTTGGAGGGTAAGAAGGAGGCTTTCCAGTAGAATCTTTCCCACAAAAAACAGAAGATCCTGCTAAGAGGGCAGTGCTCTGTGGGCGTATGCTGGTCTCGGGTCTTTTTCATGCTTATCCTTTTTCAGAGGCTATTTCCTTTCAGGGAATAATTTTTATTTGTGCTGGATCAAACCCACCTCACCTGAGGCATACATTAATTCTGAATAAGCCTCTTAAATTGTGAGGGAAGGAAGGAGGTTTTAGCTTAGTGAGATTCATATAAGATTAAATTTCCAATTTTAAATGGTCTTATGTGCAGGTCACCCAATCTGAATGTTCAGACATATTATCTTTTTCATAATGTTTTTATCACTGAAACACTATTTAGAAGCATTAATGACCTTGAAGTCTGCTCTTTTCAGGTATTCAAAAGTCACTGATATTTTTTGATATCAGGTAATTTGCATCTCTCCTATTTTGATATTATGCCTTCAGTAATAGCCCTGGATACTATCTCCTAAGTCAGGAGGGCAAGTGGTAGAGCTGAGTTCTGATAAAAGATCACTTCTATCACAGGCAAAAGCCTTCCTCAATATTTGATTTCATTTATTATTTCAAATCATAAGTGGTGTTTCTGGGCTCTGAATAACAAGATTATTATTAATTCCTTGATCACTGCAAATTTCTATCACTGTGTTCTCCTTTTTAAGAATTAAATTAACTTAATTTTTAAGGGTTGTGAAGATTCTTAACAATCACCTCCATCCTCTTTTTGTGCATTATACTATATATATGTGTACATATACATGAGTGTATATATAAAGAGTATATATATGTATGTGTGTGTATGTATGAAAGTTATATGTATGTGTATGTATATTAAATTATATGTATATATGAAATTATATATATACGCGTACATATATAATTCCATGTATATATTTGCAGCAAGTATGGAGATTTATATTTGTTGCTCTCTTGTTTCTGAGAGATTTATAGCCATGAGTTTAGCTGAGATTATCCACAAAGTAAGATTGAATAGAGGAGAGATAAGTCATCTGAGGATTTCTTGTTTTTCTATTTCTGAAACTGGGTATGGTAGAAAGAAATAAAGCAGAGTCTGAAAAGTAATACAAATCATGCAAATCAAGACAGGAAAAGAAGAAGCAGAAGAAGAAAAATGGAGAACGAGGGAGGAGAAGAAGGAGGAAGAGGAGGAGGAGGGCGGTGAAAGGGAAAGGGGAAGGGGAAGGATGATGAGAGGAGGAAGAGGAGGAGGAGGAGGAAGAGGAGGAGGAGGAGGAGGAGGAGGAGGAGGAGGAGGAATAATTGATTCCCAGAAATCAAACAAAGAAGTATGATTCTAGGAGATAGCCTACAAATGCATCTGCCCACAGGTCAAAGTAAGATGTGGACTGAAAACTTATCATTGATATTTGTACCCGAGAAGCGACCAACAAGTTTAACAAAATTTATTTCCAAAGGGCAGTTAGATGAAAGTAGAAATTATGTTGGACTCGGGGATAGTAGGAAGATAGGTATTGGAGTATAGACAACTTCTTCAAGAAATTTTTTTACAGCATAAACCCAAGATTTTAGAAAATAGCCAGGAAAGTTTTTCAGTGCCACATATTTTGCAGCAAGTTTGTATTTGAAGAAAATTATGATAATGGAGAGAGAAAGAGTGATTACTTAAATGTGCACAAAGAGAGGATAGGATATCAAATATTAATACGTTGAAGTCTTTCTGAAATTTTAATATTTGATTTGGAGTTTGAATAAACATACCCTTAAACAATTTTGGTACTTCCCTGGAAAAAAAATTTCTTCACTACTGAGTAATTATATACCATTAAGCAAAAGGTAAAGAAGAAAGACAAAAGTACAGAGGTTGACCCAATATAACAACTAGACAGTTCATACACAGCAAGGGCAAATACACACACACACACACACACACACACACACACACAGAGATCTATGTGTAATAAAGTATGGGGATCCCTTAAAGTAACTGACACCTCCACTTACTGTTCAGAATGATATGCCTAATATTTCATTTACTTAACTAATTTCACGTTTGTACTATTAGGAAATTTTTTCTTGTCTTCATTAATTTTATAGAAGTTAGAAAGTTTAATAAAAAAATAAAAAAATTTAAAAAACCTCATAAACTTTACAATGTCCCTATAATTTAACTTCCTGATTATAAGACCCTATATAATAAACTTGCAGAGTTATTTCTGGGTCACTGTTCCTCCATCAGAGTTCAGTATCCCACCTGGCCCTAGCTTTGCATAAAAATGTCTCTTAAAAAAAAAGAAAGTTTAATCATTTTTAACTTCTTAAGCAAATAAGCTTTGTTAATTTTCTTCAGAGTTATGTGAATTAAGAATTTAGTGAAAGTTCTTCCCAGGAAAATGAACACATAAAGCTTGGCCTTTTTTTTTTTTTGGCAATTTTGTGTAGATGTTTAGACTAAGCTACTACCCACCCCTTCGATGAACGTGAGACAAGCCAAAAATTAGTTTTGAAAAAACTATTTTCTATGCTATTGTATTAAAAGATGAAGATTAGTATGCTACAAATAATATATGAAAGTAGGGTTTATGATTTGTGTGAACATTGGTTATTTTATTATGAAGGGGCAGTTAACCATGAAAAGTAAGGTTGTTTTCAATTTAAACTCTTTCTTTCTGCTTTACATGGGTATATTTAAGACACTATGTTTAATTGTGCCAATAGGGACTTCTGCCAGTTCAAGACAAAAATCACTCTTTTGTTAAATATGTGAAGGTGTTTATAATTGTAATTATTCATGATTTCAATACATTAAGCATTTTAAATTCTGAAGAGGAATTTGGGAAACAGCTGTCTGTGTATGCCCTCACACAGGGACACCAACACTGCAGGGAACATCTGGGTTATGGTCTGGGAAAGGAGCTACCTACACCTGCCAGGTCGCAGGATGACGTTGAGTAGCCAGAGGCTCTTCAGATTGCAGATGCTGAAGAGGGTGCTATTACAGGAATTGCCATCAAAATTGCTAAAATAGAAACTAAAATATTGTCCTGTGGAAGCCAGAAAAGAAATGTGTGCGGATTGGGTTGATACATTGCTCCTACTATATGCTCTGTAAAAAAAAATCTCAAGAAGAAAGAAATGTGCAGTGTGAAATTCCTTAGAGAACGGTCTGTGTTCAGAATTTAGTGACCAACTTGTGTGAACAATGGAGTTTGCTGCATACAGGTAATATTCCCCAAGACTTTTTTTTTTTAATTTTTATTTATTTTTTTAGTTTTCAGCAGACAACATCTTTGTTTGTATGTGGTGCTGAGGATCGAACCCGGGCCGCACGCATGCCAGGCGAGCGCGCTACCACTTGAGCCACATCCCCAGCCCCTCCCCAAGACTTTTAAAAACATTTTGCCATGTTTTTTTTTTTTCTCTTTACTTGCTTATTTATTCAATTTTCCCAAATCTCTGGTGCAAAGTGAGAAAACCAACATCCTTCCTTCCTTTCTCTTTTCTCCTTTCTTTCTTCCATTTCTCTGCCCCCCTACCTTGCACTGAGGATTGAACTCAAGGTACATAGTCACATCTCCAGCCCTGTTTACATTTTATTTAAAGACAGGGTCTCAATAAGTTGCTTAGGTCCTCAAAAACACTTCTTGAATATCCTGTAGATTCTGGGCATTGTGCTAAGTGAGGTTTTAGTATAATAACTCTATTTCCCTTAACTAATACCCTGAAGAATACACCTGTTTTTATAACTGAGCACACTGATACTTGTGAATCATTAATAATTTGCCCACTCTCAATAAGATAATAACAGAATTCTATTTGATCCCAAAGTTCTTTTCATTTCTCTAAGAAATGATGTGAAATATTCAAGAACTCGTTATGATTGTTTTAAAGTTTATATTTCCCTTCAAATAAAAATAAATGGAACTCAAAATAAGGAAGATAAATCTATTAGTATCAGATTCCTACTATTGATCAGGAGTATCCTAATCTTCTAGAACAAATGTTATATACGTACACATTGGCTCCTAACTAATGTCAAAATAAATACACTTGTTGTATTAATTTTGTATTGGCTAAGTATTAAGTTAAAACAAATGCAGAGGCTTCTGTAGGATAAAGACCTCTGTTGCTAAGCTGACTAATTGAAGAATGAGTTGATAACCAATCAGGTTATCAGGCCTAGTGGTACACACTATAATCCCAGAGGCTCAAGAGGCTGAGGCAGGAGGATTTCAAATTCAAAGCCAGCCTCAGCAATTCAGTGAAGCTTAAGCAACTTAATGAGACCCTGTTTTTAAATAAAATATAAAAAAATTGTTGGGGGTATGTCTCAGTAGGTAAGTGCCACTGGGTTCAATCTCAGGTACCCTTGCCCCCAAATGAAAAAAGTCTGATGCTGACCAAATTCAGCTGTTGGCAGGACTAAATGCCTTCTTGGATGCCCTGTGGAAGCATTTGCTTTGAAGCTTCTGGTTGGGGAATAATTGAGTTTCATGTTACTGAAAAACTGTGCTTCTTACCTCCTTGCTGGAAGTTGGCTGGTTGCCACTCAACAGGCCACCTGCACTCTTAGTTTAAGGTCTGTCCTTCTCCCAAAGTCAAAGCCAGCAACACCAGGCCAAGTCTTCATCACACTGACACTTTCCCATCTCCTCCTCTGCTTTTCTGCTTCATTTCTCCTTTGATTCCAGCCAGAGAAATTCTTCTGCTTTTAAGGACCATGTGAATAGATTGAGCTCATCTGAATACTCCAGGATACAATCCCAATCTGACCTTCTGTTATATTTTTAAAGTCCAATTAGCCATGAAACTATTCACAGCTTTTTTTGGGTTAGGACGTGGAAAATTTGTCAGAAATAAGGGCAAATAATAATGTTCTTCATCATAGTGTTTTGCTCCACAGACATGATGAGTAATATATTTTTTTTTTCCTTAGTGTGATGGAAAAAGACTGGAATCTTCTATATAAATGAAATAACAAGAAGGCAAAAACACACACAGACAAAAAAAATAAAAGCAAGAAAGATATATAGAAAATTATTGCAACTGTCAAATTGAGAAACAAAGGAGGCACAAGTTAGAAGAGTTGGTAGAAGTAATAAAAGAGTTTGAATTTGAGATAATATTTTGAAAGGAGAGCCAACAGGACAAATTATATGTTAAATATTGGTGACCAGCAAAACAAAAAATAAGTTCTCAATTTTGGACTGAGCAATTCAGCAAATGAAGTGCTATTGAAATGGAATTTTTAAACTTGTTTAGTTCTAGTCACCATCTTGGTAGCCTAGTGATGTCAATAGAACTTAGAATGTTTTTAAATACGTAAAATAAAATACATAGGAAAAACATTAACACTCTGCTAAAATACAGTTATCAAAATATTTTAAAATTGTGACATAATTCATATGCTTCTTCATTTGTGTGCATATGTGTGCTTGTTTTTGTGGCTGTGTGTTTGTATATACATATATGCATATATGTGAATTCTAAGATTGTCCTAAGATTACTGTGTTTTGATATGAACAACCCCTTCTCCTTAAGTATGAGCATCTGCAATATGATGAATTCCATTCCCAGCACTAGGAAATTTATATGGCAAAGTTGAAGAGATGTTTGGAGATGTAATTTGGTCCCTGATTATTTAAGTTGTTATCAAAAGGAAGATTATCTTGGGTGGATCTCATAAACCCTTTAAAATTGGGTCTAAAGGTCAGAAACTAAACTCCAAAGAGGCTTTCCTCTGCTAGCTTAAAAGAATCAAGCCACCAGGCATTCTACCATTTCAAGGAGTGAATTCTGCAAACACCATATGAGCTTGAAAGAACACCCATATTCTTAGATGAAGTCATAGACCCAACCTGATTGTGGCCTTGTGAGATCATAAACATAAGACCCTCTAAATGTTGCCAGGATATCTGATCCACATAGTTGTAAACCACTACGTTTACAGTATATTTGTCATGCAGCAATAGAAATCAAAGACACATAAAAGGAACTATCATTAGATCTCATAGCATCCATCCTTTCAAAATGCTGAAGACCATAAACCACTTTTCTATATTATCTGCTATAATTATAATGCTATGAGAAAATATCTGTGTTTTTTGCTCACAACAGAGTCACAGGAATGGCAATTTTTTTCCTATAATTTGCTACTGACACTCATAATGGAAGAAAATACTACATTTTAGTTATAGGTTAGTGAAATTTTTCTCTAATAAAGTTAAATCTATCCATGAATTACTTGAGGAAGAGGTACGAACTCAAGTGAAGAACATTTTTTAAATTGATTTAAAAAAAATAACAGCAGAATGCCTTACAATTCTTATTACACATTTACAGCACAATTTTTCACATCTCTGGTTGTATATAAATTATGTTGACATCAATTCGTGTCTTCATACATGTACTTTGTATGAAGTACAATCATGTTCCTCATATTCCACCATTCTTGCTAATCCCTGCCCCCTCCCTTTCCCTCTCACCCCTCTCCCCTATCTAGAATTCATCTATTCCTCCCATGCTCCCCCCTCCCCACCCCACTATGAGTCAGCCTCCTTATATCAGAGAAAACATTCAGCATTTGTTTTTTGAGGATTGGCTAACTTCACTTTGAATTATCTTCTCCAACACCATCCATTTACCTGCAAATGACATTATTTTATTCTCTTTTATTGCTGAGTAATAGTCCATTGTGTATATATGCCACATTTTTTAAAAAATCCATTCATCCACTGAAGGGCATTTAGGTTGGCTCCATAGTTTAGCTATTGTGAATTGTGCTGCTATAAACATTGACTTAGCTGTGTCCCTGTAGTATGCTGTTTTTAAGTCCTTTGGGTGTAGTCGAAGGAGAAGAATAGCTCGGTCAAATGGTGGTTCCATTCCCAGAATTCCAAGGAATCTCCATACTGATTTTCACATTGGCTGTACCAATTTGCAGTCCCACCAGCAATGTATGAGTGTACTTTTATCCCCACATCCTCGCCAACAATTGTTGTTTGTCTTCATAATAGCTTCCTTCATAATAGCTGTCTTTATAATAGGTGCCATTCTGACTGGAGTGAGATGACATTCTGACTGGAGTGAGAGTAGTTGTGATTTGCATTTCTCTAATTGCTAGAGATGATGAGCATATTTTTATATATTTGTTGATTGATTGTATAACCTTTTCTGAGAAGTGTCTGTTCAGGTCCTTGGCCCATTTGTTGATTGGGTTATTTGTTTTTTTGGTGATTACCTTTTTGAGTTCTTTATGTACCCTAGAGGTTAGTACTCTATCTGATGTGTGAAGGGTAAAGATTTGGTCCCAGGATGTAGGCTCTGTTCACCTCACAGATTGTTTCTTTTGCTGAGAAGAAACTTTTTAGTTTGAGTGCATCCCATTTATTGATTCTTGGTTTTAATTCTTACACTATAGGAGTTTTATTAAGGAAGTTGGGGCCTAATCTCACATGATGAAGATTAGGGTTACTTTTTCTTCTATTAGACACAGAGTTTCTGGTTTACTTCCTAGGTCTTTTATCCACTTTGAGTTGAGTTTTGTGCATGGTGAGATACAGGGGTTTAATCTCATTTTGTTACATATGGATTTCCAGTTTTCCCAGCACCATTTGTTAAAGAGGCTATCTTTTCTCCATTGCATGTTTTTGGCACCTTTGTCTAATAAAAGATAATTGTAATTATGTTGGTTAGTCTCTGTTTCCTCTATTCTGTACCATTGGTCTGCCAGTCTGTTTTGGTACCAATATGATACTGTTTTTGTTACTATTGCTCTGTAGTATAGTTTAAGGTCTGGTATAGTGATGCCACCTGCTTCACTCTTCCTGCTATGGATTGCTTTAGCTATTCTGGGTCTCTTATTTTTTCCAGATGAATTTCATGATTGCTTTTTCTATTTCTATGAGGAATGCCATTGAAATTTTGATTGGAATTGCATTAAATCTGTATAATGCTTCTGGTAGTATGGTCATTTTGATAATATTAATTCTGTCTATCCAAGAGCAAGGTAGATCTTTTCATCTTCTAAGGTCTTCTTTGATTTCTTTCTTTAGGGTTCTATAGTTTTCTTTGTATAGCTCTTTCACCTCTTTTGTTAAGTTGATTCCCAAGTATCTTTTTTTTTTTTTGAGGTTATTGTAAATGGGGTAGATTTCCTCATTTTTTTCTCAGAGGATTTGTCCCTAATATACTGAAATGCCTTTGATTTATGGGTGTTGATTTTATATTCTGCTACTTTGCTGAATTCCTTTAGAATTCTAGAAGTTTTCTGGCACTTGAGCTCATAAAGATTCTTTCTAAGGGCTGGGGCTATGGCTCAGCAGTAGAGTTCTTGCCTTGCATATGTGAAGCATTGTTTTGGATTCTCAGGACCACATAAAAATAAATAAACAAAATAAAGGTATTGTGTCCATCTACAACTAAAAAAAAAATTGAAAAGATTCTTTCTGAGTAATGTGGACTGAATATTTTTAGAAAGAACTGTTTATATTAAACTGAAAATATATTTATTCACTGTAATCCTCAATTACCCAGAATAATTAAATTAAACAGGATGCCCTTTCAATTAATCATTGTTTAATGATATTATTGAATAGATAAACAGTTTGGTAATATTTTGAAATTTTATTCTTTTTAATTAGGTTGATTTTTTTAAAAACTTCTTATTTTGATGAACAACATGAAATAATGTTATTAACTAACAACCTTACCTGCATTATGTATTTTAGAAATGGGGATATTATTTTATCAGAAATCAAGACACTTAAATTATATGTTCTTACATGTTACATGCAGGCATTTGAACATGTGTATGACTACTGTGACACATTGCTAAGTAATTTAACTCCATCAAGAATACTGGAGTCATACTATGGTGAGAGGAGAAAAATGAATTTTAGAGATCACATTGATTTTGGCTTCCAAGTCAGATCTATAAATGGTCTTTAAAGGAGAAATATTCAGCAGAATTTTTTTTTACAATTTTTAGGATTTCATTCTCTAATATTCTAAAAGAAGTACATATGTGTTTTTACATTCTTTCTTCAGAAATGTTCTCACCAGTCTAGCAGTCTAGAGCTAGTAATAAAACATTAAGTCAGGAGAAATGCAGCTTGAGCTATTCCACTTCATTGCCATGTGATTGCTAATTGAGAGAAAATCCAACATTGGCATATGAAGAGGAACGAAACTTGGTGAAGATTGTGCCAATTTAAGACACGCTCAGCACCTGCCGCCTTTTTGAAACAATTATCAACCTTGTTAGACTCTGTGGGGTCTGCTCAATGAGCTGCAGACAGATGCTTGGATCAGATGTCCCCCCTGCACAGCACAGCTGGGCTGCAGAGTCAGTATGTACTTTCTGCTCCCATCTAGTCTCCTTGTCAGCCCACTGTAATTTTTAGCATATTAGATTTGAGAATTGCCAGGACTGTTGAGCTCAGTTGTCCTTTATGTTGAAATCCATCTCACACTAGATTTTTATCAGCTTCTACTTCTTAATTGATGGGATGTAAATTCCCATGTCCCTAGGATTACTTATTTAATCACAGTATTTTAAAATAAAGCTTTTACCAAGGTGGTAAAATTCTAAGCCCAGATAGAGGGCATTAAGGATCCAGTATATGTTTATTTAACTGTTCTTGAAAGTTGGTTAAGAAATTAAAAATTAATATTTATTCTTGAAGAGAGAACAAAGCATGCCCCAAGTAGATACACAACACAAAGGAGAAAGGAGGCAGCACATTTAAAAGTGAAAACTTCAATTCACAAATTCTTTCTTTTTTACTTTCAACAGCTTTGTCACTTTTTCCAAAATTACTAGATACAGTTTACAGTAAACAGAAACAATACACACAGATGAGTAAACAGGAAATTTCAAATGTTAAATTAAGCAGAAAATCAACAAGCACCAAAAAAATTCTTGAAAAAAAATGAAAACAATAAAATAGATGAGAAGCAGCACCAAGATCAAAAAATAAAACCTAAATACCTACCCATAGAATTAATAAGCAATGAGAGGCTTTAAAATAAGACTTTTCTTTGCTTCAGAGACGTAAGAACATATCATAACCATAGAATAAAACTTTGTCATGAAAAATCACCAGATATAGACCATGGAGACTTTTTATATATTTCTTTAAAAACTATACCTAAATATATATTTTAAAGTCTTCTCTTTAAATACCTAAATTTTATCATAAACAATATAGATATTATTTATATATTTCTAAGAGCTGAAGTAGTTTGACTAGCCTTAAGACTTTAAATACAATGCTCAGATTAATACTGCTGTCAGCAATCAGGAGAAATGAAGAAATGTTTTTATACAGAAGTTAATTGATAAAATGGATAGATTCTGAGATTCCAACATGGCTCATAAACTTTTCTAGAGGAAAACAAAACAAAACAAAATTAAAAAAAAAAAAAAAAAACAAGATATTTGTGGAAATAAAATATTCAAAGAAGTACAATTTTTGAATCTTTCTAAGAAAATCAAAGATGAAATAGTTAGAATTCATGCAATGCTAAGGGGAATAATGATGATAAGATTCATTTGTAGATAGTGTGAAGTAATTAGGAAAGGTAGCAGAATACAACGGTCACTAATATGGCAGTATGTAAAAATGTGATGTGCAACCGATGTGATTCTGCAATCTGTATTTGGGGTAAAAATGGGAGTTCATAACCCACTTGATTCTAATGTATGAAATATGATATGTCAAGAGCTTTGTAATGTTGTGAACAACCAATAAAAAAAAAATGGAAAATTGAAATGTAGAAAAAACATGCGAATTTCTGGGAAAAAAAACAAAGTTCTGCTTCAGAAAATAACAAAAATAAAATAATTCAGTAACGATAATTTTATAGATGATCATATTATATATTCAGAGATGTAGATATGAGATGTAAGTTCCCATGTCCCTAGGATTACATATTTAATCATAGTATTTTAAAATAAAACTTTTACCAAGGTGGTAAAATACTAAGCCCAGATAGATAGCATTGATGATTTGGTATATGGTTATTTAACTGTTCTTGAACTTTGGTTAAGAAATTTTAAAAATAATATTTTTTCTTGAAGAGAGAACAAAGCATGAGAAGCAGGGAGTGTATATGTGTGAGAGACAATGAAGGCTTTCAATGAATAAAAATTCATTAAAACAATGAAAAGATTTGGAAAAATCAGGACTGAGAAAAATATCTGAGCAAAATAGTAATAATAAAAATAGTAAGTTCTTAATCTTGCATTCCAAACATAATAATTTTTATCATTATAATGCACTCTACATAGCACTTCTTCTTCCAGGCTCATATTTACAGTGTTGGTGATTATATTATTATATTTTGGAGATAATTTAGTAGTAATCATTATTTCATTTTTTTTTAATATTTTATTTATTTATTTATTTATTTATTTATTTTTAGTTACACTGTTCAGTCATGCCTTTTTTTCCCCTCTTCTTTATCACTAATTTGCAAGGTCGGCTTTGAATTTTTGATCCTCCTGCTTCAGCCTCCCAAACTGCTGGGATTACAGGCATGTACCTCTACATGCTGCTAATATACACCTTTTTAATCTTTTTTTGCTTTCTAGTATTTTTGCTTTCTAACATTTATTTTTCTGATTTTAATTACTTCAAGAAGTTGTGTAGTGATTCATGTAATTATGGTCTATTATTAAAAACTTGCTTCATTTTTAATATTGTGACCATGTTTTTTTGATACAGGGGTTTGAATTTAGAAGCACTCAACCGCTGAGTCACATCCTCAGCCCTATTTTGTATTTTATTTAGAGACAGGGTCTCAATTAGTTGCTTAGCACCTCGCCATTGCTGAGGGTAGCTTTGAACTCATGATCCTCCTGTCTCAGCCTTCTGAACTGCTGGAATTACAGGCATGCACCACTGTGCCCAGCTTGTGGTGACCATCTTTACAAATATGTTTTTGTGTGTGTTTCAAGTTTTTTTTTTTCCTGAGCTTATTTCTAACTATAACATTATTGAGGTAAGCAGTCTGTTTATTTAACAAACATTTGTGAAACTCAATAAAAAGTATTCCCCAGAAGAATTTTGTTAATTTATGTTTACACATTAGGAGACTCCACTTACTGTACATGGGGTCTATTTTGAAAATTAGGTTGTAACTGGAGTCAGGAGGGCAATTTAACAAGGCCAAAATGAATCAATGGCTCCTGTTACTAGCTAAATCCTGCAGAAGAAGATGGGGAACCCGGGGAACAAATAACCTCCTAAAAACAGTGGTAGCACCTGCTCCAAGCCATTGATTTTATAAGGAATAATATACCAAGATATGACTGACACAGGCAAAGTTTGTATAAAAAAGTCATAGAGAATTCTTTATATAGGAGAGATTGAAAGTTCATTAAGAAACATCTTTGGCATCAGAAATGAAGGAGTGAGATGAAAACCTGAGACCTGCTTGAAAATAGTCCCTACACTAAAAATAAACACAATGTCAAAAACAAATCCAAAATCTCATTCAGAGGTGATTTGATTTTCTAGTATTTTATATTAAAAGCCTTAAAATTAAGAGGAACTTATATAATTGAACTTTTCCCCTGAAGTGGAAGAAAAAATACATTTAGATATTAATCATGTAAGCATTCACAGAAAAAAAATCAGTATATTAAAAGTTCCTGTTCTCAACATTTGAAATAATTTTTTAAGGTTATTACTAAAGAAGTTATGAAGGAGGTTTTTAGTAAAATAAAATGAAATAAAAGTAAACAAAAGCCTAGATTCTGCTGAAAAAAATCATGAAGAAGATAAACAGTGGACAGAATGCATTATTATGTAATTTTTTCTGGTCTCACTCTAGTTTTCACTTATGTTATTGCTTTGTATGGGTCATTTACCATTTTCATTGTCAATCATAAGTTTTCATATGAAATATTTGTGAAAGAAAAGTGAGATAAGATATATAAATATTCTTTAATAATAATAATATGCTATGTACATGCCAAATGGCACTAGTATTGCTCACAAATAGGTTAAGGGTAACTGTTCATCTTCATATTATAAATACATCATATTTCAGCTCTATAAATACATGTGCTCTTGAATGTATAGGGGTTAATATTTAATTTTAATGCCTGCATTATGTTAAAGTAATTAAACTATGCACTTTGCACAATAGTTGGCAGGGTAGAGAAGACACAGGTTTTGTACATTCAAAAAGCTGATTTTCCTTCCTGAGCTATATGAATTACAGTTCAGGTTTTTCAGGAACATTTAATTCCCAACAAGTCAAAGACTTGAGCAAACACAGCAAGTGATAAGTAGGCTTAGTCAAAAAATAGAAAATTTACCATCCAAGTGGAGCAAGTTTTATGTACACTCAGAATTGTCAAAGGCCTTGAAAGAGAGTTCTGTTTGTATTGACTGAGCAGAATTGCCTTCTCATCCATCCAACCAATCCAAAACTCATCTCCCACTTCTTTAAGAGCAGAAATTTATCCAATGCTAAAATTCAAAGAATGAAGAGAATTCATAGGATGGATAGTTCTCTCTATGAATTTATTAATTAGTTTTGGTGAGAATAAGAGTTGTAAAGCAACAAAACTGCCAATAGCTAATATCAGTGTTAGGATGACAAGTGTCGTATTGAGGACTGCAGGGAACTGAACAAATGTACATTCCCTTTCTCCAAGAGTTCCCTGTGCAAGTTTGATAGTTTACTAAAAGAAAACCACTGTGATTTTTTTGCCTTCTTAATCACTGGTTTCACCTGTTGATATTTATTGGGAATATTTTGTGCTTGCCAAGTAACAGAAACTTGACTCCAACACTTAGACAGAAAGAGGGAATTCACTGGTCTCCGTGAAGAACCCTGAAAAGAGTCTACTGTGCTTCAGTCATGGCTGGATGCAGAAACATCAAGTCCTCAGGATTTGAGGGAAGTTTCTTCCTATCTTGTCTGTTCCCCTTGTAGTTTTATTCTTAAGTTAGCTCTGTCCATATGGAGACAAATTGTACACTAGAAGGTCTATGAACACTTCTACAGAAACCTTTGTAACCTCTGTAAAAAGAGACCATCACTTTAGTCTGTTAACTCTGGAAAAGATTTGAGATACTCTGGACCGACAGGGCCTGTGTCTCCTCACTGAATGAATCACCATAGCCAAAGACATGGAGTCTACCAATTCATCTCCCCTCCATGGGACAAAGTCATGCTAGGGTGACTTCCCTAGTAAAGTCCTGTGCTCTTTCAGGGAAGGGAATTGATATGGGCAGTGAAACAACTAGTACCTATTATAATGCACATCTCTTAATCTCTGCTTCTTATAAACAGCTTTACTTTGAAACTCAGCCCTCCTCTTGGGAAATAAAATGCACACAAACACAGATGAGAAGAAAGAGGGGACAATAATGTGTGGATAATGTGTGACTTTGCACAAGAAAAACTTGAACAAGCAAAAGATTTTCCTAGATATTTAAAAGTTTATTATGCGGCAATTTGTAACTACAGTTTTAGAAAATGTCAAGAAAAAATTAGTTTAACTTGCATTTGAATGCTTCCTGCACTTTATAGTTTTTCATTAAACTGCTTTTTCCTTTAACCAGAAATACTGGGTATAAAATGAAATACTATCTCATTAACTTGCTACTAGCTGCCAAAAAGTTGCAACATTAGAAAAGGAAATCAGAAGAACTGAGTTTAAGACCCAACTCGACTGACAGAAATTACCTTTGAGATTTTGATCTCTTGTCAATAAAAGGAGGGAATCTGCTCATTAGCAAAAACAATATGTGTGTGTGTGCCTAGGTTGATCCAGAAGAAAAATGAGCAATTTCTTCTACCTATGAATCATATATTCTCTTCCAAATTAATTACTTATTAATATATGACTGAACACATTGAGTCAATTAAAACTGTGCTTATTTTTCAGTCTCACTCAAGTGCAACAATTTTAAACCTATCCTTATAACAATAACAACAAAAAATTCTGTCTGGGTATACTAAATGCTGTCTTGATTAATATTTCTGATTTGCTTTTAAATGTGTGTTTTCATAGAGCCAGTCTTTGAGGATTGCAATGCAATGTTACATTTCTTTAAACCGATTGAAGAAAACTGCCAATGGCTCCTAATTTCTTTTATCTTCTCTCTGTTTTGTACTATGAAAACAGCCACTTTAAGACATATCAATCTTTTAGATTTGTGGTTGAGAAGATAGGGTATTTTGGTTTATTTAAGGTGACACATTTTGTAATAACTATCAGTAGCTTCCCCTCATTGATTTTAGAGGTATAGTGTTCATGTTCAGTATTTGAGGAATTGTGTTTTGGTAGTACTATACAAAATATGCA